>NC_051079.1:30707504-31907504 GCF_004664715.2 Peromyscus leucopus | reverse complement strand
AGAGCTAGGCAGGAGTTCTGGGCAAAGAGAGGAAGTGTGAGAGGAATCTAGGAGAATTGCCAACCAGACACCAAAGGAGTTGGTCACACAGAATGAGGTAGAGGTTAAATTTATGTGGTAGAATATAGATTAATAAAACATGGGTTAATTTAAGTTATAAGAGCTAGTTTAAAACAAACCTAAGCTAAAGGTCAAACTTTCATAATTAATAAGAAGTCTCCATCTTGTTATTTGCTAACTAGAGGACCCGATGAGAAAGCACTGTTATAGCAGGTCCTGCTCTTGGACATGCTGCCCAACCACACTATCACCCTGACTTTGAACAAGGTATCAGATATGAAGAATGGTTTTCTGGATTGGATCTCCTGGAGGGACTTCAGTAGTTGATGCTGCTGCTGGAGGCCATATTGATGTCTGCAGTCTATACTGCCTACAGTGCCCATGTTGATATCCATGGTCCACGTTACTGCCAGAGACCATATTGACATCCCTGTTCAGTGCTGGTGCAGGAGACCAGGTTGATGTCTGTGGTCCATCCTGTCCATGGAAATGGAGACCATGCGGAGGTCCATGATCCATGCTGCCTCTGACTGTTATGGGCCATGGTGTTGATGACTAAAGACTCATAATTGAGAATGAGAGCCAGGTGGTGGTGGTGCATGCCTTTAATCCCAGCACTCTGGAGGCAGAACCAGGCGAATCTCTGTGAGTTCGAGAAACCCTGACTCGAAAAACCAAGAGAGAGAGAGAGAGAGAGAGAGAGAGAGAGAGAGAGAGAGACTTTTGTGATAACCCCTAAATAAGACAGTCCAAACAGGAAGCTGTTGAAGAAAGTCTTTAAAAACTGTGATAAAGATTTGAAAGTGTGGCTCCTCTTCATAGTTAATGGCTTCTGCTGGAGGATGAGGAAGGACTAAGTTTTCTTTAAGGTTCTGGCCATTTGGAGTTTGACCATGCTCCAGTGAGTATGTGGACAACACAAATTGGACTTCGTGTGTGTGTGTGTGTGTGTGTGTGTGTGTGTGTGTGTGTGTGTGTGTTTGTTTTGGGGGTACATAGGAGTGGGAGGGTGGACCTGGGAGGAATGGGAAACAGTGTGATAGGGGTCCATTGTGTGAAATTCCCAAATAATTGATAAAAATATTATGTTGAGGGAAAAATAAAAATAGATAGATAGATAGATGATAGATAGATCCATACATACATACATACATACATACATACATATATACATACATAGAATTTCATCTGAGGTTAGTCTGTCACCAAAATTAGGAATACTTACAATGAAATATTTTTTAAAGATATTACAGAGAAAGTTTTCTTTCTTTAACTTGAAAGACTTTAGTTGTATGTGAACACTCTGTATGGTAACCCTTCTTTGGATTGTATTTGGGGATATCTTTTAATGAACAAGTAGCACCTATAAGATTGTATTAAGGGCAGTATTTTGATATGTAATCAAAAGCCTGATTGTGTAAATTAAGCTTATACTCTAAATATTAGTTCTCTAATAAAAGAATTACCTCTGTCTTGTCATGACATAGGAACATGCTAATTTTACACACTGGTTTATTTACTAGAGAAACAAAACATGCTATTGTAATATAGCTGTGACCATACAGTATGATCAAGTTTACAGTCACTTTTTAAGATATATAGGATTAGGAAAGAAGTCAATCAGAATATAAAGAAGAGAGAAAGAATGTTGGGTGGGATAAGAGGTAGTCATTTGCATAAGCTTTTAATTATCTTTCAAGTGTTTTGTGATACATATCAATTATTTTGTAATAGCAAGCCATGAACTTCAGGTTTCAGGATACCAAGAACCTATAGTAAAAAGGAATCAGGATCAGTGTCTTAACTGAAACTCCAGTGTGAAGAGGCTGTTTTGATCTGTCTTTCAGCTCTGTCTCCCTAGATGTGCAGAAAGATCATCCAGTCTCAATGTGGCCCCTTAAAACCACATAGCAGATGTTTTAATTCATACTGTGTGTAAAAATGGATATGCTTACAGTAAAATTTTAATATGATAGCAGGCCCTCTTCTCAAATAACTCATTTGATTTACTTTTAAATACAGTTCAACTCAAAGTTTTTAATAAAATTCTTTAAAAAAAATTACATCTCTGCTGTATTTCCTATTTTGTAACATTTGTAGCATACCAACAACAAATCCATTTAGGACCAGGGTCTATTGTCTGTTAGCCTGTCTGGACTGCTTTCCACAAAATCTGGGAACTTTCAAAATAGGATCTGCCTGCACACTCACTCCTAGGACACCAAATAGACAAAGGTCTGAGGTTACCTCTGGTTTGTTTTAAGAAATATCTGTAACCAGGATAGAAAACACCACCCAAGTGTGAACAATCATTCTCATTTTCCAGAGTCTATCCTGATGGTGGCACTGAAGGTCCCACATTCCAGAACATTCCTCAGTGCTGGGCAACTAGCACATTTGGTCATCCTAAATCACGTGCTTTGGATCCTTAAATGGGACAGAAGCTTTACCTTTAGTAATGGAACAGAGAAATCACACTGGGAAGATTGGAATGCCATACCCTTGAAGGATGGAAGTCATCTTTGGGGAGCATAGAAACCATCATAATAGCCACACTAGAAAGGGGGAAACACTTATTACCTAATTTCAGGAAGTTTCCCTTTCCCAATGGGCATTTTATTTAAGAGACTGTAATAGAGCTTCCTAACTGTTATGACTTCACTCTAAAAATGCTTAGAAAAAGCTGAAAATAAAAACAACCTGAAATGTAGGTCTAATATTTAGCCACTGTAGGGATTATTGTCTTTATTTTTCTTTCCTTTCAAATTTCCGCTGTGGAGACAGGAACTCAAATATTGACAAGTAAGGGATTCCTCCTAGAATCAAAGTGCCTGGATCAGTTGTCCCACCTATTGACAGTGGAATATGTAACAAGTCTTTCTCTGTCCTGCCAGCACCCAAATAATGAATGGCCCAGAGACTTCTTATTGATTATGAAAACTCAGCCATAGCTTAGGCTTGTTTCTAACTAGCTCTTATAACTTAAATTAAACCATTTCTCTCCATCTATGTGCTGTCACATGGCTTGTGACTTTTACCTCACCTTCTGCGTGTCCTGTTTCCTCTGCACCCAGCTGGTGACTCCCCTTTTCCTTTCCTCAGACCTCTCTCTATCTGGAAGTCCCACCTATACCTCCTGCCTAGCTATTGACTATTTAGGTTTTTTATTAAACCAATCACGGTGACACATCTTCACACAGTGTAATCAAGTATCTCACAACATTTCCCCCCTTTTGTCCAAATAAAAAGAAAGGATTTTAACTCTAACATAGTAAAACTATATACAATAAGAACAATTATGAGGTGAAAATTATATTTACAATATCCAGCCATTTGTATTTGACAAATTTGGAGAAATTACTCTATCATCTATATTATCATGATGAGTTCAAAGTTTTATACCTAAACCATTTTTGTCATAACTTATATTACCAACCCAGAGTTCAGAAAACTTATAAAGTTGACAGATGCTTTTTACCTGCCAGGAGCAAATGTGTCTCAGTGTCATGAAAAGCCTTATATTATTAAGACCTTTTAAATGCCATACTCTGTAGATCTCCAAAGTGTTTGAAGATCACCCATATGTCTAAAATATATCTCTTAAATATATCTCTTTATAACCTTGGAAACATGCCTAACATGACTACAAGTTTGATTGTTATGAATGACTAACTACTAATCTGTATTTCTTAATTATCCTAAATAGCTTTCAAGCTTACATTACATTGTTAAGTGTACAGTATCTTAAACAAGAGTAGAAAAATATATACAGTATGACAAAAATAACCTCAAACTTGAATCAATATACAAAAATCCATACCAACGTAGAATGTTCTACACTAATGGTTGTTCAAAGTAGACTCAAAAATCCACCCTTTCATGTAGATGTAACCAACCATCTTATTAAATTAGAAACACAGAACCAATGCAAAGAAGAAAGCCAAGAGATCAGAGTTAAGAGCCTTACCCTGCAGCTAGCCTCTTAAGCCAAGAGACCTACTTCCTGTGTGTTTTTCTTTATATAGTCTTTCTGTTCTGCCTTCTCATTGGTTGTAAACCCAAACACATGACTGCCTTGTCACTGCCTGTCTGTAGAGACTTCCAGGTCTGCTATGGTTGGGATTGAGATTAAAGGGGTGTGTCTCCAATGCTGGCTGTATCCTTGAACACACAGAGATCTACGTAGCTCTGTCTACCAAGTGCTGTGATTAAAGGCATGCACCGCTGCCACCACCACACTCTTTGCTATGGCTCTAATAGCTCTGACCCCTGGGCAACTTTATTTATTAACATACAATTAAAATCACATTTCAGTACAAATAAAATACCACCATACTAACATTTAAATATATCATATACATATAGTATAGAAATCCCATCATTTCTATACTATAGGCCACCACACACTTTTTTTATTCATAAAGAGATCCCTGAATCTAATCTCCTTTGATCAGTCTTTTTTCTGTACATAACTAGTAACAACTTGTAACCAATCTTGCTAAATGATGGCAAACATCCATAATGCACCAAATGACCAAAAATCATCCAACCCACCTCTTGGGAATGTGGATGTCATGTTCTCTATACTGATTCTTGTTGTCTTGGGGTGATGGCATCTTTTGGTGACCCTGAAAAAACTGGGATAATGGTCAATTCCTGGAAGAGCTATCTGTATCATTTGTTGTTTAGTCTCTGTGTAATGGGAAAGTACAAGGCTTATCTGAAGTCCTGACTGGAGCTAGACCATCTGCTAGCAGCTTTGAAGACATTCTGGATGCAGAATTTTGAGGAAACTGTAACAGAGACATTCTCAGAGGGTGGATCATTTGGGCTACTTGCCTTTATTGTTATCTGGCCCATTTTTATTGAAAACACACAAACTTCTGAAGGTAGCATATATATCTGCATCAACACAAATATGGAATGTGCACAAGACAATTAAAGATGATTTTTTTGTTTTATGTTTGAGCAGGTAAAAAGCATCTGTCAACTTTATAAGTTTTCTGGGCTGTATAACCAAACTGTAACATAAATCTATATCCATGTCATATGAAAGGATGGCATGTGTCATGAGGACTCTGTAGCTAACAAGATTTGTCATGTCTCATCCAGTCTTAGAGCTGTTCCCATGTTGAAGGATCACCTTATACATCATCTGTCTGGTAGTTTTTCTTTTGTTTCTTTTTGTATATTTCTAGCCAAGATTTTCAGGAGGTCTCTACTGGTCAAATCTAATCTTGATTAACTTTGAAGGAACTTGTATCTTTTCATAGTGGAAATAAAAGCACAACCCTTTCCCCAATATAACACATTTTTTTGACTTCCATTTTGAAGTTAAAACATTCTTAAAACATGTAGGTCGGTTTAATCTTGCAGTTTCCATAATCCAATGTCTCTCAGCAGCTATTGCTTTTAGAACATTAACATTTAAAAAATTCAAAGTCAACAAAACACTATATAAGATCTAGACACCCTGTGTATTTCCTATCTTTATGTAGCTTATTCTTTTTATATAACTTTTTTTGCTTTAAAAACATTACTTTATTATTTTTAAACTTTTTTCTATGACTGTCTATACCTATTTCCTTTTCTTTCTTCAGTATCTAAGCACATTTTTAAACATACTGTACCTTTTTAGAGGTTTTTCTGCCTCTGGACCTGGCTTTTAAAAGTGCCCACAGCGTTCTTTCACTCTGTGAGATAAATCTTAAACTTCCAATGTCAACTGCCACATGGCTCAGCTTAACACATGGAGCTGGCACATGGGGCTGGTGGCTGGCTCTAGCCCGTAGGCAGCAACCTGTAGCCACACATCTGTATGCCAAGCATTGGCCTGCCTGAGAGACTGCAGGACTAGGAAGCTGCATCTGGCTCCATGTTTGGGACTTTTTAAAAAGCTTTTTCAGGTCCTATGTGGAAATACATGCCCCCACATTGGATGTCATATGTAGAAAGTCTTTCTCTGTCCCACCAGCTCCCAAATAAGGACACAGAGACTTCTTATTAATCATGAAAGCTCAGTCTTAGCTTAGGTTTGTTTCTAACTGGCTCTTATAACTTAAACCATTTCTATTCATCTACGTGCTGTCACATGGCTCATAGCTCTTACCTTTCCTCCTGGAGGTCCTGTTTCCTCTGTGTCTAGCTGGTGACTTTCTTGTTCTTCTTCCCAGAGCTCTCTGTCTAGAAGTCTCACCTATACCTCCTGCCTAGCTATTGGCTGTTTGGCTTTTTATTAAACTAATCACAGTGACGTAACTTTACACCATGTAATCAAATATCTTGTAACAGGAATGGCTTTTCAGGGTCTGTACTGCTCTCGTTATCTTTGCTGGACACAGCGCAGCTGGAGCTGTAACATTAGTACCTCTCTTGCACTCTCCCAGGTGTGAGGAGGACTGGTTACTAGAGATGGAGCCTTTAAGAATGAGCACACACAGTTATGAGCAAGCAGTTACAGAAACTGAAACAAACCTCACATGAACATGGTGAAGCACAGCTGTTTGTCCTTCCCACATCATGGTCTAATAGTAAACCCTGACCAGACAAATGCTCTTCAGTTCTTGTCCCAGACAAGGTCACATTATTTTCTCCATAGAAAATCAAAGTTTTTTTTGTTTGTTTGTTTGTTTTACCTTTCTCCGATCTGTTAGAGAGAAAGAAATTTTGTGGGACCTTGTAACAAGGGCTCTTGACATTCACCCCCAGTCCAGAGTCTTGTTGAATGCTGGCTTATGGAATCTTAATAAGTTGGGCTATTCTACCCAGAGCTGTGTTCCCTTTAACAATAGGCTTCCTAGCTGGGCTCAGAGAGCAGTCTTTTGCAACACTCTAGTCATCCCAGCCACATGGAGGAAAATCAAGGGATGGTGATACTTTAGAAACACTAAAATGACTGGTGTGTGGTCAGCTGACAGGATTGCCAGTGGCTTACACATTGGCCTTCAGGGAGAACTGATCAGATTCTAATCCAGCCTTGTTTTGCCCCATCCTTGCCCTATAACCACAGAGATATTTTAACTTGAAGCTTTTGTCTGTGTGTGTAATAAGGAGTAATGACCGTGACTCCCTGGAGCCTTTGTTGGGTTTAAATAAGCCGAGACCTGTGATCATGTGGGGAGTGAGGAATGAATGTGTTCAGCTGGCACTGAGCACTGATGATTCTCTTTGCTTCCTTATCTGTGTTCCAGCTTCAACAGCCTGATTCCTTCCTAGAAGCCACCACAGGATTGAGCGCAGCCTTAAGCAATCATAGGATTTATCACAGCCTTAACCCTTTGAAGACGCCTCTTCACTTGCAAGAAGCAGTGCTCAAACTTTACTAAGGCTTCCTAAACTTCACTAAATTCCACCATGCTTCCAGTCTCTGCTCATCACAGGGGTCTTCCAGAGTAACTTGAATTTCAGGCTGGCCACAATGTCTCTTTGAACTTTTCTTAGAATCTAAAAGCAGGACGTCACAAACTATCATCACTATAAAAATGAGTATCTTTAAAAATAAAATGAATATGGGAGGGGTACAGCTTTACAAAATAATGTGTTTGCAGCCAGTGTATCCAGCTGCTTCTAGTTACAGACAGCCATACCACAGCAGGGTGTACCATGTAGCATTTGCCAAATTTTAGTATTTGTATTAACTTTGTGGGTTTTGCCATACTGACCCAGTAGACACACTAAAACTGACCTATAATTTTCAGAGTGATGCTCCATTTTTTATTTTGCTTGATTTTTTTTGTTTAAATTGTTTGGAGAAAATATTAAGTCATAAATACCAGTGGGGAATCAGTCTTTGGAAACTACTGATCTAATTCAGACCCTCTGCTTTTGTAGACCTGGATAGTAAGGATGAGAAGAAGAAGGAACATGTCATCACTAAGCATGTTATTGACAGACCTGAGACTGCAGGTCAGACCTTTTTCACAGCAGTTCTGTTCAGCATTGTACATTGTCTCTGTGAGTTCCATTCTAGACATGGCCTGTTCTAGTTAGGCTGACATATTTGGGAGGATCTGACAGAATTATCTGTGCTTAATCTTGAGGTCTCATAAAACAGCTAAGGGACAGAGTTGGTGTAGCTGCTTCTAACACACAGCTAAGGCTCTCATACAAGGAGTAACTTCTATCTCAGCTACTGTGATGATTCACTAACCTTTTCCACCTCTACAGTGGCTGCTCACTAACTTACCCCCAAGTAAAAAAGCACTAGCCTCAATCAGAACCGAATTTGTTCATTCTAACAATGGAATTATAATAGTAAAGCCACCCTTAAAATAGTGTTATGGAGAATAAATCATGTGTCCTATGATTAAAACATTTAACTTATATGTTTTAATATCTATACAGGGCTGTTCTTTATTAGCCTGATTTCCATCAGTATAAAAACATCTAGAAAATAACTAATGATGAAGAAAAAAAGATTAATTTGGCTCACGGTTCTGGAGGTTCCAGTGGCATAACTCTGGACTGCTGGGAGGGCACAGCAGAGCAGGAACAAATCTAATCCATGCATGAGCCAGGAAGCAGTGTTAGGACAGAAAGAGTCTAAGGCCACATGAGGAAAGAGGAAGCCAGCACAGGAGCCCAGGGCAAGAACCTGGAGGCAGGAACTGAAGCAAAGGCATGGAGGAGTGCTGACTACTGCTTTTCCCCTTGGTTTGCTCAGTTTCCTTACTTATATAATCCAGACTCACCTCGCCTGAATAACATTGCCGCCTGAGCGGGCAGCTGCCCCATCCCATATGGATCAGTAATCAAGAACCTGTCCCTACAGACATGCCTACATCCCAATCTGTTAGAGATAATTCCTCAAATGAAATAGATCCCCTCTTCCTAGGTAGATAGCACTTCTCCACTTTCCTATGATCCATGAGTCAACTGAAATATCTTTTTAGCTACTGAACACATTGAAATCTCTAGATTTCAAATCAGTAATACAAATTCTGCCCCTACCATGACATTCTGTAATAGAAATAATCTACTTTCTGTCAGTTTTATAGAAAAGGAAAGCAGCTTCAGGTTAGCCTTCTAGTCCTCTGTTCCAACTACGTTGCTTGTCTCAAATGCCTCTTATATAGCAAGTCTACTAATAGAATCCCAGAATACAAAAGTATTACGTCCCCAACAGGCTGTCCTATTAAAATTATGTATAGTGTCTGTCCTGATAGCTTGTTAGATTTTTTACATATTTCTGTCACTCAAACTCCTATTGTTTATATAAAAATAAATCCCGACTTTGAGGAATAAGAAAAATTAAAAGTTTTTTTTTTCAGGGGCAAACTTGTGAGTGGAAAAAACATGCCTTGTCCACAGTATACTGTCCAAGGCTATTTTTAATGTGATTCTGTGAAAACTAAAATTTTGTAATCTGTAGATAAGTGACAGAAATGTCAAAAAAAATTATTTGCAGAAGATCAAACTCTCTTCAGAAGTGTTCAGATTACCCCTGTTCTCTTCTTTGGGTGAATGAAGAGTCTAATTTTGCCTCCATTTGCATACCATTACCATATCATTGACCTATAAATGTGTTATTGTTGATAGTTTTCCTGCCTATATATTTCTATGTCCCTCATTAAGTTGCTGAATAAAATGTTTACCTTATATATAAATATTTTATCCTTAATCAGTTTTGTATCAGTGTGAGTCAGCTTTATGTTACTGTAACAAATACCTGACAAAAATCAACTTACAGAACAAAGGTTCACTTGGCTCACAGTTTGGAGGGTTCCAGTCTATGACTGGTTTGTCCTGTCGCTTTGGTTCTGAAGCAAGATGACTCATCACGGTGGGAGTGCATGGTGGAGCACCCAATAATTCATGGCTGGAAGAGAGGGGGCAGGTTCAGAATGTCACCATCTTCCATGATCCCTCAGTACTCTAGTGATCTACGGTCCTCCCTCTAAAGGTTTTCACAATCTCTCAATAATGACCTACTTTGGAGTATGGGACCAAACCTTTACTACCTGGACCATTTAGGAATATTTATGAACCAAAATATAGCAGTATCTCTAGGAGAACCATGATTTTACCTAGTTTTGAAAATAATATTTCAACAAGGTATTCACATAGATTCACACGGAAGGTCAAATCTCACTGTGGAGAAGTACCATAGGTATTAGTTCAGGGGAATTATTTTAGTTAAGGATGCTGGATCTGAGTTCTGACTCCGTAGACTCAAGGTCAACTACTTCCCCAAAGTTATGAGGCCTTTGGGGGAAAAAAAAAACACCTTGCACTTTTTCTGCCTCAGAGGAGGTAAAGATGTTTATTTTCAAACCATTGAAAGAATTATGAGGTGACCTATCAGAAGAACTCAACTATTATTATCTATTATATTATTGCTCAGTAAAGAGACATACTGGCACATTATGGAACCCACAAAATCTTAGGCAGTTAAAGACAACCACAGGGTTTGATGATTAGTTATAGCTTTCTTGGCAGGAGGAAAAGTTAAAGTGACTCAGAAACACAGGGACCAGGCTCATTAATCTGCAGTTCTGTTCCAGGTTACAAATGAAACACTACCTTCTGCATGTGTGTGATAGTTGTGTAGCTTGGTCTGTTTGTGGAGCTCCTAATAGTGGGATCAGGACATGCCCCTGGAGCATGAGCTGGCTTTTGTGAACCTCTTCCCCATGCTGGGTTGCCTCACCTTGCTCAGCCTTGATGTAGGGGGAGGAGCTTGGTCCTGCCTCAACTTGATATGCCATGCTTACTGACTCCCATTGGAGGCCTGCCCCTTTCTGAACAGAGAGGGAGGAAGAGTGGATGGGGGGCGGATGTTGAAAGAAGGTGGGAGGCAGGTTAAGGGAGGAGAAGAGGGAAGGAAAACTGTGATGGGGTGTAAAATAAATGGAAAAATAACCAATCATATATAAAAAAGCAAATAAAACACTAAACTATTAGTTGTGTGATCTGGATCAACAGGTTTGTTTGTTTGTTTTTTATGTGCATTATTGTTTTTGCCTGCATATATGCCTGTGTGAGGGTGTTGGGTCCCCTGGAACGGGAGCTACAGACAGTTGTGAGCTGCCATGTGGGTGCTGGGAATTGAACCAGGGTCCTCTGGAAAAGCAGTCAGTGCTCCCCATTCCTGAGCCATCTCTCCAGCCCCTAGCAGGTCATTCTTTAGTGATGTGTTCCTGAGAAAGAGGACCGGGAGATCAGAAGATAAAGAGAATAGAAGTTATAGTTTGGAATTAGGAGGTCTTGCACAAACAATATCTTATGCCAAGTATGTTTCTGGTTTTGAAAAGGAACTATGTTCCTTCTCCACACATTCAGGCCTCAAGGAAAGCCTCGGTTGATCACTCCATCTCTCGACAGTGCCAGAGTCCAAAGCAAGGACTTTCAAGGGATATTTGGGTTCCTGGGTTTCTTTGGGTTTCTCTCTAGCTCCCTACTCCACCCCTTTCACACAGGATTACTTCCTTGTCCCTTTTGTGACTTGTACTAATGGACAGTTGTCGATTGTCCACTTCACAGCAACAGTTCAGAATCCTTTTTAGCCATTTTTGGATAAAGTGTTTTCTGAAACATCCTGGGGTCCTGCATGACCTAACATTTTACCACCTCTGTTTCTACCTAGATGATGAAGAATCCCCTTCCTGAAAACTCTGGATATCTTAATTATAACAACAACAACAAAAAAGATTAAGAACCAAAAAAAGATAGAGGCAAGAAACAGAAATGTAAGACTGCTCTGAGGAACTCCCACTGAGAGGAGCAGTGTTGTCCAGTAAGCTCTGCAGTTCATGACTGACTCACCTGAAGGCAGGTGGAATCTCAGAAAGTAGTCCAGGACTTTTGTATTCCTTTTTTCCCCTCCTTCTTTTCTTTTCTTTCTCGTCTTTTTTGAGGGAAAGGGTATTTTTATTGCTTTATGATTTGTTTTCTTGCTTTGGTTAGTTTAGTCTACATCAGAATAATTTTAAAACATTTTAATGTATAATTTCACCTATGAATTATCTTTTCCCCCTATTGTGCGCCCAGGTCCACAGGCAAAGAGTGAAAACTGTATTTTTTTTTTTTTTTTTTTACATAATTTCAAGTTTCTGGATTATGAGTTTGGTACCTCTACAGGTCAAGATAGGCAAATTTTTGAAGATTACTTAGTAGCATTTCCTGGGGGCTTTTTCTTTGTCTACATCAAAGGATTTAAGATTTTTCCCCAAATATAAAACCCACTGCTTTAGAGCCCTGACAAAGAGGTCATTTTCTAATCTCTTCCACTCAGTAGGCAATGGGGTCATTCAAGTTTCAAGAATTGCTTTTGTCCCCTCTCTCCTCAAGGCTTGCTCATGTGAGGGCCCTGCAGGGAAGAGTGATTCCAAGGGGCTCAGGAATACAATCGCAGCGATTTCCCAGAACGACAAAGGAATACTGCACACTTCTATCCATTGAGTGACTGTCTCATCCTTTCTTTAGAGAGGTAACCTTCTAAGGTTAACTGGTTAAGTGATGTAACCAAGTTCATTCAAGCGCTGGATAATGCCCTGATTATTTAGAACTTTCACAGGCAGTTGTGTGTGTGATGAAGCTGAA
Source organism: Peromyscus leucopus (assembly GCF_004664715.2). Lineage (NCBI taxonomy): Eukaryota > Metazoa > Chordata > Mammalia > Rodentia > Cricetidae > Peromyscus > Peromyscus leucopus. The sequence continues at coordinate 31,894,904 of NC_051079.1, read as the reverse complement.
CAGCCACCACAGTGAGGCTATCAGTGACATCACAAAGGTCAGGAGGGAGAGCTCTCTCCCTTCCCCCAGTATGGCGTAAGTGGAACAGTCTCCCTGATTTTAACCTTCTTCTGAAACGTCCTGAATTGAATAAAGAAGATGGGGGTGAACACTTATTGTCTAGTTTGCTGTTCCAGTACATGCTACATTACATCCACAATTCAAAACTTGTAATCGCTTATTTAGCAAATATCTTAAAAGAAATTTGTTTTGATAAAGAAGCATCCCGTTAAGGGATTGTTTAACTCTGAAAAAGTATTCCAACTATCTTTAGGGCCAGTGCCTGGGTATCATTAATGTAAAAAGCTCGATGATTCTAATGTGAAAACCATTCGAATCAGAAATATCTTGAATTTTAATGGCATCTCACTTTCCTAAGAACAGCATGGTCCTTTTGTAAGTCCCAAACTGAAAAGCGTTTTTCTTACCCATACAGTAAGGATATACAACAAATAGTACACTAGGCTGCCATCAATACAGAAAAGGAAAAAAAAAAAGATATATCTGAGAATTATATAGTTAATCCTTTTCCATCCCACAATTCCCCAACAAAGAGTCATAAAAGTGACAAATGTCTCATTACCATATTCAAATGGAATAAATTGAAAGTCACTTGGCTTTTTCAATGATTAATCCTGACCAAGCATCTTTTGCTCTTTGGTGACTGAATAATATTAATGTACAGTAAGCAGGTGATTCATATTCTACTCACACTCAGATGTCCTAGCTAGAACCAATGCGGAGGATCAGGCTGTGCTGGCCAGCTTTCCCATTCATCCGTGGATTATTCTTTTACAAGCAGTCCCAGCACAGCAAGACTGAGTCACATCCAGCTGAGACAATCGCTTTCCTTGCCCGGGCCTCTTCTGGGAATGTCCCCCCTCATCCCCTCCACATGTCCAGTGTCTCCTTTTGTAAAGATACAAGCAGCCATTTTTGTGTGCTTTCTCTGCGCCAGTTGAAGTGTGCTAATTATTTCACATATATTACTGGGCTTAGGCCTCATGAAGCTTTGTCTATGAGGTATAATTATCTCCAGTTTTACAGATAAGGAAACAAACATTGTAAGGTTAAAAAAACTTGACTGTGGGCAAAGAGCTAGTATTTAACACCTGGATTTGAATCCACATCTGTCTGGCTCTTCTCCATTGTATCAAATTTCTCCTTGCCTTACTAAATCCCATCCATATTCTACTTTGTTCTAGCTTAAATTAGGGAGAAAATGCACTCAGCTGCTTTAGGAAAACTCACCTTAACATTTTGATTGCTGATAGTAACTGACACCCACTGGGAAAGTACCGGACACTAAATATTTTTTATTTCCATCATATTTCTTTAAATATCTATTCTAGACTTCTAAGACATATATTTATTGATTTGTTAATTGTTTGTAGTGCTGAGGGGCAAAACCATCCCACCCAGGAGATTCTGATTGCCAGGCACATGCTTTAACACTGCAACACATTTCTGGCCCTGTATGATTAAATTAATGAAATATTTTACATGTTCAAAATTATGTATCCATGCTTAACTATGTACATCATATAAACTTATTTGATTTTTTTTTGTTTGTTTTTTTTTTAAGACAGGGTTTCTCTGCGTAGCTTTGCGCCTTTCCTGGAACTCGCTTTGTAGACCAGGCTGGCCTTGAACTCACAGAGATCCGCCTGCCTCTGCCTCCTAGAGTGCTGGGATTAAAGGCATGCACCACCACAGCCCGGCTGAGTTTATTCTTGAATTATGTTATTAGTGAGATTAAATGCCTCAAAGGGGACCCACAATTTTGCCTGTATCACTACCATGCAAGCATATTGACAGATCCTCAACACTCATGTAAAATCTAGGAGCAGTCATGAGTGTCTGTAAACCCAATATTGGGGCCACTCAAAGGAAGCTGATTCGTGGAGCTCCTTGGCCAGTGAGTGACCTACGTACATTGATGAGCTTCAAATTCAGTGAAAGATACTGTCTCAAAGCATAAGGTGGAGAGCTGCTGTGGAAGACAGAAGACATTCAATATTAACCTCTGGCCTCTATGTCCAGGTGCACTCACATGTAAACACATCTACCTGTACACACACATATGCACACCACACAGATATGTATATACGATAGACATAGAGGGGGGAGGGAGGGAAGGAGAGAGAGAGAGAGAGAGAGCAAGAAAGTCAAGACAAAAATCCCTTATCGTAAGAACTATGGTCAGTATCATTTTCCTAACAGAAAATTTAAGCCTTTGTCTCTCTACAAAAAGAATATGGACATAGTCTTCAAATGAACCATTTAAATTCATACCATATTTTGCCTAGCTTGACCCTGTATTCATCTTGTACATGCTGCCACAATCAGTTAGTTGTACATGCACCCACTCTGTTGTATCCAGAAAACACAGTTCCCTTGTGGTCTGCCACCTCTGCCTCTTAAAATCTTTCCTCCCCTCTGTCATAGATGATTCCTGAGATTTGGGGGAAGAAGTGTGCTATGGATGCCCCATGTAGGGCTGAGCACTGATACATTCTTGTATCCTCTGCACATTTATCATTTGTAGGTCTCTGTGTTAACTGCTATCTACTACAAGGAGAAGCTTCTCTGATGAGGTCTGAGAGATGTACAAATCTATGGATGTAGTGAATTCAACAAGAACTACCCAAGTTCAAGCCAGACAAAATCCTATTAAGGAGATGGGAGGTCGGCACCAAGTCTCACTCCTTGCTAACAAACTATTGGCAGCTGAAAGCTACTGGGAGAGGGAGAGTCAGTTTCCCTTAAGTGTGGAACCCATTATAAGTCAATCACACTCTAAGGAAGGCCCTCACCCAAGGGTATTTGGGCACCACAAATTGGACTCAATAGTTTTGTTTGTTTTAAGAGAGAACAGAAAGTTGGGTGGTTAGGGAGGTGGCGTAGATCTGGAAATATTTGGAAGACGGAGGGGTGAAGGTGATCAAAACACATTGTATGACATTCTGAAAGAACTGATTAAAATATTACTTAAAATACTTTACACCAGCGCATTCTTACAATTTAGGAAAAGCCACAAATGACTGATTTGCAAACCATCATCAGGCCATTGCCTTTGCATAGAGGATTCCAAGAATAGTTGTCTTTTGAAGATGGACTTGTAAGTTCTCAGACTACATAGACTATGTGTGAACCCTGTTAATGGACCCTGAAGAGTGTGGGTGCTGAAAGAACAGTCCCTCCTGGAGCTTTTACCTAGAGCAGGACAGCGTAGTAACACTTGGGATTCTTATCTACATCAGGACTACACACCAGAAGAGGTAATATTTAAAAAAGCTTATAGCACACAAAATCTGATTAATAATAACACTGGAGGTATCAAAATGGAGGATTAAAGTTAATCTAGTGGTGATCCAGCCTGGAGTATAGGAAAAGAATATTTGCCAGCTATATTTCTGAAAGTGTTAGTACCTAGAATAAACAAAGAACTCAAAAAACTAAACACCAAGAAAACAAGCCAATTTATAATTGGGTCCCAGAAATGAACAGAGTTCTCAGAGGAATATAAGTGACTAATAAATATTTTTATTTATATACTTTTTATAATTCAAATAATATTTTCACTCCTTTTTTTGAGAATTTTATTCAATTTATTTTGGTCATATTCACCCTCTCTCCCATAAATCTTTCCAGACCCACCCCACCTCCATATCCACTTAAATTTGTGTTCCCTTTTTATTTCAAATCCATGTAGTCCAATTTCTGCTTCTCCAATATTCTTGGGTGGTAGGTAGGCTTGTTCCAGAGTGGATAAACATACCAGGGATCATAATCCTTAAAGAAAATTAACCTTCCCTCTTGCAGTAGCTATCATCTACGAACAGCTGCTCAGCTAGGGCTTGGACATGGTACCCACCTCCCTCCTTCATGCTAGGATTTTTGTCTGGCTTGAGCTTGTGCAAGTCTTGTGTTATTAAATATTTTTTAAAGAGCACACTATCCTTATCCAAGTAAATTCAGATTAAAACCACTTTGAAATTTCATCTTTCCCTAGTCAGAGTGCCTAAGATTAAGAAAAGAAAATACAACACATGTTGATAAGGATGTTGAGAACTGGAGACTCTCAGGAACTGTTTGTAGGAGTGCAAACTGGTACAGCAACTATAGAAATCAGTATTGATGTTCAAAAAAAATACTCAAAATAGATTAACCATGAAACAGCTCCTAGATACATGACCAAAGACCTTTATTCCCCACAAGAGACACATGTCTATCCATATTTATAGCTGATCTATTCAAAATAGTACATAGATGCAGCCCAGATATCCATCTGATCAATGGATAATGAAAATGTGGGACCTACACACATGGAATTTTATTAAGAAAAACAAAATTTGTGTAAGCAGATGTGGCTGGGACATATTATACTGAGTGAAGTAGCCCCAACCCAGAAAAACAAACTTCACACATTCTTATTGGTATGTGGTATTGCATCTTTAGATTGAGTCTTTCATTCACTGAACCTGCAGAAGCCACAAAACTAGAATGGAGCCATTGGGGCAATCTTAAGGGAAGATTTATAATACCATTGATATGAAGGGTAGGAGGGGAATAATGGGGAGGAAAGTTTTGAGAGAGATGGAAGGGTAGAGTGGAGCAAGGGGTGGGGAGGGGTAACTAACAAAAAGGATGTTTGAAAAAAAAACATACAGAAACCTATTATTTATAAACTTATACATGCATGTTTTTAATACATAAAAGAGTTAAATTGGAGTTAACCTACACAGAAGACAATGTGGTCCTCTTAGCAGCAATAGGTTGCCAGATACAAACTACAATGCAAGGTGTTGAATACCTCCCCTATAGTTGTTGGGCAAAGGTGTCCTGGATACTCTCAAAATAATATGGACTATTGCCATTGCTCTTGTTGTCCATTAGAACTTGATGCCAAGACCCTATTACAGAAGACATCACATTCTTTGATCATTAGACATGGATTGATCAAGTTGGTACTGACCAGTAAGCTTCCATTTTGCTGGACAGCCCCCATAGTACTGGAAGATGTCATGGAAGTTGCTAGAGGAAAAAGTCATCATCAGTCTAAGCCATAGCACTTAATACAGTTATGGTTCTAGCACAAAAATTGACACATTGATCAGTAGAAAAGAATAAAAGATCCTGATTTAAATATACACACCTACAGCTACTGGTTTTTGACAAAGATGTCAAAAATGCACATTAGAGAAAATATAGCATCTTTAACAAGATATGCCCATGCATATCTTGTGCAATAGTGGTATGAATATTATGGAGGTAAATAACCACTTCCTCATTGGATTTAAGGCCTGCTTCATAGGATGAAATGCATGCCTGACATTGCAAATCTGGCCAAGGACTCACAACTGGGGAGTTCACAGGCCCTAAAGTCAAAACTGCTAGTATTATCTGGCTAAATAGATATGTCAAACTGTTCTCTAAATTCATGTCTTCATACACAGAGAACAATGCAGCTCTCAGACCTCATCAGAGAAGCGTGTATGTGTGTGTAGTAGTAGTTAGTAGTAGTAGTAGTAGTAGTAGTAGTAGTAGTAGTAATGTTAGTAGTAGTAGTAGCAGACTGTGGTTAATGCAGAAACTTACAATTGATCAAATAAGCATCAATGGACTATTCAACCACAAATGAAACATCTATATCACCCTCCCACCATCACCCCACATCCAAGGTTCAGGAGAAAGAGAGTGAGGAGTAAAATTGTAAGACCCAGTAGTCAGAGAAGACCAGAGTGAAATGTGTCTTCTGAACATGATGGGACCACTCTACTGGTGAACTCATGTTGTGATTGCCTACACAAGATCAAACCAGTCAACACTGTATCATAGTGGAGGAAGGGGCTCACCAGGCCTGATCCCTGAGAAGCTATTAAGTTGATGCCTTCTCAGAGGGTATTTTTAAAGAAGTGGGCCCTGGTACGGCACCCATTCTCCAGTGAATGGCCCCACCTTTATGGGAATGTTGGAAGCAAGTATCCGGTTAAGGGATAATTTATAAGCAAACAAACAAAAGACACAAAGTTGAGAGGGAGAAGGAGGAGGGGAGAGTGAATCTGGGAATAGTCAGGGGGAGGAATGTGGGACAAAATGGTAAAAATAGATTGTATAAAATCTCAAATAATTAATAAAATATTACACCAAAATTTTAAAATTAAAAGTCAACATCTAAAGAAAGATTTGGTATGGATGGCCTCAAGTTAGAGACCCCAGAGAATCCTGTATTCCAGAATGGCTGAGAACAACATACAGCAGAATCACTTGGGGGAAAAGGGAAAGATGCATCTTTCCACACAGGCAAGATTACTGATGTCCACTGTCAAATTGCCCTGCAGATATGCTGCACCTATAAACACTCCCAGAAGTGATAGATGCAAGAAGTCATTTTACTATATGTTAACCTAACTGTGTAAATTATAGGTCAAGGGTTGGAAGATTTATATAAAAGTTCAGGTATTAAATATATTTAGTAGTAGACAGTATCTAGTCTTTATTGCCATTATCTAGCCATACAAAAGCAGCCAAGGTAGTATATAATCAAATGAGTGTGATGTTATAATAAATAGTATTTGTGGACATTTAAGTTTGAGTTGTATAAATTTTCAACTGTGATTTTTTATTTTATCAACTATCAATAGATATAAGAAGCATTATTTTTCGAAGGTTTATTTTTACTTTCAATCGTGTATATATGTGAGTGTCTGTGTGAGTGTATGTCATGTGTGTATAGGTGCCAGGGAGGCCAGAGGCATCAGATCCCTGAAGCTGGATTCCAGGCAGTTGTAGGTTTCCTAATGTGGGTGCTGCTAATAGAACTTTGGGCCTCCTGGAAAAGTAATGTGTGCTACTAATGGCTGAGCTATCTCTCTAGCCCTCTAGAAAACATTCTTATTTTGGTGCTATAGAAGTACAGGCTGTCATTTTCCTGTTTCTATCAATGCTGAGTCATCTATGGTAGTAATAGCAAAGATTGCTTTTGGAGTAACAGTTTACTTCCAACTGGGTAAACGATACAGCTGAGTCTGCCCATACACACTTCCATTATTCCTCTTTAAAACTACCCAGGAAGAAACTAATCTTCTCTTTCTTCTTACTCCAATGAATGCTGTAGGCATCTTCTATAGAACAAGAGTAGAGAGATTATCCAGGCACACAGAAATTAAGTTCTCTGGACTCTAGGTACAGGCTAATTTTTAGTCCATCATAGGAATTTCTGGAACCACCTAGATCCTAGCTGAGATCACATAATACCAATGATGTGTAACTTTGAGAGAATCACCTTTTGGGGGTCTCATATTAGATATCCTGCATATCAGATATTTATATTATAATTCATAACAGTAGCAAAATTTGCTGGCTGTTTCTTCTCTACCCAGCTGGTAACTAATCAAGATTTTGTGTAAAACATTCTTCCCACATTTTTGTATGAAATTTCTAATTATAAACTTGCCAGCACCAATTACCATTTGCATCTTATAGCAATACTGTGAAACAAACAAGGATGAGTCTACTGTCCCATTGTAGACATAGTGAGAAAACTGAAACAGCCTGCCTGATCACACTGCTAGTAACTGATGTCGCATGAGCCAAATCTAGGTCTGCCAATATGCTTCTTCTGCTAGTTCATAAGTCTCAGTGCTCTCTAGTTTTATGCCAACTTGACGTGAGCTAGTCATTTGAGAAGAGGGAACATCAATTGCGAAAACTCCCCCACAAGATTGGCCCGTGGTGCATTTTCTTGATAGATTGCTGATATAGGATGTCCTCGTTCACTGTGAGTGGTTCTACCCCTGGACTGGTGGTCATGGGTGCAATATGAAAGCAGGTGCTGCAAGCCATGTGGAACAAGCTAGTGAGCTACACTCCCCCATGCTCCCTTCAGTTCTGTCTGGACTTCCTTTGATGGTGAGGAAGTATAAGCAAAATAAACCCTTTCCTCTCCAAATTTCTTCTGGTCATGGTATTTATTACAGCAACTGGAACCCTAACTAAGACAGTTCCCCACCCACCAATTCAACTCAAGGAAAAGATAGGGCATCATACTTGATTCAATGCATACTTTATTGCATATTACCATGTGCTGTGCCTATACATTGTTTTGTGCATTTGTGATTATGCCCTAAATACACTATGCAGCAAAATTCTCCCACTGAAATGTTACTTTGGGACCAGCAAGATGAATCAGTGAAGAAAAGTGAATGCTGCTGAACATGATGGCCTGAGCTCATTCGCTGAGGCTCACAGAAGGAGAGAGCTGCCTCTCCTGGGTTGTCTCTGATCTTCACATATACACTGTGGCAAAAGTGCATGTACACACACATACACACACACTAAATAAATGTAAAAATACTTAAAAAAATATTAAAAACCCTACATGGCTATTTTATATCGTACAGTCAAATCTATATCCTTGTGGTCACCCTGCAACATCATAAGCAATAGATGCTTCAAAACTTTCTGAATTGCTTAGTACTAAGTGCTATGATTTGGGCAGGTTGCATGGATACGTAAGACGCAATCCACATAGCTCAGTTTTCAACAACTTTCTCCATCGAGAAAGAACATTAATAAGGATTCCTCACCTATCAAAGTTTCTGGTATGTATATAGGTAGCAAGGAGTTCAGGATAGTTACTAAGAGTCCTGCTCATCTGGACACACACCTACTCCAAATTATGCACTCAAGCACCAATGTAGGCACTACCCTGAGAGGATTTAGCAGTTTTCCTTAAGGTTAGCTAACTGATTGCAAGATACAGAAGTTATCCAGGGTAGTGATTCAAAGCAATAGCAATTCTCCTTGAAATAGGAAAACAAACCATAGTGAACTGCCTAGCAAGGGGCTCACATGACAAGCATAGGGGGCAGACTCTGGTAGCTAAGCATGTTCCCTGTTCAGAGCCAACAGGAAACTGGCAGAACAGACTTGAAACTTGCATCTGTAAAGAACTCTATTCTGTCACAAATCAATGAGCCTAGAGGATGACCCCAAAAGAACAAAAAGAGTCAGTCTTTGGATTGAAGAAGGAGGAGGAGGACGGGAAGGAGGAGGAGGAGGGGGGAGAGGAGGAGGGAGAGAGGAAGAGGGGAAAGAAGGAGAAAAATTCTTTTACAAAACATGTATTTATAAATGGTTTTCTTGATTCAGTATTATCAGAGGTTTGTAAAAAGGAAAGAAAAAAAAACAAATCAGGAAGACTTGATTTTTATATTATCAAGTATATCACAACCTGGGAATATTATCCTTTTAAGTGAAATTGTATCTACCTTCCCCACATGGAATTTTCATTTATGCCTTTTCCCAAGTTAAGGACATTTTAGGACCCAGTGAGATGGCTCAGTTGTTAAGAGTACATAACGACTCTTTCAGAGGAACTGAGTTCAGTTTCCAGCACCCACATTTGCTTGTAACTCTACCTCCAAGAGATCCAACACCCCTGGCCTCTGCAGGCATTCCCCATGCACATACATATACCCCTACACGGACATACACTTATACAAGTAGTGAAATGACTCATCGTTATATGATTTATGATGTGTTAATTATTGATTATTGGACTTATAGGTAAATACAAATTTACTAGTCAATGTCATAAATTATTGTCATAAAAGGGAATAACCAGCTATTAATGTTACATCCATATTTTTATTTTATATAATTGTCAAGATCTGTACCCAGCAGTCTCGCTGCATTATTTTTTGCATTCTAGGATGCCTACCTATGTCCTATGTCATTCAACATTTTAGTATGAGATTTTATTTTTAAATAAATTTTAAACTAAAATAAGGGGAAATATTACATTTAAAATAAAACATTTTACCAGATAAATAATCCATAATAATTTTTTCATGGTACTTAAACTCATATTTTCTGTTAGAAGTCCTCCTACATATATGGAATGAATGTATGATTTTAAAAATTCTTGAAATTTTCAGTCTATTTGATATTCCATAGTTAATTCTATAACTTATCAAAGAGACTTATAGCAGATAGCTAAAATATACATTTTGTAGATTATACTTTTACGCATTTTAATTTTGTAATCTGTTATCTGGGTAGAAGATCATACTAAAATTTTTTATTAGAAATAGTTTTGGAAATTGATAATATGCTTTTAATGTGAAAAGAATTCTTAGAGACAAGCAAACATTAGGTGATATTAAGTAAATTGTTAGACATTGCATAGTCAAAGCTGAGTAAATTTTCATAGCCTGCCTAAAAGTCAATATTTAAAAACATTTGTCCAAACTCTAAGACTGGCATATTTTTACATAACAAATCTCACATTTGTGATTGAGCATATCTTTAACCTAAGATACCTCTAGGCAACAAATGTCTAAAAACACCATGATAGAATGGAAGGCAGTCTGATATGGCTTCCCAAACCACATTCTGCACTTTGGCCATGCTAAGACCAATTAACAACCAGTAGTAACATAAATTATATTATTCTACCTCTGTAAAGTGAAAATTTCTGATGGCATTAACTCAGTGTTTATTGTTCTCCTATTAGATCACAGATGTTGGGGGTAGGCCCTGAAGAAAATGAAAGCAATGTTTGCAGAACCTAGCTATAACTTGGCACAGCATGCCTCTAGTTTTTTCCTCCGTAACATTACAACTGTTCGTTTTCATGTCATTGATGAAAGAATGGAAACGGAGTTTCTGTAATTCCTCCAAATTTAATCAGCCTCTCATGGATCCAGAATTGTGGTTCAGAATTTCTGACTTCATGTCCATGTTTTTCTAACAGCCCTGCCATGCATCACAGAAACACTCTATTTCTTAATAAGACATGAAAATTGTGGGTACATTATTCAGCTAATTGTGTGCTTGTACTTTTCTTTGTGTTTCCAATACAAATTATTCAGAAAGCCTAGAAATATTTAAAGGATCCCATTTCTTACCCATTTATCTTAATAACAGTAGAAGTCAGGGAATGAGGCATTCCAGGGTGCGGTCTAGACAAGAAGTTATTTACTAGGAGAAAAATGAAATCAGAAAAAAATAGTACCTGGGCAAGAACCATAGCCAATGTACTTATATTTTCTACATTTTTACATAGCCATAAAGTTTTCAGTGAAGAAAGTATTTGCCATTCTCCCTGTTGTCCCCAAATTTTAGTCTTGGCTATGTACATCTTTGCTCAGTTTCCACATAGGAAGGATCCTGAATATTCACTAGTCTGTGGACCAGAAAGCTTCTTTTGGGTTTTGGGCACATTTTCAAGCTCATCTTACTTGTATGCTTTTCCTTGTATATTACTTAGTTTAAACTCAAGGGAATACTGAATGAAATTTACTTCAGAAAATGTTATATGGAAGTTTCCTTTCCAGTTCCAAAAGTGTTCTCAGTAAAAGAAAAATGGTTTGCTCTTGAGGGTTCTTGTAACACACTGTCAGCTTAATGAGAATCCCAGTGTCCTGAAGACACACATCTTTCAATTGGAGTGGAGGACCATTTGCCTAGGTATATGAGTGATGAGCTCCTTCACTTTAGGATGAGGATGTCTGATGTTACTGCTGCAAGGTCCAGCTTTCCAAGGGTTAAGGACTCTTCATACATCACCCCTGGCTAAAGACTGCTTGAAAGCAACTAACTAGAAAATTCATTTATTTGGGTGCTGGGTAGATGGCTCAGTTGATATGGTGCTTGCCGCACACTTATAAGATGTGGGTTCACATCCCAAGCACATACATTAAAAGCTGGGTGAAGAAATGAGCCTATGATTCCAGTACCAGAGAAACAGGAATACTAGAGGCTTGCTGGTCAGCTAGTCCAGATAAGTACAGGGTCTCCAGGTTCAGTGAGAGATCCTGTAGTCAATGAAGACACTGCACATTAACCTCTGGCCTGCAAGCAGAAAAACATGTACACACACAAATGCAACACACGCGTCAACAAATAATCATTTACTTAACAGGGAAAAAAGGCTCCAAAATCCCAATGAAATGAGACTCTGAACAGATGGGTAACTTTAGAACATTATGAGTACCAGAAGGGGTAAAGAGTGCCTAGCGCACTTCAATATGATATTTTATTACTCAAAAACAAATACAAGTAGGTGAAAATTTATAAACTCTACCTATTAAGTATGGGTGTTCACTAAATTACTGTCTTCCTATATTTTTTTTAAACTTTAGTTGAAAAGGAAGGAAAGGAGGAGAAGTAAATAATGGGTTCCTTATGGTTTTATCTTTAAAAGCAAAAAGTAGAGGGATTGTTCTATCAAACAAATAAAATTTGGTTGTCATGGTAGTAATATCACGTTTATGTGATTAATTTATAAATGGACTGAAACCATGAATAGTAATTGAAAAAAATAATACAATGAGTTCATTTTGTAAAAGCTTGGAAACATAGGAAATGCTCCAACTGGCAGGTTGGATAGTAAGTTTGTGGGTTTGCTTTGTTTCTTTCCTACTACATCCTGTAACTCAATTTATTGTCTGGCTCTTGTGTGGAGATCTTTACTTCAGAATGTAAAACGTACCTGTCAGTCTGCACCATGGAGACAAGAACCAAGAGCCTGGAAAGGGAATATCCAGTTTGTCATCATGGTCAGCAGCTGCCTTAAGCATTTGTCTTGCTCCCACTGAAGGCAAAAGGAGATTCTGCATTTGTGCTGCCTTTAAAGCATTTGAGGAGGATAAAGTCAAGAAGACACGCTTAACATATAACCCTGGAAAGGAAATTCCAACTGTGCTCCACCTGCAGGGTGATGTGTCATGCCCTATTACCTAGTTGTCTGCTGGAAGGATTTACCTTGAGCACGTTTGTGAGCCCTCATTTCACATCCTCATCACAGCAACCCTTCCCCCACTCAGCTGTCCAGCTGCAGAGGTGTTTTGAATGAGGTTCTCAGCTGACAAGGAAACTGAATTCACCTATTTTTGCTTCATATTTTCAGCACTATGTCTTCATAGTAGAGTAGGATATTCTCGTTTAGATCAATAATTCTCTGTAAGCAATTTCCCTCCTACCCAATTCATGTATTTTTAGCTAAAATACCACCCTGGGTACACATTTGAGAATAATATTATTATTATAAAAGTAACTCATATTTGCTAATATGTTTAAAAATACAGAAATGCATAAAGAAAGAAACTGAAAATCACCTACAATCTATTGACTTACTCTCTAATAATTAATAGTATCTTTTTGCCTACATGAATATGTTTTAAAATATAGAGATGCATAAAGAACTTAAAAGTCACTTGTAATACTATTGATTTACTCTATAGTAACACAGTAATTTATATGTATGCTTACAGTCTTTGACTACATTAATATTGTAAATATTTAATAGGAAAACTCATAAGGTGGATAAAGAAATATGGAAGAGAGCAATGATTTTCATTATCTATCCCAAGTATTATTATGGTGTGTATCATTTTGCTCCATAAAATTTTGAAAAGTAAGAGGTATATATGGTCAGTGTAAACCTTGTGCACAGAATTAACCATGTATCTGACATTCGGAGAAATCAGGAATTGGTCTTTAGTGATCACTGCTCATCAGGAAGAGTGACAGGCATTTTATAAATACTGTCTCATTTATAACTAGTGTTTCCAGTTGTAAATAAAGTTTTCTTACTTCTCTGTCCATGAAGCAGGGAAAAGATGACGTAATTTCAAATTTTTGTAACAGAAAATGATGGGTTATATTTAGAAATAGTTAAATTCATTGTCGAAATCCTGCAGCTGCTACTGTCGCCTGGAGCTGCCCACTGCCAGCCACAGTTAACTGGACCATACTCTTCATCCTCACTGTCAACCATGAGCCCTGAGGCTGCATCTCTTTTGAGCTGTTTGTACACATAGTTTCAAAAACAGCAGGGGATATTTATATTCTGACCACCGAAGAGAAAGGATTTTGCTCCAAGTTCCCCTGGTTGCCTAGAAGTATTGCAGGATACAAGTCTAGGCATTCAGGAGGCTGAGGCAGCAGTGTCACAAGTTCAAGGCCAGCCTGAGTTAAATAACACAATCCTGTGTCTGTAACACAAATTGCTGAACGGTCTTATGCATAAAAACCTGGAGCCATATGTTGGGGTAAAAACCTGAGAAATGAGAGGAATAGGAAAAGCCACAGACAACCTCACCTCACAGACACCCCAGTCTCCAAAGAGACCTACTTCCTGTATACCCAAGCCTATATACTTTTCTGTTCTGTCATCTCATTTCCTCTCTCCGCCCAGCTACAATCACTTCCTGTCTGTCTGTACAGACCTCCAGGCATCTATAGTTAGTGCTGGGATTAAAGGCGTGTGTCATCGTGCCTGACTCTATTCCCCAGTGTGGCCTTGAACTCACAGAGATCCAAATGGATCTCTGCCTCCCAAATGATAGGATTAAAGGCATGTGCTACCATTGCCTGACCTCTATGTTTACTGTAGTAGTTGGCTTTTTCTTCTGTTCCTCAGATAAGTTGTATTGGGGGGCACAAAGGAAATATCACCACATGTATCTCTGAAAATAAAATAAAAGCAAGAATCCCCAAAGAAATATTCAGGGATCCTTATTACCAGGATGGTGACTCTGATACCATAATAACACTAGCAACAGGTCCTCTCCATCCAGAGATGAGGAACTTCATGAGCGTTTCATCCCAAAGTATACAAGGTCCAGCACCTTGTCCAGAGAAAATGCTAAGTGACCACAAGTGGTTTTCAGTTTTTCGACTGTGATGTCAAGGCAGAATGGCAGACACTTGGCCTTTAGGTGAAAAGCAATGAGTATGATGGAAGTCATGGAGCACTTTGGGCTCAGGAAGGGACAAGCCAGTGAGTAGATCTCCTTTGTGACTACAGCCAACATTAATACATCTGATTTGCTTGTCTTAGCCGCAAGACCAGCCCTTCTATAGCTCAGGAATATGCTCTTTCATCCCACCTGTTTGCAATACTCTGCAACTCTTGTGCTTGTAGTTTAGTTGTTCTTTGAGTCCCTTCTGATCCTTAAGTTTAGTTGTATTATAGAGTTAGGTTTATGATTATACAATAAAAACTCTAAAAAGTAAACCACAAGTTTACTGTTGACTCAATGCAAAATGTATGACAGTCTGTTTTTTCCTGGATTTGAACATGCATCTCCAGCCTTAGTGAGTGTTAAATTTTATGTTCTGTTGGTTATTACTTTTTTGTCTTATGACAATGTGGTACAATTTGTTTTTAAGTAGGATGTATTCTGTGTTGCCTTATAGAGATTGCATGGTGCACCCCACTGCTGACTGCTGAAGCGTTTTTGTTTCTGCTGATCTGTGGGTAATAGAAGATGCCTCCGGAAGACATTTCTCTGAAGTTATAATCGGATATGCTATGGACTTTTATCACAAGTCATCCTGATGCAAAGTGGCATGGGATTTCCTGCAGTTACAGGAAATGCAAATTTGATCTGGTGTGACAGGTTGAAACTCTATTCAGCTGCAGGAATTAGAAAAGTAGTTCCTATTTTGGAGCATTGTATTGAGTAACTACTTTCCTGGGCAGTGTAGGTTAAATGCCTGCAGCCGTACTGATTTTCTTATATGTAATCATCATATTTATCCTTTTACTGAAAAGAGATATGACACAAATGCTGTTCCTGAGGCTAGCACGTCTAAGTGGTAGGATATTTCTTTGTATGAGTCCTTGTCTGAAAGTTAACTTCCACCCAAGAACAAGGTAGGCACTTAGGGTTAGGTTGTTACCTAACACCTGACCTTTGTCCTTCCCAATTATGATTTCTCTGATCCTTTTGAGGGAGCTCTACCATACAGAGATGTTTAAGAAAAACCAGCCAGTAGACTCTTTGAGCTCCAATTGGAAGTGCTAGCATTGATATTTTGGACAAGAAACATAATATAGCTAAGCCTCACTTTTTCTGCTGGTTATAAAAAAGGGAATGATCAAATTATTATGGCAGAAGTCAGTGCATATGAAACTTTTACCATGACATATTACTTAAAGGCTGAAACCTTTAGTAAACCTGTAGGATGAGTGTGCCAGACATGTAGGAGAAATACACAAACCAGTGAAACATGACACGTGCCTAAGACCACATACTTGCAGAACTGAAGTCAGAGTAGCCATTCTTATTTCAGTCTCTTAGATAACTGCTTTGCTTGCTTCATTAAGCACATGTGTGTCCATTGACTTTATAATGTGATGTTTGGACAACAAATGCAATTATTAGGCATGCACATTGCATCATGCATAGCAGTGAGAAAACAGAGCTATAAAAAGGGGATGCACCCTACACAACTGCACAGCCTCTTGCGCATGCCTAGGAGCTGCACACATGCGCTCTCGCAAGTGTGCACCTACATTTGAATATGCACTCCCTCAGAGGAAACTTTAAACTTTCCGTACATAACTTGCTGCAAGGACTTTATCAAAATCTGAGCATTTGCTCAGAAACTTCGGTTTTCAATTAATTAATTAATTAATAAAGATATCTGACCTGCAACATCTATTAAGTTAGTGAACATGTTGCAAGAAATATCCTTAGCACAGAGCCTAGCACTACAAATGCCTAGTGGATTCGTTAGACCGAGCTGGCCATCTGCCACGCTGTCTCCATCTGCTTCCTTTCCCAAAAACTGTGTTCCACAGCAGAGGGGCCCTGCAATGGTGCACGGAGCAAGGTTCTAGAACGTGAAGGCACCAAGAGTAACGACAAAGTTACAAGGGAACAAGGGCCTGAGCAGTGACGGGAATGAGCCGCAGCACCAGCCTCTCATAGGGAACCCTGGGTCCGTCAGTAAGCAGCAGTTCAGACGGCGAGCCGGGCGGTGGTGGCACACGCCTTTAATCCCAGCACTCGGCAGGCAGAGGCAGGCGGATCTCTGTGAGTTTGAAGCCAGCCTGGTCTCCAAAGTGAGTTCCAGGAAAGGCGCAAAGCAAGAGAGAGAGAGAGAGAGAGAGAGAGAGAGAGAGAGAGAGAGAGAGAGAGAGAGAGAGAGAGAGAGAGAGAGAGAGAGAAGAAGAAGAAGAAGAAGAAGAAGAAGAAGAAGGAGAAGGAGAAGGAGAAGGAGAAGGAGAAGGAGAAGGAGAAGGAGAAGGAGAAGGAGAAGGAGAAGGAGAAGGAGAAGAAGAAGAAGAAGGAGAAGGAAGAAGAGAAGAGAAAGAAGAAAAGAAAAGAAAAGAAAAAGAAATTGAAGACAGCCATACAACCATGTTCTAAAATAGAAAGTGGTGGTGGTGTCATGGGCCTATGAGGATGCTGGACTGAAGTCTATCAAGTTGTGCAAACAAGCCAATTGTATCTACTATGTGAAGTATTGGTCAATAAAGATTTTTATAAAACCTAAAAAAAAGGAATCAGTGCTTAGATACTGTTTAAGAAATAATGCATCATTTTCATAGGGCACAGGACATCTAGCAAGCATCTTTTCTGTTCACTGTGTATAGGTGTTGTACCTTATATTAACACACCTGCCTTTGCCTTTGCTTTTCATTCAGGCTGACTTTCATCCTCCCAATCTTTTGTGACTACCATAGACCTGCCATTGAGATTCTTTTCTTTCTTTCTTTCTTTTTTTTTTTTTTTTAATACATGCATTGGCATTAGATCTCCTGGCACTGGAGCTACAGACAGTTGCGAGCTGCCATGTAGGTTCTGGGAATTAAACCTGGGTCCTCTGGAAGAGCAGCCAGAGCTTTCAACTGCTGAGCCGTCTCTCCAGCCCTCAGCCACTGATGTTCTTTAGTATCACAGTTCCTAGAGTGATGTTCCACTCTGAAATTGGGGCTTAGCATTTTGATTCATCAAGTCCAGTGCAGAAGTCTTTGAAGATCCCCTGTGTCCACAAAGAAGGCTTCTGCATACTCACAAACACCGAATCTATACAAAACAGTTACAGGAACTCCATAAATGCCCCCTTGGCACTGTCACTTATTAAAGGCGACTCCCAGAGCATCTTTTCTGTGCCTATAAATGTGTTCTGCAGAACATACACACAGGTGACCTCAACAAAGCAAACTTATGCACTTCCGGAGCTTGGGCCATGGGGGAAATGAGCTCTGAGAGTAAACTTGGGTCTGTAAAGTAAAGCAGCCAATGCTGGGCCTAGATGGATGGCTTTCAGGCATGGTGAGGACAAGCCTTATCTGTTTATATAACTGTTGTTCTAGGGGTCAGGGCAGAACAGAAAAGCACTTGATTCATGCCAATTGAGTAAACGACGCACTTATGAGAGGGGCCCGATTAGATCAGGGTACTGTTTACTCTCGGATTAGGCTGTGTGTACAGGTGCAATGTAAATTCTGTGGTTGGAAGAATTCTAACACCTGGGTCTATGTGGGTGGATGTGCAGAAAGAGCGCATGTTTAGGTAAAGTCTCTGGATGCAGGTAAAATAGAAGACAAAACCTTTGCCTGTCCGGTTTTTGAGGTAAATCTAGGCTTGTGTGTGAACCAAGGTGGGAGATTCTGAGAGGTGAATATTGACTTCGGTCTCTATGTGAGGTATAAACCTGGAGTTTGTTTGATGGACAAGATCTTAATTACAAACATTTTGCAAGATTAAATCTGAGAATGTATGTATGCTTGTCTGTGATACAATATAATTGTGTCTGAGGCAAATTAAAGTTGGGTAAACAGCAGTCTGGGATGGCATACCTGAGTTCAGAGTGTGTTCAGGTGAGATAATTACAGACATTTTGTGATTGTGTAGCTAGAGGGTTTTCTTCTCTCACTGGCACGTGTTTGCATATGTATGCATATTTGTGCATGTGATTGTGCGGAAGGTTTACATGTAATCCAGTTCAGGAACTTGCGTGAAGGTGAAGAAGGTTTATGAGACGATTCTGGAACCGGGTGTAATTTTGAGATTGGATGAAGCAGTCCCAGGTAGGACCAGGAGTCTGTGGTAAGTTTAAGTAGTTAGCTTCTAGATACAAACATCTTGGGCAGTTTGCTTTGTGTTCACAAGAGGATCAAAGGTGTGTGTGTGTGTGTGTGTGTGTGTGTGTGTGTGTGTGTGTGTGTGTGGAGTTCAAGTAGGCACACAGGGCTTGTGTGCCCATGTAGCCGAGTTTTTCAGCCTGAATTATTTCTAAGACATCTGAATTGTATCTAAGTGTGAATTAAGTCCCGAGAGCTGATGTGACCGGGGAGCGTGTGTCCGTATCCGTGCATGTGCGCGCGACAAGTTTGGATTTGGACCTGGGACCGGAGCTGAGGCCACATTAGGGCGGCGGAGTAGGGGGTGGGGGTGGCCGAGGAGGTGCGGCTGGAGCGGGCGGGCGGGCGGTCCCGGGGGCTATGGGAGCCGGGGCTTCGGCTAGCTAGCTTGGCTGGCTGGGGACAGGCAGGAACCGGAGCAGCACTGCCACCTCTGGCGCGAAGGCTCAGGCGCCTCCTCCCGCCCCACCACTGTGGGCTCTGTGCACGCTGCCGGCTGCTGCTCTCTCCAGCCTCTGAAGAAGAAAGCCCGTGAGCCGCTGTCGCTTGAACCATGGCTTTGGGCCGAAGGGGCTGGGACAGCTCCCATGAGGACGACCTGCCTGTGTACTTGGCCCGGCCGGGCACCACCGATCAGGTCCCCCGGCAGAAGTACGGAGGCATGTTCTGCAACGTGGAGGGAGCCTTCGAGAGCAAGACGTTGGATTTCGATGCCCTGAGCGTGGGACAGCGCGGCGCCAAGACTCCCCGGAGCAGCCAGGGCAGCGGCCGCGGCGCGGGGAGCCGGCCAGGGGTGGAGGGGGACGCGCACAGGGGCCAGGGTCGGGAGGAGAGCAGGGAACCAGCGCCTGAGTCGCCCAAGTCCGCTGGGGTGGAGATCCGGAGCGCCACCGGCAAAGAGGTCCTGCAGAACCTCGGTCCCAAAGACAAGGTAAGTGAGCCCCGGACTCTTCTCCGCTGGCCCTCGCCCCCTTCCCCAGCCTCAGCCGCCATGGCCCTGGCACAACTTTCTTGCTCATACTTTACAAGGAGATGAGTGGCCAGGCTAAGAAAAAGAGCATCCTCCAGGGGCCTAGGTTTCTCACGTGTCTCCAATTGTTTCATCTTCCTGTGTGCACTGCAAGGGTCTCAGGCCCGGATCGTCACCCCCAGCCACCCAGCTGCACCCCTGGCCAGTTAGTTCTGGGTGGGTGTGTCAACCCTGCCAGTCTGGGAAGACTTAGTGATTCTCAGACTCTCCCTCTGAGGAACCAACAGCACAATTGTCTTGGTCCCCCTTGGCCCCAGATTAAAACAGAACCCAGGTCACCAGGGCACAGGGCAGATTGATGCCAAGAAAATAGGGTCATCTCTATAGAGTTTGGATTAAAGCATAGAATGAACAGTCTCTGCTCTGACTTCTCCTGAAACTTTTGGGTGTGGGGCCACTAAACACCCGAGTCTCCGTGCCTCACTTCAGTGGTAGCATGACGTTTCACATCTGTGTTTATGAAGAGTGTATTTGTGTACATAGCTTGGCACAAGCCTGGGTCTCAAGGGATGCAGCTGTCTCTGTAAAAATATTACATATTTGAAAATAGACGGGGGTATTCAGAGAGCATATTAAACTAGCACGAGCTGCGGGCCCCCTGCTGCTCTTACATGTGTCAAAGCTAATTTCTTTTCTGTGTGTTTTAGAGAAGAGGCTCACCCCGTACTCGACTGTCTGAGGTTACTGTGATGATTTATGTGTTTATTTCATAGAAAGTCAAAGGCACGATTCAGAAAACTCAGGGCCGGCGGAGGTCTGGAGGAGTCAAAGTTCAAATCGTAGGGTTTGAGTTGGTGAACAGTAGTCATCAGAAGCCCTCACCCCAGTCTGGTAATGGCTGAGCAATCCACCCCCCACCCCCACCCCCCATGTATTATTCCTCACTAATGCCATCATGAATAATATCCTGCAATGGAAATGTCTGCTTCCCAGTGATTACCGTTAATACTCATCCTGCTCTGAGCTGTTTTTCCATTAACATGCAATGAGGTAGTGAAAGGACAGCTTATCTCTCCCTGCTTCGATTTTGGGTAGTAGCTTTTTGTTTTGTTTTGTTTTTTAAAACAAACTTTTAAGTACTGTTACCAACCAGGGAAAGCAAGACCCGAAGCTAGTGCTGTGTAGAGGGGCCCTTGGCAAGGTAATGTCAGTGTCCCTTGGAATTACTCATCGACTTCATGATTTTCACATCCTCCTTTGAGTAGGAGACTCCTTTAGGCCCGGCCCACTAGTCCTTTTAGGGAAAGCGTCTGGTATTTTAGAAAGGCTTTGGCAGATTGCTCAACTGAAGAATAGCCCTTTATAGAAAGGTAATTGCTTCTCTCCATGTCTAGCCTCATCACTCTTAAAATGTTCCTTTCCTGGCATGAAGCAGGGTAGGAGGGTATGGAAAAGGTCAGAAACAATTGGTGTGAGTCAGGATATTCCCCTTGCTGGAACACCCCTGATGTAAGCCAGATAATATGCTTGGTCTGCAAGACTGAAGCATGGTAACTAGAGAAAGGGAAAATGTTCTTCCTTCAAACCCAGCAATTCCCCCGTGTTGTTCCCTCTCACAAACTCTATACTTTTGGCTCCTAATTGAAAAATAATAATATGACTTAGACATCAGCACAGTTTCTCGAGCTACATGGGTTTTTAAGTTCAGGCTTGCTGTCTGTTTCATGCGGCCATGTTATTATCTCTAATTTTCTTTAATCATACTGTTTAAAGAAACACACAGAGGTTATCTAGCTCTGTACTTGATGGTTAGTCCCTCGAGGCTAGGGACTGTGCGTTTGGATTTATCTCTGTGTCTGGGATGCCTGGCATGTTGGAGGTGTTTGAGACATGTTTGATATTAAAACTCCTTATTTAAAACATCTGTTTTTCTAGACTGATGCAAAATGACATCTGCACTGGCCTAAATACTGCTTTCATTGCTGGGGAGCCACTACCTCATGAAGCAACTTCTGAACATCTCAGATCATAAAGTTTGCCCACCTATATAGTTTCTGCAGGTTGTTCTTAGTTCTTACCTTAGAAGAGTATGAATTTCCTTATTCAGAGACATTTAAAAGACATTAAGAATGTGGTTTGGCTCTCATGTCTGTCTGGGAAAAAAATGGGCAATAACATAGTAACAAAACCTAAGCCTCCATGGCTCCACAAAACAATAACACCATCTTCCTTTTCTTGTACCTGCCAGCTGTCTACAAGGGTCAAAAGGGAAGTTCGGTTCATGATTGTCCTTGAGAGATCATCTCCACACATCAGCAGTGGAAAGAGTCTATGGCTAGTTGTACACAGACATGGAAACTTTCTTGCAGAAGTAATGAATTCATGGAATCTCTGCTTTCATTGGTTAAAGCAAATACATGGCTTTAGAGGGACTAGGGGAATACACGCTTACCACAATCCTGTAAGACTAGAAATAATTTATAAATAGCTCTACTATCTGTCCAAGAACTAGGGATAGACTGGGGTGGGGAGTTGGCTTCATCCCCTCACCAATAATCTAACTTAAGCCTGTAACTAAGTCTCCTTGTCCTCTACCTTTCTCATCTACAAAATGGTAACAGTGTTATAAACTGCTTTGTTTATAACAAGAATTTAGCATGTATTCAACTTCATTTCTCTTTATATGTTTGAGGGCAATCTCTCTCTCTCTCTCTCTCTCTCTCTCTCTCTCTCTCTCTCTCTCTCTCTCTCTGTGCATGCACAGGCACACACAAACGAAAACACATGAATGTCTGTTTATCTATCTGTCTGTCTGTTTGTCTCTGCCTCTGCCTCTGACTTTCTCTAGGGTCTTACTCTAGCCCAGGGTAACTAGGAACTCATTTTGTAGTCAAGGTCCTTAAACTTGTGATGACCTTTCTACCTCTGCCTACTGAATGCTTGGACGTGAGCATCTTGCCTTTATCAGTCTTATAATCCATAGCTTCCTTACCTTCCTCCTATAAGGGCATTCCACTGTTGTGATTTCTTTCTCAGTCTATGCTGTGTTGTATTAATTTTCTTCTGAGAAGACAGTGCCTTGGCTTGTGAACTGAACCTGAGGCTCCAGATGGGATGCAGCCATGGCAAAATGCATTAAGCTGCTTAATTTTCTGGATTTACATGCAGCATATGCTTGTGTTGTACAAGATTACAGCTAATGATTAAATATCTGTGTCTTATTGTCTTCATAGTAAACTTGTTACTCAAGCTTTTGGAAACTCTTCTTCATAAGCTTCTGTCACACTGAGATGGCCCATCCCATCTGGTTCAGATGAATTAAAAAAAAAAACTGTAGAATTTTGTTTTCTTCCTTGTAGATTCAGCATTCTTAGCTGCCTTCTCTAACTGATGAGTACTTTTGAAGCTGTAGTCCCTCCAGCTTTATGTCATCTACAGACTTGATAGCAAGTACCATCTTTTAGGCAGTTTCTCATATAATATATTAGAAAGAAATTATTACATGTATAAGGAAGTTGAAACAGACACCAAATAATCTCAAATCACAGATGATAAGTAGTGAGCAGCAGAATCCAAACTCCGACTTTTCAGATGATAAGTAGAGAGCAGCAGAATCCAAACTCCGACTTTTCTGATCAAGCGTTTTTTGTACACAGTGAGTGGCATTATTATTCTAATTTCAGTAGCCTGAGCATTGAGCCAGCTCCTGACATGTTAAGATAACACCAAGCAAGAACAGATTTTCCACCAACACCGCTAGAAAACTGCTGTCCTGCCGTGTGCTCATTACTAAGAGAAGCTTTGGGATAAGTCCTCAACCCATGAGGACAGTTGATGCAAGATCCTTATTTGTCCAAGTCCATCTAAATCTACTAAGAGATTATGGAGAAGTGTGTGATTGAAAAAAAAAAAAAAAAAACCCAAGACACATTTTGGCCGTGAAATACTAATCACCACACCCCTCTTAAGGGAATGAGTTTATTTAATAACTTGTGAATAGGTTAATTAACAAAAGCATTTGGCAAAATAAAAAATGTAAAAAGCTTTCTACATTATACAAGGAATGCCCAATTCATGGTTTAGGCCACCACATGAACTAATTTTGTGATTCTAGACCTACATGTAAATGGTTATTTTAACAATGTGCTTAAACTTTTCTCATGATAGATACTCATACTGCCAAAGTCTTCCATGGTTGGCTTGCACTTATGATATGACACCAAGTGCATAGGAAAGTGATTTTAAGTAAAAAAAAAAAAAAAAAAAAAAAAAAAAAAAGAAAGAAAAAAAAAAAGAAAGAAAGAAAGAAAAAGTGTACTTTAATCATTTCTTAAGATGCTTTTCTGCCCAAGTGTAATTTTCAAAGCAACAAGAAAATTACCAAGAGGAGAAGAATTATGACATAGTGTCTGCAAGAACAAATGATACCTCAAAGGCTTTGTTATCCAGGAAAACAAAGCCATGACACTTTGATTACATGGGTTCGCTGCTGACTCAATTCCAAGGATCTTGGCTCATTGCTAGTCCCCTGTTTCCCATGTGAGGTTCTTCAGTACAAGATGTTTCTCCTATGAAGTCAGCCAAGGCTCTGGGGGTAGAAAAGAGAATTTGAACAACAACAAAAAAAGATATGTGGACCCTTACTTTTTTCGTCCTGAGTTTTAAGTGTTCAAATTTGGTTGGTGTTCTCTTCCTTGCCCTGCAAAAGGATGATTGCTGGAAATAGAAATGCAGATTTAAAAAGGCCCCTGGCTGTCAGAGCCCAAGCCCAGGAGTGCAAATGAATTACAGGAGTTAGAGTACCAAGTACTCTAACACAAGAGCGGATGTATGTTGCCTAGGGAAAAGAGATCTTGCTTTCCCAGATCCCAGGATAGCCTTGAGTCCAGTGTTCCCGCACTAAAGTGTCTGAAACCCCTCAGCACTGTTGGAAAGTCTGGCAGTGGGTTTGGAGGAACATACAAAACATGTCTTCTAAGTAATGCTGCAATTGGCAGGGTTCCCTCAAACTAATGGTCCCTGGAAACTGGGTTTTGCTGACTGCTCTTATAATGTGTAAGATGGTTGGAGTGCTGTCTGTTAGGGTTTCTGTCAGCGACTCTTGGAGCTGATACTGGTCATGATTTATTTCTGCTGTGCATCTTTCTGTAGAAATGCCCCTATGGGATGCACATAAAGGAAGGAGAAACCTGATGGAGAGGAGTACAAAGCTGAACCTCCACTTCTGCTTGGGTGGATTAGAACTTCCTAAATCAAACTTTTAGGAAAATAGTGTTAAAATAGATCTCTGTTCTTTGTGTGACCTCATGGCATTTTGAAAGACAGTTCAGCTTCATCAGGAGAGCAATAAAAAGAGGTAGGGAGAGCAAACAAAACCAGAAAAATTATTAGCAGTCTCAGCTTCCAGCCCCAACCAAGTTACCAGCTGGACGTTTGCCAACTTGTCTCCCTCCCCTCTAAGCTATAGTTTCTTCCTTCCTGAAACGAGGGGGCTGGTCCAGAGAGTTGCTATGGTAATGGTGCATAAACTTTTCTGACTATGAAGGTCTTATCTAAAATTTTGAGCATGTTTGATATTCTGTATACCTGTGTGCACATATATTTATATATACAAATACATGTATATATGTGTGTAAACACATTATATTCAAAATATCTTGTTGATAGAGTATGAGAACTCTAGAATGCAAGCAGCAATGTAAGCAGTAAAATAAGAGTGTCGTGGGCAGAGGAGAGGACTCAGTGGGTAAAGAGCTTGCTGTGCATGGATGAGAACCTGTGTTTGGAAAGCAGTACTCACATGACGTCCAGGTGTGGTGGCATGTGTCTGTAACTCCAGCACCAAGACACAGAAACAGACACACTCTATGGGGTCCTTCACTAGCTATCTATACAAAACAGAAATCAACCCTCAGCCTCCACACTTGCACCACACACATACACAGACACATACACACACACACACACACACACACACACACACACACACACACACGCAGGCACGCACGCACGCACGCACGCACACACGCGTGCGTGTGTATCAAGAGAGGAAGAGAAGAAATATCATAAAAGCTACAAATATAATTCTTGTTCTTTTTTCTCTTTACCCTGGTGGGTTTTGTCCATTCAATGTGGGCTAGTGTTTGCAAGCATGTGTTCTCTAAACCAGAGACATAGACCAGACAGTTATGTTCTAACATTGTCAATAAAGAGCTCACTGTTACCCAGATCTTTAGTGACGTAGGCTTCTTACAGAATAGTTTCTAGGAGAAATTTTCAAAATGGTGGAGCTGAAACACTTGTAAAAAGGCCAAGTAAAAATAGATTTTGGTTTGTATTCATCATTGTCAATGTGTGGGATTGGACTAAAGAGGTCCAGCTTAGCCAGGCAGTGGTGGCACACACCTTTAATCCCAGCACTTAGGAGGCAGAGGCAGGCAGATCTTTGTGAGTTCGAACAGAGTTAGTTCCAGGGCAGTTTAGGCTACACAGAGAAACTCTGTCTCAAAAAGCCAACCAACCGACAAAGAAAAGGACATATAAAGATGTCCAGCTTAAAGAGCACTGTAGGTAACTGAGAGTTCCCAAGTCATCCTTTTCTGTTTGTCTGTTACTAATTTATAACAGACAATTTATTGAATCCCAGCTATATAGGTACACATGGAAGTTTTAAAAAAAAAACAAAGACAGATTATACTATGTATTGGTGCATGTCTACAGTTCTTGTTATTTAGGAGGCTCAGGTAGGGGCCATGCTTGAGGAGCATGGGACTCATTTAAGCATCACACTAAGAACCATCTCAAAAAAAGAAAGGAAGGAAGGGGAAAAAAATAAATCAGATAACAATTAGAAAACATTAAAAAAAAATACAAGCCCCCATTTCTTCATAATCTTCCAGAGAAGCTCCATGAACACAGTAGTGGATTTTTTGTTCATCTTTGCATAAAACACACACACACACACACACACACACACACACACACACACACACACTTCTAAATTTAGTGGAAAGACATAGTATTTTTGTGTTTAAGTTCCCTTTTCCTATATACCACAGTTCGAATGTGGTTGCCGTCACCCCAATTTGTATGTTAAAATACACATCTTTGCGTGATGGTTGTTGGGGAGTAGGGCCTTCAGCTCTTGTGAATGTATGGGATTCAGTGTCTTTATGAAAAAGATCCCATGAGTTGCTTTGGCCTTTCCACCATGTGACACAGCCAGAAGGTTTCTTCTGTAAGTCAAAAAGTATGCCTTTGCCAGACAGGGAATCTGCCTTGATGCTCCACTTACGTATAAGAAATAAAGATCTGTTGTTTACATGCCACATACTGTATTTTATTACAGTAGGGTGAAATGACTAAGCTACTCAAAAACAAAACAAGTCAAAACAAATGGCAATAACACCAAAACCCTAGCAAAGGCTTTCAGCCACTTTAGGTGGAGACACAGAATTTCAATGCACTTCTGTCCCCATGTACACACTAAAGTCTTTACAGCACTACCCCACAGCAGAGTGTTATATTTCCCACAGTCGATGCAATTATCCTGACATAGCATTAGCACCTACAGGTCTATAGTTCACAGTAGGATTTACTCTTGGGG
The DNA here is from genome assembly GCF_004664715.2 of Peromyscus leucopus. Taxonomy (NCBI): domain Eukaryota; kingdom Metazoa; phylum Chordata; class Mammalia; order Rodentia; family Cricetidae; genus Peromyscus; species Peromyscus leucopus. The sequence goes on along the minus strand of NC_051079.1, from coordinate 31,867,394 downwards.
TTGTACATTCTATAGATTCAGACAAGTGTACAAACACTTCTCTACCATTCTAGCATCTTACAAAATAGTTTCACTGTGCCTAAAATCCTTCATGCTGTACCTATTTATCTCTACCTTTCCCATGACCCATTGTAACCACTAATGATTGTAAGTTTCAGTCTTAACCTTTCTAGTGTATCAGATGAAGTCACCCTGGGAAAATTGATTCTAGGACCACCTGGATACTGACATCTATAGGTACTCAAGTCGCTTAAGTTTGCTGTCTTTATCTATTGATGGGGGACTAGTAGATGTAGGAAGCTGACAGTAATTAGGATAATACACTATTTATCCTTCCCATATAGGCTTTTTTCCACTGAATTATACAAATGTTAGTTTCCTCCATGTCTCTCCATGGTTGATAGCTCTTTTTTTTTTTTTAAGTACGGAATAATATTGTGTTGTTTGGCCATGTCATAGATTATTTATTTTACCACTAAAAGGAGTAAGAGTAGTCCCAAAATTTGGAAATTATAAATGAGGATACTTTACTTATGTTAACAGATCTTGTGAGAACAAACATTTTCATTTGAGTAAATAACAAGGGACATAATTGATTAATCATTTGGCAAGTGTGTATTTTGGTGTGTGTCAATTTGTATGCTATCCAGTGAGACTCTTACTACTCAGAAAGTTGAATAACTTTTGCAGTTGACAGTCTTCTACATCTAATAAATGTAAAGGCATCTTGTTGCTTAACTTGCAATTCTCCAATGGTACCAGAATGATTTGAAGCATTCTTTTATCTGCATCCTTGCATCTGTAGATCCTTTGTGGGAATCTGATAAGGGCTTTGGTCCATGTTTTAATCACCTTGTTTGTGTTCTTATTGTTGGATTTTAAGAATTTTTTGTGTTTTGAATAACACTCTATCAGATGTGTCTTTTGTAATTATTTTTCCCATTGATTTCTCTTCTTGCCTTGATATTAACTTCTTGCAAAGATCTTAATGTCAATGAATCTCAGCTTACCAAGTTAGTTATTTTGTGGATTGCAAAGTTGGTATTGTTTCTAAAGCACCGTCTCGCTCCCAAAGTTGTCTGTGTTTTCTCTTTGTTATCTTAGAGCTTTGGAGTTTTTCATTTCTCATTTATGTCTGTGCTGTTTGAAATGAATTTACACAAATGAAGTAAAGATTGCATATGTTTTTTTTTCTCACATGGATGTCCAGTTGTTTTAGCACCATGTATTGAAAAGAAACTTACTTTGCTCCATTGTATTGTCTTTGCCTCTTTGGAATAGTCAATTGACTATGTGTCAATCTATTTCTAGGCTATTGATTGAGATCCATTGATCAATATATTTGTTCTTTTGTCAATACCACACTGTCTTGATAATTGTAGCTTTGTACTATATTTTAGAGGTAGGGAGGGTCAATTTCTTTATCTTTATTCTTATCCTTCAACATGTTTTGGTTATTCTGGGTCTTTTTCATTTCCATATAAACTTTACAGTAATTTTGGCAATAGTCACAAAATGATTTCCTGAAAATTTAGACATGGATTGAATCTGCAGATCAAATTGTAATATACTGATAAGTCGACAACATCAAGTCTTTATAACTATGAAGATGAATGATTTGTTCATTCATTCAGCTTTTATTTCAGAATTTTATCAGCATCAGCTTTCCTCTTTTACACCTTATACACACTTTGCTAGACTTACAGAAATTTATTTGGGCAGTGCTATTGTAAATAATAGTGTTTTATTCAAGTCCAGCTGTTCAATGCTGTTATATAAGAAAGCAAGCCAGGTGGCGGTGGCACACGCCTTTAATCCCAGCACTTGGGAGGCAGAGCCAGGAGGATCTCTGTGGGTTCAAGGCCAGCCTGGTCTACAGAGTGAGATCCAGGACAGGAACCAAAACTGCACGAAGAAACCCTATCTAGAAAAACCAAAAAAAAAAAAAAAAAAAAAAAAAAAAAAAAAAAAAAAAAGAAGAAGAAGAAGAAAGAAAGAAAGAAAGCAATTGACTTCGTACATAAATCTTGACTCCTGTATACTTTCTGTCATCCTTAGTTCCAGGAAGAAATTTTGAGCAATTATTATTATTATTTGTTTTCTACATAGATGATTGTGTCATTAATGCAAAAAGATGGATCATTTCTATGGGAATGACTTTTCTGAATAGTGCTGCCTGTAGCTTGCCTGTACAAACCAAACTTTCACCCAGCCTGTAACCAAATCAATAATGTGCTTTGAGATCATTTATAACTATGTACTCATTCTGCTTACATGCTGCATCCTCAACTGTTTACGATTCACGAACCTTTAAGGAAAACAATATACCCAGCCTCACTTGGACGCAGTGTAACTAACTCCTACAGCACAGCTAGGTGCATACCTGTAATTTTTCCATGATCCCCATTTCTCTCCCCATAGCCTATCCATGCTCTTCCTCTTTTGCAGTTTTCTTGGTTTTTACCATAAATAATAATACTAGGTTTTGTAAATTGCTTTTCTTGCATTTCTTCATATAATTATGTGATTTCTTTTCTTGTCTACCCTGCTGAAACTATGTACTGCATTAACTGATTTTCAAATGTTGAACAAGTTTTGCACATTTGATGTAAATAACACTTCACTGTGGTATATAATTATTATTTACATTTGTTATTTTATTTGATTTTCTAATTTACATTGAGATGTTTTTTAATTATATCTAAAAAAATATTAGCGTATGGTTTTCTTTCTTGTAGTCTATGCCTCTGTCTTTAGTATTACATTAATGCTGATCTTAAAGAATGAACTAGGAGATGTATGTTTCTATCTTTGGCTATGGAGAATTGGTATAGTTTCTTTTCAAAATGCTTGGAAAATTCATCAATGCACCCATTTAGTCTTCATGCTTTGGGTTTGAGGTTACAAATTATTAATACTACTTGTTTAATAGCTATAGGTCTACTCTCTTAGATTTTCTATTTCTTCTGGTGTGAGTTTGATAAATTGTGTTTTTGAGGGAACAGGTCCCTTTCATCTAAACTATCAAGTGTGTTATTCATAATACTTGTTTATTAATCTTCCAATAGCCATGAGATCTCTAATGATGTCTGTTGCTCTCTTTATCCCACTATACACCTCTTATATGGAGTTAACAAGCATGGCATGTTTTTTCATTAGAATACTTAAGCTTCTTGGAAATAAACCAAATGTTTTATCACATCACAGCTCAGTGGAATCCAACATGTGACACTAGTTTAACTAATGAACACTGAAAGTGAAATACATAGCAGTGAGAACTGAGATCAAAAATATGGAGGCAGAGTTTGGTCAAATCCACAAGGATGTCATAGTATCAAAGCAAAAAGAAAATATCAGAATCTATGAGATCCAGAGAAGAAGCTGAGAGCTAGAACAAAGGAAAGGAGACATGAGAAGGGAACACACACAGTTATCATTCTGCACCCCAGCTGCCTAGTGATCATTTTCACTGGCCTCTGTGGCTTTCAGGTACATTTTGTTGATTGAAAGAAATCCACTAAGGGTAGGTATTATTCAAAGGACGGTGACAGAGACAAGGCTTAATCCAAGTCCACAGGATCCAGGGTCCCACACACTGTTATTATAAATGATCTTTATTGAAAGCAGAGCCATTTGGTTTATTTCCAAGAAGCTTAAGTATTCTAATGAAAAAACATGCCATGCTTGTGCTGGGTTATAAGTGGGCTAGGGAGGGGTTCTTTTCCTCTGGGTAATATCCCCACTTCCTGGCACTTAGATCATAATAAATAAACCAGTGCAATGGAAAGTTGTGTGATAAACGGATATTGCTTGAGAAGAAAAACATAGTTGATGAATAACAATATATCATAAGTTTGTTAGGGATATAGTTTTCTTCTACACACTACCCAAGGGGGAATTATGAAGTCAATCTGTAGTACACTATAAAGTTTTTTCAGTGATACTTCAGGGCAAAGAGTGAGAGTGGCAAGTTTAGATTGGGTATAGGGGTTTTAAATGAAGATAGTATATCCAATATACATGCTATCAACCAAGACTTTGTAATTGAATGATGCCTTTCATTTATGTAGAAAACAAGTCTGTGAACTTTTCCCATAAAAACCAGATAAGTATCTAAGCCTTTATAAGCTATAATATATGTGCTCAATTATCCAATTGTTTGTAGCAAAAATATTTATTGAAAGAAATATACACACAAACACACAGACACATACACACACATACACACACACATATGAACTGTATGCCAATGGTGCTTTATTCACAAAGAGTGGCTTATTTATAGGTAGTTTGTCAATCTCCTAGATTTCTCTTGACTACAAGAAAAAAGTGTGTGTGTGTGTGTGTGTTTGTGTGTGTGTGTGTGTCTGTCTGTCTGTCTGTCTACCTGTCTGTCTCTGTATCTCTCTCTATGTGTGTTTGTGCACATACATGCATGCATGCTGTAGTCAGGAGCAAAGCAAAACCTAACAAATTTTCAAAGAAAAGATTTAGAACTCTGAGGTAAACATTGGAACTGAGCAAGGAAATCTGAAAGGCATTTTAGATTGTTCTCTTTCAGATGCCTAAGATTGGAAGGGGAAATTAAAAAAATAAATACATACCTTCATTTATTGAAGAGGAGAAAAATGCAAGATATTCAGAGAATGCAGATTTATGAAGTGAAACAAGATTTGTTGAAAAACAAAGACAGGAGAATGGGGGAGGTCCAAGAGGACTATCTGTAAATTACAGAGGGAAAGAAACAAATAAAGGAAGTCTGTGTGCTTAGGAAGGAGGGGCTGAATACAAAGCTTTGCTAGGATGCTAGAAAAGGGAGAGCTTGGAAGGCTATAAATATCTGCAGCTGCAAGGAGAAGAGGTACATGGAAAGAAATCCTCTTGGAGTTATGCACAGTACATGATATCATTAAGTGGATGGAGACAAGGTTAGTCTCACTCACACCTAAGACATGTCAACTGAGTCAAGAAATAGAGTTTGGAGAGCTGAAATAACGGCTCACTCAATACATGTGGTTCACACTTTGTATGGAAAGAGTCTTCTTTGGGAGAGTGAGATGTTGACCCATTAGATGGTGTTCACTGTTCAGTAGACTTGTCCTAGATCAGAAATTCAGCCAGAGCTGGGACGGACTACTGGGGACAGTCAGTGAGAATCAATGACTCTCCATTGGCTCTTTCACTTGTTCTTTGGCTCATTCATGGGCCCATCAGATTTCCACTGAGTGTCTGTCATTTGCCTCTGCATGGGTCAATTCACCAATCTATGAGGTTCTTGAAAAGACTGGATAAAAAACTAAAGCCACCTTCAAATACGAAGGCTCAGAGGAGCACCAGGTGCTCTTCAGGTCAAAAGATGAGGGAAGCAGAAGACTGATGACTTCACAGAGAGATAGGCAGCGTAAAACAGATTCACCCAACTAGACTGTGTGTGCTAGACGAGAAGCAACTTTAAATTTCAGTTTCAAAGTTTGGTCTTACTGTCTCACTTAACATGTAAATAAAATAAAATCTTGAGAGAGAAATAAGGATAAAAATAAGTGCTTATAATATGAAAACACTGCATATATATATATATATATATATATATATATATATATATATATATATTTCAATTACCTTTGAGTGATACAAAGTATGTTTATAAGACTCTCTAATCATGACAAATAACTAGTTCTAAGGAGTTTCCAATTGCCCCCGAAAGAAGACTGTATGCCCTTCAACATTTTCTTTCCATTCTTTTTTCCCTCTAGCCTCCAAGTTGCTTTATCTTGTTATGCATTATCCATCCTGGATATTCCACATGAGTAGACTGTATGATATGTATGCTTTGTGTTTCTTTTCTTTCATTTAACATAATATTTTCATAATCAGTTTGTGTTCTCTGATATATCAGTACTCTATTTTTATGACTGGATAATGTCCTATCATATGAGTATGGCAGAGTTTATTTTTCCACCATGAACACTGTATTCTTTCCACATTTTACTCATTGTGAATAACAATGGGTCAGGCACTTTGTAAAGTTCTGTGTGTTTATTAACTTAATTTTGTTGTATCTACACACATTCTCAGAGGGAACCACCATAGTTACACCCACTTTATGTGTGAAGGAAGAGACATCAGGTCAATGTCTCACTCATGATGGAAAGTTTGTTGTGTATTAATTTACACAATTAGTAGAAAATACCTATGAAAGGGTGGAATTTTGACCTAAATTTCCTTCTCCTCATGTGAGCAGCCTTTCCAGTCTCTCTCAGCTTTACTCTGCATGAGAGAACATATCCCATGCTACTAGCTGCCTTTTGTAGGGTTCACTCAAGTCATAGATATTTAGTGTATTTGGTATACATCAGTTTAGTCAAATCCCTCTGTTGAATAACATAAGGAAATGAAGAAGAATTGGAGACTGTGTTTGAAGAAGTCACCCTGTGTATTTTAATAATCAATATGCAATATAACTGAGAATATTAAGTAACAGAATTATAAATAAAATACGACACAGATGACCCAGACTACACAGCATGACAAATGATGTTGCAGAACGATGTGAGAAAGCACTCCACCTTATTCCCTCTCCCAGGCTTCAGAAAGAAGGCCTTATCAGTTCCTTCTGATAGGGTAGGAAAACTATAATTTAGAAAGGATTCATAATCCTCATGGGGCCCAAAGCTGAAATCAATCTGTACCTCCAAACCCAAACACAGCTACAGTTTTAAGAAACTGAGTAGAACTTAAAATTACATCAGTGATACATTTCTGAGCGGAAAGATAGTGGAGACCATATTTCCTTCTATTTCTTCCTTGTCCTTTAGTTATGTTTCTAATTGAATGAAAGCAATGCAAGGCAGAGGAGATGGCCAGAGGGTAAAGCATTTGCTGTGAAAGTTTGAGGACCTGAGTTCAAATACCTATAGCCCCAGGCACCCACCTACAAACTGGGCATGACCAATTCCTACCGATGACCCAGCCTCCCACACACACATGTGCATACCAAAATAACATAATTAAATTAGTTTAGATTAAAAATAATGAATTTTGCCGAGCGCCTTTAATCCCAGCACTTGGGAGGCAGAGCCAGGCGGATCTCTGTGAGTTCATGGCCAGCCTGGTTTACAGAGTGAGATCCAGGACAGGCACCAAAACCACACAGAGAAACCCTGTCTCAAAAAATCAAAATAATAATGATAATGATAATAATAATGAACTTCTTTTGGAAAGAAAAAGAATCGTAGAGGCTAGAGAGGTGGCTCAGTGATTAAGAGCAGTGTGTTCTCTTCTAAAGGACCCAGGTCACTTCCTAATGTGCAACCATGGGGCTCACAACTGTTGGTGACTCTAGTCCCAAGGGATACGACATCCTCTTCTGATCTCTTAAGGTGTTGAATGTATATGCTGAACAGACACACATTCGGGCAAACGTTAATATACATAAAATTGAAATAAATAATGTATATGGATACAAAGAAGAACACTAAACCTCTCATGCCAGTCTCAGAAAAATAAGGAAGCACTCAGGAGAGAATCTGCACATGGAAGGTGCCATCTGTTGTTTGTCTCTTTATTTGAGATCTATTGATGGATGCTGACTGTTCTTCCTCCCTACATAAGCATTTCCACTTCACAGTTCTTCTGGTTGAGAAGGCAGTTGACAAACCATGCCCAATCATGCGCAGTTATAGCCCAGTCTTGTGTGACACTGGTGGAAAAGTGGGACATTCAGTTATTCAAACGATATACCTCAATCCTCCTGACACATATCCAGAAATTGTCAGCTGTTATTTCAGGTTATTGCAGTGAGCACTGGCCTGGGGCCTGCTTCTGCCTGTACTGTAGATCCTTTACAAAGGGCTTGAGAAATAACCCTCCTCTGTATTGTTTATACAAAAACAGTGTTAGCTTGTTATTGTTGACGTTGATAGGAACAACTTCATAAAAACTATTCATTGTCTCCAAGACTTGGTTGATGCTTGATTCCAAATTTATTTCTCCTTTTAAGTTTCATCTCTTTGTTTAATCAGCAGTGATGTGGCTTCACAATAGCTGTAATATTGTCATAATTTCCATAGAAACCATCTGCAAAACTGCAAACATAGGATTACACCCTCCCTGCAGGCTGAGGTAGGAAGGCCAGATGCGTGAGAAGGAAAAAGGCTCTCAGTGAGCCATGAATCACTTGGTGAGGGAAGAGATGGTGGGAGAGGAAATCACTTCAGAGAAAAATTGTGTTTGGCATATTCTCAGCCACAGGGTGAAATCCCCTAATGAAGTGGCTAGTGTGTGGGGTGCTTTCCAAGGCCGATGTCTGAGTAAGTTACTTGCTGGGACCTGGTGCTAAGAAAGCTGAAGACAAAGGATTCTTCCTCTGGGGGCTGCTGATCTCACAGTCCATCAGCCACAGGAGAGAGAGCCTTAATGTCCTGGTCAGCTCCTGTGTATGAAAAGATAGAGAGCTGGGTCTAACAACACTCACCTCCCGGGACAGACCTTTCACATGACTGTCTCATCACACCTGCATGATATCCCTGAGGGCAAGGCGTTCTTATTCCTGTGTTACAGGTGAGGAGACTGGGCGGTTCTCCAGACCTCACTGTCCTCTTGAGTGTTTTTAGGGCCTCTTTCCCACACCCTCAAAGCTGGGTGAGCATCACCTGTGTGTGTGTGTTCCTGGGTGCATCTCTGTTTAATAATGATTATATTGTAATACAAATATTAGCTAACTCTCCTTCACTAGCCTGGGAGTGGAAACTTTGAGTGTAATGTCTTTAGCACCCAAGTAGCACCAACCCATGATTGATTCAATAGTCCTCAACTTATCCTTTTGATAAAGGAATGAATGAGACATTCCCAGTTAACTTACTAAGTCGATCATCTTTGTAGCTATACCCCTGAGAGCTAACAAGGTGTCCAGTGTGCACAGACCTTCAAAAAATATTTGAATGGAATAGTGAATGAATCAGCCAGCTCATTACCCGATGTTATCATTTTTTTGGTGGCACCAAGCTTTTCTAGTTATAGACATAATGCTACTGTGGCTGGTAAGAAGTTCATTGCCATGTCTGGCCAGAGAATTCTAAGCACATGACTTCCTTTCAGTAGCTTGATATTGCTTGCTTTTAAAGGGACAACCCATTGTATAACAGTCATTACTCTTAACTGATGATCCAGCCAGATGCAAAGAACACTTGTGGATCTGACATCCAGGAGAACAGAGTGAGAAGTGGTTGTATTACTCACTTGTAAGTTTGCCCAAATCCTTTCACCTTTCTGAGTCTACATTTCTCTCTTTAAAAAGGTAGTTGAGTTCACTATGGGAATTTTGTAGCTGCACCACTCTCAGTTCTTACATGGGGTCTTAGTATATCATTCAAGCTGGTTTCAAATTCATGGGCTGAAATGATTCTCCTTCCTGAGTCTCCTGATTATCTGAGGCTGAAGGTACACATCCTCTTGGCCAGGTCATTCACTCCTTCTAGAAAAATTATCAGAAAGAGTTCATAATCCCAGTGAAAGCGAAGCTGCTTTGATGGAGGCCCTGCTTGCCTCCCTTTTCACCTACCCTACCTCTACCCTGACCCCTACTCCTTGCCCTCTGAGGAGTTGACTGGGAAGCAAGGACCTCAATGCACATAGCTCAGTGTGTTATCATTTTGTCTAGCAGTCCCTAGCTTTCAGGTTCAAGAATTCTGTAGACACTAGACCTGAGCCCTAAATCTCACTCAGCAGCCTGAACAGATGACATGAGCAGCCTTTTTTATCATGTCTCATTATTGAACCCACAGCCATCAGGTCCCTAAACCATATTATCTTTAAATAAGTCATTCACTTCTCTGGTCAATGTCTACATCTATATGTTAGGGCAGGTGTTATTTTGTGATTGGATTTTGTGAGATTTGTGATGGTAGTTACCATTTCCTATAATTAGTAAGCTATTGGTAAATTATGTGGGAGAGGCAGGCTACCTAGGCTTTGAGTGTCCTTACACGGTCTTGCTGGTTACATTGAAAATGAAAAGCTTCAACAGCTCTTATTTCTCCTCTTTTATTTTCCATGAAAAAAAATCATGAGACCTGGGGTAATAGTTTTCCAGATAAGGCATTCAGTCTTGCTCTCTATTACCATAAGAGTGGTGAATTCCCAAGCTTGGCAATCTTACTCTATAGAAGACCTACTATGTGTGCAGCCATCTATGATGGGATCCCCATGAGACCTGGGAGTCATGTACAACCAATGGCAACCATGAGAAGTGTTGGCTAATGCTTTTGCTTGAGTGAGAAAGTTTTTTGTCCCTCGCCATGAGAGTCCTGTCTTCTGCCAGTATCTGTGAAATAATAACAGATTAACTTTTAGGGTATATGTAGTAAAACAACTTGAAACTCTGCAAAGTTCTTGACATGTATACTATGCTAAAAATCATCACAACAGCACTGGGGTACCATATGTCATAGATAGAAAAATAGGTCTCACCAGGGTTCAATAGCTTGCTAAACTTTATGTGGCTGTTACATGGCAGAGCTGAAATTGAGCTTGTACTGTCTGAAGAAAAGTTACACCCGTACCTGTATTTTCTCTTCAAATATTGAAATGATGACAGAAGCAGGGTATACATGTTACTATTTTAGTAAACACACACACACTGATTCATTTCAGTGGCTGTATATTGACTGTAGTCTTTGCTCCCCATAGCAAAGCTGTCTGTCTCAACTTATGTGGAAAACCTAGATTTAATGACGACCACGATGGCCACTGGCTACGTGACATTGAACAAGATCTGTGTCCATCTGTGTTCAGTCATCAAACAAGAGTTTTAGCCAGAAGGGCTTCAATACAGAGAGATGGTTAAATGGGTATCAGTCCTGTTACAAGCAGAGGAAGCAGCAGCTGCCCACAGCAGAGTGTACAAAGAGGTGAGGCCGCCCTTGCAGGGTGAGTACTCAGGTTTCTGAGGAGGCAGCGCCACCCAGCTGCCTTGGTTCACCTGAGTGGCTCTGACAGAACTAGGAGTGACTCGAAAAGCCACAGCAGGTGAAGGCTATAGCTATTACACAAGGCTGATGGTGTCAGGACGGAGAAACCAAGAAGTCTGCTTCCATTTCTTTGGCCTTCTGGTCTCCATTTTTGGCCTTCTTGTTATGGAAACTAAATAGGAAACTAGCTGGTTAATGATCCCAAGTCATAGTGATCCCAAGTCATACAGTGGCAAAGTTTGAGCCCAATACAAATTATGAAAGGAATGGGGACTTGGAGCTAAGTGACAGGCACAGAGAATCCGCAATCGTGGTCACTGGTCCCTTATCTGTAGAAGAGGATACTATCTGTCTATTCCATCCGACTCTCTTGGAATATCCTATGAAATACCCGTTCTGTTTCTTGAAATTGATTTCAAGTGCTCACTAAATGCAGGCCTTTGAATTTCTTGTTATGCTGTTTTCCTTCTGTATAATCCACTGCCTCTGTTCATTTCCCAGTGGGACTTGGGTGTCAGGATTACTGAGGGATTATCAGACCATCTGGGAAGCTGTCCTGCCTAAGCTCCATGTGTTGTGCAGGCTTAGGCCTCAGCACTTGCCCTGAGTCAAGATGGGAAACTTCTCCCCAGGGAGATTTAATTAGTTGCTTGTCAGAACAGCATTGATGGATGGACTGCCTGTCTGAGATCAGCTCTCTGGTTGCTCTGATGTGGGATTCTCAGTTTATTTCATTTGTCATTCTGCTTCCTCTTTGCCTCAAAACTAAAGCCCCTCACCTCTTCCTTCCTTCATCTCTTTCTGTCTTCGGACAAGATAAATTACGCCTCACTGAGTTAGCAAGACTCAAACTCCCAGGCAGCTAGCTGACTTGAGCTCTGGAGACCCATGGAACACCTCCTCAGGACAGACAACGTGGGCCAAGACCGTCTGTCAGCCTCAGTGTGAAGTTTATGGATGTAAACTGTAAAGAAGACACGGCCATACTAGGGTTTGAGTACCTGCTCAGCATTTAGTAGCTTTTTCAGACCCAGGATCCTATAAAATGACCATAGTAGTTATACAATATAGAAAAAGAAAAGAAAATCTCTGTAACCCTGTACTCTCAGCATGCCTTTTTAAGGCCCTCAGGAAATGATGGGTATCACTGCTCTTTCTATATACCATTTTTCTTTATGAGTTATTGATGTGCTCAGAATAAAAATGTGTTAGTTTGTGTATGCCACAAATGTTTACTGCTGTCATACAAATGCTAGATACTGTGTGAACAAATGATGAAGACAAATTAGCACACTTCATATCCAACCTCGTAAAAATAGCTTTTTTGTCTTTTAAAGTGTGAACGGTTTGAGGAGCAGGAGAAAGGAAGGCTGGCCATAAACCCAAACTTAAAACACAATGTGGTAGACATTGTCATGGTAGGGTACCCAGTGAACCCCAGAGATTCACTGACAGATGGAGAACCAAACCAAAACTTGGGAACAAAGAGGCCCCTTATAACCTCATTGCACATTTGAGATAGCTTTGTGAGGTATGGTGGTAGGAATGCATGCTGTGAGGAGGGTATTACGTCGGGTCCCAAGAAAAAAATCAGTAAAAGATGAAGTACGGCATGTTCAGGAACCTAAAGGCATAAGCTGAGCAAAACCAGATGTCAGCCCAGGCTGTATTTTCAGAACGTTATGGAGAATTGGCAGGACATTTTAGATGTTCTTGGTGGCCTTTCTTCCAAAGGTTCCACCTGGTTCTTACATCATACCTCTTTCATGCTATGGCATTTGTCTAACCAATAATCAACTGTCTCACCTCTTCCTAAGGTACATCTGATTTTTCTGAGAAATAAAATATGTCCAGACTGAAAACTGCATTTTCTGGTCTGCCTTACAGATACAGCAATGCACAACAGCTCAATAGAAATCCCGGGCAGCATTAATATTTACTGGCTGGAGAGTAGGTGAACCACCTCCAACAGGCCAGTGAATATAAAGGGATTATTTGAACCTCTGAGAGGTCTAGAGATATTTTATCTTCTCTAGTGCCCAGCCTAGAATAAATCCTTTACTGAAAACCATTTTGTGTAAGAGTAGTAATCGACGAGAGAACTCAGAACACTAAGGTCCAAGAGACACACATTTCAGTCCTAGACCTAATTGTAATTCTAGATAGGGTGTTAACTATCAAATAAGACAAGTCCCATGGAAAACAGAAATAAAGCCTCTTCCACAGAGACATTGTGATCATACAATAAACCGTGATAGTAATAGTAGATGACATTTATTGCTTCCTGTATCCCCAGCAATTTTAGGTATTTTATATGTATCATTTCACTTAAGACATAAAATTTCATAGTAACCCATTAGAACTCCTATTTATAGATGAAGAAAATGAAATGGAAAGATTAACTAACCTTTTCTGGGTCATAAAGCTTCTAGACAGTGCATTTTCAGAACAAAGCTCAGCACATGGAAAGAATTCTGATACACTGCAAAGTAATGAAATAGAAGACTTGGGAAACCATTTTCATTTAGATGTTAGTGATAAAGTAAATGACACATGCTAACCACCTACCTTGTATTCCATGATGTTGGTATTTCTTTAAAGATGGCAGTGGTCTCTCAAAGCCTAATATGGTTCCACAATCATTATTCTTTGCAGATAACCCTTTTTTTCTCTGTGAGTGCCTTTAACATGGTGCTTTTCTTTCAAGCTCTGCAATATTAGCAAAGGGTTAGGTATTTTGTTTTTCCTTCCCTGAAGCCAGTGCATTCTCCAAATGTGAGGATTCTGGAAATGTCAGAGACTTATGTGACCTCTCACCCCTTCTCCATTCCTGTTGAGAGTTCTTTGACTTTATGGCAGACAGCCTTTCTAATATCCAGATGTTTTCACCACTTCTGATTTTGCCATAGAGAGGGTTAATTAGTCATATTTCCTTTTCAGCTCACAGATTCCCCTCTTCAGATGCATATAATCTTCTGTTTAACCCTTTTTGTGTTTTTTAATTCATCTATTTATTTTACATCCCGGGCACAGCTTCATCCTCCCCTCCCGGTCCCCCTCTCCCATTTCACCCACCTAGCCGCAATCCCCTTCTCTTCCATCTCCATACAGGAAAGGGCAGGTCTCCTATGAGTATCAAGAAAACACGGCATGTTGTAGTAAGACTAAGCACTGTTCAGCCCTTTTTAAATGACAGCCCCCTGTTTAACCATTTTTGTGCATTTTATCTCTTTTTATTCATTATTTTATCCCATTTTCAGATAATATATTTTCTTTTATATGATTTTATTCCAGTTTTCTTTTACAAAACTTAAATTTTCCTTATTTTTTTATAAAATTTTTTATGCTTCTCTTATATTTATGTATTAGGATGGGGAATTTCTTAATTTGGAATTTGGGTTTGTTTGTTTTTTATAATTTTGCATCAGTTCCACCCTTCCCTGTCCCTTAAGATCTTCATGTACTCTCCTCACTCCTTCTCAAACTCCTAACCTCTTCTTTATTATTTTACATATATGTACACACACACACACACACACACACACACAAACTCCTGAGCCCATTTGATGTTGCTCAAGTGTTGTTCACATGTATATGCATTTAGTGCTGACAATGTGGGGTGAGAGAACCAACCATGGGATTCCTCCCTGGAGAAGGCTAATTCTTCCTTTCTGAACAGCCATGGATTATCTATAGTTCTTCATCTAGGGTTGGGGACTGATGAGATTTCCCTCATCTGTGCTTGTATGTCAAATAGTGTTATCATTATTTAGGTTTGGTTTAGAAATCATATTATTCATGTTTCATGGGCAAAGCTCCTCTCTCATATATGAAGACACTATATATGAGAGAGTGGGCCTTAATCCAATTAGACAGCTGTTAGTTACCACTAAGTTGTAAGTCTCTATTGCACCATTGAAATAGTTTGTGGGGCTAGTCATTACCTACAGGCTTTACAGCTAGGTATGACTATTGATTGTTTTTCTCCCTTGGCAATTTTCATAAAAATTCAGCAGTGATGATAATGATGAGACATACATATATGGAGAGACAAAGAGTTAGTTCACTACCACAGACTAGCTTAGCAAAAATCTCAGTGCCAAGCAGGAGAAACATCCCTTGAAGTAGTTGGCCATTGTTCTTGATTGCCTGCCAGAACTTGAAGGTGATATACTATTGCTGAAGACAGCACACACCACATACCACATGTACTTTAGACACAAGACTTGGAGAAATCAAGCTTACATTGACCTGGAAGCCTCCTCCCTGAGGACTAACATAGTATCTGAAGACATGTGGAGATCTCATCACTTCATGTTGACTTTACCTGCACATTTATTTTGTTTTATGAAATTTTAAAGCATTTGGTGCATTAAATATACTATTTAAATTTTGTCAACTCACATTACATGAAATTTTTCCTAAAAGATTCTAATGATCTCTGGTCCATTGTTTTGCACTGTAGTAGATAACCTAGTGGTACCCTTATCCTGCCCATTGTTAATGTTGAATGTTTGACTTTAGAAATTCCTAGAGGTTTAAAACAGCACCTGAGCTTGTGTGTGGGTCACTCTGTGTTGTTCATTATGAAGGGACTTCTCCCATAATACTACATCATGAACATGAACCAAGTCAACAGAACTTCATACCATAGCCTTGTGTTCATGACAATTCCCTGGCCTATCTTTTTTTTTAACCCAGAGACCAAGTTTATATGGAAGTCTCTGTTCCAATCCCTCCCTGTTTTGGTGTGGACCAAAGGACCTCACCTTTCTACTCAATTCATCATTATGAAAATCAATTATCTTATATTCAACATAATTTGCCCTCCAGTTGAACCCTGGGTAACTGAAATTTTATGTTAATTCTAACAAAACTGGTTCGTTTCTTCTTTTATGACTACATGATTGAGGAAATGACTAGCACTGGGGCTTACATTTTCCATTTTTAAATTATAGAGTAATTCACATACTTTATTTAATTTTGAGTTTAAAATGCAATTTATGGCCACCTACTTATTCATCCAACTGTAATTCCACCATTAACCTGTTGTGTACTCAATAAAGCAAAATAAAATCAATGTGTCTCAATTTTCTCATTTGAGAAATGACCCTAATAATACTATTAACTATAGCCTTTGGAAAATTCAATAAGTTAACACATGTAAAACATTTAGACAAGCTTCTGGACTTACATATTGAATAATTTATTTTTCATTATTGTTACTATGGCTATCCACAGAATAAAATCATACATTCATTTTTGAGGAAATGTGCATTGCTGCGACTTTGTGATCATTTTTATAACCAAAATAAATTAACGTCTCCAGATCTTTTTTTTTTTTTACAATAATTCCCTCTGTAAAACATTTAAAAATGTTTTCAAGAATTTGTCACCTTTCTCGGTATAATATGTTAAGAACTGGGATTACTTTTCCCCCTTCCTTTTTTAATCGTATTTTTATTCATTCTTTGAGACTATCATAGATGTATACATTTTGATCATATGTACCCCATTACTACCTTCCTCCAAGTCCTCTTAGACCCTTTCCAACAAAGTCATGTTTTATCTTTAAACCCATCAATTCTGATTAAAGTTGCTCGTATCACATGACCATTCACTGCAAAATGGGCATCTACACTCCCAGGGGTCAGGGGGAATAGACGCTTCCTCTCCTAGTAGCCACCAACTGCAAATAGCTCCCCTGCTAGGATATGGTCTGTGCACTCCTCCTCTTTCTAGGCTGGATGTAGGCTAGCTTGATCTTGTGCAGGTAACCAAATGAGAGGACATATAAGCTGGCTCCATAACTTAGCTAATGTGAATAGTGCTGCAATAAGTTCTGATGTGCTGGTGTCTCTGTGTATGCTCACTTGGAGTTTTTTTGTCTGGAACGAAATACCCAAAAATGTTAAATAATTTCTCTCTAATAATTGACAAATTATTTTCTAGAGAAACTGCATCATGTTGCAATTCAACTACCATTGTAAGAGAGATTGTCATTTTAATATGTATTATTTCCTTTTAATAACCTAATCTATGAAAATACAGTATCTCTGGGATGATGAGACATTCTACACTTGGATCACAGTACTCTTTGCACAAGTCTGTAAGGACACTTTAAAACCAAGTAAACTAGGGGATTTAAATGGGTGGATTTTATGATTATGTAATTTTAGCTCACTAAATATTTTTAAAGGTTATTACAAGAGAAGACCTAATTGTATTACAAAATACATTTCATCCCTTTAGAAAGGTTGTAATGTAGTAGGAGTTTACCATGTGGCATGCATTCTGTACATGGCTTTATATGCATCAGTGTATATAATCCATTATATGTAATTCAGTCAAAAACACTGCTATATCAGGTCACAGAACATATTATTAACCATGGTGAGGTTCCCGCACCAGACTGTTTGAATTCAGGTCTCGACTCATCACTAACTAGCTTGTCAATCAGTGTAGACCTCTGTATCTTTTTCTGTAAATAAGAATGTTGAGGTTGGCTTTCTATGTGGGGGTTAGTGAAATAATGCATACGAAGCACTTAGAATACTGTACAATGTCATTATCATTATTAAATTTATGAAAACATTTTCCTTTTTAGCAGTTCATAATTGCATGATAATAGTGTTATGAGAGAGTGAGCCACATATATTAATAAAAGATGACATATTTGCACTGTGTTCATGGAGAACAAGAGAAACAACTAACCCTTATGGATCCCCTACCACCAATAGATACTGCACTTACTGAATGTAGATTTACACATTTCATCCACACAATGCCACATGATAAGCCTATTGTTTATCTTCATTTTATAGGAGAAGAAACAATAGGAGAAGGTGAGATAGGAACACTCCTCAGTTTAAAAGAGCAAGTATTTGATGTAACAAAGATAGAAAGTTAGATCTTTCTGCTCTCCAGAATTCATGGTTTTCCTCTTTCACGCACAAAAGGATTGACATGAGACCCTTTTTCAAATATTATAATTAACAAGATATTAATATTATTAAACTTTTCTTCCTTTTTTTACTTAGGAAATAAAACAAACTATTTTGTTTAGAATGTAATACATATTAAAAATAAACTTGAGCCAGATATTTGGATACACACATGTAGTGCCAACATGGAGGGATGGAGGCAAAAGAATTGTGAATTTGATATTATTCTTAGTTACACACCAAGACTCTGGGGAAAAAACACAGAGAGAGAGAGAGAGAGAAAGAGAGGCGGGGGGCGGGGAATGGTCCCTAATGTAGTCATTGAGAAAGGAACTCAAAGATTTATGACAGTTTTAGGAAGTGAATCACAATTTGCAAATAGGAAAATCCAGAGTTCAAAAGTTGATTTTCAGAGTATCCACAAAGAAATGAAGAAATATATTTTAGATGTTAGAATAAAACAGAGTACTCCATGCCAAGCTCAGTTTCAACATGAACAGAATAAAGAGATTTCCAAATTAAGAAACAGAAGAGAAAACTGAATGGATGATATGACATGCAACCGTTTCTGAAGCTTCAACATCCTTGAATTCATCTTTGTGCTCTTTCATTTTCTTCTTCAAACGCTTTCTCTTCAGAAACTGCCAAGTGTTGTAATGGAAGCAGAAGGGGGGTTCCAAGAGCAGCCAATTTATCGAGAAAGACAACAAAGGAAAGTGGCTTACTTTGTTGTCAGCCTCAAAGTTACGTATCCCATTCCCTGGGTTTATGGAAGAACTTGGCTACAGGTCTCTTCTGGAAGGAAAACTCAAGGATTTGGAAGCTTACTTGAAAAACTAGATCTTTCTGATCCCTAAATCATGTGGGAGGCAGAATCACACTGCTCGGTCGCAGTGGTGACGGGCATTATGAATGGAGATCTCTGGATGACAGCCCACCAGATGATTTTCAGAGCTCTAAGTGCCCTACTTCATGCGTTGGCATGCTGCAACTTTATTTATTTTATTATAAGCAATAAAAAAAAAACAGGGTCTGTTTCCCACTTGGTTAAAAGGAAAAGGTCTTGGGTTGTACCAGGGGCTTCTCTCAGCCACGAGAAGTAACCTTAAAATTGGCTGAGATGCCCTGTGAGAAGGAAAAACTGTAATCTGCAAGTTCCAGGAAGATGCTGCAGAGTCCAGCTTTAAATGTGTTTCGTTTTGCATTGCTAGTAATGGCTTGGAAAGAGGCCATCAACCTATTAGGGTAATTATATCCGCAGATGAAGGTAAATAGATGGTGCTATAGACACTGATCGGGAAGAGACATAGTGCAGAGCAAGCTACAGAGATTAGAAATGTGGTCAGGAAATGAGCAAATGAGACCAGCTTGGAAGCTGGAAACATGCATCTGGACAAAGACATGATTTGAAAACCAGAAGGGCTCTTTTCTTTCTTTCTTTCTTTCTTTCTTTCTTTCTTTCTTTCTTTCTTTCTTTCTTTCTTTCTTTCTTTCTTTTTTTCTTTCTTTCTTTCCTTTTCCCTCCCTCCCTCCCTCCCTCTCTCTCTCTTCTCTCTTCTTTTCTTTCTACTTTTCTTTTATTGAAAATGGATTTTTTTCATACAATATATTCTAATCATGATTTCTCCTCCTTCAACTCCTCCAAGGTCTTCCCCACCTTTCCTCCCATCTGGATCCATACCCTGTCTGTCTATAGCTAGAAAACAAGTATCTAAAGAATAATAAAAATGAAATGAGATCATGCAAATCAGAATAGGACAAAACAAACTAACTGAAGATAGAAGGCCAAAGAAACCAGCGGGATTCTTCACAGGGGGCTCATACTTGGAAAACAACAGCAGTAAATTTGAGCAAGTATTAGTCCCGGACATGCCTATAACAGAATGGGGAAAATAGAATACTTAGAGCTGGTGTTCATGTGATTTTTTGTAAGATGCATTTTTCTAATGACATTAATTTCCAGTATCTCTTTTGGTCATAAGCCCAGAGAGGTTAAAGAAAAAGAATGGATTCTTCACTGAAGAAATAAGAAAGAGCTCAATGAGTTGCTTAAAATTAAAGGTTTTGTTAATAAAATACACATGACTAAAACCTGAGTGTCCTAACTTGTTATTCTCTTCACTATATCTTGTCACGATGCCATGGATCTTACCATCGTAATTCGTGGTTCAGTATTGACCTCTTTCTTCTGTTGCACAGTTTGATTTCCTTTGAAGCCTAGTTTAGTATTACTGAACATTTGCGCATGGCAGGAAAGTACTCTAGCTTCCATCTCACCCGTCTCATTTGGATGAAGCAGGGCAACATGTCAAGGTTCATAGCCCTCTGAATTTGAAGCTTAAACCTCACAATGATACCACTAACTGGAGGAGCTATGAGTGAGCAAACCATATGCTTTTCCAGTCTCATGTTGTTAGGCTAAGTGGATGGGTCACTGTTATCATGTAGGATCTGTCTTTTTCAAGATCTAAAAGAAAAACAATTCTATAGAAAAAGGCCAGTCTGTAGCTAGAGTTTTCCTGCCTTGCCCACAGTCAGGACAAATCTTTGTCACCCGCCAGTCCCACAGCCACTCAGACCCAACCAAGTAAACACAGAGACTTGCATTGCTTACAAACTGTATCGCCATGGCAGGCTTCTTGCTAACTGTTCTTATACCTTAAATTAATCCATTTCTATAAGTCTATACCTTGCCACGTGGCTTGTGGGCTTACTGGCATCTTCACATGCTGCTTGTCATGGCAGCAGCTGGCAGTGACTCCTTCCACCTTCCTGTTCTTTCTTTTCTCCTCTCTGTTAGTCCCGCCTATACTTCCTGCCTAGCCACTGGCCAATCAGTGTTTTATTTATTGACCAATCAGAGTAATTTGACATACAGACCATCCCACAGCACCAGTCAGAGATGGAGACCATGAAGTCCATGAGGGCACAGGCAAAGAGAGAAAACATAAAGAGAAAACCATAAATCAGAAGAGAAAACACTTCTTAAGGCAAACAGGCACATTTAAGCATTCATTTCACCTTGGAAAAATTAATTTCCTTTCTATTTTCTTATGTTCTTGTTACAGCATCCTTCTCTTAAGGGTGTTATTTTGTCCTATAGGTGTAATGATGTGTGAGTGTCTAGGTACCATTACTTCTTCTTATCTGTCGATACCAGGTTAAAAATGGAGTGTAAAGTGTCTTAGGATTCTGACAACAGGATGGTGTGTGTGTGTGTGTGTGTGTGTGTGTGTGTGTGTGTGTGTGTGTGATACTGGCAATGTTATAACCTCCATTTGCTCTGATAAATGTCTGTTACTCTGGATAGGTAGATACAACCCAACCATGCCTATGCAATGACTCCTTATTTCTACTCCCTAGTGACAAGATTGCAGGTCAACTGACTAGAACACAGCCAATCACATTCTTTCTGATTGGGAATTGGAGGCAAGAGACACTCATTTTATTCTCTGAGAATGTGATTAGAATGAAGAAATATAGAGTTGCCAATGTTGAGGGAAGGGGGGAAGAATTGTAGCTAGTGTAAACACAGGAGCAGGGAGAATGATGGGTAGCCTCAGAAAGTGAAAGAGACTAGAGCTGGCAGACACTTGTGCTTATATTTTCCCTATGGCCTGTTTTTTTTTTTTTTTTAATTTGTCTGAGATTGTTACTGTTAACTTTTTATAGCAAAGTGTTATCATTAAAACAGTACATGAACTAAACCACATCCTGTTAACACACAAGTAAGTCCATCCAAAACATTTTCCAGAGCTAGAGAGACAGCTCAGTGGTAAGACTGCTTGCTGCACAAGAATGAAGGCCTGAGGTTAGACCCCAGAGCGACATTAAAACATTGTGTGTGATCACCCACACACTCATAACCCCAGCGCTGTGGGGTAGGGGAGAGGAGATAGGAGAATCCTTGGGACTTGCTGGTTCCAGGCAGCTCCAGGTTCAATGAGAGATCTTTTCTGAAAGGAAGAGACAGAGTGATAAAGCAGGACACTTAATATCCTCTTCTGGTGTTCATATGTATATACCTCACTTACACACACAGGGACACACACAAACCCAAAAGATTACCCTGTGTCATCCCATTACTATGTCACGATCTCACAATCAGCTAGGACTCACATCTAGTTTAAGTTTCTTTATGTGTGTATGCATGCATGCTTGCATACAAGTAGTACATATTTGTGTCATATTTATTCAAAGCTATTATTTATCAAATATCTCATTGGTGAAACATCAATATATTAGATGCTATAGTGTGGACAGTGGCTGGAATGATGCACAGACTGATCACCCCAAGGAGTCCAAAGGAGACGCTTATAAAGACAGATAACAACAATGTACTTTATAATTGCAGTAATAGAGGTTGACAGCAACTCTTGGAATGACTGGGGACAGTATAGATGGTGTGAGAAGCTTTTCAGAAAAGATAATGCTGCAGCTGAGTCTTAAGGATTGCTTGGCATCTCCAATGTCAAAAATGGTGATAATCATTCCAGGGAGAGTCTACGATTTGGGCAAACACCTGAATAAGAACAGCAGGATGTGAAAGAGGAGCTCAAAGTTCCTGTGGTTTCTGGACAACAGGATGCACTTCAAGAGCGAAGAGATGAAGCTACAGAAATGAACGGAGGTTAGACGTAGAGACTTCTATGTCATATCAAGAATCTTGGAATTTACTCTGAAAGAGCTGACAGAGAAGGGGATTAAAAAGAGGCATTTATTAGTGATTTTTCTCTGAGTTGATTCAGCCAGATGAGGGGAGATGTCACCAGCTAAACTTTACTGCAGGAGGTACAAGAGAAGGTTCTAGAATTTATCGTCGATTTGTTGGGTGTTCCAAGTACCTTAGGAAGCAAAAGGTACTACTTTAAACTTGACATCAACGGAAGAAAAGAAAGAAAAAGATCGAGACAGAATTGTATAAGGGCAGAATGATGCCTTAGCTGGTCTTGCAGAGGGTTATAAAGGGAGGATAAGCCCCATAATCTGTCTTCTGTTTCAATAGAAAGGACCAGGCCTTTACAGCTTGTCATTTAGTGTCATTGGATGTGGGTTATCCCCAAGCCAGTGGTATCTTGGGCAAGGTAGATATCATTAGTTGAAACAATACTAAAAGCTCATTCGTAACTGAGTCTCTTGACAGCAGTACTTGTAAAAGCTAGCCCTTCATTCTCCAAGGAGGATCTGAGTAGCATACCACGAGGCTTACCAGGTTGGAAGTGAGGGCCATGTGCTCACTCAGGTGGACACACTGGTAGTTGCATGAATCAGCCTGAAGCTCAGGGGAGAGTGCTGTCCAGAGGTAAGTACCAAGAGAAAGCTATGTGACCAGAGACTGTGTGGTCTTTTAGGGTTCATACACCCTTCGAGAATTTGAAAAAAAGCAGAGGACTTTCTGTCCCCCCAAATGGGCTGAAATATGTATCCATGGAATTTCTGGATATTTATTCTCTTCCGATTAAGTTCTCTTACTGACACTATACCTTGAACAACATCATACAATGTTTTAATTAATTGAAGTACTTAGATATTTTCTGGAAGCATCCACAAGATACCAGGACTTATTTTTTATTTTAACTACTTTTTATAGCATTGGTACATTTAACCACATTATCCTCATTTTACAGAGGAGACTGTGTCCAGGGCTACCACAGTCACTACAGGGTGAGGGTAGAAGTTAAATACTGATCTGTGTGACTAGCAGAGTTGGAGTCCATATCTGGGCTCCATGGTGTGATCCATGTGTTTCCACAATGGCCCAATGAAGGCAACAAATGGCTTCTTGCCAGAAGGGAGGAAAGCAAAGAGGCCTCATCAGAGGGGTTTATTGAAACCACCCCGTAGGAGCCTCCAGTGGTGTGGTGTTGCTGGGGAAGAAGTTGACTGTTGGCATCAGGTAGACAGCCCCAGAGTCTGGACTGTAGGGCTGAACTACAAGGCTGTCAGATTAAAGGTGCCCCAGTAGTCCTAGGAGTTTATCGCACTGCTTCTAGACATAGGTTAGAGGATTACTGAAGTCATTTTTCATTTTCATTGATGATGTAATAGAAAAGAGAAAGAGTCTGCACTGTGTTCATTGTCTGTTTTTTTTTTTAATTTTTTTAAAATAAATTTTATTTAAATATTCTTGGCTCTGTCCATCAGGCTTCTCTCTCTCTCTCTCTCTCTCTCTCTCTCTCTCTCTCTCTCTCTCTCTCTCTCTCTCTCTCTGTGTGTGTGTGTGCGTGCATTTGTGGTGTATATACAGGTTTGTTGTGCCAAATGTGTGTGGATATATATGTGTGTGTGTGTGTGTGTGTGGTTGGGGGACTACAATATCATGTATCTTCCTCCATTGCTCCATACCTTATTTATTGAGACAGGGTCTCTCATTGAACCCAGAACTTATCAGTTCAGCTAGATAACCTGGCCAATGGGCTCCAGGGATCTGCTTGTCTCCACTTCTCCGGCACTGGGATTACAAATATGTGTTGCTGCACCTGGCTTTCCTACCACCTTTTTATACTAGTTACAAAACTCAGTTAACAAGTCAAGTCATGGTAAAAGAGTCATCAGAGAGCTACAGAGTTAAGTGAACTTTCTATGCAAACATGGTTTTTGTCTTTATCTGAGTAGGATATTTGATACTTAACATTCCAATTATCTAGTCTCATCTTGAAAACTTTCACAGTTACAAAGTGTTTACATACCTTGGACCTACTTACAAAAAGACTTATAGAAAGTTGCCTGGAATCAGATACATGTAAAGAAAAACTCAACCTTACAGTAGCCACATAATAAGTATAGATTCAACTTAAACTTTATCATAAACATATATTCATTAACTTTCCCTTCTCTTTTTAAACAAAGGAAGGTTGACAATATATTGTGTTGTCATCATGAAGTTGATTGTGATAGTGTTTCCTTTTAAAAAAATCACGTCTATTTTATTGTTTAATTGTATGTATGTGTGTCTGTGTGTGTATCTGTGCATGGGAGGCCAGAAGAGAGTGTTGGATCCCCTGGAGCTGGAGTCACAGGCAGTTGTGACCCTCTCAGTGTGGATGCTGGAATCCAAACTTAGCTTCTCTGTGAGAGTGGCAAGTGTCTTTAACTGCTGAGCCATTGATCCAGCCCTACAATTTCTATTCATCTGTGTGTGGGGGGGGGGGGTAGGAAGGCAACTTGGCAACTTGAAGGAATCTGTCCCCCTTCCATCCTGTGGGTCCTGTGATAGAATTCACGTTGTCAAGCTTAGTAGCAAGCATCTTTTCTGAACCATCTCACCAGCCCTGTAGTAGAGCTTTTCCAAAACTATCATACAAGCTATTTCCATAGCATATGCCTCGGGAAAGAAGGCAAACCCATGAAATGAACTTTAGTTTTGATGAAAGCTGAGTCAAGCTCTGTGAGTGTTACAAAAATTATTTTCCACATAATGAGGCTAGTATCCTCATTGCGGCAGAACCATCATCCTACAAGCGGGCATCTTTGATGCGCCACTTTTCTTCATGCTGGGCGTACCCCAGTGACATGTGAACAGTAGCACCCTCCAAATTCAGTTGTGCAGTTCCAGCACTCTGTGATAGAGATAAGAGCTGGGGCAAATGCAGAGCCAAATGCAGAGTTAAAAGCCCAAGAGGTCAGAGCAGTAGCTAAGAGCTGATACTAAAAACCCTTTCTTACCCTTTGCTGTTGCGGCCATCCTTCCCCTCAGAAAGAGGCCTACTTCCTGTGTGTCTGTCTTTTTATTGACTTTCTGTTCTGCCTTCTCATTGGTTGTAAACCCAACCACATGACCTCCTCGTCACTGCCTGTCTATATAGACCTCCAAGTCTTCTGTGGTTGGTATTGAGATTAAAGGCGTGTGTCTCCATGCTGGCTATATCCTTGAACACACAGAGATCTGTCTGTCATGTGATCGGGAATTAAAGGTGTGCGCAGCTGCCACCCGGCTTCTGCTATGGCTTGCTATTAGCTCTGACTCCCAGGCAACTTTATTTATTAACATACAAATAAAATCACATTTCAGTACAAATAAAATATCACCATAGGGGCTCTTGAAATAATGAGGAAATGGTGAGGAAATGATAAGGAAATGATGAGGAAATGAGGGGGTCTACCATAAGGTATGGAAATAGTGTCCTGTTAAAAGATTAAAAGAGGTTGAAGAGAGCTAGTCGGCCTGTCTATTCTACCCTAGAAGGATACAGAAAACACTATCTACCAGGAAAAGACTCCCACCAACACAGAATCAGAGAGTGCATTTATTTTGGACTTCTGGCTGTAAGAAACATGAGAAATTTCTGTTGTTTATTAATTGCCCAATATATGGTATTTTGTAACAGCAGCTGGAATAGACTGAGATAATCACCATGACAGGCAGAAGCAAATCAAGTATTAATAACACAAAACAATTGTTTCTATTGTCAATGAGCCCTGGAGGGTTTCAGAGGTTATTGTAAAATTTTTGCAGCTATCAGATAACAGAAATCCAGCCTGGTTACTTTTTTATAATATGAGGTAATGAAAAAGGTACATACATTTCATAATGTTCTGTATTCCATGGTACAGAAAGTCCTTATCTAACTGCGAATGTGGCTGTGAGGAAAGATTGATATTTGCCGGGCCCTGGGAAGGGCAGGGGTCTATATTCAGTTAACCCACTATCGCTGGGGCCCTAAAGTCTATTCTTTTAGTTATAACTTCTGTATTAGTTATTCTTCGGTTGCTGTGAAAAAAGAAAACTGACCAAGGCAACTTACAGAAGTAAAGATTTATTTGGCTTACTCTTCCAGAGGGACAAGAGTCCATCTTGGTGGGGAGGCAGGGCAGCAAGCAGGCATGGAGGCAGAAGGAAGCTGAGGGATCACATTTCAATGCCCCCTCCCCCAACACAAGGCAGAGGTAGCAAACTGAAAGTACCCCAAGGCTATGAATTCTCAAAGCTACCTTTACCCTCCCCAAGAATACACTTCCTCCTTCAAGGATGTACCTCACAAGCCTCCCCAAACAGCGCTACCAACTGGGGACCAAGTATTCAAACATTTGAGCCTATGGGAGACAGCTCTCGTTTAAACCACCACACCCTCTGACACAACATTATACACTGTCAGCTCTTTTAAAATGAAACAACAGCACATCCTTCTGTTTCCTGACACCTAGTGCCTCATGCTCTCATCAGCATACCCACTCAGCTCTTCTACCCATTTTATAAATAAGGCAAGTAGGCTCATAAGACTTTTCAGGTTGTTAATTCTAAGGGTAAAATGTTGAGAACAATTTAGAAAATCTTGTGTCCTGGGTTTTGCCTCTTGTGCTCACGTAGTTAATGAAAAAGTACTACGTAGATCTTAAACATTGTTTATGTACTCTGCTTGGGAGCCTGTGATTATCTGATATTGGGCATCCTGGATACAGAAATGTGAAGTCTCTGTTGGGATCAGAACACAGAGGTAGCCCACTCAACAAAGAAGTATTCATTTATTAATAAAAGATGTATGCACAAAAGAGGCCTGACTCTCAGTCCATGCTCCCTAGAGACTTTTCACTATCACCTGGCTCTGGGGCATCTGTCTCGTCATTCTGCTGCTTCTCTGAAGACAGAGCGCCAGAGGCTGACAGAGCTTTTAGTCCCAGAACATATACTGTAGCTGAGTACAGGAAACGAGAGAGGAAAACACACAGCCTGAGTTCCTTCCTGGAGACAGATAAGAAACCTGGAGACACGACCTGGGGCTGAAGCCTTGTGCTTTGACCGGCCTGCTGTTCTGAGTGTCCATTAGAAGTGAGACTCAGGCCGTTCATCTGGACTGCTGTGCTGTATACAGTGTGTGCTGAGGGTGCTGGGATCTGAATCCATTCACTGCATTTCCGTTCATTCTCTAGAACTCATTCAAAGGAGCACTCAACAGCTCCTGCACGTGTTCTGAATTGAGCTGTTAAAAGTCCCATCCAGCAAGCGAGGCTGCATGGGGACCCACCTAGACCCTCTGAATGTGGGTGACAGTTGTGTAGCTTGGTCTGTTTGTGGGGCCCCTAGCAGTAGGACCAGGACCTGTCCTTGGCTCATGAGCTGACTTTTTGGAACGTATTCCCTATGGTGGGATGCCTCGCTCAGCCTTGATGCAGCAGCGGGAAGCAGCTTGGTCTTGCCTCAATTTGATATGCCATGCTCTGTTGACTCCCATGGGAGGCCTTAGCCTTTCTGAATGGAGATGAAGGAGGAGGGGATGGGTGGGGTGGGGAGTAGATGGCAGGTGGGGGAAGGGAACAGGAGGAGAGGAGGGAGGGGAAACCGTGGTTGGTATACAAAAATAAATAAAATTTAATTTAAAAAAAAGGGGGGGGGATTCAGTCATGTGGTTCAGGGATCCCATGTGTAGAGTGTGGTGTCCTGGGGAAGAGACAGTGCCATTTAGACAACTCTCTGCTCCCCTGAGTATAAACAAGCATTTGGAATAAGGTAATTAGGGTCTCCAAATGATCTAATGCCAGAAATTCAAATGACCCCCCAACCAGGCATGTGATATAAAGAAATGGAAATCAGAGCCTTATAAATGAACCCAGCAGTGGACATTCTGGTTAATTGAAGATATGTTACATTATTTGGCGAGGAGGTTTTGTCTATAGTACGTGGGTGCTAATTTATCAGTGAGCACAAAGTTGCCAAGTTCTTACATTTTTTTTTATTTTTTATTTTTTATTTTTTGGATCTCTAAATATGCCAGGAGTGGTACAACACACCTGTTGTTTCAGCGCTTGAGAGGCTGAAGCAGGAAGGTTGGGAGTTTGAGACTAGCCTGGGCTGCAGAGAGAAACCTTGCAACAAAGAAAACAAAATTTCAAACCAAATAAGAAATATAAACCTGAATGTGAAATCCTGCTAAGTAGAAAAGTGTCTCTCCTTTTAAACACATGATGTAGTTCCCTTGTGCTGTTTGTTTGATTTTCTAGGGAGCAGGTTCCGAGGACAGTGTTCAGGAAGTCGATAAGGGAGTGTCCCTGGAGTCACCCTCTGTGGAAGGCCAGGGGAAGGAAGGAAGGGAAGACCGACTGGGCAGAGGGACAAATCCAGCTTCCACTGGGCAATTCTTAAGCGACTTAACACAGGCGGCTTTCCAGAAACAGCTGAGGGCTGAGAGCCTCGGGGAGGACTAATGCAGTCAGCGGAAGGATCTGGGAGGAGTGCCAGTGTCCCTGTAGACAACGGGCGAGGCAGGGGCTTTCCTACCTGAGCCATTCCCCGGCCTCTAGACGCACTTCTTTGTGTAAATTCTGACAGAAACTTCTCCAGCCTTTAGATGTCTCTTCTCTTGAGGCGTCTCATGGCCTCCCTTCCCCAGCTGGTCTTAGACCACAGTGATGCCATTCATTGTCTTCTATCAACCATTCCAGACTGCCCTCTCTCTCTTAGCTGGATCAAATGGCTCACCTGGTGTCAGGATTCAGACTCTGAGAAGTCAGAGCCCCTGGTCATCCTGCCCATCTCAGGTTCAAGTTCACTGTGGTTCATGTGCTTCCCCATGTACCATCAAGGTTGGGCAACTTGTTACCCTGCCACCATGGTACAGCAGCAGGCCCACCTCTTCCTGATAGGGTCCTATTAGGATGTTGACTTGTTGTTGTTGTTAATTATTTTGACACAAAGCACAGCTGTCAGGTCCGACTTGTATTTCAGTAGTACCCTTGCTCTGCCCCCTGGTGGAAATACTGTTTCTTTGGCGAAAAGACATGAAAAACACGGAACTACAAAAATAGGAAGTATGTATCTCCCAATTGGGTTCTAGGAGTGAAGGTAAAGAGGGGGGTACCTTCTTCCTGCTATGGTTCATATAACCATGTTTGGACATCTCTGTGGATCCAATATCACTTAAGGACATTGATATAAAATGTACATTGTTTCCAGAAAGTTATTGCCCTGTCTTTCCTAAACATTCTTTCAGGATGATGTGTTCATGTGGTATTTGATGTAACACATGGGACCTTGGGCCATGTGGTCTTTTTTTATTTTGCAGCTTGTTTGCTATTACCCAGACCCTTTGTTAGGATTTGATATTACATGGGATTTCATGCCAGGACATCAGTCATTCCTGACGCCCTCATGTAGTGGTATCTTTGACACCCTAGGAACAGGAATGCCAAAATGGTTTATTTCCATAAAGATGAATCACTGTCTCTTCAGATGTGTTCAACTTGCAAGCAAGTGGCTGTTTGTGTCTTTGCCAGACCATGCCACATTTGGGAATCAATCACTATTGTTCTTTGTTGTTGGCAAGGAAAACATTGATTGCAACCGTAACCAAGTAAGTGTTGATGAGTGGGTGTTGGTTTCCTACAGATCCTCTAGCCCTGTCACTGTGTCTACTTCACGGATCCTCCCACTGTGGCACTGATGTGGCTGATGACAGAGTCTGGCTAATGTCAACAGACAATCACTTTATCTACCTTACTGTTTAGTACTTCTCTTTCTGAATGAATGCTCTCTGGAAGATTTTAACGTCCAATATATAATAGATCCTCACTCCTGGTACTCATCCAAATAAGCATATCCATATGCTTATCTCAAATGTTTTTTCTTACCATTTTGATTTTCCTCTTTCCAGGTCCCAGTCAACACTACACACACACACACACACACACACACACACACACACACACACACATATATATATATATATATATATATATATATATATATATCACTTACATATAAAACAAACCCATGTGATTTCTTCCTCCACCTTCTGTACCAGAGAGTACAGACAGAAAGGTACTTAGCAAGAGTAGTGGGTAACATGAGAAAGGATGACCTGATCATCAGACTGAATTGTGCCTTTCAGCTCTCCTCATGCTCTGTGTTGGGTATTACCAATGGGTCTACTTCCATTGGTTATGGAGTCAAATTATTTTATGACACCTTTGGTCTAAGAGAACCTAGCTCATGATGGGCTTGTCTCTGCTCAGGCTTCTTTCTCTACTGGTGTTTAGTATTCTTCAAGGATCTAATTTTCAATAAAGGTATATTTCTCTTGTATCAGAGTCAGAAGAATCTAAATTATCATTCTCCTACTATTATAATAGCCTCTGAGTGGCTTCTTTTACCGCCCTGGTACTATCACAGTTTTTGTGTCTTATTGCCGGTCATTGCAGCCAGATCATGCTGTGGAACCCTTCATTATTCTAGTCAACATTCAGAGGAGAAATGCTTTTGCATGAGTGAGTTTTAATACACTTTGGGGTATGAAACATGTTGTCTCTAATACCTGAGGCAGGTTTTTCGGGCTTGTGTTGCTTCTGTGTAAAAACTGTTGCTTAGTGCAATGGCCTGTCCTCTGCTCTGGGTGGAGAAATGTTGGGAACTGTCTCTCTGTCTCTAGAGTTCATGTGCCTTACTAAAGCCACCAATGTACTTGTGATTTCCTACTCATTTAGTTGGATTTGTATCATGCCATTAATGGATTATACCACTTAGATGCTCAAATTGTGTACCAGCTTAGGTCTTTCATACTATGTTGTGATGGCGAGGAGCATAATTAGTATCATCTGGGTTTAGGACTGTTAATACATGTATTGTCTGTTTCAAGACTACATAAAGTGTTTTTGATTCATCTTTCTCATAGAAAGTCACCCATTTGCTAAATTAATGGCTCTACACAATGGACTTGAATCCATAACAATCTACTCTGGAAAAACACACAGCCTCTTAGATTTGGGCTATTACTTAATTCAGTCTTTGTCTGGAAGTTGTCTGGCTTATACGATATCCAGACTAGTGAATTAAATAGAGATCTTTGAATGTGCATCTAGAATAAAAACTAAACTTAGATAACTAGAATAAAAATTAAACTTAGATAACAATGGGGGTTAGTCTTAGAGTCCCTGCTGGGTCTCCCCTCCCTGAGGCTAAGAAACTAATGTGGAAATTGCTCTGTCATATTTGTGAGAATGACCACTATGTGGATCTGTTCATCTAAGGGGCTAAACGTGAGCCATAGCTCCATTTATTACCTATTCTATGTGGCTCCACTCCTACAGAGGACCTTTGTTGGTCCTCAGTTTCACCTGAGAACCTGTTGCCCATCAGGCAACAAGACATTTATGTGTACCCCTCAAGATAATGTCATTCCACCAGGCTTCTGAATGTCAGAGGCCACCTTCTGCCTATATTATGACAGAAATGATTCCTACTATCAATCCTGACATAAAACGAGAATGAGCAATATTTTCTAAGTTTTTTTATATGTAAGTGAAAAAAAAATAAAACTATGAATTTCTGTTGAGTCCCAAGTACAGGCCCCACTACTCGTCAGAAAACATCTAATTCCACCTCCCTGGTTTTCTCACATGCAGATTTCAAATGAATGCTATGGTACAAAAGCGATTTTGGTAGGATAGGAAGTTACTGGTATGGGACAGTGAGTACACTGTACATACACACCATAGCCTCACCAAAACTAAATAGTACCTGAACCTTCATTCCCAGCCTTACATATGTATGTAGCTGGAGACATGGAATTTTATTTATTTATTTATTTATTTATTTATTTATTTATTTATTTATTATTTTTTTTTTTAGGAAAAGTGACTCACAATAACATCTTTGAAAAATTAAAAGCAAAAGATTATTGGAATTCAAATAAATTGATCGGGCTATGACATGCCAAGACAAAGCTGTCAAGATTTTCCTAG
The DNA here is from genome assembly GCF_004664715.2 of Peromyscus leucopus. Classification (NCBI taxonomy): domain Eukaryota; kingdom Metazoa; phylum Chordata; class Mammalia; order Rodentia; family Cricetidae; genus Peromyscus; species Peromyscus leucopus. The sequence continues at coordinate 31,834,813 of NC_051079.1, read as the reverse complement.
AAATGAGAATGTAAACTCACCCGTGTGTCTAACCTATGATGGAGCTCATTGTGTAAGAAATCCAACACTTCCCTCCCAACCTCATGTACCTGGCTCATGACTTTGAAATGAGTGACAGTCAAAGCTTTTGGATCAGGCAAGGACCTCTCAGGATCACAGTCTACTAAAGAAAAAAAATGAAAAACTCCACCTAGAGAGATGCAAAAGGCTGCATACCTTTGCCCAACCTATTATGAGTTTGATGTTGGAATTAGCTTACAATCATACTATTTTTGTGGTTATATAGTTTTAATTGTGTGCATTAAAGACAAATTTATTTGTCAGTTTACTTCTTGACTTAATATGTAAGCATCAAATAATATCAGGGATTGATCTCTTTAATTTTATCCTGTCACTTTGGAATTCCAGACTAAAATTTTACTTGTTTGAAATATAGGCAAAATTAACATGTCCAAATGACTTAATGAGATGCTCTATGAGTAAATATTTTTTTTTCTATTTAACGTAATAGCAGCCTATATTTCTCACAAAGGTCTGATATATAGATCTTGTTCCTTCAGCACTTGTCTAGATTTAGATTTATCTTTGATCTCTTTTTCCTCCATCTTTCAAATAAAGACCAAATGGAAATGTTTTCTTTAATCATAGCACAGAATATAAATATTTTCAAAGTATAAATATTATTAGCAGTCAAAACTGCAAGTAACATAGCTAGTTTCGACATTTTTTGGAGATTAGACGGTAGACAGAATTTTCTGGGATTTTTCCTTTGTGTATTCAATTAACCTTTCTCTTCCTTGATTCTGCTCTATTCAAATGTCCATTAAAAAAAACTTCAGATAAAGATAAATGAGACATAAATGATTTTAGTAGGTAAACATCAAAAACCTCTGAGGTGGGAAGAAATCGCTGTTGCATAATTCACTTCGGTCCTCTCTTCTCTCTCACCCACTTTAGACTCCATCCTTGACCTTCAGTTTCCTTGAATTTCTGTGGTACTTCTCTGACCCCTACCTACAGGTATAAAGATAGTGTGGCTGGAGGAACACCTACAATCATGCCGCTACTCTCTTTCCATCATGCACGGCCACTGATGGAAAGGTTCCATAGCGCTGCCCAATAACTACACCACTCCCCTTCTCCTCCCTTTTCAGCTCTCCTCTAACGTCCCCTGCTGTCTCAGTGGGTGGCAGAGAAGATATGTGTAAGAAGAGAATTTCCATACACTAACTTTTCAAATGTACCTCACTGCCTGTCTCTGCAACGATGTACTCCAGAGACTGTGGAGGACTCATCTTCTTGCTAGCTTAGGACAAGCCTTTCATTTGAACACTAGACGTCACCTGTGCTGTCTGTTCAAGAATTCCATGAATACATTGTCTCACTTCTTTAGTGCCTCCTTATTGATTCTGATATTTACCATACAAATACTTGGTTGATTTTTTTTTTACTGAATTATCATCTGCTTTATGTACTAGCCACTACTCTATTCCCCTCTCCCTGCTTACAGCAAAACCATTTGAAATAGTTGTCTGTGTTAGAAGTCTGCAAATTCTACCTTGATTTTCTCCCAAAAAGACTCCAGTGAACTTTTACCCAAAACAACAACAACCCCACTCTGGAACATACAGATATCGTGTTCTATAAATATTACATTAAAAAGCTTTTAAAGAGGTGCTGGGATTAAATCTAGAGCCGAGCACATGACAGGCAGGTTCTACACCACTAAACTAACCCCAGCAATCCTTCAATAACTTAATACATCACCTAATGTATTAAGGGTATGTGCTACCACCAACCTGATTTCTATTTATGGCTGACTATTTGACCTCTGATCTCCAGGCAAATGTTTTTTATTAACATACAAATAAAATATCACATTTCAGCACAAATAAAATATCACCACAGACTTTAGTGTTTCTTCATATCATATGGGTTTCATCTTTGATTAATGACGTTTTAGTCAGAAGACTGAAGCAATCCTCTTTCTTTTGGTAGAGCTGTCCAGGGAGATAGGGAAATTTGCAGAAAGCTTTCCAAGCCTTGCCAACAGGTGAGAAGCAAATGGAGGTCAGAAGTACCTCTGTTTGTAGTTGGGCCTGAAATATCCTGGCCCATTAGACACTCATCTTTGGGACCTAGTTTTCTGAACCCCAACAGCATCCTCATTTTCACTGAGTTGCTCAAATGGAAAAAAAATTAAGTGTGATCCTTTCTCATTATCCAGTCACATCTATAAGCAGTATTGATGTTTTTACTTTATAAGGCACCCAATATGGGACTGTTACTTTGGGGAAAGCTAGCATTATTTCAGGGGGCCTTTGGTGGCCCCTGTGTATAAACTACTCTTCAAACATGCAATGCCTTTAAGTGACTTCCTCTTCCACTTTCTAACCTCACTCATCTCCAATTTACTGTCAGTCATTTTAAATATGACATAAATGTTGTTTTGGTTTGGTTTTTTTGACTCACCTCTTTTCTTAGAATGTCAGCTTCATGAGAAAAGGAACTTTTGTCTGGTTTGTTTAAATATATGTATTCCTCTTACTTTGGCATCATGACAGAAATTCATCGAATGTTAGTTGAATTATATTATAAATCATCACAAAGCCACTCCACTGTGAGATAGGTAATACAATCTTCAATTTACAGAAAAGGAAACTGTCTGTTAGTGTGAAGTTAGTGAAGAGATACCATGACCAAGGCAATTCTTATTAAAAAACAAACAACAACAACAAAAAAAAAAAAACCAAACATTTAATTGGAGACTTAACAGTTTCAGAAAGTTAGGCATTATCATTATGGTCTGGTGCATGGGGGCATATGGGCAGGCATAGTGATGAAGAAGTAGCTGAGAGATTTATATCCTGATTCACAGGCAGCAGGCAAAGGGACACACTACACCTGCCATAGGCTTTTGAAACCTCAGAGCTCATTCTCAGTGACACACCTCCTCCAACCAGGCCACACCTCCTAATCTTTCCCAAACAGTTCCACTAACTGAGAACCAAGCATTCAAATACATGAGTTGATGGGCGGGGAGGGGGAGGAATTTTATTCAAACCACCATGGAAACCAAGTTTCAAAAAGTAAATGTGAACCGGTGAAAATGATAGACACAGGACATTGGCACAATGGCCTATGAGCCAATGCTCCTTTTCCTTCCAAGTCTGGGTCCTTAAGCAACAACACACTTGTCTGGATCCAGTCCATGCTTTTTCCTTTGGAAGCCAATATCAAAAGTTTTCAAAATTCCCAATTAAAAAAAAATGTTTGTTTTTCTATTGCTGTGATAAAATGCCATAGCCAAAGCAACTTTTATAGAAAAAGGAGGTTTATTTAGGCCCACCTCCAGGGATGTACTCTCTTCAACAAGCCCATTCATTCCTCCCAAGCCTCACCAAACATCACCACCAACTGGTGACCAAGGATTCAAATGCAGGAGACTAGAGGGGACATCTCACTCAAACCACATAACCAAGCCCTTGGTCTTCTTCATAAGCTTTGATGTAAGCTTCTTTAAAGCCATGGCCTCCCAATCAGTGTTCAGGGACAAGATGTATTCTCAGTCATCCTTTGGACTATATGTTGCCTTGGGATTAGGGGGTTTCACCATATTAACAAAATGATTCTCCAACCATCTTGAATTGAATCCAGAGTCAGGAAACCCTAATATAAGCTACAGAAAATCAAAACTAATATTTTAATGTAGAAGAAATTCTAAATGGTCTTATTAAATAAGAAACACAGAGCCAAATATAGAATTAAAAGCCCAAGAGATCAGAGCACTAGCGAATAGCCTTTTAGCTTACCACTCGCTTCCGTCCTTCCCCTGAGAGAGAGCCTTCTCCTGTGTCCTGTCTTTTTATTGCCTTTCTGTTCTGCCTTCTCATTGGCTCTAAACCCAACCACATGATTTTTTCGCCATTGCCTGACTATACAGATCTTCAGGTCTCTATGGTTGGTATTGGGATTAAAGGTTTGGGTCACCACATGGCTGTGTCCTTGAACACACAGAGACTCTGTCTGCCATGTGATCAGATTAAGGGCGGGTGCTACCACTGCCGGACTTATGCTAAATGGCTTGCTTTTAGCTATGATTCCCAGGCAACTTTATTTATTAACATACAAACAAAATCACACTTCAGCACAAATAAAATATCACCATATTTTAAAATCTAGATTCCAATTATATGGAATATTTTCAGAAAGGATGTTCTACCTGTATATTCTTCCTTGAGGTAGCAATTTCAGTGATCAGGGACCTATTGGAACCATTCAATGAATAACATTGGCACATTTGCTGCTCTCAAGGAGCCCACATTCTCTTGATGGGGAGAAATCTATTTCCCAGCAATAATACCAAGTGTTACACTTATAAACCACATGGTAAAAAGTACCATGAGGGTGGATAAGCCAGAGACTGGGGCTAGCAAGTGACAAATGGCATGATTCTGAATGAAAGTGGGAAGTAAACTCTACAATTGACAGTGTTATCATTCACCTTTTTAACTCTACCATGCCCTTTAGTGAGTACAAGGAAAAGATTATGTGTGTATTATGGGGCTGTGTTACTAATAATGAGAGATCCTCAAGTAAAGAACTCAGCCAAGAGTTATCCTGTAAGCTTACAGAGCTAAAGGATGGCTTGACAGACAGAGAGGAATCATAGTCTGGATGTATTTAAAGGCAAGAACTGAATCTGTTGAAAGATTGATAGGAACGGTTAGAGTATGACTGATTGGAGTGCCGTCGAGGATGAAGACAAACCTTCAGTCTGAGTCACTAGGATAGAGTAACCATTGACTAGTTATTGGATATGGCAGGTTTGGTGGCCAAAGTTAAGTTTCTTTGGGACCTATACCAAGTCTATTTCTATGTGTCTGAGTCCCTCTGATCTCACAGTTTCCTGAGATACTTAAAGCTAATTCCCACTGCGTATCCAAGGAAAGGCATGCTGAATCCTTCTGTGGAAAACATCACGCTAATTCCACTGCTCTCTTGGCCAGACACAGAGGCAGCCTGAATTGATGGTTGTCTTGCCTTTCATATTGCTGGAATCACCAAGGAAGGCTTTTTTCTTTAATTATCCCGAAGGCTTTTTTTTTTTTTTTTCAAAGAAAGAGGAAGCTGACTGAAGGGGATGGCTTAACGAAAGAATTGTTTGTTGTATGTTTCTGATGATGGCGGCAGCTTGAACCAATTAGCTGGTTATTATGCATTCCTGTGCATGGACATTTGCAGCCATCTGATCCCAGGAACACATCACGATTCCTACTGAGCATGGCCTCTAGATTCAATCTCGACCTCAACAGGTTTAGTCAACTCTTGTGATTTAAAACAGCACACACACACACACACACACACACACACACACACACACACACGATCACCAAGTGGTCAAAAAATATGGCAGGAATCTAGTGAAGAATATTCTGGATTTCAGTGACAGCATCCAAAGCGATAAAGGCAAAGAAACCCATGAAGTGAACAAAAATGAGAGAATGAAGTAAGGAAGAGAAGAGGAGACAGAAACAGAGGAGGAGGAAGAGAAAGAGCGGGAAAGAATAAGAATAGTAGTGGGAAAGATTTGTTTAATTGTAAGCATTCGGTATACATCTTTGATTTTCCGAAGCAAACTTATCAAGAGCTCTTCCAGTAAGCGTTAAGTTTGGGATAATGAAATCCAGGAGAGACAGAGACAGGGAAAGAGACAGGCAGACACACAGAGAAGCACACACACACACACACACACACACACACACACACACACATCATTCTGCATATTTTCATAGCCCATAGTTAATTCTCTCTTTGCTCTAAATATAACCCTACTCATTTGCATGTCAGTCCCAGAATTCTTTGTGATCTCACAACTCCCTCCTGGCTAGTGGTTTTAGCATCCCTGTAAGAACAAACCGAAATGTTCAGGGTGTTTCTTTGACCCAGCCTTTTCTCTCCCTTTCTTGTCTCATTCTTTCCTGTGTCTTGCAAAAGAATTCAAGGTGGTGACCTTTGCTCGGGGGTTCCTCCTCCTGGCCAAAAAATAAATTGGGGATTGTTGCCATTTTTTTTCTTTTGAAAATTGCATTCTGTCCAGTTGCTCATGACCAACCGGAAGCCTTAGATGAACATACTAGAAAGGGAGTGTTTCGGGCAGTTAGTGTGTCCTTTGATTATGCGATCAGGCTAGCTCACTTCCTGTTTGTGGGAAGCAGAGGCTATGACATTTGGAACCCACTTTCTGTAGGTGCCTTACATAGCTGTCCTGTTGCAGGAAACCTTCAGTGTAATTGCAAGACGTCAAGAAGTGTGGTCGGAGGGAGGGTCTGCCTTATAGCAATGTCAATGTCAGATCCCTAACAGACTGAATCATGCTTAATGACACGCACGGAATTCCTGTTTAGTGGAAGGAACATTTGGGCTGAGAATTGGAGAGTGGGAGTAGTCATAGGAAACTTAAGAAGATTTTCTAATTTTTGCATAGTAAGCCAGTTTTTTGATGTTATTTAAATTGAATGTTTGGAATTATTTTTTTAGGAAACCCTCCCCCCCCCGCCCCCCCCCCCGCCTCCCGCCCCCCCCCCCCGCCATCGCTGTTCCACCCATAGTGGCCTCTCCAGTTTCTCTTGGCCTTTTCAGCTAAAGGACATTATGTCCCAGCACTTCAAAGGCCATCTCACTCTTGCAAATTGTGTCTTTCAACAATAAACTCGAGATTTTGCGCTGCGCACCTGGCTGGTTGCTCAAAGGCAGCAACATTTGCAAAAGAGGTCCCACTCACAAATCCGTGACTGCACACGGGGACGTGCAGGGCTTCTACCTTCCCCCAACAGAGGTTTTCTCCGCCTTGTGCCCACAGAGCAACACAATGCTCTTTCTTGGGTTGTAAGAGTCAGGCAGAGAGTATTTTTAAAATACAGGGAACTAGCACACATTCCTCTTACACACATCCATGTCCCGCGTTAATTTGCTTTGCATTTTTAAATGCATATGTCCATGGTCTAAGAGCATCAGACCCTGAGTTAAACTGCATGAAGTCTGACCAGTTCTCCGCTCTCCAAAGGGCTGTGCCTGCTGTTTACAAATACCCTGCGAGTAGCAGAGGCGCCGCCCAGCCTTTGGTTCTAACAAAGGCAGCGGCGCTACACTCCGTTCGCAAGTGGCGGAGGGCAGTCGACTCCCGGAGATGAGTCCGGTGCCATCTCCTTTTTAAAAGCATAGTAGGGAAGATGGGAGATCAGTGTAGGGGATGGTGGGAGGCATGGGTGTTCGGAGGGGCTTGGCCCTGGAGGCGCGTGGGCCACTAGCGGGGCTTTGCCCGGGACTGCAGCATCTATGCCTTGAAAAGTCCCTCGCGCCCCCTGGTGGTTGAGGAGCCGGCTGGCTCCGCGGAGCTAGCAAGTAGAAGCGGGAGGAGGGGGGTGGAGAAAAAGTGGGTGAGGCAGATGCAAAGAAGAAAATCAATAGGGATAAGAGAGAAGTGGGAGGAGTCTCAGATCAGCCATTCCTGCCTTACGGGGTCCCAGCTGGCACCACAAAAGAAAAAACAAAAAAGAAACCCCAACCCGGGCGTGAACGCCAGTGGAGGAGGGTGCGAGCGGCCGGGGGCGGGTCGGGGCGAAGGGAGACCGGGGAGATTTACTATTGTCTCTGGCAGCCGCTGCGGGAGCCCGGGAGGGGGGCGGAGGCGAGAGGAGGCGGCGGCTCGGCCAGCGCACCATTCGCTCCACCTGATCTGGGGCGCTGTGCGCTGAGCCAGGCGCGCGAGCAGCAGCAGTAGCAGCAAGGCAGGCATCCCCTGCAGCCACCGCCGCCACCATGTCCTACCAGGGCAAGAAGAACATCCCGCGGATCACGGTGAGTCGGCCGGTGGCTCCTCGCCGGCCGCGGGCGGGGAGGCTTGGATGCCACTGGCGTCCCCGCCGTGTCCCTCGGGAAATAAGGACCCAGCGCGGTCCGGGTGCTGGAGTGCGGCGGTCAGCCCAGACGGCGCGGCCGGCGCCAAGCTGATGCAGCGATCCTGGGGGCTGGAGGAAATCAAAACAAAGAGGAAAACCTTAAACACTGACGCGGAGAACTTTGGGGTGTTTGTCCTTTTCCACCGCCCAGAGCGCCTGGCTCACAGGGCTCCCCGGATCCTAGCCTCGCCTGGGGATGGGGTCTGGGGGTCAGTGTGTGCTCCTGCAGCTTGAGGTGTGCTTTTTGTTGATGGATCCTTTGGGTCTGGTAGGGTATGAGAGATGACACCTTTCTCCGCCGGTACTTGGCAGCCGGACCGCGCCCCTCTCCTGGCTCTGGCAGTATGGCTTTGATACCGGCGGCGCCTCGGAGAGGGCGCTGTGGGTGCCTGGACTACCAATCCTCAGGGATACCCTCCTTTCTCACATTTAAACTGATCTAGGTTTGGGTGTGTCAGATTCCAAACGCAATAGCTAACGTGGCTGCAATGAAAATGACCAATTTTATTTTCGCCTTAATCGTTTACCTTTTTCATGCCATTCCTATTCCTCGTCCCAGAGAAAGCTGAGTTTTCAGAGAACATTTTAGTTTGCAGTTGCACATGGACGCTGAGTGCATGCGGTGTACAACTGCCATTGTGTGTGAGACTGAGGCGCCCGCGGCTGGCTGGTGCACCTAGGGCGGGGTAGAGACGAGGACATGCTTTTATCAGCTACCAAAGGGGCCCCTTCACCAGCTTCCACCCAGGTGCTGTCCTGGACAAAATACCTCGCCCAGCCTGAGATTCCTCCCTGATGAGTTGACTTGAAGTCCTGAATAGTGGGGACATATGGCAGTCTGGGATAGCATTAAAACAAAAAAGCAAGAGCCAATGACATTTAGTAGTTGAGCAAGAAGCAGTATGGTTGTTGTATTGAGTGAGTGTGTGTGTGTGTGTGTGTGTGTGTGTGTGTGTGTGTGTGTGTATGTGTGTTGTGTTAGAGAGATGGGTGGCTACTCCATCTTTGCTAGGGGAACAAAGGAAGTGATAGTTGGCCTCTGAGAGGCTCTGCAGCTGCCCCAGGGCTGACTTCTACCTGCCACCTGCTCAATTTGTTGGGATCTGCCAAGATTTTGCCATGAGCCTGAGCCTGTACACTTGTTCCTCTTGTACTTGGAATAGCCCATGCAATTGAGTGAAGGACCTTCTTCATGCCCCTACTGCACCGCATTGTTAGGTGCCTTATTTGTATTGTAGCATCTCCCCTTCAGCATGCACCTGAGCCTTCCTTCACTTTGACAATTGCACCCCACCTCTACCAGCTGTCCACCTGATCCCAGGGAAGAAACACTCCCGAGGGAGAATAATTGAGCTGGGTAGAGATCCTTTTGCCTGGCAGAGGCGTTGGGCTTAACAGTATGCTCCTGTATCACTACCTGACAGCATTCACGCTCCATTCTTGGAAAACATTGTGTGGCTTGCCGCACCGCCAGGGTTTGCTTGGTGCCAGGTGCCTTAGCAAAGAGATATAGACGGTATCACAAAAAAGAATCTAATTGGGATCTCAGCTTTATTTTTATATTGGTTACTTGGTGGAAGTGAGAGGACCACATCTCTTCTGCTATTGCAACCGGAGGTCCACTGCATGCCATTCATTTACACCTAATGGGCACTTGCCAAATATCCTTTTTGGGACAGGCAGAAAGAACCATCCCCCACCTCGTCCAATTTTTAAAAGCCTGTCCTTCTTACAGACCCAGCCCGTGACATGGCATTGAGGACCACACCCATTCTTCTAGGTATCATTTCAGCTACCTTTCAGGAAAGATAAAGACTTTAAGCCAGGATAGCTCGCCTTAGGAACCATAGAAACTGTGGCTGTGCCCTGCCCTGTTCTCGGGAGTGGGCTAATAAGGGGTTCCCTTTTGTCTCTGTTTGGATGCTCTTCCCTAGGGTACTTCCTTCATTTTCAGCGTGGCTCCCATTCTTTCTCTGTGCATGGGTGTGGTGCTACGTGCCGCCAGTGCTGGACGCTGGAGCGGCATCTCCAGCAGCTGGTACGGGACTGGACAGTGGGTGTGAATTTCTCCAAGCCAGGCGGCCTGGCAGTCATTGTTAAAAACCAGGCAGATGACGAGGAGGGCATGGCAGGGGGCGGGGCTGGTCTTTGGGGGTCAGGAATCCATTTCTCGCTCTTTCTCATGCTTTGTGCTTGCATTTCTGTGAACAAGGATTTCTTTCTCGGAATAAAACATCTTTGTATGTTTGTATGACTGTAAAAGACTATCTTCACACTACAAGTATTAAAATACCTTCCTTAGACATAGGTTAAAAGAAATATAAAAATATGGATGCCGCTCTACACAGATTGAAAATGTGATTAAAGACCTAAATACAACATATGTTCCCTACTGTCGATATTGGTTCAATTTTTTTAAATGACTAACCTTCTAAAATTCGAATGAAATGTCCCATTCCCTGTCTTTTCTGTTAAGGCAGCCGCACCCAATAGCTCAAGTGCCACTATAGGCTGAAGACTGAAGGAGGCAGTCTTTCCTGAGCCTGACCCACTTGCCTGTCTAGACACCACCTTGGGCCACCATTTTTGGTAGAAGTGGGGCGGGGGGTTTCTCTTTTATTTTCCTTTATTGATTCCCTCCTTCCACCTGCGTGAGCTGAAAGCATTTCTACCCTCAGGTGTGCCCTGGTTTCCTGAGGGCAGGAGGATTGGCTGTTGCTGACGGAACTGGGATGGGGCTTTGCTTGTGAGCAGCTCAGGCTTGGGTCTCATTTTGCCTTTTCAGGGCAAGGGATGCTCTAGGTCAACTGTCTAGTACAGTGCCAGCTTTACAGTACCTAAGGAGTTGCCAGTTGAATGAATGGACGATTAAAAATACCTCATAACCTGTTATTTTGTCAGAGTATTGTGTTGTGTGCACTGCATGTTTTTCCCATTCAAGCCTAAAATTAATAGTCTGACAGTATACTTATCCATATTTTAGGAATTAAAAAAAATACTTCGAGAATCCTTTATCTATTATGTTCCATAAAAAATATAGCGTTTGGAATGATACCTCTACCATGTCAATACTGCAGGTATTTTTTTATGGCAATGGTCAGTCATTTTTCTCTCTCTGATATAAGCTCCAACTTGAAGCTGACCCCAGGAATGGGAAGACTCCTAAAGTGTAGGAGTACTGTCTGTGCATTTTCTTATTTGAGCATCCACAGAAAACCACTTCCTAGTTTGGAATGTGGAAACCTAGATAGATGGAGTCATTTACTCAGAGTCACACAGTGAGAGTTTGGAGGAAAAGCTGGAAATCACGCTCACAGCTTAGCTAACTTCAAAGTCATCTTTATGCAGCTGCTGCCTCCCAAGGGCACATAAAGAGCCCCAGAATTCTCTTATTCCCCCGCCCTTCCCCTCTCTCTCTGAGACAAACTACAGAGAGGTGGCTTTTTCCAGCGACTAAGGGATTTCTTTAAATAGTGTCTTGTAGATAACTACATCTCTGTTCTCTGGAGGTTGTGTTACCTGTGTGACCTTTGGACATTGCTGGGTGACATACCTCAAAATAGCAGCTGGCAGTTTCAGTCTAGAGCATGGAGCCTGAACTCTGAGATCTTGCTGGAAAGGGGGCTATTGTCAGGCTGTAGGTTCAATGACCATTACTTATTTTTTTTTTTAAAGAAATAAAAGAGTCCAGTGAACTGGAGGAGTGTCTGTGACCTTTGGAGTAGAGGACTAGACTTGACTTGCAGGGAGGAGGCAGTGACATCTGCACCCCACATCTGTGTGTCCTTTGTGCTTTAGAAGGTATCACTTAGTGGGAAGAAAATGTTAGGAGGTGGAGAATTAGAATTTGGAGACCAAACGAAGGAGACAGCCTATCCAAGTAAGGAATCTTGGAAGGGGAATTCCAGAGTGAAAGACAGATGAAATATCTTAAACTCTTAGGAATGGGAAGCATTTGAGCTAACTGATTGTGGAAATGTCAACTCAGGTCATGCTTGGAATATCTGTTTTGTTCCTTTATATTCTGAGCAGGTATGCTATGATTCCCAGCCAGGCTATTCTTTCTGAAGAATAAGCAAAATGCCCCAGGTGTACTAAAAGCTTTGAGTACCAGTTGCTGTGACCAAACCAGTGAAATACTTGGGGGAATTCCAAACAGATTTCTTAAGAGAATTTGAAACTTACCTGGTTCAACCACCAGCTTGTAAATAAAACTCTTTCCTCTTCATCCCACTGGGCTGATGGGAGGGTCAATGAGCCCTGACCCCTGAACATGGTCCGTGAACCCAGATGTGTTCAAGACAGTAAACACCAGTTTGTTTAGAAAACCTCAATTACTTCAGAGTGTGAACATTAATAAAGGAACATTTGGCAGATGTCTGGTTTGTAAGGAGACTCCCCCGGGAAACTTTTAAAACATGTTTTCAAACACACACACACACACACACACACACACACACACACACACACACACATACGAAAATGATGTCATATAAAACATTAATAACTTTTCTTGGTAGAATTGTGTCTGTCATTCATTTCTGACCATCAGACCAGAGTCCACCTTTGGCAGATCCAGAAATACATTTGAATTGTCCTGTTTTCAGTCCTAATCAGCTTCAATCTTGAGTGACATAGGCTGGATGACCCTTTCTGTCGGGTTGTTCACAATTCAACTTGTCTCGGCTTTTTCTCACCCGTTTTCTTCCTAAACTAGAAAAACTAAATTAAATTTGAAGATGAACAAAAAACCCCTTTGTATCCTATACGGCTCTTTGTTCTTTCGCTGCTGGTATGTTTTATAGAACCATTTGTATCTGCTTATTATGCTTAAAAGCTGCAAAATGTTAACCCCAGTAGGGATATGTCCCTAGGGTACAAATATGCCTATTAATCAGGAGGGAACAAGAAGATGGGCAGCATCTTCTGCTCCCAGGTGATGTTAATAGGTGAACAGAAACCACACCCCCTACACCCAGTGAAGCCCTCATCAGGTCCATGCACAGCTTCACCTGTCCTCCATCTTCCCTCAGGCCCGTGGGAAACAAGTGGAAAAGACCTTGGAAAACAGAATCTTCTAGAAGTCCCTCTTTTCAGCAAATCAAATTCAGTCCATGTCTGTGTCAACATATGAAATAGAGTTCCCTCCGAAATGAAAGCACGTCTAGTGAAATAGCACGAGTCCTTCCACCTGGCTCTTATTTTGAACTGAGTCCCTTCGTGGAGTAGATATATGACTTCTCCTGAGGAATGTATCCTCTGAGCTTGATCTCTGGTTAGCAAGATGAAGCTTAAGCACAATGGAGCTGTTATAGTTCATTAAGTGCCTGAGCACAAACTAATGGAATTATGCCATGTACCCCACCACAAGCAACATGGATTAGTTCATTTAGTTCATTACAAGTTGTAGATACAGTTACATATCACTATTGTACATTCTAGAGAAAGAATCAGATTCCCTAACTTGACTAAAATCACAAGGGTAAAAAGAGAGACCCTGGGATTGTTCCATCCAGAGACAAGAGAGTTGCCTAAGCAAGAAAGCGGAGTTCCATGGATACACGTGACTACTCCCTTCCCCCCTCACCTCTAATTGTCTACACCTGGTAGCTCAGGCAGCAAATGTTTGCAGGAGTTGAGGGGGGGGGGCTGGCCAAGTGTGCAACATCACTGCTGGAAGAACAGGGGAGCCTGTGCCCTTCTGACATGGTTCTTTCAGGCCTCTGAGTTTCCTTCTGGCTTTTGCCCAGGAGCACGGAGCAGTTCAGGATGGGAAAGCAGATGATGTTTTTTTCTGCCTTGTTTAACTGCAGATCTGGCCCCTTCTTATTCTCTGTCCCTGTCCTTTTCCCAGACAGAAGAAGCCAGGCTCCTATTCCCATTCAGCTAAGCAGAGACACACCCCAGCACTCTAAGCCAGATGGAAGCTCCATAACAGAATGGCCCAGGAACCTATTTGGGACATCAGGAACTCAAAGACACATTTCTCATGGCTTACTCTTTTTTTTTTTTTTTTTGCCATAGAAATACTAAACAATAAGCTATGAAGGATAAGTGAGAATTCTTGCCCCCACAATAATATCCAGGATCTTGTACATCTTATACACGTACTTTAACTCTGCACTGAACTACTATAGCCACAGCCCAGATTTTCTCTTAGTGAAGAGTCTCTTTTATGACCACAGTGTCAGAGGGCCCTGAAAGGAGTGTTCTCAGTTCTGCCCTTGCCTCTCATTTGCCTGAGACTTTAGGCAACCTCGGAATCTGCATGGGTAAACAGATCTTTGCACTCTCTGGTCCCCAAGGTTCCTGCTAGTGGGAATGATGCCTGGGGTCAGCCCTTCCTCCGCTGTTCCACGCCCACATAGAAGTCACAAACTCCTCCTGGGAGGGAAGTAAGAGTAGGGGAATGCATGGTTTCTACTCAGCAGGACCAGCGAACATCTGTGTTGGATATAAGGGACTTGGGTTGCTTCTTACCCGTAAGGTCTCAGCTTTTCTTATTTAGGGAGCGGACAGCTAATAGACTCTCTGAAAGAACAGTGGGGTGGGTGATAATGAGTGATAGGCCCTTTCTTTAGCAGAGCTTGGGTTAATGAAAACGAACATTATTAAAGCGATGCCATGATTCATTTGCTGTCACTGTGCCTCCCTCAGTGAAGGCTGCCATTGATAAAGGCACAAAGGCGACAATTGCCCCAAATCTAGCCTAGTCAAACAAACAAGCAAACAGAAAACAACTCTGAGCCTGTGCTCGCCCAAGCCTTTTTGGCTGCCCATGCTGATGTTTTAAATATGATGGCTGCTGGCCAGTGGAAACAGCCGCCTCTCAAAAGCCCAGTAATGCCGCGGGCTCTGTGTGAGGTTACCAGTGAACCTCCTGCACTCAAATAGGTGATCGGCACATAGTAGGTCCTCTGTGGAAGCTAAAGAAAAACCCACAGACTATGCTGAAGGAATAGATACAATGAACATCGATCTGTACCATTAGTTTAAATAGAGAAGATGACCTGAAAGAACGTGCTTTTGCTTCTGAACACCAGCCTCTCTTTCACTGACAGCTTTTTTATTTGTTTGTTTGTTTTTCGAGACAGGGTTTCTCTGTGTAGCTTTGCGCCTTTCCTGGAACTCGCTTTGGAGACCAGGCTGGCCTCGAACTCACAGAGATCCGCCTGCCTCTGCCTCCCGAGTGCTGGGATTAAAGGCGTGTGCCACCACCGCTCGGCTCACTGACAGCTTTTAAGAGTATTCATTCGTAAGACTTAAATATATGGTCTGAATGTAAGAAACTGCCTCACTGAGCCAAGAGAAACAGGACATCATTTTCGCCGAACAAGCAAGTTTCTGTGGTTCAGGGCCTGCCTTCAGCAAATGTAACTGGAAGCCCTCCATCGTTTACACCTTTCTCTTCCCTGGCTGTGCCCGCTTCCAAAATCCGTGCACCCCTGTTTCAGGGATCTACTGGTTGTAAACGGACATATCATTTCTCTTACTAAAAGCAGCTTAAAGAATGCATTTAGACCATTAACTCTTCTTGCAAATAAAAGAAATTGTGACCGTGACTCTTTGAACCTGAATGCAAAGTAAAACTTAAATGGATGCCTCTGTCTGCCTTTGTACATAAACCACAAAGTCATTAGAGTTATTAGCTGCTATTAAGCCCATTGGCACATGCATAATTAATTTGGTATTTTAGAAATACTGACTAGGAGAGCAGTTTATTGCTCTTTGTTTTTCTTTTTATATTAGAGCTGAACATTCAAAGAGAAGGTTGTTATATTTGCTTATGTGTTCTCAGAGATTTCCAGAGTCTCACCCCATGGCAATTGTCCTTTTTCTTAGGGCTTGTATTTGGAGTTATTCTTAGCATTCAAGTGTTTGGTAAACCTCATGTATTAGTTAGGTTGGGTCACCACTGTGACCAAATGCCTGACAAGAAGCAACTTGACAGAGGAGGAAGAATTTATTTTGGTTCAGAGTTGGGTTTACTGTCCACATTTTCAGAGGAGGGATGGCTGTAGGCAGCTCCATGGTAATGAGAACCTGAAGCTAGAGCTTCTCACTTCCTTACATCCTGGCAGGACAGAAAGTAGAAGAGGAGCAATGCCAGCCTGGAGCAGGGTTTTTCATGTCCCCCATTTTATTCATTCTGGCTCCCAGCCCATAGAATGATGCTGCCCATATTCAGGCTGGGTCTTTCCGTTCCCGTTAGACCTCTCTGGAAACACAAACTGAGAAGTGTCTATAGATGACTTTAAATCCACCAAAGTTCGTAGTTTAGATTAGCCACCACCCTCCCTTGTTTGGTTTTCAGAGTGTGGTCCGTTAAAGCACATTTTTTGAAGCTCATGTCAGTTGAACCATGGAGTGACAATGAGTCTCTGTCTTTGCTACTGTTTTCACCATGGTCACCATGGTGACAAAGTTTCTGAAAAGGGTGACATAAGGAAGGGAAGGGTTGATTTTGGCTCACAGTTTGAGGGGATCCAGTCTTTCATGAAGAGACAGCATTACAGCAAGTGCCTCCATGGTGACAGGAGAGATTCCTCAACTTCTCATGTCTAGTGAACAATGAAGCAGAGAATGGTAGGAAATGGGACTTCCATATAACCCCCCAAGGCCTGCCCCTAGTGACTCTATACATGAGCTGAGGAGGGACATTTCAACACAGAACATTCTTGTTGTAATAACAGTCGCTGAATCCCTTTGCTCTATAGGAGAAGGTAAAGCCTGGGAGGTCACTCTATTCATGGATCTAGGACATTGAAATCATTTGAATTAAGTACTGCATGGTTTATGATGGTGAGTTCATAATACAACCAGATGCAATAGAAACATTTTGATATTTTTCTGTTGTTAAATTGCTAGTATTTTTTGACCATTAGCTATGTAAAGATGGTCACAGGAAATCTAATGCAGATAACAAGAAGATTCGATATTTACTGCACCTTATATTAATTGACTTCATTCAGTGTTTTACTTAATCATGAAAACAGTTTGATTAGGTAGAGTCCCGGCAGAGATCTTTCCATTTTATTGGTGAAAATATGTAAAAATGAAGCCTTTAGTTCACAGAAGCCTTGAGTGCTGAAATTCAAATTCAAGTTTATCTGACTCAGAACTCACATTCTTTATTACATGGAGCCAATTTATGTTCTACAGTTCAGAAAAATCTCACATTTCTGGAGACACAAAACTGTCTCTCATCAAGTCCACACTATACCTCTCTTGTGTCCCATGAGACGTAAGTGGTACAAAAAATATGAGAAGCAGCTCCTTGGTGACCCTCCTCTGCATGGGGGTTGGACCTACAATCTCAGCTTCACGTCCAGAAGCTTTCCAGCCTTCCCACTCAGAGCCCAGTCCTAACTTGTCTTCTAACATGAGCAACTTGGCACGGAGGTAGGTAGACCTCACTTTCACCTCCAAGGCTGCTGTTCACTGAACTAGAAAAAATACCAGTGAGAGGTTTTTCTTGACAATGGGAATTTCACTTTCTCATTGAGGACTCCACACTGCACATAATAATGGTAGCCAAGATTCTGGAGAGGTTTGGTTTGCTGTGGCCCTGAAAACTTCATGTAGTCAAAGTGTCCTTAGCACTATTTTAGAAAATTTGGTTTCTCTTTAAGGTAAGCAAACAAAGACCCAGTTGAATCTGGCTTTTTTCCCGTTATAGGTTACTGATCATTTAAACTTGTTTTGCTTTCATGCTACCAAAAAAAGTAGTTATAGAATTATTTATCAGTGATATAAATAAAACAAAGGCAATAAGCATAAGTGCCAATGAAAATAGCAAAAAATAGTCATTGAGAACCTTATTATCATGCCCATCCATTGGGAACTTTTTCTTTATATGTGTCATTTATTAAAATATCACTACATGTTGTTCATGCTCTTCAATGTTCCTTCAGTTTTTCTACAATACGTTATTACAGTTCTTTTTATTTTAAGTACTTTTTTGTAAAATTGTTTTAGCCTGCTCAATATATTAATTATCCCTTTGCTCGGGGAATCCAGTTAAATGAATCCTAATTTTTTTTTTCTTTAAGTTTGGATTGTTTCTAAGGTCTTTGTATCAACAAAAACTAGAATGACGTTAATTTCCAGCTCTAGGTTTACATATATTTGAGGTCAAATGAAAAGCTACCATGTGAGGAGAAGAGTCATTTGTTCAGAGTCCCTCAGCTCACAGGTCTCAGAAACGAGATTTGAATAGTAGTCTTGCCTGGAATCTCCCTGTCGACATCTCCACAACACTGCACCAGTTTTCATGGAAAATGCCTTTTTTCTCTGTTTCTTTCACTCCTCCAATGAGCACATTTATTTCTTCACCAACACCCTTTGCTTGCTTGTCTGTTTTCTTAAAGCTCTGATATTTGTGGAAATGGGTCATATCCTGAAAGCCAAGGTTACCCAGCTGGAAAGACAAAGTGGCTGGCTCTTCCTTGCCCCTCCCCTCACTGGCTTAACCCATAAGCTTGAAAGCTGATTTTCATTTCCATTTTCTCTGCCCTTTCTACTCTCCAGGAAAGCTATATTTGAAATTATTGCCTCTTTTCCCTCAATGTTGACCTGTGTCCCAGATCATCATGAGATTATGTGATTATTGATAATTCAGCAATGGTTTTCCGTTTTTATCCAACAAAGTAGATTCAAATAATGGCCTGATAGAAATGGAAAGCTTCAAGCAACCTTAAAGGTTTTAAAGCCATTGGCTCCAACCCTCTGCTTCTAGAGCCTTTTTTCTGAGTTATTCCCAAAGAAGACACCTTTGATTTGCTTCAGTCCTTCCCTGCTGTTCTATCACGGAGCCTTTTTGCTACAAGAACTCACAGGAGAGTGTATTTTGCTTGGTTAAGGGCAGGAAGACAAATTTCCTGTTATCCCAGCCCTTTTGTTTATATGTTTAAACAGTGCTGGTAAGAGGTAAAGTCATTTGCCAAAGGCCATATAAGATTTTTTCTTTCTTTCTTCTTCTTTTTGTTTTTTGTTTGTTTGTTTGTTTTTGTTTTTCAAGACAGTGTTCCTCTTTGTAACAGCCCTACCTGTCCTAGAGTTTGCTTTGTAAACCAGGCTGGCCTCCAACTCATAGAGATCCTCCTGTCCTGCTTTCTTTGAGTGGCAGAATTAAAGGTATGAGCCATCATACCTGCTCTCTCTCTCTCTCTCTCTCTCTCTCTCTCTCTCTCTCTCTCTCTCTCTCTCTCTCTCTCTCTCTCTCTCTTCTTTACAGTGGCATTCCTCCTTGCTGGCTTTGGGGATTTTTCTCACTTTTTCTTTTAAGGTAGGAGAGAAGAGAATGTTAGTAATCAAACAGTCCCTAACCAGGTCCATACATTTGCTTCCTAACTTCCAGTCCTTAAAATGTGACCATGTTTGGAGAGAAGATTTTTATTTTAAGTATTTTAAAAGAGAGAGAGAGAGAGAGAGAGAGAGAGAGAGAGAGAGAGAGAGAATGAATCAAGTCAAAAGAAACCTTTAAGGGCCAGTCTTAACCCAATATGAATTAAAAAAAAAATCACACCTCCACCCCTGAGCACACACAGGCAGAGTATGTTTAAAGGTCCTGGGAAGAAAAACGTGGTCCACAAAACAAAGAGGGACATCTCAGCAACCACACTTGGCAACCATCATATCTGCAACCCTCACAGCGTCACCCAGCATGAAGATTAAAGGCAGAGAACTTAAACACTTGAAAGCTTATCTTGTGACAAGAATCATTATTTATATGAAATGATGCCGCGCTGGAGCATGAATTTAGAGATGGAATCATATTCCAACCTTGAAGGATGCCTGGGATATAGTTACTCTTAGCCCTACTTCAGAGGCGAGGGAGCTGAGGCTCAGAAAGTCAAAGGCCTACGGTTAAATGATGGAGCAAGGTCAAATGCTGTGGGATATTTGTACACTGTGTGAAAATCTATTGCTGTGATTGGTGTAATAAAAAGCTGAATGGCCAATAGCTAGGCAGGAAATATGGGCGGAACTTCAGGGCAGAGAGAACTCTGTGAAGAAAACAAGCAGAGTAGCCAGCCAGACACAGAGGAAGCAGGATAAGCACTAGGGAGATGAAGTAGGGAACCTTGTGGAAGAATATAGATTTAAAAATACA
Organism: Peromyscus leucopus; assembly: GCF_004664715.2. Lineage (NCBI taxonomy): Eukaryota > Metazoa > Chordata > Mammalia > Rodentia > Cricetidae > Peromyscus > Peromyscus leucopus. The sequence continues at coordinate 31,814,737 of NC_051079.1, read as the reverse complement.
GGTTAATTTAAGTTATATGAACTAGTTAGGAACAAGCCTAAGCTAAGACTGAGCTTTTATAATTAATACTAGGTCTCTGTGTCATTATTTTTGGGCTGGTGGTCCCCATGAGAAAAATCTGATTAGAGCCCAAATTTACCTTCTTGTCTGACTTTAAGTCTTCACTGATACCCATTCTCCTTCCCAGTAAGAGATTTAAGCAGGTCATGCAGAGCCCTCGCTTACCAGGAGCTTTGATGTTGGGAGAAAGAAGCAAAGGACCCCAGTGCTTCAGTGAACTTGGACCCAGTTCAGTTTGGAGATGAGACAAGTTTGGCTTCTGATTTCAGGGTAAAATTTGTGATAGGGGAATATAAGAAGACAATGTAGTTGGGTTTCTCTAGAGTTTACACTTCCAAAAAATGAGGGCATGAATATCTACATACAATAAAAAATTAGCGTTTCTAGTGACAGATCCCTGACCCTGAAGAAATCTGACCCTCCAAAATAGAATTAATTACCCACTCTACTCACCTTTGCTAAAGCAAAAAAAAAAAAAAAAAAAAAAAAAAAAAAATCCATACAGACATGTCATAAGTAGACACAGAAGTTCTATGCGAGATTTTCCCATAACATAATTTAGAAATATTTCAATTAATTTTAAGATTTATTTTACTTTGATTGATATAACAATATGATCAATATGCAACCGATGGAAAACAAGAAGTGGAAATCAGACGTTGAGCACTCCCTCCTGTGTGGTATGCAGACGCTTGCTTGTCTGTGCTGAGTTTGCCTGATCTACCTGTTGGCTTGACCTTTGCGGTACAATCTTCAGTTCAGACCCTGCTCACTCTTGGTCAACATTGGCTCCACCCTAGCTCGAGCCCATCCCCTTACTGTAGGAACTCCCCTCAGTGTTCCATGGTGCTCACCTCTAAATTTGTTCTCCATGGGTAATCACAACACCCCTTCAAAACATAGACCAGGCCAAGTGGCTGTCTTGTTGAAAAGTCCCCGTGGTGCCACAAATAAAACCAACCAAGGCCCTGGCTCCCGGGGCTGCATGTTCCTCCTGCTGCCAGTGACTCCTGGTGGCTTGGCCTTCTGTCCCCCCTTGTCCTTAATCATGTGCTTGCCTCTAGCTTACGGTGCCTGTATTTGTTGTTGTCTCTAAGTGAATGTGGGAATTTTTTTTCTCTAAGATTCCACCATTCAGAACTTTCTTACTGACAACTTCTCATATATACCTTCTTGGAAAACTTAATAAAAAAATGTAGATGTTGTGTTTACCTAAATTGTTCTATTATCAATAAAGACTCAGGAGTCAGATGTTGGGGTGAAAACCTGACAGATCACAGAAGGGACGGAGGAGCGACCAGTTGACTTTCCATCCACACTCCCCAGATCGAAGAGACCTCGAAATCTCTAAGTCCCTCCCTCCTCCTTCCTATGCATCTTCTCTCTCCATATTCCTGGCTTCTCTGTGGCTAATTCCAGTCAGCTAGTCACTGGCTCCACCCCTTGATTCAGGGTTAACTTTTTTTTTTTTTTTAGGTTTTTCGAGACTGGGTTTCTCTGTGTAGCTTTGTGCCTTTCCTGGATCTTGCTCTGTAGACCAGGCTGGCCTCGAATTCACAGAGATCCGCCAGGCTCTGCCTCCCAAGTGCTGGGATTAAAGGCGTGTGCCACCACCGCCCGGCCAGGGTTAACTTTATTAACACAGTCTTGGGGTGTCACAGTGTGATCAAATATCCTGCAACACATACACTCTCACCTCTGCATTCCTCTGTCAGTTGTCTTTCTTTCTTTCTTTCTTTCTTTCTTTCTTTCTTTCTTTCTTTCTTTCTTTCTTTCTTTCTTTCTTTCTTCTGAGACAGTGTTTCTCTGTGTAGTCCTGGATCTCGCTCTGTAGCCCAGGCTGGCCTCGAACTCACAGAGATGCCCCTGACTCTGCCTCCCAAGCACTGGGATTAAAGGCATGTGCTGCCGCCACCCAGCCTGTCTTCTTCTTCTTCTTTTTTTTTTTTTTAAAAAAAGCAGACAATCTTTATTCACAATCAGGTGGCAAACGAGGAAGACCCTAATCTCTGCTGAGATTGCACCCCCCCCCCATCCTGTCCCATGTTTGTTCTTTCTCCTTTCCATCACCATAGTGGCCGATTTGTTGTTGTTTACTATCATACCACTAGACTTTAAACAGGACACACTTACAAACATCAGACAAAGGACTGGATACATGAATGAATAAAACATCGCACTGTACCTTGGCTTTAAACTAACGTACTCTCCCTGGTTAGTTGGTTTGAGGGCAGGAAGGAAACAGGATTACATATGAGGACAGAATGGAGGATGATGTGGAGAAGGGAAACAGACAGAGGGAGCCAAGGAACACGTGGAGAGCAGTGGGGGGTGGGGAAGGGACAAATTGGAACAAAGCATACTGACACATCTATATGAAAATACCATCAGGAAACCCATTAGTAATGTAAAAATTAATAGCCATGAGGGAAGGCCACTAGACTATCTTCTCAGAGATGAAGGGGTCATATCTGTGTGGTTCCCTGCTGTCTAAGCAAGGCCTTGCTTGGGCTATCCTTAGGAGTGAGGTAAAGAAGAAAAGAGGAAGACCTGGGAGGATTAGGGTGGCAGGTGCAGGGGAGTACTTGCCTCTTTTTTTCCAGACACAATTTAGTACAGCTCAGAGTGTATAGTCCTTTGCTGGGCATAGCAAGCTGGCAACTGTTAACTTGAATTTGAAACATTTCTGGGCAGGTGCACGTCACAAGGGCTTACTGCAAAACAATTCCAAAAGGTTGTTCTCCCTGGTGGGGGGGAACATAGAATGTTAAGTAAGGACCCAGAAGAAGGGAGCACAGCTTCATGGCTTTGTGGGTAAGGATGAAGTCAGGTTGTCTTCAAAGATGGGGAGCATATTCCTGTAATGTTTGCATGCTCTTGGACAATAGGAAGCAGTCTTGAGTGTAGTCCAGAAACTGCCACTTGTTCCTGCAGCCTGAGAAGCTGGTTGAAGATAAAGCTTTGCTACAAGTTCCGATTGTTTTTATGTGGGGCCTCATTTGTATCTCCGTCAAGTGTTCATTTCAGTCCAGGCCTTCCTGGTTCTCCAGGAGTTTGTAATTTCCCTGGCAACATAACTTGGGGAGGTTTGGAGTCGGTGAGTCAAAACAGTTGCCGCTTTAATAGGCCCCTTGCTAGTGAAAGCGGGGCTGTGGGTATATAGGTTTGTCAGACAGATGGAAGGCTGCAACCAAGAGAATTACTCATGACCATAATCTGTTTCCTGTGTAAGAAAGGACCAGAGAAAATGTGGCCTGCCTTCCCACCCTAAGTTCCTTTATAAGAAGTGTGTTGTGGTCTTTACCATTAAATAGTTAGGACTTGTTATTTTTTTATTATTATTACTGAGCTGAACCAAACTTTTAAAAAAAAAAAATAAAGAGGTGTGGGGGAGGGGAAAAGTCAAACTTTTTTGAGAACTGAGGAAGTAGGAGGCAGGTAAGCAACAAGATAGATGATTTTCATCCTGAGATGTGGGTTCTTGCTTTTAAAGGAACCGGCACTTGTTGAACAGCTCTGTATCCAGCATTTAGGTTCACAAAAGTCTTTGGGGGCAACAATCATTTTCCCGGAAGGCCCTTCTTCCTTCCTCTGTCTGGCTGCCCGGGCTCAGGCCCATCCCAGGGGTTCTTTGACTGCAAAGAGGATGGGGGGCCCTTCTTTGTTCTGCTGTGCAGAACATTCAAGTGCGCACAAGTTACAGCAAGCTTGAGCCCATCTCTGGTCTTGGAACAGTGCCTTTCCCCAACACCCTTTCTTCCAGGAATGTCTCTCTGGTGGGAGCTGGGACAACGCAAGCTGTGCCTTCTGTAAAACGTGTCCACCATGGGACAGTTTTAGGGAGTTGCATAAGTCAGTGGTTGCATGCTTTTAACCACAATTCCCAGGAAGTCCTGACCAACTTTTAAAATATAATCTCAGACTTGGAAAAGGATCCCTGTGGCCTCTACTAATTGCTGGGCGCAAACGCCTGTCATTTGAAGGTGCCGCTCACATATTCCAAGGCCCAAGCCGGCATTTCGCTTCTGGGAATTACATTTTGGCTGGCTTTCAGAACTAGTGAAAAGGTTTCTTGTTTCTGAAAAGCAATAGGGGGAGAATTCACCAGGCTTCCCTATCACTGTAAAGATGGAGTCAAAGCTAGCTGTCAGTCAGAGATGATTAAAGAGAACTGCCTCATAAAAGAGGGGTGGTGTCCATTCATCCACACAGCAGCGGAGACAAGACGTCACTCGCTGGAGCCACAAATCTATGGTTCTTGATTCCTGATGATCTGTCGCCTTTCATTGTCTTTATGGACTTAGGAATTTCTAGTGTGGTATTAACTCAAGTCCATCCATTAATATCATTTTCCTAAATCCCGGGCCCCCATTTCTGCTACCTATCTATTTGGTTGGCCAGTGCCTCAAAATTATTATTCAGTTTTGCATCTCATCATTTTGTTACTTTTTTTCCCCCTCTGTTTTTATTAATGGCTCTTCCTTGGGAACCCTGTTTTGAACCGTGGTGAACTTTGTACATCACTCCTCTTTTCTCCAGCTCTTTAGGGATCAGACTGTCCTCAATAATACACTATGCATTTTAAAATTCCTGTTCTTGGTGTCATATCAGACCATAATAATCACTTCAATCTTTATCCATTTTGTAATTTCTGCTATGAAATCTCTTCAAAAAGTTATAAAATGCCTTGTAGATTTTGCAACTAAATAATGTAAGGGGTTAAGCAGAGTTTTTCCAATTCCCCACACTGCCTTCGGCATCCCATTCTACTCTCATTACCACGTCAGCAAGCTGATGTTTACTCTTCCAGATCTTTCTGCTGCCCACACAAAAACCACCATAAACATATTGCGATGGCTAATCCTGGTTGTAGTTTGATCACATCTGGAACTAACTGAAACCCCAGCAGCTGAGCACACCTGTAAGGAGATTTCTTGATGGAATTATTTGAGGTCGGAAGACTTACTCTAAATCCAGATCATTTGAGGTAGGAGGGCCCACCATAAGTCTGGTTAATTTGAGGTCTGAAGAGGCACGCTAAATCTGGACTAATACACATGTGTACATTTAATGTTTTGTGCATTTTGACAAGAATCACACCCTATTTTGCCCATCCATCTGTAGAGTAGTTGTTTCAGGTATTTCTTTAACTCAAATTTACAACTTTAACCTGCTTTTTAAAATAGCGTAGGCACCGAAATAAATAAGTCTAAAAATAATTTGGGGCCAGAGAAATGGCTCAGGGGGTAAAGGTGTTTGCTGGCATGCACGATGACTGGAATTCAATTCCTGGACACATGACCGAAGGAGAAAACCAATTCCCAAAAGCCGTTCTCTGTAGATGAATTTCTAAACAGTCTTCTTAAACAAGAAACATAGAGCCAAATACAGAGGTAAGAGACAAAGAGCTCAGAGAACTAGCAAAGAGCCACGCCTAGCCTTATCTTTCCACCTCACCACTTCCCCAGAGAGAGCTTCTTACCATCTAACCTGTGCTTTTATTGCCTTTTTGTTCTGCTTTCTCATTGGCTCTAAACCCAGTCACATGACTTTCTCTTCACTGCCTGTCCATACAGACCTCCAGGTCTCTATGGTTGGTACTGGGATTAAAGGCTCATGTCACCACGCTTGGCTGTGTCCTTGACCACACAGAGACTCTGCCTGCCATGTGATCAGATTAAGGACGTGGGCTACCACCGCCTGACTTCTGTTTATGGCTCGCCATGTGACCTCACTATGTGACCTCTTATCTTCAGGCAAACTTTATTTATTAACATACAAATAAAATATCACATTTCAGCACAATTAAAATATCACCACAGTTCTCTAGCTGCTACATGTATGCTGTGGCATGTATGTTACACAGACACACATACAATAAATAAACGAATAAATATAAATAAATAAATAATAAATAAATAAATAAATGTAAGATAGCCTTGGAGATAGGGTACAGCTCAGTGGTAAATCATTTACATAGCATGCTGAAGGCTCTTGAGATGCTCCCAGTATTGAAAAAAAAACAAAACAAATAAAACCCCCCAAATAGTAATAAAATAGTCAGTACAGTAGCTCATGCCATGGTTATGTCATATGTCATGGCTCACTGTTGGATGTTACTTGTTCTCCTGCTTCTCTGTCTTCTTTTGTGACCCTCCTCCTAGCCCTTTGTGTTCACATTAATAGTCTCCATTGCCTTTGGCTCTAGTTACATTTCATTCACACGGTACTGGTAAGAGGTTGGCAAGGAGAAAGTAACGGGAAATTCAGGGTATTTAACCCCCCTGGACTCTCTGCAGGGCCTGAGATGGCGGAATGTATCCAGGAAAGGAGTACAGCGACCCACCATGCAGCCCTCAACATACATCAACCCTTCCCAGTTCTAGGAACCACTTGCGCATCTGGCACCTTCAAGTCTAGCTGGTGATGTGTTCTAGGCCCCGGGTGTACACATCTATTGACTTTTCTTAACTCAGGTCCATAGTGTATCAGACAATCCCAACGTTAAATTCTCCTCAATAATTCAGGCTGAGTGTTACTTCTATTTCCTGCTCTCCTCTTTCCATAAGTGCTAAAGCTGCTTCTGTCTTTTTATCCTCCTGTTGGCTGCTGTTTTCCAGGTAGGCACTTCCTTTACCTCCAGCATGGCCATTCTGTCAACTTGACTCTTTCTACATTTTCATGTCTGGGATTAAATTTCATACATCTTTCTAAAATGGTTTCTAAGAGTTTTCTATTATTCACAGAATAAACGTTGAACTCCCTAAGTGATTGCCTCCCATCCCCGGCCCCTGTTTGAATATCGTTAGTATTAGGAGTCCACCCCAAGTCCTCAGTTTCCCACTGGAATACCTTTCTTACATCGGAACCATTGATTCTCCATTGACTGGTTATATGATATCAAATTATGAGTTAACTCCATCAATTGATTGGAATGATGAGGGCATGTAAGTCGGCATTATATTGAGGTCTTGTTGAATGAACTAAAGTCCATAAACTTATGACCATTTTGACATGTAAGAAGTTTCTAGTAAATGTTGTAAGTCACAGTAATAAATATTTATTATATAAATTAGTTACAAATTAGTGCTTCCCTACTCTGATCAGAATTTGTTCTGATCCATATGTTCAAACCAGTTACACTCCTCCAGATTTATGTCAGACAAGGCCTCTAGGGGTTCTCTGATCTCTGCAAAACAGATCTCTCTCTCTCTCTCTCTCTCTCTCTCTCTCTCTCTCTCTCTCTCTCTCTCTCTCTCATTTTCTGTTTAGATTGGTTTTAAGATTGTGGGGGAAACTTTGCATAAAGTACAGAGGGCTCCCAGTCTTCTCTCGAGTTGGTTGGGCACACTTGCTGCAGACGACGACGAACCAACATCGATACCACTGTTGGTGGCAGTCCGGTTCCTATCAGGAGTCTCTCTTTGTGCTGAATGCATGATGTTGTTTAGCCATGGCTACAGCATCATCTCAGAGAGTTTCACCATCCTAGAAAGCTTCGGTGTGCCACTTTTCACCAACTCACCCCTCTTGACACTCCCACCCGCTGGCAATCATTAATCCTTTTATGGTTTCTAGTCTTACCCTTTTGTTTTCACTCTGCATTCTTACTTGAGTTCCAGGGTTACTGTTACTACTGTTTGATCTTCATTTCTACCTACACCTGACACCAAACATTCTGGCTAATTGTCATGTAAGCCTGTGTTTTGGGACTGATTTAGTATACGTGTTTGTCCTTCATATCAAGGCCAAAGACGAATTTTCACATTTGTTTCCTAATGATATAGGCACAGTGCTGATGGATTCTGCTCAGTAGGAGCTGGGCCCTTCATCCCCAGAAAACCCATGAGAGAGAGAGAGAGAGAGAGAGAGAGAAGAGAGAGAGAGAGAGAGAGAGAGAAGAGAGAGAGAGAGAGCTTTTACCTATGGGATGTGATTATTTTATAAAAGGGGGCGATACTAGAATGTTGTACATAATAAGGGCTGGGTAGTCCAATACTGGCCATCTGCCCATGGGAATGGCTAAAAACCCCATAGCTGCTCAGTCCACGAAGCTGGATATCTCAGCAGTCTAATCTGGACCTGAAGACCTAGAAGAGTCCAAGAGAATCTCCACTCTTCAGTCCACACTGGGAGGATGACGAATCTGAGTCTAATCAGAGCATAGGATGACAGAGGTTGAGGTGGCAGCAGCCGCAGCAAGAGTAGATGCACTTGCCAGCAAGAAACAAAGGTAGGCAGGCAAACAAGGCTGACTCATTTCTGGGCATCATTATAACTGGGTGGTCCATGAGAATGTGCTTCCCACTCTAGAAGAGGCTCTTGTCCTTTTACTTAGTTAGTCTTTCAGTTAATCTTTACAGGTAATTCTCAAAGTAATTCTCAAAGACCCATTCAAATGTATCTTTCAGTTGATTCTAGACCTTAGGAAGTTGACAATCAAATATAATCATCACAGAGTCTAAGGGAGAACTATGTAAAATCCAGAGCAGAGACGGCATGGAGCAGGTCTTCAGAGCTCTGACTCTTCTTTGGTCCTTCCTGGATTTTACAGTCTGTTCCTAGAGCATCATGCTTCTTAGTGGGTTTAGTACAGTGAAAATAGCTACTTGATCTTCGGGTTAACTTGTGTGAGTTTGTGTGCTTTCCTACTTTGCTCTCCATTGCTGTGATAAACACCATGGCCGAAAGCACCTTGGGGTGGAAAGAGTAAATTTGGCTTATACTTCCACATCCCAGGCCATTACTGAGGGCAATCAGGGCAGGAACTGAAGCAGAAGGCAAGGAGGAAAGCTGCTTTCCGACCTGCTCTCCCCTCGAGGCTCAAGTTTAGCAGTCTTTCTTCTACCTCCCAGGATCACCAGTCCAGGGGTGGCACCACCCACTGTGAGCTGGACGCTTCTATACCAATCATCAATCCAAAAAAAAAAAAAAAAAAAAAATGTCGCACAGACTCGCTTACATGCCAATCTAATGGAGGCATTTTCTCAACTAAGGTTCCCTCTTCCCAGATGATACCAGCTGGACAGTAAACTAATCAGCACAGCTTTCATTGACATCTATGTGATGAACATGGGAAAGCAGAAGTCATAGCACAGCAACTGTGGTCATATTTGTAAAGTGTTCACTTACAGGCCAGCTGTGTCCAGCCCTAGTCCTATTTTGCCACTAGTCCACATGGCTGCCCATGAGGTAAACATTCTTAGCTGTGATCTATATAGATATGGACGTGCTAAGATGTGTACTTCACCCAGCCAACAGGCTGAGGCTCGGGGACAGATTAAATCCCTTGGCTAAAATCACACACCGACACAGTGGCCAGAACACTAAGGCAGCCCTTGCTTCCCAGCTCCCTGAGTTCTGTGCAGCTCTGGAAAGTGTAGGTAGTGCTTGCGTCTGTCCATAGAACAACTTTTTGCAATTTCCCACAACCAAATGCCCCACGAAGGCTTTGCCATGTTTCCTCTTTCTCTCTGACCTGCAATGTCTTATTTACTGATAAACTATACCTATTCTCTATTCTGGTCCCTATTCCTGACCCTTTCAGCCTCTGACTCTAAGGTTAGCCCCAGTAATCTCTCTCTAAGTAACTGCCTGACATCTGAGAAGTCCCTGACATTCTACTTTTGGGCCTGCCTTTGCTGGCCCGTGTTAACATACATTCTTATTGGTACACTTTGGTTCATGTAGACCTGCATTAGGCTGGTCTGTGTTTCAGTGTAGTAATGGTATATATATATGTATGTATGTATATATACATATACACACACACACACACACATTTATTGCTAGGCAGTTCAGGCCTTTAATCTCAGCACTTAGGAGGCAGAGACAGGCAGATCTTTGTGAGTTTGTAGCCAGTCTGGTCTGTGTAGTGAGTTCTAGGACAGCCAGAGCTATGTAGAGAGACCCTGTCTCAAAAAAAAAAAAAAACAAAAAAAACAACCAACTAAATAAATAAATAAAAATTAAAATTAAAAATACATTTATTTCTTCATGTATTTGTATGTGTGGGGAAAGTTATATTTGTGGGGAAGGGATTTGTGGGGAAGGGGCACATGCCATGATGTCATATGGAGGTCAGAGGACAATTTTATGGAGTCTATTCTCCATCCACTATGTGGGTTGAATTCAGGATTTCAGGCTTGATGGCAATTGCTTTTTCCCAACAGAACCATTTTGCCAACTCCAAGGTTGGAATTCTTCTTGTTGCACCAGGTCCCTTTTAGACCAAGGGAAAAATCTCTTTTTGACACTTTCCTTACACTGAACAATTTTTTAAGTGAAATAGTCATCTGAGGTCATCTTTTTTAACTTTCTTTGAGGTAACAGATTACAGAAGGAACTGTAGTGTTTTAATTGCGTGTATCCCTAGGTGTAGCACGAATCTTAAAGGGTCTTATTAATAAAAAACTGAGAGCCAGGTATTGGGGTGAACGCTGAAAGATCAGAGAAGCAGAACAAGCCACAGCCACCTCATCTTGCCAATTCCTCAGCTGATCTCATTTCCTCAGACTGAAATCCTCTGAGTCCTCATCTGAAATGAATGTCATCTGAACTGCTACTAAAAGCATGAAAGGTTAACCAGGCTTTAGTTCCTGATCCTCAAACCTTATATACCTTTCTGCTTCCTGCCATCACTTCCTGGGATTAAAGGTGTGTGTCACCATGCCTGGCTGTTTCCAAATGGATCTCTGCTTTCAGAATGCTAGGATTAAAGGTGTGAGTGCCACCATTTTCTGGCCTCTATATCTAGTGGCTGTTCTGTTCTCTGACCCCAGATAAGTTTATTAGGGTGCATAATATATTAGGGAACACAATATCACCACATTTCCCCTTTTTTGTCTAAAATTTAAAAAGCTTATAACTAATACAAGAAAAACTATATCCAATAAGTATATACAATATATACAGTCAAGAATTACATTAACAATGTCTAGTCCATTAACATTTGACAAATTCACACAAAATTTTTCATTATTTATTCTATTTAAATCAAGTAGCTCCTTTTTAAAAGTAGATTCAATAATCTCCCTTTTTATCTTATTATTTCTATATGTTCTCATTTTTCAGAGTAGATTCAATGATCTACCCTTTTCTCTATCTTCTTTTTTCTTTTTCTTTTTCTTTTAAACAAGAACCCTGTATCTAATCTCCTTTGTTTAGGTTTTTTTTTTTTTTGATCATTAACAATTAACAACTTGTAATCAACCATCGTAAACAATAACTATTATCCATAAGCCATTGAACGACCAAAAAACCTCCCATCCCACCTCTTGGGAATGTGGGCATCATTTTCTTAAAATTACTTCCTGCTTTCTGGGGGTGAAGAAATCTTTAGGGGATCCTGGAAAGAAAATTTTTGGGTTAATTGTCAAGTCCTGAGAGTTAGTTGTATCATTTAATAATAATAGGAAAATGCAGGGCTTGTCTCAAGTCCTTGCTCAAGTAGTCTGTGAATCTGGATCATCTCAGCTAGCCATCTCGAAATTGTCCTGAGCAGTTTGTAGTCCAAAGCCAATCTTTCCATGGTGTTAATCAGCTTAATGGTTTTTACCATAGTCTGTGTGTAATCATCATTGCCCTTTTGAAGATTTCAAAGTTGCTGTTAGGTGTGGTCATGGTTCCCTGCAGATTTTTTTTGTGTGTGTATGTGTGTGTGTGTGCCTCCTCTGTGGTTTGGAGCAATCACAGTCTGATAAATGCCTGTCTCTCGGAACCATAAACATTCTTGCCTAGAAGAGAAAATCTTCACAGCAATTTCTCCCCACCATTTGTCTTGCCAAACTTTTCCAAACTGACCTTTGCCGATGCTTTCTTGTAACACGATGGTCCTGGCAATTGTTCTCTGAATGAGCAGCAGTAAACCTTGCATCCCCAGTAACAGCATTGCTGCCACCATCAACAGGATGAGAAGCGGTTGGCAACGGGGAGCAGCAGCCACCACCTCCATGGTCCCACAGCCACCATTTGTGGCTCCGCCCAGCTGCCGCTTCTCCTCAGCAAGCCTCCCAGACTGGCCTCAAACTCTGGATCCTTCTGCCTCTGCCTCCAGCAAATCCTATCAGCGTGAATCACCACAACCAGCCACATGCAGCTCAGGCCTGAGCTGAGGCCCTTAGGGCTACAGGCAAGTAGCTTTTTCGAGAATTCATACCCAAGAAGTTGGGCACCAGATATAACACGAATCTTAAAGGGTCTTAATAATAATAAAAAAAACCCAAAAAACCTCAGAGCCAGGTATTGGGGTGAACACTGAAAGATCAGAGAAACAGAACCAGCCACAGCTAACCTCATCTTGCCAATTCCTCAGCTGATCTCCTCATTTCCTCAGACTGAAATCCTCTTGAGTCCTCATCTGAAATGAATGTCAGCTGAACTGCTGCTAAAAGCCTGAAAGGTTAACCAGGCTTTAGTTCCTGGTCCTCACACCTTACATACCTTTCTGCTTCCTGCCATCACTTCCTGGAATTAAAGGCGTGCATCACCATACCTGGCTGTTTCCAATGTGGCTTTGAACTCACAGAGATCCAGATGGATCTCTGCTTTCAGAATGCTAGGATTAAAGGTGTGTGTGCCACCATTTTCTGGCTTCTATATCTAGTGGCTGTTCTGTTCTCTGACCCCAGATAATTTTATTAGGATACACAATATATTGGGAAGCACAGTGTCACCACACCTAGGCTTACTATTTGGGGCTTTGAATGTATTGTAGTAAGACAGTGTGTACTTTTAGAAGGCATTATTTAAGGGTAATATCAGGTAGACAAAAGCATAGTTTGAACTGGGTTATGTCAAGAGTGGTGAAGAAGATGTGCACGGGACTAGTCTGACCTTTACAGATCCGGCTGACCTACAAGAATGGGAATTTCTCCTGGCTCCTCCTGTCCTGTGCTAGCATCCTTCCCCTCTGTGTTTCTTTCCCCTGCCTGACCATCCACTTGAGCTTGTCAATGTCTAGACTCTCGTTGAAGAGTGTCTGTTATCAGGCAGCTAGGATTAAAGAGCCATCTATAGTTCATTCCCCTGTCCACTGTGACCCAGGACAGACCCCATCACTCATCAAGGCCTTTGATAATTACATCTTTAAAATGGTTAAAGTGAACTTCTGGCAGGAGAAGAATGCACATGGCTGGCTTTGACGTGCCAGCTACCATGCCCTGGTTCACACTGCTGCTAGCTACTGCCTCCTTCACCCTCTTCTTCTCCCATTTTCAACCATCCAGGACCAAACCCGAGATAAAATGAAAACGGTGCTCCCCATATACTGTGTAGTCTGTGTAGTGGCTGCATTTTGAAAGGGGTCTCTCATTTGCATCCAGCAAACCTCTGTCGTCCTTTGTGTGTTTAGACGACAAGAGGAAGAAAGGGAGTTTGAGAAGGGTATCAGTAGCAGTTCAGGAGTTTGAAGTGGGTTACCCTGTCAAACTGTGTCCTATCTCATGGAGGACTTGGAGCTAAGAACCTGCTCCTAAGAACTCCTGAGAATTTTCTTTGTCTGTCTCAAAATCATGATTGTCACCCGGGACGCTGGATACAGATCCATATGCTGGGTGAGGAGCCTGGGCATGGGGAGGTTTTAAGTCCTCACCTCACCTGCTGGAAGAGAGTAGATTGCTATATTCTCCTGAGGGCTTATTTGCAGAGGAAGAATGACCTGGAAGAGCCTTGGGAACTTGCCCTGGCGTGGGGTGGTGCGGTTAGAAGGAGAAGCCTTGGCTGTCCTTGACGGTTGTTGAGGGCAGGCTGGGGTCCAGTGACTCTGAAATTCCCTTTATGAAAAAGTTTGTTATATTTTGATTAACATAGTGTTTGTTCAACTCTTCTTTATGACAGGAGCTTTGCAGTGTGAATGATAATATGAATGGGAATTGCTCACATTCACTGAGAATTTAGTGTTCAAGCAGATAGCACTTCACATATATACCCCCAAATCCTTACCCGAACTCTAAGAAAATGACATTATTTTCCTTATTATACAGACAAAGTACCTGAAACCCAGAGAGGGAAAGTCCCTTGTCCAAATCCAGGTAGTGTTAAGGCTCTCTCAAGAAACTGTATTTACGCAGAGGCAGGCTGAGGACTTGAGTGCTTAGAGCCTCACCGGTACCTTTTCCTGAATTCACCTCCCCACCCCCAACCATCCCCCATGAGTCAACAGGACTGTCTTAGAGATCCAGGTTTCCTCTCTTGTTTTTGAATGATGCTGCTTTGGGAAAGAACATCAACAAGATTTCATCCATCGAGTTTACCCATCCTGATTTATTCTTAAGGGTAAGAATGTTTTTAGAGAGTGAGATCTAATTGCCCAAATGGGAATTTATTTAAAATAACCACCTGTGCCTTCATCTACATCATAAAAGGATAGTGAATCACTACAGAAGATCAGGGTCTGTTCTTTGTGGTCACAAGAGATTTGATTTTGGACAACGTTTTGACCTCTTTCCATGTTCCCCTCCTCTTCTTGGGACTGCAGCATCTATTCCCAGCAGCTGGGGTGCCTGCAGAGTTACAGAACACACAGGAGTTAAGTACTGTTCTCTGGCTGACCCAGTGGCTGGAACGAAGTCTGTGCAGACTGTGGCTGCACCAGGATAGTCTTCATTGCCTCAGACAGAGGTGGCAATTGACATCCTCACCCTTTATAGCAAAGACTAGAGGAGAAAGCTGAAATGCCGAACAAGTCCATTAGGCTTACGTTCCATTTCTTTCTCTATCCTAATTTGAATTCACAATCAATCCACTCATTCCTGTTCTCCGCATCTTTAAAGGTTTGTTTCATATTCTTTTTCTCCTTCCTCCCCTCCCCTCCCTCTGTCTTCTCTCATTTTCAATTTCTTTCACAAATGTATAGTTTTAGTTCCTCTAATCATTATTATACCCCAGTGAAGGAAAAACATTCAACTTTTACCATGCTTTAAAAGCCCTTGCTACCCTAGATCATAAATCAATTCCCTTGATGAACTGCATTAACACTTTGGGGCCATAAGGGGCAGGTCTAATGCACTGATTTATAAGCAAGGCTGAAAGTTAATGGATTCCTAAAGTTACCTACCGCAGAGAACTGGCTGCACTTTAAACACCACAACAGTTAGATTCCATATCAGAGAAGTGAGTCCTGCCATGAAGGAGCCCTGGTCATAAGATGTGAATATTTTTGGTACAGTAGTCCGGGGTGAAGGATCAGTGTGGTGCCAAAAGGGGAGTCCTCGATTTGCTTGTACCTATCTGCCTTAATCTGTTGCTTAGAGTAAATCACCCCTGTGTGTAGCTCCTTATTTAGAAAACAGGAACTTGAATCTGTCCTGAACATATGGTACTCCAAAAGGCTTTTAGAGGCATTAGCACAAATAGAACAGTAAAAGGATAAATAGGACTGAGACTAGATGGATTATGATATGTACTGTCAATAATCCTTCCTGACAACAGCCCGAGGAGGTGAAATAGGTCTAGTTTATCCACCCTGTGCTAATGGAAAAACAAAACAAACAAAAAACCACAGAGACTCTGAGAGGGCAAATCCTAACCCAAGATCGCACACCTTTGAAAGTGATCCATGGAATTCTCACAGTAGTAGTGAGAACACAGATGGCTCCACGCTGAGCAGCAGGCCACCTGAAGCACTCTGGCCTGCAAGACATTGAGGAATTCAGTCCTTGGTGGCTAAGCAGGGTCCGCCTGATGACGTCAGGCTCTTCTTGAATATAGACACTAAAGTAGTTACTTTTCTGTAATAACATGCCATGGTCAAAAGCAACTTATGGAACAAAGAGTTTATTTAGGCTTACAGTTCCAGAAGAGGAGTCCATATGGTGGGGGAGATGGCAGGCAGCAGAACAAGAAGATGAGAGATCACATCTTCAACAGCAACAGCAAAGCAGAAAGAACAAAGGGGAAGTAGGGCAAGGCTATAAACTCTGGAAGCCCACCCCCAGTGACATACTTCCTCTAGCAAGGCTGTACCATGTCCCCAAACAGCACCACCAACTGAGAACTAAGTGTTCAAATATCTGAGTCCATAGGGGACATTTTTTCAATCCACAACAAGTACCTTCCAGATCATCCCAGAAAGCTCTAGAAGAATCCTAATTCTTCATGTTTATCGCTATATGACAAAGATTGGGCATTCTTAACTGGACTATGGATGCTTAGATGCCTCAGTGTCAGGAATAGAAAATAAGAGCCCACAACTCATATATGCTTTGTTGAAGATAACTGTCACAGGCATTGGGTTTGTGCATGCTGTTGGGTTTTGATCCTGTCACATGTCTATCTATGAGGCTGGTCCATGAGTTCATAACAAGCATTGTTTTATGTGTACAAAGATGATTGGTTTTACCTGGTTTGGGGGTGACCAGTAGTAGTTCCATTCTTCATAGCTCTTGCATCCCTTGGTGTCAATCTCAATAGTTGTCTTTGAAATTCTTAGTGTCAAATGTTTTGCCTAGGCTTCCCTTTATAATATAGCCCTTGTACATGGGATTAAAATGAGTCAAGTGGGCTGTTGTGGGGGAAATAGAGAGCAAGCTGAAGAGCCCCCATGGAAAGTATATTGTTGTGATCTCTTAGTCAGCTTTTCATATTTCTGCTCTGCATAATGAAAACAAATAATAATAATAAATAATAAACAGCAATAACACTTACAACCCATGATCAGGGACCCTGTTCCTTCCCCTGAAACCTACACCAGGACTATCATTTGTTTTTGGACTCTGTTTTCTATTACTCATCCATCGTTAAGCCAGAAAGGATTTATCTAATTACCATTTGAGAAGTGTCCAGTGATGTGCTCTCAGTGGTGTTGACTGTATTTGGATCCACTCCTCCTTGTGGGAAACATCAAGGAAGACTGCACAGCTTTGCTGATAGTTGGTGCTTGTTAAGGATAGTGGTTACCACACTAGTGGTTCAGGACTTAAGGTCTTTAGCTTGCTCCCGTTTCATAATTCAGTTCAAGTAGAAAGGACCTCTTTCCAATAACCAGTTCAGCACAACTTTTTTGTTGGAAAGATAAAGAAAAGCAGTGAATAGTGGTAATGAACTTGTACAGTTACCATGATTACTTCTTCAGGAAGTTCCTATAGGAAAAGTTGCCCTCACAGACACACAGAGCTGGGCATTTATTCCTGGTATTGCTCTGTGCCTTTGCTGTGGGCTAGCCAGTGGCTATGGTAGAGCTGCATATGCAACCTGTAAAATGCAGATTTTGTAGACAAGGGCAGGGTATTTTTCTCATATGTACACTAGTTTGGAAGCATAGACCTAGAGCAATCTCATAATTGTGCAGTATTGTTAAAGCAGTAAACTACAAGAGCCTTCTGGTTTTCCTTCTTTTTAAATTTATTTTATTTATTTTGAGATAGTCTCACTATGTATCTCTGAATGGCCTGGAAGCTGCTATGTAGACCAGGCTGGACTTGAACTCACAGAGATCTACCTACCTCTGCCTCCCTTGTGCTAGAATTGAAAGCACCACACCTGGCCCAGTTTTTCTCTTTATAAAATCAAATTCTCCATTTCTGAGGCAGATGCCTTTCTACTACATTGACAAAATACAACTCCCCACCCATGTCTCAGCTTTCTCTCATTTTTTGATAAAGAGATAACAGCCTTTGAATAGAGGCTAAAAGATCAAAAGGCACATATTTCCAAGATGGACAGAGTTTCCAGTCTGGTCAGAAGATAATAAATCTGCCTCTGTAGAACATTAGAATAATTCCAAATTGATTGAAGTAGAAGTCAGAAAAATTTTCTGGAGAGTTAAACAAGGGCATTATCAGGAAGAAACCTTGCAGCTAGAGTCTTACCAAAGAAGGTAGTTTTTTGATGCCAGGTGAATTTGTAAGAAGGCAGTGAGAACACATTTGCAAGGGCCAGGGAGCCTGACATGTAATGAGAATTCCATGTTTATAGTTTTAGCACTAAGCTAAAATACTGGGCAGTGCAGGATCAGAAGTGGGTAGATATGTTGACAGGACTGAGAAGAGGTGGCACTTATTAATCAAGTCTAGGGGGCTTCATATTTGACCTCCATGTTGCTTCTTGGTTGTACACGTAGAATTTTTCTAAATACTTAAGTCAGTGGTATCTCTCAAAAATCTGCTGCCCTGGTGATAAGACACAATGACACTTTTTATTCTCATCCAATACTTGGCAGCAGAAGTTAAGAGGTAATTATCTGTATCCCACGTAGGGCCCAAGTGCCATCTGTCATTTTCTTGCCTTGATCACAACTTTCATTACTGAATCTGGGAGTCATCTGTCAATGGGACTTCCTTCTCTGAACCTTTCTCCACTTTGAAAGTCTCAAAGGGACAGACAGTGACCATCAGAGGAATGGTAGCGTTAAATGGTTCTGACCCTGGATCCATAGCCGAAGCCAATAGTTCTCAACCTGTGGGTCATGACCCCTTCGGGAGTAGAAGGATCCTTTTACAGGGGTCACCTCGGACCACATGCACATCAGATATTTACATTACAATTCATAACAATAGCAAAATCACGGTTATGAAGTAACAACAAAAATAATTTTATAGTTGGGAGTCACCACACACGAGGAACTGTGTTAAAGAGTCACGGCATTAGGAAAGCTGAGAACTACTTTAAGCTCTGCAGTCAAGAAGAACATTGTCTTTGAACACTGAGACATAGGACTGCATTTTCCACATTGTCCTCCTTCCTCTGCTTCTAATCTTCCCACGGGTCTCAGTGTATTTTCATTCAAACTTAAACTCAACAATCCCAGTGTGAGTAGCCACTCTGCCTCCCTAACCTCATCTCATTCCAGTGGCCTCATTGAACACAAGCTTTTGCAGAATGATTTTCTTCAGCTTTTCAAAGAAACGCTTTTTTTTTGTTTGTTTGTTTGTTTGTTTGTTTGCTTACTTTGAGGCCTTGATACAGGTCCCTTCTGCAAAAATTCTACATTGCCACCCATGTAGATTTCTTTTTTCCTTACTAGACCTCTTACCTACACTAGCCACACTTCCCTGTGTCCTATGACACTGAATTCAATTCTACATTGTAATTGAGCAGTTCTTTATTACTAAACTGCCTGTTTATGTTCCATAAAGGCAGAAACCTCCTGAATTTTTTACACAACTCCACTTTCCCCACATACATAATAGTAAGTAATTATTTGCTGAATCAATGGAGAACTAGATTGATAGATGGATGGATGGATGGATGGATGGATGGATGGATGGATAGGTGGATGGATGGATGGATAGGTGGATGGATGGCATTAAGGTCTATAAGTTCAATTCTTCACCAAATTCTTATCCATGGCATAGCTCTCTCTACTCAGCCCATCTTCTGGGAATACTTTTCTTGTCCATGGCTCAACAAAGGCACAGCTCACAACTTTGTACTCCATTCATAACCTTGTACTCCATCTTCATTCATAACCTTGTACTCCATCTCCATTCAGTCTATGATCTGCAGTACGGACGTTGGTTTGATGTTGGTTCCTCTGACATACAGAACATATATGTGTATTTTGTGACCAACCATAGAGCATATTTTCATTGTTCCACAATGGATCACTCATAAATTTCATCTAAGTTGAAGTTTTTAAAAGACTTTATTTTTCTCATGATTAAAGCAATAAGGGAATGCATTCATTCCTAGTCAAAATGCATCATATATAAGGACATATGAAAAATGTCCTATATAACTCAATACTATGTATCATGGATATTAAAACAAAAAACGAAATGGCTTAAGAAAATGTGAGAAATACTGTATATAATGAAGCAAATCTAAATCATGCATAATTTCTCCATCTCTCATGTTAAATAAGTACAATACAGTTTTTATTTTTTTCCCAACAATAGTTCTCTTACACTTTGTGTTCTAACAGTAATGCAGTAACATGAACGAGTATTTCATTATGACAATATAGGTAATATATATGTATATTTCCAAAAGCTATGACAGTGAATTTGAATCAGAACTGGATCCCCAACAAATATATCACACTCAAATGTGTAATGCACTGATTACACAGAGGTCATTTACCAAGTATGTTCTTGCTAGAAGTCTGAAAGAAGAGGGAGTTGGGAACACCTTGGCAACACACTCTTTCCACAGGTACTGTGACAGTGACTCATGTCTTCTTTCTTTTCCAGAGTGACCGTCTTCTAATCAAGGGAGGAAGAATCGTCAACGATGATCAGTCCTTTTATGCTGATATTTACATGGAGGATGGCTTAATAAAGTATGTACATGAAACCACCTTATACTTCCCCTCTGCCTAAGAAGAAGCTTCAATTTCATAAATAAAGTGAAAACACTGAATTTGGTCAAAAGAATCATTTTGAGGGCCCCTTTGTACAAAATGTATTAAATGGAATGCTATGGGTCATAGAAGATTGGATGATGTCACTTCTGTTCTTAAGGATATTGATAAGTGTATATGAGTGACAGTATCCTAAAAATGCCAAGGTGTGTGGAATAGGTTCCAAAGTAAAATCAGAATATATGCAGACTTTTTGTTACCAGGTAAGGCTTTAGATTAGAGAAAATACTTAAAATTGAACTTGAAAAAATAGTGTTGAGTTTTAGAAGGGCAGGGTACTAATAGGACATGCATATAAGGCATTTTTCCAAATATATTCATCAGTGAACTATAATTTCTCTATAGAATGATTTGCTATTGAAGAAGCATGGGCAGTTGATGTTCATGTATCAGTTCATTTCAAAACAGGATTTGATTAATATGATATTATATCATGAACAGCAAGGTACACCACCATATTAATAAGATGTTGTGTTTGTCTAGAATATCTGATTCATCCTGTTATCAGGAGTGCTTCCAATTGACAAAGCATTTGTGTAAGGTGCTAGACACTGCTATGTGACATTCTATAGTAGGCATTCTGCAAGCTCCTATCAGCATTCCCTCTGTCCTTGGGGACCTTAGAGTCTGAGGGAAACTGAGGTTTCTGAATATATAGCAAGGGTCCAGCATTATGAGGTAATAGGAATATCAAGAACTGAATAGCAGGCTAGACGGAATTCAGAGTGAGCAGTTGTTAATTACAACAGCTCATGTTTATTGATCCCTAAGGTGCTTAATCATATTTTGTGGGTTTAGCAGAGATTAATTTTTTAGTCTATATAACTCCAATGAGGAGCTGCTACATTTTACAATCAAAAGAATCGGGTCATGGTGAGATTAAATAATAACTTGGCTATGGCTAGTAACTGGCAGAGTCAAGACTATAAATCCAGGTAGCCTCCATGTTAGGCACACCTACACAGAGTAGACTTGGCTACCAGCAGAATGATTAAATGAGGAGACAGAAGCTGAGATTTTAGAGATCACTGAGGGCTTAATTAGTGTGTTGGAGAAAAGTGAATGAGGCATTTCTCTTTCAGATAGGGTATTTTGCTAGTTGTAAGGATGAGTGAAACAATGTATGTAAACGTATATAAACACACACCACACAGGCCCATCAGTTCTTCATCCTCTTGATTCTCAATTTCTCCTGGAGGAAGAACTAAGAAAAAGAATAACAGAACTGAGCAATATCTGGACTGAAGTAGAATTACAATCAGGCTGCATTTTTTCCACTGTGTGTTTTGAGTTGTGGTGGCCCTGGAATGGCCCCATGGTGATGCGGTGAAGTTGAACTCTCAGACATGTCAGGAATACATTAGCTGTAGACCTAGAATTTGCTGGTCAGTGACTTTTTTTTTTTTTTCTGCCCCAAGAGAATCTTTTTGGCTAGGTTCAGAAGGGAAAGTACTCATACCAACCAGTAGTGGGTTACACATGTGCCCATGGTAGGAGATATTCAGTGTTAATGTAAACTCTTAATCCTAGGTATACCATGGGGACAGACATGACCAGATACCTAGATCAAAGTTATAAAGTCAAACAGTATTGCAAGTAGAGATCTTCAAGCAGCATTTTGAGGGATAGGTAACACATTCACTGTGAGTCGCACCTTTGAAACACTCATTGAGTTGCCCCCCACCCCGCCTTGCTCCTCACTCCCATTTCTTGCTGGGATGCTCTAAAGCTTCCTGGGTCACACTGTACCTTAGGGAGATTGTCAAAAGAATCTTCCTTAGTTTGAAGCCTCTTTTGAGATACTGACAGTGCAAAGAGCAGTTGTGGTGGGGGAGATCTGCATGTTTGACTCTTTCATTGTGAATCTGCAATGGGGTGCCATTGGCTGATCAGGGAAGGGTGGATCAAGAAAAAGAAGCCTGAGGTGGGGGGTGACTTGAGCAAAGGTCTCTCACTAGGGCACAGTAAATCTGCTTCCAAGATGACTGAGTTCCATATCTGTTGTTGTACTGAGTCTTTATCTTCTGCTGCTCCTAGGCATGATGCCTTTCACACTCTTTGTAGCTTTTCCAGTGTCATCCCACACCACTCAAAAAGGAGCAAAGTGAAAGAAACCATGAAAATAGTTAAGTAAAAATATTAGTCACATGCTGTGCTCTAGACATCAGCAATCCATAGATTTCAGTACAAAGCCATAACTCAAGGCCCATGCAGATAATTTTGTGTCCACAAAAATAATTTTGTGCACACAACTATCTCTTCTTGTTTAAAGACTACTGGACTTGTGACTTTGAAGACCCTAATTGTAGCAGGGTCCTGTGCTGTTTTTCCCTTTGGGAGATGGGGGCCAAGTAGGCACAGAGTCAACGACACAGACTCTGAGAAAATGTTGAAACAACAAGCTCAGTTTATTCAGGAAGAGGCAAGCCTTATATACCCTCTACCCCACCCTGGGGGAAGGTTTGATGAATATGCAACTGTCGGTGTGACATGGCTGTCTCTCATTGGTCTAGGTCATCTCCAGATCATGTCTCAACTGCTGCTGCTAAGGCCCTTAGGCAAACCTAGGATGGCTCTCAGAAAGTATCTTTTTTACTTGTTTGGGCCAGCTGGCCCTCAAGTCTGTTAGGGATGAGTTGTCCCACAACCAATGCCTAAAATCCTTACATCCTACTCTTGTCCTGAGTGTCTTTCTTTTTAACGGCCAGTTGTCCCACTGTCTCACCAGGCAAATTGGAGACAATCTGATTGTCCCCGGAGGTGTGAAGACCATTGAAGCCAACGGGAAGATGGTGATTCCTGGAGGCATTGATGTCCACACTCACTTTCAGATGCCTTACAAGGGGATGACCACAGTGGATGATTTCTTCCAAGGGACAAAGGCTGCCTTAGCAGGTGGCACCACCATGATCAGTAAGTCCTGAGACTAGACATAGTCTTGCTGCTTAGAGATCTGGGCTTGCCACAAGTGCCAAGCGCCTGCCCTCTGATAACACTGACACTTGACACACTTCTCTTGATTTGGTTTGTGGAATTTGTGTTCCTGGAGGTGGTTACTCTTAGGAAAACTGCCAGCTCCCTAGAATTACACAAAGGAGATGCACGAGCCTCATGACCGCATGAGCCTCATGCATGAGAGAAAGATAAGTTAGAAAGAATACTCATTGAGACTGACAGTTCTTGGGGGATTAGTGGTCCTCAGTGGACTTAGTACTATTGGGTCGTTGCTGTATTTTGACCAATTTGTATCTTTAAGATTAGAAAACCTGTGAGTGGTTTCCTTTATTTATTTTTGTTTTGTTTTGCTTCTGGTAACTACTAATTCTAGGGGAGCTTGGGAAGTGGCATGCCCTTGGATTACTGAACTGATAGCATTCCAGACAGCCCTTCCTGTCCGAGGAATCTCAATGAACTGGTTACTGGCCCAGAGCTAGCCTCAAACTCGGGAGACAGAGCACTGTTTACTTAACATCATATTCCTCTACCCACAGGCACAGAGCAGCCTGAGCCAGAATTACTGTCTGTCTTAACCTTCCTTTCGACTAAACCACTAGCAGCAGTCAACTTTAGCTAGGATGGAGAAGCCCAGAAAAACTGTAGCAAGGCCATAAAAGGTGTAGTCCAGGGAGGCCTGAGCTTTCCTCCCAGCTGATGGGAAGGAGCCAGCTGACTTCTCAGCAGCTGTCTGCCCAGGAAAGCCCTCACGTCCTTGAAGACATTAGGAATGTAGCTGGATGCATCTACTTTCCGATCAGTGTGCTTAGGCTTCTCTGACAGAGGAAATGCATGATCTTGGCTTTGGCTTGGCTGTCTGCCATCTGGGCAAGGAATTGGGCCTGTTCTGCATGCCTGCAATGTTTTCTATGCTTGATCTTCTACATCAGTGAAGGGGCAGAGGGAAAATCAGAGATCTAAGTGAGGAATAAAGCTTCCAAGGAGCCACAGATGCAGTCTCGCCCTTCATAGATAACTTAGAGATGTTAGACATGCAGAAAGCAAAGGATGCATGTAACCCTCCTTCACTGTTAGAGCTGCTATTGTACAATTTCCAACTTAACAAGAGGATTGTAACATTTTGTACCATATTTCAAGCTGCTATTTTTCACTAAATCATGGATTATGAATGTCTTCCTGCTCTTTTGTTCATATTCTACTACAGGTTTTAAAGTAGATGTCTTTTGTCATTCTGTGAAAGTTGTCTCTAAGTTTTAACTAAACTTCTCAATTTTTTCAACTTCAGTCACTTGCAATTTTTCATTTACATAAATGCATTAGCGAATACCCTAGAAACTAAATGTTGCTGACAGCTACAATTTATTACCTAGGTATGATTCTTGGGCATGAGGATAATTATTGAGTCAGATCTGAAAAAAGGTCCAGATATTTGATACATATTTCGGTGTCAATCTCAGGATAGTTGAACCAGTTGCATGCTTTACCTCAGCTGCCTGAGGGGCACTTGATGAGAGTGGAGCTTTTGCCTAACCCTTGCTATAATAGCAGCAATTTATTTAAAAATATGTACCATCCATGGTTGCAGGGAAGAGAGTGAGTTTGAACTCAGAGAAACCAATTCTTGTTAACCTTGGCCGCTAGTTCCTGTCACACATCTAGAACTTCTTCTATCCAGGGAAGAGAATACAATGTTTGTCACTATCAGTGACTCAGCCTCAGCAATTGTAAATACCAGGTACTCATCAAGACCTAACATTTATTAACACTTAGTATGTGCCAAGTATCAGTATAGCACTTTATATGCATTTTATCACTTAATCATACAGCAAACTCAGAGGGAAACTGCCATTATTACCTATCCCTCTATCCTCTTAACACCCATTTTAAGAAGAGAAAACTGAGGTTTCAGAAAGCTAATAATTTGTCCCAAGTCCCGGAGTTAGATACTTAAAACACCTGTCTCTTTGAAGGCACCAAGACACAGAGGTTGTACAGCCATCGCTAAGCAGGAGGGAACAGACTTGCAGGGTGCAGGGAAGAACCAAACTGTTGTGAGTCACCCACCTGGCCCTCTGTCTTTCAGTTGACCATGTAGTACCTGAACCTGAGTCTAGCCTGACGGAGGCCTATGAAAAGTGGCGTGAGTGGGCTGATGGGAAAAGCTGTTGTGACTATGCTTTGCATGTGGACATCACCCACTGGAATGACAGTGTCAAGCAGGAAGTACAGAACCTCAGCAAAGACAAAGGTGAGCAAAGCATGCTCTCCAGCCTCCGGTCTCTTGGCTGCCATGTCTGTCTTTCCCACAGTGACCCACTTACGGGAGTCACTCCCCTAGTTTAGAGTCTGGTACCTTAAGCATGAGTGCTGAATGTAGAGCTTTCTCCTTTGTTCCAGGCACTTTATGTTTATGCAACTTCACTTACTTTTTTACAGGATCCTCACAGGATAAATAGTGTTAGTCATAACGGTGCAGATGAAAAAGCAGAGGGTCAGAGTAACTGCCCGGGATCTCATTTAGTAAGCAATAGGTCTATCCAGAGACAATGCTTTTTCACTTCCATGAATGTCTTAGTTAGGTTTCTATTGCTGCAATTAAACATCGTCACGAAAAGCAATGGGGGAGGAGAGGGTTTATTTCATTTTATAGCTGGTAGTCCGTCACTGAAGGAAGTCAGGACAGGAACTCAAGCAGGGCAGAAACTTGGAGGCAAGAACCGAGTCCAGGGTTTGAAGAAGCACCACTTACTGGCTTGCTCCTCATGGCTTGCTCAGCCTGCCTTCTTATAGATAGCACCTCAGACCATCAGCCCAGGGATGGCACTGTCTACAGCTAACTGGGCCCTCCCACGTCAACCATAATAAATCAAGAAAATGCAGGACAGGCTTGCCCACAGGTAGGGGTGTTTTCTCATTTGAGGTTCCCTGTTCCAAAATGACTCTAGCTTCAATCAAGTTGACTTAAAACTAACCAGCACAATACAGTTTTGCCAGTTTTGCAGAGGAAGAAACTGGGGCAAGATGACTGATCCTCCCTGAAGTCACATTGCTGACAATTCTGAGATCAAAGATTTCTAACCCTTACCAGTTTTGCTCATGACCAAACTGTTAATATTATATAATAATGGCATCCTCAAGATCCTCAAGAAAGGCTAAGACATGTCAGGAACGAGAATAGATTGATTATCTGGTTACGAGTGAAAATACGTTCCTTCAGTATGTCTCTGTCTCTCTCTCTCTGTCTCTCTCTCTTTCTCTCAGTGTGTGTGTTTGTATGTATGTATGTGTGTGTGTGTGTGTGTGTGTGTTTGTGTATGTATATTGTTGGAGGGGGTTCTCTCACTTTGAAGATGATTTTGGTTCCATTATCTTCTTTGATTCTTCTGTTTTCTGTTTTGTCCTATGTTCTAATCACCAGACATTTAGCATCCACAGGAACATATATACATATGCAAATATGTACCATGTGCTCAGCTTTGTAAGGTGATCTAAGTAGTCAGAGATGGGTAAGCAACAGCCTCTGCTGAAGGTCCAGTGCAAAAGCAAGCCATTCAGTGAAAGGCAGCAGAATGGATGCTTAACGCTGTCTGGTCACTGTGTAAGGACTTCAGGAAAACATCTATGTGGAGGGGAGATGCACCCTCAGAGGATGCATCTTTTCTTCTATCTCTTGCTGCACTCCAAAATCCTGCCCAACCCTTGGGAACACAAAACATGCTCTTAGCCCCTCCATCTTTCTATTTTTTGTTTTTGTTTTTTTTCCTGTCAGTAGAAAATTCAGTGGCTTTAATGAGCACACAGGGCCTGGGCCATTCCAAGGATGACTTGGAGGCTTTTGGAAAGGGGAATGTTGAGGAAAGCTGCCCTGAGCTGACCCACGCTGAGTATGGACATTCTTGAACTATAATCCACTTTTGGCTAGGGAAACTGTGGGCTTGGTTGACCCTAATGGTTAAACCAAACTTATTTTCCTTCTTCAAAATGATTTTCTGTTCTACCACCCCACCTACCTATTTATTTTGGGTGAAAATCAATAGAGTTTTTCCTATAATGCTGATGATTTATGTATTTAAGTACAATGTACAAATTATCTGTCCTCATTCGGTGTTAGTTCACTGAGGCCAGGTTTTATGTCCATTTTTAGTTCTACATTTGAAACTTAAATAGTTTTAGGTGAAAGAGTCATTCTTCAAACTATGTGTCTTAGTCAATGTTCTATTGCTGTAAAGACACCCCGACAAAGGCAACTCTTGGAAAACATTTGAGACTGGCTGACAGTTTCTGAGGTTTAGACCATTTTCATCATGGTGGGAGGCTTGGTAGCAGGAAGGCAGACCTGTTTCTTGAGAAGTAGCTCAGAATTCCACATCCAGATCACCTAGCAGCAGGAAGAGGGAGACACTGGGCCTGGCTTGAGCATTTGGAACCCCAAAGCCCACCCCCAGTGACATATTTCCTCTAAGGCCACACCTCCTTCAATAAGACCATACCTTAATCCCTGTCAAGCATCTCTACTCCTTAATGACAAAGCATTCAAAAAACTGAACCTATGGGGGGCGGGGGCATTCCTATTCAAAGCACCACAAAGAGTATATAGTCAACATCAATACCCTTTTATTATAAAAGTCCAAGTATTTCTAGGTTAAAAAGCTAAGTTTGACTTTGTACTTTCTTTTTTGTCTTTCTTTCTTCCTCCCTTCTTTCTTTCTTTTTCTTTCTTTTTTCTTTCTTTCTTTTTTTTTCTGTCCCATGGACAGGGTTTCTCTCCATAGCTTTGGCTGTCTTGGAACTCACTCTGTAGACCAGGCTTGAACTCACAGAGATCCACCTGCCTTTGCCTCCCAAGTGCTGGGATTAAAGGCATGTGCCACCACCACCCAGTTTATTCTTTAAGTGAATTATAGAGAATGGAAGGTAAATAGTATACTTACAAAAATATACATGCGCTCTGTGTATGTGTGCATGCGTTTGTACATGTGCCGTGAATGCGTGTCTTCAAAAGTACAGTTTCAATAGCAGAAAATGCATAATGTAAGAATATACCTGCTATATCTTAGAAGCAAATTTTTAGGGATGGGGCATTTAGGATTTGGGTTTTATTTTGATACAGCACCTTACTGGCTGGCCTGGTACTTTTTATGTAGTCCAGCCCATCCCTAAACTTTAGAGGAGCAGCAAGGGATAGAGAGAAAAATTCATAGCAGTTCTTCTGCCTCTGCCTCCCCAGTGACAGGATTAAATGCTTGTTTCCTCACCAGACCTGACTCAGAAGAAGTGTTTAAAGTTAGCTTTATTGTCATCTTCCTCATAGACACCTCACCCTGCAGCCTAATATTTACCAGTCATTCACCAAATAGTGAAATCAACCCATCCCCATGGAGACCAAATGCTTGCCTCACAGGGACTAAAAGATTTTGAAGGTATTGCCTCCTTTAGTGGTGAACTGCTACCTTATGAGGTGGGAGTTATTTTTCCAATTTACAGAGAAGGAAACTGAAGCCCAGAAGTTAGACATTCTCAGCTCATTGCAGTATAGGGTACATCCAAGTGTTGCATCCTCTAGTGTCTGGGCACAGCTGGTGTGCTATCGTGATTTCTCTGGTGTCTGCGTCTTTGAACAATAGGAAAGTTATCAGTCTTCTGAACTGTAATGCTGGGAATTGGGCTTAGCAAAGGATACCGAAGAAGACATCATTCTTCGAGGAAACCACTGATGAACTATGGATTTTATTGGCAACAGAAGGCATGATAAGATGGGGCATTCAGAATGTCCCCCTTCTTTTGGGTAGGCACCTGAGCTATGTGCTCAGAGCACGTGGGTGGTAGACATGAGAAGGTGGTGGTGATAGTTAATGTTGTCTTTTTCCTGATTTTCTTCCTTTCCTTGTCTTGCAGGTGTTAATTCCTTCATGGTTTACATGGCCTACAAGGATTTATATCAAGTGTCCAACACAGAGGTAGCAACCCATTTGATTGTGTTGTTTGGATTGCCTGCAAGCATGGGTTTCCTATTGTTGCTGATGACCTGGGCCCTTGGAACATAAGTCATGGTGCTTACTGGTGTGAAGCCACTATGTCAGGCTGTCTATTGAAGCCCCTGCAGTCTACGCTGCATTTTAAAGAAGTGAATGGGACAGGTGCCCATGGCAAAGCAGAGAAGATCTTGAATTTCTACTCACAACAGTTGTCTTAAAGACTAAGAGGAACACTATTGTCTCCAAACCTCTTATAAACCTGGTGAAAATGTGGAGTTCTCTGCTTCTTAAGATTAGGAGGGCTTCCTGCTATTGGGTACCATCTTGGCTGTCATAATTGTATCAGGGGACCTCCTAGGAAACCATGGGTGTGTCTCAATTTAATAGATCTGAAACAATCAGGGGAAATGTAAGAAATTAGCACTCTTATCTTCTAGGTAGAGAGTAAGGGTGTGTTTGTCTTAAGAGGTTCAGATTAAGAGTTTGAGTATTGTATTAGCTTTGACCAGGCTGTCGGGGCCTTATGGAACACTTGTTGAAAAGCATTCTGACACCATGTCTCAGCTCAGTGAGAAATTACTCCAGGAAAGATGGATGCCACAGACAAGGCTTGTAGATATTGGCCCTGTCTGTGTGAATCCAGACAAGTCTTTCACAGAGACAGATCCTTCTAAAATGTCTTTGTGGTTTTTGTTGTTGTTTATTTGTTTGTTTTATTTTGATTTTGAGATAAGATTTCTCTGTGTAACCCCTGGAACTTGCTCTGAAGACCAGGCTGACCCTTAAACTCACAGAGATCTGCCTGCCTCTGCCTCCTAAGTGCTGGGATTAAAGGTGTGTGCCACCATGCCTGGCTAAAATGTCTTTGGACTACATTCATCTTTGGTTTAAGATATTGTTTCAGGTTTGGTTTTAGTAATTGGCCTTTATGTGAAGGTGCTAGAGGTGGCTGTGAGGTTGTTTGTTTCTATTTCAGCTCTATGATATCTTCACCTGCCTGGGAGAGCTGGGGGCCATTGCTCAAGTTCATGCCGAGAATGGAGATATCATTGCCCAGGTAACATCGTGGATCAAACCTTTTATGTGTGTGATCTTGGGTCTGCATCCCACCCATTTCCTCTCTTCAACATGACTTGAATGCCCCAAGAGTTCAAGACTACCATAAACACATTGGTAAAGCCAAAAATCCATACTAAAAAAGCTCATAGCTCTAGGCTCACACTTATAATCCTAACAAGGACTGACCATCAAATGTTCACAGCCATGAGATGTGATAGTGAGCTTTTTTTTTTTTTTTTTTTTGGTTTTTCGAGACAGGGTTTCTCTGTGTTGCTTTGCGCTTTTCCTGGGACTCACTTGGTAGCCCAGGCTGGCCTCGAACTCACAGAGATCCACCTGGCTCTGCCTCCCGAGTGCTGGGATTAAAGGCGTGTGCCACCACCACCCGGCGATAGTGAGCTTTTTATTTCTGGCCGTAAACAGTAAATCTTAAAGAATTAATCTTCAGCAGCACAGTGATAGCACATGCCTTTAATTCCAGCACTCAGGAGGAGGCTGAGTTCTCTTAGTTCAAGGTTAGGGATACACAGAGAAACCAAAAAAGAAGAAGAGGAGGAGGAGGAGGAGGAGGAGGAGGAGGAGGAGGAGGAAGAAGAAGAAGAAGAAGAAGAAGAAGAAGAAGAAGAATGAATGAATGAATGAATGAATGAATGAATCATTAATCGTCAAGGTCAGGTGGTGGGTACACACCTTTAATCCCCCAACTCAGGAGACTGAGGCATGACACATCACTGGGAGTTCCAGGCCAATCAAGGCTATATAGTGAGACCCTATTTCAGAAAACCTAAAACCAAACAAAAAAGAATTCATCTTCAGATTAATGTCCCCATAAATTATAAATTACTAAGCTTACAGGGTTTTTTTTTAATAGTTTGCCTGATGTCTTCCTCTCCATTTGCTTTTAATTTTGAGAAAGCACCTCTAACTCAGATATTTATCTAGTTATGAAGTGAAGACAGGTATGTCTAAAAGTGGTCTACTAAGTTTTCTCTCCCTAAAAGCGTTTAGGCCTAAAAACTTCTGACAGGATTATAAAGAAGACAGTGTGATCTTGGTTGTCCACTTAACTTCATCTGGAAATCAACTAAAACGAACTCCTGAGCACTTCTCTGCAGGTCTCTCTCTCTCCCTCCACCTTCACCTCTTACTTCTTCCCCCACCCCCACCCCAACCCTGTTCTGAGACAGAATCTCACTTAGTAGCTATGGCTGTACAGGACTTTCCATGTACACCTTACTGCTCCCCCCACCCACCCCTCCCAACCCCCAGGAACTCACAAAGATCCCATTGCCTCTGCTGGGATTAAAGGTGTGTGCTACCACGCCCAGATACAAAGGATTTTCCTGCTCTGATCTTTGGAGGTGGGAGACCCTCCCTAAAAGTGGGCGGCATCTTCCGGTGGCCGCCCATATAAAAGGATGGGGCGGTAGAAGGAAAATTTTAAGCTACTTGCTCTCGCTCTTGCTGGCAAGTTACCCTATCCTGGGGATCGGCGTTCCTTCACCGATATTAGGACCAAGTTCGTCAGGATTTCAACCAGGACTCCTTCCAGCCTTCGGCGCCAGATTGGATCTGCTGAGAAGCCTAGCATTCTACACTGAACAACTCCAGGATCGTTGGCCTCTCCAGAGTAAGAGAGACATTGACGGTTTGACTTCCCTGACCACATCCTTATTGGCGAAGGCGAGGCTATTTCTACAGTGTTAGGCCATGGCACACATGTCCCATCACCATGACCCCAATTTCTACAACCTGGAAGAATATGAAATCGAGGTGGAAATTGAGAATGACCGCGTGGAAATTGAGAATGACCGCGTGGAAATCGAGGATGAGCAAGAGATGGCAGCGGCAGGAGGGAGCTGCCCGGTTAATGAATGTGCTCGAGGCTTCATGGACAAACCCGAGTACCAGGGTACCCCAAAACACCAAGGTGATATGAACCACGTGGTCAACCTGAGCTACATTGGTTCTGACGTCGCTGTCGCGAGCCCAAGTTACTATCAAAACATAGGACAGCTACAGTTGGAGGAGAAGAAGACCTTAGTTGCTAGGGTCCCACAGCAGTGGAGGGGCACTCGACCACGGATCCGCAGGGGTCTCACATCCTGGCAATTGAGCAGACTGGAGAGCATTTTCGAAGAAACTCAGTACCCTGATGTGATCACGAAGAAGGATCTTGCGAAGAGCCTCTTTCTTAAGGAATCAGAGGTTCAGTCTTGGTTTAAGGAGCGAAGAGCCAAAGAAAGGAAAATTCAGAACTTACAAGGTGCCCCTGATAGGACTCAAGAGATCTTTCACTAAAAGTTTTTAGAGGAGCCCTGGAGTACCATCCTTCTCGAAGAACAAACATCCCTTCAGCAGTAAAGAAAGTTAGTACAAAGCCAGCCATAGCTAAGGGAGACCCTGATTTAGAAGAAACAAAAACAAAAACAAACAAACAAAAAAAGGAACAACAACAACAAGAAAAAAAACTCACTGAAGTAAATACAAGAGCCACATAATCTGTGAAGAAAACAATGGTAGAGAAAGCAAGGGATGAAAACAAGGAGAAACTAGAAGATTCAGTAGAGACCTGGCCAGTCTTGGCAACCAGGCAAGTTTCAGATTGGGCCCTTTCTTGAGTGAGAGCAGGGCGGGTTCTTTGCTGAAAATGAGCCAAAGCTACGTGGCATTCTCTATCCTAAGGTAGCGTTTCTCTGAAACCAGAAATCTGATCCAGGACTGCAGAACTCACAACCTTAGATAATAACAAGTTTGGGTCTTATGGGGATCCGTAGTCCACTGGCTTCCTAGAAATCATATTGAGTAACTTGATGAAAGAATGATGAAAGCAAGCACCCAGAGCCCCAAACTGATCATTTGTAGGAAGCTGAGCAATTTCCCATCCATCTCCTGGGATACTTAATGGAATAAATGCACAGATGTGTCTTCCTCGGGGATATTCACTCAGCACTGGCCTCTGCCAGGAGGAGCCAGCAAGAAAGCAGAAGGTGACCTCTGTCCATGTGATGATGTGAACAGCAAGAAGCACAGTTTCTTCACACAGAGCCTTGAATAACTGGTAGAACTAGATGTTAGCTCTAAAATTGATATGCCCCCATAGGCATCTTTACTCAGAGATCCTGTGTCTGGGGGTTCCTTGCTCTTCATATCCCATACATAATACAGGGCTCTAGCTGTTGTGATTTCAGAGTCTCAGCAATCCCTGGGTCCTCTTCATCCCACCCTTTCCCGACCTCAGGAAGATCTGTTCTCCATCAGGAAAAAGAATCGGGGCATTTTTCCATTTGGATGAGTTTCTGGTGTGTATTTATTAGATTCAGCTTTAGTTGAAGATTGAATCATGTCATCTAAATGAAGGCAGCTGCTCCCCTCAGAGTTTCGTGCTATACTTTTGCAAAACCAAGAGCAAAACAAAATCTTTGCATACAAGGACAACTTTCAGATCTTTCCAATTCTAAGCTGGGCTGAGCTTTCTTTCTTTTTTTTTTTTATGCATTTGAGAAATGTCCTTATGCCCACAGAGAACTGTAGCTTCCACTCCTCGTTAAAGAAGATCCCCTTTGCAAAGCAGTTAGCCCTGAAATTATGTACCTACAAACACCTCTAAAAACACTGAAGAGGGTGGTTATATATTTTTGCACTTATGTATGTGTAACAATTATAATTACAGAAAAAGAGACCAAGGGGCCATGGATTTGGAAGGAAGTAAAGGGTGGGAGAGGTGGGGAGGAAGCAAGTAAAGGGAAGAAATGATGTAATGGTATTCTAATTAAAATAAACAAACAAAGAAATTAAAAAGAAAATTGAAATGTTACTATGTTCCAAGCCAAAACAAAGCAAGGCCATTGGAGAAAGCCACAGCTGTTCTGTGACCAGAATAGTGAGGTTAATGTCGGGTGGTGGTGGTGCACGCCTTTAATCCCAGCACTCGGGAGGCAGAGCCAGGCAAAAATCTGTGAGTTTGAGACCAGCCTGGGCTACATAGCAGGATCCAGGACAGGTATCAAAACTCTTGGGGGGGAAGAATAATGAGTTCATTGTTGTGATGTCCAGTAGGAAGCAGTGTGTTTCCAGAGTGTGACGAATGAGCTGGCTGCATACCATGTTAACACATGTGACTAGGATAGAGGTCATATAAGGCAGAAGATATCTAGTTGTAAGCCTTAGCATCCCTTATGTGCTTCCTTAGGGAGGACTCTTACTGGAGCTTGAAAGAAAGTATGTCTAGAATTCAATCAATGAGAATGGCCGGAAGACAAAATAGATGTGGTTCAATAGAAAAATCAGCCTAGGAGGGTTTTAGAGAATTTTCTATGTGTGTGATACAGTGCTGGCTTTCTCCTGCCACTCCCCTTTATTTATTTGTTTATTTATTTTACTTTTTTGAGACAGGGTTTCTCTGTGTAGCCTTGGCTGTCCTGGAACTCACTGTGCACCCCAGGCTAGCCTCCAACTCAGAGATCCCCCTGCCTCTGTCTCCCACGTGCTGGGATCAAAGGCACGTGCCCACCAAGCCCAGCTTCCTGTTCCCCTTTTAATTTGTCTGGGTTCCAAGCCCACCCATGGAATAATTCAGCTCACCTTCAGTTAATCCTGAGGCATACACAGAGGTGTGCCTCACTAATCTAGTTTCCTAGGTGATCACAGATTCAATCAAGTTGACCTGGGATGACAGACCATGAAGCTCATAAACTCCAGATATAAACATTTCCCTTATCACTCCTCTTAATCTGAATTACTAACAACAAAACAGAGGTTCTTTCCAGCTTCTAGGAATCCTTTTGTGCCAACTTTGCCTCATAGTTTCCAGGTGATACAGGCTTGCCCGCTGACCTCTCTCCTGAATTACTAGCATCTCTCAAGCCATTAGACTGGGGTCACTGAAGCAGAGGTTCTTGGGAACTAGCCTTAACAATTTCAGGGTGCAACTGCAGATAATGGTAGCCTAGGGTCTCTGCTACCCCTAATTGTATTTACCAACCACCTGCTTCTCCATAAATGTTGTTCATAGGTGTGAGGATAATTAGAGTCTGCCACAAGAAGCACACCTGTCTGTCATATTATAATGTACATAGCATTTTACCAAACAGTAACTCAAGTAATGCTGTCAAGAGGCATGATTCTGTCTGGTTGAATTCTGCATCGACTCATCTAATCCATGGGTTTGAAATAACAAACCCAGAGACAGTTATTAAAACACGAATTGTTGGAATTTGATGCCGTAACTTCTCATCAGGCCAGAATAGGGTTGGAAATTCGCACCTGGACTAAAGCAGCCCAGATGAACCTGAAAGGGAAGGCAGGTACTGTGGGATCTGGTCCTAAACTGTGAGCTACATGGCCTTAATCCAGGTACTTAACCCGGAGCATAGCATGGAACAGATGTCAACGCCTTTTATTATATAGCTGAATATAAACAGCTAAATTCAAGATTGAATCAGCTAACAGCTCAGGCAAGGGTTTGTTCACAGGGAGCTGTGTCTGAAAGAGATGAAGAGTAAGTGACATTTTATTGGTAGTGTAGACAAAACAGGAACACTCTTAACTATATTCCTTTTAATAAAAACAAGAAGCCAGTTAACTTTTTAAGGATTCGACTTTACAACTCCAAATGTGGAATTACGTATTTGTCCAACGTATAAATTTTATTCTTTTCCCCTTGAGAGCATCTTAGCCCAGAGCATACAGATGTCATTTTCCCAAATCTTGGCTGCAACCATCTAAGAACTTTCTCCATTCTGTTTTTATTTTAGGAGCAGGCCCGGATGTTGGAAATGGGGATAACTGGCCCAGAAGGCCACGTTCTGAGCAGACCAGAAGAGGTGGGTTGCATGGAGTAGAGCAGAAGGGCCACATAGGGAAAAACCAAGACGGCAGTAAGAGTTGAAACGGATGGTCACAGTCTTAGCCTTCCACTCACTTTACATTTGGAGTGTTTCTGTTTGCCCCCAATTTCCTGAGCCACACCCACACACAATGTAGGCATGAGCATGGCTGAAAGGTGATAGAATCTATGAACACCACCAAGCATGACTTCTCTCAAAGACCTCTTCTAGAAAGGAATGTAAAGGAGATGCTCACCTCTGACCTTCAGTTGCAGGACCCTCCCTGGGCCTTCAGTAGGAGTGCTGAATATCTAAGTCTTTGTTAATCATCACGAGTACTGGAGACATTCTTATGTACTCTCATATTACTTTGAGTCTAGCAAAACACAGACAATGGGGGGGGGGTTGAATAGACTTTTCATAGGCGTTATGTCTATTCATTTGAATAAAGTGATGATTGTGGTCAGAAATGGAAGTTTTTCACTCACGATATGAATCAGGGTGTGCATCTGCAGAGCCAGCCAAAGGTGAATAGAGACTAATTCCTATCTCTTATGTCAGCAATTTCTCTTGTTGGCACAGGGCTCAGAGCTTGGAATTAATCACCCACCAGTCTGAAAGCTAGGTGGTTCTGACCTGCCAGCCTTGGGTGATATCAATGGTCCTCATGTCAGGGGAGCTAACTCTGTTATGCCAAACCCCACAGAAGAACCGGAACCTAAAGATTTTGTTTTTTCCTCATTTCTTCTAGAGCCCAGAAAAAGTTTAAATGTAACACAAATATAGAGAAAATTTCCTATTACGAGGAGGTATCCATTTTCACAAGCTGAATACACTTGTATCAGGGCATCCAGATGGAGATAGAACACGGTCAGCTTTCTAGAGGTTGCCAGTTGTTACAGCTGTTATGATTAATGATGAATTAAATTATAATTAAAATTAATGATTGACATCCCAGTCACACACAACATTCCTGAAAAAAAAAAAAAATCTGTGCCCTAATAATTCTAGGCACCTTCTCAGGGACACTTATTTCTGGCAGTGCTAACTGCTTGCCTTGACTTAGCTATTCTTGCTGCCACTCAAGGTAGTGGCATTGTGTGGGTAAAGAACCTGAAGCTTAGAGAAAGTCAGCCAGGGGGCTGACCAGGTTTAAAGAACTGGAAAATCACTTATATGGTGTTACCTGGCCATAGTTGCCAACACTGTTTGTGAAGCGATAAATACTGGTCACTGGAGGGATATGCTGGCAAGACAGAGTTCTTTAGACGCCGCCAGGGGATTTCACAGCAAAGTCTATTTTTGTTCCTTGGTTTGTTTTTTCAACCTCACTCCACCCCCACCACCTCAACCTTTCCCAGTCCCATCTCCTTTTTAGTAAGAAGGCCACTTAGCTGTAAATCTCAACAACTCCAGAAGCTCTTTTGAGTAAAGCAGAAACGTGATGTAACCTTCTAAAGATAGTCACGTCGTCAAAGTGCAGAAAAGCCTGCCCTGCTGGAAGGGAATAGGATCAAAGAAGCCAGGACTGAGGTCATGGGGCTGCTGAAGTGGTCAGCAAAGGTAGGAAGTGAGAGTGAGTGCAGGAAAAGCCAGCTGCTCTTCAGTTCAAAGCTCAGCCAGATGTAGTCTCCAGTGATGCTGTTCAGAAAGGATAGCCAGAGTCATAGAGCATAATCTGTGGGTTGCAATGTCTGGGAACTTGAGAGGGCTTCACCTGCATCCAGGAGCCTTCTGGAGGATACCAACTCAGCCTACTCACTTCCTCAAGCCGACTGAACTACATTCACCATGGAGTGACTGGTTTGCATTATGCAGCCACTAGACATCTGTAAGCTATTTGGAGCATATTTTTTAAGTGTTGGTCTGTGCAAGCTAACCCAGAAAGTCATATGCATATGAAAAAGAATGGCTGATGATTCAATGAGAAATCACCA
Organism: Peromyscus leucopus; assembly: GCF_004664715.2. Taxonomy (NCBI): domain Eukaryota; kingdom Metazoa; phylum Chordata; class Mammalia; order Rodentia; family Cricetidae; genus Peromyscus; species Peromyscus leucopus. The sequence continues at coordinate 31,776,624 of NC_051079.1, read as the reverse complement.
TTGTCTCCACTCCAGGCTGAACAAGACTTGTTCAGGGTTTGAGCAGTAGCAGACTTCACATTGGTCAGAAACTATGGTCAATGATCACACCAATAGCCACTGTCCTGGGCACTAATTTCTCAAAAGGATTAACCATTTAATCCTTACAATGGCCCTAGATACCAGAATTCACTGTTACTCTCTTAGACAGGAAAGCAGCAGTACTGGGTGGTTGTATGATGTACTTGAGGTTACCTGGCTGGCACACAGCAGAACCAGGATTCACTCTCAGTCCACCCAAGGGAGCCTGAGCTCTCAAATCTCACTTGGTTAATCAAATATGGAGAAAACCATTACTTCTCATGTATTAAGCACAGCTGGGTTAGTGGGCATATTTGAAAACATGAATTGGAGTAGATTGGAAGAGAACAGCAATAAGAACAGTGTTTGTGCTGTGGAGCTTGGCCAGGAATTATTGTAATAAATCCTTCCTAGCACCAACCCTTTGCTGACCCATTGCTGCAGAAAAGGACCTGATGTCCTTGGGTGCCTGATTGTCTTCACTGGAGATTCTAGACCTGATGATGTGATTGGGTTTTCCCAGAGACTCTGCTCTGAAATCGGGGAGTAGAGGCTTCCATTTGGGGAGAGGAGAGAGGCAGTGCTCTAGCCCCTCCCTGTGCTGTTCTCTTAGCCTCTTCACAGCCTTGTCTTACCACCTTTTAAAGAGGCAGGCGGTAGCAAGGGTGAGGGAGAGAGGCTCACACTCTTACTGACTCCTGGGGAATTTTTTTTTTTGTAGCTGGAAGCTGAGGCTGTGTTCCGTGCCATCACCATCGCCAGCCAGACCAACTGCCCCCTCTATGTCACCAAGGTCATGAGCAAGAGCGCAGCTGATCTCATCTCACAAGCCAGGAAGAAAGGTGATTAGTACTCTCAGGATCGTGAACCTCCTACTGCACTATGCGGCTCCCCGGACCCCCAATTCCTGGCTGTCCACTGTATTAGAAATGGCACCACCTTTTCTGTCCCTTGCCCTGCTCTCTAGGAAGCCTCTGTCTACAACTGGGGTTCTACTTATATTCTCCCATATAAGTAAACTGAAGTAACAGGAAGGTTCAGGATTTTGCCCAAAATAACAGCATGCATCAATTTCTCTGAGACTTGGTACATCTCTCACTCACTTTCCATCTGTCTGATGTCAGTTTGCATTATCTGAGCTTTGGAAATAGACACACCAGTCTATATTATATAAGTGTAGAAGTCAAAGATCCAGAGTATTGGCTGTAACTGGGGCATGATTAGCTTGGAGGTTTAAGCAATGACATTAGTACTCTAAAGCTTCCACTGTTTTCTCCGTTCTTTTTTTCTTCTTGGTGGCTTCATGATCAGTATTAACAGTAACAGGAATAGATGATATGGGGGTCCTGGGGGTTGGCGGGGAGGAGGATCTATTGTCCTCAGTTTCTGGTGACGGATGCAGTGAAGAAATGGCTTAAGCAAGTGTCTAAGAATAGTGTGGACTATCTTGTCTGGGGTCTGTGTGCATCCCTGAATTGAAGCACACCCTAAAGAAGACAGCATTGTCTGGCCCGTTCTGAGCGTTCTCATGACAGGGGTGAGGTCATGTCACCTGAGCATACCGGTCAGCACAAGTTCGCTTGGAAAAGAGTTTCACACTGTGGTCCTCACGGCCCAGGGCTCTGTCCTCACTGCCTTTCTGCCCTCTGCTTTGCTGTCCACTGCTATTAACTGGGGCTTGCAGTGTCTATCTCAAATCCCATTTCAAAGCTTTTTTATTTTTTTTGAGTTTTATATCTTGTCCTTAGTGATAGGCTTATGGGCTCAGTGGTGAAGCTGTGCCCGTAAACAGTGTGATTGAGAAACCAGAGATATGCGCTGTGCTTGATTGGGAAAGAAGATCCCCTGTGAGTCATGCATTTGCTATTGCTGTGTGCTGATGGTCATCTGCTAACAGAGAGACCCACGCTGAGTGATTCCTCAGTGAAGTGGCCCTGTTCAGTTTCCATGTGGGGGTGACCAGGGTGCTTAAGAAGAGCCTGGCTGACTTCTGGCAGTGTTTTCCAGCACTCTCTAGCATTCTGGGAAAAGGTGGCCCTTTTCTATGAGAGAGGCATCTATCTAGGTGTCCAGATCTCTGCCAAGCAGTCAGGTTCTGGGTTGCTTTCCATTTCTCCACGATCCCGGTAAACCTGCTCTTGTCTCTCAGCAGTTAATGGTGCCACTCCGCTGGATGAGAGGTGTCCAGGAGAACCAGGAGAGCAGTCAAATTCTCCTTCTTAGATGTAGGGTGGGGAAAGAAGGAAAAAAGAGGAGGAGGAGAGAGGCCACCACACTCACTCTTTCAGCCCTAACCACCCAGGCCATTAACCTCTCATGCCTGCTGCTGGCGTTCATGCCCTACTTGAGCTCTATGCTCAGAATATCCAGGGAACCTGAGGTTGGGTTGTTTTCAAGCATATGCTGTTCTTACTTCATATTTCGTGGTAGACATTTCTTTCCATTAGTCTTCTGGTTATGGTTCTCTGGCAAGGAGAACTCACACAACTGTGTCCACCAGGCAAAGGGATGTGGATCCTGGTGATAAAACAGGGCTAGGGCTATTGAAGCCATGAACATCTTTTGGACAGCCATTCTAGGGGAACATTGAGAGCACCTCCAGCAGGAAGATGGAGGGTGGCCTTACTCCTTCCTCCCGAATCTGTTTCTGGTCAAGTTGCAAAGAATTTCATCACCCATCCCTAGTGCTCTTTAAGAACTCTGCTGCTCATAATGAATCTTAAAAAGTACAAAGTTAAAGCAGAGAGAGGGGTTGTCTCTCTGTGTAAAAAAGCATTTGTGTAGAAGCTCAAGGGCCTAGGCCAGTCCCTACATACACACACACACACACACACACACACACACAGAGCAATACAGTGAAGTACTGAAATTAATATTCTAAATGCAGAATTCTCAACTCTGAGGCATGTGACAGGGGCATTATTATCACACTTTTGAATAAAGAAATTGATGGAATCAGCTGGGCAGTTCAGTATTCAAACTCAGATACAGTGGAGAACTTCAGTTTCTTCAGCTTCTCTCCTAAATGTAGTCCCAAGGAACAGTCCTCTCTTAAGGATGTGTTTCTTGTAATAGCTGAATATTTTCCTCGAATCTCACTTCTTCATTTATCCCGATCCTATATTTTTGGTCAATCCTTGTTAACACCATCCCTGAAGGCAGGGATGCATATGTGAACCACTGATATTTTTCTTCTGATTTTCTGTGGTAGGCAGATTGATCACTAATCAATCATGGATATTTTCTAGTGAATGCAGAAGCATTGTTAGAATTTCCTCCTGCCTAGTATTCCAGGATGTCCTTGATTGAAGTTAAAATGAGGCAAAACTTCTTTATAATCCTGGCTATGAAATCCCGGCTAGAAAATGACTGTGCAAACTTTGATGGCAGAAGGCCGAACAAGATGAAGGTTAAAGATGCCCGAGGCTTATCGGCATATGCCTGTCCTGACGCTGATGCAGAGAAATGAGGGGCCAGCCAACTTTGGAGGGAAGCATTTCCTTCTGGATCACTATCTCTTTCTAAAAAGCATCCAAATACAAGCTTAATACCGCATCCCAGGGCCAGCCCCAACGTATGCATTTCACGTTGTTCTGTCTCCAGTACCAAGTCAATGTTTGTCAAAATGGCAAATGCATAGCCAAAGGAGACAATGGTTAAAAAAAGAAAACAACAACAGCAAAATAAAAACATGTAAGAGCCTCTTATCCTCCCAAAATGGGTTTTACACTGCAGGGCCGAATCTTGTCCTTGGAGCAGGAGAGCTGGCAGTTCCCAGCGATGTGGACCGCACTCAGGGCTTTGGGCCTCTCACAGTGGAAAAGTGTAGGCAGTAAAGAAATTAGTGTTGGGGACCAGGCCCGGTTGGTTAAGCGTCTGCCTTGCAAACATGAGGGCCTGAGCAACAAGCCTGCATGGTGGCCTGCTCTCGCAGTCCTAGCTCGGGGATGATGAAAGCAAGAGAGCCCCTGGGACTTGCTGGCCAGTTGATTTTTGTCCAGTTGCTAAGCTGCCAGTTCAGTGAGAGACTCTGTCCCCAAAAGTAAGATGGAGGACAGTGGAGAAGGGTATCTGGCATTGGCCTCTGGCCTCTACACCCATGTGTACAGATGCATAAATACCTTCCAAAATGGTTTCCACTCACATGCCAAACACATACACAGACACATGTACATACAAGAAATTAGTATTTAGTAAGCATCTACCATGTGCCGGACCCTTCATGTACGCTAAGTCTTTTCACAAGTCTGAGAAGTAAACAGAATCTCATTTCATCAGCTATGAGATATAGGACACACTGTTCTGATATTTTAATATTTCAAATGGCTCTTGAACTCTGTATAACCAGTATGTAGTTTTATTTTCTTCATTTTTAAATTTAAATTTGCTTTCAAAGTGGGAGGCTTACTGCCACACCTTACAGCTAATGGCTTCTTATTATTTACAGAATACAAATTTGTTTACAGTTAATAGAAAAAGAGACTAAAAAAGCTGTGAATAGAAACTTGAACCCTAGGCTTGCCTAAGTTCAGAGACAGAGCCTTGAGAAGAGTTAGAGTTCTGATTAGATATGCTGGATTGGAGCAGTACGTATTTCTTGCAAAACTGACATTCACCCCTTCCAGGAAATGTGGTCTTTGGCGAACCCATCACTGCCAGTCTCGGGATAGATGGAACTCATTACTGGAGTAAGAACTGGGCCAAGGCAGCTGCATTTGTGACATCCCCACCTCTGAGCCCTGACCCAACCACACCTGACTACATCAACTCCTTGCTGGCCAGGTTGGTGCAGGATACCATGTGTTCTGTGGAATCATCTTGGAGCTGGGATGGGGGCTGCAGTAGTATAGTCTAGGTGGTAGATCAGAGTCTGCAGCAGCATCAAATTCTCCTGCAGTCTGGAGTACAGAAAACTGGCTCTTCTATATGACAGTTCAATGGATGACACAGTTTCGGTGTGAATAAGGGTCTCGGCAGCTGATTGCTGTAATGTGCCAAGCTTGTGCTCACCCTTGTCCCTCGTAACAACTTGATGAGTGAGGCACTATTATCGCCATTTTACAGATGAAGCAACTGATGATCAAGGCACTTAAAGTTATTTGTCAGAACTCAAAGCATTTGTCATGCTGACACTTAGCCAGTAATTATAGGGAGACTCAAAATCAGGCTACTGGTCATTTGAGTCCTTATATTTTTACAACTCTGTGAGTCTGGTGTGTGTGTGTGTGTGTGTGTGTGTGTGTGTGTGTGTGTGTATTTATACAAGTATGCATGCCTACACCCAAATGCTTGTCTTTATGTGCACCTTGTGAGCAGGTGCCTGCAGAGGCCAGAAAAAGGCATAAGATAACATGGAACTGGAGTTAGAGCCAGTTGCGAGCCACTTCATGTGGCTGCTGAGAATGAAACCTGGGTCCTCTGCAGCAACAGCAAGTGCTAATAACCACTGAGTCTTCTCTCCAGCCCTCACCTGATTCTTTGACATTTGCCACAGAAGACAAGTCTAATGATCTAATTCTATTTCCTTGCTTTCTGAGCCCAGAGAGGAGAGGAAACTACCCATGCTCACTCACACAGCTTAGTAAGGGATGGAGGCGCTGCAAACTGAAAACATGATTCTGCCATTCCTCAACCCTGTCTCCCTGCCAATGTTCTCCAGCTATCTCTCCTAGTCATGTGAACCTTTCTCCTTTCCTAGCGGTGATCTGCAGCTCTCTGGAAGTGCCCACTGTACCTTCAGCACTGCCCAGAAAGCCATCGGGAAGGACAACTTCACAGCCATCCCTGAGGGCACCAATGGTGTGGAGGAGCGCATGTCTGTCATCTGGGACAAGGCTGTGGTAAGGGACTGCATCTGCTTCATCAGTCACTGGATGAAGCCTCTCTGATGACATTTGGGCTAGGTACCAATCTATGAGTATAGCAGACTATTGTTAGGCATCATTACATTGACATTTTTTTCTCCAGTTGTGTTTGGTTCAATCCTAGGTCTCTGGGCCAAACAGCTTCTGGGTCCTGGCCCTCCAGGCAGTGTCAGAAGTGGACTTACTCTCATGGCTTGGGTCTCAAGCTAGGCCAGTCATTGCTTGGCCACTCCCACAATGTTTTATCTTTACAAATCCTATTTGCATTTGTTAAAAATTAATATAAAACTTATATGCTGCATACAGATATTCCTGTCAATATGAATCCCATAATTGGTCCCCTAAGATTAAGACCCTAGTGATATCATAGATGACTTACTGTGTAAGAGAACTCTGTGATGGTCACAGGACAACAAAATCAGCACTAACACACTTCTCAGAACATATCCTCATTATTTAGCAATGCTTATCTTTAGTTGTTTTTAATTGGCAACATGATACATGCTCAACAAAGGTCACGTAGAAACCTCAGACAAACACACACCTGGAAAAAGACACACAATTCTGTAACACAGGCATATCCACTGTCACTATTTGAGTAAGGCTTTGCATATCTATCCTCTGAATATACACATATACCTAAAGAATGGGCTCACACTCACATTTGTTTTTACTGTAAATTCTCTCTGATCTTTCTTGGAATTAGTAGTAAATGTTTAAGTAAACGATATGCACATAGCTAGGAAAACTACATTCTTCAGAAGTAACTTTGCTGTTAAGTCGCATGTCTCCCTCTTTTCCCTGTGAAGTACAGACTGCCCAGCAGACCCCCGAGCTTGCTGGACAGATGGAATCTCTGCTCAGTCCCTTTGTACTCCTGGGCCTGGTGTGGTCACTTTGCTCTGAGCTCAGAAGCCTGGTACTGATGGAGCCGTCATCGACCTGGAGACAGGCACAGACATGCAGTCTTTGTATTTCAACAGGCCACGGGAAAGATGGATGAAAATCAGTTTGTGGCTGTGACAAGCACCAACGCCGCCAAGATATTCAACCTGTACCCACGCAAGGGGAGAATAGCCGTGGGCTCGGACAGCGACCTGGTCATCTGGGACCCAGACGCTGTGAAGATTGTCTCTGCCAAGAACCACCAGTCGGTGAGACATGGGTTGGTGGGATGGAGAATGTGCGTGCAGAGCTGACTCCGAGGAATAGGCTGATAGAGTGGGCCGGTCTCGGGACTAGGATGGACTGCAATAATCATCTAGCCCTGAAGAGCCTTGTGTTTGGTCTGTGTACTGCTTGGTTTCGAAAGCAAGGTCTCCTGCTCAGGCAGGCTTTGGATTTGAATTGCTAATAACCCTACTTTTGCCTCCCCAGGGCTGGTAGAAGAGGCATGTGCATGCTCCCAAGCCCAGTTTGCCTTAAGTTTTATTGGCATGAAAATACTTAAACTGTTTATATCTTTCTCTTGCTTTCCTGAGTGAAGTAGTCTGCAGAGAGGCTCTTCCCTTCCTGGCCACTTGGGTTTGGAGACATAGAGAGGAAGCTCTTTTCTGCACACTTCCAAGATTGCAGAGCCTCTGACAGACTTGATGTTTTTGAATGAAGAGAGAGTTAACTATTTTTATTATTTGCTCCAATTCTCCCAGAAGATTGAAATCCAAGTCCAATACCTTAAAGAGGTACTGAGTACTTGGTAACAAAAATAGTTCTTGAAGTAGTTATATGTCAGGCATCTTGCTTTCTTTCTATTCAGTGAATCTCATGAACAGTGGATACGTTTGGGTGGGTACTGTTATCCTGTGCTTGTAGTTTTGCCTAATTTCTAGAAGTGCATAGAAAATAAGTAATCTCTGTAGCTGGTGGTGGAGCTGACATTCAAATCCCAGAATCAAGGCAGTACCTCAAAATCCCTGCAGTTCTATCTTCCTGCTGAGCAAGTGAGGAAGGTATGCAGAAATCCTATTTGGGGTAGGAATGGCCTTTGCTTAAACACCAAGTCACATTGTGGTGTGGAATTTTGCACTGGTCTGGGCCAGAGGGCCATGTGTCCTCCACTCCCCACTCAGTGCAGGCTCCATCCCTGGGGGTCTTGTAGCTGAGCTCGGAATACAGCTGGCAGTGGCAGTGGCAATCGAATTTCCATTAAAGATCTTACTAGAAGTGAGGCTCTTTGCTTGGCTTGAGGCGTCTTTATCCAGGGTGAGTCAGTCTCCTGTTTCTTATGAAAGCAGGCAGGTGTGTCCTGAGCTTTGCCTGGCTTTATCTGGTGACTCAATTCCTACTGATACCAAAGATGGGGTCCCAAACGCAGGAGATAACCCCATCCCTCTTTCTTTTCATCCTATACCCATGGTCTGGCTTTGTTCTCGTCCCCAAATCTAGGTTGCAGAGTACAACATCTTTGAAGGGATGGAGCTTCGCGGGGCACCTCTGGTGGTTATCTGCCAGGGCAAGATCATGCTGGAAGACAGCAACCTGCATGTGACCCAGGGGGCCGGCCGCTTCATTCCCTGCAGCCCGTTCTCTGACTATGTCTACAAGCGCATTAAAGCCAGGAGGAAGGTGAGTGCCAACGAGCCAGAGGGGTCAGAAAGGGAGTGGGGTCCCATACAGTCCTGGGATTCAGAGGACCAGCCCTCCTAGGCCCTCACAGTAAGAGTCACAGCAACAGCTGGATGCTGGAGAAATGGGGCACAGAACCCACAGGCTATAAGGAAGACTTCTAAAAAGGTTTTGGCCGAAGAAAGTTTTTATTTCCTCAAATACTTTCTCCACATTATTATAGTACTTTGGTTTAAAATTGGAAGGGTTTGATGTAATGATAGTATATTTTCATAGGAAACTTGTTCCAAAGGCTTATAATGAGAACAGATTGACACCCAGCCATCTCTCTTCCAGTCTGCCCAAGGTTGCTCGGTTGAAAAAATGCCCAGAATCCTCTCTCTCTTTCTCTCCCTTCCTCCCCCCCCACTCTTTCTCTCACACACACAAATACATACATACACACACATACACAAATACACACACAAACACACATATACACACATGCATACACGTATATACACACACACTTATACATATATAACACATATACACACATACACACACATACATACACACATGTACACACATATACACACACATGAACACATACACTTAGATACACACAATATACATATATATGCACACACATATACATACACATATATAAACACACATATGCACACACATGCACACTTATACACACATACATACACATACACACACATGCACACATACACTTAGATACACACAAATATACACATCTATACACACACACACATATATATACATATACATATATACACACACATATGCACATACATACATACACACATATACAGACACACACACATATACACACAAACAGAAACTTGGGTTGATGTAGAGATAGGGTCTGGGCATTTCTTTCAGAGTCTCTCTCCTGCTTCCAGCTCTTTCTGGAACCTTGGGGACCCACAAAGCAAAGATAGACCAGGCCCTAGACTGTGATGGAGGTGCGAGATTTGAGTTCCCTACTCCAGTTTTGTCTTGCTAGAAAAGGGAATAAACATCGAACTTGCCCAGTAATAGACTTTTTATATTATGACTTAGATTCTGGGACCAAAGAAATGCCACAGCTATAGTATTACTGGGTGGGGAGTACTACGCATTTCTCATCCCGTGAGGGACAGCTGCACTGTGCCCAGGTCACTGCACAGACGGCAGGGCTAGGGCTCCATACAGGTCTCCTCATGGCCCACTTTACTGTCAGGCCCCCATGGGGATGCACTATGGCCAGTGATGTGATGGAGCTTGCATGCAGACTCTGCTCCTGCCTTGGGTGGTCTCACTATGTTAATCTCATAGATCATAAATGCCTCTGGGGGACACAGCATGATTCACAAAGCTATAAACCCCAGCTCTTGGCATAATCCCAACACAGAACACACACACACAGTTGATTGGTGCTGCTGACTGGCTCTACAGTCCCTAGGCAAGTTCACAGGCAAAGGTCAGTGGGTCAGACCAGACTCTCAGTTGAGGGCTTCACAACCCTGACATGTGAAAAGCCCTGAAAAGCCAAGGGTGGACCTCCCATGGGATCTCATGCCACCAGTGTATGTGACCTCATCTAAGACTCCCGTCCTTCCTGCTGGCTCTTCTCCAGCCATCCTGAGAGTACAAGTCCTATTTCCAGCTAACTGTGCTTTCTGATTCCTCTGCTGTCAACATCGCCACCTACTGGTATCAGCATACACTCAGCTGTTTCCCTCCTCCAAGGGCAACATCATCAAAGGGCCATTTGATCCTAGAAGACCAGTGCTTAGTTCTCAATCTGGGGGATGAATGATCATTTCACAGGGGTCGCCTAAGACCATTGGAAAACACATATTTACATTACAATTCATAACAGTACCAAAATTGCAGTTTTGAAGTAGTAGTGAAAATAATTTTATGGTTGGGGGGTCACCACAACATGAGGAGCTATATTAAAGGGTCACAGCATTAGGAAGGCTGAGAACCTCTGCTCTAGATAGAATCTCATGTCTATAGAGGCCTTCATGGATGATCTCCAACATCAATTTCTTGTGGCGATGTCTCTTATTTCATATGCATCTCTGCTGTTTTCTCCTGGATTCCTCTCCACAAACTTTTTATTGATACACCTCCCAGAGCACATCCTACAGTGTTGGGTCGTTGACTGTAAGAATGCCTGATGACATGTTTCTCTGGCTGCAGATGGCAGACCTGCATGCAGTCCCAAGGGGCATGTATGATGGACCAGTGTTTGACTTGACCACCACCCCCAAGGGGGGCACCCCAGCTGGCTCTACTCGGGGCTCTCCCACTCGGCCGAACCCACCAGTGAGGAACCTCCATCAGTCAGGATTCAGCCTGTCAGGTGAGTGGAAGGAGCTGATGAAGAGGGGAAACGGGGAGAAGGAGAAAAGAACAGCATCCCAAGACTACAAACTCAAGTCAAACGCATTTCCCAGCCCAGCACTGGTGTCCTCTGTAGGGAGATGATCAGTATTGAGAACAGAAATGGTTTCCTAATCAGCAAGTAATCCTGGTTAAAAAAAAAAAAAATCAAAGAAGGTTGTCAAGTTCGAGGCCAAGTTCAAACGTTAGCAAATTCTTCTTAGAGATCAGACCTAGCTGGGGGCAGGTTGATGGAGCTGATTCCCACTATGAATTGATAACAGTGGTCTATATCAGTGTATAAGAACTATGGTGTGTGTGTGTGTGTGTGTGTGTGTGTGTGTGTGTGTGTGTGTGTCCAATCTCAGTGTACATAAAGCTCAGACTGGTTTTTATGTTTCTCAGCAGCAGCCTAGTTCCCCTCTATAGTTAAAATGATGCCAGCAATAGCTTCCACTGACTTCCAGTGACTGAACATTTACCATGTGTTTCCTGTATTATCGATCTCATCTATTTTCCAAGAACTCTTTACCATAGAGAATGATTGTTTAATTACTCCATAGCTGTCTTTAAATGGGGTTGGGGTGGGGTGGTAAATGCAGGTGTGTTACCCTATGATAGCAAATGTACATGTGAGAGGAGCAGGATAACAAGAAAGAAAAGACATATTTAAAGGCGAGGCCGCAGCACAGAGAGAAAAGAGAGGAAGGGGCAGAAGGAATAGGGAGTCCACGGAGGGAAAGCTGTGGGAGATTCAGAGAGAGACAGAGAGAAAGGGACTCAACATTTTGAGGTAACTTTGACAAGCAATTGAGGTAACTCAGTTCCCAAGTAGTTCGGAGTGTGTTCACCCTTGTCTGTGGCTTTTTGGCCACTGTCAATCCTTAAACATCCAGAGGCTCCTTTCTGAATGGGACCAAGTATACATTAGCACTTACATGAACAGGAGACCTTGACCCTCCCCGCTTTGGAGGCCTTGGGCAGGTGACCTCCCCTCTCCAGAATACCTCTGTCACGGAACAATTCAGTATTTCCCTCCCAAACCACAGTAGCGAGGATGCAGTGGAATAACCTTCAGGCTTTAACACATGGCCAGCCACAGTCAGTATAAGCAGCCACCCCATGTTCTTACCAATGTTATCGACATGCACAGCACCTTACCTCTAGAGAGGAATTGGGTTTTCCTACCAAGACAGTGAGGAAAGTTCTTCGTATCTATCTTTCTCAAAGTTTCTCACTGTCCCTTCTCCTTACACCCTTCTGTCCCCTTTGTGTCTCCCTGGGATTTTTGTCTCCATCTGCAGGCACCCAAGTGGATGAGGGGGTCCGCTCAGCCAGCAAACGCATCGTGGCGCCCCCTGGGGGCCGTTCTAATATCACATCCCTGAGTTAAGCAAGCCCTCCCAAAGAGGGAGACAGAAGCAAGAAGAGATTTTTTTCTGAAGCCAAAATGGTACACCGATATTTAAGAAGGAAAGTGAATCCAAACAGTTGTGATCTAAAGAATCAAATAAGCCTCAAGCCTTATGTTTCCCGATGTTATGCTCGCTTGCCTAGCTTTATGAATTGCTTTGATTTCTGTTTATGCATAACCTTGATTTCTTCGATTCCCCCCTCCCCCACTTACATGCATGCGATCAGACAGGCCGCTAAGGTAGAGTCTGCATATTATAGTGTTGAGAGCGTATGTAGCGCTGCATCTTACGACAAGGGGACAAGACGAAGCTGGGACGTCAAGACAATGAACAAAAGGCAGGAAGGTTTCTTTGGGTGATTGGGTGGTGGGAGCCCAGGGCAAGGTGGAGGGCGCAAAGGGGCTGGAGTGGGATGTGTAGGAGGGAGGTGGGTGGGCTGGGTGAGCAGGAGGGTATTGTGTGTTGTGTTGATGATGTGCGTTAATTTCACGGGAAATGGCCACGTGTGGCAACTGGATGCTCCATCACAGTCCCCTGGGATCTGCAGAGAAAGCAGGAGGAGGTCTTTGGGTCCTGGACTTTGTCATATCCTTTCCTAGTAGATTTTGCTTTGTTAATCATTTGTTAAATGTCAGAATCCAACCAATTCTTCCACTTGTTTTATGATACCAGTGTTTGCTTTCCAAGCCTCTTTTCTGGGCTGTGAAGGCCTCACAGGCAGAACACATGGAGAGAGAGGTCTCTTCCTCTTCTGCTTCCTCGGTGCTCATCAAAGGCTGCCACGGAGAGTGCAGCACAGGCTCTGGGTGGGGAGAGCAGTGACTTTTCGATGGCCTTCCTCTCAGCCCTGGCGAGGCAGCTCTCTCTCTCTCTCTCTCTCTCTCTCTCTCTCTCTCTCTCTCTCTCACTCTCTCTCTCTCCTGCCTGCAAGCTGAGGGGAGAGACACATGCTCTTGCCTGCTGAGTTAACATCATGGTAGAGAGACTCAAGCGTGATGTGAGTGACTATCTCTTGATCTTCTTGGATCCAAACACATTCGAGATTTTTCTTTCTTTCTTCCTTCTTTCTTCCTTCTTCCTTTCTTTCTTTCTTTCTTTCTTTCTTCTCTTTCTTTCTTTTAAAAAAACTTTTTGGAAAACTGACTTTCTCAGTTGTTCTAAATCTTGAACCCTAATAATAATACTCTTAGCTTCTATGGGAGTAAAGCAGAGATTTAAGGAAGCCAGCCTTGGGTAGCAGGAGTATACCATGTGTTGCCATCTTTTCAATTCTAAGCCATGTGTTTCCTCTTCTACTAGCAGGTCCCCGGGGGTGGGGATGTCACTTTTTCATCGGTACTGAAAATCTCCAGGGTGAGATGTATGAAGTGACAGGATGCACCCTTCTTGCCGTGGCACATGAGGGGAGTGGGCAGCAATGTTTGCACCCCCTTTTGTTTGTCGGAGTTGGAAGTCCGTGTCCCTATCACACTGTTTCCGAAGTCACTTGTGAACCTGATTCTGTGAGCAAGATAGGGGTCTGTGGAAGGCAGCGGGCTCTCCTGCAGGCAACATGCTATCAACGTTGGCTCAGATGCCTGTCTGTGCTCTGGAGGCCCAACTGGGAATAAACACCACACTGCACTAAGTACTCTGAAGATCAGAGCAGGGCTCCTACACCTTCTAAGTACTTAGGAGAAGCCGCCATCTCTGCCTCCAGGTGGTTTTTGTTCATTTGTTCTGGTGTCTTTGGAGGTGGAGGATTTATTTGTTCATTTTGTTTTGTGGAGCCCGACAATTGAGTCCAGGGCCTCTCCCGTGCTAGGCAAGCGCCCTGACACTGTGCTACACAGGGCCCCCGGCCCTGACTGCAGGTTGTAATGAAACTGAGAAGCAGAGAAACATGAGCAGGTTGGCTCCCGAGGGGATTTGGAAATAGCAGAGGAAGGGGATTTCCCTGAGCAAGCTAGTTTCGGCTCCAATCGTGGAAAAGGCCCTTTCAACTTCTCAACAGAGAATCTTGCTTTTTAAATAAGCTCTCATGGTGCTTTCATTTTAAAGGAAAATCTAGCAGAAGAAAATGAGGGGAGTGTAGTCTTGAATTACAATTCAAAGATTTGGGGATTTCTTCAGGAACTCAGAATGACTTTTACAGGGAGTTTTCCAGATCCGAAGCATGTTCACTATATACCTCAATAGCCAGGCTTGGCTGCAGCATAGGTTGTAGTACCATCAGTTGCCACCAGATGGAGGAAGAGACATGCAAATTAACTAATTCTGGGCCACAACTGTGTGGTTTCCCATGCCTGAGACCAACTGGTCCCTCCAAGGGCCTCCCTGGTCATGAGAAATAACTTTCTCTGGGTCATCTGCGCTGCACTTGGGTCTTCCAAGATGTGCCACTGTGCCGAAACTTGATGTTCCACTCAAGCATTCTCTGTGTGAGGTGCAGCTTCTTGAAGCCCTGAAGGCGGGCCGGCACCATCTCAGGACGCCTCCCTTTCTGCATTCACTGTTAGTAACACCCAAGCGTAGAAATTCCCGAAACTTCATTGACTTGCCCACTGTTTTCTCAACATGAGAATTTTTCTAAGCAGCGTGTTCCTTGAGTTGAAATTTTATATTTAAATTGGTTCTGCTCCATAGATACATCAGACAACCCACCCGCCCCAGTCACTGGGTTGCTGGGAAGGAAAATGACAAGAATTGGGGGCTTCCTCCAAAATCACTGGCATTTTATCGAAAGGTGGGAGGGCATGTTGGGAATTATCTTCTCTCAAGAGGCCTTGTCATCCGGGCTTTCCACCCAGCTCCCCTCAAAGAAAACCGTGTAATCTCTAAACCCCAAGTTGTTTCTAAGCCCTGATGCCAATCTATTGGCATTTGCTCTGAAGGGCCACCGGCTTGAGAGGTTGAGAAGCTCTTGGCGGAGCAATGAAATCAGCTTCCCAGTGAAGATATTCCTTCTAGTTCTAAGTTTCTTGAAACTAATAGAATTGTAGTCATCCTCCAAAATGGTCTTTGCCCTACTTCAACATCTAGTGGTTCTTTGGGTCATTTCTTTGTGACAATACCAGAGATAGTATCTCATCTCCCAAGGCCTGAATCCTCACTCTGGCCTCCATTCTGCTCATTCTACTAAGTCCCTTCCAAGAGGCAAATACTTCCCGATTTTGATTCCTGCCCAAGGCCCCAGGTCTTCTCTCTTAGCCGGCCCCAGCTTGAGTCCTGATGCAGTCAGTCATGGGCTGGCCCAGGCAGCCAGCATCCCTCCTCGTCATCCCCCTTTGAGACATGGTGTGTGGGTGTTCAGTGCTGTGTCTGGTGGCTATGGACAGACAGTGAGTCTCCCTGTGACCTGTGCTAGCTGTGAGGCAGCTCAGAAACTGAAGAGCTGCTTGATTTGAACCGTGAAGAAAACTGTGTATTGAGTTAGCTGAGATTAAAGAAAAAAAAAAAAAGCTCATCAAGTGACTGTTAATGTAAACCTGGTTATTAAAATAATTATAAAATTACCAGCATCGTTCTCCAGTCTTTTGTGCATGGAATGCCATTTCACCTACTGTATTGAAACTTGGGGAGACTGGGAAAATGATTCATTGGGTAAGAGTGCTTGCTGTGTAAGAACAAGGATCTGAGTTCCAATCCCAGCATCCACATAAAAAGCCGGATATGACCGCCATGCATGCCTGTAACCCCAGTGATGAGGTGGGATAGAGACAGGAGGATAGCTGGGCTTACTGATTCCAGGTCCAGTGAGAGACCTTGTTTCCATGGAAGAAAGTGATAAAGCAAGACAGCCAATGTCCTCTTCTGGCCTTGGGGACCATGCACATAGATGCACAGCCACATACAAATGTACATGTTTAACACACACACACACACACACACACACACACACACACACACACACACACGTACCACATAAAAAAACCCACAAGGCAACGAGAAAGAAACCCCATAAGAAGACACAGTTGGTAGATAAACAGCAGACCTGATAACAACTGCATACAGTTTTCAATCACATTCATTCTTAGTGTGAAAAAAAAAAAAACAAAACAACAAAAAAAAAAAAAACCAAACATATATTGGGGGATAAGTCTAGCTGACTCTAAGACAGAACTTTAAAAGGTTTTATTTTGTTGTACTTTGGTGTGTTTCTGTCTTCAGCCAAACCTTGTTACTATGCCGTTCTGTAAACATGATCTACTTATTTTCAAAAGCCTGGACTTGGAGGGAAAAACCCCCAAGTAAATCCATGACATTTTTTTTTTCTTCAGCAGGTTGATCTCAAACAGTCCAATGAGTGTCTGAAAAGAAAACTGTTGGCTATGCCCACTCTTCTGGGAGCTTCCCTGTGCATATTAGAAGTGGAGGTTCTGATTAGTATAACGAGCCTTTTAATGTTGTTCAGGCTTGGGGATGCATCTTAGGGGTAGAGCATTTGTTTAGCCAGCAGGCAGAGGGCCCTTGGTTAGATCCTCAGCATGGTAAAAACAGAAACAACGCCCATGCCCCAGACAACAAGGAAATAAAGTCCAATTCAGGGCTCTCAGATGATTCTGGCTACTGGACCTCCATCGCATCTCCCCTGTGTTGGGAAACATTCCTGGATCCAGTTCTCCTTTATGTAGGGCATTCAGTGGCGAGGTGTACACTGGCACACGGGGGCCACTAGAAGTGGGATTTTAGAATGTCTGAAGAGCTCAGATAGAATCGTGAGACACGGTATTGCTGAATGTAAGTGGTGAACCCTGGCGGCTTTCTGTCTCAGTCCAGCCTTCCTGAAGAGGTGCTTTTGCCTCCATAAAGCTCATTCCATGTGGAGGCAACACCAGTCATTGGCATCTCCAGGCTTTCACTTTACCTTCCTAGTCTACCCCAAAAAGAGATTCCCTCAATATTCCCAGCCAAAGGGGATAAGTTCGGTCACCCTTAAGACTGGTGAAACATGTCTCCCTTTTCATGACCAAGGAATAGCTATGCCTATTAAAGACTTGGGTGGCTTTAAAAGGAGCCATTGGCACCTACAATGATCCTAGTTGGGATGCAGTGTTCTGGGAAGGATGAAACAGCTTTTTAAAAACACTGATGTCAGAGACACACTGGCTAACTTTCATACCTATGGAGTCTGGAAGTGTTCAGCAGCTGAGTCACACTTGACAAGGTCAGGAATGAGAACACTGAGCAGGGATAAGAATAACAAGGGTATTCTGGTTCCCAAGAACTTTTGAGAATCAGCTCTCATAATGCCAGCCCATCACAGAGGGAACAAAACCCCAAGGAGATGGGAAATAAAGGTACCAGAGCAACCTGCAAAATGAGATCACGTACCTAGGGCTGGCTCTCTTCAGAATCTAGGGTGCTGGATCCTGATCTTTGCTCAGCTGGATACTGGGAACAGCATACTGGACACTTGGCATGGCCTGGGCAACAGGGACTTCAGAGCCCACTAACTCAGGACAAGCCCAGGAACTTGCAGTTTGCTGACTGTGGAGCTGTTGTGAGCCTGCAAGTTAGTTGAAAGTTCTCACCGTGCCTGCTGTCCTTTACTTCAGATCATGGGCCTTGGAATATCCTCCCGTGGCTATGGCATAAGGAAAGGAACATGACACTTAGGAGTGGAGACCATCTCAAAAGAGACATAGATGGGCTGTTTGTAAAACTCAGGTCACAGTAAAGGGCAGAAGACGGGATTCTGGTGGCACGCCCTCTGTGAGTTCACTAACATGTACAGGCACAGATCTCCAACACTATCCCTGCTAAAGGCTCATTCTTCTCAATGGAAATGCATGTAAGGAGAGGTGACCTGGGAATGGCCAAACACATACACATCTGACAACGGAAGGCCACGCGCATGTTGTTACAGAAGACATTTTAATCCGTGCAGGCACATTTACATCACATACACTATGGCTCAACAGAAGCACATTTTTTTCTTTTTTTTTTCTTTTTTTATAATTTGGGGACTTCTAAATCAACCACCAGTTCAGAACATCACAGAAAAATGAAATCTGGAGTCTCGGTGTCTAACATTGGGCAGAGACACTGAACTCGCGGTGAATAGCAATCAGCAGTGGACAGAAGTAGGAGACGGTTCTTACGTGGACAAAACACAGGAATACGGAGGCGCTGAGCAAAGGGCTAGCCATGCCTGTCCACTAAGCGGCTGAAGCATTGAAGTTCAGCATCCCTGTCAACCTTGAACAGCAACATGGTTCTCAATAACCGCATCAGCACTCTTTCTTCCTAATTACATATTCACACATCCACTAGGAAAGCCATAGCAGTAGTCGTTTCTAGACCCCCACTAATTAGATTATTGTGGTTAATTCAGCAATGTTCTGTGCTGCTTGAAATCCATTCCTGTCCTAAAGATGATCTCAGCCAACACCAGGGCTGCTGTGGGGGTCATTGGGTCCTAGCAGGATACTTCCTTCCAGGGAGTAGGGGTCATGGCCAGGGGTGCCCAATGGGTAGGCTGTCCCACCCCTCCACTCTGGGTCACTGGGAATGCCTGGAGACGGCAGCTCACTGTGGTGTCACAGCCAGGACACTCCAGTTTTCAAACCTTCCTCAGGCCTTTTCAGATGCTCTGGAAAGTACGGGAGGAAACTGCATGGAGAGATTCTGCAAGGAGCAGAAAAAAGGATGAAGTAGTCACACAGTTTTCTGATGTTCTCAGTCCCTAATTCTTCTCAGAAATATAATCGAGGGGATGTTTCATCTGGGGGGCGCTAACATTTAGCTCAAAGTAGGGAATAAAACCAAGACGCAATCACCAGGAACATTGGGAAAGTTTTGTTTCTGTTGTCTTTAAATCTCTTCTTTAAAATGCACAGCAGTGGGCAGTGCTGAGTCAGTTATTCTGTACAGCTAGATGCAGGGGTTCTGTTTCGCCTGGTGCTGCGGACCTAACCCAGGCCTTCGTGCATGCTATGCTCATAGTCTACTGCGGAGGTACAGACCCAGCCCAATATGGTTTTTGTTTTTGTGTTTTTCTTTTTTTAACTTCAAACACACTGTGTGCCACTCATCTGACTGGCACTAGAAATCTACCCAACTCCCACACTAAACTACAACCAGCACCTCCCCGGTTCTGAAAGCCAGTGGTCCTCAGGAAGATGCTCAATGGAAATAAAAACTAGAGATTCAAACTTCAGAGATTGCATGGGATCCTACCCCCCACCTTAATGTTTGAAGATGCGTACAGTCCACAAGTCCTCATCATCCCCAGTGGAGACCTGCTGACCCTGCTGTCCTTTGGAAATCATTTCTGAGCGCTGATGTTTTGGAGGATGCTGACAAGATCCAGGAGAAGGAGGAGCCAGGTGAAAGAGGGTGAATCCATGGTACATTAGGTCCTCAGCACAGACAGACAAAAGGCAGAAGCTGGAGTGTGTGTGTGGGTGGTCCCTGACACTTGTCAAGGTGCCAGCCTGGAGCAGAATCCAGTCACCTCGGGGTTACTATGTTTGACCCATTCACCTGCCTGGAAGTCAGGGCAAGTGCTTTGAATTAAACAGTGACTAAACATAACCAAAATATCACAAGCGACACACGAGAACTTCAGAGACAGGAGTTGGATAAAAGAGGCGGTTTTTGATTCTTTAAAAAAATATGGCTGCTCTTAGTAGAGAGGCACTATCACACAGCTATGCCAGAAACTCTGGTGAACCATCAATGCTGGTCTTACATTCAGCTCTTGCTTTTCTACACAGATTTACTTCCCCAGTGTGTTCTGTCAATTTCCACCTGTCTGCCTGCCCCAAACGGCAGCTTGCTGTCATCATGGTGACCACTAGATGGCCTCAGTTTCCAGGAGTTGAAAACAACACTTTGTAAAGCCCACCTACTTCCTCGTTCTACCCAGCGATGCCAGTGGAAGGCACCCAAAAAGGTTCTAGATTTCATTGGCGTCAGCACAGTGGTGTTACATCACATGCACATTTACATGAATACACTTTGCACACAATTGAAGTATAGAGACAGGAAAGAGTGAGACATCAGTGATATGGTAAGGAGCTAGGCAATTCTAGCCAGCCATCTCACAGTGATATAACGTAGAGGCATCAGTCTCCCTGAATTTGACCTCTGGGATCTGTACACATCCTGTTGCTTTAAATGTAATTCTAGTCTGTAGCCATGTGTAAATTGTTCCATATGTTAGGTGACCGATATGAAAAATAAAGGACCAAACGAAAGGTAACAAGTTTCATGACAGAGAAGCAATGGACTGCCTAAGTTTTCCTTGCCTTGTGCTACCTGGAGTTAGGAGTTTCTCACGGGAAACTTTCTCCAGCTTCCCGTGTTAACATGCAAGATAAGTCTCCTGTAAGGTGTAGCTTCACTGACCCATTGAAAGCCTTCACTGGGGCAGCGCTCTTGTTAATCCTCCCCAGAAGCAGGTCTCTGCCATTCCGGAGGAAAATCAGCCTTCAAGCGGCAGGCATACCAGAGAACGGCAAATGGAATTCAATATTTCACCACTGCCATGCTGAAAGAATCACAGCTTGCGGCATTTACTAAACTGCTGCATGTGACTCCTTCCATCAGTACCAAGTTCAACGGACCAAGGCCATATCACTGGAGAGAAGTTGAGAGGCCGTGTGCACAGCAGACCCTTGCTAACAATTACCGTGCCAACACAGCTCCCCGCTGCAAGGTCCTATGGGTCTCTGCTACTCCTAATCTGACCTATGTACTTGTTTCTGGTGGAATATCCTATTCCTGTCCAATCAGGCCTTAGAATTCTAGCCTCTCTGTGATATTCTTTAGCCCTGAAGAGGCTCACTGTATACAGTGTCCATTTTTACAATGTCATCAAAAAGAATGAAAAAAAAAATAAACCTACCTTCAAATATTCATTTAAAAATAAAAATAAAGCCTGTTTGAACAAGAACTGTGGCATTAGCAGACTAAAGGCTAGCTCATCGGAAATGGCACTCTACCTTTCCAGCAGTGAACAGAAACAGAGGAAATAGTTAAAAGAATTGCTCAAGGTCACAGAGTTCACTAGTGGTGAAATCAGATCTGAGGGAGCTCAGAACCAGGGCTCTCTTCACTGTAGAGTGTTGCCAGCTTCGAAGGGTGATCTTTCACATTCTGTAAGTCATGAGGTGTGAAGTGGTAACGACTGCCCTTAGCTCTTCTGGACGGGATAATCAGAAGTTTCTGGCCAGGTGCGGAGAACTGTCCCCCACCCCAAAATGATGAAACCTCACAGGTTGTTATTCTCGCCATCCTCCTCTTCTGCGTTGTTTTTGGTTTGTTCCAAGGCTAGGTTTGCTTGTCTTTGATTAAAGTCTCTTTTTACCCTTAAAGAAGCAGAGAGAGAGAGAGAGAGAGAGAGAGAGAGAGAGAGTTGGTCATTCAAAGGAAAAATGAATTTAAGTTTTTCAAATGATAGCATATAATCCAATAATTTTTTTACTCTATTAAAATATAATTCCATCATTTATCACCCCCTTTTCCCCTTTCCCTCCTCTTATGTCTGACTCAGCCCCCTCCCAAATTCACTGCCTGTTCCTCTTTACCCATTGCTGTTACAAATACAAATGAATAAATACATAAATGCGACCTGCTGAGTCCATTCAGTGTTGCTTCAATTTATAGAGAGGTATGAGCTAAGAAAACTTTTAAAAATCATTACGTTGGGCCGGCAAGATGGCTCCATGGGTAGAGACACTTACCAACAGGCCCGAGAGCAATCCCTAGGAGCCACAGGTGGAAGGAGGGAAATGACTCCTACAACTTGTCCAATGACTAGCCCCTGTCCTCCAAATGTTAAAAACCTTTTAAAAAGTCCTTGTGTTTACATTCCAGTTCTCATAAGCAAAACTACAACCCTAGGGTTATTTATCAGTTATTATTATCGGGGTTATTATATAAAAAAAAAAAAAAAAAAAAAAAACACTGACAGAAAAAAAGCTCCAGAAATTTCAAAACTTGTATCCTAGATTTGCATCACTTTTATAATCAGAAAAGTAAAAACTCTTAAAAACATATCAAATCTCTGCAATAAAATCTGCCTAAATAAAAGCATCATTTCAAGTCGCTGGTCTGCACCCCACTGTTACTCACTTTTCTCTGTTGAAAATTATAAATTCCTTCTGGACAGCATCGAGGTGCTCTTGAAGAAGGCATGTCTTCAAGGCGAACATAGCAAAGAAACAGAGGCATGCTTAGCTGGCACACAGGAACCCCAAATAGCCAACAACCTATATTCACCGAGCAACCTGGGTGGAAACAGTCCTGTTTCCAGATGGGGAACAGATTCTGGGAGCATGGCAGGAGAGGAATCCCTCTACCAGGGCCATTGTTCTATCAGAACTAGGTACAATGAATTTGGAATTCTGGAATATATATATATATCACTTTCAACTTCCCTCGGAAAGTTATTACACTAGTAATAACAGGTTGGTTACAATTTCACCACTAATGCAGCAGTGGTTAGCCCACCCTATGTGCCCCAGTCAGGGAGTCCTGTACATGCACCTTCAGCAGCCTGTACTGCAGCTTTCAGAACACATGATGGGAAATTACGATGATGTCCTTCAAATCCTGGGGCCCTGTGTTCTGCTTGCTGCTGGTCATCAAGGAGGAGCAGACAGCCTAGGGGCCATGGGAGTGGTGCTTCCCTCATCACCAAAAAAAACCCCAACATCAGATAAAAGCAGGCTTCTGAGATGACCTCCCCACGGCGGCAGCTCTGGGATGAACTGCACTTCCCTGAGCTTGTGGGGTGGGGGTGGGGCACCTACCTGAGAGGAGTCACATTTTCTCATTTCCTTCTCCTTTTTTGCCAGGCGCTTCTTTTTCTTGTGAAGAGGTTTGGACTCCAGAATCATTTCTTCCAGTTCAAAAGTGGGGTCACAGTTGAGCCTGCCTTTCTGTAAAGAAGAAAGCATGACTCAGTCCTCAGATCCTTGCATCGTTCCTAAAACAGCCTAACGCAGAGATCAATACCTAGTCCTAACGGGAGCAGTCCAAGCTTAATAACTTGGGTCCCACTGAGGTTTTATAGCCTTTCCTGCCACTATTTGTCTTTAATATTCTTTGATTGTAAAGCTTGTTTATTTTTACAAACTTCTAGCTATACCTCAGTGAGTAATGAAGGAGACCATATTAAAATAATACTTCTAAGGTTTGAGCTTCTGGGTTTTCAGTTTGTTCCAATAACCACATAGACCAGAATCGTGGCCATTGCCTGTTCAGCTTCCAAGGTCACCAACCAAATTTCAACATCAGGATTTCGGAACATAAGGCCAAGAATATGCCACTGGATAAATTCTCCAAATGAGTCAGATTCACAGACAGACCCAAGATCTATATGGTGGCGCTTCTCCCAGGAGTCAGGAGTGGCTAACAGAAGGAAGTTTGTATGGCTCCCCCATAGTCCTGCATCAGCCGTGCACACAAGTACAAACCTCTTCCCACTTTCCTGTCACTCACTTAGGTAGACACTTAGACCCTCGAATGTCACCACACTGCTCGCTCCTTCCTTCCACAGGGCTTTTATTGGACACACTAACTGGCACCTTATCCAGCTGTTCACTGAAACATCCATGTGGCCATGTCCCCAGAAGAAGTGCCTCGCTTGGACTTGAACAGAAAACTCAAGTCTCCACAGGAGCTCATCATTCTTGCCAGTGTTCCTTATCCAGTGGTATAATGCAAATCCCAGACAGAGGAGAGAGGAGCCTCAGTAGGGACCTCGCCTAAGTTTTATCCAGCAGTGTGCAGTGGGACACAATGTCCCTTGTTTGGGTATTCACCCAATGGGAATCATCTCTCTGTAATTATCAGTTCCTAAAACTATAGATCAGTACAATAAAACTTACAAAAGAAAAGGAATGACTCTGGGGTTGAAGTTTCCCACTGACCAACTCACAGATTTCTGTGGACATCAAAGATCACTTCCTTGAAGAAGGAAAAAAAAGTATTGTTCTTTTCAACCAGCATATTTCTGGAGATAACTATTTGGGAGACTAGAACCTCTTACAGCACAAAACATGGTTAAAACCTAGAAGCCCAGACATCAACATCCCTAGATTAGAATCCCAGTTTAGCTTCTTGCTGGTTGTGTGATTTTTAGTCACCAACCTACCCCCTGTATCTCTCTGTTTTCTCCTCTGTGTTGGGACATTTTCACAGTACTGGTGTCATCACCAAATGAGACCCTGGGTGAACTTGGAATGTGGACGGAGTGTGGGAACTCTTAGGGCTCATTAAGCTTGACTTACAGTTGGAACGAAGCTGGGGACCAGCCTCTTCTGCAGCACTGCATCCCAGTTCATGTCACTCATGTAAGGGAAATTCTGAATGTCAGTCAAGTGAGAGAACCGGTGGTCTGGATTAGGTTCAAGTAGCTGTCGACAAAAGACAAGCACCGTTGTCACAAGGAAGGCCAGATAGGTGGGCCCCAAAAATTACCCCTAAGTGTTCTCAACCGAGTATCCAAGGGGAGTTCCTTGTATCAGAAATCAAGCAAGTGGTTTGAGAAGACAGTGATGCTCTGCTCCTCCCCCATGTGCAAATCAAGTGGGGGAATGCATGCTTTGGAATAACAGTAGAAGTAACATTTACAACATGACAAGGACAAATGGCTTGTCCCGGGAATTAAACAAAACTTCCCTTCCTGGCTCTCCTACTGGGCAAGTTTGTTTCCTAACCCTTGGCTTGCCAAGCTCAAGTCACGGGAAACAGTACAAAGTGAACATCGCTTTACACAGCTAAGACCTGAAGCTGTGTTTTTCAAATGATGCGAAATGGCCCACAATTCTTCTTTTCTTTGTATTGTTTCTTCAGTTTATGACCCATTCAAGTCCATATGTGGTCTCACTGTACCTGGCTCACATGCAACTCCAGACCATGCACAACATATGACTTCAATTCAACAGCAGCCAAACAAGCTCATTCACTACCCAAGGAGAGACACATGCATTGACCAGGTGACAGTGTAGTATTGACAGAGCAGTGTCAATATGCTTCTTCTGGTTTCTATACTTACAAGGGAGTTGTAGAAAGCAAAATAAGCACCCTTGTCAGTCAGAAAATCACACTAAGATGTATTGATCTCAGGGAAGGTGCTAGAAGAGCTAAGGTGTGAAGCAGTGACCCAGGTGGAGAGGGTGTCATGTGTAAAACCTAGTGGTGATGTGTTGGTAAGGAATGGGAGGAGAAGGCAAATCAGGCAAACCAACCAAAGGGTGACCAAAACTCTCAAAGTTTGAGAGACTGTTTATAACCATTGTAATGCACAATTTGGTTTGATCTTTCTTCAAAGACCAAAGAGAAGTTGCTGAAATACGGGAAAGGGAAGGGAAGAGAGGGCAGTGGCTGAAGCATGGGACACATCAGAAAGGACTTGATGGCAGCTGGATTGGAGAAATGCTAAGGAGATGAAAGGCGGTGAAGGTGACAATGGCTATTGAAAGGATAAATTTAGGATCAGGCAATGGACTAGATATGAGAATGATGAGTGAGCCCTGGTGAAAGGACCAGCCATTGGGAGGGAGGACACGGGAAGAGACCCAAGAAATACAGAAAGATAAAGAATTATATATCAGACTGTGAGTTTGAGAAGGCCACAAGACATGCAAAGACATGATAAGAAAGCCATGTATTTGAAAATGGTTAGTCACAGCAACCATTCGACAAATGTGTGTTATCCTGAGCACATCTTGACTTCTAACCACAAACCGGGATGTACACTTCCTTTCTTGACTTCCTTCCAACATGCTTCCTCCTGTCTCACCTTTTTAAGAAGGGATACCATCTCTTGCGACCAAGCAGAAGGGTACGTTACAATTGCCGTCTCAAACATGTTCACAATTTCCTTGCTGGAAGTACTGGAGCGGATATGATATGGTCTCTTAAGGGAGAAAAAGAGAAAGAGCCTTCATTTTTACAAGTCAAAGGGGGGGGAAAGCCTGCAAGTATTTATGAGGTAAACTTTGAAATAATAAAACCTCAACAAGAACCCCTTCAAGATGATTGACAGGTAGCCATATAGGGTACATGGTCAAGGGTTGTCAGAATTACTACGGGTTTTTGAAAGAAATGTCATGGACTTTAGTTTTTCATCAAAATATCCTAAGTTTTAAGAACTTGTTATTTTACAGATCCAAACAAAATATTTCAGTGGATTGAACCAGTCTCTGATGCACTGATTTCAAACTGTTTTGTTCATAACTTTCAGGTGTATTTATATAAAAAGTGAATAATGAAGAGAAAAACTTCAAATTATTATAGAAGGTTGATTACAAACGGATCCATAATTTTCCCATAGCTTTATGTGAAATACAACAAAAACTGGGTGTTGTGGTGTGTGTTTGTAATCCCAGCACTTGGGAGGTAGAGGTAGGAGGATCAGGAGGTTAAGACTGGCCTCAGCTACATAACAAGTTCAAAGCCAGCCTGGGCTACCTGAGAGAGTAGCTTTTAAACAAAGAAACAAAAAACAAAAATGTAAAAACTAAACATAAAGAGAAAGTTAAGGATAGGAAATATCAACTCCAGTGTCTAATACTCTGCTTCCATGAAGTTTGTAGTGGAGAATTTTATGCTGGGCTAAAGGGTTAAATAAACAAATAGCAACAACAACAATAAAACTTTTCTAGAACAGTTATGGTCATCTATGGCTTTAGTGTGAATAAAAGAAATTAAAAACCAAAAAGAAATCCATATGAAAATCTCATTTGGAAACGTGTTGCTTTCTAACCTATTCTGAAAATTAAAAAAAATAAATAAAATGTTTTTTAAAATAAAAGACAAGCGAATGATGATTTTACATCTGTCCACTAGAGGGCAGACGTTATGGGCACTAACCTCTCTGCTGGACTTTCCTGTCTTCTAGGGAAACTGTAAGCAACTTAAGAGCCAGACAAAATTTCCACATTAGATTAATCACAGGACACTAATGTGTGTGTACACATTTATCACATGACTGACCTCTTCCAGATGTTTAAGTAATCACTGACAGATGAACTAATTTGGAGGAAAAGGAAGTGTTTGTTTTTCCCAGTAGTCAATTAAAAGGTTTTATAATGCAATCATGGGTTAGAGCTTCGAGGTCAGAAGGCCTTGGATGCTAAACCAGGTCATTCATTTTCTGACCCTCAGTTCCTTCATGTACAAGATGGAGCTACTTTATCAGCAAAATGAACCACTGCCCAAAGGTTGCTGGGGGAAACGGGAGGAGATGATACAGAGAAAGTTCTCTGTGGAGTGACTGGTGGCTCGCTGAAAACACGATGGGATATATGTCAAACAACCTGAACGTGTGCTGTCAGTAAAGAGGGAGAATATATGACTAACGGGCGTGCAGGAAGGGAGAGGGTTAGATGGGAGCAAATGGTGTCTTGTGGTTGTGTTTCAAGAGTACAGAATGAGAAAGGGTCCGTGGAGAGACAGCACAAGCGTTCCATCCCATCCCAGAAATCAGGAAGCACAGGCAGGAGGATGGCCAGCTTGGATTTAGCCTGGGCTGCGCCATGATTCTGTCTCCCAAACAAAACACAAAGAGCTTCAGCTATGGGACAACCAACACTACAGGGGGAGCTCCCTGGAATACCATTTACTGTTAATACAAAAGTGTAAAAGACATGGAGGTACTTTGGCCTTCTGATGACTGAGACTGGGGGATGACAACAGGTTAATGTTTAATGTCCAATCCACCCAAAGTGCAACTAGGCTCAGAGGGGCTCTTAAAGCACATTTTCTCATTCTTTTCTTTTTTTTTTCTATAGATAAGAGTGTGCAAATTAGCACGAAGTTATTGCTCCACACACCTCCTCTGTGGTTTGGTTATGATGATATTTGTAATTAAATGTTGCTGTTTCATTTTCCTCTGATTAACTGTATTTTTCAGCATAATCACATGCCATCTTTTAGTGATTCCTTCCTAGAATGTGCCAAAATTGATGTATAGTGCTTTGTCCCTCCCCTCATTTAATATGACATGCGTTGATGAAAAGCTACACAGTGTGGATGATATTAAACTATGTAAGCTATATATTACATTTTTAAAATGAATCAATAGTCTGATCACATGGAACAGAAAACACAAAAATTGATATGCCTGGAAATATTTGTAAGCTAATGTATTTACAAAATAGAGTTAGTTGTGAAAGTAAAATACACTGTTATTATCATATAGAAAGTTATATATTTGTACATATATATACATATATATATATATGTCTCAGCAGGAAGTTAAAGCATGATTTGTTTTTGCTGAAATTACTAAATGTGTCTACCTATAAATATTTGAAGAGGGTTTATTCACATGAAAACAGAAAGATTTGGAAGTGACAACAAAATACTAGGGATTTGTTTTATTTTGTTTCGTTTTGTCTGTTTGCTGGTGTAGATTTTGTTTTTGTTTGTTTTAATTTTCTATTTAAATTTTTTTTGAGTTACATAACTTCCCCCCTCCATTTTCTCCCTCCAAACCCTCCCACATATTCCCCGCTGCCAGCATAATCCCTAAATATTTATCTTCATACCTACAGCTAAGTATAGTTCTCTCATCCCTCATCAAGGAAGTTTTTCTTTGCAACAGATGGAGACCATTACAGAAAACTACAACCAATCAAAATGCAGAGTTGTGGAGTCCATTCCCAACAGATATATCTACAACACAACTCCTGCACCTAAAGATCTAAAGATCATTTATGCAAGAGGCATGGCTCCACCTGGTGACTTACGGTAAAACGCAGAAGAAGAGGGGTGAATTACAGAGGAAAATGATTGAGCCACAAAGAGGCAGAAACTGAAAACTTGCATGTTTGGACTGTATTCACAGTAGAAAATTATGCAAACAAAACAAAACAAAAAAAGCAGGAGAAGAAAAAAATTAAAAAGGATAAAATAGAAGCTCCCGGGGTGGGGGGGGGGTGGGGAGGGCTATTCTGAAGAGAACGTGACAGATAAGGCTGGACAACTAATTGATGGGGAAATGCTGCTTGTGAACCACGGGTCTATAAGACAAGTCAGAGGTGCAGGTGGGATTATGCCAGCAGAGAGAGCGTTTGTTTGAGTTAAAGCGTAGAGATAGAGGGCTGCAATGAAGGAAAGGTGTCAAACAACTCAACATCCTCTGTCCCATCTTCATGGTCAAAGGGAACGAGTTGGACTCTTGCTTTGAACTTGGTACCCCTTCCTGCTTTCTTATTTGTCTCCTCTTGGGGGGGGGTGGTGTCTAACATATGTCTGTGCCCATCATTCTATTTTGGAAGCACACGATTTGTCTGGCTTTACAGGCTCCCAGCGAGATGAGAATTCTGCCTCAGGATGAAACATGCCCTGAGTCCCATCCACACTGGATTTGGATGACATTCAGATGATGCTCGCGACTCTAGAGATGATGCTGGAGGGAGAAATGGCTATTGCTAATGGAATATACTGAGTGTATTTTACATGTGAAGAGGAGGTGGGTTCTGGAGATCCAAGAGAGAGAAACACCAGGGTGTGGATGTGTCCCTCACACACAGTCTTAGGTTGGAGCTCTAACCCTCATTGAGATGGTATTTGAAGACAGGAACTATGGCAGACAGTTTGAGACAGAATATATCCTGATGGAAGAACCTGACAGTTTAAGATTAAAAGACCCCCCCATCTCTGTTCTTTGCCTTCATATCCTCTCTGCATCCTTACCCTCTTCCCCCTCTTTCCCTGCCATCCCCCTTCCTGTTTCTGTGTTGAAGGACACCAGAACCCAGCATTGCTGACTCTCTGACCCGGACTTCCAGCCTCTACCAACTGTAAGAAAACAAATATTCTAAGTTACCCAGTTCACAGGAGGCTATTTTGTGTGTAGGCTGGGCTAACTATGATGAACCTTTGAGAGACATCTGAATTCTGCATTACTTTGTAAAAACTGTATAAAATATCATTTTTATTATATTTCTTTGATCTCTTTTTTCTAGAGAAGAGTTTCTTGTGTGAGAAATGTTTCCATCGACAAGGACCCTACTCCAGTTTGCCAGGGAACCCATACCCAGCAGCCACGCCGGACGGGGGACAAACAAGCAGTGCACAAGTTGTCTGGTGCCAACATTCACTCTTTTTTTTTTTTTTTTTGAGAGGTGTATCTGAATTAGAGCTCTGCTGAGTGATCGCAAAATGATTTTCTTTAAACATGCACGTATATTTACCCAAGATAGTGAGGTGTATTGATTTCCCTTCACTGGGAGTTTCTGATATCCAAATTATTAATTTATCTATGTAATTAATATTAACTGACAGATTGGGTGACACATATAGGACACTGGATTAATCTGTGCAGAGGTCTCAAGGGGTATTATTAATACCAGACAGTGTGTAGGTGTTTTCTGATTTCAAGTAAACTGCTGCTTGGTTCTTAGCAAATACTGCATTCTCTCATTCAGAAACAGAATCTGAAGGGGCTAGGAAGATGGATTAGTGGTTAGGAAACTGGCAGCTTGTGAAGGGCCTGAGTTTGGTTCCTGGCACCCACATCAGGTGGGCTACAGGTACCTGTAACTCCAGTTTCAGGGGATCCAATGCCCTCTCCTGGCCTCTGTGGGCACTGCACACATGTGGGGTACATACACACACTTGGGCACACATACATACACATAAAGAAACAGATCTTGAAAGCATGTTTTCTAGAATAATAAGAAATGAGAATGTGTGGTTTGACTGTACCCGGCCTCTCAACAGTTCGTAAGCTGTCACCCCCAGGGACCACCAGTCGACAGCAAAGGAGTACCCCGTTTCCTTCCTGGAGCTGAACATCTCAGGCGCTGCAAAACACAGAAAAGGTCAGTTTCACTCCCCGTGACTCCAATCAATCTGTTTTCCCAACACATTCCTCCGAAGAAGAATTAGCAGCCTGAAAGGTGTGAACTCTTTCAGCATGTTTATTATTCATTGGTAGATTGCTCACAGCAGGCAACATTTTCTAATTTTTTAGCTCTCTCAGCACTCCCATTCATTCAGCTAACACAAACAGATACACATAGACCTTAATGGACAAATTCTTCTCTTATTTAGAGCCAATTACTCTGTAGGTCCTATTGGGCCTCAATTGAGCCACTAACTCTGAGACAAAGAAAGCTGTGGGGTAGGGAGGGGTGTGTGTCTTGATCTGGAAAGTCTACACTAAAGGGGCTGAAATATCTGGCAATCTCAAACAATATGTAAGAGTTGTACAAGGCACATATTGGCTTGGGGATGCCTGGCAGCATCAGGGGAGGTGAATGCAGCCTCCTATTGTGTGTGAGAGCAGGAGAAAAGGAGAGAGGTCACTCAAGGGAAGTATAACACTTTGCAATAACCATGGGACCTTTATAACTATAGTTCTCTGAATTGACTCTACGGGAAAGCGGTCACCATCAATTGCACCTTCAGAGATGACCCCTCGGGCTTTAAGCACTTTGTTATACCTTTCTAAGACTATACTTGCAACCTAAAGGTTAGAACAGGGGACATGAAGTACAAAGCATGGACGGGTATAGTGCTGTTGCTCACCAGTACATACACAGTGTCTACTACAGAACCGGGCACTCAGAGTCGGTAGATAGAAACTTATCACACAGAGGAATGAACACTGAAAACACCAGACTTGTGGTTTCATTATCTCTCTAGTTGTGCTAGGTTCAAATGCTACCTCGACCGCTTACGGTGCCCATGGAGCAAATCAGTTGGCACCGCATAATTCCTGCTCCCCAGCAAAATCAGAATTCCAAAAAGACTTCTTTATCAGTTTAGAAACTAAATGAATTAATGCATGTCTAAATGTCAACATAGTGTCTGGTATTTGCAAACAAACAAACAAGCAAAAGAAACAAAAGCAAATGTCCATAACAAATGAGGAATTTGTCTAGTTCAAAGGTGCATAGAGTTGATGCCAAGCCTCCTGTAGTGAGTTACTGGGCAAGGAAATCCTGAAGACATAGCTTCTTTATTCAAGCCTGCTTACCTATGCACTTCAATTCTAACTAAATTTCTGTGGACAGCTTCCCATTACAAGGGTAGAATATCGACATCCCGATGCTCAGGACTGACTCTAAGAGCTTTGTGCTGGAGGACTAAGTGGGTCTCATGCCCTGGTGAATTCATGTTTCACGCATCACTGTGTCCGTTCTTCAAGGTCCAAGTCCCAGTGCAACTGGGGAGATAATGGCCCTGACCCTACAGTGCTCCTGCACCCCTGGATACAATGGACTGTATTTTCTCATTCCTTCTTCAATATTGTGCCACAAATCATCTCCAAGGCGACAGGTGGCAAACATTCCACTTAGAAGACATCCAGACCATTTGGAACCATGGCAGAGACTATGTTGTTAGGAAATGCCAAACAAAGTAAATATTACACTATCAAAACAGTGTGCTCTCTCATATCAAAGCATCCTTGGAGGAGGTGTGACTATTTTTTTTTTTTTAAGACAAGGTTTCTCTGTGTAGTTTTGGTGCCTGTCTTGGATCTCGCTCTGTAGACCAGGCTGGCCTCAAACTCACAGAGATCCACCTGGCTCTGCCTCCCAAATCCTGGGATTAAAGGTGTGTGCCACCACTGCCTGACTATTCTTTTTGATATTCTGCAGTACAAGTAGATGTCTACCTTTGATCTGCTATTTGCTCTGTTTTCAAACATGGAGCCATTTGCGTATGCATTCCTTCACTAAACAAGGCTTCACAGTGTGCTAAGCCCCAAGGAATTGTGATGGGAGTTTAAGAACAAAAACCATGACAACATACAGAAGCGCAGTGACTCTTTAGGCCCTTACACAGGCAGACAGTGATGGGAGAGGCTGAGGGGCTCTCTCTGATTCTTTGGGAAGATCCCCTGCTCCCGAGAGGAGCCAGACGGAACTGGAAAGGCATCACTTTCCCTCCAATTACACAGGAGGTCTTTTGTGTGGAACTTTTTTTTTTCTTTTTTAAAGAGTTTTTCAATATACACATCTAGAAAGCATCTGAAACACAAGAGAAGGGAACAAGTACGTGTGGCCACCATGCACGATCTTGCTCCCACCACAGCACCTGTCCTGTCCACTGTGCCTAGAACTCACCATCCTGAAGTTTAATTGAACAATGCTGTTTTTTTATATTAACATATACATTTCTAAAGACCAGTTTAATTTTGCCTGTATTATATATACTTCTTCAGGACTATGAATTAATGGACTGGGGGAGTAACTAGCGACATAACTGTTTACTTAATTTGCTTCAAGAAATTACAATAAAGGGAACATTAACGAAGTAAAAAAGGGAAAAAAGGTGAAGGAAAACATCCTTATAGTCTATCAAGTCCTTTTAAATGAAATGCTAGTCTCTGTAGTCATTTGTGTCTTGCTTCTTTAGCTCAATAATATTTGCTCATGATTTATCCAAATTACCAGGCAATTTGGTTTGTTTGAATTTAGTTCTACATGAATACATGGTGATTTACATACCTGCCCTATTATGGATAGCTGTTGGAGTTATTTTCAATTTGGGAGTATTGCAAACAGTGCTCTTTGGACCACTGCTGTGCTGCTGTGATCCTGTATCATTAGTGATGCTGTCAGGAGGGGACATGCTGGAGATGGGGGTTTGCATTTCATACACCTAGATAAGGCCAAAATACCCAACTAAGGGCTGTGCAGTTCACACCAAGGCCAGCAGTCGAAGTTCCTTTTGCTCAACACTCTTTCCACACTTTGGATTTTTACTGATTTGTTGCATGTGCCATTTTATTTCATTGCAATTTAAAATGAATTTCCACTGATTACTAACATGCTTGCTACAATTTCCGTGTTTAACTGGGTATTTGAGGATGATCATTTGGTGTTTAGAGTTTAAAAACCAAGACACTAGGTTTTTGTCAGGATGTAAGGAAAAGGTCTCCCAAATAATTCTATAATATAATGAAAATAACTCACAAGATTTAACAGAAATTACCTCAAATCTTATCCTTTAGTAAACTGTGGAAATGATGAGTTTTGGAAAAAGAACATAAACCCTAATAGCCCATACATTAACCTATATTATAAAGCTATGACAATTAATACTGAAAACCCCAGAGTACAGATATTAGTATATAAAGTTACTTAAATGATGATTAATGATTTTCAAATCGGCATGGGAGGGCTGTGATTTCGCACAGAATTTCCAAATAATTACTTAATAATCTAACAAAAATAAAGTAAGATTCTTACTAAATGTATGTTCAGTGAAAGTAGTGTAGAAATGATATTAAGTAAAAATGAATAGAATAAATAAAGTCTTAGCTAAACTTATCTAAGATGTGGAATAAGAAGATCTAGCTAAGAATAGCATCCATGACAAAAACCCTGAATAAGTCCACAAGCAAACCTGAGAGACAGGACATGTGTTCCACATGTGCCAGGCCCTGGGCATGAGTCCTAGCCCTCCACACAAATATGAGTAGTTTGATCATATTAACAGGAAGTTCAGTACACATGCGCGCAATCCCATCAGTCCGGAGACAAAGCAAGGAGACTGCTGCACGTTTGAAGTCTGAGCTCATAGAAAGTTCCAGGCCAGCCAGAGCAACATGGAAAGAGTCTGCCTCAAAAACTGAATCTTAAAGCCAACAAATTAAGGAGACAGAAAACTCGTGTATAGTAACACAACAGATACTACACAGTAGGAGCTAGGATTTAATATACCCAACGCATAAAGGAAGGGATTATTTACATAATCACCAAGAAGCACAAAGTAGAGAAGAAAAGCAGACCCAGTATGAAAATGAGCAGATACTATGAACATGGAATACATAAAAAGCCACAGAGATAGATTTCAACATCACAATGTGGTCCACTCCTACTGACCGTTTTTGGGAGGTTGAGGTCCTGATATTTGGGCACAGGTGAGGATGCAGGGAAGTTCATGTGTTATGTTCTTCCAGCACAAGTGGAAATCAATATGAACCTTCAGGTAGAAACCTTAGCATGTGTGTCCTATAACCAGGAATTCTTTCTTGCAATGTTAATTTTAGTTAATAAGTAAAACTTATATATGTTCATTATGTACAATACATTTTGAAATATGAATATAGTGTGAATGGATAAATTAAAGCAACTATTAATTCAACACATTTACCATTTTTTGACATGTGTTTGTGTGTGTGTGTGTGTGTGTGTGTGTACACTTGTGCACATTCCATTCTGTGATGTGAATGTGGAGTTCAGAGGATAACTTGTAGGAGTCATCTCTCTCTTTCTACTATGTGGGTTCCAAGGATCTGCTCAGCCATCTTGTTGGCCCCCTCCTGCTTTTTATGTTGATAAAAAACCAAAGTTACTCTCGATTCTCAAGCATAGGAGACATTATTTTATAATAGAAGTCATAACAGAGAAATAATGAAGTTGGTAGAAATGATTCTGCTAACAAGATTTCTATTACAAAATTATATTTCAAACTGAGAAACAACCAAGTGCTCAACAATCAAGGATGCTAGACACATTGTTGTGGTGCACTCTGATCTGCAGCACATGATACAGAATGTTAGTTCTGTTTCCTGACATGGAAAAATAAACAGTGATAGTTATCAGACAAGACTCAGGCTCTGTTGGCTGAGGAAGGAGGTGTGTTGACTGACTTGAACGAAGGGCATCAGATGGCTCACAGCTGTGGTTCTCAACTTTCCCAATGCTGTGACCCTTTAATACAGTTCTTCATGTTGTGCTGACCCTCAAACATAAAATTATTTCATTGCTACTTCATAGCTGTAATTTTGCTACTGTTATGAATCATAATGTAAATATCTGATATGCAGGATATCTGATATGTGACCTATATGAAAGGGTCATTAGAGCCTCCCTTCCCAAAGAAGTCACAGCCCACAGGTTGTAGTTTAGACCATCCTCCTCATCTTTCCTTGGACCTGTTTGCTAACTGCTCAGATTGCTCACCTCTAAAGTGGAAACAGCAACAGTTATTGCCTTGCAGAACTGTCTTCAGAGTGAGTGATCCAAGGCCTGCTGTCAGAATGTACCCAGCAAGCTAGAAATGTCTGTCATTACACCATTATCACTGCCATCTCCCCAAACGTTCCAGGCTAGGTGTTTCTAGATTCAGGTTTAATTTCATGCTCTGTCAATCACTTGCTCTGTGGTTATGATCATGCCATTTTCTCTCTGGGTTGGATTTTTTAATGTCGAAATAAAAATAGTAGTAAAATCTGTCTCATGGAGTTGTTTTAATGATGTAATAAATATTAAAGATGTAAGAAAGCACCTGGGACATCATAAGTGCTTACTACATGCTAGCAAATGTTGTTACCTTTACATTATCAAATGGATATTTACGTTTAAGAAATTTAGTCTAATCCAACTTCTAAAAATGTAAAGATAAATGTGTTTGTACATAGAGAAAAACATTCAAAAGGAAGCTATAAACATCTATTGGTAGGAGAATTAATTTACTTTTTGCTTGTCAGCATTCTGCACTTTTTTCATAGTGAACGTGTGCGTGCATTTGCGTGTGCGTGTGCGTATGCGCCCCCCCCCCACAGTTTCTCCTCTAATAGGGAGAAGGCTTTAAGTGGTGAACTTCTAATTGATCTGGATTATACTCACACAGCTCTAAGGAGAGCTGGAATAATGAGGTGGAATAGGAGGGCAGAAGGTAAGAGCATGCGGAGGACACGCCTCTCATCTCATCTTTGATTCAGCCTAGACTTCTGTCTTCTTAGTTTTTTATTCTTTCTTTCTTTTCTTCCTTCCTTCCCTCCCTCCTTCCTTCCTTCCCTCCCTCCTTCACTCCTTCCTTCCTTCCTTCACTCCTTCCTTCCTTCCTTTCTTTCTTTCTTTCTTTCTTTCTTTCTTTCTTTTTCTTTCTTTCTTTCTAGTTAATTGCTAGTGTTCTACACCACCATTGTAAAGTGGGTGCTAGAAAATTACCAGAAGGCATAGTTTACTAAATTATATGAATACAATTTTAAAAGAAAAAGCAAGCTCCTATCCATAATTCTTCATGAAAAGAGATCTATCAAAAAACCCACACACACAAAAAAAAGGCAAAAGCAGTTGTTCATAAAGCCATAGGCAATGTCCTTCACACATTCCTTTTGGAATACAATGGGAAACATTTCTAACATGAATGGCAAACTAAACTGGTTCAGCTCTTAAAGAATCATGAGTGGAAATTACCCAGCACACATTTCACCCCTTATGCCTCCCAATATCTGAAGCCAGACAAAGCTTGACTTAAGGCTAAGACTTTCATTTCAAGATGACTAATTGTTCCTGTGCAGATCATGGTAAATTGCTGAGGGCCAGGATGTCTTCATGTAAAGATGATAGGTATAGTCAGCCTTATAGGTCAGGTTGAGAAAAATAAATGAATAAATGGATATAAAGTATATAATACATTGTCTGGTCCACAGGAAGAGTTTGATAAATACTAGCAATTGCCCATTAAAATTGTGAAAGTGGGATGGTGCCTGGCCTGGTGTCTGGATCCCAATTTCCTTGTTCTATCCTATGAAGATGCTAGAAATGACAAGTGTGAAAAAATTAAATTATACAGATATTACACTTAAAATGACTGGGGAGAGGAAAGAAAGTGGTCCTCCCGTGCTCCTGTCACCATGGAAACCATCCCTAGAAACCTCAGATGCACACTTTATGATTTGGCGCCAAGAAAATAGCCTATAATGTGGAAACCTGGGGAATAAACTGGACAGACCAGCAGGCCTAGATATTCCCTTTTATCACTAGAGTGCCATGGGTTGTAGGCAGGAAAACGGGCTGAATTATATGTGCTCATTATTTTAGAAGTGACAAAAGAAATTTATTCTCCCCACTGGTCATTGAGAGCCATGAAATCTGCAGTTGTTCAAATGTTACATATAATAAGGCCTCCCCCACCCCCACCCCCACCCCCGGGACAATCTTATGGTGGTCTTTCATGTAAGAGTGACCCTCCGCCCCTTACATGGAGGAAAGAGAATAGAAAACTGGTAGGAAAAAATTGAAAGTGACATTGCTCTTATCCTTGATTTTTCAAGTTCAGACCTTTTTCTATGAAATTCTCTGGCCGTATCTAGCTTGTTTTATCCATTCTACCCTTTACTGAATCCCTTCAGTTTCAACAGCTTTAAGATCTTAACTAAGCAAGAGAGATGCACAAGCAGAGACTGGGTTTCCTTCTCCTATCATCTACTAGTAATCTTGCATTGTTGAATGTCTTGTAACTGGTTGGTACCCCACCCCCACCTTCCACCCCATTGACAGCTTATCAATTATTACAATCTAGTACATTTTAATCCCTTTGCTTATTATAATGCTTCAGATATCTTAAAATTTAGCATGGTGAATCTTGAAAGCAGTCTCTCAGAGCTCAGTCACCCACCTCACCAGGCTGGATTTTCAAGCCTCGGTGAGGGATGGAGGACTGGGCTGGTTCTTACACACCTCCGTCTCTTGTTTCCTAGCAAGCACTGCTTGCGTTTGAACATGTAAAAGGGACCATGAGTTCCTACTGCATGTATGATGAGTCTGCCACAGGGTTGGCAGCGCTTGTAATTTCTTTCTGCTTACACACCAGTGACCTGATGACTTTGTAAGCCTGTTGATGACAGGGGATCTACCCTTAGAAAGTCTGCGGCAATTAGTCTGTACTGTAACTGGTGGTGGCATCTCCCGTGAGCCATACAGACATGAGTCTCCTTTCTAAGCTGTAAGCCAGCACTGGAGAACCTGGACCCTGTGAAGCTGGACCACAAGTTTTACCAATCCCACTCCACACACCAAAACAGTCAAGTTCTGTCTCCTAATACTAATATGTGTCTCCACAGTCAAGAAACCCTCATGAACAACTAGGGTCTGTCAACTCAGGAAACAGCAAGCCCAGCAGACAGACAGACATCTAACTCGAATCTGAGGGTTAAGATCCTGATATCACAGCCAAATCAATAATTAACAGATAATTACGAGAATTAACTCACATCTGTAGCAGTGATGTGAAAGAGGATGCACTTCATTACTGTGAGAACCACATGTCTCCTGATAAATAGTTCTCTATATATTTTCAGCGCAGACATGGGGTACAGCAAGTTCTACTAAAACGGTGACAACTGAAGATGGAATTTGTAGCTGATTTGTTGCTAAAGTTAAATGTAGATTTTATGGACTATTTGACTCCCAGCCCTGCACTGTTAAATTCTTAATCATCAAGGCAAAACCCAGTTCCATATATCACTGTAAACGAAGGAGTGCACATAACCGAACAGTTCTTAGGCATAACCTATTTAGAAAATTAACTCATGAGATTGCTGTGGAAACAAAATTGAAGCTAACCCCATAACTGGGAAGGTCCTTTGGAAACTTTACCACATTGTGCATGCACACAGTATAATTTAAATAGTACTAAAATCATTACTCTGGTCACATGTTACGACTCAACTTATTTCCGATTCTTTTTGTTTGATTTGTTTTGGATCTCTCCTACTGGCATGTAAGTTCCATGAAGTAAAGACATTGCATGTGTTGTTTTTTAATGGGTCATGATCATGTCAAAACCTTTCCACATACATGGGTAATCAGCTATTGATTGAATTAATACTTTCATTCAGAAATGAATGGACAACTAACTAGGTCATAAGCTAGCATTTGTAGAATGTGATTGATGTCCCTGCTGGACCAAGGTCACCCCATGTAGCTTACTAATGCAGGTGCTTCACTTCAGACCTATGACATCTGTAGTCTCTCAGGTAAAGCCAACCAGAAAGAAGTCTGTCTGCTCCCAGTCCAAGTCCTTCTGAATTTGACCCTCAGCAAATGATATCTAGAAGAATCAGAAATAAAAGATCTGTTCTTACAAAGGAAAGACACTTATGAGGCTGCTCACACCCACCCATGTAAGGCTTGGTGCCAGCCACGGTGGTGATCCGAGTCTCCTTGGGCAGCAGAGCAGCAATGTTGAAGTCTGTGATGTGCACATGCCCTGCGGGGAGAGGAAGACCAGGAGAATGTTAAATCCCTTCAACCTAGAAGAACAGCCATCCATCTAATTGAAAAGATCTGGATGCTTAGCCTGTTAGTTCTGGTATGCTAGCTGCAACTGAGTACAGGCAATAAAAGCTCCCTTATTCCATCCTCTAGGCCAATGAAGCTTCAAACCAGCAGGTCTGCAGCAGCCAGAGCATGACTCGCAGCCATTAGTCTCTGACTATAAACTTGTAGTACAACCTCAGACTGTTTGAAATGTGGTAGACGAGTTCATGCTCCAGGAATTCTTCTGGGTGTTATTGTCTGCTGACACCAGTCCAAACTGCCTCTCCTATATATATACCATATAGGCCACAGCCAGGGCCTTGAAAAGTATCACAATTCTCATAATCTCATATGAGATCATTAAAAAAAAATACAAGTAAAACTACTGGCACAGGTATGGGTGCACATTTTTGTTGTCGCTGCTGTTCTCCTTGTTTTTTAAGACTCCATTTGTACGGGGGAGGCAGACAGGATATGTTGCATTCAGTGATTTCTAACAAAGTAAATTCTATTAAGGGACAACAGGCAAATTTCAGAATTTTATTTAAAGGGATTGGGGGCCAGGAGATGTGGTCTGTGTCCAGACCTCTGTCCCTGACCAGTAGTAGACATTAAGTCTTTTTCCTACATTGAGCCTAAATTTCCCCACATTAAAAAATAATGGGTAGATTAGACGACGTCTAGGGACTCTTTGAGTCGTGAAACACAGCAATAAACAGGTCTCTCCTGGTTGTAACACACTGCAATAAAATGTGTGTGTAGCACTTAAGTTTGGTAAAATATATATATATATATATATATATATATATATATATATATATATATATACCTTACATAATGTTCCAGGGCTGCTGTGTATACAACTGGAAGGAAAAAAATGGGCAAAGCAGGAAACTCAAGCTAAGTTGTATATTAGTTGTTGACACAACAGTTATCTGCCTTGCTAGGAACTGGGAGTGTTGGCATTCCCATTTACATGTGTTGGCTGCTTTGATGAAATAGGGTTAGAAGAGGGAATATCGCTTTATTCTCCTTCCCGGATCTGCAGTCCAAACTCCCCACACTAGACTCCACAGTCTGCTTCTGCCCATCCAGCCCATTGCTAAGGAAAACTCTCACTCTCTCCATCAACATGGCTCTGTTTTGTGCAGAAAGTACCTTTTTGTTTGTTTGTATGGCATTTTCATAAGGTAGAAGCAGCATTTGTCAAAATGAAAGTTAAAGTATTCTTGGCCAAATCACATCAATGAATAATTTCACTAGCTCTCTTTAAATAGTTCTTGGTTTCTTTTTACTTCTATTTCTCCATAGATCATGCTCCAAATATTGGACAACTTTGGAATTCGATGCAGATTAGGTGGGCCTGAAATTGCCCCTGTTATGAGCCTGTTCTCTGAAGTCAGGATGTGTGGCTTTAAGTCTAGTTCCCACCACTACCCAGCTAAGTTACCTTGAAAAAGTCACCTGTGTTCTCTGACTGTAGTTTATGGGAAATGAAAGACAGCAGTGACTATGGGAGACTTAGCCCAGCACTCATCAGGGCACCAGAATTTTGACAATCATCAGAAACTAAGTCATAGTTTTTGCAAAACACACGTTCCCCTCCAACTACAACTGAATGGATAGGAAAGCCAGGCATCTGCATTGAAAACAAAAAACTCCAGAAGATGGTCATGAGCATTTAGGCATGAAATCCTTTCCTAAACTTTGGGGAGGTTTTCCATCATGGGTGTATGGTTGCCTAGACACGTGTTGGAGTAGAATGTAAAGGATGCTTTGGATACGCCCAATCCTGAAGCCTGTTCTCTGGACCAGAAGCATCAATGTCACTCAGGAACTTGTAAGAAATGCAAAACTCCGAGCTTCTCCATATTTCCGGGTCAGAAACATGAAGGTCCATATCCCAGCATTCAAACAAGCCCTTCAGGTGACTCTGATGTCACAGAGAGCTTGACATCACTGTTTTGAAAGAAGACCTGATTCAGTGGAATAGTGAGACAAGTCTCACAAGACTACAAAGTAAGTATGGGGTAGACTGGCCCAAAAAAGACAAACCCAGTCAGCACTGACTGTCTTCTGCTCAATGTGGGTGAGTGAATGAGTATCTACTAACACCTGCACACAGTTCCTTCAGTTTTCACAGGGCTGTCACTACCTGTCCCAGCGAAGTGGTCCCTGTTGTATAGGTAACTGGCTTACAGCTAAGTTCATAGGATCCAGAAGTGACTGAATTAAAATTAAGATCTAGAGATTGGTTTAGGATCTAGATGTTGTTCTAGTGACATTTTGAACCAGATTCTGAACCTTCCAAAATGTGTGTTCTGTCACAAAACCAAAGGACTGAGCAACTTGAAACACGTAGTTTTTGTTTGACTCGGACATCTTCCCCTGCCAGGATGTGAAGGAAATATGTGAGACCTAGGATTTACAGGCGCTCTAGCTGGTGTATGCCAACTTCCCAGTGCCATGGGCAAAGCTGAGCCTCAGTTCCCAC
This sequence comes from Peromyscus leucopus, assembly GCF_004664715.2. Taxonomy (NCBI): domain Eukaryota; kingdom Metazoa; phylum Chordata; class Mammalia; order Rodentia; family Cricetidae; genus Peromyscus; species Peromyscus leucopus. The sequence goes on along the minus strand of NC_051079.1, from coordinate 31,733,888 downwards.
CGGTGCTTCTGTTCTGAGCTTAGCCTGCCAGCTCTCTCCTGTGCGGTGAGGGTGACTTCCAAGGCTGGATTAGAGGGATGGGTTCACTGTGATGCTGATGGAAGGAATCAGGACTTTCCTTGAGAATGAGGGAATGTGATACCTTCTTCCACAACCCAGGGCTCCAAGCAACTCCTGGAATAAAGTGATCAACCTTAACACTATAGAGATACTAGATTACATTGTCTTTGCTTTGGTGCTGACCTCAGCATTGTAGGATGTTTGCTGTAAAGTTTTTTCAGACAAGACTAAGGACTTCCTGATCTGGATACCTGGGGGAGAGTTTCCACCTTGGACAGCTTAAATAACCTGAACTCATCTTTCAGGGCTATTCAGATCAGCTATCACTGTTATCTGTATTCTTCTTCACTGTGCTCAGTTTGAGGCCCCTTTCCTCAACACATCTCTCTAAGACACCGTATGTCATCAGTTGGCAATGGCCACAACTGTTAAAACATCCATGTTTGCAATGTATACAGTATGTGCAATAAATAGAATTTTCCTGTGATGTCAGCTATTCTCAGCTATAGCTCAGATGTGATCATCATTATCTGGGGCCACATGTATTGTCTTACATTTTAAATAGGATGTTTTCTTGAATTTTTTCAGCATGTGTTGGGACTCTTCATGGAGGAAGCTGATAAGATAGAAGGCTCCGTTCATTCTCATTCTCAAGAATAAATTTTCACCTCCCTCTCTTGTGACTACAGATATTAAGAAGCTAAATTATGTATAATTTTATAATCGCCACAGTCTTTGATATGCCAGACAGACATTATTGTTCCTCTGAATATAACATTCATTTCCCGACTAACTTAAGAAAAACACAAGTTCTTTAGACACTGTGTAATTGATAGAATTGGATTGGCCAATTCAACTCGTAGGATGTGAAAATACGTATCACGACAGTTTGCTCCGATTCATCCAAGACCTGGTGCCATATTGGCCCTGAATTAGTACAAGTGAGATATCTGGGGAGAGCAGTAACTTGAGTGTTCAAAATGAAAAACATTTTTTATGTCAAATGCTGAATCGTAAGAGATGTTCATTCACACTGCAAAGAGATGTTCATACACCATCTTGTATGATCTCACACGAATGCCATCACGTGCTGGTGAAAATGAACAATATGAATAAGTGGAACAAAACAAAGCTTCATCCTTTTACTGAGCACAGGTGAATTAAGACAGGAGCCACAGGGTGTATACCATACTCAGGTGGAAGGATGGGCACAGGAGGAGGCATGTAAGAAAAATGACACAGCTGCCCTTCTCTCCATGCCAGGAGTGAAGTAGCGAGAATGTGGTGACGAAGATCAGAGACGCTTCAGCCCTAAGAGGAACATGGGAAATCGGAACAGCTGCTGCTCCAAGGGGCAAGCATCGGTTTGTGGTCCAGCTGATTCTCATAAGAACAACCACATCAGAAGCTTGGAGGAAACAGGCTTGAGAATGTAGTCACTTAAAAGTGACTAATAATTTTGGTTCGTGAACAGTGCTGAAGTCAAATTGTTTGTAATCTAAGTGAAAATGACGTCAAAACAATTATCTTTTCTAGAAAGGGAGCCCCAGGATAGGGTTTCCAGAATGGATCCCAGACTTTTCACCCTGTCTGCTTCTATATTACTCAGAATCTTTTCTTTTATTAATAGCAACAATTCTGAAGGTGAGTTCAGAACGGGAATACAATATAGTTCCTGTGGCTGTTGTTGCTGTTCATTGTTTAAATCAAAGCCTGGAGAGTGAAAAGGGGCAATGGAGATTTCACATTATCTGAGACACTGGAACTTTCCCTCAGGAAGGCTAGGAAGACAGTCTCCACATCCCAAGCCACAAAGCCCTACCCAGAATGAAAATGCCAAGAACAGTGACCTCAGATAACTGTGTAAATGAAGGAAGAGAGGTTGGATCATTACAAGGAGAGTTACTTGAAGATTAAGGTAAAATGACCTTGTTTAAACCCAGGATTCAACAAGAAAAAAAAGGATCATTGGTACATCACATCTTAAAAGCCAAAGTAATTCTCTGGGGAAGACTAGTAATCGCTTAACTTCCGTAGACTCTGTCTGTAGAGATCTGAGCTATATCAGATACATACTGCTCTACACAGAGCCACACAGAGCATCTTCAACACAGTCCTTGGCCAGCTCTGAAAGCCTCTACAATCTCATGGAAGCCCCACTCCCATTTGGTTCTAAACGGTTTCTGTTCATTCCTTTGTTTTTATGGCTGGCATTGCATCATACATTGTCAGTGTTGTGTTGGTGCTTAAAAGGATTCCAACATGTTCTTGTTTTCTGAGAAACAAAGGCACAGAGACTGTTTGGGCAACTTGACCAAACTCTGAGAGCTAGTGAGAAGTGAACTGGGTTTTAAAGCAATCCAGCTCTGGTATTCCGACTCTAAACAACACTATAATCATTCTTTCGCAAGAGTAGACTCTCTGTGGGGCTAAACCTGAAAACTAATTGACTAATTAAAAACTAATTCACTCACTTTCTTCCTAATCTATAATCACCAATTTTCCAAGAAAAAATAATGATGATGAGGAGGACAATGATGAAGAGAAAATAAAATGAAGGATGATGGGTGCATGTGTAGTATAAGCATGATCAAGCATGTTCTAAGAACCAAGATTGAAACTGGAGTGAAAAATGTTTCCATTGGTAAGGTCTACATGTCTCCTCAGAGTCTTCCAAATGATGAAGTGATAGATATTCTTGCCTAAGGGCAGCTGTCTGTCATGAAATGTAATGAGTAGACCAAAACCTGGTTCTGCTAGGCCAGCCATGTTTTCCCAAAAGCTTGGTGGCACAGAGTTGCTTTTTGTCTAAATAACAAAAGGGTGGCGTGTGCAGGCTGCCCTTCTCTCCAGTAATGGAAATTCATAGTGTATTTAAACCAGGCATGGGAGGATCATGCCTCCCCTAGAAGTCTGGGAGAGCTGGCGTTTGCATGAAGGTCACCTTCATGCTAACTCTCAGCATTGCTCTGAATCTCAGACACGTGTTCCAAAATGTCAGAAGCTATAACGGTAAAGAAACAAGACATTGGAAGGAAGTGGGGGAAAAAAATCCCTTCAGACAGCCCATAAATAAGTAATGACTTTGCGCTTTGAGATTAGGGGCCGTGAACAAAGGTGTTTCTTAGCTCTCTGAGCCTAGATGGGGCTGGGGAAAAAAAAATCAAGTTTCAATTCAAGAAGGTAAATAAATAATAAGGGAAGGATGGTCCTTGAAGTTTCAGTTTTAATTGCAAATCCTGCTTATCAAAGTTGAAAACACAAGGCTCTTCACAGATTCAGGTTTGCTTTGCAGAAGTTTTTCAACATGAAACAAGGGTGAAACTGCCACTGGGAAGTCAGGTGAGGGCAGCTAAGTACCCTGGGACTCCACAGGGCTTGAGTCACACACACCACTTTCCTAACAATGCACCTAGTAACACAAGGGCCCCCTCCTGATCAATCCGCACGTACCCGCTGCTTTAAACAATAAAGTGAGTTACTCTTTGACTGTCCTATAGCAATACCCATTTCCATTTGAACATATCTTAAGATATGGTAAGGAATGAGGGAGGAAGAGAGATTAGCTAGTGTACTGGCTGGTTTTGTGTGTCGACTTGACACAAACTGGAGTCATCAGAGAGGAAGGAGCTTCAGTTGGGGAAATGCGTCCATGAGATCCAAACAGTAAGGCATTTTCTCAGTTAGTGATCAATCGGGGAGGGCCCAGACCATTGTGGGTGGTGCCATCTCGGAGCTGGAGGTCCTGCCTGGGTTCTATAAGAAAGCAGACTCAGCAAGCCATGGGGAACAAGCAGCATTCTTCCATAGCCTCTTCATTAGCTCCTGCCTCCAGATTCCTGCCCTGTTTGAGCTCCTGACCTGACTTTCTTCAGTGGTGAACAGTGATGTGGAAGTGTAAGCTGAATAAACCCTTTCCTCTCCAACTTGCTTTTGGTCGTGGTATTTGTTGCAACAATACAAAACCTAACACAGCCATTACTTCACACTGGTTTGGGGCTCATGTACATTAAGGTAACTGTGTCTTCTGAGTGAGCTTTTAGGTAACATCCTCTATTTACTATCTTATGCTTGTGCAAAATTGGACATGTATATGATTAAAATCAGATGCACTGTAGGAGAAAACATAGTAAAAGGAGCTTACATCATTCAGTCCTATCAATCAAAACAGAAAGACCTTCCTACCAACCAACCTTTTCTCCTGGGCTGCATAAAAATGAAGCCTCAAACCATAACTGGGGCTCTCGGACACTCTAGCTGCAGTAGGCTACTGCTTCTTTGCAGTGTTATCTTCTACCGTCTTTAAATGAAACTGCTTTGCCATTTGTGTGCACTTTTTCAATTATCTTCATGAGATGCCAAGAGCCTAGAAACACTTATTGCCAACAGTGCCCTCCGGCAGTACTCCCCCATTTACAGCAGGCAAGCTGTATGCCCTACAGTATCCCCTGATGTCGTACCAATAACTCCAAAAAGACTTTTTAAAATGTTGAGAAGAGAGCTGAGGAGGTGTCTCTATGGTTAAGAGCACTTGCTGCTCTTCCAGAGGACCCAGGTTTGATTAGCAGCACTCTTGGGGTGGTTCAGGGCCATCAGTGAGTAGAGTTCTAGGGAATCCTATTCCTTCTTCTGGCCTCTGCTGTCAGTGCACACACACATGATACACAGATATACATGCAGGAAAAACACTTATACACATAAAATAAAAATTTTAAAACATGTTATAAAGAAACCATGTCTATTTCATTATGTTGGCAAAATCTTTTTTCTTTTCTTTCTTTCTTTTTTTCTTTCTTTCTTTTTTTTTTTTTTTTTTCTTTCTTTCTTTTCTTTCTTTCTTTTTTCTTTCTTTCTTTCTTTTTTTTTTTTTTTTTTTTGAGACAGGGTTTCTCTGTGTAGTTTTGGTGCCTATCCTGGATCTTGCTTTGTAGACCAGGCTGGCCTCGAACTCCTGAGTGCTGCCATTAAAGGCGTACACACACCACCACCACCACCACCACCACCACCGCCTGGCCACAAAATCTTAGCCAGTGAGCTTGTACTTTAGGCAGCTACTATCCCTTCATGATTACTGCCATTTTCCACTATCAATTTTATATCTGGACCCAATAATACCATTTTTACCTACTTTACATTTTTTCTTTAAGCTCATTTATTTTCTTAACTGAAAAAAAAATTGAACATAAGACTTGATAATCCCTTATGTGTGGAAGGAATTTGCCTTCATGAGATGCCAACTATGAAAGAATACACTAACAAAATCATCTCAGTTACTTGGTGGATACCATTACCTGACAAACTCTCTGCATTCAGATTAGCTCTATCTTTCACTGGAAGATATTAGGAAAACTAGTACTAAAATAACCAGATAGTTTTCTGGAAGAAATATAGCACTGGAAGAAAATAAAGTAAAGAATGACACTCTCATTGTGTTACTTATCTCAATGTTATTTAAGAGTCGATTATTGGAGTATTACATTGCTATAAAGTTTTCCTATCTAGTCTCTCCTACACACAGATGAAATGTATATGAATATATATATATATATATATATATATATCAACTGAATCAAGCTAGGGTGATCAATGTGCTTTTAAATACCTGTCACATAGATGATTGCAAGCAAATCATTTACTTACCATGTTCATCCAGTAAAATATTGTCAGGTTTCATATCCCTAGAGGAGGAAATAAGGAAAAGATAAAGTTGTTCATAATAAAACAAACAGAGCCATATGGTAAAAGCAAAAATGCTCAATAGATCCTATTTAGGGTTGAAACATTGTACTAGCATTTCATCCTATTATTATAGAATCTGAGACAGTTAACATTAACTGTGTGGATTAGAAAACTAAGGATTTAGTCAAGGTTGCAGATCAATAAATGGAAGAATTGGGTTCTGAACATGGGCTTATTTCATGCACAAAGACTCTTAATTGCTATAGCATGAAAGTATTGGCCAACGGGGTTTATGGGACATTGACATTGACATAAAGTAGCATGAGTAGCATTATCCATTGTCTTCCTGTGAAACCCCAGTTACACATGATGTAATGCCTTTAATTGCTTAATTATTGTGCTCGGGGTAGTAAAAGAGACAAATTGTCTATAAGTTAGTGTATAACATGATAGTTATAATTACTATACATTGCATTGTGTAGTAGAAATTTGCTAAGCTGGTCAGTTTCTGACTTGCTCAACTCAAAGCTAAAAGGTAACTGGATGAGAAGGTAATGCAATCTGCTTAATAGTAATATTCATTTTATCATGTGTATATTTATCAATGCATCATATTGTATACCTTTAATATGTACCTTTGTTATTAGAAATGAAAAACAAAACCAAAAAGATGATAAGAGGAAGAGAAAACCACTCTCTTTCAATGAAAGGAGTTTGTGTTGACAGATGTGAACACTGATGGCTACAGTGTTTTCGATGTCCTCATGAAATGATTACACTGGGCAGTTCTCCTCAATTAGAGACTAGCACTATAGTTTATAACAACCCAAAATTCTCTATGCTCAGATTTTAACTATCCCTCCCTAACGTGCCATTAAAATACTTCTTCCTAGATTCACAAAAGCCATTAGGAAGGAAATTGTAAAACGGGTTTGGGAACACATTATCAGCTTGGTCAAGTGGCTTTTATGTTGTCAAACTAAAAAAAATGACCTTAGCTTTTGTCAGACCAAGGATGGACATCATCTTTTCTTGACAAAATCAATCAGCTTTAAAAAATTATTTTACTTATAAACAGAAGTCAGTACATGCTACATCCAGCATTCAGGTGGTATGAATTAAGTTGTGAGTCCTGAAAATTCTCTTTCATGCCGTGGGCATGTTAAATTCATTCTGGACCCATACAGGGATCACATTTCTCTGGGGCAGGATTCTTTTTTGTGCTACAGGGTATAATTTACTAAAAAGGCAGTGAAACAGGTCTTCAAATTGCAGGTTGCTGTGGCGAAGCACTCTTGTAATACTGCAGACCTGTCTCCACACCCATTGTTTGAAGAATTAATAAGTCCAAACTCACACATGTCATAGAAGCTATTGCATTATCTGGCTCTGTGTTCCAGCTACGTATACAAGTAGGATCTCTAACATATTTCCTGCAAACCCTTGCCTGCTTGTTACTGTACTCGTTGCTCTTTAGCCTAAATCAGATCCTCTCACCACCCCTCTGAGACACACCCTGGGCATCAGAGATTTCACTTCCTCCAAGAAACCTTCTATGACTCTCCAACATTGGACCTAATGTTTTGATGTAGTTCCCCCTCCCCAATATATGTAACTCTTCTTCACAGTTAGGTTCATGACCTCCTTGATGCTGGGGATGGTTTCTTGGACAGCACATAGAGTCATTGCCTGTCATGGTCACTAACGGAGACCCAGGGAAATTCTCACACACAGTAAGGGGGATCCAACAGTACAGACCAGTAGCTACTGTACATCACCAAAACTCTCTGTAGGAGGAAGCTGGAGGTAAACCAGGCATCAGGTCTTTTCGCCATTTTCAGATTGTATCCAGTTGATATCACTGTTTTCCAGGAGAGCAAGAGGCTCAGGCAGGAAACAGTTGGGTATGGCAAGGCCAATATCAATATCTCTTTGCCTGTGTTTATGAGGGCACATGACAGAAATGAATCGGCACAGATTTCATATTTTGTGAGTTTTCTACTAAGTACTTGAATAATCTTGGTTGACTCTTTTTGGACTTTTTTTTTTTTATCTTTTTGTCCACTAGGTTACCCTGAATCTATCTCGAAACTTAGACAATAATACAGAGAAATCAGAGAGATGAATAATTGGTTGAATATGCTTTCTTACTTCAGTATTATATTTCCTCTCCCTGTATTTATCTACTTAGGTAAGCCACTGTGCTCAGATAACAGAGAGAGAAATGAGACCTTGTTCCCTCAGGGATGGAGAGGATGAGAAAGATACATAAGGAACCAAACCAGAAAGGTATGAAATGGTAAATGGGCTCATTTGTCACAACATCAGTGAAAGAATATGAGGAAATCTAATAAAAATGTGGATTTTTAAGCACTGTAATAAGTTACATAAGCTTAGACTCTAACTACAGAGTTTTTTTCAAACTATAATGAAGTAATTTCTAAATCAGTTCAGAGAAAATTACAGTATGATAAAATGGTTTATTCGTGTACCAGAAGAAAGAAACTGAAAAGAAATTGAGAGAGTTATATTAAAATTCCTACTAGATCAAGTTGAGTTTTCTAGATCTGAATTTCAACTCCATTTCCTTTCTTTAGAAACACTTCAGCACCCTAAAGTAAATCAGAATAAGAAACCACATTTCCTAAGATGATTACTTCACTTATAGCTGCTTTAACTTAATAGCCAATAGAACTGGCTATGTTTGAGGTTCCCTCAGAAGCTTGGAGCAGGGAGGACTTCTGCCCTAGTTCAGACCTAAGCCATCAGACTCTGTATCTGTCCAGAACTAATGGGATCCTCTCAAACATCCCGAGGAAAAGCCACTTTCAGAAGGCTCATCAAGAAAGCAACAACAACCAACAGTAGATGCTGTTGAGCATGTGAAGGAAATTTGCACGCTGTAGGGAGAACATAAGTGAGTCTGGCCATGGCAGAAATCAGGATTAAGGTTCTTCTAATGACCGAGACAAAAGAGACACAGCTATGTTCTCCACACAATAGGATGGAAATAAAATTGAGGGCTCATATCCAACTAAGGGTCAGTGTTCCAGGCAAGGCTGTGTGACACTGGCCTACTCTGAGGTCACTTCACATTTTGATCATTCCTCAAACCCCTCACACCCTCCCTCACTTATTTCTTCCTCTCAATAGGTGACTGTACGCTGTCACTTCGCAAAGATCAGAGAACCTTGTGGACCCACCTACCTTTTAATTTACCACTGGCTATGACATACCAGCTCTTCTGTGGGACTTGGAGTCCTGTCCTCTCTCCCTTCATACATTCGCCCGGTAAGTGTCCTTGCTGTCCACACCAGCTCCTTCTCCTCCTCTATGAAAATATGTTACGACCGAATCTCAAAGAAGCCACTTCCACCTGTTGCTACATCTTACTCTTTCCTTAATGATGACACTTCTGAATTGAATGTTGACAGGTGGAATTGGGAATGGCATCTGCCACTTTTATCTCAGATCACTAACCAAACTTTCATCTTCTCTCGGGTCCTTGAGATTACCCTCATCAGGTACATCAGCTCCCTCACTGTTGCAAATCTAATCATCAGGCAGTTAGTCAAGCCTCAGTCCTGGTGTGGGGTGAGGGGGTGGATCACCCCTTCCCACATGACACACTTTGTTTTCACGGCTTAGAAAAAACTCATTTACTGGATTTCTTCTACCACGGAGATCCCGCATCAGCCTCCTTTGCTAGTACCTTCTTGGTCGAATCTCTAAATGTGGGGCTTAATCAAGGTTTAAGAATATGCAGAACTATATCCCACTAAATGACTGCATTTCATCTTATGATTTTAAATAGTATTTACATGCCAAATGATAATGCACATGAAGCATATTTCTAGTCCTTACCCTGGAATTACAGATAAGTACATAAAATTGCTTATCTGATGGTGTCATCTGTTTAAGATACACAAAAAATACAAAATTCCTTGAACAGAGCCTTCTCTGTCTATCCATAACCCTCACACAATATCAAAATGATCCAAGAATTTCTTACCCCAGTATCTGGCCCCATAGTTCTCCCATTTTAAAATGGAAAATCTTGAACTAACTCTAAGCTTTCCCTTTTGAATTCCTAACACCAATTGCTTAGCAACTGCTGATAAATCTACCTTTAAAATAGAATTGCTGGAAATAGCATGGGGATCTCCCAGAATACGAAGTATGAAAATACCACATGATACAGCAACTTCATTTCCAAGGTGTTTAGCCCAGAGGTCTGAATGGGAATTTGCATAGGGATTTGTGTGCCCAGACCCAAAGCAGTGTTATTATTCACAACAGCTAAAAGGGAAAAGCAACACATGTGTCTATTGTTACGTGACAAAGACAAAATATATTTACAATGGAGTACTGTTCTCTTAAAAAGAAGAAAATTCTTATAAATGTTGCAGCATTAATGAACACATTAATGTCTAGAAGACATTGTGCTGGGTGAAGCAAGTCAGATACAAGAGAGCCGTTATTGCATGGTTCAAGCTATATGAGGTATGGAGAGCCGTCAAATGCCCACAAATGCACATGCTAGAGTAGATAGAGAATGGTAGTTTATCATTTAAAGGTACAGAGCTCTAATTCTGGTCAATGGGAAAGCTCTGAGGATGTGAGGTGGCTATGGTTTCAACCATGTTCAAATATTTACTGTATTTTGTCATTAAAATGATCCAGGTTCATAGCAATTTAACATTTTAATTTAAGCATAAATAGATGAATTAGTAACAGAATTAACATCTGCTGCTGCAAAAGCACTTCATCAGATACTGCCATGGTACCTTTTTCTCGCCTCTCCATTTTCTCCTGAAAATCTGTCATCTTCTTAGCATCTGGTAAGGAGTATCGTACTCCATGTGTCTCCCCTGCTTGAGCTCCCCCTGGCTTCCACCCCACAGGGAACAAGAATGACTCTACTTCTGCTGCCCAGTACACACAGTAGTGTGTGTGCTGGTGCAGGTCAAACTCCACCACTGGCCTCTCTCCATCCAGCTCCCTAGCCTCCTTTTCCCCCTCTCCCAGATAGCCCCTTATGCTCACAATACTGATCCCTGCCCACTTCCATGGATGGAGAGCAAGGTGCATCACCCCCACCCCATCCGTCCTAACATTTCTACCTGTCCTATAGTTAGTAAAATACCATCACCACCAGTTGTTTCATTGTTGATCTGCTCATTATTTCTATCTCTTCTATAAGGACAAAGTTCTCTGAGAAAAGAATGTCATGTTTAATGCTGTAGTCTCATAAAGGTGGGTCTCATAAAAGTGCCCAGAACAGAGTAAAGTGTTTTAGTAAATGTTCATCATAAAAATCATGCATGAGCCAGGCTGTGGTGGTACACACCTTTAATCCCAGCACTTGGAAGGCAGAGGCAGGTGGATCTCTGTGTGTTTGAGGGCAGCCTGGTCTTCAGAGTGATTTCCCATACAGCGAGAGCTACACAGAGAAACCCTGTTTTGAAAAAAAAGTATGCATGGGTCCTGGTACTAAACTCTGTAACACAAAACAGAAACACAAGAGCTTCCAATAGGTCTTTGATGGCAGTTTTGCTGCATTCGCTGCCAGCCAACTGCAAACCTGACCCCTTTTAGTAAGTGTCTGAGCATGCATCAGAGTGAGGGATGCCAGGCGAGCTCTGTGCAGTGAGCGCACGTGACTTCAGACAGAGGCTTTGAATTTGGAGAGTGGTAAAGTCTAAGTCTAGGGACACACCTATTCTACGGCATTTCTCCGTTGCATTTTGGTTTGCCAAAATAAACCACAAACAAAGCTATGTCTTTCTGAGTCTGCTCTTTCCACCTTCAAGGACTACCAATAGTAGGAAGAAACCCAATGCTCCCTGTGGCCGGGTCCAAGTGGAACTGATATAGCTGTCATTCTCACTTGAGTGACTTTACAGGACATTAGCAGAGTTTAATAGGCTAATTACATCGCTTCACTGCACCTACCTTGGAATCAAGTTGCTCACCCTGCAACTTCACACGGGGTGTGTGAAAATCATGAGCAAGGAACTCATTGTTTCCAAACCCAGATCAACTTCCCAAGCACAATTTCTGACTAGGCAACAGGTTTGTTTGGTTTTGGTTTTGGTTTTGTTGTTGTATAGCACACCCTCACGTGGGGTCATCTTCAAGTTCTTGAGAGGGGAAAATTGTGAGCGCGCACGTGTGTGTGTGTGTGTGTGTGTGTGTGTGTGTGTGTGTGTGTGTGATATAAGATTTAGAGTGTCACACAAAGACTACTTGTCCCCAAACTAGGCCTATATTAAAAGCATGGGGTGGTAGGACAGAAGAAGAAATTATAAACAAAACGTAAGTTAAAATAGGAGGCAGAGTAAAGAGTTTTCTGGATCAGACTATGTCCCAGACCCAGATACTATCCTCTAAGATTACACTTCACAAGCTTTGCTTACAATCCCAGTTCTCTCCCTTGCTTCTCATGTAATCTCGGACCCATAATTTACGCTAAGACACCTGCCCCTTCATCATCTGCACACGTGATCTGATCTCTGTAATGGAACCATGGTAAAGAATAAAGGTGGAGCCCTGGTGAGGAGTAAGGGCTACACACCCTGGCAAGGGTCTACACTTAATCTCTGCTTTACCAACTGTCTGCTGCATCTGCTCATCTCCAGCATCTCTGGCTCTTTGCTCCAGGGAAGATGAGTTAAAGAAACCATTAGCAGAGCATCAGATAAAGGGACTGTGGACTCTCAGGACCACATTGAATATTTCCAATGTTCAGTAAATGTGTTGGGCATACTTGATATTCCTTTTAGGCACAAATGACTAATTTAGGTTAACAATACTTTCTAATTTTCATTCTAACAAACGCATCCATTGTATGGTAAGAAAGCAGGTTCTATTTTTATTGCGGTAAGATTAAGAGGGAGGGGTTTTAGGGATCAATGAAAATGTCATTTTGCATGCCTTAAACAATTTGTGTTTCTTTTCCCATCATGCTACTCACGTTCTCTTCTCAGTACCTTCCCATCTCACATAGCTTCTCCTGTAGTCTGTGAATTTCTGTCCAATTGTTCCTGACATACCCCCTCAGCATACAAAAGCTACATCATTAGACACCTATCCCAGCACCTCCTGCTTCTCCAGCTTCCCACCACCTAAGCTATTATCACCTAAGAAAGCCTTGCTTTTTCAGTAGAGTGGGAAGAGTGCAGGAGGGAGCAGATGCTGAAGGACACTCAGTAGAAAACAGATTAAGCTTCAGTAGAGATTGTTCAGGGAATTAACAGAAACATTAAGTCAAGACACAGGGAAGAACCTCTTCACAGCCCCCCATTTCCAGTGCTGGCAGGAACCATGATGAAATCTTAGTCTGTGACACAGCTGTCACTAAGGCTTGAAAGGACCTGGCTGAAAGCTATGTTTAAGTGCAGAGTACAGTGGAGAGGCCAGCCTGACCTCCAATGTCTTTGAGCCCTGATCTTTAGTGATTCACCCATGTCTTGTTCTAAAGGAGCACCCCCTGACAGTTGGCTCTTGTTCCTGATTCATCCCCAAAATAAATCATCAAAGCTGATTTTTCAATCAATAATCTACTAATATTCTCATAATCACCCTGTGTATAAATGGCAGAGGTGGTATTTAACTCACATGCCTTTTCCTCACTGACTAGCTTAGCTATTTAAGTAAGATGGGAGCTAGGTTCCCTAAAGACCAATTGAACTGGTAGTTCCTGCCTAAGTTGATGACAAAGGCTTCCATGGACAAAGGGAATGAGGGTCATTCATCATTGATTAGCAGTCCCTGATATAAACATAGAAGGGATGCTTGGGGACAATCACCAAAACTTTCTGGACCTGCCCTACCTTCTAAACAATGCCACTGCTTCTAGTTGGGGTCATTCTTGCCGTGGAATCTGAGTGACAAATGTCTGATAACAAGTGTCTTTCATGTCTCGGAGCAGCTCTGTACTATGGATGTCACTGCACTTAGAGAATGACATTCCTCATCCAAGACCACCAGACAAGACCTGACAGAGTCAGAACCCCACCACAGACTAATGTAAATCTGACTTAACATTTGGGATCTTCCTTCCTTTCTTTTCCTAAGGAAAGAAAGAGAGATGTTTTTATACACTCAGAGGTTGAGCTCAGCTCAAGTTGTCTTACAGCAAGTATATTTTTGATCATATTTTCCTACTGCAGATTTATAAGTCATATACATATTCTACTTTATGATGCATTGCTAAAGATCGGATGTTATGTGGATGTAGTTTAAGATACGTTGATATTGAAAAGGCAGAGCCTAGTGAAAAGTTGGCTCTGCTTAGCTATTACTCCAGTTTCCCAGGTCATGCTATCTCTCCCACTCCATGTATTCCTGCCTTTGTGGTGCCATCTGCCCCAGCTGCAGGGGCCTCACAGTACTGTAGTATTTGGACTTCCAGTCCCCATGAGTATAAGATAAATAAAACCCATTTCTTTATAAGTACCCAGCTACAAGTGTTTTGATTTAGCAATGAAAAATAGACCAATATATACATCCAAGTCTATTTCATTTTTTTAAAGTTTTCACTTTCTCATGGTAGAGAAAAATCTGTTCTCCTTGAAGATGAGATGCATTCATCCTGATGACAAAGGTTCCCAGCAGTGGAGAGAACAGACACCCCAGCTTGAGAAGTGTGTCTGTATACTATAGTCCTAGTAATGAGAGTTTTAAAAATTGCAATCTCTGGAAACAATGCTTGTCCAAGGAAGACTCTCCTTTAGGGCTTAGCATAAGTCAACACTCACTAGTTACCATTAGCACCTTTGATTCAGATCCACTCTGGTGGAAACCCACATGCATCAACTAATAGAGTAACAGGGACCCAGGCCAACTCGCACAGCCACTGAGTCCACAGTGGACTCTCAACTCCACAGGGTTCAGGTAAAGATGCCCCAGCCTGGGGAAGGGACTGCATCTAGAAGTAAGGCGGAACCAAAGGGAATAAGGTCTATTAATCATAGAGAAACCAGGATAAAATGTCCTTTAAAAGTCAGGTGATGAAGATGAGTATTCAATTAGAAAGAAGAAGTAATCTCCTATACTTCAACTCCAGAACCAAAGGCACCCTCTCTAGCAGAAGGAAAAATAAACTTGTCATTTGAAAATGAAGCAAATTAACTCTCCAGATGCCAAGAGAATTAAAAATAAAACAAAGCTAGAAGAACATCTGTATCTTTCCAGAGCAGACTACGACTCCAAGAGCCTGGGGATGACAGGATTTGTATGTCAAGCACATGCCTTGTTTAGGAAACAAGTCACAGAATACAACCAGCTGGTCCATGCCCTGAGCTGTTTTGTTTTACTGTCCTATCATAGCATACAAGGTTATAATGAAATGTCTGTATCAATTATGTATCATTTGCCTGAAAATCATGCTAAGTGTTTTACTCATATTATTTCAATTACTTCCTCCCCTGCTCCACCAAATACCTGATGGTAAACAGTATTATCATTTTGACCTTAAAGATAGTGATACTGAATTCAGGAGACTGGGAAATTGTCTAGGTCCCATAGTTACTGAAGGGTGGAGTAGAGCCAGGATTAGAACATTGGTTACGTAAACCCAGACCCCCGTTTTGAGTGGATGGAGATATGCAATGATAAAACTGCAGACAAGTGCGTGATGTGGTCACAGAAGGAGAAAACCAGACATCAGAACAATGGGGTGCAGACAGAAGTGAGTGTGAGAGTGAGAATTCAAGGCAGAGAACAGCTGCTTGGGCAGACGCTACAAGGAGAAGGAATGCACCCATGCAAATTGCTTAAATGAGCAAAATTGCAGTTCAGGCTGACTGGCTGGGTCCTGTAGTAATCGCTGCCTTGTTTTTTTTTGTATTTATTTATTTATTTACACGTTTTTTGATGCTAGCGACAATAATCTTACCTCTCTGACTTATGCAGGGAGTGTGAGGATGCCCACGGCAGCTTTCACTGCTGCCAGCTGGGATGTGCTCTTGGGCAATGAGCTGGGAAGTGTGCTCTGCTTTTTGATCATTGAACTGGAAGGCTGCTGCACTGTGACCAAAGCAGAGGGAGGAAGACAGCCCTACAACCATGTAATCATGTCTGAGCATGATGGAAATGCACCAGGCAATCCACAAAGCTGACTGTGGAATGGTGGCTGTGTCTTTACCACTTACT
Source organism: Peromyscus leucopus (assembly GCF_004664715.2). Taxonomy (NCBI): domain Eukaryota; kingdom Metazoa; phylum Chordata; class Mammalia; order Rodentia; family Cricetidae; genus Peromyscus; species Peromyscus leucopus. Next base: position 31,717,991 of record NC_051079.1, on the reverse strand, counting down.
GACCTGGACCACTCTCTTCCCCGACCCACTTCCCAGGTAAAATCTCTCAAGATGGACAGTCAGTCACTGCACTGTTTTTTGGCAGGACCTGATTCTAAGGAATATGGTGCTTACTCAGTACTCACCAAAGCACCCAGCAGAGCCCAGACCCTCCTGAAACCCTTCCTCACACTTTCTAAGATTGCCTGCCATATTCCCCTGCATCTGCAGCTTTTTCCTTTGTAACAAATACCAACGAACACACTGGGGTTTAGACTACAGATGTGCTTCATGCATTCCTGGGGATGTGAGCAGGTAGGAATTAGGTAGACACACTTCAGGAGGAATGATGCATGCAGGCTCCTGTGCTGATTCCATGCTGGCACCAAAAACATAGCTTTGAATTCTAGATTGCCATTTTGTTCCATTAGTGATTTGATTTGCCGGTTCCTGATCTCAGAACATTTGCTACAGCTTTAGACCTTGCTTATAGCTCTAGGGCAGAAAGCAGCTGAACCCAGAGGCACTAACTGCGTTTCTCCTGTTTTACTAGGGAAGCCAATAACTTTCCTCCTTCCTTTTTGAAGAAGTCACTAGCCATACTGACTCATGCCCATATTGAAGCGGGCATGTTGGGAACATAATCACTGTGATTGACCTAGCCCAAGAACTGAACACTAACCTGGGTCTTTGCTACCAAACTGGGGTTATCTCACCAAGAAAGAAGGGAGATATCCATATAACAGGAAGTTTGGAATGCCACTGATGCCAAATCGCCTGAGGGTGAACCACAGTCTGGTTATGTTTGACTCTAGAAAGTTAATGAATCTCCCCTTGGTGTACAGTCACTACTGAATGAGCAATGGAAAGTTGTAGGAAGAATAAGTTGCACATAAGGACAGTGTGATAGATTTAAGTAGAGTAGGAATATAAGTGTTCTATGTAAGTATGTGAATTTGCAGATATTTAATGACTAGAATCACATCCTCACAAAGCTCAAAGAATGGAGACTAGTGGGGTAGACACAGGTGTAACACTCTGATGGGCCTCTTCTGGGCCAGAGGTTGTCACTGGGTTGATGCATCTAGGCGTATCAGGCGAACATACTCTGGCATTTTAGAACTGGTATTGAGACAAAGAATAACCCCTCCCTAAATGCACTTGACTGATGAGTAGGTGATATTAGACTAAGTGCTCAGAAAAAGACATCCAATCTTTGCTGTAAACACTCCGGAACGCTTTCCCTCTAAATAATCGAAGTTGCTAGTGGCACACTGCTTGATGGACAGCTGCCAGACCCTTCTCTGGTGCCCAGCTGCCTTGAGTGAGGAGCTGTCAATCACAATGTCCCTTGTATGATTGTGATCAGCTGGCTTGTGATCATGGCCGCGTAGCTGCTTTGAATACTTCCTGGACCTTCTGAGGAAATTCCACTCCAGCTGTAAGGACCACAGCAACTGTCAGCATCCACACTGCCCATCACACACACCCACAAAAAAACACCCCAAGGATTGAATCTGTGCTTGATTCAGAGAGCTGCAATCTGGGAAGTCAGAATGAAATCTGCCTTCCCCGATCTTTCTCTCATTAGCATTTTCATACAGAACCTGAACAAAGGCATCAAATCCATTCAGAATCACTTCTGTCCAGGTGGGTCTTGTCTCTGAAACTGCCTCCTCCCTCCACTGCAAGGGGAGGGTTGACATACACCAAGGCCACAGAGCCTTGCACACCTACTGAGCCATTCTGGACCGCAGTTAGTTTTAAGGTTAACTCACAGAGAAGAGATCACTGGCCACAGGCATGTGCTGACTCCACCCTTCAGAATGAAGTACAGATGTGCTGACTAGCGACACGCCACAGCCACAACTGCAACAGAGGCACTGATGTTCATACTGGAAGGCCTTTCTCCAGTCACAACTGCCCAGGACAGTTGGCAGCATCTTGGAGAGATGTCACTCAAGTCACAACAAATGTCAGTGACCTCTAGGTGCAGTCATTCCCGATGGTCCTTCCCATCTTGCTGCTGTCTCCAGCCAGGCGAGGTAGGGAGCAGGTCCCAGCCTGACTCAGTGCAAAGCCGGCGACGGATGAAGTGTTGACGCTGCTGCAGAACTAGGGTCTGCGTCTGCCTCTCCCCTGTTCTGATTACGTAAGCATCCTATGTCAGCCTTCTTTGGTCAGTCAGGAAAGTTTGCCGATGCACTGACAACCTCCCTATGCTGTGACACTAGGCCATATTTTATTTTTTTTTACTTTTTAAATGATCTTTATGATAGATAAAGTGGGCTGAGCAGGTTACAGTAGGAATAGAAGAAATCGTCAGGCTTCCAGTCCCAGGCAGTGAATGGCAACAGCCATAAGGCCACTTGAGAATGACTTATGGGGCTATAAGCCCTGGAAACTGCTAGGACTATAAGCTTTCAGAACACTCAGCAACTCAGACAGCTGAGGAAGAATTCTAGAGATCTGTGCTACTGACTGTGGAGCCTGTCGGGCTGAGAGGCTATGAAGAGCTCAGTAGAGTAAAGGCAGATCCCAACCCCTACAAGAGTTCCAGAGCTACCAAAGGCTAAGAGCTTAGGGCCTGACAGTGAGAGCTTGGACTCTGTAATGGTATTATTGGCTGTTACTGGGCCACTGTAACTCAACACACAAAGCAATAAACCTTTCCTAGGATACCTACAGCCACTTGCTGGCTTTAAAAGCAGGGAGGCCCGAAGTCTTTATTTCTGAAGGTGCAGAGCTATCAGCTTCTGGTTTTGAAAGCACAATACACTTTTGAGTTGTGTGCCTAGATCTATAAGTGTCTGGCGCTGAAAGCTGTAGCTCTAGGCCTGTACTTCTCAAGATTCAGAGCTTTGGGTCTCTGGAATTAAAAGCCACTCTGTAAGCCTCGGCTTCTGAAAAGTGTTAGACTTTCAACTCTAGCAGAAGCTGCCCTCTGCCTGTTCCTTGTTTCCACCTGACTGGAGTAGAAGAACCCTCATGTATTTGTGACAGGATGATGAAGCAGTTTGTGCAGACTACACACAAGCCCCATATAGGCTTCAATGTGTTACATAGTGTTGGACTATATGTGCATGCATATATTTTATAAAAATATAAAGGTATATAACAAGTAATAGGCTTTATATACATATACACATATAATTAATATACACATGCAACCTAAAATTAAATACATAGATATATTAATTTATAGAGTCATATGATGGCAATTGTCTCAGTAACAAATGGTTCAATCCAGCTCTGGATATTTCCAGCTTCACTTGAGGTAGAAGTTAGGACTGTGTGCTTTATAGTCAGATGATCCAGGTTCAAATCCCAAATCTGCAACTTCCTAATTCTGGGACCATGGGTAAATGTGATCACCTTCCTAATATGCATTCTTCACTTTCTCAATAGTTGCTGTAGTTTTCACTTGGCTATTTAAACAGATAAGATTTTATGTAGCTTAAGAACACCTACTCTATGCTGACTCTAAGAATAAGCTAAGAAATGTCTTGTCATGAGACTATAGTTACCAGACCAGGGATGGACTGGTGACCCAATTTGAGCTACTAAATAGGAAGGAGGTGATTAGAAGCTAAAATAAAAGCCCCCTTGGTATCCTGAGGCAGGTTTTTTAGAAGAAATGTTGATCACTGGATTCAGAAGAGTTAGCATGGAATACAAGTACTGTGTTAGCATTACATGGAGGAGCAGGCTGAGTAGACAAAAGAAAGAAGCTACTTGGTCAGTGCTGCTGCTGGATTGTTGAATATGTAATCTGTAGACAAGCTTACATCTGGATTTTCCAGTTTTATAGGCTAATATTTATTTTATTATTTGAAGCAATGTGAATTTAGGTTTACCATAATTTGAGCTCTAAACTGATGTGCATAATAGAACGAAGGACAATGAGCTTTACTTCATAAAGTTGTGATGATTTAATTAAATGATCCACGTAAATCTCTTACTACAGAACCTGGCACAAAGTAACTGTTCAGCTAAATTTCATAAAACACCGAACAAATAATTAGCAAGTGCCCAGTGTAGGAAGAGCTAGGTCATGAGACACTAATGGTAAACTGAGAGTGTCAAGAGATGAACAGATGTTTTCAATGTTTGTTTAACCGTGGTGACATCACAATGGTCTCACTCGTTACACATGGCAGCTTAGGCTAAGCTCCATTATACTTAAAGCCCATGCCTTTAATCCCAGCACTCAGGAGGCAGAGGCAAGTAAATCTCTGAGTTTGAGGCCAGTCTGGTCTACAGAGCTAGTTCCAGAACAGCCAGTGGTACACAGGGAAACCCTGTCTTTAATAAATAAATAGATAGATAAATGATAGATAGATAGATAGATAGATAAATAAATAAATAAATAAATAAAGTATACTCAAGTCTATATTATTCTCCAAAACCCTTCTGTAGCATTCACGACAAAAATTTGGTGGTGTATAGTCATGCTCACTTGTTTCCAAGCTGCCTATGACCACTGTCACTCAATATGGCAGAGGTGATGTGTTAAGGAGGAAATGCTGAGGTCCTTAAAGTATAATGCATTTGCTAGTTGGCCTTTGCAGAAAGTGTGTCTGTCTTGTATCATCAGGATAAGAAGGTGAGTGGGTCAGCTCATGGGTTGTTTCTTACTATGTGAGACCAGCTAACGGACCTCTCTAGTCCCTCCCATCCTTCCCTCCTGACCACACACTGTAAAGTGAAAATCAAGTTCAAGAACATTCCCTCTCCTGCTTGCTCTGCCTATTCCCTAAGCACAAATATAAAGCAGGACTATGCCTGCACACTTGTTTGAATGTGGTAATGGTCTAGCCTCAGCTCACACTTGTTGCCTTACTCCTACCCTCACATGCCCTCTGCTCTGCACCAGGACATAACAAACACCCTAAGAGCTGTTTGTCTTGCTAGTCCTGCCAATATTCCAGGTTACCTGTGGGCATAGTGTTAAAAGTAGCCCACACCCCCCAGAAGTGTATTTGCTCAAATCTTTATTTACTATAAAGTACTGAACACAATCTGTAACTAACACAGCTCCCTCAGTATTTAGGTCCTTGTTGATTCTGTCATCTCATTAGCTGTAATCTTTAAGAAGGCAAAGAAGGAGGAGGAGGAATCATTGTAGTAGTAGTAGTTCCCTTCACCCCCAAAATTCTATGTCCCTGACATAGCTGGGAATAAGTAAGCAATACTGTTTAGTATTAAATGATTAAACCTAAAAGAGTGACGCTTGTACTCGTATTGCAATGCACGCTAGACTAAATGAAATTGTATTTAACACAGCTCACGAGTTACATATTAATGAAACTCTTAACCTTATTGAAATTATTAAAAGTTCAGCCTAGCCTAGTTAAATGTTAACCTGTAAATGAGTATTCCCTTGCCTTTTCCAAGGTGGGTAGAAAGAAGATACATTTTAAAGGCTCTTTGCAATTGTCTGATGTATAACACCAAGAGGGCAGATTCTCTTGTTTTCACAGTGTGTAATTCATGCTCATTCATTATTTGGTAGCATGGCAGCAGATGCTGAACAGAGCACAGCAATGTAATACCCTTATTACTGCACTGTGTTTTGTTTCTAGGGCTCAATAACCACTTCGCTACAGCAGTTAGGAAAAGAGAGCATTTGCAAGAGCTTGTCATCTACTGAAGATAAGATTTAATAAGACAAGGAGGAGGGGCCTTTTCTTAAGCGCTCCAGAGAAGTCGTTAGCCTGAAACCTAATATTTCAATGCAATAAACAACAAGTGTTGTCAATACACTGAAAGAAAGGCAAACCTCAAGCAGAACACACATAGTGAGAGCAGTAAAGTCATCTACAAATACTCTGAGGTTCATACTTTTCTCAGGCTGAACACAATGCTATGGTAAATGAAGAAAAAAATAAAACCTCCTTTACAGATCTATAAAAGCCAAGCAAGACAATTTCAACCTGAGAATTCAAATACAAATGCTGTAGATAGCTGAAATATCTCACTAAGGTTGAAAGATAAAAACAAAGAGTAGATCTAAGCAGGAAAGAACTGCATGTTTCTGCTGTGTCACGAGCTTGGCTGCTGCTGGAAGTTTCTGCCTTGTGATTCTAGCTAGAGGCTGCAAGTCTAGAGGGTCCTTAGATCCAGCTTCCACAGAGACCAAACTCTCTTGTCTCTTCTAGAATCTTCTGGTATTTAGGTAATCCACTGTTCTTTGGTTTATATACATATGTCTCCAGTCTTCCATCTTCCTATGGCCATCATTTGTGTGTGTGTGTGTGTGTGTGTGTGTGTGTGTATGCATCGCATCCAAATAGCCTCTTCTTATAAAACCACCAGTCATGTCTGAACAGGGCCCATCTGAATGGTCTTATTTTAATTTGAATATTTCTATAAAGATCCTGCTTCCTAAAAGGTCACATTTTGAAACACTGAGGGTTAAGACTTGAATGTATCCTTTACTCAAAGTATGCTAGTCAGTTTTTGTCAACTTAATACTAACTAGAATCACCTGGGAAGAGGAAACCTAATCAGAGGAATTATTGCCATCTACCTGCACTGTAGGCAAGTCTATGGGCATTTTCTTGATTGTTGAATGATGTGGGAGAGCCTAGACCACTATGAACAGTGCTATCCCTAGGCATGTAGTCCTGAGCTGTATGAGAAAGCAAGATGAGCAGGCCAGAAGGAGTAGACAAGTAAGCAACACTCCCACATGGTCTCTGCTTCAGTTCCTGCCTCTAGGTTCCTGCCTTGAGTTCCTGTCCTGACTTCTCTCCATGAACAGTTGCTGACTTGAGTGTTGCAAGGTGACATAAACCTCATCCTCTTTGAGCTGGTTTTGGTCATGGAGTTTATCACAACAAGAGAAAGCAAACTAGGAAGGGGAAATATAAAATAACTTACAATCGTGCCAACCACAATCATCTTCCAATTGGATAAGTAGCACTACACAGCTCATGTAACCTGGAGGGTGTGTGTCTGTTATTTTCTTAAGGATAAAACTAAGGAAGCCTATAGTTAGAGCAGGAACATTCTGGTTATTCTGTTTGTTTGCTTCTGTGCTGGGGTTGAACCTCAACTTCCTATGAGTAAAGCAAGAGCTCTACCATTCTCCCTCCAGTCAGGACCTTTAGTTAGATAATCTTGCATTTGAATTTAGTCTCCATACACTAGCTGTGCGTGGCCAAGTTACTTAACTCTGCCAAAGTATTGTTGACTGTCAAATGGGGCACTGTGTACAGCATGCTGAGTACACAGGGCAAGGTCTTGGTATGTGTATAATAAATAACTCTTGTTAAGTCATTAAAGCAATGACGTACGTACTTTGTATTATAAATTAATTGGGCAAAAAGGCTGGTGAGCTAAAAGAAGTAAACACATCCAGGAATGAGAAAAATATCTCACCAGGTGACTCATTCTTAAGGGCTTCAAAGCTGAGCTGTCACTGGGTTAGCATTCGTTAGGAACTAATCTGTCACTTGAATGATTAGCACCAAAATGATCTCATTTTTGCCTATGAATTAGCACTTCAAGAAAATAAAATTTGACTGCTAAGATACAACAGTATGTGTAAATTAGATGCCAAGGTGACCTCCCGGCCTAGATCTCTGCCTGCAATAAGCTAAAGGCCTTCCCTGAAAACAAGTATGATTTTGGTTCACAATTGAATTGCAAACAAGAACTTGTCTGGTAAATGTGCTAAGAGCTGTTTGCCACACTTCCATGCCACATGCTCGGCAGGCAGTTCACTTCAGTCACATAGCCTTCCTGGAGGGGAGTATATGTGTGGTGGAGAGCAGAGAAAGGACAAGCTCACTTGTAAAGACCGTCCTGCTGAAGCCAAGAGGATGCCATCCTAGAGACTTATGCATGAAGGAATCACTTCTTATCCTTGTCAACCCCCTCTCTTCTTCCTCGACAGAGAATTTCGGGACTCTGCCTAAAGTTGTAGAGGAAATTGACATTGGTATGTGGCACAGTATACTTCTTCAGGAGAAAAGTGGCAGAGAGACATTATGGGGATCCCCCACTTCATGATTTCCACCTCTTGTTTATGTCCTTGAGTAAATAAGTTCTGTCACGTGCTTCTAACCAACACTGTTTTGGGATTACTGGGACTATTGGGATTATGTTATAGAACATTATATATTGTTATTTGAAGATATAACTGCTGTCCTACTAATCAGCTCACTCTAGAGTCTAGGTGTTCTTAAATTTGACAAAGCAAGCTGTCACGAATCCTGCAGCTTCAAGAGGAATGAATTCTACTAACTTCCTGTCTGAGCTTATCTGGCCTAACCTTAAAGAAACCTCAGTTACACCATGTCCATATTCCAAGCCAAGGAAACTGGGAGCTAATAAATGTGGGTTAAATCAATGGCTCATTTCCTATGAAGGATATCAAAGGTGTCACAGAATCTCTTCTCCTATAGCCAAACAGTAGGAAATTGTGGAGCAAATTAAGATTTACTTCAGAAAATATCATCCATTGTAAATTTACCTTGTACAATTGTCACGTGTGCTTGCTGTTCTCATTCATATGTTTACGTGTGTTTACACTGAATTACCCAGTGACCCTCTATTTCGATTTCTGTGCCGAATGTTGGTGATTAAACATGGGTAAAACAATCTCTACCCACAAGTAATTACATTCAGGAGAGAGAGAAAGCATTATACAAATAACATCGTGCCTCAAAAGCCACAAGTAGAAGCCTAACCATGACCACTAGGCAGATGTAACGGAGTAGAAGTGATGGTGGCCTAGCCTGTGACAGATTCAAAACCACTTATAACCTTTATAATGCGTGCTCCCAAATGTAAAAGCCTTTCTTATCTGTAAACCATTTTTCGTGATCAACTGTTATCAGTGCTACAACAGAGGAACGAACATCTCCCTCACCACCAGAGCCTTGGCTCTGCAACGCTGTCTGGTAACCACATGCTTTGAAGGTATCCTTGAGTATTTAGGCTAGAGTCATTGTTCCCAAGGTGGTTTTTTTTTTTTTTTTTTTTTTAATTTCACTGTTGCGGTACTGCTTCTGAGAAGGATGATAGGAGTTTCTGAAAAGTTGCTACATCAGTCTGAAGGGTTGACAAATGAGGATTCTTATCTGCACCTTGCTTCAGAGTGAAGCTGGCTGCCTTGATTACCCCCTCCGCCCCCTCACTATAACAAAGAAGACAAAGGTAATAAGTGAAAGCGCAATCCCGTGTTCTTCTTGATAATCAAAACTTTTCTATTATTCCCTGTTCAATGTTTCCATTATTGATGGGAGATAACATTTCACAATTTTCTCTGTTGTACTGTGATTATTTATATGAATTGCCTAACAGGATTTTTACCTCATTCCTATAGGAATTTGGAAAATGGTGAATTATAACTTCATTAGAGTGAGTTTTTGTTTTGTTTTGTTTTTTTGTTTTGTTTTTTTACTATGAGGAAAATACAATCAACCATCTACTCTAATCGGAGATGACTTACTGTTAACTGTCTTATATAGCTCACCTCCATAGCCTAAATTTATAATTGAGTCTTCTCTAATGTCTGACAGGAGAATGACTACCAATTCCTTCTTGGCCTGCAATAGTTTCCATCAGATTATTCATTGGCAGGACTGTGGCATTCTAATCAAATACTGTTCTCCTCACAGGAAGTATAATGAATTTAGGCTCTCTTATTTTTAATAGAAGCAAATAATCACCCGTTCTCACTTTAAAGCCTTCACTTACTGACTTAATATAAATAAGGGGGTATTAAGATAGGATCTTCCACACTTTGAAAACTAAAGTCAGTTTTCAATCTGTGAGCACAGGAAAACATTTGAATTTCTTGACTAACAAGAAACTTGTCTAATTATATAAATCAAAACTAAGGTTATTATGCAACTTTGCCATTATCAAAGAAAGCTCTGGAAATTGATGAAAATCGGCTCAATATTTTGTATATTACGGGAACTTTAAAAATTCAAGTCTATGGATTGAAAAATTCTATCAATAAATTAAGACAAAGACTTTATGTGAAGTTTATGACAAAGAAAGTAGGTGCAATGTTTTAGAAAAATAAGACACACATTTGTTGGCAGGTACATCAATGTAAGAACACAATTAAAACAGAGCCAATTCTGTATTTCTTTAGATAGAATGAACTCTCTCTCTCTCTCTTCTCTCTCTTCTCTCTCTCTCTCTCTCTCTCTCTCTCTCTCTCTCTCTCTCTCTCTCTCTCTCTCTTCCCCTCCCTCCCTTCCTCCCACCCTCCCTCTCTTTATTTCTGTGTGTCTGTGTACTAGTTTTATGTCAACTGGACACAAGCTAGAGTCATGAGATAGGAGGGAGCCTCAATTGAGAAAACACCTTCATAAGATTGGGCTTCTGGCAAGTCTGTAGTGCATTTTCTTAATTAGTGATTGATGAGGGAGGGCCTGGCTTATTATGGGTGGGCCACACCTGGACTGGTGGTCCTGGCTTCTATAAGTATGCAGACTGAGTAAGCCGTGTGGAGCAAACCAGTAAGCAGCACCTCTCCATGGTCTCTGCATCAGCTCCTGCCTCCTCCAGGTTCCTGCCCTGTTTGAGTTGTTGTCTTGACTTCTTTGGATGATGAACTGTGATGTGTAAATGTAAGCCAATTAAACCCTTTCCTCTCCAACTTGCTTTTGGTCATGGTGCTTCATCACAGCAACAGTAACCTGAACTAAGACGGTGTGGTCATGCAGAGGGAGAGATTATGGACTCATATGGATACAAGTACTTGTTGAGGTTAACAGGTTGAAATTAGGCAACTTCGTCAATTACTCTTTACCTGATGTTTTGAGACAGAGTCTCTCACTGAACCCGGAACTGAACAATTCAGTTCGGAAAGCTTGTCAATGACGTCCAGGGATCACTGGTCCCCAGTCATTGAGATTCTAGATGTCTGCATTTCTTACTTGAGTGCTGGTGATCCAAACTTATATCCTCATCCTTTTGTAGCAAGCATTCTCCTGACTGAGCCATCTCCCCGGCCCCTGAATAAAGACTCTCATTTATTCGGTCCCTGTTACATGGTCTCGGTCTGATTGCTGCTTTGTCCACTTAAACCTCTTTTGAATCCTCTGAGTTCTTAGAAGACTGTCTCCTTATCGAACACCTTCTCTCGTGTACTCCAGCTTTCCTCATCAGTTTAGCTTCTGGTTTTAGATCATCCTTTGACCTGGTGGCTTCAGTGTGCCATCTTGGCCTGTGCAGCTGGAATATGGGTACTTGTGGACTGGTGGCCATGCTCACCTTACTCTGCACTCTCCTCAGGCTCCAGCGACACTCAACTTCATGGGACGCAGTGTGGTCAAGAGCAATGCATTTCCTCAATTTGATGCTTCAGCTATACTATCACAGTGTAATGTAAGAGACTTAAGTTTGTTTTTTTTTTTTTCTCGTTTACTTTCGTTTGTTTTTCTGAGACAGGGTTTCTCTGCGTAGTTTTGGTGCCTTTCCTGGACCTCGCTCTGTAGACTAGTCTGTCCTCGAACTCACAAAGACCTGCCTGCCTCTGCCTCCCGAGTGCTGGGATTAAAGGTGTGTGCCACCACCGCCTGACCAAGAGCCGTAAGTTTTTTAAACTGGAGTTCCAGCTGTAAAATGGGGATAGTAATGCCACCAACCTCCTGTAACTAGAGGAAGACTGAGTGGTAATTCTCAAGTTCTGAGAAGTGTCCCTGGACTGGAAGCCACTGGTAAATGGTGGACTGACCTTATTCTTGTTCCATGCACATTCACTGAGAACTTAAGATCATTTTGAATCATCTACTGTCCAGAGGCAACACATGGGTTGACTCTAAACAAAGAAGGTCTGTATTTTAGCTGCTGTTCCATGTAATTGGTTACTGCACACTTGGACAAATCTATGATGCTTCATCTATTCTTTTTCATTTACACATTTTATGTCTTGGAATTCAGAATGTGAGTTTTACAGTAGTATTCTAAGCAGCTGAAAGATGATTTATTCTGTCATCTTAGCATCAATCAAATGGAGCATTTATTTTACTGATTCTTTTGAAGGAAGCTATAGTTTTTTTGAAGAGTTATATTTTTAATTTGAATGAATTCCATGAAAAAGCCCATGTTATATATCACTAAACACCCTGGGAAAGAGCTAAACCATCAGAATGGGAAAATATGTGTTGTAATAAATGAAGAAGGGGATTTTATAATGAGATTCCTAGCACTCAGAAGCCCAAATTGTTTCTGAATTCATCTCTCAACTTTACACCCCACATAATCCCATTCTCAGAACAACACTATTACTATCTATCATTTAAATTCCTTAGACAGTGGGATATCCCTTAATTAGCCATGTATCTGGTTTTTAAAGCCATTTTAAAGATGATAACACATTTAATTGATATCTGGCATTTTAATAGTAAAAAGCCTAATTATTGGACAATTAAAGTGTTTAACACTGGCAATATGTCTTCAACTTACTAGAACATATAAGAGTTTAGCCAGCATCTATTCCTTCATAGTTTTTCCAAATACTGGCAAGGCAATGGGAAGCTAAGCAGACATGGCTTCACTCCTGGAGTAGAAGGGCACAAATGAACTAAGCAGCTGCATATCAAAAAGTGTCAGAGCTTTCAGAAGTGCAAAATGCTCTGATGGTCTATAAACTACAATGCATGGGAGGTGAATGGGGCCCCCAGTCAGCAGACACACACTTGAATTGTTCTGTGACCCCCAAAGGACAGCATCTTAGTTTGTTTCAATGCTGCATCCCACATGTCCAGATTTCTGTCATTCGTTTCTATGTGAGAAGACGTTTTAGCACAAACAGGCCCTCTGAGAGTGGACAGAAGTAAATACTGTGTGAGTATAAAAAGCTAGGAACAGGAAGTTCATCCCTCATGTGTCACATGATTTCAATGGCCCAAATTAGATGAGACTAGTGAGGTGTGAGGGAAGAAGAGAAAGAAAACAGACACCAGCTGGGAGAGATCTCCTTCCGGGTTCTAGTGCATTTCTAGCCTGGATTCCTCTCGGAATAAAGCTCTTCCCAGAAAAAGCTGCCAAGAGCCAGCAAACCTGCTCTTCAAAACAAGATCTTCAGTTACCCACCGAATACCAGGTGTGCAAATTGCCTTCTGAAGTCCTGTGTGATTAACTGGTCAGTTTTCCATTGAACTATGACTTAAAGAGCACATTTCCAGTACAAATAGCCTCTCCAAAGATGGAAAATTAAACAGTTACTTAAGTCTACCCACTTAAAGCCAGAAAAAAAACAAAAAGGATTAGTTCCTGTGCCTACAAATGGTGGTAGTACCTGTTCATCCACAGTCTCAGAGCTGATCCAGAAAAGTTGCAGACAAATATGCTATCCAACTCAGGCTATACTAAATGAGACACAACTGTACTAAAATCTCAGTCAGTTCTTCAAAGATTAGAGAGGACAGTAGTGAGGTTATTGGCATTGGATTTTATCTAATGATGTGTAATCGATGTTTGTATTTCACATGTGTATTTAGTACTTTCAGTATAACATGGCTCTCTCTCTCTCACTTAGGGTTGGAGAGATTCAGTTTTAGATCCTGACAGGGCCAACTGTTAGAATAATCTTTGACCCACTTTCTTTTTCGGTACAATGGGAACACTATAATTAAATGGGAAGTCCTTGTTGATGCTTAAAAATTTAAAACACTAATAGAATGTTTCCGAGTGCCCAGCACAAAGTAAACCTCAGGAAAAGTAATGGATGTGATAATGATTTGATTATTAAATAACCTAGGTGATAATTTCATATTTATAAATCATGGTTTTCTCATCTTTAATACAGATCTAACAGCAACTCTGATCTTTGTCCAGGTTATTTTAGTGATAAATGATATATAGTATATGAGATCATCCTTAAAGCTACTAATTTTTTTATAATTGTAATATATCCCTTCCTGTATACTTGCATGTATCCCCTTATCACCCTTTATTTATTTTCTTAAAACAAATTCTTCAAGTGTAGGAGACTCCTTGTTTTTGTTGCTCCTGTTAGGAGACTCCTGTTGTTTTTGTTAGACCTGGGGGACTTAATACAGTTGTCATGACAGGAAGACATTAAGCCAAGTTTTCTGCTATGAGGAATTTCTTTCTTATCTTGCCCTCTGCATGTTTCCACCTCTATTTGAATTAATTAATTTAATATTGAAGCTCTCACCTGTCACCATTCCTTCTCTTTATATACACATAGTTATAACCAAGTACCAATAGACATTGATAGTGATGTTTAGTCTCGTCACATACTGTGACCTTGGGCTAATTAAACTTTATATGTCAGTCACCCACAGGGGCAACGAACCAACCCCCAAGGGCTGCTGCGATAACTAAATGAACATTAAATGCAGTGATGAACAAGATTTGTTCAATTCAGCTTCTTATCAAGCCCATGGATTGTCTTTTTGGACTTGACTGACCTGTGAATGATGCGCTGGCTCTGTAGGTAGTCTAGGGCCATGGCCAGCTCACAGATGAAGAGCTTCACTGTGTCTTCCTGAAAGTGGACATTCTGCTGAAGGTGATAACGCAGGTCCCCACCAAGTAGCAGGTCCACCACCATGAACATGTCTTCCTCATCTTGGAAGGAATACCTGGAACAACATTAGAAATATAAATATCAGGGCTGGAGAGATGACTCAATGGACAAAGTGCTTGCATGTCAGCCTGAAGACCTGAGTTTGAATCCCCAGCTCCTGGATAGAACCATGGCATGGTGGCTAGTGTGAGAACCCCTGCACTGGGAGCCAGACACAGGAGCTTATCCAAGGTTGGAGGCAGACCTCTCAGGCCAGCCCATCTTGCCAAAATAATGAGCTTCAGGTTTATTAAGACAATCTGTCTCAAAAGTAAGGTAGAGAAGCAATTGAGAAAAGACACTGTCAACCTTGGCCTCCATGAGAGAGTACATTTGCCTGCACACATGAACACACATGCAAAACACACACTTTTTTTTTTAAATAAACACCAACTACACTTACAGGATAGAGTACTAGAGGCAAGCTCGAGTAGATTATTGCCATGCTCCCATTTCTTACCAAGAAATTAGGGAATAGTAAGTCTAAGTGATCTCCACGAAGTAATAATCCTAACAAATGATGCAGCCAAGGGTTCTCCAGGGACAAAATGAGATGTGAAAGAGAATAATATCACATCATGAAGCACAAACAAAAGAGAGAACTCTGTGGATAGGGTACAGTCAGAACAATAGGTATGATGGAAAAGCCTGAGTCTGGGGAAGAATGCATGGGTCAATTCTATGACAGGAACTTATTCACCTATCTATAGACATTGGGGATCACTGGCAAGTGTGATGCCAGCTATATGGCCAGATACCAGCTCTTCACTTGAAAGAGCATGGTGCTGAGGACTGGGAGACAGAGTGAGACATAACCAGCACCACATGGTCCCTGTTGAATACAGCAGAGATATAGGGATTTGGTTATATGCACAGAGCCTTGGTAAAGACATTCTTCTCCAGCGGGGATTTGTCTTGTGCCCATGGCTCAGGCATGATTTATTGTCACAATGAAGTTCTCTAAATCAATACTGCTTTGATGCGTTTTTATTTCCCTAATGTCACTGAGATCATATTTTGAAGTTTTATTTGCATTTAAAATCTAAGTGTCTGCAAGCAGTACCCAAGGAAGCATATAAATTCTCGGTGATGAATTCTCTGCTCAGGAGTAACTGTAGAACACCAATGTCAGGACAAATACTAAAAAGTGGGGTGGGGGAAATTTACAAACAATAAGGAATGAGAATTTCAACACAGCATTAATCTGAAGGAGGTGATAGACTAATGAAGACTGATGGTCCCTGATGTTTGTTCACTGGCTCAATAAATGAAATTTCATATTCACAGAGAAGATGTCAGAAATTAAGCTCTTGGGGAATTAAGACAAATGAAGGGAATAATTTTTAAAAGTTCGAGATGTGCACACTTGGTATTATCTTTTTTTTTTTTTTTTTTGGTTTTTCGAGACAGGGTTTCTCTGCGTAGCTTTGCGCTGGCCTCGAACTCACAGAGATCCGCCTGGTTCTGCCTCCCGAGTGCTGGGATTAAAGGCATGTCCCACCACCTCCCGGCTTGGTATTATCTTTAGGAATTATGTATCCTCTTTACCTCAGTGAGACAAATGGCTGGCTAGCTCTGCTTTAGGTTTAAAAGGCACCAGGAGAGCTGCTAGGTCTGGACACTTGCATTTGAAATCCTTCCAATTGCACCAACACAAACTATATTCACTGTGTTCTGGAGATCTTTCAGTGAGTCACCCTGGGATAGTTAATATGTAATCACACCCAAGGTCTACTGCACCTCAGGCTGCTCTCAGCAGTGGAACGGAAAATATACTTTCTCATGGGCTGAGTTGCTGATGGAATAAGGATGGTGAGAATGGGAACTGGGTACCAAAAGAAGGGAAAATACGCAGCCAATCATACATATGACTAGAAGCCGATGGGAAGTTACCCTGTGGAGCAGACTTATGCGACACTCTGCTGTTGACTGCCTTGCACTCCGAAGTGCCTTGTACTCTCAGACCCGCTAACACATCAGGGGCTCTCCTCTCCCATTGTTGCACTAAATTGCAAGTATAAATGTTCCTTGTACTAAATCTAGTGTGAACAAGCAAACGTTTTTATTAAGGCTTGAGTTAAGAGATTTTAATCCAAAGAAGAAACTGATATGAGTGCCAGTTGTGACAAGTTAACCACAGTGTTCCAACATGTAGGAGATTAATAATCAAAGAGAGCAGAGGCCAAGGCAAGAGGCAACATGCTCCCCTGGCCAGCAGAAATAGAAATCTAGTAAGCTGTGAAGGCAAGTCTGACTGTTAAAAATCATCTTCCTTCTTCAGCTTGTCACATCTGAATCCTCCTTCAGTTTCTTAAGTCTCAAAGGGAAAAGATAAGCATTTAATATTCTGAAAATATTTTATTAAAAATATGAAGGCATAACATAATTTAGTGATACACAGAATGTTCAGGTTCTTAATATAATCTTACTTGTAAAAATAAACAGACCTTCCTGGTAACTCAGCATGTGTCACAGAGGCTCATGGCTGGGTTTCTGTAACCATCGTTTCCTATGCGTGGCATAGTTCTTAACCAGCTATACTAACATTAACAAGTCTAGCCCCGATGCACGTGAAATTCACTAGGTCGTATGTTCATTAATACAGCCACAGGCCAATCTGATGGAGGCAATTTATCAACTGAAGTTCCCCCTCCTCCGGTGGCTCTAGTTTGTGTCAAATTTACAAAAACCTAACCAGCATGGTGGTATTACACACACAAAACAAAGAAACAAGAACATGTGTCATGTGTATGTGTGTGTGTATACACATTATATGTGTATGTACATATAATGGATATATTTTAAAAGACATAATACATACAAAATAAAAAGGAAATAAATAATGCTGATCCATGCAGTAAGTTTTCTGCCAAAACTTACTTTGTCTAAATGATGGGATTTATGTCATTTTAAATTTTATAGTTTTTATTTTGTATTTTACTTGATTTTGAAATGTAAATAAACATGAGAAAAAATACATTCTTCTACTTGTATCCAGTATTAGTTGCCTCATTGGAAAGAAGAGCTAACACTGTTGGCTTCTGATGTGTATAATCAAAGTAGGAACATTCACCAAATACAAACTCAATGTCCATAGTTCTATACTATACAAATATTCCTTTCTTTAAATTGAATTTTTATACAATCCTGGGAGGTCAGGGTAGCAGAATGTTGTTGTTTGTTTTTTTTTACACTTTGGCTCTTTTAGAGAGGCCACCACCCAGCTCCTAAATAAATACATACAGAGTCTTATTCTTTCTTATAAATGCCCAGCCTTAGCTTGGCTTGTTTCTAGCCAGTTTTTCTTAACTTTAACTTATCTCTTCTACCTTTTGTCTCTGTGCTTTTCCCATTCTCTTACTTCTATAAATCTTACTCTTATCTCCATGGCTTGCTGTGTAGTTGGATGAATGGCCCCTGATGTCCTCCTCTTCTCTGGCTAATTCTTCCTCTCCTTCCTGATTTCTCTTTCTGTTAATTCTTTCTGCCTGCCAGACCTGCCTATCCTTTCTCCTGTCTTGCTATTGGCTGTTCAGCTCTTTCTTAGACCATCAGGTATTTTAGACAGGCAAAGTAACACAGCTTCACAGAGTTAAACAAATGCAACATGAACAAAGGTAACATACCTTAAAATAATACCTTACAACAGCAGAGAGAAAGACCTTTGAAAGAGTCATATGGAAAGTTACTGCTGTAGAAACTTCCTAAAATATACATAGACATATGTACCATATATAAAAGGAGTTAAATAGAATCACTCTATAAGAGGGAAAATGCTTTTTGCAAACAACATAGGCTATCAAATAAAATTCCCAGAGATGTGTATAGGGTACCTATTTTCAAGTCATTGGTAAATGTGGTTCCATAGACCCCCACCTCTGATGTATTACAGACTGTTGTCATTTTCTCCAAAGCTCAATGGTAAGTCCCTATTGATTAAAAACATTCCAGAAATTTAAGTCATAGGGCATGGAGAAAACAAACTGATACTAACCTGGAAGCTGCATCATTACTGGATAACCTCCATAGTTCTGCAATGGTCTAAGAATTCTACTAGGAGAGAAAAGTTAATCAACAGTATTGATTGTGAAACCTGCAAGCTACAATAGCAAGTACTCTGACATGATAGCCCAGCAGTACATAGGTGGCATGAATGTTATGGGAGTAACCAACCACTCTATAATTGTATGTAAAGCTTGCTACATAAGACAGAATACATGCCTAATACCATTAACTTGGCACAAACAACATGTCTGACTAGGCCCAAGGCCCTATGTGAGAACCCAATGTTTTTATTCTGCTAAATGGACAAAGTACTAAATTGTCCCCAAGCTCTTGTCTTAATACATACATATTACTGCATCTTTCACCCTCATTAATAAACTTCTTTTTTCATTGGTGCCTTTACCAATGGGGACTCATTCATTCATCAATGAACTTCCTTTTCAGTAGATGGTGATTAAAACAAAACCCCACAACTGGTCAGCATGCATAGAATAAGAAAGTGTGGAGTGCTCAGCTCTAAATGAAACATCTATATCACATACTTTCCACAAGTTTCAAGGATCATCATGGAAGAGGGGACATAAAAACTGTGAGAGTTGGGGGTAGTGAATAACTGCAGAAAAACTGTATTGTTTTTAGACATGACAGGACTGTTCACACATGAATCACTATCACACTGACTGTGTGCATAAGATCTGTACAAGATCAAGTCAGCTAAAATCTAATCATGGAAAGAGGAGTTCAGGAAGGCCCACCTGTGCCTGAGGAGCCGTTGGCAATTGATAGCTAACTAAGGGAGGGCAACTCAGTTTTCCTGCAGCCTTTGAGACTCTACCCATGCACATACAACCATCACTAAGTGGACTCAGTGAGTTTGGGGGAAGGAATGGGAAGGCAGTGGAGGAATTAGAGGGGAGGGAACAAAGGGTGGATTTGATCAAAACACATAATATCCGTGTATGAAATTCTCAAACTGTTTTTGCAAAGAACCTTTATAGATCCTGTGGGTTTTGTATTCTATAGCTTCCCTGACCAACATCTTTTATATTCTAGCAAAAGTTTTGCTGAAGAAATCCAATCATTTTTGTTACAGTATTTCAACAGGCTGGAGTTTTGCAAATTACATGCATGTCCTGCATCTGATTCACTTCACAAGTCTGTATTTTGTGACAATTGGTAGACCAATCTAAAGGCTTACTGAAATTCATGTTGCATGGATTGTTTATTTGAGGGGAGTGCAGAGCTACTCTACAGATGAGTCTATGCACTTTAATAAATGTGTATATAATTAACACATCTATCTTGTACTGTTATCTGCTATTAGGTATCATTGCCTAGAGCCTAAAGTTCTTTCAGAGTGGTAAAATTGAATCCTGTCATTTCTCCTTTATGTTTTAAATGGAGTATTTTAATAAGAAAAATGATTTATTAAACTATTTAGTTATGGGGAGATGTGGTTCAGATAGGAAAGATTAAAACAGATGCTTAAAAGTGATCTCTCCTTTAGCAATGATTTTCAAAATGATTTGTTTCCTAATAACTTTCAAAAGCAACCAATACAGTTTTCAAAAGTGTCCCAATGAGCTCAAGGGCTTGGTGTTTTCATTCCTGTTGTTATTTGGTGTGTAATGTTCATTCTTGAACTGGGGAGGCATAATCTAGCAACAACACAGACATATGACCAAGTAGGCTTCAATACTTTTATGGTATAAAACCATATTGCTAGCTGTTTTATTTAATTTCTACTCCAGACAAATGTGGTTGTTGGAAGTGTTCTCTCTTCTCTCTCTCTCTCTCTCTCTCTCTCTCTCTCTCTCTCTCTCTCTCTCTCTCTCTCTCTCTCTCTTTTCCTCTCCCTCTGCTTCTCCCTTCCCCAACGCCCCCCCTCTCTCACATACACACACACACAAAATGAACATGTGCAGACTCAAGTGTAATCTACAATAAACACACATTAACTTTCATAAGGAAAATAAGTCCTCCATCACTGAAGGTGTTGGTCTATGATGACAGATGTTAGCTCTGTCCCATCAGACACACACTCCACTGTCAGAATGGCAGCATCAGCACCCAGCAAAGCATCACTGAAAACTCTGTGTACTACTCTTACTCTTACTATCTGCTATAATATTTCCAACTGATCAAGCACAGTAAAGTTGCTGTTAGTAACTCTTGCCACAAACTGGATACAGTACGCCTATTATGAGAAGAGCTGAGCATTTTTGATGAATTCTCACATCATTTTCTACAGTGGCTGTACCATTTAACATCTTCATACACAAAGGTAATGGCCCCAGTTTTTCCACATCCTTTTCAAACAATCGTCATCCCAATGCACAGGAAGCAGTGTCCCACTATGGTTGTGATTGCAGTTTCTTAATGTTTGCTCATGGTGTCACTTCCTTCGGGTACCTATTGGCTACTCACCATTTTGGAGAAAACCCTCTAGATTAACAGTTTTTAAAATGTGATTTTTTCCCTTTTTAAAATTTTTCAAATAAGAGTGTCTCCTGTATACTATCTATGGAGACCCTTGTTGCTGGAGGGCTTCTCTCCAGGTTCCCCAAGCCCCGCAGTCCCACAATCCACTTATAAAATAATCACTCAGACGCTTATATCACTTATAAACTGTATGGCCGTGGCAGGCTTCTTGCTAACTGTTCTTTTATCTTAAATTAACCCATTTTTATAAATCTATACCTTGCCACGTGGCTGGTGGCTTACCAGCGTCTTCACATGCTGCTTGTCCTGGCGGTGGCTGCAGTGTCTCCCCTCCTTCTTCCTGTTTCCCCAATTCTCCTCTCTCTTTGTCCCGCCTATACTTCCTGCCTGGTCACTGGCCATCAGTGTTTTATTTATATAGAGTGGTATCCACAGCAGACCCTTGCCAGCTATAAACTGTCTCTATTTTCTCTCATTTTTTGTGGTGCCATTTCACTTATTGATCACAGCTTTGAAGAACTTATTTTTTTAAAATTGGTAATGTCTTTTAAAATATTGTAGCACACATTCTCTGTACATCATACTTAGGAAGCAGTTGATGTATGAGCTTGTAGAACTATTCCTATATTTTTGTAAAAGTTCCTAGATTTAGCTCATGTTTATGTCTATCACCTATTTACATTAACTTCTATATGTGATATAAGGTAGAATGTGTTTCCATTCTTTTGCTTTTTGTCGCCCAGTTGTCTCGTTACCATTTGCTGAATTATCTAGTTTTCCACTACTGGATTATCTTGACACTTTGGTTAATAATCAGTAACAATTGATGTGAGGATTTACTTTTAGATTCTCAATACTCTGTATGTCTACTTTTAATGCAGCTACCCTGTTGATCCTGTAGCTTTGTAGTAAATTTGAGATGGGCAAATATGAACACCCCAACATTGTTCTTTCTGCTCAAGATTGTTTCAGTTAGTTCTTGGATTGTTAAAAAAAATTCTCAGATCCCTTGAATTTTTATGTGAATTTCTTTCTTTCTTTCTTTCTTTCTTTCTTTCTTTCTTTCTTTCTTTCTTTCTTTCTTTCTTTCTTTCTTTCTCTCTCTCTCTCTCTCTCTCTCTCTCTCTCTCTCTCTCTCTTCTTTCTTTTCTTTCCTTCCTTCTCATTTGTTTGTTTGAGTCAAGGTCTCTCTCACTATGTAGTCCTGGCTGGCCTGGAGCTCATTATGTAGAACAGGTTGGCGTCAAACTCATTCAGATCTACCTGCTTCACTTCCTGAGAGTTGGGATTAAAAGTCTGCAAGCTTCCATGTTAGCATGTCTATTTGGTGTCATCCTTATTCAGTTTATGCTTAGGAAGCCATGTAGGTGAGAACTCATGGATGCAGCTTCTGACATCTCTAGGAGTCACAATCTCACAGCAAACTCCAGGTTTCGCTGGCTCTTACCATCTTTCTGCCCCGTCTTGTTCAGTGATCCCTGAGTCTTAGACACAGGATTGTACTGTAGAAGTATCGTTTGAGACTGGCCTATACAACTCTACATTTTGATTGGATGTGTTTTTCTGCAGTGGTCTCTGTTGCAATGAAACATTTTGTAATACAGACTGAGCAGGTTGTATTTATTTATGCATTGAGAAACACACACACACACACACACACACACACACACACACCAGCACCTAAAGAAAAGAGGCCACAGATTTGAAAGAGAGCAAAAGAGGGGGTGCATAGGAGGATTTGGGATTTGGAAAGAGGAAAGAGAAAGGAGAAATGGTGTAATATAATCTCAATAAAAAATTAAAAATTAAAAAATTTCTCTTTTAAAGTGTATGCCACCACACCCAGTTCTTTGTAAATCTCAGGAGCAGTTTGTGGATTTAGGTTTTTTGTTTGGTTTGGTTTGGTTTTTTTTCAAGACAGTGTTTCTCTGTGTAACCCAGGCTGCCCTGGAATTCTCTGGCTGGACTCAAACTCTGGGAGATCCCACTGTGTCTGCCTCCCTAAGTGCTAAGATTAAAGGTATACACCACCCCACACACCAGCTTCGGTTCCTGTTTTCTTAACCATCCAGGACTTTCATCTTTCATAGGGAAATTCTTTAGATTGTTGGAAGTCTGTTTTTTTTTTTTTTTTTTTTTTTTTTTTTTTTTTTTTTTTTTTTTTTTTTTAACTTAGCAATACAAGCTGGAGAAAAGACCATAAAGAGTTACCTGTCGTTTCCTTTTCTTATCTGTGACATGCCACAATTTAGGTCCATCACCTTGTTTGCTCAAGCTATCCTCTGTGGGAGACCATGAGGGCTGTTTCCAAGCTTTTACTATTGGAGACTAAGGTAACACACTTGTACATACGTAGTGCATGTGTCTTTTTATATTCTACTTAGCATTACCGTATATTGCTAGGAGTAGGTTTGCTAGTATCAGGACTCACTATAACAGAGGGCAAAGGCACACATAGTTGCGTTACATTCTATTAAGTTTGTCTTTGAGTGTCTGTGCCAACTCTGAATCCCACCAGGAATATATAATAGTGCAGAAGTTGTCACATTCATTTTCTAGGGAAATATTGTTAAATTTCCAGGGATTTTTCAACTTTGGAAAAAATTCATCAGTACAGCACGCTTTGAAACTTACAAAGCTCTTATTTCTCTGTCTTCTTAGTGCCTTACAGAGTTTACTGATGAAAAATGTAGTTTAAATACCCTCCTTAAACCAATGGCCAAATGACATTACCCACTCTTGTGTATTTTGCAGCCACATCACTGAAAGCCATGAACTTGATGAATCAGAGTATAGGCAGATCTTTTAGACAGAATGGAATTAAGAAAACTACTACATAGTCAAACTTCCAATTTGTGAGAACAATTTTCATGTACATCTCAGAGATATAAAAGCTTGGTCTGGGTTTATCTCAGCTCTACTTTAGTGTCTCGCGATCTCAGGGTTATTTCTATTTCCCTCTTGTGCATTTCCTAAGCACTCAGACACTTGCCTGTGATAGAGCATTTCAGAAACTCAGCAGTGGATGCTTTTCTGAATCATGCTGTATTTTCACAATTTATTCATTGAGCTTGAAGTCCTCAGTTGAGGGAAAATTTTGAAGATCCTATGCTTTCTTCATCTCTGTATCCACCAGGAACCCCTGACATATAGTGTGGTGTATCATGTGTACCTGTTTATTCAATGACATTATACAAATATTTATTGCATATCTATATTCCTGTACAATGTGTTGCAGTTAAAAGAGTGACCCAAAGAATATGGGTTTTCTTCTCTCGTGAAATCAACCATTTTAAAAAAGAAATATTGGCCGGGCGTTGGTGGCGCACGCCTTTAATCCCAGCACTCGGGAGGCAGAGGCAGGCGGATCTCTGTGAGTTCGAGGCCAGCCTGGGCTACCAAGTGAGCTCCAGGAAAGGCGCAAAGCTACACAGAGAAACCCTGTCTCAAAAAACCAAAAAAAAAAATAAAATAAAATAAAATAAAAAAATAAATAAAAAAGAAATATTTACACAAATAAGTGGTTAGAAAATTTGACAAGAAATATGAAAGTAAAATACAAAGCACTGTGATAGAAATTAACAGGAGGCCCTAAAATTAATTATAGGGATCATAAAAACCTCACAGAAATTGGACATGAGCCATAAACTGAAGTCTTCATTAAAACACAAAGATATGTAACTTTCACAGTGAAAAACATGGTGTGTAGTTTTTCATTTTAAATCACAGAACAACCTGTAGATTATTTTCCCATGTCCTTATGCCATAGCTGATTGTTCAAAGCATTGACCTTTCTCTGGACAGAACTCTGCGTATTTTGTGATCCATAAGCGCATCATACTCACTCTAGAGATCTTGTATATGAAGTCTCTCCAGGGGAAATTTGACTACTATAATTTGTACAGAATCTCCCGAGATGGTTCCCTTAGAGAATGAGATCTGCAGTAAACAGGCAAAAGGGAATAACAGTTCTTGTTCCCCATGTAAATGGAAAAACCAAGACACATGCTCAGATGTTAATGAGGAGCAATTAAATCAGAACATTACACAAAGGGTTAGAAAAAAAATAAGCATTAGAAATTGATAATTTTTGGGCTCTGTGACAATCACAGACCACTGAATAGAGACCAATCCAACTTGGTGATTCTGGGTCGTTGACAGGATAGTAAATGTCCACTTGTGGTTGGGAATGGATGGGAATGTCTTGGCTGGTATTAGCAGAGTTCAGAAGGCTGAATCAGAGGTGTTGATCTGCCATTCCTTTGTCTCTCTGGCTCAAAAGACAATACATTCCTTACTGAACAAGATGTAAAATTCCAAGAATTCTGTGGCAAAGGAGGGCTTCCCCAGCATAGATACAAGTGTTCTTCCTTTGTCCTTCATGTCCTTCTTTCTGAGTCTCTGTATTCAATACGCCTAACTCCCTTCCAATCAAGTAATTCCTACATCCAAACTGGATCAACATCATCTTCTACAGAGCTGGGAGCAGCCCAGTGTCCTGTGTTAGCAGGGATGTACTACCTAGCAATATTTCTGACAGTCAAAACTCCTCTAGGCAAGCAAATAAAGAACCACTCCCCACTTGAGTATTTTAAAGAACAAGTTGTGATTTTATTCCACTAAAATATATTATTTATCATGCTAAAAGATGTCCACATTTTCAATTAGTTCTTTGACTGTATTTATTTTTAAATGCTTTGTTGAAGGAATGATAACTGAATACGTTACATACATAACATTAAGATGGAATGTAAGTTAACATTGATGGGATCCAGATTGGCCATAACACTGGTTTTGTGGCTCTGACCTAGTCTGCCTATTTTTCTAAAGGGACAAAACTAACACCTACCACACAGGAACTGACATGATAATAGTATGAGATGGTGTCACTTTCCATATGATATAGGAGATTGTATTACTTTCCATATAGATGTTCTTAAGTTTTTCCTAAGAATCTACACTTTTTTTTCTTTTCGAGACGCCTCAAACTTTCAGTTGCCCTGCCTGAGTCTTCCATGTGCTGAAGTGAGAAGTCTACACCCCCATCCACAGCAAGAATCTTCTCGAGTCTGTGAGAATCCTTCGTGATGAAACCCTAATCTGATAGGTCTTAAAACATTTTAAAAACTGCAAAACTCATATTTTCCATGTGCAATCTATGTAGAAAAACATGAAATTGCTGATTTGATTCACCTTGAATTAATAAATACAAATTTTAAATGGGTACTTAGAAAATACCACTCTAATTTTTAAATTGTACACTTTCACTGATTTCTTAGCTTCTCTCCTTAAAATTTCCACACCCTTCATTCTCAGTTTATGATGCCATGGGGTAAGCAGAAACAATAACATGACCATTACTTCCTCATAGGCCTATTAACAAATCTCCCTCCCTCCCTCACCACCGCCCAACATATGCTTAATATTTGGTGTTCTCTCCTAGTACAGTGAAAGAAGCATCCTCATTTCTACCTCAGGCTAACCCTTTCACCTGTACCTTCACCTAAGGCTAGTCCATTCACCTTCACCTTCCACATAGGGGATAGCCCATTTATACTTGTCAATCATTCCCCTTCTGCCCTTCCTTGACAATTCTTTTCTCTAACTGCCTTATCATCTTTGACATTCACCCCTATTTATACATATCTCAAAACGTATTCCAAATAAAACATGAATTTATAAATAAAAGAAGTATACAAATAAGGTGAAAATATAGAATCTAACAAGTTTATGAATCTCATAGTGACCCAGGATTTTATATAAGTGTATAAAGGAGACTGGAATTTGACCGAATTTGACCAAATACAGTTTATTTGGGGGAGTTGTTTTGTGAGTACCAAAACAATTTACTTTTTTTTTTTTTTTTCAGTTTTTTGAGACAGGATTTCTTTGTGTAGCTTTGGAGTCTGTTCTGGAACTCACTCTGTAGACCAGGCTGGCCTCGAACTCACAGAGATCCACCTGCCTCTGCCTCCTGAGTACTGGGATTAAAGGCGTGCGCCACCACCATCCAGCCACAATTTACTTTTTATGGAATAGAAATGATCTCAATTTAAAAAGAAGTTACTTGATAACCTGCAATACTCATTCATTTTAAAATTCATAGAATCTAGGGAACTTACTTACTGTGACCATGATAACAGATACCCTACAGAAAACTTCACATGGCATTTCAAAATATTAAAACCTGCTTCTAGGAGCTCAAGAAAGACCCACGTGCCCAGGATCACTTCTGGGCTTAGCTTTGCTCCCTTTGCACAGGAGCAAAGGAGTGAGACCAGAAAGAGAGAAATGAAACCACCACTGTCTGCTCACGACATGGTTATAAATATTGAAAATCTATGGGGAAGTTACTGAGGAAGCTCAGCAGGGCTTGTGGGAATAATGCCAATATCAATTTTATTTTAGTATTCAAGCAACAGACTACTAGAAAACACAAATTTAATAAAAAAATTATCAAAAACATCAAATATTTAAGAGTAAATCTTAAAAACAGATAAAACAGGCCTCCACACCGGGGTTACATTAAAAACAGAAAAAAGGGGAGAAAATCAAGAGTTCTCTACATTAACAAGAAAAACACATAATGTATGAATGAAAAGATTTACTATTTTAGTATGATACAAGTTCTCCTGGAATCAATCTATGAATTCAATAGTACCCAAAACAAACACCAGTAGCTTTAAAATACAAATTGAAAGGCTATTATAAAATTTATATAAGATTGAAAAGCTTCAAATAGAGCCAACAGAATGCCAAAGTTGTACTGTGCCAATGAAATAGGAAGCCTCGGGACGTGGATGTGCCAGAGTAGCCCTTTCATCCACGGGGCTGAGTGCAGACATCCACACCTGTGTAGCACCTAGGGAGATAGATGATAAACAGGGCTGTGCTGCGGGAAGGTTCACCCTCCATCCAGCCTCCTAAAGCTCCCCCATCTCCTATGAGCACGGTGGAGCCCTCAGAGCCTTTAATCCTCAGCCCTTACATCTAGCCTGCACTCTCCAAAGGGCTCACTTGCAGTCCCTAAAATGTAGCCACTAGCCAGTGCTCTGCACATTGCTGTCTTCTCTGACTACTCCCTGGAGTTTGGGCTTCTCCAAGAACATGGTATTTACTCCCTACCCAACAACTGTATTCAGATCACTGACTGAGCTTAAGCCCAAATTGAATCTGCTTCTACTCAGATCTCCCCATCTCTGTGGACGACCTTGTCACCCAGGTTGCTCAGGCCAACAAACCAGGAGTCTTTCTTTCCTCTGTCTTGTTAGCTAAGGGGCAGGTCTGCTTTTTTGAGCAGAGCCAATTAGACTTCTTCCTGGGACTTTGGATCTTGAGTGGTTGACACAAGGTTAGGAAATTGGTTGGAGTTGACTCATCTGGGCCAGACAGCCTCAAGAGTTTGCCCATTAGTCCTTGTACCTGGATTTCCTGGAATTGCCTTTGTCTCTGCTCAACTCCATTTCTTCATCTAAGTTATCTATCTCTCATGGGTCCAGTGAGTTTCCTTTGAGCTGAGTATTTTTAATATCTGTGTGTTGTTTTCTATAAAGCAACATCCCTAATAAGATGAGAGAATGAAGAGTGGATGCATGTATTATGAAGACCCAGCTAGTCCGTGAGACTAGCCCATTACTCCATGAGGCAGCCAGTCATCAAGTACATATGGTACAATTACTGTACATGGGCTACCCAATAACACTGTGCCTCTGCTAAGTCCTTCAGGGACTGCCCTTCTGTTTTATCCATGTAAATCAGGATCATGCCCAAAAACAATTATGGCAATGAGGTAGAATTGGGGCTTAGAATATTTTAATACAGGCTTATACACAAGGGCTCAGAGAAAGAAAGGGCCTCAAAAGAAAGCCAGGTGCACTTGAGAGCATGCGTGTGAGCTTCTTAGAAGAATTACATACAGTAAGACATATATATATATATATATATATATATACACACACACACACATATGTGTGTGTGTGTGTGTGTGTGTGTGTGTGTGTGTGTGCATGCAGACTCCTCAAAGGAGAGTTACTTCAAAGACAAATTCTTCCTTGAAGAATTTAGCAGTTAGATGCACTTGGTTACCTCTTGCAGTTCCCAATTCTAGCACAACTGAGAGGTTTTACCATTCACTTCATCATTTGGTTGTTTCTTAAGGACATTTTGCATCTTGTGGTGGACGGTTCCTTAATTCACCACAGTGATTCCTCTCCCTGCCCTCCTGAGATCCAAACTTTGCCATGACCCTCCTCAAAGTAAAACCTGCTTCTCTAGCCCTGTGATCTGATCATGACCCCATGGTTCACTTTGGCCAGTGAGACAGTGGAAGACATGAGGTAGGCAGAGGCTGGAAATGTGTTTCTCGTGAAATGTGTCCTTTTGTGCCTGTGGAATCCTTCCACGGCCACTTGACAGCACCCCATATCTCCACTGCTGTGAAGACAGCAGCAGAGATGACTAGTCGCAGTTCTCAAGAACTAGGTGGATTATTTTGGATGGCTGACACCCCGATCTCCAACAACTTTAAGTAAGTCTTCCCAAACCAAAAGAAATGCTTGGCCAGGCCATAGGGTCATGAGGAATAAAATATCGGGTGGTAGGGACAGAGAGTCACTCCTTCCATGAGGAGCTTCACTCAATTGTTCAAAGGCATGATTTACTAAGCAACTACTATGTGCAGTATTTTATATATGTATTTGGATCATGTATAGCTATCTAGATGAGTATTGCTATTATTCTCAATTATGTATAGGGAAACCAAGCAGAGTACCTGGGGTAACCAGCTTAACTTGTAGTTACCAAACAGCAGAACAGGAATTAAAACACAGGTCCCTCAGACCCTAAGGCCAGGTAGGACCTGGAGTGAGTATGATTATAAAATAGTATGTTTGTGAGGGTGAAAAAGTGTTATTGATATGGTGGGACAAGATCAATCAACCAGGAGCCAATAACCCGGTCCTATCACCAACTTCCTTGATTCATTTTCTCACTGAAAAAGTATTTATTGATAGCTTGCTGTGTGCTAGGCACTGTTGTAAGTTGAAGAAGGAGACACAGAAAAGTGTGCAAGTGTACCTGCTTGCCTTGTTATATTCCTGTGGTGGGTATGAGAAATAATAAAATTAATCCTGCTGCTTTACATATTTTGTAGGGGATTGTATAAGACAGAAAGAAGGCAAATTTGAGGGCAGGTTATCAGATGCGAGCCCAGGAAGCCCCTTACAGTTAGTTGGCTCTGTATAACTCCTGGGGAAGCCCCTCAGTTTCTCCAGGTGTAGAATGGAACTACCAATCCCTCTCAACTGAGTTTGTTAGGATAAACAAAGACTCTAATATACAGCAAACCAAAAGCAACAGGACGCCATTCAGAGGCACTTTGTCAGATACTGAGTTCTCAGTCTGTGACTCCAGAAAGCTGACTGAAGATCTTTGGTAAAGCTTCCAGGGAGCCATTGGTGAGGCTGTGTGTGCAGCTGTCTGAAAGGACCTCTTGTCACGCTCCAGGTACAGGTGGTCTTTTCCACTTACAATAGATGACTTTGTCCTCTAGTTTATTAAAACCACATGTGAGCCCTTTCTGTTCAGGGGGCCCATGGACCCAAGCAAGCAGGGAGAGAAGCCTCTGGAGTGCCTTGCAGCTGCAGGCTTAATCTCAATTAACAATAGCCACCTGGGGAAGCTGCTGCAAGTCTATTTGTTTTCTGAGAGTGGGTTGCCAGGGCTTTGTTAACAGCCCTCAGGGAGGGACTCACAGCAAGACTGTATTTACTTTTCCTGGATGCCAGCCCTGTCTAGCAGCTTTCACTTGATAACTTGCCCTATATCTGAAGAGTCTTCCTGATTGGGTCCAGGAACAGGAGGCTGGCAAGGTTGAATATTAATTCAAATGTTTTTCCTCCCTGACAGCTTGTCCTACAGGGGTGAACTTCTGTTCCTGTTACATAGGTACCCACACGCAGGGGCATTCTACTAAATCCTTCCTCACAGTTTATATTTCAATGGCCATTTGATTGACATTAGTGTTTTCCTATCAATAGTAATAGTGTGCAGATAAGAGTTCTGTCTATTCTTGCTCATCACTATATCCTCTCACTGTGGGTGTGTGTTACAATTAGGATCGCCAGATGGAGCAAATAAGAGTACTCTATAGCTAGGTAAATTTGAAATTCAGATACATTCAATAATGAATAACTTAAAGATATGTCTGTGTGGCGCTTGGGACCTAGGCTAAAATTATTGGGTGTTTATCTGAGATTCAAAAAACTGTGCCTTCTATATTTATATGGCAGCCTGAAATATAGCTTTATTCTGATGCTCAGTAGGTATACACACTAAAGAAGGAAAGAATGGGGCTAATGAGTGACAAAGCTAGAAAACTATATGCAAATATTTTTCTGGAATGCACATATCAACATATTAAATATGGGTGTTGGAAGGGGTTAAGATGTCTAAGGATTTTCTGTTTGTCTATAAGATTCTTTTTCTATGTTTCAAATTAGTTGCAATAAGCAGACAAATTTTCAAGCAAATATACATACACACAAGGGGAGAGATACACACACACATACACATATACACACATACACACATCTATACATTCATACTTCTTAACATTAAAACAAACACTGTTTAAGAGAAATGTGTTTCTTTTTCCTCAGCTTGAAAAGTAAAGTTTTCTGAGGACAACCCCAGAGGCTGAGTGTATCTTGAGCATGGATGAGGTTATTCAATGAAATACAGGGGGAAAAAAATAGAAAAACAGAGGGTGTGAAATGGGTAGGGGTTTTATATCTTAGACAATGTTTCTTAAGGAAATTAGCCTCCAAAGCTTTAGAGATATCCAAGTAAATCTAATAGTTGAGCCAGGACATAAAACTGAGTTATATATGATATTCTGGGGAGTATTTAATTAACTTGTGTTTTATTTGCTGAATGAGGGTGGAAAATCAAAATCAACTCTAATAAAGGATGAATTGCAAATACTTCCCATGATGCTTTGGAATCAAGCATCCTTCAAGTTAGTTGACTTTTGGGCATCCACACTGGCCAGTTAGTGACTAGTATTTTTAGAATATTAAACCTGCATGGAGCAAGGAAGAAAAAAATGCTAACAAATAGTTACAAGAGCCTAGATGCTAGGTAATCCTTTTCATCCATTGCAACCATGTCTTCTGACAATGTGACTTAAAAATGACAGATCATTCATTATTAAGACTCAGAAGCTTTGTAACATGCTGATTTTTTTCTGAAAAGTCTCACTTAAAAACACTGTAACTTAGGACAGAAAGCATTACAAGAAGAAGGAATACATGCCCTCTGTGAAGATTTTTATCTTAAGGATTAAAAAGTTAAACTGGCTTCTGCTAAGGGGCTGTGGGGAGTAGGAGAAAACTCAAGGGAACAGGAACAGGGTGATGCGAAGGTAGAAAGGGCAGTATTAGGAATGGAGAGGATTCAGTGGACAAGAAATTAGGTAAGATGGCCGAGAGATTTGTACAGGAGTAACCAAGACTAGGGGTGTGTGCAAGAGCCATATGAAGACCTATTTTATAAACATTAAAGATACAGTTTCAATAAACAAGTTTAAATAAAGGTACCCTACACAGTGTGACAATGCTCTTCCTACAGCCATAGGTTATTAAACAAAACTCTGAGTTCCAGGTATGGGATTCCCCCTTATATGCTGCAGATCAGGTATAGAGACCCACAGAGGTTTCATAATGAGAACTAACTGAGAGTCCAAGAATCTGAGCTTGCTTTACCCAGCAGGGCTGCATAAGGGAATGATTTGAACACAGGCATGGTTACCAAGTGTTTGGAAGGGTCTACACTTGGCTGTGTGGTATGCTTTGATCTAGCAAGAGGGAGGTCTCTTGCCCTGCCCCTTGGCATTGCTATATTATATAAAGCCCCTTTAAAAAGGCAGAAGGGACCATTGGGTTTTGATCCAGGTCCTCCCAAAGCTATCCTGTGTTTCTGTCTTTCTTCTCTACACTATCTTTCTATCTAAAAGTTTCTTGTACCTCTCTCCTTCTCCTAGGAACCCTTTTAAAAGGTGGCCTCCCACAGATGGTGGCAGAACTAGGAACTTGGGTACAGAGGAAGTAAGTGAGGGAGGAAGCCCCGCAGAAGGAGTGACATGTCCAGTTTTGTATTAAGATTAAGGCGGTGGTAAACTATTCTTCAGGAGTAAAAACTGTATATAGAAAAGTTAGGCTGTAGCAAGTATCTCTCTGTCTAGGTTTCTCTCTTTCTTTCTTTCTAACTTCTGATCTATAAAATTAGGTAAAAATATAGTGTTAGGTGTATGGATATTATGGAGGCTTAATAGGAAGGAACTTAGGGTAAGAGTAGAATTTCCCTTGTGCCATACCTGCAAACAGCATTCAGGAACAAGCAGTCACTGCAGACTTAGCAGTCTGAGAAAGAACAGCTGCTATGGGGCAGGGAAATAATAAGCAGAAATTTGGATATTCGCTTGTAGAAAGTTTGAAAACTAGGGAAGTTAAGGTAGAACCACAACAAGTACAGAGGTTCTCGGAGTTCATAGAGGAAATGTGTCCTTGGTTTTCTGACTATGGGACTCTGGACACAGACTCCAAATGCAACAATATTATGAGAAACACGGACCGGAAAAGGTTCCCATGGAAACTTTTTGGCCTGTGGGCATTAATTCAGGACAGCTTAGATCTAAGTCCCTGAGGTAGATACGGGCAGAATAAAACCCTTCACCTCACTGCTGCTAGATGAGAATGCTTTTACAACATTGATCAATCAGGGTCAGTTCCCTCTTGGCCATGCAGCCGAGTTTAAGGAATCACTGGCTAGAGAACACACTGCTATTGTTTTTGCTAAGGGGACATGTAGTCCTACTGCCTTCTAAATACTCATGTTCATAGCCACAGATTAGTGTTTCTCTCAAACATTATCAAAGAAGGTTCTTATTACACTATGCAGTGGTTAATGCAGAGACTGTAACTGGTGAAAACGCCAAGTGTAAGGGATTGTAGCGTGCTCAGCTCTAAAGGAGGTATCTCCATATCATCTGCTCCAAGCTCAGAGGACAGTGTAGAAAAGGCAGTGCAAAGAATGGGAGAACTAGAGGAGGGGAACGTGTGTTCCAAATATCTTCTCTAGATATGACGTAGCTGCTGTAGTCATGAATTAATTTCAGCTGTGTTTACCTGGACAAGCCCTGCACAAGACAGGGCCTGTCAATATTTCATCATGAGTCCCCACTTATCCCAAGAGGATTATAAACAGCTAATGGCAGCTTGGAGAAGTGATGTCACTTTCTTTCATGGTGTAGGCACTGATAAGTTGCCTAGGCCCCATTAAATAACCTTCCACCTATGTTCATACAAGCAATTCTAATTAAGTTCAGTGAACCAAAGCATTCAAAAGAGACGTGAAAGAAAGAGGGGCACTTACTGGGAAAAAGAAAGTTCCAGAGGGAGAGAAGGAGGAAGAATGAGAGAAATGAATGGAGAATGAAATGATGAAAATTCACACACACACACACACACACACACACACACACACACATGTCAACAAATAAAAAAGTAATTGTGTGTTCTGCACTGTGTATGTTGGATGTGGGGCTTCTCTTCCTTCTCTTCTATCAGTGGAGTTCACCCAATATTTCACTGTGAGATTCAATGAAAACAATAAAGGAACAGGGTACATATGCCAACAGTGATTCTGAACTGCTGTTCATGATCCCTTTTGGGGTAGAATGACCTTTTTTTCACAGGGGTTACAGATCAGATATTTACATTATGCTTCATAACAGTACAAAAATACAGTAACATAGTAGCAACAGAAATAATGTTATGGTTGGGGGTCACCACAAAATAAGGAAATGTACTAAAGGGTCGTAGCACCAGAAAGGTTGAGAACCACTGTGAGAGCATGTCTGTCCCACTATGGCCAGCTCCACACATACAGTGAACAGAATGTGGTCTGGAATGAGAGAATTTCTAAACGTTTTTGGCTTATTACATCCCAGCGCCCAGGTTTCATTGCCTGTACCCACATAGCCAGACGAGATGAAGCACAAAAGAGGAAAACTCTAGGTGTGTCCTTATGAAGAGTTCTTGACTCTAAAAAGGGAAAATGAGTTGGCTGTGCTTTTTAAGGAGGAAAAATATGACTTTGAACAAAGGGAGGCTATGAAGTGACAGCACCTTGTCATTTTTAGGGAGGAGAGAGAAGAGAGGATATGATGATTGCTAAGCAAGAGAAAGCCTGCATCCATTTTAGCATCTTACATGGCAGCATTTTGAATAGGCCACTCTAAAATACTGATTAACAAATACACTGAGGCTGTACCAAAATTAGACTCTTAGGTCTGAGTAGTGCACAAATTATAATAGATCTTTTTCTAAGTCACACAGAGCCCTCTCCTTTTCAACTGAGAAGCATCTAACACATTGCAGATTAAGTGGACTGTGTTAGGTAAAGATGGATGGAAGCAGGCTTTATGCACTGATGCCTCCAAAAGAATCTCCTCCAACACATAGTGAAATCTCAATTATTTTTCCATTAGCATTCTCTGGATAAAGACTTTCATTTTCTTTGCTCCTGCTGGCGAGTAAGAAACTGCTTGGCATGCATATTTAAATAACAGTCATACTGAATTAACTTTAAGATCCGGCTCTTAACATAATAGATGTGTTAAAATGTACAGAGAAATGAGAGAGAGAGAGAAAGATCTCAATGCACAAGAAAAGCACCAGAGGTAATAAACGTGACAAGTGTCTCAATGTCTTCTAAACCTTGGTTTATGGTAAAGGGTCTGAGGACTGACCCCAGATAGCCAATGTGTAGCCAATGACATTTTAAGCCTGTCTAAACCTATTGGTTGAGGAAGGCAGCACCTGTCTTTAGTGAATTACAGGCATCCGTAGCTGTTTCCAAAGTATAGCTCAAAGAAACCAGCCTGTTACCAGATACCTTAAGGAGAAAGTGTCTTCTACAAGATCCCAAGATAAACCTCATGTTAACAAGGGAGGCCATACTTGGTTCATGCCCTACAGTTTATCAGAAAAATCTATCTAATTAGAGATAACACATCTGAGCACATTCATTATTGGTCCATGTAATTAAAATTCTTTAAGAAACACTAACCCCAAGGGCAAAGGGGAGTATTTATTTGTGACAAGTTGCAAAAAAAAAAAAAAACAACAACTTTGGGTTGAGATGGTTCACTGGATACAAGCATGAGAATGGGAATTTGGATCCTCATACCCAGGTAAAGCTGGATGCAGCTGCACACATCTGTAATCCCAGCACATCAAATAGGAGGTGGAGACAGAAGAATCTCTAGAAGCTTGTAAGCCCCACCAGCCTGGTGTGTGCAGCAATAACAAGAAACTCTATTATTTCAAATAAGGTGGAAGAGAAGGGCAAACACCCGAGGTTGTCTTCTGATCTGCACACAAGTACAATTTCACACACATCTGCACTCACAGTTAGAGGCACATATGAACTTAACACCCCCCCCACACATATTACACACATACATCATATACACACATTAAAAGAAAAAACATTTTGGTAGAGTGCTTAACTCAGGTGTGCAAGGTCCCAAGTTTGATCTCCCAGCACCGCAATAAAACAAAACAAAACAAAACTTTTTTTTTCTCATTTTAACACCAAAGTTTTGTACAACATAATAAGGAAAACCATAATGAGGACTGGCCAATGCACATCAAGCAGTCATGATGTGATGATGTAACTGTGTTTGCAGATGGATTCAGGAGTGTCCATTCAGAGGTGCAGTCAACACACTTACCACAGATTCACCAGAAAAGGATGCTCCAGGCCC
The DNA here is from genome assembly GCF_004664715.2 of Peromyscus leucopus. Taxonomy (NCBI): domain Eukaryota; kingdom Metazoa; phylum Chordata; class Mammalia; order Rodentia; family Cricetidae; genus Peromyscus; species Peromyscus leucopus. The sequence goes on along the minus strand of NC_051079.1, from coordinate 31,681,167 downwards.
TTCATGATCTGGAGTTCCTTGAAGACATTCCTCACTTCATTGCGCTCCACACACTTCTGTTTATTCATGTACTTCATGGCATACATCTTCTTGGTATCATTCTTTTGCACGATGCAGACCTGATGATGCAAACCCTGGTCAGCAAGTGATTAGGGAGAAGGAAGACTGTGGCTGAGAGACTCAAGGCAAGATTTATTCTTCAGCATGGCATAGAGCCCTTGTCATTCTCTGGGATTAAAATTCTTTTTTTACTCAGGGTAAAGATTTCATTTTCATCCCCCATGTATTTACTACATCAATAATTGAATCTCTGCTTCCTCATATTAGTTTGCCTGCTTTTGCTCCTAGGATCTATGAGACAACATTTAAATCTGCTTTCGTGTTAAGAATCTTCTGATAACAAATAGCATCCTCAATCCTCCTTGAAGTGGCTGCAATGGATGTGACTAGAGAAGTAAGATTAAAAACAAAACAAAAAAAAAAAAAAACACTAGGCAGAGTGTTTCTTTTCCCAACATGGGTGACATAGTGGAAAAGTGTAAGCATAAGGAAGCAGCTACACAATTGTCCATGTTTTGTAATTCTTTTAGAGGCCTATACAACACTCACCAAAACAATAAGCAAATTTAATATGAAATCCTTGTTTTTAACTTAAAGTTTGTCTCCATGGAGAAACTAATACTCAGTTTGAAGACAGAAGACTCTTACAGGAAGCTGGACTATATATATTTTTCATGTAGCATTTTGGAAATTGGGGAAAATATAGAAACTAAGTGGCTTCTTTTCCTCATAAAAAATTATGTCTCATATTCATAATATAACTTTTACTGAGAAATTTGTGAATCTGAAATCTTAGCCTTCTTTAGGATAAAGAGAAAACTCCCCAACTCCCCTGACAGTAGGAGACTTGACTGACTTGAACAAGGTAGTCCTGAGTCAGAACAGGGTTCATCTTATAGCTAACTTTCATTATATGATGGTGATAATTTTGTAAAAGTGCATTCTAAACCATTTCCAAGTTATCTGTCTTTATAATGCCAGCACCTCAACAACCACACCATTCTCTGACTCTGTCCGTGACCCACAGCTCTGCAGGGTGTTGGACAATTCAGTTCTTACCTTCCCAAAACTGCCCTTCCCAATGGCTCGCAAAATTTCAAAGTGATCAAAGTTGACTGTAAAGCAAGAGAATGAAGACTATTAGGAGTTATGATAAATTACTTTTCAACAGCTAATCAAAGAAACAAGCACTGGGCTAAACCAAAGCACCTTGTCTAAAGTGACACAGCAAACTATGTTAAAATACCAATTTATTCACCAAAAATGACTTATTAGCCACTAATCACATGTAGCCATAGAGCTTAGGTAGTGTTAAGTGAGCAAAAATAGGAAATCTACCTTTGTGAAGCCTGTAGTCTAATGATACTGTATCGAGTACTTTGAGGTGAAATGCTCACAAAAATACATGGAAACTTAAAAGGGCATTCAGTCCTAGGAAGCCCAGAGACAGTGGGGCTTTCTCTAAGAACGAACACTGATTTGCCTGTAGACACTGGAGAAGGTGTGTCTGTGACTCTAAGCCACATGGCTTCATGAAAAGCTTCTATGCTTTCAACTTTTTTCCCTGCTTGCCTATTTTGCCCCTCCCTCCCTCTCTTGTACTTAAATGATTTCAGTTTCCCCAAGTAGTAAAATGCTGCGCCCATAAGTTCACAGAATGAACTCATCTCCAGCTTACAGAGGAGAATGTGTACATAGGTCTGTAGTGGGTAGCCATTCCAGCTTGGATCTGGAAGTTCCAACCCCCATTGAGACTCTGGCAACTGTCACGCCTACGAGGCGGGGCGAGGGGGAGGCGCTGGAAACCCGAGAGCTGGATGGGCCAGTGCTCGCTAGGTGCGTACTCTCTGTGCCTGGACCCTGGACGGTGGAGGTTGACTGTGCAGAGCTCCAGAGAACACCGCTGGATTGCGATACACCTTCCCCAGACCCCCGCAACCTATCTATTCCTTCATTTGTAAGTCATCCACTAAATAAATCTTCCTTTTAACTACGTGGAGTGGCCTTTATAATTTTCCCCAATATAGGTCCACTGAAGTGAGCTTTGAAGACGGGATGATCTGCACATGCTCTTTTGCATCCACAATGTCTCATGATGAGAAGAGCTATCCACTATGAGCATACATGATCTTTCAGGTTTAAGCTCATAAAATAATTCCCCAATAAGAACAAAATTCAGATTCTCTCTGGCAGGTGATAATCTTTGGTTTCTTGCCCTGATGACCTTAAGAAAGTGTATTTCCTAGTGTTGACATAAGGATTTAGACACACAAATTCTAAGTGAGAGATTAAAAGAGCTTCCTAAGGAAATACTGTGAAACACTAGAATGTATCTGTTATTGCTTGGAAAATCTGGCGCTTAGTTATTTTTGGGAAGGTGACATGCTATATCACATGTGTGCAGGTGGGGAACAGATTGGAGGAGCCAGCTCTCTCTTTCCAGAATGTGCATTCGCCGGACACTGAGCCATCCATCTAGGCCTCTCTCAACCCGTGAAGAGCTGTTTTCTGTCTTTATTATCAACAATTAGCTTCTCTCCCCATGAAGGGAAAAAGAGATCGGGGGCTCCTGAAAGTCTCTGGGTTTTCTGAAGCTCACACGTTTTTATGACTTCATCATCACTTCTCTGAACTTCCATTTTTTTTTCCTAGCACAAAATCCCTTTAATCATATGAGATCATAAGTCTACTTCTGTGGACTTAGGTTTAGGTTTTTTTTTTTTTTTTTTTTTTTTTTTTTTTTTTTTTTTTTACAAATGATCCATTCTAGACTGGGACCCCCAAATAGCAATGTGATTTGATAGGAAAAACAGCCTTGGTTTCTCCATAGGCTCCCCAGTAAAAATCTCCTAGGTGAGAAGACATCTTTACCTAGAATGTGAAGATAAAGCCGTTTCCTTCCGGAAGTATTATTCATGTGAATGACTCATCTACCACATTCTGTGTGTCATTTTGCTCACACTGGTTTCTCTGCAGCCTCAGAAGATTACCCACCAAGGCAGGTGAAGCTGTAACAAACTCTCTGTAGCCCCTAGTGCCATGATTTATATAAATTTGGCTCCCAGCAAATTTATCAAACTAAGCCATAAGGACATTCAAGACTCCCTAAACAAATGGGTCTTGTAAATATGAATAATATAACCATTTGGGCCATCTCAGGGAACATTTTGCTAACTGTGAGTGGAATCTCATTAGTAAGTTAAAAAACAGGTTTGGCATTCATGAGAAACATTAAATTTTTAAATGGAATAGAATAGAAAGTACCAGAAACTGCTCAAATGGGATATGAGTAGAATGCCAGCTCTGAAACATTTATTTTATGCATGTGGATAGATATGCAATTTTTGATGTGTGCCTTACCTTGAGTTGTCATGAAAATAGTTAGCAAAATGTTCTCTTGAATTACATATTGACTTGACCAGATCAATGACTTTTTACACTCAGTACATGAATCTCAGGTATACATTATTTACTATGATAACATTAAAAGAAATTAACCAGAATTTATTTGCAAACCAACCCAAGACTTTATCTTGAGCAAATCCAGTACTCATTATGACTTTTCCCCCACTAGCAGCCAGCCTAGGAGGCTACAATATCCCTAATCTCCAAACATACAGCAAGTACCAGGAAGCTTGAAGTCTCATTGTGATGTTAGTCTATTTCACAAGCCATGTCTTTTTCTAAATCATTCTAAGCATTAGTCAAAATTAATAAAAGAGTGCATGTCAAAGTACTTGGTAACTTTTGAAAGGACAAATATCAGCTCAGGACCTCCAAACCATATTCTCAGCACAAAGGAGATTTAATTGCCCCAGAGGGACAGAGGGCAGGGAATAAGAGACAAAGACAGGAGAGAGAGGATGAGGGAGAAGGAGAAGGAAACAAGGAAAAGGGGGAAGAGATGTTTGCCCAGAAGGGACAAAGGACTGCCACTGGATAGAGAGGAGATAGGCGTGGCACATAAAAAAATGGCAGTTTATAAAGTACAAGGGAAATGTACCCTATGGGAAACCTTATGTTAGGATGAGGTGTTTAATCTTAACTGGGCATGTTAATTAGGTGAGCCAAAGAGAGTTTTTGATTGCTGGACTTCAATACTTTGATAGCTGGATCTTCATAGTCAGCCTCAGGAAGAGGAATTGGCCCACTAAAGGAATAGGCCTCGTGGCTAGCTTCAGGAATGTAATCTAATGGTTTTTAGCAAGGCAGAGGGAATTGAGAAGGGCAAGGCCTGCCAGAGCCACATGCTCAAGTCAGCTAGTGTCTCTTCAATTTTATATTGGCAAAACTTCCTAATGTAATATGCCTTCCCAAATGTCAGTTCTCAGAAAAGTCTGAGGAAAAAAAATAAACATAGAAAACATATCTTGTATCTCTTAAGCTAAAGAGAGAACAGACTTGGAGCTAGTACCTCGCCATGCAAAGTCCCTCCTCCCTGGAATACAGCCTAGGGAGAAAAGCAGCTGCTGATCAGAAGTGACTAGGAGGGCTGGAGAGATGGCTCAGTGGTTAAGGGCACTGGCTGCTCTCCCAGTTGACCCAGGTCTGGTTCCCAGCACTCACATGGTAGTTCACAACCTTCTGTATCCAGTTGCAGGGGATCTGATGTCCTCTCTGGCTTTTATGGGCACCAGGCATGCTTGAGGTACAGAGATATACACAGAAGCAAAACACCTACACCCATATTTTTAAATGACTCTTTTCTTTTTAATCATCCTCAAGACAAGCTCTAAATCACAACAGTCTCTCTAAATGCCTAACAGCACAATCACCAATTAGTAAGAAAGCTAATTTGAAAATACAACCAAAATTCATACATTGAGACAGTACTATAATGAGAGAGACAAATTCAGAATTGTTGATTTCCAACAGAAATCCCACAGTGTTTTGTAGACTTAGAGTGTTTGCCTTTCTGATTCTGCACCCAGGATCTTCCACTGTCTTCCCAGGCATCATAATGCAGTTTTTACACATCTACCCACTCCAACTGAAGAACCCGGGAGAGCAATGTAGAATTTTCCTCTCATTGAGAATTGTTTAAATCAAATTATACTCACCAAGTCTTTCCCTAAACAGAAGCTTGCTGTCTCTAAGACACATTGCTGATGATGTTGCCAGTTTCTTTATTTCTCTTACTCTACCCCTCCCCATCTCAACATTTTGTGAAACTAACATTATTGAAGGAAGAAAAAGGGACCACTCCCTTTCAGAATATAAGACCCTACCTGACACTAGGCTTGGCAGAAGGACATTCTAGAAAGTGAAGCAATGCATCTTCGTTATTCTATTTTGAGATAACAATATTTGAAAACCTTGATTCCAGCCTTCGGAAGTAGCAAATCGTGAACATATGTGAGTCTATTGAGAACCAAGTCCCACAAACTGCTTATGTAAATCTTCCTATTGATGATGGAACAAGGACACCAGCTGTGTGACCCTGGACAAGTTACTCAATCTTTCCAAATCACAATGTCCCATCTGTAAAATGGAGCTAATTAAACCCAACAGGCATGATGCTTCCAAGATGAGACACTGTACGCCAGAAGTGTAGTGTCTGGCCCCCTGAAATCTGAAAATGACAATCACTTTTAAATGTGCAATTATTCAATGGAAATTGGGCCTTATTTCCAAAGTTTCAATTCTGTTCCTACAGTGCAACCACTGTTACAAGTGCTAGGATGTCCTTTTAAGGGTTTTTCTCAGCGTGTATGGGTTCCTTTCTGGCATCAGGACAGCACACTAACATCAGGACAGAAGCAGGTTTTCTAGTAACTCCACCGTGTCTGTCCATTTATATAAAAGACAGAGCTCTAATTATATTAAATGGATCGTGTGTCTTCCATTGTCTCAAACTACTGCACTTATTGATGAGTATTGAAAGGTGATTTACTTATCTACTACCAATAACACAGCCCCAGATAGCTTTGATGAGTTTTTGTACATATATTTGTAGGCTTAATTTATGAGAATTGGGACAAAGTATGCCAGCTTTCTAATGTGAAGATATTGTCAGTAGACCTCCAGAGATACTGCACCTATCCTCCTTCATACCAATGACATACAAGAGTGTCTTAACTAGAGTTATTATTACTGTGATGAAATACCATGACCAAAAGTAACTTGGAGAGGAAAGGGTTTATTTGGCTTATACTTCTATGTCACTGTTCACCATCGAAGGACATCAGGACAGGAACTCCAATAGGGCAGGATCCTGGAGGCAAAAGCTAATGCAGAAGCCATGGAGGGGTGGTGCTTACTGACTTGCTCTCCCTGTCTTTCTGAGCCTGCTTTCTTACAGAATCCAGGACCACCAGCCCTGGGGTGGTTTCACCTACAGTGTGCTGGGAACTGGGACCTCCCACCTCCAGCACTAATTTAGAAAATACCCTACAGGCTTGCCTTCAGACCAACCTTATGTAGGTATTTTCTCATTGAGGCTCCCTTCTTTCCATTGACACTATCCTGTGTCCAGTTGACATAAAACTAGTCAGCACAAGAAGATAATTTTTAACTTGCCAACACTACTACACATAATTACCTTAATCTGACAAAATAAAAATATGGATGTATTGACTTATTTCATCTCTTTAATGAGTCAAGCTGTATAAATATGTTATATATTTTTCAGAAAACTGCCTTTTCACATATTTTGCCTATTTGAATTATTTGTTAGTCATTTTGACTTGTGTGTGCACTTAAATTTAAGTAAATTAATTGATTATAAAATATCAATTCAATTTTTCTTGGCTATCCCTTTCAACCCATTTAAATAATGGAAGTCTTACGGTCAAATGTATCAATCTTTCTCTTTGGCCCTTCTGGGTTTGTCTTATTTCAAAATTGCTTTGAAAAACCTCTTCTTATATTTCAAATTAAAAGCCTTTTATAGAAAGTAGTGCTTATTAATTAATTATTTTTAAAAAATTCATTCATTCTGGTTGGAAAGGGGTGTGAGGATGTCACTACATACAACTGGAGGTCATAGGAAAATATGCTGGAATCAGTTCTCTCCTTCCAGGTCATCGAACTCAAGTTGTTGGCTTGAGGGCAAGCTCCTTTACACGCTGAGTCATTTTACAGGTCCATTAAAGCAGTCGACATGAATATATAATGTATATTATATATTCTGTTCTGTAATATAAATGCTTTTTTAAAAATCTTTTTCTATGGTATAAACATAAAGTGTAACTTGTATTGTATACTCTCATACACAGAACCAAAACGTTTCTAAATCCTGATGTTTTCAAGCACCTACACAAATCTGTGTGCATGGATGCCAATGCCATTTCCAAGTTGATGCTCTGACATTTTTTGAATGGCTATCAGCTTCAAGGAGGTCTTCAGAACTTGCTTATGCTGATAACTTTTGGGTAAATGCTAGTCTATAAAGTACAATGCTAACTTATGATGGTTCATGATTCCAGTCACTAGCATATTAAGTCAGGACAGCCTGACTCAGGTCAAGAGCATCAAAATAAGACAAATTTCTCAGAAAATGGGAAAAAATGAAATAAAAGGGTTTTTTTTTTATTCATTTTCTACAATCTTTCTACTTAAATGTGGTGATATTTAGTTCTGTGCTCTGTAAAGATAAAGTCAGTTCTACATGAAATCTTAATTGCTCAGCTGTTCACACACCCCACTTCATCTCCAGCCTGCAAACTCCTTTACTGTCCTCCCCAGGGGAGCAGAAGACCAAAGTGTGGTCCAACAACGACAATGCTCATTGAACTAGGCTGATGCTCAATGAAAATACAGTCTTTGATGACCTGTGAACACTGTCTTAGGCCCTGAAAAGTCTGTCTGCCCACTGGAACTTTCAGTCTATGGGCATGAGAAAGTAATCAATTATAGCCAATGTCCAACCTTATGTAAAGGATATCCATCGTTATTCTAAGCATGTGCCATAATTACCCCATCATTCCACCATTTCTACAAAACAGCACTACTATAATTGCTATTCTTTTTTAAAGATGGGCCAACTGCAGCAGAGAAATTAAGTAATTTTCCCAAGGCCAGAGGGGCAGAGTAGTAGAGTGAGAATTCAAATTGACTCTGTAGCTACTCTCCAGCCTGGTTCTCTGCTGCCTTCCATTTAAACATAATCTACCTTTATTTTGCATATGAAATATAATAAGCCACAGAGTCTGCCAAGGCCTGACTTCCCACAGAATTTACATGTCGGTTTCCACTTTTCTTTTCTTTCTTTCTTTTTTTTGTTTTGTTTTTTTTTTTCGAGACAGGGTTTTTCTGTGTAGCTTTGCACCTTTTCTGGATCTCGCTCTCTAGACCAGGCTGGCCTCGAATTCACAAAGATCCGCCTGCCTCTGCCTCCTGAGTGCTGGGATTAAAGGCATGCGCCACCACTGCCCGCGGTTTCCACTTTTCTTAAGTAGGTATTTGTAGTTTTGATGAGTGCTATCCTGGAAACCAAGTCCCACAAACTACTTGCAGTCATTCAACGACTGCCAATCATCCCATCCCTTATCCTTAAGCAGAAGCCTTGGTCTAGATGTTAGATTGTAATTCAAACCTTTCTATTCCATATCCTTACATTGGTTTTCCTGATCTGGAAATGTATGTTTTTCTCTCTGTGTCACTGATGTCCAGAAAATGAAAACAACTATCTAGACACAAAGGAAAGGGGTCATCAGTTCAACAGAATGAAGCTAATATATATTCATACATTAGAATCATAAGATAGGGGAACACCTTCATGGCATTGAAATATTTGGCTTCATGTTTAGAAAGGTCTGATTTTGTTTTCCATCCAGGTATCTCCAATTATTCATTAATTCTATTTTATTTATTTCATTTATTGTGAAACAGGGTCTTATGTAGCATAGGCTGGCATCGAACTCACTGTGGTCTTCAATCCTGATCCTCCCAAGTACCGAGATTACAGGAATTTGCCACACCTGGCCAAATATTAACTTTTGAAATTAAGACTAATTCAGGTTCAAAGTAATGGTGATGTGATTGCTCTAGGAAGATCAGAGTTCCACAAAGAAATCATGCTCCACTCCTCCAGGGTTCGGAACCCACTGAAGCACCCTGAAGGAGCTGCTCTAAGTGTCCAGGTCCTTCTTCTCATGGCTTTTGCTCTTTTCATTGCTACATTACTATCTTCATTTGTTTTCTGCTACTATGACATCGTTTCTGAGACTGGAAATTTATTAAGAAAAGAAAGCAGAGTTTTGTTCAGTTCATGGTTCAGAGGCTGGGAGTCCCAAGAGCAAACGACTATTGGCACATGGTTAGGCTTCCGTTGCATTATAACATGGCACACAGGCTCATGTATGACAAAGAACACACATGTGTCTTCTCTTCATCATCTTATAAAGACACCAGCCCTATCATGTTGTCATCTTGATGACCTTATCCGATCCCAATTACATCCCCAAAGTTGTACTCCAAATACTACGACCATGTTGATCTTGGTATTGAGTCCCCAACACAAGGAAATCAGGGACCCACTGAAACCATAGCAACAGGCATATCAGAAAGAGTCCCAGGAAAAAGGACGAAAATTTGCTGTGTCATTTTTCCTGGGGAAAATGAAGAGACTTTTGTTGGATCTCAACAGAACACATGATGACAACCAAAGAAACAATCCCAGGCAAGTCTAGTTTGGTGAACCAAATGAGTTGACTGGGGTTACTTAAAGAAGTACCTGTCATTCAAAGGTAGCTTCATCACCGCGAAGGTGACATGGGAAAGCTTCGTCTCTGGAGCTCCCTGCATAGACTGGGGACAGCAACTGGTGTGACAGTCTCTCTTTCTCCAGTGATTATAACTGCTTTTATCACCTTGGGGAGGGCCTTGTGAATCCAGAGTTTCTGCTGGAACTTGCCTAGCATAAGGCTGCATGGATTTATTTAGGAACACTGTTCTATGCGGTAAAACACACAAGATTTCTAAGGCTAGGGAAAAATTTCTTCTTACTTTAGAAAATTAAAAAGTTTCAAAGAAAGGCAACAATCATCTGGACCTTCCAAAATGAGGAGCAGTTTAGCAGTTAGCCAAGCAAAGAAGGGCAGGGAGGATGCTCTTACAAAGTGACCCAAATTCCTAGGAGAAGAGTTCATTAAGGGAGGGACAAGTGATTGAAATTATTACCTCAAATCTCCATTTCCACCTTCATCTCATCCTTGAGTCTCAAGAAAATTTATGCTTTTTCACATAAAAGATTGATAATACATTTACACTGCCTCTAGCATGCCATATCTTGAGTCATATTTGTTTGAGTCATACCTGCATGCATGTGTATCATACAGACACGTTAATACACATGGTTCTATAGAATCCTTGTCCAAATGGTGTGAAGATGTAATATTATTAGTGTTTGTTGATGAGTTATATACACCCAGAAATGAAGATTTAGACTTCAGTCCAACTATGTATGGCCCCAAGTTCCATATTTTAATATTGTGATGAGCCTGAGATCCAGAATACATTAGCACAGCTATGGAACTCTAGAGTTTGGATTTTGGCTATGCTACTACTTAGGAACTAGCAATATTAAGCACAGTATTTAATGCCTCTTCATTTCAACTTCTTCCTCTGTAAGATTCTGATCACACACAGTCCAGCTTCTACAATTATTATAAAGTCTAGGAAACAAAAGCTATAGCAATGGTGTGGATCAAGTGTTTTCATCAGAGAAGAATCCAATAATTATTACTGCTTTTGTTTTTGCTAGTGTTACTAAATAAGCTATCTTCACATCAGCCCAGAATTACTCCTTACTAAAAAAATATTAAGTGAAATGATGGAGAATTTGATAGAGGACTTCAGTTCAGAGAATATAGGCTGAGTGAAGAAAGAAAGACATCTGGTGTGACTTTTTTCCCTATGTCATATTACCTGGAGACAACAGAAAGCATGCTTAATAAACACTTGGTAACTAAGATAGAGGAATGGAGTGCTGCACCAAGGAGCTTGGATGACGTTAGAAGAAAAATACAAAACATTTTTTGTTCATCATTTCCTAATACATCATTATTAATATGGTACACCTCCTAAGAGGTCACACCAACAACCGATTGTTAAAAGACCTCTTGGGCCAACAAGGCGGATCAGCAGTTAAAGGCAAGTGCCACCAAGTCTAACAACCAGAATTCAATCTCTAGGCCCCAGACAATGGAAGGAGAGAACCCACTCTTGCAAGTTGCCCTCTGGCCTTCTGAGACATACATGTGCCTGCATGCCTGTGACATATGTGCACATGCAACACACAAATACATAAACAAACAAACAAACAAATGAAATGAAAACTTACTAAGACTTCTTAGTAGGGTAGATAGTCATGAAAGTCTCCATTCAGATGGTTTCTTGGTACTATTACAAGTCCAGATTTCTTAGCAGATACTGGATTTCCATATGGAAGCCTCAAGGTTTCAGTTATTTTCAAAATGAGTCCCAAGTATTGAGAGCTGCCATTTTTGCACTCCATCTACTTCATAGACACCAAACCACCTAAGTGAGGGCGGGTATGGAAGCCCTACAGCAACTGAGGATAATTAACAGGAGAGCCAGAGGATATTTGCTTTGTCAGAGCTGCGTGATCTTTGAACAGAAGTAAGTGTATTTCACTATGGCAACAGAAAGGCATCAAAATTAAATCACGGCCTTCCAAATAGAGATAGAATCGGCCACTTTTCTAACCTTGTCTGCTTATAAGAATGGACACTGCCTGGTTGGCCAGGGAAAGAAGAAAAGGGCCAGATAAAATTTGAGGTAGCACTTAAGAAGATAATTCTTTGGGTTTGTTGTACAGTTCTGCCTGAATCCGATGAGTGTCTCATTTGCTGTATTGCATCTCAAATGGAATGACTTAGCAAGAAGTGCTTGCTTACAGCCTTTTAGGACAGTCACAGTAAGACAGGAAAGAAGCTGAAATCACGCCCCCAGAAGCCACAGCTGTGCTGGAGAGTCAAATCAGCAAGCCTTCAGTGAGCATCTGGGTGCCTGGGACTCTGTAAGCACTGATAGGGAAAGCAAAGGGGAGTTGGACTCAGTCATGTCCTCAGGCAACCTGTGCTCTCCAAGGGGAAGGAGGCTGAGACACAGGAGCGCAGGTTCAGCCGCCGGAGGATTAGAATACCTTGTTCATTTTCATGATTTTATTTTTTCTATAGCACATGTGTCACTGAAATTCACTCACCTTTCTGGAAAGAGATGATGATGGATGATAGATAGATAGATAGATAGATAGATAGATAGATAGATAGATAGATAGATAGATATAAAGATAGGTGATGATTGATAGATAGATGATAGATAGATAGATAGATAGATAGATAGATAGATAGATAGATAGATAATAGATAGATAGATATAGATAACAGAGTGATGATAGAGCAATATGATTAACAGATGATAGAGTGATAGAGAGAATATATATGATAAAAAATGATAGTGTCCTAGTTAGCAATAACTGTCACGTTGACAAAAGACAGTCTCAACTGAGTAATTGTCTTTATCAGAGTATGTCTGTTAGGGATTATCTTGATGGTTAATTGATGTAGGAGGCCTCAGCCCACTGTGGGAGGTACTATTCCCTGAATAGAAAGTTCTGGACTGTACAAACAAGTTACTGAAGCATAAGCCCATGAGCAAGGCCACAAGCAGCATTTCTGCGTGCTTTCTGCTTCAAATCCTGCCTTGACTTCTGCCAACAATGGGCTATAACCTATCAGCTAAAGTAAGCCTCTTCCGTCCTTAAATTGCTTTTTGTCATGGTATTTGCCATAACAACAGAATGAAACTAAAACAGATAAATAGGTAGATAGATAGACAATGGACAGATTGATAGCTAGATGGACAGACAGACAGGCAGAGAGACAGACAAGAAAGCATATATATATATGTAGTTTTATGTTAGTTCAGTTTTAGTGGTGTTGTGGACCTTCAGAAATGTGAGAGAATAGTAAAGTGCAGCTGTTTTATTTATTTGTTTGTTTGTTTGTTTGTTATTTTGGGACAGAGTTTCTCTATGAAACAGTCCTGGCTGTCCTGGAACTCAGTCTGTACACCAGGCTGGCCTTGAACTCACAGAGATCTGCTTGCCGCTGCCTTCCAAGTACTGGGATTAAAGGTGTGTATCACCACTGCCCAGTCTGTTGTATTTCTTAGGCTTTAATGAGGATTGAATGTTTTGATAAAAGATAAAAATGATTTGATTCAGCAAAGGTTGCATTAGACTTCTTTTTTTTTTTTTTTTGGTTTTTCGAGACAGGGTTTCTCTATGTAGCTTTGTGCCTTTCCTGGAACTCACTTGGTAGCCCAGGCTGGCCTCGAACTCACAGAGATCTGCCTGCCTCTGCCTCCCAAGTGCTGGGATTAAAGGCGTGCGCCACCACCGCCTGGCCTGCATTAGACTTCTATAGCCTCCACTTACAAGATACTGGCCTTTCTGAGCTTCCAATTTCTTGCTTACAATCAAGATTTTTTTTTAATTTAAAAATGTTTTCAGTATAAAAATACAGTGCAGTAGAAACAAGAACCATAAAACTACCTAAAGATAACCATTACTCATATTCTTTCTTTCAAATTATTTTGTTAAGTTTTTGTGCTTATCTATGTATATGAATAATCAAATGCTTTTAAAGGCTTTATATAAAAAAACTAAGAGTTATGCTGCTCTCTATTCTCTTTCCCATTCTTTCCCACTTAGAAGCAGCTATTCTTCCTTCTTTTAGCTAATACATGGGCAGTTTCCACCACATCTTAAAACAGCACACCTTTATTGTCCATTTTTCTTCTCAGCGTTAGTTATTAGGTACTGAATTTCAGAGATGGGTGAGGATTGTCTTATTTGCTCATTCTTTTGGTTTTTAAACCCAGCATAATTCCCATCTTTCCAAATGATTGCCTCTGCCCTACTCATTTCAACTAGCTCAGAATTCTTATTTCAATTTTTCTGACTATATCATTCCACACCCTTATGAGTGTCATGTAGTCAACTAGGATTCTCTTGTTGAGGTTGGTTGTGTGTGCCCCTGTTGCACAATTTTCATTTTCCCCGGGGTGACTGTCTTGTTCACATGTGCCCTTACCTGTCTGTATGTCTTTTCTCTTTTCATTTCTAAACTCAGTTGTCTAACCCCCTTGTTTGAGTTCAAGGGCATCAGTCATGATGACACCTAATGGATGTCCCCGAAAGTCCTCTGGCCTGGGCCAGTCTGGTCATCCCCTTTACTAGGCCTGTCTCCTGAGCTGTCCTTCATCCTCACCCTGGGGCTATTCTGCACTTTTAGTAAACTTATGCCACAGCAGCTTTATAAGAAATTTTATATCGATACAATTTTAAAATATTGTGAAAACTCTTTTTATTGGCTCACTGGTAGTTTGGCTCTGTGTTGAATATCAGGATCACAGGATCAGAAATTGCATTTTTCTTCAGAATTCGAGGGCATTGCTTTCCTACATGCCAGCTTTTAATGTTGTCACTAAGAAGTCCATGACTGTTTCCATGGCTGTTTCCCTGGACCAAAACTTTCTTCTCCAGAACTTAACCATGTATTTATGTTGACTGTTTTCAAATTCCATGATGATATAGGTTGCGATACCAATTCCAGGTCATTTTTGTAAATTATACTGTTGGTCCCCTTTTCCCTCTATGCTAGCTTCCTCCCTCTCTGTACTTTGTAGGTGTCTGTTGTTGCCTATTATTTTGAACCATGGTCTCACTATGTAGTCCAGGTTGGCTTTGAACTCAGAATCTCCTGCTCTAGCACTTCATGCTCTGGAATTACACTTTCTCACCTGGTACTGTTGAAAAATGACAACTCTTCTTACACTGCCCTTAAATGGCCTTAGACTTGTCTTTTATCTCCTATCTCTGTTTTCCTGTTGTTCTAACAAACTTCTCTAAATGTATCTTTTTAATCATCTTTGAATTTTTCCATTTAAGCTAAAAGATGCTTTCCCAAAACTAATTTTTGCTCTCTGGCTATTACTCCACCCCCTCTTGCTCTGCATTGTTTTTAAGATCTTTTTCCCTCTCAGCAATATGGTTTGCCTGAAGTGGTTTCTCCTATTTATCCATGCAAATCTGCTTTAGTTTCTACAGGTCATGTTATGACCTTTCATAAGTGTCTGAAATCCTCATATTTCAATGTGCAGCCCACATGGACATTCTAAGCATGTGGATCTTGTGAGCAGTAAATGCCTCTATATACCTTCTATACAGTCATGGTTGGGAATTAGACTTACAAAAACCTCTAGAAGTATTCCAGAAGGTACTAGGGTTGAATTAGTTACCACTTTGAGAGAGCGGGAAGAGGGGCCTGTGGCAGCAGTAGGCAGAATCGATTCTCCCAGTCTCTCTGTCTTCTGTAGCCATCCCCAATCTCTTCACCAGGTTGCTTCCTTTGTAGAGGAAAAGCCACACAACAGCACGAAAAATCAGTTGTTTTCTATGTTAGTTTTCTGTTTGTTTTTTTTTTTTTCCCTGTCTGGCAGGGTATTAGAAGGAAATGAATTTCTGAACAAATAGTCAAATACTCTCGTTTTTTAGATCTTCCCCCATTCACCTCTGTCTCTAGTGGCCCCTGACACTGCACTTCCTAATCACCAGAAGCTTTAGTTGGTGAATCTGTCCATGACTCACCTCTCTCCACAGTACTTAAATCTTGATTTTCCTGATTCTAGGCTGTCTGCTTTCTAGTTTCTGCTTTATTAATAGTGAGATCTCCTCTGCCCAGTTTTTCAGGCTTCTGGGACAATATCTTAAACCAAATGATGTTAGAGAGATTTTCAAATGGGCACCTGTAATCCCAAAATTCAGGAGGCTGAGCCAGGATATTGTGCCTTTAAAGCTAGCCTGGTCTACATAGGGAGGCATACACATACACCATTGAAAAAGAGAGAATGAAAGTATAAGAATGCATCCTGTTCATCCTCTTTCTCCAGAGGGTGTTTTTCCCTCACCTATGCAGTGGGATTATGATACCTGCTCTACTTTACGAGGAGGTGGTAGGGATTAAGTGAGATAAGGCATATTAAATATAGAGAGTATAGTAAATACTTAGTAAACAAGAGCTATTTTTTGGACAGAATTACATCTAAGAGTAAGAATTAACTATTTATTTAACATTCACTGGCTCTGTCACCTTGGGGAGTGGATCTTTGAAAATCATTTCAGACTCATCTCCTACAATCAAGCCAGCAAATTATAATGGTTTTCTTATTTATATCTAAAGATTATTTCAAGAGTCAAATTAGTAAAAAGGATGAGCAAATATGAGATGCAAAGTGTTCTCTCTCCTTGGACTTGGAGGCAAGCAGAAGAGGGTGAGCATTTCATTTCCATCTTTTTCTAAAGTATGAGCTTGTCCATGTTTTTCTCTCAGAGTTTCGGTTCTCAACTCTACACATTGGTGTGGCTGATCATTTCCTCATAATGTCTAATGAGATTATGATGAGATGGGTTGAGAAGGGATCTACATTAAAAGCCCTGCTTTTATAAGCACTGATCCATCCTCCTCCTGCTGACAGGTACCATTCAGTCTTTCTCTCCAAGCTGAATGTTCTAGATTGAAGTTCCCCTATACAACTTCTCATCCAAGAGAATCATGAATATGAAGGCAAGCTCATTCTTCAATTTGGCAATACAGCATGGATGTCTTTGGTAGGTCCATAGATCATTTCTTCAAAAAATAATGGAATACACAGAACAAACTCAGCTTTATAAAATTTCTTACTGGGCTCCTTGGAATTCTGTTTATGGATCCCATGCTAACAGTCAGATCTCCTTTAAATGGATGGTGATCTTCTCTAAGTCAAAATGCTAAAGTAAACACTAAACATAGGGATGTTTTGAAGAGCTAATGACAATCTAATCTGCTAACACTTGGGAATACTTGGTTTGTGAAACAATGTGCTTACATTGTTTCATTTAATCATCATTATTCAAAAAATGATAAAATAGTGAGTCTTGAAGACAGTGGGTAACATACTCAATGTCTGAGAGCTTGTGAGAGTTGAAATTTTTAATAAAACCAAGAATGTCTATTACAAGTTGAGTGTCTCATAAAGAGATATGTCCTAACCCCTGACACAAGAATAATATGAACTTATTTGGTAATGATTTTGTAGCAAATATGTTTAGTTCAATTTAGATGATGTCATAATGGAATAGAGAGGCTCCTAATCCAATATTAGCATTTTCCCTGTACAGTAAAAATTTCATATAAATACAGGCAGAGAGTGAAGATATTTTTGTGAAGTCACAGACATATTTGGATTTACCCTGCCTCAAGACACAGAACACTGTGCTACCAGACCTTTGATGAGTCTGAAAGAAGCATCATCAGAGAATGGAAAAGGCATATGGCCCTGTTAATATTTTAATTTCATACCTCCAGCTTCCACGGTCCTGAGACAATGGATTTCCCTTTTTATAAACCATCTGCTTTGTGATACTTACAGCAGCAGTGCTGGGAAAATTTATGTGATGAGTAATTCCAAAACTCAAATTATTTACTTTAGATAAAAAGAATGCACTTTCTCTATCCATACCTAAATACAGGTAGAATCACTTATCCAGTTATCACATTTTAAATGTGATAAAATGTTAAATGGAAGGACAATATTGGCTAATAACAACTCCAATACCAATTCCTAGAGCTTGCAAAAGAGCTGGAATTGTAAATTTATTATTAGAAAGTGTTAAGCAGAGCAACAGAACCATGCTAAGATCCTGGATGGGAGCACCCTAGAATTCTGTGGGATGTCACTGGTGCCAGTACTAACTAACCTCTGAGAAGAAGTGTGCTTCTCCTGTGCACCATTTCTCTCAGAATCCACTGAAATTCCCTGTGCACAACACATTCTGAATGAAATTAACATGGTATACCCTGGTCTTCAGAGCACCCACGCCTTCCATAGGAATAAGCAAATGGGATGTGTAGGCTGCCTGCACATAGTCTTAGGCATAGTCTTTAGCTAATAGCTCAGTACAAGATTCTTTCATGGCAAATATTTTGAAGGGGAAAGAAGGATCATTCTTCATCCTCATGTAGGGTAAATGCAAGTCCTCCATGATAAATGCCTTGAACGGCTGGACTGTAAGAGTTTTTTGCTGAGCAATATTGCTCCTAGAAATATACACTAAAGATTAAAAGCAGAAACTCTAACAAATACTTGTATACTGATATCCACAGCAGTAGATCTCAATAGTTCAAACACATAAACAGCCCAACAGTCTACAGCACAAATAACGTAAGTAAAGAATAATATCAATGTAATGTGCAATATTATTGGACAACTAAGAGTAATGAGATTGGATACAGACTGTAGTAATGAACCTGGGTGAAGTGAAATAAGCTAGACAAAAGGGACCATCTTAAAGGAGTCCCCTTCTATGGAGTGAACAGAATACCCATGTTCCTAGGGACAGAAGTAGGGAGAGATACTAGGGGCAGAAGGCAGAAGGACCGGAGTTGTTGTTTAATGGACATCCTGTTTCTCATTGTAAAGAAAGAAGGTTCTAGAGATGGGCGATGGTAGTGGTTGTACAACATTGTGACTGTGCTTAATGCTGCAGAAATGTACACATAAACTATCTAAAATGTTCAATTTCACATTATGTGTATTTTCCACGCTACAGTGCTAAAATATCTCACTTTTAAATAGATGGTATAAAAGCATCCATAAGTTTTTTAAGAGCTTGTTAATTGTATTTACTAAAATACAGACTTTACTTATTTCTAACACATAGTCATATTTGTAATTAATTCTATATAAATAAACCAAGCAAACTTCTTTACTGTTTCATCATATGTAAATGATTTGAATTCTCAACTATAGAGGATACCTGTTACTTTCCTCCTACAATAAAGTTTTTTCAAGGTTAAAGATTTATTAAATTACAGCATTGCAATGTAAAAGATCTCATTTTATTTTAGCACTTACAGTTAAAACTATGTATATTTTAGGTAAATTGCAATATGTTTATGTTGTAGAATTTCCCAGACACTAAATTATAGTTTTATCAAATCAACAAATGTTAAGCAATTGGAATAAGCTACACACAATATTTGGGAAAGTGGGGTTCGAGAAGTATATACACTATCACCCCAAATATGCCTCATGCCTCTTATAAATGTACCCAGTCTTTACAGAGACTCGAATGTATTCATTTAGTCAATAATTTGAAGACCAAGGATTCAAAGATGGACAAAATAGACAGAATTACCAAAGTTTCAGGAACTTTAAACTCCAGAAAGAAGAGAACACAATAACAAACACATAAATTCAACAATAAATTTTAAAAAAATTCAGGATTGTGGTGATAATTGCGTCCCCCAATATATTGTACACCCTAATAAACTTATCTGGGGTCAGAGAACAGAACAGCCACTAGACAGACATAGAAGCCAGAAAATGGATCTCTGTGACTTCAAGGCCACACTGGAAATAGCCAGGCATGGTGACATATGCCTTTAATCCCAGGAAGTGATGGCAGGAAGCAGGAAAGTATATAAGGTGTGAGGACCAGGAACTTTTTGTTCTGCTTCTCTGATCTTTCAGCGTTCATCTCAATACCTAGCTCCAGGTTTGTTTTTATTAATAAGACCTGTCAAATTTTGTCTTAGACAGGATAGTGGAGATAAAAGATACTAGGATAGAGAAGGAACTTCTGAATGCAAACACCTCAAAATATTAGCTATGATGGTCTACAGACCAAAACATTGTCAGTAAGTTTTTCTCCTTGATTTTGTTTTCTGAGCATTCTATAATTCATGTACATTGCTTTCATAATTATCAAACTTCCTCTTACATCCATAGTTATACATGTCCTAAGAACAGCCACCATGAAGCCCATGAACCTTTGCATCCAAGTCTCCCCACAATAGTGGCACGTAGAGAATATGATGTCTACAGTCTTCCGGCGGTCCTGGGGAGAGCAGGCAGGCTTACTTATATAAACAGGAACTTAAGACTTAAACAGAAATGTCTTATAATACTGCAATCAGGCATTAATTTTTGAACAGTCATCCTTCTACTTTATACTATGGGCAGAAAATGAAGTTGTCAAAGCAGCATCCATATTTTATGTAAATAAATACAGGTTATCTCACAGGCATATGCATTAAGTTGGTCTAAAGCAGTCTAAAGAGAGTAATGAGCATAAAGAAGAATACATGATGAAAGCCACTGAAATAATGCTTAGAATCAAAGCGGGTAAAGAGAGGTGAGCAAATCCTGAGTAGCTCCATGATTGATTTGAGGAAATAACCTCCAGTCTGCAATATTCTAGTTTAAGAGGCACGGCTGTGACTTACTGCAGAACTGAAGAGGAATGTCACTCGGAAATGAAACTACTCACAGCTTTGTGAGCAGGAATCAGAGCAAGTTGAAGAGTGATTCCCCAAGTCGGTTCATTTAATTTTGTCACTTCTCTCCGGCCATGCATACAGGGAGCATGTACCTGTAGCTGCAATAACTGGGGTTCATTTTATATGGGGGTTCAGGATATGATGTAGATATCTCATTTCAGGAGTAGTTTAACCTTCCTCTGCCTCAGCCCAGACCATGCATGTTTAAATTGCAGGCTGGTCTGACAATAAAATGCACTATGATTATTGGCTGTCTCTACCAACACCCCTAATAAGAATGCTACTTATTTCTCGTATATTTTTATGTTTCTTCTCTGAACTTTCATCAGTATCTAGATGTAGAAACAGGGCTGGCTAAGAACCCAAGATACAGGAACCCACCAGATAAACTGCCACCTTGGAGTGGAGAGCCATTTATTATTGCCCTTTCTAGGGATGTCATGGTGGCTCTCACACACCAATTGCCTTTGAATCAATACACAGACTCTTACTATTGATAGAACCTGGCAGACATCTTGGTTCCCAATGAGCATCCATCCTCTATCACTAACAGGGAAGTAGAAAGACAGGAGCCAAGGCATCATTCCCAGGAAAGATCCATTATCCCATTCAACTTCTCTTATTCTCTTAGACACACAGTTCAAGTATTAACTGGCAAGAACTTACAGAAAATCAAAGCCCACGAATAATACTAAAAAACCAACCAAACAAACAAACAAACAAACAAACAAAAAAGTCTACAAAGCGAGTTCCAGGAAAGGTGCAAAGCTACACAAAGAAACCCTGTGTCGAAAAAAACAAAAACAAACAAACAAACAAAAAACCCAAAAAGCAAAAAACAGTTGTAATCTTTTGAGTGCCAAGCCATGTGTGACAACAAGATCCCACACTGCTGAAGCCAGCCGTGGTCCCCACTCTGATTTAACTCTTCCTTCGCTTTATATAGGTTCACTCACATCGGCATCAGTACACTCGAACACGCCTCTGAAGAGATTTCTCTATCACTATCCTCAGCTTTGACTGTTGGTTTATCCTCTCCTTACTTGCAGGTCACACTTCTTCAAGAAGTCACGTATATTTGCTGCACCCACTTCCTTACCTCCCATCCACCGCTAACCACTTGTCATCTCATGCTTGCACAATCCTTCTGACATGCTCTTGTCAATAACACCAGACTCCTCCTTGTTGCCATGCCTTTAGACATATCCACCTGTTCATCCCCACAGGAGCATCCGGCCCAGATGACTTCTCCCTCTTTCTCTGAACATTTTCATTGCTTAAATTTTGGGACCAATCTTGTTCATTCTGATCTGCCTCTTTCATCTTTTTCCTTAGCTGGTGTGCGCTCCTCTACCTGACTTGTCCATTTGGGACTAGCTTCCTCCTTTCCATCCCTGCCCTTCCTTAAGGAAGACGCACCAGTCTGTGAGGAATCAAATGCCATGCCTCTGTTTCTAACCCAGATTTTGCCCTCACCACTAGGCCCTCAATTCTAGTCTTCTAGCTGTGTCCTACTTTGCTTCTGGTTGCTGTAGTGTTTTAAAACACTGACTAAAGCCAGCTTGGGAAGAAAGGGTTTATTTCATCTGACATTTCCAGGTAACAGTCAATAATAGACGGAAGTCAGGACAGGAGCTCAAGACAGAAATTGAAACAGAACTGTGCAGGGACACTACTTATAGGCTTGCTTTCCACAGCTTGCTCAGCTTGCTTTTTTATACAACCCAGGACCACTTGCCCAAGGGTGGCACCACCTATAATGTATTGTGCTTTCCCATGTCAATCATTAACCAAGAAAATATCCCTACAGACTTACTTATAAAGCCAAGCTGCTAGAAGAAATTCCTTCATTGAGGTTCCCTCTTCGCAGGTGACTCTAGTTTGTGTCAGACTGATAACGAGTAACCAGTACAACTGGACAATACCAGATTCAAGGAGAATTTATAACTCTGCCTCTATCTGTCCTGAGCGCCTATCCCACTCTTCTTAAGCAAAGACCCAGGATTCCTTCTTTTTGTCCTTTAAATCTTGCTGTGGATATCACTCTATATAAATAAAACACTGATGGCCAGTGACCAGACAGGAAGTATAGGCGGGACAAGGAGAGAGGAGAATTGGGGAAACAGGAAGAAGGAGAGGGAGACACCACAGCCACCTCCAGGACAAGCAGCATGTAAAGATGCCAGTAAGCCACAAGCGACATGGCAAGGTATAGATTTATAGAAATGGGTTAATTTAAGATATAAGAACAGTTAGCAAGAAGCCTGCCACGGCCATACAGTTTATAAGTAATATAAGCATCTGAGTGATTATTTTATACGTGGATTGTGGAACTGCGGGCTTGGTGGAACCTGGAGAGATGTTCTCCAGCAACAAAATCTTACTCTACATTCAAAACACCAGTAACTTCTAATTGTTTTGTGTTGGGGGGGGGGGAATCAGCTTTCAAGCTTCCGAAAGTTTCTGTAAACTGCATCTCCAGTCATTATTTCAGTCTGTGCATTATCATGTTGCACTTACATAATGAAAGTGCTCCTAATGAAAACAGACCATTTAATATTATCTCCACCTCAATTCCTTAAGAGAATTCATAACAGTTATACATAAAACTTCTGATAGAACTTTGAATATCATAGATCATAAAACCTTCTATTTCTTTTTTTCCTCAAAAAAATTTTTAAAAAAAGCATAAGGGACAAAAGGAAATTCAGCACTGAGTGACTTATTTTTTTATTTACCAAATAAAAGCATTGAAAGCTGTAATTCTCATAATTATAATGAACATGGATAATATTTATTATTATTTGCCTGACACTAGTCAAACTCTTTACACAAAAAACTACATGAGGCACACATGATTATCTGTTTCCTTCTACAATTAAGAAAACAGGCCTGAAGCAAATTGCTTATCTAAGTTCTCACTATGAAAAATAATTTCAATTTTCACAATCTTCAAATACTACAAACACAACAACACAGACCTAAACAGAATTAAAATTCTAATCGTTTAGCTTGGTGAGAAACATATTGCCTTATCCTAATTTCCTCATTTTACCTCAGACAATAAAAACTTGGTCATCCATAGCAGTGTCTGGGAGCTGTGGCTCTCTGACAGCTTGATACTGGTTATGGGCACAGGGGAACTCTCAAGCCTATCCCTTATGACCCACTAGTGAAAACTGATTTTATACATCATCATCAGTCTGGCACCATCCCAGACAAAAGTGGCAATAAATGGTTAAGGCGTTAACAGTCTGGCAAGACCTTTAAAAACATGGTGGAATTTCTCCAGAGAAGTGGCCTCCAGGGCAAAGGATGGCCACTGCGTGCACTGTCAGCATTTCTTTTTATGAGACATGGTGCCCCAGGAAGTCTGGGATTGGCTGTGACCAACTACTGGTGCCAAGACAAAGCAAAGGATACTTTTCATGTCCCGCTGCCTGGGCCCCAATTCATAAATTTATTTGGAAATCAGAAGTACGTTAACACTCTAGAAGAAACCACAAAGTAGGACAGTGAAGCAAAATGAAAGGTAATATCTCCAACTTTTGGATGCCCTTCAAATGAATGCATATCCCTATTGGGAGGCAAATTCTGCTTTAGTTATATTTCAAATGCAATACTGGTTGTAATTATTTACTTGAATCTAGATTATGGAACAAAGAAACTCTGTGTGTGTGTGTGTGTGTGTGTGTGTTGTATCTTGTGATGTGTCTATCTTTCTATCTATCTATCTATCTATCTATCTATCTATCTATCTATCTATCTATCTATCTATCTATCTAATCATCCTCCCATCTTCCCAATTTGCACATATTATCTTTGCAAACACTAGCTTATTGTTCAAAGTAAATTTCACAGGTGAAGTAAATGAGAGTCAGTGAAGGCTGAATTACCCAAGAACAGATTCTGGCCTCTTTGCCCCATCTCTTAAGTCCAGAGGATTTAGTTGTGAATAGAAGAAAGGTTCCCAGGATGTGTACTAAATGTCTACAAGTCACTGGAAAAGAAAAATTTACACAGTATAGTCTCTGGACAGAATTTAGCCCATCATCTATTTTCATACATTTCATGAACAATCATTTTTACATTTTAATTGACTGGAAATATCAAAGAGCACTATCTGATGACAACTGAAAATATTTGGAAAGCCAAATTTTATAATCTGAACACTTGTATTGGTACAGGGCTATATTTGTCACACTACCTGTCAATGACAAGTTGACTGGCGATGATTGAGGCTGTCCACATTGCCTACAAAGCATAAAATATTTAACATTTGATCGTTATAGAAAACTTTTCCTACCCTTGTGCTAAATTAGTCTCACAAACAAATTTAAAAAGCAAAGATACAGACTCTTCAAGTAGGAAAGGAGCTTAATTTTATTTATTTTACTGTAAACATGCCTCCAGAGAGGGGACAAAAATAATTTTAAAAGGAAAAGTAAAGTCTGAGTCGGGCAGTTAAATTCCAAATCTACAACCCTGAGTTTTCCAGTCTTTATGTGCTATCTATATTGTGTTCACTACCATGTCTCGTAAATATAATATTCCATCACTGGCTTCTTACTGCTTCATGTTTCCACATGTAACTACCACAAGTCTTGCACGACTCCACACAATTGAGATCACTACAGAACCCATAAATTGAAGGTTAATAGTTGTCACGATAATTAACACTACATGTGCAAGCCAAACAGCAAGACTTGGCTTTTCAGGAAGGCCTTCATAGGCATTCTCATTGAACATCAGTTGCATACAGGTACAGATTTACTACAGATTCAGTTTTTCCACCAACAGGGTTCTGAAGGAGGGGACTGGTCACTGAGCCTAACCAACCCACCCTGCCCCTCTCTGGTTTGGTGTTGATTCCAGAAATCACCCTGATTGATAAACAGCACTGTGACTGGGGACGGAATGCACCTTCAAGCAATGGTAAGCCTGACAAGACAGGCTACCTACCAATGAGGGGTAGTATATATGATAAAAAGATTGCAACCTGGAACAGATATAATTACTTCATGGGGACCAGACTGCTCCTCTCAAGTAGTAACATGGTTAGTAACTTCTTCTGACCACTCTTCTCATGATCAACCAGGAATATTAACTAACACTACTTAATTATGCATACCTTCAGCATGCTCATCTCAGTCCTTTCTCTTCTTATACCTAGGGTTCATATCAGCACCCCAAACACAAACTTGGAGTCTCTGGACTCTGTTATATGTTCCTTTTCTCAACACACTGTGGTTAAATCTCTCTCTAGTTTACACAGCTAGTTATCTCTTTGGTTGACATCTTAGGAAAGTGTCGCTTTTTGGAATTTCTGGAGCTAAGGCTTTTGTCCTAAATCTTTAGTTAAAGTTATAAGATGAAAATATTTTTTTAAAAATCTAGTCTTGGATAGGATTTTTAAAAAGGGTTATCATTAGCAACTACTTCACTTTCACTTGGTCATAAAATATTCTGGATAATAACATCATAAAAAACAAATTAAAATTAAATAAATCCAGCTGTTATTTCAAACAGATACATCCAACATCCCAAAATTAAACTAAACCATCCTGTGTTTTCCTCATTAACCTTAATAAACATGAATCACACTGCAATGAAGAACTTATGAAGAGGACTTAGGGAATAATAATCACTCTTCATATGTACTATGAAAATCCTATTATGCTTCTACAAATTGTATTAAGAATATTTCACACAAAATTTGTTCCTATTCAACCAGAAGGGGCAATGGCAAGAAAGGATGTTTTCAAGACAACCTATCCTTTGTTTCCTAAACTGTATCCCACAAATATTTTGTACTATAATATATTTAAAAGTTTCCATATAAGTAATGGTTCAATTTCGAAATATATCAGAAAAAAATCTCAAGAAGACTGAGATTTTAATATTGTAGGTCTTTTATGAACCTTTTTTTTTTTTTGGTTTTTTGAGACAGGGTTTCTCTGTGTAGCTTTGCGCCTTTCCTGGAACTCACTTGGTAGCCCAGACTGGCCTTGAACTCACAAAGATCCGAATGCCTCTGCCTCCCGAGTGCTGGGATTAAAGGCATGCGCCACCACCGCCCGGCTAACCTTTTTTTATATTCATAAGATTGTGGATCACTAAGGCAATGTGGTTACCTTCCCAAATTTGAACATATTCTCTTGAATGTGTTTCTAACTGATTGCCTGCAGCACTCAAGTATCCAGTGCTAGCTAAAACTTTGAGGTCTGTTTTCTTGGCTTTCTAGTTTGTTGTCTCTTACCTTTTCCAATGCGTTTTCATGGAGACATAAAGCACTTGCAAATTAAAAATATTTCCACAAGAAGTTGGACCTGAGGTTATTCAAGATAAAGGAATTGACAGAAGTATTTAAATAAGCCAATTCTCAGGGGGAAGGGGAAATTACCTTTAACTTTTCTGGTTATTCCAATCTCAAATAATAAATATAACGTAAAGCAATATTGCTCTACTCCGGTTCTTAGGAGAAAATCTGGAATTCATTGACCTACCCTCTTGGATAGAAACATGCATTGCATGGGTGTTTAAATTCCAGCAGTTTCTCAAGTCCTTTCTAGCTGGAATCAGTTCAGTAATCCTCCCATTTCTTTTGGATTGCAAATCTGTGGCCAGTTTTCTTGGCCCAATATTTTGAAGAACCCCCATTGCCTCTGTCACTGAAGAAGATGTTGGAAACTGGAAATAGCCACATATCCTAGGAGACGAGTGTTGCCAAATGAAAGAACATTGAGTTTTCACCAAGTCCAAAGAAGAATGCAATAAATGAGCTCTCTCTGCAAACTCAGGGCACTGATGAACTCTTTGGAAAACTTTTTAACCTAAGGCCAATTTTTCTTAGCTGCAGAAGGCAGCTGTCTCTTGGATTAACTAAACAAACTTTTCACCTCTATGTTCTCTGTGTGTGCTTGGAGACACATCACTATCCATGATCATGGCAGGATACTCTCCTCTTGTTGAATTGTATATAACTTTTCAGCATTTAAAATACTGGTTGAAGAAAAAAAAAATGAACAAATAAGCAATTCCACCACAAGCAAGAAAACCAAACCAAAGTACTGCACTCAAAATAGCTATGGTAGATTTTTTTTTTTTTTTTTTTTTTTTTTTTTTTTTTTTTTTGGTTTTTCGAGACAGGGTCTCTCTGTGTAGCTTTGCAGCTTTCCTGGATCTCATTCTGTAGACCAGGCTAGTCCCAAACTCACAGAGATCCACCTGCTTCTGCCTCCCGAGTGCTGGGATTAAAGGTGTGTGCCACCACTGCCCAGCTGCTAAGGTAGATTTTAAAACAACAATATGAACATTAAAAACAAAGGTCATTTGCCTTCATTTTCTTTGTGAATAACATATTTTTCTATGTTAGTTTTTTTTTTTTCTCTCAGCATATGTATATAGCCACTAGGTATGGGGAAAACTTGCCTGCTAATCAAATTAGGTTGCTTTAATGGTCACTTGGGGTTTAAAAAAGAAAAGGAAAGGCAAAAAGAAAATGTCATCTTAGAGAGATAAAGACAAGTCAAACAAGAGACCATAATTTTGTGCATCCAGTAACTTGGCTTATATAGATCTCCTCAAAACCTATAAAATCCTGTGTTCTGTCAACCAGTTCAACTAATATTGTCACCAGTAGGCCATAGTGACTGTGGCATCTATTGAGTCACATTCAATCTATTTGTTTTAAGAAACTGAAATACTTCTAAGAGCTCATGCTAAGAATTTCTGCCACTAGTAAATATTACTATTGATTATCATTAATTGGGTGGTTATGTTATGCAGAACATCTTACTGTTTTACTTGCATTATTTTACTTAATCTGCACAGTTACCCAAGGACATATTCAAGACATGCTTTGTTAAAAAAAAAAAAAAAAAAAAGACTAGAGAAGCCAAACTTTATTCTCTTCACTAGCAAATCTCCCACTTTGCTTCATCAAAGACCAACCTAAGTAAAGAGCAGAATGACACTTTCAAGATTAGACATCAGATGAGCCACCACAAAATGCTAGTGTCAGGATGAATCCTAACAAGGATAGCTCACCTCAAGGGACTTCTGGTAACAGTCCATCTCATTTCTTAATTATCTTCAAAGTGAACAAAACCATTTTCTATGAGAAATAACCCTTAAAACATTGTCTGAGGAAACTATTATATATTCTTCTCAACTCTATGTACTGGGGATATGAAACCACTTAAAGGAAATGTTAAATACTTTTTTCATCACATTAAAGAATTCTTCTCTGCAATATTTTTTAAGTAATTAAATTGGCTCATTTTACTGCTCTAGATTCTGGCCCAGTTTGATTATTTATACAAAATTATAGATATAAAAATGACATAGATATTAATGTTCTTTGATTGGCCCATTGGACAGAAGCTAGAGAGCAATCAAATGCAGCTTTGATTTGTGCTCAGTCCACAACCACACAAAGCGCCAGATGAACCTGATTGGATTTATTGAGTTGAAAAGCAGAGGGCAGAAAGGTGGTTCGGTGGGGTAAGGCATTTGCCACACAAGCATGAACACTAAAGTTCAGATCCCCAGAACCAATAAAAGCCGAACAAGGCTGTAATCCTAGAACTGGGGTTGGGAGATGGGAAGATACAGGCAGATTCTAGGGGCTGGCTGGCCAGTCAGTCTAGCAGAAACTTCAAGTTCAGTGAGAGATCCTGTCTCAAATATGTAAAGTAGAGATGAGATTGAGACATGCACCCAATGCCAACCTTTGCCCTCCATACATGAATACCTGTACACACATGAATATCACACACATACAAAGTAATTTCATCACAATGACATACCATTCCTCCTCAAAATTTAATGATCTTAGAAAGTGTCTTAGTTAGGTTTTCTATTGCTGTAAAGAGACACCATGACCACAGTAACTCTTTTTATTTATTTATTTGTTTGTTTGTTTGTTTGTTTGTGTTTTTTTCAAGACTGGGTTTCTCTGTGTAGCTTTGGGGCCTGTCCTGGAAATTGCTCTGTAGACCAGGGTGGCCTTGAACTCACCTGCCTCTGCTTCCCAAGTGCTGGGATTAAAGGTGTATGCCACTACTGTCCAGCCTGACTGTGGTAACTCTTATAAAGGAAAACATTTAATTAGGGGTGGCTTACAGTTCAGAGGTTCAGTCCATTATCATCGTGGTGGGACATGGCAATGTGCAGACAGGCATGGTACTGTATAGGTAGCTGAGAGTTCTACATCTTACACTGGCAACAGGAAATTGTTTGTCTCACTGGGCATGGCTTGAACATATATAAGTCATCAAAGCCTGCCTCCACAGTGATACACTTCCTCCAACAAGGCTACACCTACTCCAACAAGACCACATCTCCTAATAGTGCCACTCCCTATGAGCTTATGAAGGTCATTACATTCAAACTACCACATAGAGAGATAAATTGATAAGGAAACTAAGTGCAATCTTTTGGACAAACCCATATGCACCAAAGATTATTATGAAATGAATGTAACACATCTTCAACTAATATTCCACAACAAACTTGCAATGGGAATAACTTCAACTGTCAAAGGGACAGTAAAAGAAACACATAAATCACCTAAATATCTAACATGAGCTGCAGCTCTCTTTGGAGAAGGGAAGACACTACATCGTAGTGATTAAGAAAATAGTCAAATGTATCATAAAAAGTAAACAACACATTCTAGATATTAACAAGATCCTGGGGATTCATCCTTCAATTCATTCTCCCTGTATCCTTAGATACCTGGCTTGTACTTACTTGTGAAGCCATACACTTGTATTTGAATTTCACAAAATTCCATTTTTACATGCCAATGCGGCCCATTTCTTACCATCCTCATTTTCATCAAACACTGGTGCTTTGCTTGATGTGTTGGCTCCCATGGTAAAGTCTGCACTAACGTGGTCACTCTAGTTACAGTATGCTGGAAGAAACACTCATCTTTGTCCAGGATAAGTCCTGGAAAGTTAGGGGAATCTACAAAAAGAAGGAAACAAAGAAATAGTATAATATAGCTTGTGATATATGCCTTGAATGAAGATTATAACAAAAACATTAACTTGTATTGCTGTAGTGGAAATATTTTTGTCCTTAAAAATTATAATAGATACAATAGTGTATGGGACAACAGGAGAAGCCACACTACACAGTGTCATCAAAATCCAATCTGTGCTTACAAGTGGGAGGACAGCAAAATATTTTCCCAGGTATTAAGAAAAAATTAAGGTAGTAAGTGACTATAAAATAAAAATAATATTAGCAAACCTCTATGTTTTAAAGAAAATATGCTAACTTTACATTTCCATTTTTTTTTTTTTTTTTTTTTTTTGCTGTGTGACCAAGAACAAAATTCTTCACTCGTAAGCATGAAGTTGTCTTATTTTTCCCCTCACCTTGGAAAGTACCACATTGGATTGGACGTTACTAGCTAGTAGAGGGCATCTTCCAAACATTTTTCCTTCTCCTGGACTTGGGGATGATAATGGTTTTTACCAAAAAGGAGAGTTAAATGTGATCTACATACATTTAACTCTTTGTAAATATATGGCACATATATAAACATTATATATTCATATTATATGACTCCTATGTTGTATCATATGAATATACATTATGTGACATTTATAAATTTTGCCTGTTTGGGGGAATATTCTCTTACAGAGCTGAGGCTGGCCTTCAACTTCCATTACCTACCTCAGCCTCAATAATTTGGAGAGTACAGATGTTCACCACTAGCCCTGGTTCTTATACATGTCCTTATGTACTGAATACACAAGTGTAGATACATACTTAATACAGTAAATTAAATACTTTTATAGTATACATATTCAGCAATTGCTGATCATCCTAAAGCTCAAATTAAATTATATAACCGAGAGATGTTTGAAATGTACATTTATTCATTGATCCCTTTTAAAATGTAAGTGTAAAGACTCTTGCCATCCTGGAACCTATTAAGCAGAGGCAGTGTCTGGGTTCCAGTACTAAAAACTGCATGACTGTGGCCTTGAAACAGTTACTTAGCCTCTGGCCACGAAAATGGGGACATAACAGGGTTTCCTTCAGGAGTCACAAGCTCAAATGCCTTGAAGTGCCAGGAAGCTCATACAAAAGGCCAAACCAGACCAGGTACAGGACATTCAGGCATTATGAGGACAATAGCAACACTGGATTAATCTAAAAAATGTACTTGAGATCAGATGAAGAAATTGTTGCTGTGTGGAAACACTGGCCAGGGACCTTTAGAACTACTGAAACAGGCCGAAGAGCCAGATTTTATAAAAGGACATTTTAAAATTCAGTTCAGCTCTACAGCTCAAAAAATATTATGCTTGGGACAAATATGATTTATAGACACAGATAGAGAAGCAAGTGAAGTGTAGTGATTAACAAAGTACTTGGTATATATAGTATGAAAAGAGTAAATGTTTGTTTCTACTATTTTGACAGGTACAATATTTTCTTAGCATTTATTATTTTTCAGTTGTGGACACTTGTTGGCCTTTTGTTCTGTTTTGTTACTTTTTCCCCTTGGACTTTTCACACATTAAGTAAACACAGATTAGATGCAGAAATAAAGAGAGCACCCAAGATGGGCTGGTTTACAAATAAGTTATTTTTAAGAGGTCTTGGGGAGTTCCTCATATAGAAGAAAAGCTCATTTTCTCATTAGGAAAACGTAAGTCAAGCCTTCATTTGGAAGGAAGATCCATTAAGGAATCGCTACTTTTCCAACTAAGTGTCAACTGCTGGCAAAATGCCTTATGGCCTTTAAAAAGAATCATTAACTGTAGAGCAAAGAAAGAGTCAGCAATTAGGAAGTGACCAATTAAATGAGCTAGGCTTGGGGAGAGGGTTGTGGCAGGTGGCTGGTGGCTGCATCGAGCTCAGTGGGATTATTGAGATCCAGGAAGATAGAGAGAACTATTGTCTATGTAAATTAAAAAAAATCAAAAGGCGTTTAAACAAGAGAACAACGAATAAAGAAAAAGTATGTAGACTGCCCATTGCATTTGATGGAGGGTCGAGAAGCAGAATGGGTCATCCTTTGTGCTTTATTATTGCATGGAGTACAGGAGGGAAAGTGAATAGCAATGACTCTATTACCAACAGCACTAGAAAAGTCAATCTTATATATTTGAAAGAACAATGGTTGTTACCACTGCAGAGTTGGACTATATTCACTTATATCTGGTAAAAAACAAAATCCTGAGTGCACGCTTTCACACCACACAGCAGCTCTACCACTCTTGTATTTTTCTTCACACCTTACGTTTTTCTCAAGTAGCCCATCTTTCTGCTACATAAGATGTGCCAAGCATTGACCTTGCACTTTGTCAGGTCAGATGGAGAAAGAGGTGGAAATATTATCGCATTTCTCCACATTTTAGACTTACACTCTGGTGTGCAATTTTATCTACTGCCTAGCCATCAATTTCACTGAGAGAAAAGTACATGTAAAAGGAACTATTGCCATGATGTTTAGAAGGAGACAGGTAAACAGTCCTAGATGATGGCTTAACGTCTTCCCCATAGTAACAACCACACATAATCTAGCTGAGAACCGTCTTTAACTTTTTCTCCCCTCAGAGTAAGCAAATTAGGTAAGTTTCTTTCATAACTAGAAAAGAAATGGGCCTTTCTCTGGCAGGAAAATGGTGACTCATTCTTTCCACTCTGTTGAATAGAGAACAGGAGAAATGTTGAGACTCTTTCCCATAAAACCTCTACCCTCCCTGACCTCCTGTTCTGAGTCCCCAGGGTCAGCTAAGCATGGAGAGCAGCAGTCATGTGAGGAAAGGGAACCCTAAGTATAGGAGGAGGAAGACAGATTTGTCTTGCAAGAATGGATAAGAGTTCACACTCTACTTTGAGTCCATAATTGCCAGATTATTAAATGTAGCCTAATTTGCCAATATCAGCATTTCAAGTGTGGCTCATAGCCCTGAAAGGTGGGCTGCTCTGAGTAGCTCTGTCTCCCTAGAGACTCCTAGAACTGGAGAACACCAGGTGTGATGCAAGAATATTGCAACATCTGACAGCACCGTGTAGATTTCATTATCACAATGTGTGCCCAGTCATAATTATTTTTTTTTTGCATTTGAAAAACAGAACTTAAACTGAAAATATTTAGAAACACGTGAAAGAACAAAAATGGGAAACAGCCAAGTTAACAACGTTCTCTGTTAACAATTGTTTGTATTTTTCAACTTTGTTTCATCGTTTTTTAGGTATTGAAAGTTAGTCCTCAAGCCAAATAGACTGCCTTTCCCATCTCCCAAAGACAGCTCATGGATCAGCACACACCTCCGCACTTTTAAAATAGAGAAGTGTTTTAAAAAAAAAAAAAGCCACCTGAATCGCACCACGAAGGGTGCACCTAGTGTCTTGCTGGTCTCATTAGCCATCCTATCTCTGAGATATAAGTATGAGCACGCACGCACACACGTCTTTACAACTGTGGTTTTAAGTGCCGCCTAGCCATCCACGGTGTGAATACAGCACACTTTACTTTTCTGTGTGAAAATGTTCAAACTCCTCAGCATTGGATGGGGCAGGAGACGATAACAAGCAGGAGAAGATAACAAGCAGAAAGCAATGCTAGCCTCTTTTCAATTTAGATGAGAGAAGCTGGTGGGAACCCCCCCCCCTCATTTCAACCCAGTGAGTATTTAAGTCTGTGGGACAGAGGTGGTGCAAAGCTGGAGAAGCCAATGAGGGCGAAAGCTAGAGTGGGTCCTATCCTCCATCTGGTTGTGCCAGCCACGCTGACCGACTGGCTGTCTTTGTATTCTTTCTCATCCCCATCCCCTTGCACTTCTCAGCTTCCCACCAGTGCCCTTCTTCACCCGGGGCTATTCCCTATGTGCAATCTCTACTCACCCAACCCGCGTCCTTCCTCCAGCCCTTCCACTCACCTCAAAATGATGCTTCCGTTCGAGGAGCTGGGGCTGACCGCACTTCGCAGGCCAAGAGCAATGGGCACAGAAGACACCTGCCTAGCAGGACGCGGCTGCAGGAGCAGTCAGTTAGGGCTGCGTTCGGGCTCAGGCACCTGCGGCTGCACAGGGGGACCCAGTGCAACCGCTCAGCTCCCCAGCGAGGGGCGGGTCCCGGGCGAGGAGGAAAGCGCCGAGCAGCCCGCCAGGGGCGTCCCCAGACGGCGCCCTTCCCCGGAGCGGACTGCCAGTCGCCTGGACCCGTGCCAGTCGCCTGGGGACTGTGCGTCGTTGGCGGGGGCCGGACGAGCGCCCCGGGAGGGCGAGCTGGAAAGCAAGAGGGCGTGGCTGGGAGCGGGATCTCTGGCTCCGTCTCAAGCAGCAGCCTGCTGAGCGCTCCCCAACTTCTCAGACCAGGGCAGGAATCTCCCCAAAGTGGTCCGTGGAGAGAACTCCCGTTCCCCATCCCACTTCCCGGCAGCGATGAGGGTGGTGGGTGTGAGGGTGGCAGGTACTAGATTAGGAGAAGTCAGGGTAGTCCATGGCTTTTTATTGCTGGGGTAATTGAGGCACAAGACAAGGAATAACTGTTTGCCCACTGTAGCAGGACTATCTATGGGGAGACTCTCCTGGCCCCCAGCTTTTCCTCCATCTCTGTACACTCACCTGCTGGTGGAAGTAAGAGTGGGGACCCCCACAAGTACCAAGAGAGAGCTGTCAGGTCGCCTTCCGTGGCAGTTCCGTCTACTTCCCTTGGCAGTCATCATCACAGCTGAAGTAAGTTACTGTTTCTCTCCAAGGCCAGGGTCACACTATCCCAGCCAAGAGAAGAGCGGTGCAGCAGCTGCTTCAGAAATGACCCCTGTGACAGCGGGGCAGCTGCTGGGCGGGACAAATAAACAGTGGGGCATCTAGTTTGGCAACAAGGTCTGTCCATCCTCACGCATCCCTGCCATATGAGAATTCCAGATAAATGCTGTCGAACACTCCGAGAAACTGAAGATGAGAACTTCGGGATTAAAACTCCCATTATTTCTAAACATCTGCAAGTTTTCACAATGTTTTAAAACTGTTTAAAAAAAAAAAAAAACGGTTAAACAGAATGTGTCTGCGACTAAAATGTCGTCTTCAGAGTGCCACTACTCGCAGATCTGTCTGGCTGTGGTTCCACGAGAGTGGAGACACAGAACCATAACTGGAACTTCTCAGGGTGGCCCCTGGTGTCTGAAATTGTTGAAGCCTCATCAAGTACAAAAACGGAGTGTTTCAGGATGAAACTTGCCATCCTTGAGACACGTTCCTAGTCTTTCTCTTAGATAAATATGAACTGTGTTCTTCCCAGGTATTTTAAAACTCCGAGGCGCCTTTGTCTTACCCCTACGTGATCGTGATCGTTTTTGCCTTAAGGGAAACCGTGCTTAAATCCTTTGGAGGAGTTTGTAGCCAAACTGGGGTGCACAGAGAAGTGGGGGAGAGGCAGGGGGCGCTTGCTTCTCTGCTGTTTTTGTTTCTGCATCTTTATGTTGCTTGCTTCTTATGAAATAGCTTTTTGGACAGGAATTGGACGCTGCAAATAAACACTTGACGTGAAGATCGGCACAGCTTGTGCATGGGAACTGAAAGCAACTGGGGGAAGTAAAACGTTAAGGAATTTATTATGGTAAAGGTTTTATTTTTAAAGCAAAAATGCAGGCTCCTGTCAATAATATTATTTTGTGTAGCCTCTATTAGTTAACAAAATTCTTGATTATCAAGGAATTGGACATGCACTACAAATTGACTTAGCCTGTATTAATATCATCAATACCTCTCTAATCTCCCAAGACACAATGAGTTCTAGTTTATCATTCAAGAAACGAATACAGCAAGAAAGTAGACTGAGACCAGATCAAAGTCCCCGGGAACCTCTCTGTTGACAGACACGAAGCGCTGTAGAATCAGACAGCCTTCAGCCAAAAGCCCAAACTGCCATCTCTGGGCTGTTTGCTAAGTCAAGGAAGGGTCCCAAGCTTCCGTTGTTCAATGTCAGTAAAAACATCTGTATCAGGGAGGATTGAACAAGATGTATAATAGTAAACTTAACATGGACAGCACAGAGAACACACTCAAACCAGCAACTGTTAAAAAGTTACCATTTCAGGGCTAGGGAGGCTGCTCCTTGCTTAAGAGCATTTGTTTCTCTTGCAGAGGACCCAGGTTTAATTCCCAGCTCCCACATGATGGTTCACAACCTTCTGCTACTACAGTCTCTGGGGCCCTGATGCCTTCTTCTGACTTCAGTGGAAGCGTGCACGTGAATACAGATAAATGCATGCAGGAAAAAAAAAAACAACATAAAATTAAAATTTAAAGATCTAATGAAAAAGTTAAAAGATTGCCATTTCCATAAACAAGCTACCAGGCTGTACCCCACCCTTCTGAGACCTGCTCTGTTAGCCATCCTTCTGCAGCTTGAGTCACTTTTGCTTTAAACAAAGCTGCAATTCAGCCAAGTGCACTTGCTCCTATAAGCTTGGCATGCAAGAGGTTTTATTTTTAAAAGTTATAGTGCTCATGACACATGAGTTATTAAATGAAAATGCTAATACAAGGCACAGGATACCTTCATATAAGTTATTGGTCAGGGAAGCCCTAGAGGTCTCCATAATAATACAGGTTATTGCCATGGCCAAATCATAAATACTTGGTTAGAGTTAATCACTGAAGACATTGAATTCAATCTCAAACTGATAGGTGAGTATTTCCTCCCTGTTGGCTACCCTTTATCATGCTGGCAAGTGCTATTCAAGTTGCTGGGGGAGGGGGTCACAAACGGTCTTACCCAGCACAGGACTCTGCATGCTATAATATGGAATGTCCCACCATGCAATAGTGGTACAAGTGTTATAGGGTAATGACTTTCTAATTGGATTTGAGGTCTGCTCCACAGAAGGGAATGCCAAGTCTGGTACTGTAGTTCTTGTCGAAAGTACACGGAGTGGGAAGTCATAAGCCCTAGGTTAGGACTTGCTATTGTTATTTTGCTCTGTAGTGATGTTGTGAAATTGCTTCCAAATATTAATGTTTATTTAAATAGACTTGGACTTCTCTCAGTCTTGGTCAGAGAAGCTTCTTCTTTTTCTTTTTCTTCTTCTTCTTCTTCTTCTTCTTCTTCTTCTTCTTCTTCTTCTTCTTCTTCTTCTTCTTCTCCTCCTCCTCCTCCTCCTCCTCCTCCTCCTCCTCCTCTTCTTCATCTTCTTCTTTTGCAGGGAATAGCAGTCAGTGTAGACATGCATAACTATCCAAGGTTCTGAGATCAGGAGACTGGAAGCCCTAAGGGAACATCTCTGTATTATCCCCCACTTACTGCCGAGACTCAGGGATCATCACAGCAGAGAAAGTGCAAAGAATGTAAGAGCCGTGGGACAGGAAGGAGAGCTGTGAAGTGCTTTCTTCTGTGCGTGACGTGGTTTGGACTCATGAACTCATAGTGACTGTGGTTCCCTGCACAAGGCCTGCACAACGTCAAGCCAGCCACCACACCAGCATTAGGAGGGTAGATGATCTCTGGAACACACCTCACACTGAGGATGTGGAGAGTTGCGGGAAGAAGGAGAATCATTCTTTCCGAGAATATGAATGGTGAGGTCCCATGTTCCAGCAGATGGCCCTGCACCCTTACACATATGAGCAGCGCTAACCAGACTTAGTTGGCTATCAGTTTGAAAGGGGGGGGGGAGTGATACAATCATATTTCACTGTATACATGCATGGAAGTTTCAAAAGTAACAATTAAGTTATGGCCGTTTCCTGTCTATCAAGAACAGAGCCATTTCAACAAGATAATTGTACTTTATTCTCTTTTTAATTTAGTTGTTCATATTATCCACTGTTCCTACTTCTGGCCTGTTTGCCTGCTGTACACATCTCTGTGAGGAAAGGGCAGCCGGCCATAGCCTAGCTCCTTGGCCAGCTGGGCTAAATGCATATGTCAATCTCTGGAGCCCCCCAGTGGAGAGGAGAACGAAGTAGCCACGGAGGCAGTGAGGCACAGAGGTTCAAAGTAAATCATAATTTACACCTCAAGTTTTATTGCTGTGGACTTCAGCCACATACCTCTTGTCTTGAAACGGTCGGATGCCGCTGCAGTTAAAATAAAATGGCATGCTTTTCCTGTCTTAGTTACTGTTCCATTGCTGTGAAGAGACGCCGTGACCAAGGCAGCTCTTATAAAAGAAAGCGTTTCATTGGAGACTTGCTTACCATTTCAGGTTAGTCCATTATGATCGTGGTGGGGAGCATGGTGGGTGGAACACATGACAGGCATGGTGCTGAAGAAGTAGCTGAGAGCTGCGTCTCGATCTGCAGGCAGGCAGGCAGAGAGAGAGGAGAGTCACCAGACTTGGCGTGGGCTTTTGAAACCTCCAAGTCCACCCCCAGTGACATACTGCCTTCAACAAGGCCACATCTTCTAATCTTTCCCAAACAGGTTACCAACTGGGGGTGAAACGTGGATACTTGAGTTTCTGGGGGCCAGTCTCATTCGAACCACCACGTTGCGCTAGCTAGTAGTGATTGTCATAAGCTGCATGTGCCGGCTACGCTGTTCAACTAACACATCTGGAGTCAGGCTTTCTCTACAGCCAGATTGCCTATCTGCAGGCTGTGCCGAGTCTGTCTCTCCCACAGGACGTTGGCTAGTTCTTTACAGATATGCTTCTGGATTTCTTTTCACTCAGCTGTCACGTCAGCTTCTCAGCTCACACTTATTCTGACCAGAGATGCCATCCTTCAATCCCTTCTTTACAATTCTATCTTGGTCCCGCCTCCATGCTCCACCATAGTCCTGGATCTCTCCTGCCATGACTCACCAGGAGCTGCTGTAACGATTTTTGCTTCATGGCTACTTTACTTCATTTCCCTGATTGAATTTAATGCCATGAGGACAAGAATGACCTCTGCCTTGCCTATCCCTGTGTGCGCAGCATTGAATCTGGCAGTTGGCCCACAGGGGGGCGTTCCTTAAAATACATGTTTGTCCTGAAAGGAAAGACTATGGAGCCGTACTGTGCCTCATAGCAATAACCACACAAAGGAAACATCCCTTTGTAGGACAAGGCACGAAGGAAGCAAAGAGTAAGAAGCATTGCCACTTACCCTGAGAGTTTTGTGGTTTAGGTAGAAGTAGCCTCCAAGCCTGGAGAGTGGAGACATAAGGGTGTATGTAATATTTGGGAAAAATAATAAAAGGTTTAGCATTATTGGAATAGCAGTGCAGTGTGTGAAAAGGATGAGAGGAGCACCTTCAGGAAAAAAAGATGGTGTGAAAAAACACTGAATTTTTAAACAGGGTATGGCTGGGAAGTCTCTAGATATGTTAGCGGAAAAACAAACCCACCTGCAATTCAGTTTCAGTAAGGCCTCTCTTTCCTCTCTGTATAACACAAAGCTTCGGTTTTTTTCTTGTTTTGATATGCAAATTATACCCAGCTGTTTAGAGGGTGTGCTCTCATAACAACATTCCAGTTCTCCATGGCTATAATCAGGTTTTAGCACAGCCTTGTATTTACCAAGTTCTCCGATATTCGTGGAATGCAACTCTGTGTTCGTTGAGTTTCACAGGGTTTGTTCGCTCCCACAGTCCAGCCACCTTGAGATACAGCAAATGGTGGCCTCCTGTACCTATTTTTCTTTCAGGTATTGCCCTGGAAGAGATTCTCCTGTTTGTCTTCCAATGTCACTGACTGACTGAACTTTACAGTTTTCAAGTACCCGTTACAAATTCTATAACGCCTTCATTATCTGTTGAATTACCCGTGAGGCTATATTGATCATTTGTGCACAGTTAGGAGGCCTCCTTGCCAGGAGCTGCGGCTAGGAAGACAGGCAAACCAACTTTCCTTCTTCAGCACATGCTCTGCTGAGCCCACAACACAGAGCAGGCTGTGACTGCTGCTCACGCTGGGAGTCAGCCACGACTTCACTGAGTGAGACTGAGGGAAACATGCTTAGGGAAAAAAGGGGGCATTTTATTCTGGTGCCTTAAATAAAAGGAAAACATAGTACCGAAATACTCCCTGACATCTGCCTGAAAATAGTAAAGGGAAGGGAAGTTAGTGTAAATTAACGAAGGTCTGTGGATCATTTGTTATCGATGTATAAATGTAGTATTGAAAAGCTGCATATTTAGACCAGGGATTCTCAACCTTCATACTGCTGTGTGTGATCCTTTAATACAATTCTTCATGTTATGGTGACCCCCCAGCCAGAAAATTATTCTCATTGCTACTTTTTAACTGTAATGTTGCTACTGTTATGAATTGTAATGTAAATATCTGATATGCAGGATGGTCTTAGGTGACCCCTGTGAAAGGGTCGTTGGACCCTAAGGGGTTGTGACCCACAGGTTGAGAACCTCTGATTTAGACTCTGAGGGCTTTAGCTTCCTGAACTGAATGATATACATACGATGGAAGCAGCTTACCTGGGCAGTATCAAGATGATTAAGTAAGACAGCACAAGAAATCATTTAAAGACATGCTTTGTGCTATGCATGTACCCAGTAAGTGTATTATCTATCATACAGCAAATGCCTCTTTTTGTCTGACAAGTGTGGAAGAGAATTCACCTCACTGCACCCTCAGCTGCAAGGTCTGCTTTGAAAGGTCCTTGCCAGGAGCCAGATATACCACATTGAATGATACAGAATCTTGTTCTAGGAAAGGAATTTGTCAGCTACTGAAAAACAGTTGTGATACAAGGTGACCAGGCCTTCCTAGAATTTGGGGTGCTCTGTGAGTACAAAACTGAAGTATCCAGTGTAGTCTGGGGATGTCAGCAAGGCTGTCACAGAATAGCCATGCATGGTCCTAAAAGTAAGTACTAGCTAGTTGTCCAGAGGAAATAAAGAACAAGGGGTCCAGCCAGAGGGAACAATATGAACACAACCCTAGGCTGGAGCAGACCTATGCGTTCAGAGACTCCTGATTACAGAAGAATGAACCTCAAATGTGAGGGAGTGATGTAATGTGCAATGAGGCCTGTGAACCCCATGCTGGTACCCATGCTGGTATCAACTGCTCTCGTAATAGAAAATGGGGGGAAATGGCTTAGGGAAGCTTCCCCAACTCTGAGGTCTGGTTTCAGCAAAGCCAGTGACATTCACATTATACTGCAGGCCTCTTTTCTACATAGCACATGTGTACAAATGTGTGGTATAGTTTTAATCCTACAAATACCCTATAATAAGAAAAAAAACTACAGACTTGAATATAACATTGTTGTGATGTATTTCAAAGGTAGGAGATTGAAATCAATAACTCTCTTCTCTTGGAAACACCAACTTGTACTTACTTTCAGGTCCACATTGGATGCCATTCTCCTGTGACACATTCTTAGTCACCTCTAGACTAGTCATCGATGTGTCCATCAAATACCCTCCCAATAGCACACAGCAATTTAATTTCTGGGTGTTTTTGTTGTTGTTGTTGTTTTGGTTTTTTGTGTTTGTTTGTTTGTCATGGGATACTTTGAGATAAAGTTTCA
This sequence comes from Peromyscus leucopus, assembly GCF_004664715.2. Lineage (NCBI taxonomy): Eukaryota > Metazoa > Chordata > Mammalia > Rodentia > Cricetidae > Peromyscus > Peromyscus leucopus. Next base: position 31,639,295 of record NC_051079.1, on the reverse strand, counting down.
TAGAACCAGGCAATCCTTGAATTCATGAGTCCTACCCTTAATATCTTCAATGATGGAGAATGGCCCAGAAGTATAAGATTAAATAAATCCTTTCCTCCCCAAACTTGCTTTTGGCCATGGTATTTATAACAGCAGCAGAAATCAAAGTAGGATGATGTATTAATGTATAGTTTGTGTGTTTAGGTTAAATATTAAGTTATATTGGGTTAATGTATATGTTTTCACCCTCTGGAAACTCATTTCTGTATTAATGAAATTCTAAGGCTATTTCTCCCCTAACAATGATTTTCACTTCCTAGACAAAAATCATTTCCTAGTCTGTCCTACCTAAATTATAATTAGAGAAATTTTCACCTAGAGTTGTTGTAATGTTTTCTATCTTCAAAGGTTTATAAATTAAAAAGTTTACAGACAAGAAAATGGAATAATTCAGAGTACCAGGCAGGCAGAAAATTGTGAAACATCTTAGTGTCAATGAATTAAGAATATCCATCCAAGAAAACAGTGTTGTGGTCCTCAGAGAACTAGCTCTTTTTTAAAAACTAAATTTAAGTTTTGACGTGTGTGTGTGTGTGTGTGTGTGTGTGTGTGTGTGTGTGTGTGTGTGCATGCACATGGACACATGTGGAAGGCAGAGCAGAGCTTTGTGGGGTTAGATCTCTCCTCTCCTTGCTAGGCTTTGGAACAAGCTGAGCTGTCTCACCAGCCCTGAAAGCTTCTCTGTCATCTACCAGTTCACACATTCATGAGCATGGAAGGAACTCACATTTTAACAAGCCACAATACTGAGTTGAAGAAGACCGGAGGAGAGAGAATTTTTTTTTTTTTAATCCCAAAGTAGGCCCCATCTTCTCAAGACTAGGTCTAGTCCTGAGGGATTATTTCTCAACTAAAACTAGTTCTGCCAGTCCTGTTGCTGTGTTGCATGTTTGTGAAACCACTTCAGACATATTTTGTCTTTATTTTAGGGTGGCAAGTGCTCTTCACGGTTTGGCTTTTATAGAGAATGGCCGGAGATACAGTAGTGGCTATAATGGCTGAGGGACAGTAGTGGAGATGGAGCATTTTGCAAAGAGCATCTTTGAAGAACCTTAATAGAGTACCTGGAAACAGAATTACTAAAGCAATTTCCATGTATTTGTCATACTTCAAAAGGTATCTTTTCAAGAAAGGGTCTTACACTGTTCAGATCATCATGACACAAGTTCTCAATGACCATGTCAAGAAAACTTCAACAGGGAGGCACTGCCCTTTGAGTTCCCGACAGTCTACACGACTCAGGGAAAGGTCTCCGTACCCATGGTTCTGTGTGTTTCCTCCTGCTGGGTAGCAAAGCATAAATAACTATGAGGAGGAGGGTTGCATTAATAGAGTCCAGGAACAAAGAGAGTTTCAAGTTAATAATAATAATAATAATAATAATAATAATAATAATAATAATATCTCCTTAGTGTTTCTGTGTGCCAAGCTCTGCACTCAACCCTTTGTTCACACTTATTTAATGCAGCCAGCCCAATGCTTGGCCAATACTGAGGGCTTAAACAAACAAGGTTAGGAATCTTTTTTTTCTTTTTTTCCTTTTATTTTATTTTACAATACCATTCAGGTCTACATATCAGACACGGATTCCCTTGTTCTTCCCCCCTCCTGCGCCCCCTCCCCTTCCTCCCAGCCCACCCCCCATTCCCACCTCATCCAGGGCAAATCCTCCCCCGAGGACTGCGATCAACCTGGTAGACTCAGTCCAGGCAGGTCCAGTCCCCTCCTCCCAGACTGAGCCAAGCGTCCCTGCATAAGCCCCAGGTTTCAAACAGCCAGCTCATGCAATGAGTACAGGACCTGGTCCCACTGCTGGATGCCTCCCAAACAGATCAAGCCAATCAACTGTCTCACGTATTCAGAGGGCCTGATCCAGTTGGGGGCCCCTCAGCCATTGGTTCATAGTTCATGTGTTTCCATTCGTTTGGCTATTTGTCCCTGTGCTTTATCCAACCTTGGTTTCAACAATTCTCGCTCATACAAACCCTCCTCTTTCTCGCTAATTAGACTCCCGAAGTTCCACCTGGGGCCTACCCGTGGATCTCTGCATCCAGATCCCTCAGTCATTGGATGGGGTTTCTAGCACGACTATTAGGGTGTTTGGCCATCCCATCATTAGAGTAGTTTAGTTACGGCTGCCTCTCTACCATTGCCAGCAGTCTATTGTGGGGGTATCTTTGTGGATTTCTGTGGGCCCCTCTAGCACTTTGTTTCTTCCTTTTCTCATGTGGTCTTCATTTACCATGGTCTCTTATTCCTTGTTCTCCCTCTCTGTTCTTGATCCATCTGGGATCTCCCGCTCCCACAGGCTCTCTTTCCCTCACCCTCGCCCTTCATTGCTCCCACTCATGTCCAGGTTGTTCATGTAGATCTCAGCCATTTCTCTGTCATTGGGCAATCCCCGTGTCTTTCTTGGGGTCGTGTTTTCCAGGTAGCCTCCCTGGTGATGTGAGTAGCAGTCCAGTCATTCTTGTTGCACATCTAGTATCCTTCTATGAGTGAGTACATACTATATTTGTCTTTCTGAGTCTGTGTTACCTCAGTCAGGATGATTTTTTCTAGATCCATCCATTTGCCTGCAAACCTCATGATGTCATTGTTTTTCTCTGCTGAGTAGTATTCCATTGTGTATATGTGCTACATTTTATTTATCCATTCTTCAGTTGAAGGGCATCTAGGTTGTTTGCAGGTTTTGGCTATTACAAACAATGCTGATATGAACATAGCTGAGCAAGTGCTCTTGTGGTATGATTGAGCATTCCTTGGGTATATGTCCAAGAGTGGTATAGCTGGATCTTGGGGGAGATTGATTCCCAATTTTCTAAGAAAGCACCATATTGATTTCCAAAGTGGTTGTACAAGCTTGCATTCCCACCAGCAGTGGAGGAGAGTTCCCCTAGTTCCACATCCTCTCCAGCATAAGCTGTCTTCAGTGTTATTGATCTTAGCCATTCTGACAGGTGTAAGGTGGTATCTCAGAGTTGTTTTGATTTGCATTTCCCTGATGATTAGGGATGTTGAGCAATTCCTTAAATGTCTTTCAGCCATTTGAGTTTCCTCTGTTGAGAATTCTCTGTTTAGTTCTATAGCCCATTTCTTAATTGGACTGTTGGTCGTTTTGATGTCTAATTTCTTGAGTTCCTTATATATTCTGGATATCAGTCCTCTGTCAGATGTGGGGTTAGTGAAGACCTTTTCCCATTCTGTAGGCTGTCGCTTTGCCTCGTTGACCGTATCCTTTGTTCTACAAAAGCTTCTCAGTTTCAAGAGGTCCCATTGATTGTTTCTCTCAGTGTCTGTGCTACTGGTGTTATATTTAGGAAGTGATCTCCTATGCCAATGTGTTCAAGACTACTTCCTACTTTCTCTTCTAGCAGGTTCAGAGTAGCTGGATTTATGTTGAGGTCCTTGATCTACTTGGACTTACATTTTGTGCATGGTGACAGATATGGATCTATTTGCAGCCTTCTACACGTTGATATCCAGTTATGCCAGCACCATTTGTTGAAGATGCTTTCTTTTTCCCATTGTACACTTTTGGCTTCTTTGTCAAAAATTATATGTTCATAGGTGTGCGGATTAATGTCAGGGTCTTCAATTCGATTCCGTTGGTCCACATGTCTGTTTTTATGCCAATACCAAGCTGTTTTTATTACTGTAGCTCTATAGCAGAGCTTGAAGTCAGGGATCATGATGCCTCCAGAGGTTGTTTTATTGTACAGGATTCTTTTGGCTATCCTGGGTTTTTTGTTTTTCCATATGAAGTTGAGTATTATTCTTTCCAGGTCTGTGAAGAATTGTGTTGGTATTTTGATGGGGATTGCATTGAATCTATAGTTTGCTTTTGGTAAAATTGACATTTTTACTATGTTAGTCCTGCCTATCCATGAGCATGGGAGATCCTTCTATTTTCTGACATCTTCAATTTCTTTTTTCAGGGACTTAAAGTTCTTGTCATATAGGTCCTTCACTTGCTTGGTTAGTGTTACCTCAAGGTATTTTATGTCATTTGTGGCTATTGTAAAGGGTAATGTATCTCTGATTTCCTTCTCAGCTTCTTTGTCCATTGTATATAGGAGGGCTACTGATTTTTTTGAGTTGATCTTTGTATCCTGCTATGTTGCTGAAGGTGTTTATAAGCTGTATCAGTTCCTTGGTGGAATCTTTGGGATCACTCAAGTATACTATCATGTCATCTGCAAATAGGGAAAGCTTGACTTCTTCCTTTCCAATTTGTATCCCCTTAATCTCCTTATGTTGTCTTATTGCTCTGGCTAGAACTTCAAGTACTATATTGAATAAGTATGGGGAGAGTGGACAGCCTTGCCTCGTTCCTGATTTTAGTGGAATTGCTTTGAGTTTCTCTCCATTTAATTTGATGTTGGCTGTTGGCTTGCTGTAAATTTCCTTTATTATGTTTAAGTATGTCCCCTGTATTCCTGATAGCTCCAAAACCTTTATCATGAAGGGTGTTGGATTTTGTCAAATGCCTTTTTTGCATCTAGTGAGATGATCACGTGGTTTTTTTCTTTGAGTTTGTTTATATGGTGTATTACATCGACAGACTTTCGTATGTTGAACCACCTTGCATCCCTGGGATGAAGCCTACTTGATCATGGTGGATAATTGTTTTGATGTGTTCTTGGAGTCTGTTTGCCAGTATTTTATTGAGTATTTTTGCATCAATGTTCATGAGGGAGATCGGTCTGTAGTTCTCTTTCTTTGTTGTATCCTTGTTTGGTTTAGGAATCAGGGTAATTGTAGCCTCATAGAAGGAGTTTGGTAGTGTTCCTTCTGTTTCTATTCTGTGGAACAATTTAGAGAGTATTGGTATTAACTCTTCTTTGAAGATCTGGTAGAATTCTGCGCTGAAACCATCTGGTCCTGGGCTTTTTTTCATTGGGAGACTTTTAATGACTGTTTCTATTTCCTTAGGGGTTATTGGACTATTTAAATAGTTTATCTGGTCTTGATTTAACTTAGGTATATGGTACCTATCCAGAAAATTATACATTTCTTTTAGGTTTTCCAGTATTGTAGCATAGAGGTTTTTGAAGTATGACCTGATGATTCTCTGGATTTCCTCAATGTCTGTTGTTATGTCCCCCTTTTCATTTCTGATTTTGTTGATTTGGATTTTCTCTCTCTCTCTGTCTTTTGCTTAGTTTGGATAAGGGCTTGTCTATCTTGTTGCTTTTCTCAAAGAACCAACTCTTTGTTTAATTAATTTTTTGTATTGTTCTCTTTGTTTCTATTTTATTGATTTCACCTCTCACTTTGATAATTTCCTGGCATCTATTCTTCCTGGGAGACTTCGCTTCTTGTTCTAGAGCTTTCACGTGTGCTGTTAAGTCACTAGTGTGAGATTTCTCCAACTTTTTTATGTGGTCATTTAGTGCTATGAATTTCCCTTTTAGCACTGCTTTCATAGTGTCCCATAAGTTTGGGTATGTGGTGTCTTCATTTTCGTTGATCTCTAGGAAGTCTTTAATTTCTTTCTTTATTTCTTCCTTAACCCATTGGTGATTCAGTTGAGTATTATTCAGTTTCCATGAGATTGTAGGTTTTCTGTAATTTTTGTTGTTGTTGAAATTTAACTTTAAACCATGGTGGTCTGATAGAACACAGGAGGTTATTCCAATTGTTTTGTATCTGTTAAGATTTGCTTTGTGGCCAAGTATGTGGTTGATTTTAGAGAAGGTTTTATGGGGTGCTGAGAAGAAGGTATATTCTTTTTTATTAGGATGGAATGTTCTGTAGATATCTATTAGGTCCATTTGGGTCATGACATCAGTTAAGTCCTTTATTTCTCTGTTAAGTTTCGATTTGGGAGATCTGTCCAGTGGTGAAAGTGTGGTGCTGAGATCTCCCACTATTAATGTGTGGGGTTTTATATGTGGTTTAAGCTTTAGTAATGTTTCTTTTACATATGTGAGTGCCTTTGTATTTGGTGCATAAATGTTCAGAATTGAAATTTCATCTTGGTGGATCTTTCCTGTGATGAGTATGTAATGCCCTCCTTGATCTCTTTTGATTAATTTTAGTTTGAAATCTATTTTGCTGGATATCAGGATGGCTACACCCACTTGTTTCTTAAGACCATTTGATTGGAAAGTCTTTTCCCAGCCTTTTATTCTTAGGTAATGTCTATCTTTGTGTTTCTTGTATGCAGCAGAAAGATGGATCTATTCTGTAAGCCTATGTCTTTTTGTTTTGTTTTGTTTTGTTTTGTTTTTCGAGACAGGGTTTCTCTGCATAGCTTTGCGCTTTCTGGAGCTCACTTGGTAGCCAGCTGGCTCAAACTCACAGAGATCGCCTGCTCTGCTCCGAGTGCTGGGATTAAAAGCGTGCACCACCATCGCCCGGCTGACTATGTCTTTTTATAGGTGAATTAAGTCCATTGATATTAAGGGATATTAATGACCAGTGATTGTTCATCCCTGTTATTTTTGGTGGTAGTGTGTGTGTACTTCTCTTCTTTGGGGTTTACTGTTGTGGCTTTATCTATTGCTTGTGTTTTTGAGGGTGTATCTGACTTCCTTAGGTTGGAATTTTCCTTCTAGTGCTTTCTGTAGGGTGGGTTTGTGGATAAGTATTGTTTAAATCTGGCTTTGTCTTGGAATGTCTTGTTCATTCCATCTATGATGATTGAAAGTTTTGCTGGGTATATTAGTCTGGGCTGACATCCATGGTCTCTTAGTGTCTGCATTACATCTGTCTAGGTCCTTCTGGCTTTCAAAGTCTCCATTGAGAAAATGGGTGTTATTTTGATGGGTTTGCCTTTATAAGTCACTTGGCCTTTTTCCTTTGCCGCTCTTAATATCCTTTCTTTATTCTGTACGTTTAGTTGTTTAATTATTATGTGGTGAGAGGACTCTTTTTGGGGGTCTAGTTGTTTGGTGTTTCTCTAGGCTTCTTGTATCTTCATAGGCATTTCCTTCTTTAAGTTGGGAAAGTTTCCTTCTATGATCTTGTTGAATATATTTTCTATGCCTTTGAGTTGGTATTCTTCGCCTTCTTCTATCCCTATTATTCGTAGGTTTGGTCTTTTCATGGTGTCTCAAATTTCTTGGACATTTTGGTTCATGACTTTGTTGGCTTTAGTGTTTTCTTTGACTGATGAATCCATTTCTTCTACTGTATGTTCAACTCTAGAGATCCTCTCTTCCATCTCTTGCATTCTGTTGGTTATACTTGCATCTGAAGTTCCCGATCGTTTACTCAGATTTTCTATTTTCAGTATTCCTCTGTTTGTGTCTTCTTCATTTTTTCTATTTCCCTTTTCAGGTCTTGGACTGTTTCCTTCATTTGTTTCATTGCTTTTTCATGATTTTCTTTCAGTATCTTATTGTTTTCTTCCAGGTCTTTATTGTTTTCTTCTAATTTGTTTGCCCTTTCCTCTAGTTGTTTGTAGTGTTCTTCCCATTTTTTTGTCTTTTCCTCTACACGAGCCTCTACCTTCTTCATGATGTTATTCATAAGGCCGTTTTCTTCTGCTTCTTCCAATTTTTGATGCTCAGTTCTAGATGTTGGAGGAGGACTAGGTTCTGGTGATGCTGTATTGCTCTTCATTTTGTTGTATGTACTTCTGCCTTGACGTCTGCCCATCTCCTTGTGGTTCGTTCTTGGTCTTATCAGCGCACTTGGTTCACACAGAGCTGACAGATTCAGGAAGTCTCTCTCTCTTGTCCAGATGGGAGCTCTCTTGTAGGAATCTTTTTTTTTTTTTTAAGATTCATTTATTGTGTATACAGTGTTCTTTCTACCTGCATTTATGCCTGCACTGCAGGCCAGAAAAGGGCATCAGAACAACATAGATGGTTGTGAGGCACCATGTATGTGCAGGAATTGAACTCAGCACCTCTGAAAGAGCAGCCAGTGCTTTTAACCCCTGAGCCATCTCTCCAGCCCCAAAGGTAAGAATCTTACCCAGGGATAGAGCCCAGTTGTTCTTCATCAGGGGCCCAGCTTTTTGCCATGGCAACATACACCCTTCTGTATCTGTATCCTGTTCATAGAACTATAGTTAGAATAAAGCACTCCACCTGTCACCTGAAATACATCCCGGAGCTTTTTCTGCATTTGGAGATAACATTGTGTACTGACCTATGATTTGACCTTCCATTTGAAAAGAAAAATGAAAATGTTGAATGAACATGAACAAGTTTCTTTCTATGGGCCTTCCAGTGCTGCCAGTCTACAAAGATGAAAGATGTCATGTGACCTGTGGTTAGAATGACCAACCATCTCAGTTTGCCCAAGATTAACATATTGAAGGAGGATGCGGGTAATGGACCTGAGATACAAAAGAAGACAGAAAGCTAATTGTTCTCATCCATTTGAAAGTATCTCAGCCAGTGAGTACTCTTTAAAAGACTTCTGAAGCACATCATCTGAACTCTGACAGGTGTCCATTATCATCTGTGCCTTAGGAATAAGGACATGGAGATTCAGAAGATACATAATTTCTAAATTCAAGTTATCGCTTAAGTCTAAATTGGGATCGGAACTTTGGTAACTCAACCTGCCTGTTCCCCATTCCCCATATGAATGGTGACTTCTCCAGTTCAAACCAGCTGAAATTTACAGTTTATCTGAATATGAATGAATGCTGCACTAGTCCTAAAGATCCAAAGAACAACACAGATGTCAGACAAGATCATCTTATCAACATACAAGCACTAAAGTAAGGGAGGTAATTTACTGTAGCATTATTCCAGCTTTCAGAGTAAGGAGAAATTTGTTTTCAGTTGTTGGAGTAAATAAACATTAATTTAATTTTTCACATTACTTTTTATTTATGTATGCACATGTGTATGCACGTGCATGCATGAGTGTGCACGTGTGTGTGTGTGTGTGTGTGTGTGTGTGTGTGTGTGTGTGTGTGGTCAGAGGACAGATTGTGGCATGGAGTAAGCTCTCCATTCTACCATTTGGGCTCCAGGGATTGAACTTAAGTCTTCAGGCTTAGCAGCAGGTGCCTTTACCTGACAAACCATCCTATCAACTGGTTATGGGTTATTTATTTTTACTAGACTAAAAGCACAACAACAGTAAAAAATCTCCAGAGACGTGGGCCATTCAAGCAAGAAGATAGAACAGTTCAATGAAGGTGCATCGTCTAATTCGAATTTAGACTTAATCATTAGTGGAACCATGAAAAATAGATGGAAATCTTATTTTCAACTTAATGATTAACTAGAATTAATACTACTTTTGCAGTGTCTCTTCAAAAAATACTGAATTAGAATATTACCAGTATTTTTTTTTTCATTGAACTTAATTTTTATAGAAACATATAAAGGGTAATAGGACCCACGTGACAGGAAAGCAGAAAAAAGACTGCTGGGGATGGAAGGAGACAAGAGGGGACAGACAGAAAAGAACATGGGGTGAGTCAACAAAAGCACACCACGGAAGAAGATGCCATACAAAACTCATTGCTTTATGTGTGCATTAAAATCAGTACAATAAAAACTCTCAACTTCTACTTCACTAGTGTCCTCACTCACAAAGACAGAGTAGTTGATTACATCAAGAGTTTAGGAAAGATGGTGAACTGCCACCTTGGAAGAAACAGCCTACCCACTCCCACCCTTTGAACACCCAGAATGGCATGCTAAACCTGGGTCTTCACATTTTCTTTTCAATTTTCTTCCATGACTTTGATATCTAAAGCAAAGAAAGAGTCTAAAGATTCATTAAGAATGTTTTAGCTTTCTGACAGGTTCATTGGGTTATCAACTCATTGCTTACTGTGAGCATTCAACTCTCTGTAACAAGGGCAACCCACTCCCTGCATCCTGAAGAAGGAAGAGAGTCGAGCATCAGCATTCATCTCTCTCTCTCTGCTTCCCGGCTGTGGATGCAGTGTGGATAGTTGCCTCTTATTCCTGCCACCATTCCTCTTCTACCACAGTTGATCGTACCCTCAAACTGTGAACCAAAACAAACTATTCCTTCCTTCCTCCCTCCCTTCCCTTCCTTGCTCTTGTCAGGTCCATTGCCATAGCAACAAGTAACCAACACACCTGCCATTTCCCCTCATTAAGCATCGCTCAGTCTTAGATGATGTTGTTACCCAGAGATGGAATACACAAAGGCAGATAGCAATCCTGAGCACCATGCTGTTCTCATTTCCTGAAGCCTTTGAAAACTATGAAGGTCGCATATTCCAAGCAAGACTTGAAATACTGTCAGAGATTAAAGATACCTGATTCCTGTTTCACCCTGTCTTGTGTGCTGGTCACATTCGATACTTCCTTTATCTGTGGCATAAAGGGAGCTTTGTAACTGTGTCTTGCCAGAGGAGATTTGAGGACAAAAGATGCACTGTGCTCCAGTGAAATTCCTTAGTTAATTGCAATACTCATGTAAACATGATAATGAGCATTATTATTGGGGGTTTATGACAGATACATTCATTTATACCAATTAGTTTCAATTTAGCCACAGACACCATTTCCTTCTTAAAGCCTGTAACTATCTACTAAGTGTACCCCTCCAAATTATTGGTGGTATCCAAACAAAACTTCACTGCCTGTACTGTATATTAACTTAATAACATGGCACAAAAGCTTTGTGTTATAAATAGCTCCCTTTCATTCCGAAGGAATGGAGAGCAAAGCCATCGTGTTTTCTGGAGTGAACACAGGGCTGCCAATGTTGAGTAATTTCTTTGCCTTTGCCTGGCTCCCCCAACACTACCTAATTGTGTGCCCTCAGACTTCTCTATAAAAGATTTGCCAACAACTGAAGAATGATATTTTCCTGTCGTTATGAAAAATAATGGACCATTTACAACCTGAAAATTTAATAATTACTAGTTGTAGTTTTTTTTTTTTTTTTGAAAAGTTACTGCTATAATCCAAGGCAGAAGTCTTTCTTAAATGTTGGTTTAAAATTTACTAAAATAGTATGTGATTATAAGAAAATGTCTTAATGATTGTGTCACTGGTATCTAATATACATGTAAGAAACTGAAACTGTAAATATAAATATTTGTATTCTGTGATTTGGTTTTGGTTTTGAAACTCTTTCCTCCTATAATACATGGTATATTTTCTAACTTTTGCCACAAAGTTTCAACAAGCTTTTTACTTGCCACTTTTAAAATTATGAAAGTTAAACAACAAATATTGACCTCACTTAAATATATGTACATAATTTGCAAGGACTATGTTAGCAATATGTGTGTAGTAATCAATACTGTTTTCTGAGATTGGTATAGTTATTAAAAAAAACAGTACTTCCCAAATTATAACCATTATGAAAATTCATTGACATTATAGTAAACTACACCCTCTCTCAGTTATAATATCTATCCTATTCTTCAGGTACATCTGGCTTTTTATAAACCACACTCATTTCTCTTGACATGGTGAACTTGCTTCTTCATGGTCAAATAATTATTACTGCATCTAGCCTAGCTCTTAATAGAGTCATCTAGATCTGACCACATACCAACAGCTATTCGTTGGTTTAGCTTTCTGGAAATAATTCTGTCTCCACAGGGACAAACTGGGGCAGCATGTCTGTGTTCTGAAAGTTGTAATCATCTCTCCTATCATGAAGTTTAACTTCTCCTGAAAATGTCATGTGACTTACTAGAGTGACTCGAATTCACTTGCTTCTTGAATTTAAACCTTTACCATATAAATGTAAGATTATTTTATAGTCATATATTTTATATTAATACAATATATTTTATATGAATTTAATAACTAAATATATGAAATAATGTCAATGTGTGACAAATAAAATTTATACATAGGATAATAAAATATATGTGCAGTTTTATTCAAGAATCATGTGTTGATACATTACTAAGCATCTTAGGCGTTCTCAAATCATGGCCTTCACATTATCCTGGACAGACTATACTACCAACTGGTAAAAAAAAAAAAAGATTCCAGGGACAAAATAATTAGAGGGTATATCATAGCCTTACACTGAATCCTTATGCAGTTTTACTTCACATAATTTTAACTTTATTTTAATAGTTAGAACCCATCCAACAGTCAAGGATTGTTATAAGAATAATAATCTGTATATAGGTGAGAGGGTCTCTGTGGCTTGAGGAGTTGTAAGGGCTTCCTTGGTGGCTCATCTGTCCTGTCCTCGATTGTCAAGGTAACTCCTGCCTTTGCTTACTGCTTCTAAGCACAGCCCCTGAGGCTGAATAATTAATTGATGGACTCTTCCTAATTCTAAAGGCTGGGCATTCAAAAAATCAAAGCACTAGTAAGTATCCTAGGGCCCACCTAGTCTCCCTGCTTTCAGGATGTTTATGGAAGGTTGTGTTCTGTCACAACAGAAGAGCAGACAAGTGAAACACAAATCTGCCACCTAATTTATAAGGGCTTTATCCATCTGACCTAACCATCTGCTATGGTCTCCATTTTCCAAGATAGTTGCTTCTAGGGACTATGTTTGAAGGGTTCACAACACACCCCCACGGTCGCATATACCAGGCAGACACTTCCGCCTAGCCAATTCCAAGTCAAGATAGCCATTTCCGGATCAAGGCGTCTCGCGTGACCAGGATCCGTGACGTTACATGGCCACGTAAGCGCGCAACGTGACCATGTGATCTACGCACATGCGTGGAGTAGTGACATGACCTGGCCACGCCCCCAGCCGGTTTTTAAAGCGGAGCGCCATATTCCCGGTTCTCTCTCTCTTCTCTCTCTCTCCTCGCTCCTCTTCTCCACGCAGGTGTCTCTCCCACAGGCCTGAGCACTCTCTATCCCTTTATCTCTAATAAACTCTTATAAGCGGATTCTGTTGTGTTTCGTGGCACTTCCTTGCAGGGTAAGAACACAACGCAGCTAAATAACTAACAATGTTTCCAATATGTGTACTTTGAAGGGGATAACACCCCTGAAACACCACAGGTAGGGAGTCCTGGATGACTCAGCATCCTGGTGGATCCAGGAGCCCAGAGTCACTGATTCAACACTTGGAGCCTTTTACAATTGGCCATTCCCAGCAGTTCAATCTAGTGGTGAGATCAGTTCTGGTTTGTTTACTGGCTCCTTCAGGTATACATAAGAGTCAGCACATACTAAGTGCCCAGAAACTATTTGGTGACTAAAAGAATACAAGTTTCTAATAATCAAACCCAAATTTTATTGTCTTTTTAACTGTGATCTTTGAGCTTCCATTCACTTTTTTGTCTGCTGTGGGATGTCTTTCTGGACACTGTGAATATGTGCTGCTCTGATTGATTGGTTGATAAATAAAGTTGCTTTGGCCTATGGCAAGGCAGCTTAGAGGCAGGTGGGAAATCCAAGGAGAGAGCCAAGGAAAGAGGAAGGTGGAATCTGGAGAGATGCCAGCCTGCTTCCCAAGGAGCAACACGCTAGCAGACCGGTAAAGCCACGGAACACATGGCAATACATAGATGAATAGAAATGGGTTAATTTAAGATACAAGAGCTAGCTAGCAAGAGGCCTGCTATAGGCCATACAGTTGATAATTAATATGAAGCCTCTGAATGATTATTTTATAAGTGGCTGAAGGACTGTACCTGGGACTGGAGGAAGGTGGGACCGTGAGGCTGGGTGGGACCGGAGAAACTTGTCACTACATTTGTCAGCTGGCTTCTCGTCTTGTTTTGCTTTGTATTCACAGTCTGTTGGCTTTTTGATTGTATGCTCCCCCGCCCCACCCCCGGTTCATGTGTTATGGTACCATAGAGCCCTGGCTGGCGTTCAGTGCACTGGACACTGCAGATTGGGCTGTTTTCAGACTTTAGCATGTGGAAACCAAGACTTTTAGTGTTGGGATTAGTTTTTAATGAAACAATGTTATTGGTTGTTTGCTGTATAGCTCTTTCGCACATGTCCCCCAAAATGTATGTGTGAAAAGATTCCCAGAGCCACTTTATTGAGCGGTGAGGTCCCTCCCCCATGAGTTAATGCCACCACAGCAAGGGCTTCCCTCAAGGGCTCTCTCACTCTCTAGTCCTCCTGCATCCCACTATGTGAGGATGTAGTAAGGAAAGTCTTGCCAGCTGCTAGAGCATTGATCTTGAACTCCATAACCTTCAGAGCTTGGAGGAAAGAACCTTTTGTTTCATATTATCCTTCTAGGGTTTCCACAGCAGCTGTAAAAACTAGACTGAGATACTTTATGGACACATTTCCTTGAGTCCAATGAAAGGAGGAAGTAGTATTATCTCTTAAATCAACTATTCCATAAAAAGGACTGTATGAGAAAAATCAGTGCTGCTTCCAGCTACCAGGCTGCTAATATTTGAACACAGTTTTGATGGAGCACCATTTTTCTGACTACATCTTTCTGTAAGATAGAGCATACCGAGCCTACTTTGAGGGGATGTCTGGCCTGAGAAGTCCATATTTTGACAAAGAGAGAAATTTTTTCAGCTAGAGAAATTAATTCCCATTGGTTTAGGTAGGAGACACAGCTAAGAGTTATTTCCAAGGACAAGCAGTTTCTGAAATCAGACTGTATAGAGAGACAATTATTTCATCTGGTTCAGGCTTGCCTTGTCTGCCCCACCTCATAAAAGACCACCACCATTTAATTCACGTGAAATTGCCCACATGTTATCTTCCAACATCAGCTGTCTCAGTGGTCAGACGTGAAAATTAGTTTAGCAAAATATGGTACGGCCCACAGTGTGAATTGGAACAATATAAGTGGCGTGTCAAATCCAGTGTTCATGGATAGTCTTTCAGATAATGAGACCAACTAGGACAGCGACACGTCCACCTAATTGTCATTTATCTTTCTAATGTACAGTAAATAAATGTAATGCTTTATAGTATGGGCTTTATTAAGAGGACTCCAGTGTGGTTCCCAAGCTGCCTAAGGTACCCAAATTTGGGAAGCAATTTTAACGCATGACCCTCAAACTATAAATAAAGTTACATGAGATATATTGGAAAATGTCAACTTTTGCCATTCTTCTTCATGTTCTTGTGATTTGTGAGCTCCAGTCTCCTCACATGTAGCACTGGATTAAAGAACCTACAAAGATGATTATTAAATACAGTGGAACTATAAGTTATCAGACTTGAGGCTGATGTTCTACATGTGCTAGCTCTCATTCACAAGCTACAGTGTGGTGTCTGGATATTGCTGTAAACAAGGAAACCAGGCATCAGAGCACATGCCTACAATCACAACACTCAGGAGCCAGAGGCAAGAGCATCACAAATTCGAGGTCAGTGTGGTTCACATAGAAAAACTGCAGCAGGCTAAGCCACATAGTGAGACTCTGCTACCAAAAACCCAAACCAAGCCAAAATAACATTTTAAACCAAACTTTTTTTAAAGAAAAAAGAAAGTCTCCTGCAACTATCAAGAAGATAGATCCAACATCCATGTTCAGTAGATAGCATAAGCTTTTAGTCTACAGACAAATCAGATAATTCAAATTATCTTAAATTTGAATTTCAACACACCTATTAGGGTGACTTAATCTGGTTGACAAAGATTGGATCTACTAGAGACTTTACGGTGTATTCATTTAACATGCCCTATAGGAGGGAATATGAGATAGTGTGGATCGTCTGCAAGATAATTTACTACTTATTTAAAATGGGAAGCATAAGTCTCCCGTATCATCCAGCCTTCCTTGAGACTCTTCTCCATGAATTTCATATAGCTGCAGCAGCCTCTTCTTCCTTGACAGGAGGGAGCCAGCACTGCTCAGCTCCCAGTTAGTAAGTCAACAACTAGTGCCAGCAGAAGGCTTGGTATTTCCAGCAAGCGCTGGAAACGACAGAAAAGAACATGTCTGAGCTAGACAAGAAGAAAGAATATCTGGCCTAAGACTTGCATCACTAGCTGTACGACTCCATATACATTTGCTTCGATCCAAACAACAGTCTTGCAAGTGAGGCAGGGCAGATGGAAGAACTCCCTGTGGTCAGGGAGTCCACGGAGGCCTCATCATAAGAAGTCCGCTGCCATTGTCTTTGCTGGCCCACCACAACCACACGGTCAGACCCTGTTGCTGCAGACACCACACACTTCAGCTGCAGAACACAGAAAAGTCAGTCTAACGCTGACCGGGAAGCCCGAGCCCTGCTGGCTAGCTTTTACAGGGCTGGACCCAGCTGCCCAGGCTGCACTGAAATTTACAGTTAATTACCCATTTCCTCTGGGCGTGACATTGTCCACCTGTGCAGGTGAATTCCATTTTGACTCTTTCAAGGCATATTATGAAATCAGCTTCCTAACTAGTAGGTTTTTTTTTTAGAGTAAAGAATAAATCTGAACCAAATTAGGGCCGTTTTTCTGCACCAGCTTTTTAGCCTGATGCCCCCCCTCCCAAAAGCAGACCATGAAAGCTAACTGTCAGGCAGCCCCATTTGGAAGTTCATTCATGGAAGAGGAATAGAGGACAAGGAGAGTAAGAATCTGAACCAGAGAGAAGGGAAAGTGGAGGGCTGTGGGGCCGGCTCAGCAGCTAAGAGCACTTGTTGGTTCTGCAGAGGTGGACTTCGTTTCTAGGACTCACATGGAGTCTCACAATCATTGGTAACTCAAGTCCTAGAGGATCCCATGCCCTCCTTTGATCTCTGAGGGCACCAAGTACATATATGGTACAATACATACTTGCAGGCAAAACATTCATACACATTCAATAAAGTAAATTTGTTTTTAAAAAGAAGAAAGTGGAGTACGGGGCTGGTCATTTCTGTGGCTAGCTGACCGTGTGTTGATCAAGCAGAATCCTGGCTACTGTCCTGTGGCCATGCTTCTGCAAAGGACTGAGCATGAAGCTGCAGCTTTCAGAACTTTTTTGAAGCACCAAACACCTCAGGTATCTCTCCGAGACCCCATTTTCCACCAGGGAGTTCCCTATATCTGAGGAATAGTCTGGGGGTTCATACAGCTCCAAGAAAGCAGGTGGGATGGGAGCCAAGATGCTCAGAGGTTGACTACAGAAGAGGGATGGCTGCTTCTGAGCAGCATTGACTGTGGTGAGGGGAGCCTTGGGGGTCACTCTACACTTTTGCCATGTTGGGGTATCAGTGTACTCTGTTGTTGGGACAACCTAGGGTCTTTGCCATGGACAGCACCATCCCTGGAGTCTAAATGACAGCATTGTACTCTTGGCCATCCATGTGGCACTAGCAGGCACAGGAACTTCAAGCCCTCCTTTAGAGTCACATGAGGCACAGCTGTCGGGCTGCTATGTGATGGTCTATGTTGCTGGTAGCACAAGAGGAATGGTTCCTTTTATTATTTGTTATGGAATGAGCACGTATATCCTAGAGGGTGAAATCAAATCCTGACCCCCAAGTCAGATGACATGGAGAGGAAATTTGGTCCTGGGATGGGATTTGTGTTCTTACAAAAGAGGGCATGAATGGGTCTTCCTTCTCTGCTCTCATTGGCCTACTACAGGAAGTTACAAACAAAAGCCAACTGTCTGCACCTCTAAGACCATCTTCACATGCATTTGCTTACCATGACTTCCTGGCCTCAGACTTGTGTCCTCCAGAACCATGAGTATCCGGTTTTATAAGCCATCAAGTCTGAGGTACATTCTGTTGGGGCCATGGGGGAGGAACAGCAATCAGCTTTGGAACTCATGGAAAGCAGCCATTCAGTTAGCGTAATCACAGTGGGTGAGCCTTGGAGAGGCAGAGCTCCGAGGACTGCATGTCCTGAGGACTTTGTGCTGTCATTGAGCATAGCTCTGCTTATTGCCCTCTCTGTCACCACGTCCCTCATAAATCTATGAGTTGTATGAAAACTCTAAGGGGGTTTCCAGCACTTCAGTGGACAGTGTCACTGGTACTTACAATAATAGTGATTGACTTTTTCCAAGCATTGCTGCTAGGGCAGATTGATGAATCAACAACACTCTTACAAAGAATTTAGAGATGTAGATTGTTAGTAAAGTTAGGTTAAGATGTTTTTATTAATGGCTTGGATGTAGAAAATTTTGGGGAACAATTTAAAGTTTAGAAAGGCCCGCTTTTAGTAGTTGAGCAAGGGACTCATTGAGGTCAAGAAACAAGAACAAAGGCAGCCCAGTTATGATTAACTGCTGTGCCTTTCTTCCTAAAGATGGGTTGGTGACCAAAAGTGATGGTTACTTTCTTGGACCCAATTTTTTTGCCCTTGGCTTTTGGTATAATTTAATAAAAAATTGGTGATGAGTGTGCATTTATTCTGAGGACTTGAAGTAGAAATGACTGATTTTTTTTTTATAAATAAAAGTTTAGATTTGTGATTCTTTTAATATTTTTTGTAATATTACCTTTAGAGATAAATAATAAAGTGACAATCAATCCTTTCTTTGTAATCACAAACAGCTGCCTGCCAGTACAAAAGGAACTGGCTGAAATATATTTGGCTCGCTTGCTCAAAACTTCATTAATCAATTATAAAAGATTCATTGCTTTGGAGTAAAGATGTTATGGAGGGAAATTTAATACAAAGAAAAATGTTTAACTACTTGTAGGCTTCTAAGAAAAAATGACATGTAATTTGTGATCATAATGTGGTTTCTTCCTGTGTAAACATTTTAATTTGGTTTTTGGAAAATATGTAACTTGTGGTTGTGAGGTAATCTTTTCTTTGCATAGAAATTTTTGCATTAGGAGGTATAAAATGGATAAGAGAAAAAAATAAGAGATGTAGAAGGAAAACATCAGGAAAGATATAGAAGGAAAACATCAGGAAAGATGTAGAAGGAAAACATCAGGAAGATGTAGAAGGGAAACATCAGGGGAGATGTAGAAAGGAAACAACAATATAGAAGAACAGAACAGGAAAAGAACAAAGTAGGAACAAACAGATAAAAACTTAGAGGAAGAATTAAGCTTTGCCCTCAGATAGCGTTCTCATGCATGCCTGTGTGTCTGTCCAGTAGTTCCCTGACTCTATGCCTCCTCTTCAGTACCTGACCTGCTGAGGGCTGGTACTTCAGCAACATTGTTGCAGCAGATTAAGCCAAAGCATTATCTAACACAGTAACTACAAGAGGAGGCGAACCTTGACCAGGTGCTCTTGTGGAATGTTATTTAACTACGTAAAGATGTGGTATGCTGCAGAATATTACTTTAACTGTGTAAAAGTTGAAAAATATTTTATGCTGCATTTGTTTAATGATGTAAAGATGTGTTGCATTTGTTTCATCTTGCCTGCCTAAGGCACCTGATTGGTCAAATAAAGAGCTGAATGACCAATAGCTAGGCAGAGAAAAGATAGGTGGGGCTGGCAGGCAGAGAGAATAAATAGGAGGAGAAATCTAAGCTCAAGAGAGAAGAAAGAAGGAGAAGAGAACATGGGAGAAAAAGAGGGACAGGCCTGGGGCAAGAAGCCAGGCAGTCAGCAGACAGACAGACAGGAGAAGCAGTGAAAATAAGACCTACAGAAAAAGGAAGAAAGATAAAAAGCCCTGGGGCAAATGGTAGATAAAGAGAAACAGGTTAATTTAAGTTAAAAGAGCCAGCCAGAAATAAGCCTAAGCTAAGCAGAGCATTCAAAACTAGTAATAAATCTCCTTGCAATGATTTGGGACCTAGTTGGTGACTGAAAAATAAAAGCCTGGTACACAGTGCCTCAGTTTATAAAAAACAGTAGCTAAAATGGAATTAATTCCCACTCAGTTACCACAGCAAAATAATGACTACAAAAAGCAACTGACAGATGATTTCCGCATCATCCTCTGCATTCATAACCATGTTAAGTTTGCATCTTTCATGTGTCAAAGCTAAAAATGTGAGCCTATGAGTATGAATCTCCAGAGATAACTCAGAATCTAGATTTTTTTCTTTTCCTTTGAAGCTTTTTGTACCCAAAGATGTAATAAGATAGCATGGAAAGAATGGATTTCATCCTTGGTTTGCTGCTTCCAAAGGGTGGCAGGGTCAGCAAGACACGTTACCATTCTGACACATGTGCTTCTACATCTGGACCAACATCTTTGTCATGGGCTTTATGGTGTAGTGTCCCCAACTAGTATGTGTACCACTCTTGTACTTATTCATGAAAGGGCTTCAGGCATATCCAGGCATACATTTCTAAACTTGAGATGCATTTCAGTGATAGAGTTTTGCCTGTGATATCTGGAATTCTCCGTTTGATTCCTAGTAACAGAAAAGGTTTATTCCCGTTCCTACCCTGGATACTCGGGGCAAAGGAGTCATGTCTGCACTGACCAAAACACCACAATGTGTTGTCTCTGACTGCCAGATATCTTCTCTAATGATCCTCTGCTGACACATTGAGAGGAAACAATTATAAGAACATTCCAGAATGTCCCAGAACAAAGAATAGCTTCTGTCATGTTGGCACGGGGGTGCTGCTGCAGCAGACTGGGAGTGGCCAAGTAGACCTGCAGCAGTAGCCAGCTACAAAATGCCCAACCTCTCAGTGGAGACAAACAAGGAGACATCTAGAGAAGTTTGTGTTCCATTGGTCCATGATGTCCATGCCATGGTACTCCAAATAGGGATAATAGAGATGAAGAACTGGGCATCTGCATGGGAGTCCTGAGAGGTACAGTCACAAATGTGTCACTATGCATGGGGCCTACCCATCCCTTTGCAGTAGTGACCTCTCCACCAACCCCCAGTATTAACCAGCCCAATTTCTGAGCTTCTCTGAGTGATCATGTAAGTTCTGCAAGTAACAATGGCCTTACTCCCTGAAAGCAATTAATATACAAAGCCTCATAAAATTAAAAAAAAATTACGCTCATTATCTCAACATTTGTCAACAAAGCCTAGTGGGCTATTGCAATCTTTTCATATAACCACTTGTTGCAATTATTTCAATGGTAAAAGTTACGTTTTAACATTATTGCCACACACTCAGGTAAAAAGGAAATATTTACCCTGATTTGAAACTCTCCTTCAGTCACAAAAATCTCAGCCAACAATTGTATGATTTTACATGGCCAGGCATCAAGGATAGGATGAATAGATGCTAAGCAAAAACTGTGCCGGTGGCCTTACGGACGAGCTGAGCTGCTGAATGGTTAAAGAACATCACTGCAGAACCAGAACAGAAGGAGTTTTGAACAGCTTTCCTAGGTCAAGCAATTTCCACAAAAATCCACCAAGGGATATAAAAGCAGCAGAGTGTTATGCATGAACACTAGACCCCCTTTACTGAAGTGAAAGGGTTCATTCATGAGGTGCCTTCTTTAAGAAAGGCAATGAAGCCATTTTCAAACCCATTGAAATGCACATCTCTGGATCTAGTCCTTGACACTGGGCTCAGGAAGGGACTATATGGTGTTTTCAGCTCGTAAACACTATGTCTGATGTATCTGGATGGAGAGTGGCTGTGACTAGAGTCAGAACTTCATGCAGCTTCAGATAACACCCCCCCCCAACTGCATAAGGGAGGAAGGATGCTACTGCTTTAAAGGAAAATGAAGAAAAAATAATGCTCAAGATTTTCCCGGAAGCACCAAACAGTGATAGAAAATGGACTGTGTCAAACAAGGTAAAATATATATTATGGCTTATGGAAGGACTAGAGCAGTGTGAATTCATAACAGAACAAGAAATTGGGGCTAGAGCAGTAGCTCAGCAGTTAAGAGCACTTGAAGCTCTTACAGAGGACCTGGTTCAGTGCTAAGTATTTACACGGGGTGACTCACAACCACCTTTAACTCCAGTTCCAGGAGATCTGAAGCCCTCTTCTGGCCTCTACAGGCACTATATGAATGTAGTGCGAATACAAATAAACAGATACGTGCACATACAAAGAATGAAGAATAACTTTAAATAAGAAAGAAATTATTTCAGCATATAAAAATCAAGGTGATGCCTCTAAGAACCTGTTGTTAATGAGGCAGATGACTCTGGCGGGAGTATTTTAAAAGTTGTCCATGAAATACTCTTCAACATGCACAGAAATTTAGATTTTTACATATGAGAGAAAACATTGATAATTTCTCTTTCTGATTTTGGTTCAGTCCACTTAATATAATGCTCTCCAGTTCCATCCCCTTTTCTGCAAATGTCAAGGTTTCATTTTTCCTTGTAACCTGGTTCTACTGCTTAGCTATTGTGAGTAGTGTGGCAGTAAACATGGCAGCTATCTTTCCATGTGTTGAGTTAGATTGCTTTGAGTATGTATCCAGGAATGGTATAGCTAGGTCAGATAGTACTTCTGGCTTTGTTTTGTTTTCTTTGTTTGTTTGTTGTAGGAACCTGCATACTTATTTCTATAATGGCTTCATCAGTTGACATTCTTACCAGCTATGAGAGGAGAAGAAGGAGAAGAGGAAGGAAGAGAAGAAGAAGGAGGAGGAGGAGGAGGAGGAGGGGAGGAGGAGGAGGGGGAGGAAAAAAAGAAGAGGAAGAAGAAGAAAAAGAGGAAACTCAAGGGAAGGGTAATGGAACACATGTGACTTGAAAGCACAAGGGAGGGGGAGCATCGAGAGGAGTTAGGGGAGACAGGAAGAGCAGTATGGGGGCGTATGAACATAAACAAAATATAGGTAAGAAAGTGTCATAATGGAATTCATTTCTTCACTGAAAAACTTAATTTTAAAAATCTTTTAAAAGATGCTATCTAGCAATATTCCTCCTTATCCCTGAAAAATCCACTTTCTGGTCTCTCAATCTGATGGTTCTTCTCAACTACAAAGAAAAAAAATGCAACAAGCAATACCTTTCAATTAAAACTCTCTACTTTTCATTCTTTTATGTCTTAGTTTATCTGTGTATCCAATAATAGGAGGAGGTGGGGACACTTTCTTACAGGGTGTGTGGGAGCCCATCTTCAGGTTCCTAGTGGCTTTGCCCAGCTGTTCTATATAGAGAGCATGATTGGACCATGGGCCTGAGTGCAGGTGTCTGAGATGGTCTGCACTTGGCTGTGCTGGAGGGGAGGTCTTTTGCTCCACCCCTTGGTGTTTCTATGAATACCCTAGAGCAGAGACAGCCAGGGCCTGTTGGAATAGGTTCCAGGCCCTCTCGAGGCCATCCTGTATTTTCTATCTGTTTATCTCCGCAAGATTCTCTGCAATAAATCCTTCTATCTAATATTTCCTGCTGCTCTCACTCAAGAAAACTCTGGGGAACTCTGGGGTTGATGGGAAGCCACCCCAAAGGGTGGGTGATAGGCTCCTTGGAGAAAATGCATAAGAATATTCTATCAGTGACATCTTTTGCCAAGTGTAGCTTATTAGTTGCTGTCCTCCCAGGCCAGTGCAGGGACAGAACACTCCATCAGCATTTGCCCTTGTGTGTACCTGTGTGGTGCTGGCACATACTTCTTATTCAAAATATTAAGAGTAACACTTCTTATTTAAAAAAAAAAAACATTCCATCAGCTTTTGCTCTTGAATGCATTTGGTGCTGGCATGTAAACTTCTTATACAAAATAATAAGGAAGTGGGAAGGTTTAAGAATTGAGTAAATTGGGTTTCTACCAATATAATACCTTCAAAAGGCCTGGTCCCCCAAATTCTTTACATTAATATATGAAAAAATACAACTGCCTTTTTAGCTTAACATTTTTCTCCTTTTTCATTTGTGATGGGGGGGGGGTTTACAGGGACAACATGTTGCATTAACTTTCCCCCCTGGTGTAAATGTGTTTGTTTTCCTACATAAGGTTCTTGAGGTAGGAACAAGTTTGAGATCCTGGGAAAAAAGTTTGCAAGTGCTCAGTGATGTCCTAAGAGTCCACTTAGCAGGGTCCTTCTGGGTGTCTGTAAAGTAGATAACGACAATGGAACATTAAAATCATGGACAATGACTTGTAAAACAGAGACCCTGGTGGTACTGAAAAGGTCGTATGTTTAGTATGACATGGTGATTCTGAGCATTTCACCTCTAAAATGCATGTAGAACTCACCCTTCCCTAACTCTACTCTCTCCATTTTCTCTTACATAACCTCAGTCAACCCATTATCACCTCACATGAACCATGACTGTTCCCTAGCTGGCCTCTTTCTCTTACAGTCTGAATGTTTGTGTTCTCCCCAATTCATGTTGCAACTTAATCTGATTGTAGTTGTCGTGAGAGGAAGTTCTGAGAGAGGGAATTATCCCATGCAGGCCCTGCTCCCATCAGTAGGAGGGAAATTTAGATCCCCCTTTTTTACACTCCATACTTACCCCCATGTGAGGTACTGTAGACAAGCAGTGTTCAAGGTACCACATAGGAAGCAAAGATTCCCCCTGCCCTCGACTTACCAGACTTGGTCTTAGACATCCAACCCACAGATTCTGTGATAAATGATTATCTATGATTTATCAATTCCCAAGTCTAAAGCATTTTGTTACAGCATCAGGAAATGACTAAGACATTCTCTTCATGCCTTACAATATATTTCCCACATAACAACCAGTTAGTAAAAGTATAAATGATATCAAATAACTCTTGTGCTGTTTAGAGTCCTTTGGTGATTGCCTATTTTGCTTGGAAAGGATCCTAAACTCACTGCAGTGGTTTATGTGGTTTGATGTGGTCTGGCTCACTAAGATTGTCCCCTGACTGCTGTGCTTAATGCACTTGTAGCCTCCCTGGTCTTCTTGCTGGTCCTTGACTCTTTCCAAATCTTTCTCTAGTCATTGCTTTTCCATAAGACATTCTCTACCTAGAATTTCCTCCCTTGGATACTCACAGATACAATAACCCCCCCCCAACCCACCTCCGCCAGCTTTCAACTTCCCCAATAACAAGGAACTTCCATAGCCATCTCCATCTGTGAATGGTCCTCATTCACTTTAAAATAGCTTTATTTCCATCATAACTCAAAATTTTAATTCATTCCAACTGGAAATTACATTCCTAATACTTCTAAAGAAAGGTAATTTCTCAAGAGCTGGCAAGGTCAAGATAGATCTAAATCTCTGTCAGTTTTGAAATTCATGTATGTTTCAGTGGAACAGCACTGGCTGTATGTAGACAGATTTATTTCAGTGAAGATAGACTCTCACAGCTCAGAGCCTAACATTATCCCATAATTATTTAAAACACAGTCAAATCTCAGATATTCATAGTATTTGAGAAGCATATACTTTCTTATAAGCCTATCTTTTTCTTCCTCAGAAAGCATTCCTAGTGACTTGCCAAACCACAAGTCAATAGAATGCCCCGTCCCTAGTGAAATAAAGCAATCTCTGTAGTTGATTTCCTTTGTTCTGGTCTACAAAGATACGCAGAGAGAAGATGGGTGTGACAATAATGCATTTGGCTGGAAATAAGAAGTGAATTCTGG
Source organism: Peromyscus leucopus (assembly GCF_004664715.2). Classification (NCBI taxonomy): domain Eukaryota; kingdom Metazoa; phylum Chordata; class Mammalia; order Rodentia; family Cricetidae; genus Peromyscus; species Peromyscus leucopus. The sequence goes on along the minus strand of NC_051079.1, from coordinate 31,614,070 downwards.
GAAAGCAATCTAATTGCCTGGTTGGAAGCTATCCCAGATTTGCGAAGCTTATTCTTTAAAATGAAGGACCATGTTCTAAGAAATTGAAAGGCTGCCTGTAAGCCGAGTCGATTTCCCCTCCCATCTCAAGAATGACAGGTTCTGTTATACAGGAGATAAATCACCCCTGCTTGTAAGTTCTTAGTGCAGAACCACAGCAGACAAGACCTGTTAACAATGGACAGATGGATCCACTCACTCACTGCACACGGACTGTCTTCGTGTGCTCTATCCTCTGCTCTTGGCACCAGTCAGTCCTGTGCTGCTAAGTACTGGATGCTTCTTCTATCTTTTCTTTTTTCCCAGGAGCCCTATTTCTCTCACTTAATAGATGATGAAACTAAGCCTTGAGAAGGGTGTTACCAAAGTAACACAATTGATAGGAACTGAAGTTGAGACTCCGTCTTAAGTATGGTGCACCTTTAGAACCCCAACCAGAAGGGCCCCATTCCATTCACTGACTCTGAGGAACACTATGGCATAGTGCTACAGTCTCACAGTTGAGACAAACATTCTTTTTAGACCGAAAAAAGAAACCCTACACTAGTCTTACTTAACCTTGTTTTTATTATAGTGTTGCTTACTACAAGTATTCACATAAATTTAGGTATGTTTTTATTTTTACAACCCGTCTGAAATAAACCAAAATATGTTTGTAAATTAAACAAAGAAAACCGACAAAACTCAAATGAACACAATTTAGCAGAGGAAAGGGGTTTCATTTTACAGAAATTAAACTGTCACTCACAGCAGAGATATGATGGTGATTTCCTTTGCAGCTGGCTTTTGTACTGTGGACCATGATGACTTTCTCTACCAGGAGTCTTCTATTGAAAACAGCAAGATCTTGTGTGTGAGCATGCATTTGGCCTCCATACAGCTGGGCCATAGCTTCTCTTGAACCTGTGACAATTAAAATAGCGCCACCATGTGCCAATGTGAGGGAAAAACCTGACTTGAGCTCATGCATTGAATCTAGAAAAGAATGAAACAACTTAAATGATTTAGAAAACTTCCAGAAAAAGAAAATGCTCTGTGTGCACTCTAAGGGTCTGCAGAAACGGGCTTGAGTGACGGACACCATCTAGGACTGATCTATGTGAGTTCAAATGATAATGCACCAATTTAGTAACAATGTACACTGGGAATCAATTTAATGCTCTGTTTCTGCACCTGTAAAGTGTAAATTAAAAGAATTCCTGGAGTTATAAGGATTAATTCAATCTGTATAATGACTCAGCCCAGGAGGTAAAGAATAAGACAAACATTCATCAATATTTTCTGCTTTTGCTCGTATTAGTGTTTTAACTGATAGTGGTACCAAGAGGAAAGCTGGCCTGCAATTATCATCCTTGAAGAGATGTTTTAGATCTTTCTCTCTAAAGGCATCCTTTAATCTAAATGCATGTCATCATACTGCCCCCCCCCATTCAGAATGATTGGGGACCAAAGTGTTTCAGAATTTAGATGCATATTTGCATACACAAGAGATGCGTTGGGGAAGAGAATCAAGTACAGGTGAAATTCACTTACGTTTAAACCCATAACCTTATAGTGGCTTTGTTCTTTTGTGCCTTTTTTTAATTAAGAAATTTGTTTTACATACCAATCGCAGATCCCCCTCTTCCCTACTCCCACCCCTCCAGCCTTCCTTCCCCAACCCATCCCTCCATTCCCTTCTACAAGGTAAGGCCTCCCATGGGCAGTCAGCAGTGTTTTTTTTTTTTTTTTTTTTTTTTTAAATATTACCTTATAGAGAATTAGCTTTCAACCTGGCATTTTTCAAGCAGAATTTGCTATGCAGTTTCTTCCTGCTTCCCTCCACCTCACCTTGGCCCCCTCCCACTCCAGTAGCTTCCTTTCCATTTTCACGAGCAGAGACTGATGAGCCAGCCAGTCAAGGAGAAGAAATCACCACTGAGGGAAGCAATTGACCGGTGGCTAGGATTTAACATGGTAGCAGGTAGACTGACTAGGAGATAAGAATATTGCGCCAATCTCATCCATACCTTACTTAGATCCCACACCAGGGATGGCTGTTTTCCCCATGCTTCAAAAGAAGGATTCCGTCTCCACCAACAAAGTCTATAACAACTTTACTCTCTGCTTTCATTTTTTAATCTAAAGATCATTAAGTGTAATAAAGGACACAGGTGGGAAATCAAGGCAGAGAGAGTATTTAGGGTGTTTTATAAGTGGTGAGTGACTTTAAAGAAAATACACAAAGGACAGAAGTAAAGGTACAGAGATTTCCTATAGAAGTTAGAGAAGTGTAGGAAATACACATAATAATACACTCTGTACTGGCTAGTTTTATGCCAATTTGACACAAGCTAGAGTCATCAGAGGAAGGAATCTTGATTAAGAAATGCCTCCATAAGATCAGGATGTAGGCAAGCCTGTCAGGCATTTTCTTAATTAGTGATTGATGGCGGGGCCCAGCCCATTGTGAGTGGTACCTTCCCTGGGCTGATGATCCTAAATTCTATAAGAAGCAGAATGAGCAAGCCATGTTGAGCAAGCCAGTAAGCAGCACTCCTCCATGGCTTCTGCATTAGCTCCTGCCTACAGGATCCTGCCCTGTTTGAGTTCCTGTCCTGACTTCCTTCTGTGATGAACATTGATATGGATGTGTCAGCCAAATAAACCCTTTCCTTTCCCGGTTGCTTTGGTCAAGGTGTTTCATCACAGCAATAGAAACCCTAAATAAGACACACTGTAAGGGATGATAGAACACCACGACTAAAGGCAATTTAAGGGAGAAAGGGTTTATTTTGGGTTGCTGTTCCAGAAGGATAAGAGTGCATCACAGCAGCGAGGAGACATGTCAGCAGGAACAAGAAGCTGAGAGCTCACATCTACAAACCGAAGCAGGACACAGAGAGAGCGAAAGGGAGGTGGGTGAGGCTATAAATACTGGAGGCCCATCCCCAGTGATTCCTAAGCCCTCCAAAGAGCATCACCAACTGGTGACTAACAGGTTTTCTGTATCATGATAATAGGTTTCTCTTCCAACGCAGTAAGCCAGATCAAGCCAAATTGAAAAAGTAAAAGAACAGGTTTATTTGAACAAAGCAGCTCCCAGGTGAGTTCTTCAGCCCCAGAAATCGAGGGAGGAGAAGTCAAGGGAGGAGAAATCATGTGTGCACACTGAAGCAGGGAGCTTATATAGCCTGTAGGTGAGGTGTGATGATGTGTCAGCCACAAGCTGCGTTTGTGCCCAAGTATGGTCAAAAGCTGAGCATTTTAAGTGGGGACTTAGGTGACTGGCAACTTCAGGAAAGGAGCTGCTGCAGCCACCAAGAACGCAGAACTGGATTTGGGGGAGGGGGGCTTTTTTTTGTTGGAGACTCTCTGAGTGGGCAGAATTTGGGGAGAGAGAAATGGGGCTTTCTGGATCAAGCAGGAGTGAGCTGGAGGTTCCAGGCAGCCACTGACCACGTTTAAAAATGTCTGAGCCTGTAGAGGACATTCTTATTCAAACCACAAGGGGCTTTCTTGATAATTTCTCCAGTTACTCATGCATTTTATGTTTCTTTTTCTTTTTTTCAGCGCTACTAAGATAGCACCCGTAAAAGCAGTAACATGGGGCTGGAGAGAGGGCTCAGCTACTAAAGTATGCTTGCAGATCTTCCAGAGGACCTGGTTCGATTCCCACCACCCAGTTTAGGCAGCTCACAATCACCTGTAACTCCAGTTCTAAGGGACTCCACCACTTCTTCTGGCTTTCCTGGGCACCCACACATGTCATGTTCACACACACACACAAATAAAATTAATCTTTTTTAAAAGCAGCACAAATAGCTTTATATTGATCTCTTACTCAGAAGCACTTTGCTAGGGACTCTCCTCTAGATTTTCTTCTTTGATTTTTTTTTTCCACAACAATTCTGTAAGGGCATTCTATCATTACGTCTACTTTACAGATAGAAAAAGATGATACAGAAAGATTGGGTCAATTCTCTAGCATTCCAGAGCTGCGAACTAACTGGCAGTTTAGCTAAAAGAACGCCTCATATACATCTCCACGTTACCATTGTCCTGGCGAAGGTAGCACAGGATTTAAATCTGTACTGCTTCCAAGGGATTACTTGAATCTGAACAAAGCCTTTTGCCTCCTTCATTTTCAACTTCTGGGGCTGAGCGGCGACACTTTTACTCCTTCCCACGAGGGGGCAGTGTGCGCCAGAGTTTGCTTCTGAAAGCCCTGTTTGCCTTCTGTGTCTGCAGCCAGCCTGACTTCCTCGGACTGTTCAGGTCTTCATCTTCATTTGAATAATTGTTATATTTTGAGTTTTTCATTTAAAAACGTTTAGAACTACCCCAGGTGTTCAGGACAGTATTCTCCAACTAGCAGTGTGGTGCTGTAGACAAAAGGCCGAATCGTGGAGCGGTCCTGCACTAGCGATTCACTGACCTTTGGAAATCCCTCAGTGCACTGAGTCAGATTCATTTATATGATGAGATGATGAGGTTGGATGAGTTTTAAGGATCACCACAATGCTCACATTCTACAACGTCTCCCGTAGAAAGCCGCATGAGTCTTAACTCTGCACAAAAGCCTGTAAGAAATGTCAGCTCTATGGCTGTTCACAGATCAGATTATGCATAACTATTAAAACGAATGTGGTCTGGGGCTAAGCACACGGATCTTGAAATTAGATGGCTCTGGTTTTTCAGTCAGGTTATTCGGACTTTCAGAGACTCAATTCCAAAAGCCACACAACAGCTACGGAAGTGTTACAAGGGAAATGCAGGGTCGGGTCGGGAGCATGGGTTCTCAGAGTGGGTGTGGAGAGCTTAAGCCGAATGGATACACTGTCCTAGCAAAACTGGCAGGTGGGAAGCAGTAACTTAGGTGGTGAATGTAAGCCAATTCTTTCAACAAAGAACACAGATCAAATACGATTTAGGTGCTACACTCTGTCAGCGAGGCCCTTTCAGGTGGGGTGACACAGTCATTAACTCCACCTGAGAATTTCCTAAACCCACCTGAGGTATTTGTAAATGGTTAACCAGGGTGACAGCTGTTCCTGTCTCCAGAACTACTTAGATTTTTTTTTTTTTTTTTTTTTTACATACCCTAGCTACAATTCCCCAACCCCTACCCCCACACCCCGCTAGGAGGAGGAAGCATGGAGTGAGATCCTACAGGAAACATTTTGGTTATTTCTGTGTTCTCACAAACTGGGCAGGATAGCTAGCTCCAGAAGCGCCTCGCACCCACACAGAGCTGGATGCTCCTAAGAGGGCAAGTGTCTGCACCAAGGACGTGAGCGCAAAACAAACCCCTCAGCATAAATCCGTTAGATCACATCCGTTTCCCAAGCCCACACAGGCTTGGAAAAGAAAGTGGGACGTTAGGTGTGAAAAAAAAAAAAAAAAGCAGTGTCAGGAGAGACGTGTTTGGACGGCTGTTTCACACTCTCTGCAATCAAAAAGACAGAGCGGGCCCAGCCTCATGTCTAAATATCAAAGCGCACCACAGGCACCATGCCGTCTGCGTGCCTGTAGGTACGCCTGGTTTTGCTCTTGCCGTCTGTCTTGAGTTGGGACCAGCACAGAGGACTGCTCTGGTGTTCTGTTTGTTAAGTCATTTGCTCTGCTAGATCAGATACAGCCTTCGGTAGGAATTCAGCTCTCAGGTTTTCCAATGTTTGCTTCTTAAAGACAACTCGTGTGGATCATCACTGTTTGTTACAACCACCATCTTCAAAAATACCGGTCGATTAATTCCACAGCATTGTTAAGAGCTAATTATGCTCATTAGGGAAAACGGAGCACAAACACACATAAACTAAAAAACATAACATCAAATTCATGACTATAATTAAGATTATAGCATTAAGTTTTTTATGAAATGGACAGTTTTAATGAGTGATACATATGTGTGTGTTTATATGTTTACTGTTTACTTACACTTTTTTGTTCCACGTATGTTTCTGTGACAATGTAAGATTTTCATCATTACATTTTATTAATTATTATGAATCCATATTTTAGACATATACACCGAGAAGAGAATAACCAAAGGGAAGTACAAGTCATGACCATTCAGTTGATTCCCCTTGGTTTTCTTTTCTCTACAAAAATGACGACAAATCTAAATTCAGTGTCCATCAATTTTATCAGCTCTATATGGTCTTATTACACATTTGTGCACTTAATTATTTTTAGTACTATTTCACAGTTATTTAATTTTGTATGAATAATATCTTTTGACAGTTTTCTATAACTTCCTTTTGTCCATCACACTGATTCTTTGTCATGATGATGCCTGCAGCTTTGGTTATATTCATTGCTGTATAGCATTCCTTTTCAGAAACATGTCCAACAAAAAGAAACATGTTTGCAAAAAGCTCTCTGTTACCAGAAAGCGAATGGGAAGGTAGAGTGGCATGAATATCCTCTAATTACATGTTGTCAAGGTATTTTTCCCAAGGAGTTGTGTTAACTGGTACCCATAATCATTTAAATATCCTACTTCTTCACCACACAACTACAAGTGTTTTCACCTATCATCTAGGACTGAAATGGTCTTGCCGTGTGATTTTAATGACCACTTTCACAATTGCTAGTGACAGAAACATCACATTTGTGGTTTATTTGAACTTTTATTTACCAATGCTTTATTCATTTCAAACTGATTGTTACTATGTAAGCATGTACAAAGACATGCCAATGTGTGAGATGTACATGTGTGACATACATGCCGATCTTTTGTTATTAAAACCCTTCGATCTCTGATATATATTGGATATCTTATATATTTTTGACAGACAGCTTTTTAGGATTACTGTAGTTAAATTTTTAACCTTTTATATTTATGGGTTTTTTTTGTTGTTATTAGTAAACACTCCAGTTACTTGTGTATTTTTTATTCTTTTGATGTCATGCTCTTTGTATTCAAATCTTTATTGCACCAAGAACTGAAATTTGCCATCCCTCTGTAGACGGCTCTAGTTATCATCACCCACAGCTTACCCAGCTCCAGGTACAGGCTCTGTCTCCTGTGATCTGCAGTGCCTTCTGTGACTTAACTCAAGATTTTGGTTCTGTTCAGAGCTGCAGCTAAGCTTCCTATTTCCTTCGGCTGTTCAGGTTATTTAGATCTGCTTGTACCATCTTAATTTCTACAGCTTTTAATGAAATCTGATCATTGCTGATAAGGGTCTCCACACTTGGTTTTCTTTAAAAATTCCAGATTTATAACTAAACCTTCGCATTATACATTCATACATTTTAAAGACTGGAGTTTTCAAATTAAATAAAAACCACTCTTGTATTTAGGGTACAATTAAATTTGTGAATTCACTTTCAGAGAGTTATCATGTTTACTTATTAAGTTCCCAATTTCTGTAATTTGTTTAAAACCTATTAAGACAGTTAACTGTTTAATAAGATTCATGGTTTTCCTTAGGGATATATCTTTAGAAAATATATTATGTGTTTTGTGAATATATTTTAATTCTTTTTTAACACAAATTATTGTACATGGATGGGGCTGAGTATGTTATTTTCATTTATGCTGAGAGCTCACTCTTCCTACTCCCTTCCAATAACCTTTCCAATGTCTCAAAATCACTATTCTACCTCCAGGCCATTGTTTCAGTTCCTAAGTATGAGATAAAACATGCAGTTTTTATTGTTCTGAATCTGGCTTATTTCATTAATACTAATGCCCTCAAGTCCCACCCATTTTGCTGCATTCTCACGGCTGATAACTCTCCACCATGCACATGTGCCCCACGCTCCTCAACTGTCACCTGTTGATGGACAGGGGACTCCCTCCATCTCTTAGCTCTGGGGAGCAGAGCTGCAACAAACGTGAATGCACAGATGCCTCCTGCTGATTTCATTTCCTTGGAATGTCTACCCAGAGTGGCCTGACTGGATCATATGGTGGTTCTAGCTCTAGTATTTGAGAAACTCCATAATGACTGTACTAGTTTCTATTCCTAACTGCTATGCAGAAGAATTCCTCCCTTTGCACCACCATCTGCTTCACCAATTTGGGTGTTGGTTTGTTTGTTTGCTAGTAATGATTCTAAGTGAGAAAGTGTCTCACTGTAGCTTCGATACCCTTAATTGTTAATAATAGTGAGCATTTATTCATATATTTGTTGGCTGTTTGCATTTCTTCTTTGGGGGAGTAACTCTTCAGATCAATTCTTAAAGTTAGATTGCTATTTCCTCTGTCAAATGGTTTGCCTTGCTTGTAGAATCTGGATACTAGCCCTCTGTGAGATGAATAGTGGGCAAGTATTTTCCTCCAGTCTGTAGGGTATTTATCCATTCTGTTTATTTTTAACTGCTGCAATTCTATTTGTCATATACATCTGCTTCCTGCACTTTGTGTGTGTGGGGGTCTCTTCCAGAAGAACATTGCCTATTCAGAGTTACTCACATGGTTTTTCCTGGTACTCTTTCAGTTTTGGGATTTATATTTAGGGCTTTGCTCCATCTTCTATTGAATTTTTTTTTTTTGTACAGGGTAAGAGACAGACAAGAGTCAGGTCTTAGTCTTCTGCTGTGATGATCTAGTTACATGAGCATCGATTGTTAAAGGTTTTCCTTTTTACACTGTATGTCTTTGGTGCTGTTGTAGGCCATCAGTTGGTCAATTTAAATACAGAGGTTTATTTCTAGGATGTCTGTTGTATCACATTGACCTGTGTATCTGTTTTAATCCCCAAGCCATGATGTTTGGTGCAATGTTGCTCTGTGCTAGATTTTAAGATCAGATACATCTCCAGCCTCCTTGCTGTTACTCATGTTGGTTTCAAGGCTCTTTTGTGCTTTTATATGAATTTTGTGGGGTTTTTTTTTCTAGTTCTGTAAAGAATGTCATTGGTGATTTGATGAGATTGTAATGCATCTATTGACTTGGGGGATTTCAAAATTCTACCAATTGGTAAACATGGGAGATCTTTTCATCCTCTTGTGTCTTTAATTTCATTCACCAATATTTTGTAATCTTCAGTGTAGCGTTCTTTTATGTCATTGATTGCTTACTTTTAGATATTTTTATTTTTTACTTTATATAGATATTATGAACAGAATTATTTCCATGTTTTATTAATCAGCAAATTCATTACTGGTGTATAACAAAATTATAGGGTTTGTACTCTTATGTCTTATTAAATTCATTTACCAATAACAATAGGTTTTGTATGTCCTTTAGTTCCTAAGCATAACCTTGCTGGGTATAGTATTTCTAGTTGCCATTTTGCTTGTGAACTTGAAATGCATGATCCAGCTGCTTCTTGGTTTGTAAGATTTGTTGTTAGATATTTGTAAACTGTGTGAAGATACATTGCTGTGGTTTGTTTAATAAAGAGCTGAATAGCCAATAGCTGTATCGGGAGGTACAGGCAGGAATTCCAGGCAGAGAAAAGAAGTAGGAGGAGATAATCAAGGTGCACAGAAGATGTCAGGAGAAATGGAGAGGAAACAGGAGGTACAAGATGAAAGAGAGGTAATGCCATGTGAAAGAACGTAGATTAATATAAATGGGTTAATTTAAGTTATAAGAGCTAGTGGGACGAGCTTAAGCTATAGACCAAGCTTTCATAATTAATAAGCAGTCTCAATGTCATTATTTGGGAGCTGATTGACAGGATAGAAAAAAGACTCACTACAAATATTTCTGCTGACAAATCTGCTGTTCATCCAATGAGATATACTTCAATGTGACTTGACACTGTTCTCTTGTAGATTTTATGGTTGTTTTCCATTTTAAAAGGTTTAGTATAATATACCACTATGAATGTCTTATTTTTTTGGTAATGTCTATGGGATCTTGTGATATCTACATCTTTCCTAAGATTAGGACGTTTTTCTACTCTTATTTCATTGGCTGGATTTTCTGTCATTTATTATTTTGTTATCTACTTGCATTGATATTTGCACATTTAATGGTATCCTGATGGTCTTGAATGCTCTCTTCTTTCCATTTTATTCTTCTTACTTTCTGGTTGTTTTTGTCTGACTTTAAAAGGTTGAAATATTCTTTCTTCTAATTGATCTATTTGATTGTAGAGGCTTTAATCTGTAATTTTATTGACTTATGGAGCTCCACATTTCCAAGAATTTTGGTTGATTCATTTTCAATATTTCTAGCTCTTTGCTTAATTTCTTATTCATATCCTGCATTGGCTTTCTAATTTCATCTGACTCCTTACAACAGCAGACAGAGATGTGCCTTTCTCTTTGTCATATTAGTAATAGTTATCTATGACTGTTGCAAGATGGACAGGGGAGCACAAGGAACTGATGATGGTATCTGCCTTCAATCTGGCATTGTTGCTGGTCCACTCATGGGTGGTGATGCATTTAGTCTCAGGGAACAAGCGTTCTGATCTTCTTGTGCTCCAAAGTCTTACTCCTATTGGTGTCTATGTAGCAACACCTGTTCTCTGTGATGCAAGCATTCTACAGCAGTTTCCTCCAAACTGAAACATTCCACCCTGGAGGGAGGTTTTCTAAGACTCAGGGAGTAAATGACTCACACATGTCAGGAAGTTCCTGAAACATAAGATTCACAAGGCTTTTCCTCAAGACTGTATTAGCAGTGAGAACTTTTACAGAGAGGAGACTCTAGTGCAGTCGTTCTCAATCTATGGGTCATGACCCCTTTGGTAACCATCTAGCTACAAAAACATTCACATTACAATTCATAACAATAGCAAAATGACAGTTATAAAGTAGCAATGAAAATAATTTTATGGTTGGGGGTCACCACAACATGAAGTACTATATTAAAAGGTCACAGCATTATGAAGGTTGAGAACCATTGCTCTAATGAATTGTGCTGCTCACCCATAATGGGTCAACATTTCAGGGGTAACACTGTCTCTGCATCATCTATGCAGCTGTAAGTGACCTCTCACCCACATGCCTTCACGCAACCCAAATAAATTCCTCCTTGGTTCACCAAGGTGGACTTTGGTGGAATTTCTTCTTTCATCTGTCATCAGTGCCCTATTAGGGTGAGAACACATTTGCTCATATTTCCTCAGGAAATATGCAAAATAGCATGGCAGCCTGCAGGTTTAGGTTACAGTTGTTCAAAGGGCCATTTTCTTTGAAAGGCATCTATACATAAATCGGTACAGTGGAATTTCCATGGGACTTGCTGAGATGAGAACATGCATGAGTTTCTGAACTATAGAAAAGCCCAAATTCAGAGAGTAGCCAAGTTCTGAAGACAGTTTCTCATTATAGTTAGCTGTTAACTGGGAGAAAGACTATTTTCCAAAGCAAGGTGATGTCATACTAATTTTCTAAGAACCTGTCAACCTCTGAAGATTGGGGTTTCCTTCTAGGAGTTGGGATTGCCAGAAACTGTACATATACAGTCGGCTGGGACTCTCTCACTTTTATGCTGTAGAGCAGTGGTTCTCAACTTCCTGATGCTGCCACCCTTTAGAACACTTCCTCATGTTGTGGTGACCCCCAACCATAAAATTATTGTGTTGCTACTTCATAATTGTTGTTTTGTCACTGTTATGAAAAGTAATATAAATATCTGATATTCAGCATAGCTGATATGCAACTCCCAAAGGGGTCTCAACCCATAGATTGAGAACCACTGCTGTAGAGGATAGCTCTCCCCGCTAACTGTGAGGTCAAATGGCAGATTCCATGGTATTCTCTATCTCTCTCTATACTGCTCCCCCGGCTCTCCAAATCTTACAAGATTCCAGTCACTCTCCCATTGATTTCCAGCATCCTCCCATTCAGCCATTTCTGATCCTCTCCTATTACTTTCACTTCTTTCTCTTCTGATCATCTTCTACAGATGGCTAAGTGTGCAAAATTAGACCCCCGAAGATATCCAAAAGTTTCAATATTGCACCCTGTACTGACTGGTGCCCCCAAGCTCCTAAGTCCTGGGCACAGAATGTCAAGACTACTACTAGGTTCTATCACTATGTGATTAAAATTACATTTTCTAGCTTTTCAATTCTAGATGAATAGAAAAACTACTTTTAAAATCTATTTACTTTATAGTATGTAACATTGCAGAGTACTCTTATTAACAAAACATTGTTATGTTCTATCTTTGGTTTTCATATCTCACATGTAAGAGTTTGTTTCTTTCCTGGAACAATAAGAAATATGAAAGTGAATTTATAGGATATTCTTAAGTAGGGTAACAAAATTTCCTTGCTATTTCTTCTGTGCTGATTGCTTTATTATGAATGAATATTGAGTCAAATTTTATTTAATGATTGATTTTGCACAAATTAGTAAGAAAAATTATTTTTCACATTTTAATCATAATTTTATGAAATATTTTGATTATTTGTATAATATTAAGCAATTAACATATTTTGAGCAAAACACATAAGTGGCCACCTTAAGACTATAATTTCAATTATTGCTGTATTTAGCATGTTACTTTATCCTTGGGCTGTTTACATGTCTATTCATAAGTTCAGATAGTTGTGAATCTTTTCATATTCTCACTGTCCTCATCTCAAGGTCATTTATCACATTCTCTGAGCATCTTACACTTGTTACTCCATTGTCTTCTGGTATCACTCACTGATGTAACCTGATAATTATTTAATTCCTTTTCTCTATATTACCTTCATCTTCTTGCTCAAAATCAACATACTTGCTGCCACTGCTTCTTTAACATGAGTAACTATGTCAAAAATAGAATTGTTCAGAAAGCACAGAAAAAAAAAACTTGCTAAAACCATCCATTTTTGATATAAAAACTCCATAATAAAACACCTGTAACAGAACTTTCTCATTCTCATCATTTAACAACTGTAAAAATGTAGAAAATCTATAGACAGCATCACAGTTGATGCTGAAAATATTAATTTGGTCTCATAAGATAAGGACCAAGAAAGAATGATTGATCTTACAATGTCTGTTTAACATTGTTCCAGATGTCCTGGGTTCCCAGGGAAAGACAGAAATAAAACTAATTCTACTACAGTTGATATGATCATGTATGTAGGAACTTCTAAAACATCTACCAAAAAGGCATTAGAGTAAATAAGCCGGCTCAAAAAGTTGCAGACTATAAATCAATTCACAAAAGCATTATGATACAATATATGAATATTGCAAATTATGAATATAATTGAAATGATTAAAGTACAATATCGAATAAAATATATTAAGTCTATCCAAAGAAGCACAAAAGTTGTACACTGGTCACTACAAAACACTAATATTAAAGACCTCAATAAATACAAAATATTCTATGTTTATAGATCAAAAACAATATTATTAAGATGCTGATCCTGCCAAAATTGATCTAGAAATTCAATGAAACCCCTAGTAAAATCTCAGCTGCCCTTTTAAAATAGAAATTGATAGATTAGCTCTAAAATTCAAATGGAGATTGAAGGAATCCAGAGTAGCTGAAACAATCCTGAAAAAGAAAAGAAAAGCGAGCTTACCCTTTCCATTTTCACAACCTGCTGCAGAGCTACACCAGCAAAGCCTGCATGTCCTGGATTAGTAGAGAAATAGGGGAACAAAATTGATCTGAGAACTTAGAAATAATCCCTTACATTTATAGTAAATTAATATTTTCAGCAAGACTGCCAAGACAGTTCAGTGGAGTTTTTAGTGGTTCTGGGACAACTGGGTAGGCACATGCAGAACTGAAATATGACCACTACAGGGCATGACACACAAAAATTGATATTAATGGGTTCACAGGAATAAATATCAACAGTTAGAGTAGAAAAGTCTCTAAAGAAAATAGCAGATGAAGAGAGACCCACAGCCAAATATTAGGCAGAACTTGGGAAACCCCATGGAAGAGGGAAAGGAAGGAATGTAGGAGCCAGATGATTCCCAGACACCACAAAACACAGCCCACAGAATCAGTCCATAAAGGCTCACAGAGACTGAAGTGACGATCAGGGAGCCTGTATGGGTCTGAGGTAGGTCCTCTGCATATATGTTACATTTGTGTACCTTGATGTTCTTGTGGGACTCCTAATAGTGGGAGTGGGAGTTGTCTCTGACTCTTTTTCCTGCTCTTGGGACCCTTTTCCTCCTACTGGGTTGCCTTGTCCAGCCTTGATATGAGGATTTGTGCCTAGTCTTATTGTAATTTGTTATGCTTTGTTTGGTTGATATCCCTGGGATGCCTGCATTTTTCTGAAAGGAAACAGAGGAGGAGTAGATATAAAGGAGAGGGAGGTGTGGAAGAGGGACTGGGAGGAATGGAGGGAGAAGAAACTGCAGTTGGGATACAATACATAAGAGAAGAATAAATTTTTAAAAGGAGAGAAAGAAAACAGAAAAGCCTTCAGAACATTTAATTGGACAATGGTTTCCTGACTAAAACACTTTCAATTATCCACCATAGAGGGTTGATTGCTCTGGAAAGTAAAGTGTATCTTAATAAAACAGTTATATGAGTCTGGGTGATGCTTATTCTTGCCATTTTTCACAGATGTGTAGCCTGTCCAATCAGTTGCTGTTTCAGCTGAAAGTTAATTGAATTAGAAGGTTTGGAAATTGTTTTGAAAGAAAGTCTGAGGCTATATTACAAATAAAAGATTGGATCAAGGATGGGATCCCTACATAGTATAGTACCTTAGATTATATTTTAAATTAGGTTGAAAGGAACAAAAACACTGAAATTCGCGTTAACAACTGTAAGATGTGCTTGTAGTTTAGGGACAGTGGTAGTTAGATATCCTGCTTCTCTATTGCTTCCTCAGGGACATAGTCATGTCTGCTTTTCATGTAAGTGCCAGAGAACTGAACTCAGTCTATTGGGTGGCACAGGCCACCTCCCTAAACACCCCTTCCCCTCAGGCATGCATATTATAGACCATGGCTGGTAGTGCTGGTTTTGGTTTACACTGTACTGAGTGCCATTAGGAAGAAAGCATGTCCTTCCTGAGTTCCCCAGAGATCTTAGCTTTTTTTTTTTTTTTTCTGAATCAGTCAGGTGGAACTGCCTGGTCTTCCATGAAATCAAATTGGGACTGTTGATTAGTCCCAGCTGAGCAGTGCAGTGGCAGGTCACAACAAGGTCACATGTCTACAGGTGGACTGAAGGACAGGTAAGGTTTCCAAGAAAGACCAAGCATATGACTCATCAGTAGACACGGCAAAGAAGAAGGAAGGTAAGCAGGCCTAGGTAACCACTGTTGCTGAAGGACTGTTAGCTCCTACCACCACTGTGCCATCCCAGGACCCCTTCTGAGCTGAGCAGGAATACTAGGGAGCCTTTTTGCCGATGAGGATTCCCCATAAGTAATTTTCCTGCAAGCTAATTGGAGTTTTCTGGATCCACACTTGTGGGTTTACAGAACCATGTTGGGTACACTCTCTCAAGCAGTCACCACTTGCTGTCACCTACTTTCCACACTGAGTGCAGGAAACTCTTGCTACCCTTCCACCCGCCTCTGCTTTCTTGTCTCCTTCCCTTTTCCCTGAGACCAGGGCTGAAATTTGTTAATTCTAGCTCTCATCAATCTCTGTAAAGAGCTTGCTGCCTCTCCCTGTCTAGAAACCCAGACAAGGTCGGGCCCTAGACTCTCTACAGGCCTATGACAGCATCATCTACTACTTCCTGTTGACATTTTCTTTTTTTTTTCCCATTAGTCAGTCACCAGGTTTCCTCTTCAAATGGATTATAACTTGGTTTTTTATTGTATCTGCAGGGTCCCTCACAATCTGTGTTACACAGTAGGCCTTCAGATACTCAGCAAGTATGTACTGAGTAAATAAGACTTGGTTTGCATTGTATTCACAGGGTCTCTCACAATCTACACAGTAGGCCTTCAGATACTCAGCAGGTGTATACTGAATAAATAAGACTTTTAAAAGATAATATGTTGGCTCAAGAAAAAAATGTATGATAAAATCTAGGAACAAAAATATAAGAGAGTCAGAAAATAACTGTAGTGATCAAAGAGACTCGTTGAGAGGACCTGTGGATCAGTGAATCAAATACTGGATAAAGGAGAAAGAAAGAACAACTAGGTGTCAGTGTTTTTTAAGCTATAGAAAGAGAGTGAAATCTCAATGGTTTAACAGCAAAGTGGGTTATTCATTTAGAATTTGTCAGGTGGAAAGCTATCACCAGAAGCTATTACATTTTCTCAGTAAAAGGTTCAATTACCTTGTAAATAATGACGGTCTTTGTTTGAATAGCATTTTCACATTTGAAAAACTCTGAGTGTACAACATAATTCTGCCATTCAGCAGAACGATACTGAGGTCTTACAAAAGACAGCCGATATGTGGAGGATGGTGGCAAATTAAATTGGGTCCTAACCTTCATGGTACTTATAGTCCAGTGATAAGGAAAGAGGCAAAGGGTTTTATGGTACACCTTCAAAAACCACTCTGAGAAGGGTATTCACTTATGGTGTGGTTGTCCAAAGGTGATGACAAACTCTCCTGTGAGGAGAGAAGAGGAGGAGTTTCAAAGTGAGGTAGGTGTGTCTTATGATGTCAATGGAGCTTGGTAAGTTGACAAAAACAAAACAAACAAAAAATGACAATCTAGATGGAGGAGTGCATCTGTAAAGACATGACATGCTGAGAAGGTTTCTGTGAACCAGTGGAAGATGATGGTAGCTATAAATTATTTGACAATCCTCTTGTCTAGCAGCATAATCTGTATCTCCTCCCCTTGGATCTAAGAGTCCTGCAATCAACAGGAGGCAGCAAAGTAATGCTGTAGAGTAGGATGCATGATGCTAGGTCAGCTAAATGGTGCAAGTTTATCCTTTTTCTTCTGGCATGTCAGAGCTGAAGTTCCTAGCCACTCTGGAAGCCCCTTTACTCTGAGAGTCCCACTCCGAGGAAAGCAGTGGTAGATGTCCATTTGTGATCCCAGCTCAGCTTCCATTGTCAGTCTTGTAAGGGAACCATCTTGGGCATTTGGCCTCATTAAACTTTCAGATGTCTACAGTCTGGCTCTACTGATATCTCCCTGTAACTCCTGGAGACCCAACTAAGACATACATGAATGAACTCTTCTGAGTTTCCAGCCACCATTAAATCTTGAACAAAATTTAAATGGCTGTTTTGATGTACTAAATTTTGGAACCTGAAGTAGGAAAGTTCCTCTGACTAATAAAATATGTCTTGTTTTAGACTCTAGCACTATTTTCCTCTTACGTTGATGATTAAAGCATGCTAATCTATATGTGGACCTTATTTTTGAGTTCAGATAGGGCTGGCTGCACACATCCTCGGACTCCTGGATATGCCTACTTAGCTACCATGATCCTTCAGATTGGTAAAAGCTGAGCATATGACTCACAGCAGACTAGTGGATGAAGTAGCTCCCTGGGGTGGGTACTGGGAAGTGTGAAATACAGGTCGGTGCTAGGTGAGACTAAAACAGCTAAGGGAAGATCTATGATTGAATAAGAAGAGTATAATCAATAATAAAGTCACTTCTCCAGGGTCTAGCTAGGTGAGTCTGGCTGTTCCTCTCCTCCATGCACCCTCACCAACCTCATTGGCTCAATGAGGCCAAATGCCCAAGATGGCTCCCTTGCAAAAATCACAGTAGCAGCTGCCAATAGGAGCTGACTTGGGATCTCAACTGAATGTTCACCAATGGTTTTCTCAGCATGAGAATAATCTAGGTTCCACAAAAGTGCTCCAGCCAAGTCCGGATCCCCCTGCATGCACCGCTACCAACCTCTAGCCTCCTGCTAGGACTCATTCTGCCTGTCTCAACCTAGGAGTCCCTCCCAGGCCACTTCTAACCTCTACACCCAGCTAGATACTGCACCCAAACATGTAACTATAGCCAAATAATATTTTATAAAGCCAAATAAATTTTTATAAAGAAAATAAACCATCTTCACCAAATGTGCTAGGAAAACTGGATGTCTGAATGTAGAAGAATGACATATATATATATATGTCATATATATGACATATATATATATATATGTATATGTATCACCCTGCACAAAAGCTAAATCTAAATGGATCAAAGACTTAAATGTTAAACCTGAAACACTGAAACCTCTAGAAGAAAATGAAAGTGGTGTCTTACATGACATGGGTGTGGGAAAGGACTACCTGAATAGAATTCCATTTGCCCAAGAATTTTGTCCAAAAATTGACAAGTGAGACCTCATAGAACTGAAAACCTCTAAACAGCTGAAGAAATAATAAATTGAGTGAAGAGGAAGCCCACAGTATGGGAGAGAATCTTTCCCAGATATATACCTGACCAATGATTAATATCTAGAATATATATAGAACTCAAAAGCAAAGAGTTTAAAAAATAGACTTGTTAAAAAAAAATGGGTTTGGGATCTGAACAGCAAGTTCTCAAAAGAAGAAATAAAAATGGTTAAGAAATATCAGAAAAAAAAGTTTGTTGTCCCTAGGAATTAGGAAATTGCAAATCAAAACAACTTTGAGATTTTTGTCTTAGCCCATTAAAATAATAAAAATCAGTAAAACAACTGACAACAAATATTGGAGGAAATACGGAGAAAAGGAAACCCTCATTCGCTATTGATGGGATTGCAACCTCTTGCACCTACCCTGGAAATCAGGGTAGGTGCAAGAGGTTGATTTAGTGTCCAAACGCTAAAATCAAGTCTGCTATACGGCCAGCTATACCTCTCTTAGCATCTGGCCAGTATGGCGGTTTCCTAAGCCACTAGCTGCTCCTACTTGAGTAAGCTGGTTTGACAGATGCTTCCATTACTTGAATCTGAAAGAAACCTGGCTACTCCAGCTAGGTAAAGTCAGCCATGACGGTCTCCTATCCAGGTCTGGAAAATTGGTATTTTGCAATTTGACTGAGAATCAGATATTGCTTTTCATTAGGAGCTGGATGATAAGATGCACACATCAACAAGACAACCCTGCAGCAAGGAGAAGATGACTGACTTTGGTGGCAGATGTGGAACAGAGTCTGACAAGAAATATGAAACCTCAGTCTGATAAGGAAATCCTGAAGTCTCCCCTGATGTGGCTGAAGTAAGAGAGAGGGAATTTGAGAGGCACGTAATATGTGAATGAACAGAATTGAGACAAGTTGAATATTGGGATAAAGAGACAAGCAAGGATGGCCTCTAGATGTCGGGCGTATGTATTACTGAATTGTGTAGTATTAAAGAACAGTTCTGCTTTATATCTGAGGACACTGAGATTCAGAGAAGCTAAATGACCGGCCCATGTCTATAAACCTAACAGGAGCTGAGCTAGCATGGTTTCCAGGCTCCTAGTCTTGTGCTTTTCTCCTGCACTGTGCACCATGTACAGGATGCTGTGTGTATCGTTTTCTGAGGAAATCAGCAGAGCATGTGGACTGAGAACAGAGACACCACTACTGATTTAGCCATAGTCTGTTGTCAGGTATATTGCTGTGGAACAAAACCTCTGCAGCTGGGCACTTGCACTCCTTGCTGGATTTATTTGGTTTGTGAACAGGGCAGCCCACTCTGGGTCCAGCTGTTCTGCATCTTCAGAAGCTTGCCACCGACACGGAAGCCTGATGGGGAGGAAATCTACTTCCCTAGAGGGGACTGTGATTTGTACTGAAGAACAGAAGAGTGCAGCTTTTCAATCCATCCTTCATGGCTTGGGGGTTTTCCCACAGTGGAAGGGAGAGATGCAGGAGGAGAGGCCCCTCGAAGAAGGCAGGAAAAGCTGGTTTGAAGGCAAGCCAGGCTTTGAACCTAGAGAAGGGAAGCAACAGGAAGCCGAGGTACTGATGCCCTTCGTTACTTGTTCAGTTTGAATGTCTTAGTCTATCTCCTTCTTCACAACTTTTAGAACACATTACCATATCTTGGGTACATTGAAGAAGTGCACATTTTTTCTAACGACTTACATCGTGAGGACTTTTAACATCCTCAAGCTGCAGTCCCTTCATCTGTGAAATGAGGCCAGTAAAACTTTCCATCAAAGGGCTGCTGAGCTTTGCATGAGATAGTGGTATGAATATTCTTGCCCTGGTGGCAGGTGGAATGCACATGCTTGACCCTCAGTGACAACAAAACCTCCTATCCACCTCAATATGTTTTGAACCTAAACCACGATTGGAAATGGAAACCTGCCAAAATTATCTATGAGTGTGTGTTCAGTAAGTGTTACATAAGCAGGCCTACCAGCAGGAGAAAAAAAGTGAGGTCCTGAGGAGTTGAGTGGTTTGTGACAGATTGTCCCCCAGGGGTGTGGATGAGGTAGATGTACAAGGTACCCAATGACAGCAGCAGCCTCTCTATCTCCTTTGATCAGGGTGCTGTTTGTCAGATGAGAAAGGTGACACCTGGGCTTGGCTTTCTAAGAAAGAAGCATGAACAAGGTTGAAGAAAGAGACCCTGCATGTGGCTTGAAGACATTACCACTATAAGACAGTGCCTGTGGGCAGGGGGAAAGCTCTTAAATCTGGGATGTGGTGAGTCTCTGCTCAGCTTGCTCTTCTGTTTGGTACCTATGTGACTCCATGAGCATTGCTTCAGATTTCCAGGCCTGCTTCTTCAACCGTAAAACCAAATGTGTTTGTTATCTGTTAGTATACAGTAAGTGTGCATTATAAAGCACCCATTCAATCCACTTGCTTAGGAAATACCCAGTAAACCTGGGTGTTTGCATTGGTGGTGATTTGCTCTAAAGCAAGCTGTAGGTAAACTTTTCTACCAAGGAACCAGACCACAAGGGAATTTCTCAACCAGCACAAGGGAGGGTACTGCCATAGACCACTTGAAATGAGGAATAGTTTGACAAGTCTGGAAATTAATTCAGCTCTCCCGAATGGGAAGGTAAGCGCGGGTCTGCAGATCGCAGAGTCTTGCAGCACCACCTTGTTACTGTTTCCATCACGAACCAGAGCTCAGGCTTAACACAAGAGTCAGAAATAAAGCAACAGATGGCCGACTTGAAGATGAGCTACAGCTCAGAAGTCTCTGGTGTAGATTTACTTAGGAAACCAATCTACAGCCAGCAAGCAAACACACATTCTCATGCCGGAAGCAGGAGCATCCTGATTTGATTTGTCTGGAATGTCTTGGACTGAGAAGCAGACACTGCAGGTAAGGGGGAGGGCGCCGATTGGAGGTCCACCATCTAATGGCCCCTTTTTTTTAGATAAGAGATGTGTTGCATCTTATTCTCAGATTGCCTGTAAATATGTGTTGAATGTAGAGGCTGAAGGTTGATGCCAGGAATCATCCTCCATTTTTCTTCTATCTTATCATTGATGCAAGGCTTTTCAATCAAACACAGAGCTCATTGCTATGGCTAGTCTCATTATCCAGCTTGCTCTTTGGAGCCCCTGTCTGGACATGCTACAGGGATTTCACACCTGCCTGGTTCTGGGGATCTGAGCTCATCATCAGATCTACATAGCAAGATTTTTAACCACAGAGAAATCTCTACAGCCCAAATCCTCAATCAGTTAATAATAAAAATTCTATCCCTTCTTCGGTGTCCTGACAAAGATAGCCCTTCATCATAGCTCATCATGCTCTGTATGACATGAATTATATCTATATGACTTGACTCGACATATACATTTTTATAATAAATCATGCTATTGTCAATACTTCCAAAAGAGAAATTCAGAATACCATCCCTCATATACAGAATACATCAAATAAGCATTCAACAACCACCTTGTATATACCAGAAACAGATCAGTGCAATACTCACCTGAGGTAAGAAGAAAGAAACTGAACTGATTACTTAAGATATGCCAGGGGTAGTGACTGGAATCACAGTGGCTCCCATTAGCTAATATGTTTAAATACTTGGTCTCCAGTTGTTGGAACTGTTTGTGAAAGAATGGGAGATGTGGCCTTTTGGAGGAGGTGTGTTGTTGAGGGCAGGGTTTTGGGGTTTCAGAGGACTCCTACCATTTTGAGTTCACTCACTGTGCTTCATATTTGTGGATAAGAACATGAGCTCTAGGCTACTTCTCCCGTGTCACACCTGCTTGTGTCCATGCTCCCCATCAGGATGGTGAAGGATTTCTATACGTCTGTAACTATAAGCCTCAAATAAAACCTTCCTTCTACAAAAAAAAAAGTCATTTAGGTAGCTGGTGCCTTAATTATTCACTTGCATGAAGACATCAACAGTAATGTGTGTCACCTGTTGTAAGGATTAAAGGAGATTCATTTGCCAAGTGTTTCAGCTGGCATTGGTGTTGAATGTGTGCTCGGTAACTCTGGGGCCACTTTATAAAGTTACCTTTCAGACACGGAATGTGAGTGTCAGTGTACGTATTGACAGTATTGTGTTCTGCTTCTCTGCCAGAAATATCCAGTGGGGAGGTATGAGTTGTGGAGGCGTTTTATCTTTAAGGTGAGGAGGGAGGAAAAGCTGCCGACAGGGTACACTCTGCCTGGAATAAAACGCCACTTTTTCATGCAGCAATGTATCTCTCCTGCTGGTCCTCAGAATACTTAATAGATATCTTCTGGGGTACAAGATGGCTTGGTGGCTAAAGGTGCTTCCTGCCAAGCCAACGACCTGAGTTCAATTCCCAGAACCAATACAATGGGGTGGATGAGAGGAACTACTCCCTAAGTTGTCCTCTGACCTCCACAAGTGCATGCATGTGAAAACACATGCATGCGCGCGCGCGCGCGCGCACACACACACACACACACATGACATAAATAAATAAATGTAATGTTTTATTAATAAATTTAACATCTGCTCTCTTAGGGCAAAATACAATATTTACGTCAAAGGAAATAAGAGATCATTAATTCTGAACCAAATATGGGTGACCATGGCCTGGGAACACAGAGTAATGGTGTTCTGAGCAACATGAGCCAATGTAAACAGGATTATATGAATTTAAAGTTACAGAACAGAAGAAATATAAGCCAAACCATTCCCCAGATGTATTTCTGCGAGCATCCAGTAAGTGGGCCGTAGCAAAGCAGAGAAAACTCTGTTGTAGCTCTTCTATGTTATCTGATGAGCTTCTTAGCTTGGAGCTGAAGGAGGTTAGTAGTCTGTGAAGTTTATACATTTCAAAAGTTGCATTGGATCATTAAAAAGATGTTACATCAGACACAGAGTTGGAAGACAACTACTAAGGGGACCAAAGATGGTCCAAACTAATTTTGACCCTAGACCTGTAACATTCCCCAAAGTCACCAACTTCCTACTAATTCTCTGCCTTGTGGCTGTTAAGCATAGGTGTGGCTTGTTATCTGGGAGCTGCAGTTCCAGCATCCCACACAGGATCCAATGTCACACTCCGTCCTCCTGTCTCCTTGGGCTCCTCTGGGCTGTAACAATGTCTTCTCAGAGTGTGTCTACCTGCCACAGTCTCAGGAGTTTTAAGGAACAATGCTTGGGCCTTTTGTACAGCATCCCTCTTACTGAGATGTGTGTGAGCTTTTATGAATGGTTAGTCTGGAGATTGCAATCTGTGAGGAAAGACACAGATGAGGTGCCACGCTCATCACTGCACTTGGAGGATACCGCTTACCTCTGTGCGTGCTGACCGCAAACCCAGCTGAACTGGTGTTTGTCAGGTCTCTAGATGGTAATGTTATTAACTCCTCTTGGGCTGCAGTGTTTGGAAGGGAATCCCTACATGGGAATAACAATAGTACTTGTGAATATGGATTTCTTATATGCCAAAAGTTTTCATTCTTTTTTCATCCAGATCCTCTTTCATTGAAGTATTTTTCTCTTGTTGCTTCTTAACTAGCATTCCATTGCACCACCACTAATGTCATGAGGGTGGTAGCCATCTACCCTGCAGCCCACTGACTGTGCATACCCAAGATCTCCTTAAGAGTCCCTAAAAGGTCTCTGGCACAAGGACATCCATGATTTTTCCATGATGCTTCACATTTTCCTGCCTCTTTCTGTATTTTGGTAGCTCCCTGATAGCTTTGACGATCAGGGCAGAGCAGAGGGTACCACCCCTGCTAGGGCTGTCGTTAGGAACGGTCAGTTTCACTGTCATCCTCAGACCTTTCCAATGTCCAGTTGCCTTGGCAATGTCATCACTAAGATTTTGGGAGACAGACCAGGGGACCAATCTTTGGGGCTCAGGTGGATATGGTACTGACCTTGCCTCTGGTGTACCTCCAGTACACAACCTCGATCTTGTTGGTGTCAGACTTGGGTGGCATGGTAGAGGTAGCTAGTGTTAGGTGAACCTGGGTTCTGGACAACCAAAGAAAGTTGCAGCATAACTTCTTCCAGCCCAAAGCCCTTATCCGTCTTATGTATTAATTCACTTAACCTTCACAGCAGCCATGCAGCAAAGCTATCCTCATCACCAGCTAGTGACCGAGAGTGTTTGGTCTCTAATGCCACTTTTTCTTACTGCGTATCTGCCTCAGTCATAAGGTTCTGACTTCTCTCTCCTGATCTGTACAGTTGGCTGCTAATAGCTTCTAACTGATGAGTTAGAGTCTTGAATGTTCTCAGAGGTTGACACTGGTGTTACTGGGTTCCTGTGTGAGCGTCTAATCTCTGGTGCTTCTGATGAGGTCACTCTCAGAGTGACCATTGCTTCTTTAACCTTCCAGGATCATGCGCAGAGTTCAGAATGCAGCACAGCCCCGTCCCCATCCAGGTGACTCTCAAAGACCTGTGCTTCTCAGACATAGATCCTGTCTTCTTTGTTGTCTGTTGCCTTTCTTATATTTGTGTTGGTTTGCTGTGAGGAATCTCTCAAAGGCATACTCTCAAAAAAGACTAGCTGCCATTTATCAAGAATGCTTTCTCTTGTTTAGTTCTGAAATCCCTTGAGGAAAAAAGAGAGAGCGTTTTCTGCATTGAAAGGGCCACAGGGACCCTTCCTTAGAGACCAATCTCTGTGTGGTATGAATGACACTCTGATGACCCATGTGCTCAGTATCTCTCCCGTCTGGTTGTGTGGGAATTGAGGATCCACAGCAGCGGAGGGCACGGCACTTTCTCACTGAAGAACAATGGCTGAGCTTGTCCTGGTTATCTGTGCCAGCACATAATTCAGAACATACAGATGAAAACATCCCCTGTGTGTTTTTCTTGTAAAGTAAGAATTGGTGATGCTAATGGCAGCCCCCCCCACACACACACACACATACACTGAATAAGGGAAAGCAGCATGAGCCTTTCCTTTCATGACTAGATTTCTATTCTCATTGCAGCCACTGGCTCACTTGGTGACTTAGCAAAGTCACCTCTGCTCCTGCTCCTGTCAGGTATGATGCACATCCTTTCTGGGGTGGGGGGCACTGTAAAGGAAACTCCATTTCTCGGAATCTTTCTGAGAATAAGTCACACGGAGACACAAAAGTCAATCACTGCTGTATGTCACACTTCCTGTCATAGCACAGAGAAAGGGACAATAGAATCATGCCAGTGGAGATGATAAGATGCCTTGTATATGGTGTGAAGGGGGTGGGCTTACCCACGAACTGTGGCTTCTCAATATTTAATTCATTTATTGCTAGATCAACCTTGCTGATTGCTCCTGAATTATTACACTGGAGTAAGATTTAGCATCTCTTTCCCAGAAAACTAATAACATCCATAAACAGCAAGGCTCCCTGTGTGCTATGGGTTGTCAAGGAAAGGCCATGGAGCATGCTTAGACCTGCTGGGAAGTCAGAGCTGCCCAGCCAAAACTGTCCTTAATTGCTAAAGCTACAAAAGTGGATGATGGGGCGGGGTGCTCCAGTTTCTAGGGAAATGAATGCTTAATGATAAGCAAAGCACTTGAAAGGGTGCTTCAGATGTAATAAACACTATGCTAAAGCAAGGCTCACTTCTATTTCAGATATCCATTGAAGCCACATGAAATGGGTTATGTGTGTTTTGCTTTCCCCAGAGGCTTCCTTCACTTCCAAACGCTGCAATTACTACTGGAACAGAGTGGAGGGTGACTTAGATCCCTCCTGCTGCTCATTCCGTGGTCTCAGATGTGGTCAGGGCAAAAATTTAGTGTGTGGGTACCCGGATGCAGGCTGCTGCTCTGGGATAGCAGTTATGCTGTACACAGAGCTTCACGCCTGACGATAGCCATGCTTCCCGTGGGACCTTAAGGATTGCTGCAGAAGCCGTCTGACCTCTGAAGTGTTCCGGACCTGGCAAGTGACACTCTGCCTTTGCCGACCCTATGGGAAGGATGTCCCTGAAGTGAAGAGCATGGCGATAAGAGTGAGTCTAAGTTCAGTCCCTAGCCTTGCCGCTTCCTAGCATTGAGTCTGACACATGGCTGCTGCTTTCTGACGTTCTGCTGGACAAGAGACCAACCGGAATGGACACTATGTAGGTTGTGATCAAGTATGATTTACACAGATTAGCACAGAGATTTTGGGATTTTTTTTTCCTTTGGTGAAGTAGTATGAGACCTGAGGAGATAATATGAATTGCTTATGAAGCAAAATGGACATTTTAAGAGGCTAGGCAATGGAAAAAGAAAAAAAAGAAAGACCAGCCAAAAGGCAGCCAAAAAGAGAAAATGTTGAGAGGTCTGGATGTTTCCTGGTAGCCTTTCTTTAAATCTTTCTGTATGAATGGGTGAAGAGTTCACATCTATTCTTTATAAAGCCTCCACCAAGCAGCTCTGTAATTGCTGATACTTTGGGAAATGTGTGTGTGTGTGTGTGTGTGTGTGTGTGTGTGTGTGTGTGTGTGTGTGTGAGAGAGAGAGAGAGAGAGAGAGAGAGAGAGAGAGAGAGAGAGAGAGAGAGAGAAGAGATGTGTGCATGGGTGTGCACATATAGACATATGAATTAGAGAGAGGAGAAAGAGGGAAATTACAGGACCTCCCAGTAGGCATAAGAGAAGGATCTGGACACAGGAAACCCATTCCTCATTGTATAAAACATTCAAAACCCCTGGCACATAGCAGACATTCAGGACATTCTGTAAATGTCGGCTACTTGGAAGAACCAAAAACTTCTCAGTAATCCTGGGTCTTTCATGTTTCCATATCAATTTGAAGATTATTTTTTCAATTTCTGTGAAGAAGTGCACTGTAATTTTGATGAGGTTGCATTGAATCTGTACATTGCCTTTGGGAAGATGGCCATTTTCACAATATTAATCCTGCCAATCTGTGAGCATGGGGTATCTTTCCATCTTCTAATTATTTCTTCAGTTTCTTTCCTCAGTGTCTTAACGTTTTCTTTTCTTTTTCCTTTTTTTTGGATTAAGAATTCACTTGTGTTCTTTTTTATTAATTTTATTAAATTTTCTATTCAATTTATATACCAACCACAGATCCCCCCTCTCTCCTCCTGCCTCTGAGGGATTCTATGAGCAAGGAACATCGAGATCATGATGGGAAAATGTACAGAGACAGCCAGCCAAACTAGTGAAAATGCATGAACTGTGGACCAATAGCTGAGAAGCCCCCATGGTACTAAACTAAGCCCTCTGGATAGGCAAGACAGTTGTTTAGCTTGAACTGTTTGGTGGGATCCCAGGCAGTGGGATCAGGATCCATCCCTGGAGCAAGAGCCAGTTTTTTGGAGCCCAGTGCCTATGGTGGGACACCTTGTACAGCCTTGGTGCAGGGAGGAGGGACTTGGACCTGCCTCAACTGGATGTGCCAGGCTCTGCTGACTCCCCTTGGGAAACCTTAACAATTTCATTATACAAATATTTCACTTCCTTGGTTAGATGTACCCCAAGATTATTTGAAACTACTGTGAATGGGATTGGTTTCCCGATTTCTTTCTCTGTATGTTTGTCATTAACAGGGCTTGGCGTCGGGGACTATGCTCCTAGTAGACACCACAGGATAGTGAATAAAAAAGCTTAGTGCCAGGATCAGATTGCCTCTCTTAGAACTGTCAGTGAGGTCCCCAGAGTCCCCCCAAACATTAGAGCTGTTACCGTTGCTCTTGGTTACCCTCCAGAACTTGACAGTTTGGCGCTGCTGCTGAAGACACCACATGCTTGGGTCATAGAACATGGAGAGATCTAGCTGGTTCTGACCCAGAAGCTTCATCCTTCTGAGTAGGGATCACAGTGCTGGAAGGTGCTGTGAGCACTACCAGGGGAAGAGGGAAACTCGGCTGAGGAATTCCTCCATCAGATTGGCCTGTAGACATGTCTGTGGCATGTTTTCTTGTTTGCTAATGAATGTAGGAGGGCCTAGCATACTGTCCCTAGGTAGGTAGACTTGGGCTGTATTGGAGAGGTAGCGGAACATGGGCCTAGGAGTAAGCCAGTAGGTAGTGTTCCTCCATGGTTTCTGCTTCAAGTTCCTGCCTTGACTTTCCTTAATGATGGGCCACAACCTGTAAGCCAGCTCAAACCTTTCCTCTCCCAAGTTGTTTTTGGCCAGTGTTTTAATCACAATAACAAAAAAAGAAAGAAACTAGAAGAGCACCTATGTCAGTTATTACAGCCAGAATCCTACCCATGAAACACAAAATCTATATAACCCAGATCTTCTATCTGTGCCTCTCTTCCCCAAGTTCATCTGCCAATCCAGTCTGGCCTCTGCAGTATTCTGTTTTGCCCTGTTCTGGTGAAGAAGAGCTGCTCACATCATGACAGCCAGAAAGCAGAGAGAGAAACAATGCCTGGGCTCTAACCAATTCCCCTTTTATTCCTTCCAGGTCCCCAGCCTAAGGGATGGTGCCACCCACATTTTCTCCTAACCTCTGCAAACACCTTCAGAGACAGACACAGAAGTATGCTTTACTAATTTCTCAAGCTCTTCTCAGGCAGCGGCTCTGTTCCCCCCTAGATACACATTACCCTGAGATTGTCTTCATACTCTGCACATTTCCCGGATGTTTGGGTTTTGTTTCTATTACCACCTGCCTCCTGCGTGCAACAGAGTAAAACTGCGAAACAGGGAGTCTCAAGATGACAAATCCCTGGACTGGGCCATGAGCATGTTTGATTTTTGTCCCACAGCAGCATTCTAAAACTACTCAGGAGTACACAGTGATAGCCTATGCTGTTTTTAAAAAACAAAAACAAAGTGTTAGCAGTGACCCACTAATGGACTCCAAACCACAGACTCAAACAATTTCTGGAAGACATTAAGCACTCAAACAATAGAGGTTACAGCTTGGAAGAACAATTATCCACTACTAATTCTAGGAAGAGAAGACCTTCGTGAGTGAAAAGAAATGTGGCTAATGGATGGCAGTGCTGGGGGACAGCGGGTGTCACATCTCGCAAGCATAGAGAGAACTTTTAGAGGAAGACCTAGGTACGTTGGGAAAGTGACTTGGACACAGAGTGTGGAGTTCCAGAGGTAATGACCGGGCTCTCTTTTTAATGCGCCAGCACACTGGTAAACGGCCTGACTCCTAGCCAGCGACTAAATGGCACTCAAACTATGCACGAGTACTTGTTTTGGTGTTGTGTGTGTGTGCATTTGCAGCGAAGGCATATAAGTCCTCTCCAGTATCCCATCACTAGGCACCCAAGATGTTAGGACAGAGAAAGCTATAAAATGCCTGTTCACTTTTTTCTTGTTTCTAAAACAATAAAAAATAAAATAAAATAAAAAAACCTAACCTATTCTTTGCTAACTTTCTTATTTGGCATTGGTTATTTATAGAGTTTGTATTTATGGGTGATGTAGTCATGTGGATCTGTGTGTGCTTGTGTGTGCTAGTGCTGTCTCAGATGTCTTCGTCAATCTAACCTCCATGTATCTCTCCATAAGCTCCCAGAATGTGTCTATATCAACCTGTGAGCAAGGTCTTGGTTCACAGAGATAGGGACACAACCCTTATTCCCATCCCTTGGTCACATTGGAGTCTTTTTATTTGGTATACTCCTGTAAATACATTACTATTTATTTGTCCCAATTAAAAACTAAAAATCACTTTTGAAGAATTGGGACTCTTAGGGGTGATAAAGGGGGTCTGGGGAGGGTGGTCATGGGGTATGATTTGAGTATGTGAATAAGATAAAAGTACATTATAGAAATGTATGAAATGTCATTATAAAACCGTCAGAGATGGAGTCAAAAGTATGCTTTACTAATTTCCCAAGCTCTCCTCAGGCAGTAACTCTGATCCTACCTAGCTACATATTACCCTGAGATTATACGTACATATGTATGTACATACAAAACTAATAATGCCCTCACAAGAAAAAGGAGAAAATAATACCACATTAATTATTCATTTTGTTTATGGGACTCATTCTGCTTTGAGAAATATTTAAATATTAAAGAACGTGCCTTAAAATGGCAGTAGTATGTTACTTAGCATCTCTTACATAGGTGTCAGGGAGCATAGTTCTTTATGGAGTAATCCTATACAATATAAGACAAGTTGATTATGGATGTGTTAACTGAAAATAGCCATTTGAACCATTTAATATTGTACTTTTGCAAATTAAAAATGATTAAACAGTAACAACTTCATAAGGTCCCACCTCATATGAGTACACTTGACCTCAGTGTTTAAGCATAGTTTACTTTTGATGATGACAAAGGAAGGAGAGATAAACGGCCACCAGTATTAACTAGAAAGGTACGGATCAACACTGGCTTCCCTGCACTGATGTTGGCTTACTCCCCTGATAATTTTCCTTGTGAAGGAAAACCAAAGCTACCACCATGTCTACTTTCAAAGCAAGAAGGAAGAAAAGGGGGAGAGAAGAGTCACAATATTTTGGAGGGCAGAATTCTCCATCAGATTTTGACTTTCATCTCACTATCCAGAAATACAGCCTCATCCTCCATGACTAAAACCCTGGATACCAGAGAAACTGAGAAAATATGTCACTTTTCTGCCACACATGGATAAGGTTTGAAATGTGGGGCTGGGAGGCGACTCAGGAGGGAAAGTTCTGGTAAGGTAAGCATGAAGACTTGAGTTCAGGTCTCCAGCTCTCACTTGAAAGCTGGGAGCAGTGGCATGCATCTATAGCCCCAGTCAATGGACTCAGAGACAGGAGACTCCCTGTGGCTCATTGTCTCACCAGCCTAACTGAATCAATGAAACTCAGGTTCAGTGAGAGATCCTGTCTCACAAATATGGTGGAGAGTGATCCAAGAAGACATTCAAGTTGGCCTCTGCCTCCACATGTGTACACACAGACATGCATGCATAACTGCATGAACGTGTACACAGACCATAGCCACAGACATGTACACACATATGCAAATTTTTTAAAAAAAGTTCCAAATGAAAATTCTACTAGGTAAGTTTGACTATTGTTATAAATATTACTTGCATGATTTCTAATTTCTGGATGAGGGAAGAGAGGCCTGAGCATATGTTACTTGTCTGCTGTTCACTCACACACAGTCATGGTGGGCTGGCATGGAACCAGGTGGGTGCTGCCTCTTGGGGCTGAGCTGTCAATGTCTGGGGTGCATTAGATCATTCCACCCACGATTACTATTCAGCCAAGTTTTTAAAATGATAAAACTCTAATGTGAGTTGATTCTCTAGTCATTTCCATCTTAATGGCACATTGTGAAGAAAGTGAATGAGCCTGAAAAAAAAACCTGAAATTTGTCAGAGGCTATTGAAAGAAGTGGATATTAAGAGAAACCAACTCATAATCATATTTTCAGAGAGGGAAGATGAGAGGTTAGAAAGAAGAAAATAGAGGGAGAATGGAAAAGGGAGAATGTGAGGCTGACAGTTGCAAGAACACTTTCTAACTGAGCAGAGCCAATTCTCCAGAATAATTCTATGTTTCTATTACAAAGAAAAGCAGGGCCAGCAGCATTCTTCTGCTGAATTCAGACTCTTGTTTAGTACAGGAATTGGCACCACTAGGCAACAGCTAAATGATGAGGGTCATATCACTGTAGATGTAAGTTTTTTTTTTTTTTTTTTTTTTGGTCCTGCCTGTTCCCGTGGTCCCACAGCCACTTAAAAAATAATCATTTAGAGGCTTAATATTAGTTGCCAATTATATGGCCTATTGGCTCAGTCTTCTTGTTAGATAGCTCTTATAATTTATTTCAACCCATAACTATTAATCTATGTATCACCATGTGTTCCATAGCTTTATCTGCATCTTATTACATGTTGCTCCTTGGGCGGTGGTTTGGCATCTCTCCTTATTCTCCTCTCATTATCTCTCTTGGATTTTCCCACCTGACTCCATCCTGCCCTGCCATAGGCCAATATAGCTTTATTTATTAACCAATGGGAGTAACATATATTCACAGCATATAGAAAGATGACCCATAGCATTTTCCCTTTGCTGTCTAATCAAAAAGGAAGGTTTTAATTTTAACATAGTAAAATTACATATAATAGAATAGTTATCAAGCATGAATTATAGTTATAATATCTAGTCTATTTGTATTTGGCAAATTTAAAGAAAGTATTCTATCATCTATCCTATATTTGTGAGTCTAAAGTTTTATATTTAATTTATCTTTTATCATAACCAATGAAAATTATAATTATTTAGTCTTTAACTCTATCAAAGACTCCAGAGGGATAATACTATCTAAGTAAACAGGAAGTACATTGGAAGCAACTTTCAAAATTCTAGAAATGATAGAGACGTCTGGGTGCCTGGACAGTCAAATAAAGTTTCTCAGCACCTTTGGAGCATCTATTTTGAGCCTGCAGATCTAGAATCTCTGGGAGATATTTTGTAAATCAGGAAATTTGAAGGGTTGTTTCACCTATTGGCAAAGTTCATCAGTCACTTTCCTCTGTGTCCTGCATAATGTCTGGCAGTATCTTCTGTGAAGAAGGAACCTGAAGAGGACCATCTTGCCCTGTTTAGGCAAAGTTTAGTGGTCAGTTTCCTATGGGTTCTTCTGTATGCCCAGTTTATATAACATACTGTCAAGTGATCCAGGCCAGAGCAGTTTTTTGCCCAAATGGACAGTTTTGTCAAAAAGAAGATAAACTCCATGTGGAGTGTCTTTGATGCCCATCTTCTTCTTTTAAATAAATCAGTATTGTCAGGAGCAGACATGTCTCATTGTCCAGAAAAGTCTAAGTTTTTAAAATATTTTAAAATGTCATATTTTTTAAACCTTTGAAGTATTTGAAGATTACCTACCTAATTCAAATAGATCTATGTATAGCTAGAAAACTTAAACAGCATGACTATAAGTTTGATTATCATAGATGACTAATTATTAATCTGTATTTTTCAATTATATATTATTATTTCAAATGAGTTGCATAAACATAATACCCCAAACAGGAGTAGAAATATATACAGTATGACAAAATCAATTTTAAATTTGCATCAATAAAGCAAAATCTGTATCAATATAAAACATTTTAAACAAATTGTTGCTCTTTAAAAGTAGATTCAATAATCTACCCTTTCATCCTATGATATCTATAATATTCCCTTTTCTTCTTGTATTATAATAAACCTCCTTTAAGTAAGAATAAACATTTATAAGCAACATTTGGGGAATTTGGGTGTAGCTTCTCATATTACTTCCTACTTATTGGGGACAATCTTATGGGGATCCTGGGAAAATTAAGAATTATAGTTAAATCTTGGCTGTAGTAGTCTGTAAGGCTATATCAACCTTTTAGGGAGTCTTGAATGATCAAACCCTATTAGCCTGGAAGCAATTCATAGGTTCTCATCTTCTGTGGAAACAAAAGCAAAACCTCTTTTCCAAATCAATGTATCCTTAGACACAAATTTTGAAGTCAAGGTACCTTTAAAATATACATATTGGTTCAACTCATCAAGCTTTACAACCAAATTCTCTCTCTCTAGTTAAAAATTCCAAAGACAATGTAATCCAGATTCTCTGTGTAATTTTTATTTTTACATGGCTTAATTTTTATATTATTTTTATTGCCTCCTTAAAGACTATTTTTAAAAACTATCTATTTTTTATATAACTACATATATTCCTTTTCCTCTCTCTCCCAAGCCTATGTACATTTTTACATACATTGTAAAATGTTTAGAATTTTTTTCATCTGAATCTGTCTTATTGTGAATCTATAATCCTTCTCTGACCAGGAGAGATTTTAAACTGTTAAGCTATGTGGCTAGGACCAATGTGGCAGCCTTGACTGCTGATTCCACCCATCTCAGCTTTCCAACATGGAGGAGGAAGGCCTACCACCAAGTCCAGGAAGCAGTGGGTCTATGCCTCCAACAAACAGCATGTAGCCCAGAAACCTTTTTTTTTTTTTTTTTTTGTCTATATTAGAAAAAGCTAAACATTACACATTGTGCTGTGTGGCTTGGAGACACCTATGTGTACCTCAGCAGGAATCCACCATGCTGCTTAGCTTATGGCAGCTGGCAGCCAGCTCCATCTTGCAGGCAGCTTTGAGAGACAAGTCTCTGCACTGTTTCTGGCATGAGACTGTAAAACAAGGAAGTCCAGTCCATTTTTGTGCATTCAGAACCTTTAAGCTTTCTTAAGTCTATATGGATCAATGCCCCATGTTGGGCGCTAAATATAGCTGTAAGTTTCTCTGGTCCCACCTGCCCCAAGGACCCACAACCACTTATAAAATAATCATTCAGAGACTCAATATTAATTGCAAATTATATGGCCTATTGGCTCAGGCTTCTTGCTAGCTAACTCTTACACCTTAACTCAACCCATAACTATTAATCTGTGTATCACCACACGTTCCATGGCTTTACCTGCATCCTATTACATGTTGCTCCTTGGACAGCAGTTTGCTGTCTCTCCTTACTTTCCTTTCTCCTTTTACTATCTCTCTTGGATTTTCTCACCTGGCTCCATGCTGCCCTGCCATAGGCCAATGCAGCATTATTTATTATGCAATTGGAGTAACACATAGTCACAGCATACAGAAAGACATCCCACAGCACATCACCTTCATGTTGAGACACAGCCACAGCCATGACTATATCAGTGCTGGGAGCAGCACTCACTGTAACCATGAGGATCATTCTCTTAGGCACTCTTTCAGCATCCATACATTATCTGAAAGATGGAAGTCAGTGAATGGTCAAAAGATACAGCAGGCCTGTCTCAGCCCTGTCACTGTGACCTAGGGGAGATAACCTGATCTAGGCTCTAACTTCTTCCTCTACAAAATAATGAAATTAGAATAGATGATGCTGAAGATGATTCATTTTCTCATACTTCATGTCAGTTGGGGTTGGGTGTTTCCAGGCAACAGAAACCAATAGAAACCTTAAGGAACATAGGAGAAAGTGGAAGAAAAGGCAGGCTTTGTAAGGGTCAAAATTGGTAAATTCTCTGGGAACCTGGAAGCTGTGACCGTATCCTTAGTATTCAGCAGGATAGCTTGTAAGATTTGGGCGATTGAATAGATATAAATATCAAGTTAGTAGCCTAGGGTAAGACTTTCACACTGTCCCCACCCCCCAATAGTGTATGATTATAGTGGAGTCATTCTCTGAAATAAAACTGTCAAGTAACCAATAAAAACATAAGGAGCAGGTCAAGAGTAAGCAAAAGCAATAGACAATTGTCTGCCTGGTCTGACTGCGGCTTGAGCTGGCTGGTCATATTTGAATTAATAAAAACAAAAACCTTCCATTTGTTAAGGCCTTGTGTGTCAAAAATCATGTAGAATGAACTAAGCTCATTTTCTGTTCAGCTTTGCCATTTATTACTATTTACACTTTGCAGAGGTGCAAAGGCACAAGGTCATTAATGTGAAAATTTCTGTGAAGAAGCATAGAGGACATTAGGAGCACTGATTGACAATGCTTAAACACTTCCCCTCATCCCATGCTCTCCATCCTAGCCCCTGACCTTTAACTGTTCAAATGCTTCTCTTTGGTTCTGTACAATTAGAAAGCTGGATAAGATTTTCCGAGAAAACTGATAACATTATTTCCTTAAAGGAATGCAGCTACGGACACCAACTCATTTCTTGCTTCTTTGTTTCTGAGCTGTTTTGAAAGCAAGTCCATTTGCACAGCAATGGCCCCGATCCAGTTCTCACACCATGTAATTCAATAAAGGGGACAGTCAGAACAGCTCTCCGAGGAAGGGGATAACCAGAAATTTGATGATTTTTAGTCCTGTAATAAAGATCTATTAGCACTGAAATCTAGTCAATTGACATTCAAATGTAATAAGTTAGCGCAGCATTTTAATAATTCCCACAAAGTCCTCAGGTGCTTTGTCCACGAGGATAATTAACATCCTTCACATCTGTGCACTTGGCAATGTGCTTGCAAGGCCTCCTGATTTGAATTGGGAAAACACATTTCCATGTGTTCGTTGCCAACACAGAGCTATAAAACACAGCAGTAGGATTCCAAGCCTTAAGCTAATCTTAGCATCAGTTTGCATGGATCCTCCCAGTTCCTATATAGATTATAACGTAATGTTCTGTGTTATTTTCGTGTGTTTTAAGAAATAAATCATTGTTTGCTCCCAAGAATCTCATGTCTCCATCGCTTTCCACTCTCCTGTACAATACTGAAGAAATGTAATTGAATGCCATCATTGACATGGCCTCAAACTCAATGACACACACCTAGTCTTGGTCTTTGCTCAAACTTTCCCCATTTTTTGACAAAGATATTTTCTCTTTTTCCTAAAGGACATATTAAAACACAGACCTGAGCCTCAGCTAGAGAAATGCTGATTCAGTAGATCCAGGGTGGGGCATTTTTTAATAAACTGCAACATGATCCTAAGGCTGACAGTTCCAGGCCATCGGCTGGGTATTCCTCCTGCATACTTCACAGTGCAGTTGAAGGGTTTTGTGGAAGTCAACCCTGGTGTGGTGGTTTGAATAAGAATGGTCCATATAGGCCCATGTATTTGAATGCTCAGTCATCAGGGAGTGGCACTATTTGAGAAGGATTAAGGGGTGTGGCTTTGCTGGAGGAGATGGGTCACTACAAGTGGGCTTGTAGTTCTCAAAAGTCCATGCTAGGCCCATGTTGCTTTCTATGCCTGTGGACCAAGATTTAGCTTTCAGCTACTGTTCTACCATCATCAGTGCTGCCCTGATCTCACTGTTCTCCCACCATAATAATAATGGACCAACCCTTTGAAACTACAAGCAAGTTCATAGTTAAATTTTTTCTGTTATAAGAATTGCCTTGAGGGGATGGAGAGATGGCTCAGATGGCTGCTCTTACAGAGGTCCTGAGTTCAGTTCCCAGAAACCACATGATGGCTCACAGACCATTTGTAATAATAAGATCTGATGCCCTCTTCTGGTGGGCAGGCATACATGCAAGCAGAATGCTGTATACAAAATAAATAAATAAATAAATAAATAAATAAATAAAACTTTTTTTAAAAATTGCCTTGGTCATTGAGTCTCTTCACAACAATAGAATAGTAGCTAAGATACTCGGCTGCGTTTTTAAGTTGAGGATTTTTTTTAACATAAAATGTAATCTCCTAATGTGTCAATACATGCAAATGGCAGTATATCACTTCCTGTGCTATCATAATTTAAAATGAGTTCCAGAGCATAGTACATGGAAACTGTAGAAAGGAAAGACACAGAATAACAGAAATAGTTACAGAAAGCCACTCTAAAGAAAGTGTGATATGGAGCGTCCACTCTGAAGGTTGCATGGGGACAGGTAATGAAGCCTACCCCCCACTCAAGTTTGGGAATCTAATCTGAAGTCTCTACTGAAATCCTACAAACCAAAAGGGGATAGGAAATCAACCCAGTGCTCAGATCAGAACAGCCCTGAAAGAGGGATAAAAGAGAGTTCCTCATATTTCCCTAAGACATCACAACTCCAGGTTAGTTCTTACGTGAGTATGGGGTCAAATTCACACAGCCTGTACCACAAAAATACCTCAAAAGTCAAGGATGAGGTTACAAGTCCCTACTGTTCCCAATAGACTCCATATGGGCCACAGCAGAAGAAAGAATGTCACTTCTCTCTGAAAGTATGGAATCCAAACTAAGTCCTCACCAAACTCTTACAGATGCATTTGCAAGGAACATGAACTTGTAGTCAGGCAATATAAGCATGAGTACACACACATGTATGCACACATTTGACATGTGTGTGGAAGTAAGGCATCAAGAGAAAGAACCAGATGAAATAGCCAGCACCAAAATAATATTTAGAAAGCTGTTTTATTTGGAATTATCACTCAGACAAACTACAAATATAATTCCTTTTAAATGTTTAAAGGCAAAGTAGGTGATTCGGCTTCCTATTTCCCAAGTAATTACTCAAACAGAGTTAAGTGACTGAATGAAGAAAACTCAGATAACTGCTCCATCAAAAATGGTTGTCAAAATGAAGAGGTTAGGGAAAGTTCCAGAAGTGGGATTTAAATTATACTCTCCTAGAAATAATCTCTTTGAATCAAGACTCCTGGAGGTTCCTATGTTAGTGACCCTATGTTCTTTTTCTGAGCCATATAGAGCATGGCTTCTTCCTAAACAGTTCTCCTCTCTCACAACTGAGTGTTTGAGGAAAGTCCTGACTGATCTTCTTAGCTCCTGGCAAGCATCCCTGAATCCCCAGGAATTCTCATAGAAGAGCAAGAATGAATGGCTACTCAGTTATACAAAAAATCCTAAACTTCACAGTTGTTAAAAAGAATACATGTTTCCTGGAGTTGAATTTAGAAATGAATTAGAATTTTTAAACTTATGATCTATAAGTAGGCAAAGTAGCTATTGCTTTTTTATTTATTTTGTGTGGGGTTTTCAATTATGGTAACCTGAATAATTTGCATATCTCAGAGGAAAAGGAGATACAGAAATTTCACTACATTCTCAAAGAAACTTGGAGCCACAATCTCAAAATGACTATTAGAAGGCTTGTTTCTGATCCCCCAACTTTTACAAAAGAAAATGGCAAGACTGGAAACCAGAGAGATAAAATGATTTGCTTAACAGCACTGCCCATATTCAGAATGCTGTCAATGGCCCAGGAGGAATGTGTACCCACTCCAAACTCTGCCTTCAGTTAAGGTGGCCAAAGTAGATTATGAATACTACCTCGTGCATGTGTGTGTGTGTGTGTGTGTGTGTGTGTGTGTGTGTGTGTGTGTGTGTGTTGTATGTGCTTTGTGTATGGAGTGCAGGTCTGTTGTGGTCAGAGGAGAATCTTGAATGTCAGTTCTTGCCTTTCACCTTGTCTTGAGGCAGGGTCTCTTGTCTATGGCTGCATGCCCTGTCCCTATCTTCTGGCAGCAGCCCACAGGGATTATAGATGCCTGCACTGTTGTGTTCAAAGTGATAGGGATTCAAACTAAGGTCATCAGCCTTGACCAGCAAGCACTGAGCTGTTGCCACAGCCCCTGCTGTGATATCTTAAGAGATGAGACTATTTCTGAAGTTTCCTAAACATCCTCAGTGAGTGTAATCTTGAATCCCATTATACTTTGAACACTGAGCAGGTACCCAAATCCATAATCCTGACAAGACCTCAAGCCTTCATTCCCATAACCAACACACACTGGATCACGATTTGCACAGAAAAAATCATTATAAGAGCCTGGCTTTGAGAATTTTTTCAGCACAACTCAGAAAATTATAAAATATACATTAAGGCTGTTGCGTATATAGTTTGTCTTTCCCAAAGAGGTATACTTTGTTGGCAAACAGAAAGGAGAAGCAATATTTAGCATGTAACACAAATCTTAAAAGGTCTTATTAATAAAAAAAAAAACAGAGCCAGATATTCAGGGTGAAAGTTGAAAGATCAGAGGAATAGAACAAGCCAGCCATATGTTCTTACCGCTGGGAAATCCTCAGCCCAAGAGAGCTACTTCCTGTATACTCATGCCTATATACCTTTCTGTGCCCTGCCATTTTACTTCCTCTCTCTGCCCAGCTACATCACTTCCTCTTTCCACCCAGCTCTATCACTTCTTGTCTGTCTGTACAGACCTCCAGACCTCTATGGTTAACTAGTGCTGGGATTAAAGGCGTGTGCCACCATGCCTGGCTCTATTCCCAGTGTGGTGAACTCACAGAGATCCAGATGTATCTCTGCCTCCTGAATGCTAGGATTAAAGGCGTGTGCTACCACTGCCTGACCTCTATGTGTAATATAGTGGCTGCCTTTGTCCTCTGATCCCAGGCAAGCTTTATTTGTTAGAGCACAAATAAAACATCACCACAGTAGCAAAAGGAGTTTCCCACAGGTTAACTTGCAAGGGTGGTTTGGCAGGAAGATCCTAGCTGGGTCTGCTTCTTGCTGACAATGGGGTCTGAAATGGAATGACTTTGAAAGCATGGCATGGATGGTTTCATGTAAGTAGCAACTTCAGACAAGGTTTGTCTTTCATGAATTATCTGATGAGAAATTGCTTCACCAATAGTGTTCATACTCCATAAAAAAATGTGTGCTTCACACATCATTTGCCTGTTGACCACTTAGAATTGCAATTAGAGAAATTAAATAACATGAGTAACAAAGATTGAATGACTGAAGAAACTAACCCACTACTGTGCACCACACCTAAGACCATTGAGTTAGAGTAATCTTTATATCCAATTGCTACCATTTGTGTGATACTGGCTCACTAGGCATCCCTTTCTGATCTGGAAGAGCAAATGTTTAATAAATCATTGTTGTTACAAACTTAATATTTACAGGTGATTGACTGTATTTTAAAATAAATACCAAACAAGCACGTTGTCATGTGACTCGTAATAGGCACTGGGCTTTAAATGAAAAAATGAATGAAGTTGTTTTGGCAGGTGGCAGGTGCTGGAGA
This sequence comes from Peromyscus leucopus, assembly GCF_004664715.2. Taxonomy (NCBI): domain Eukaryota; kingdom Metazoa; phylum Chordata; class Mammalia; order Rodentia; family Cricetidae; genus Peromyscus; species Peromyscus leucopus. The sequence continues at coordinate 31,573,506 of NC_051079.1, read as the reverse complement.
ACACTCACTGAGTCTGAATTTGATTGCAGCCCAAATGTTCTCTTTCCTCCTCGCCTTCTCTTTGCTTTCTAATCGTCCCTCAAAAGAACCGACGACAAAAGAGACCTCTGAAGATTGGAGGGCAGCCCTTTTCTCAGCCTGCTTCAGATGGTGAGAAAAGTTTTGACAAAATAAAAGCGCACATCCGCTGGAAACAGAGAAGCGGGGGAAACATCCCCCTAGTGACTGCAAATTCAGAGTGAATGACGCTGGCAGATTTCCATCCTACCCACCAGCACACCGCTCCCACTTCCCTAGGAGTTCTCTGGTGAGCTACGGACAGAGGGTTCTTTCAAACCGTGGCTTACCACAGAACTTCTATTTACGGGGCCTGACAGAAAGAGAGACTTAAATGGTACCTTGACCATTTGCAGGCTTCCTCAGTGGCTCTGTAAATCTAGACGATTGCACTAATATCCACGCGCCTCATTCATCTTTAAATGGAGAATAAAAATAGCACCTGCCTCATGGCATCATTGTGATTGAATATGTTTCCACTTGGAATGGGCTCGGAAAAGCGCACGGAACAGAATGAGCTAATAGTACTAGCAGCAGTGAATAGCAGCTCCCACTAATTTTCATTCTACTCAAGACAAAGGCTCTTTGAACAGCGATCGGGGATAGATAGGATCCACATAGGCGAGCTATGTAAAGAATGACTGGACTTTGGAGTTACTGATTTATTGAATTAATTTCGGGAAAGTAGATTCAGTATTTGAGTTTTAGCCCGGGCTAAGTCACCACTTCCTTTCCTCAGAGGACTCCTGTGAGGGCTGAGGAAGAGTGGCTGATGTGTGCTCTTGAAACGGTAAGGGCTGGGCAGGAGTCATGACAGTCTTTCAAATAACTGGCCTTCTTCCAAATAGCCCCACCTTCTCTAGCAGAGATGCTGTGCCAGGCATTCTGAAGACAATCATCTCCAGTGTCCCTTGGAACACTGTGATTCAGAGAAGGATTCATTCATCTATGGGTCACCGGACTATCTTTGCCCTTGTGGATCAGTACACTATTAACCTGGCTTAGAAAGACAGTACCATTGCTTCAAGGGTCAACGTGCCCGATCTTGAATCATAGCTTCTTGGACACACAAATATAATAAAGTTTCTTTAGCCAAGAAGCGTCTTCTTAACTCTCCTAGCTTAACAATAACTGGTTAACTCAGTTCTAGTTCTGTTCAAAGCCTACCATGATACCTCTTACCTGCTCTTTTGAACTCCTTCATCTCAAAAATGGAGAAACTGAGGCAAATGGCCTAGAATGAAGACTTTAGCATAGCTCACCTTGCTTTTGTAATGAGCTGGCTGCACACAGGTTCTCCCAGTCAAGATCGAGTTAATTCTTTTCCTCCCCCTGAAGTTACCTGTCACCTCCCAGCTTCAGAAGAATATGGTATACAGAGACTGCAAAGTGCCACAAGCCTCTCAGAAAAGAATGGGGTCACTATTTTATGCGGGGCTCATTTCCTTCTGTGTTTCCTAACAGCATTCTTTTTTAATATGGCTCACTAAAAATAGAAATGGTACTAGAGACATAGCAAATAGGATTCCCTTGCTCAGCATCAGGAATGACCCTACAGCCTCTTGGGTCTTTTCCTTTGCTATCTTCAGCTACATCTTTTTCTCTGGCTTGTTGTCACATTGGAAAATTACTACCCATTCAGTGTTTGTGAGGTTGCCTGTGCAGGGTCCCATGACAGGGGCTAGGGGAGGGTAGACATATTCTGGCCATTGAAGGGAAACACCTCAGATTTCCCAGTAAAGATAAAAATTGGGCCCTATTCAACCCTCCTTAAGAGCCTCTGAGGCCATTAGTATATCAGAGAACCAGTAGGAAGCAGCATTTTACTCCTTCAATTTTAATACTTAATGTTTTAACTGTTTATTTGCTGGACACCTTTTACATTTAGATATCCCAGTTAAAGCCATTTCTGTTTTAAGGGAAATTCCAGTGGAAGGAGCTACCACTACCCTGTGCTTTCTATGATCCCATGGATGGTGCCTAGTGGTTGGCTAGATAGTTCTTTCAATCTTCATAAATACTGGAGTGATAATCATTTTAATTTTCACTTTACAGATATAAGAACAGAGGCCCAGAGAAGTCAAATCCCTATCCAGCTTGGAACTGGAACAGATTGACCCACCTCTATGCCCTGCATTCTTGACCAGGGCAGCTACTCACTGGACCTCTCACTGAGGAATATTCATCAAAAGGGTGAAACAGAATGACAATGAAAGCAAGGATCCTCTGTGATGCAGGCACGCTGTGTGAGCAACTTGCCCATCACATCCTTGACTCGTTTATTCTGATGTTCAATTTTCATAATGGAATGAACGCCTACTACAGTGAAACTTGGTTAACCCAGTGTTATTCACTGGGAACCCAGACTATATTAGTGAAATGCAGTCTAAATATGAGACCAATAAAAACAATGTCTCAAGCTTGTCTGCCCCTTCCAGCTCCTGGATGCTCACGACCCATATATGCTACTTGCCTATATCTTCAGAGAATGCAGAGTATAACAAGTAGAACTCAAAGCAGCCTCATCTGTGTCACTAGTTTCGAAGTTGAAAACAAGCATTTTGTAGGCAGGTGAAAGGAAATTCAAGGTGACTCATCCACATTTCAATATGCACCTTAGTGACCTCAAGTCACTAAGCTTCTCTGAATTTCACTTCCCTTTATCTATAAAATGGACATAATGATAGCCTTTAGGAATCATTTTAGGGATCCTTAAGTAATGTAAAGACATTCTAGAATTCTTAGTATTAAACTTGCAGAATAGACATTTGATAAATTGTAACTCTTGATGCTCACCTGGTACCACAGTTTATACTTCAGCACCAAATACTGAACCTTGAGTGTTCTTTTTTTTTTTTTTTTTTTTTTTTTTTTTTTTTTTTTTTTTTTTGGTTTTTCGAGACAGGGTTTCTCTGTGTAGCTTTGCGCCTTTCCTGGAACTCACTTGGTAGCCCAGGCTGGCCTCGAACTCACAGAGATCCGCCTGGCTCTGCCTCCCAAGTGCTGGGATTAAAGGCCTGCGCCACCACCGCCCGGCACCTTGAGTGTTCTTACTCCACTCCCATATTTAATATAACTGCACATCCATAATAATGTTAATTACAAGAGGAAAGTCATTAGGTCTTCTTTTAGAATTAAAACAATTGGTAAAATGTTAAGCATTTGCTAAGGCATATACCTGAACTAAATATATGATTTTAGGAGCCAAATTAGATTTCAAAATATAAGGTATTATGTATAATCACCATACAACTGACATTTCCTAAGACCCCAGTCTATAGGCAACTTTTTTATTAAGACTCACAAATATAGTAATCCCATAGTAAATTTACCAATTAGTCATTGTTTTCACTTGAGGTAATACTGAAGCTCAGAAAGATTACAATAACTGGTCTAAGTTTGATTAGCACATAAAGAGGAAAACCAAACCTGTTATTTGTGAAAACGTCTATGCTACTAGTTGCCCCATATGGATCTTGTCATCTTTGTTGGAGGGGTACCTCCTCATTACTTATTATTATAAGGGGAGGCAGCCTTGTACACTAAGCTAAGGAGGAAGAGAGTTATGTTTTCCTCCTTACGTTGCTAATTGGAGTAAGTTTTATGGCAGATAAAAAGGGAAGAAGACTCTAGGCTGGTTTCATCTTTTATAGTATTTAAGGCATAGAGCAGGATGTTTTGATACATTTGTAGTTACTGAAATGGTTCCAGCAATCGAATAAGTTTACAGCCATTATTATTCACAGTTACCTTCTTGAATGTTTGTGGGGAGAATACCTTAGCACAAAAATCTGGCTACAGAATGGCATGATCTACAACAGCCCTCTTGTTGGAGACTAACTCTCTAGGCATAACCTAGGGATCTGCATGCAGCTTTATATTCTTTGAACCTCTACCATTCCCTCCTCATTCCAACTATCATTTTAATCTGTTTTTGCTTATCTAAGGATTTTTACACAGTGAGACCATGCAGTACTTTTTATCATGCATTCTGTTTAGTCTTACCCTCTACTCTCTCTTGTCTTCCTCCTCTTCCTCTCAACTCTTGCTTTTCATAAAAATCCCTACCCTACTTTCATATCTTTTTGTTTGGTGGCCCATTGAGTTTAACCAGGAGGTCTATCTGTGTGTCCAGGGGTTTGGAACTATCAACTGAAGACAGTGACCATCCTCCCCAAATATCTATCTATAAATGATATTAAGCTGGAAGACGTAATACCCTATAAGTCCCTTCTCAATCTCTGATTTACTGTTGGCAGGCCCTGCCTTTTGCAGGCCCAGTGAAGGTAGCCACATCTACCGTAAAATCAGAATTATAATGGCTGTATTTTGCCATGAAGATAGTATTTCTCAATCCTTCTTCCAATGTTCTGGTTCTTACATTCTTTCTATCCCCTTTCACAATGTTCTATGACCCTTAGAGGGCGCAGTATAAATGTCTTATTTAAGGCCGAGTCCCCATTCATTACTTTTTCTTAGTACCTTGGACAGCCACATATTTGTACCTTTGCAAAGAGCCTTCTCTGAGGCTGAATGAAGCATTTGTCTATAGACATGAGCATAGATATTTTGAAGACAGTTTGATAATACAACAGTTTAGCTAAACAATAGTAGTCGATTCCCTCCTAGGGCCTTTGACCTACCTGGACATTTACCAGGTTTACATTACTGGCATGGATTCCCTTCTATGAAACAGGCCTCAAATCAAGAAAGTGTTTGTTTACTTCCATAACAGTGTGCCACTATTACACAGGTGGGCACATCTTACCTGGGAAGTTTTTCTTATAGTTTGTAGGGTTAACCACTGGGTAAGACCCTTAATGCTGTTTTTTCCCAAGCTGTGCACCTAGCACCTTCCATCACTATGAAGACCAGGCAGCAGTGATAAAATTTCCAGTTCAGGTCTCGCTGAATTTCTTATCTTGCTGAGATGTGTGGCATCTTTATCAATAGGGTTTTGTCATCTGGTTCTGATGAGCAACCAAGAGGAATGACATGATCCTGTATTGTTTGTGGGACCTCTGAGGCCTCCCTGATCAAGAACTGCTATGGAATTAACCTACTCTTGGCACTGAGATCTTTGTTTAGTAACTCACAGCTGTGAGTAAATTATCTAGCCATATGCAACATTTCACCCAAACTTTGTTATTAATTATATTTTTTAATTGGTTCACAACATAGGAGGTTTGCTTATGTTTTTTTTTAAATATATCCTTGATTTTGATTAATCTTCCTCTGTCTCCCCTCATCTCTTCCATCCACTCATCTGTCCCTCCCCCCAGTTTAAATATTCTGCACCAAATATTCTTCTCTAATTTTATTCCTTCTTATGTCATGAGCATGGCATCTTCCAAGTTCATCTGTGTTGAGCAAATGATGGAACTTGCTACTTTCCTCATTTCTGTAACAAAATACATTATAAATACAACTTAAAGAAGAGTTTATGTTAGCTTATGGTTTGATGATATAATCCATTTTGGTGAGGAGAATATAACAATAAAAATATGAAGCAGCTGGCCATGTTGCATCTGCACCCAGGCAGCAGAAAGAGAGATGAATGCTGCTACTCAGCTCACTTTGCTCTTTATATTCAGTCTGGTACTCCATGGAGTGGGCCTGCCCACATTTGTGGTGGACCTTTCTACCTCAGCTAATCCAATCTTGAAATTTCTTCACAGACACACACATAGACTTTCTGTGATTCTGGGTCCTGCCAAGTTGACAATCAATATTAATCATCACAAGGGTTAAATTCCACTAGATTCTATCCCCATCACTTTTTTATCTTTTGGTTTGGGTCATTATTTTGCCATTAATATTGGTGTGCATCTTCAAGAAATGCTTGGATCACAGGAATGATTAGTATTTTAGACATTATTATCATCATCAGTATTGTTTGTTATTATAATTATGATACAGTTATGCAAATAAAACCACTGAATTATACATGTCCTTACTCCTTTTTCTATATGGCTGTTTCATAAGAAAAAAGAAAAATGGCAATCATTAAGATTAAGCAAATAACATTGTTTAGGTAGTTTTAAATTGTCTGAAGTCCATCTTATTATTCCTCCTTTTTAGTGGCTAATCCTTCCTGCCTGAAGCTCTTTCATATTCATGCTTAGATGCTCCCAGACTAAATTTGTTTCCACTGTGAATAGAATGAAATGACATGTGAAAATTCTCTCGTCTCCATTTTCCCTTATTAGTTATATAATGTGACCTTTTGAAAGAGTGAATGCCTGGTTTTCTTTTAGTACTTTCTTTTGTACATCTCAAAATTACACAAACAGGATGAAGATTTGTGCCCCAACTACAAAAGCTTTAATGGCTCGGGATATGGAAGAAATATTGGGAATGCATCATTTGGTCCTCAGCTGATTTGAAGTCTCCCAAGGAGAAGCTGGTACTGCCCCTCCTTTATCTAGAGGCTGGCACAGTTTCCCACATTTAAAGGAGGCTTGACATTGGGCTGAGCTTGGGGAATCCTGCTGAAGAGAGGGAGGAAGGAATGTATGAGCCAGGGGTGGTGGTGGTGTCAAGGACATCACAAGGGAACCCACAGAAACAACTAACCTGGGCTCAAAGGAACTCACACAGTCTGCATGGACAACCAGGGAGCCTGCATGGGACTGACCTAGGCTCTCTGTATATGTGTGACAGTTATATAGCTTGGTCTACTTGTGGAACTCGTAGCAGTGAGAGCAGAGGCTGTCCCTTTGGCTGGCTTTTAGCACCCTATTCCTCATACTGGGTCTCCTTTCCAGCCATAAGACATGGAGAGATGCTTAGTCTTACTTCAACTTGATGTGCCATGTTTTGTTGATATCCATGGGAGGCCTTCCCCCTTCTAAACATAAATAGATGAGGAGTGGATTGTGGGGGGAGGGTTAGAGGAGGTTGGGGAAAGGAGTAGGAGAGGAGGGAGGGGAAACCATGGTCGACAAGTAAAATAAATGGATGAATTTAATTACTTTTTTTTTTTTTTAAAGATTTTTAATGTATACAGAAGAGGGCGCCAGGTCTCATTACAGATGGTTGTGAGCCACCATATGGTTGCTGGGAATTGAACTCAGGGCCTCTGGAAGAGCAGTCAGTGCTCTTAACCTCTGAGCCATCTCTCCAGCCCCAAATTTAATTACTTTTAAAACAAGGAGGCTTGAAAATGTATAAATGGGAGCTGAAGAGATGGCTCAGGGGTTAAGAGCACTGACTGCTCTTCTAAAAAAATGGGGTTTGATTCCCAGAACCCACACCCACATAGCAGCTAAAAGTCATCCATAATCCAGTCTCAGAGGCTCCAACATCCTGCTCTGGCCTTCTAGGATACTGAACACACATGATGCACAGGCATACATTTATGCAAAATATCTATATAGGTAAAATAAAAATAAATACATCTCAAAAATTTTAATAAAAGAAACATTTATAAATATAGTAGGGTTTTTTTTCACTGAAGAATAGAATGAATAAAAGAATTTTATCACAATACCTGCTAATGAGGTAATGAGGTCTTGATGCGTGGTTAGGCAGAACTAAAAAATATTCTATGCTCATTAGTTTCTGGACATATTAGGTGTAAAATGGTTTCTATGTGTTACTGTTGTACACACACACACACACACACACACACACACACACACACACACACACACACAGAGTTTGAGTCCCTATCACATACCAGGCAGCATATTACTAGTGTTTGGCATTATTTTATTTAATTTTCTCCCTAGATCTGCAAGTTTATCATTATTTTACCCACTGTGCAATGAGAAAGCCAGGGCTTAAAGAAGAGAGGGGAGGGGTCTGTGTGTACAGACCTGGAAGGTGTTAGAACTGGTGCTCTCCTTGACATGGTTTTCAGGAATACCATGGTCCTTCTGCTGGATTTGCTCCACATGAGAACTACACCCAAGATAGAAACATCTGTAGGAATGCAGAGAAGCTAAAAATATCCAGCCATTTCTGCAACTTGATCTGCCTGAAGGCTGGCTTCAGGAGTCTCAACACACTGAATGCCAAAAGACATCATTAAAACTCCATCAGTTTCTTGGAACAATTGTACAGCCATAGTTGATTGTTGGACAGATCTGAATGGAAAGGCATTTAATTGATAAACTTGGGCTAACTTATTGGAGATCAAAGAAAGAAAATGTTCCCTGGTGGACTGAAGATGTGTGCAATGCACATGTCTTGCTCTCTGAGGTCAAATATCATGTTTGCACAGCTACACCAAGAAGCTCAACTGGAAGGAATGGTCCATGAATATGCTGCATGTGTGGCCCATGATGAAGTCTTCATTCTAATTTGCAACTTTGGAACTTATGACCACTCTTTCTTCTACTGTGTTTCCCTTGCTTAACAATAATTAAGCTTGCTGCTCTCAAGATGCATGGCTCCTACTGCCCTGAGGGAAGGAGGCTGTCTGTGTGTGAAGACTCAATAGCTGACAAGAAAAGCCATTGGATTATCATCCATCCCCAGGATACCTGACTGCCGCAAACCTTTCTGCTCTCTCCACAGCTTGCCATCAAGGAGCCTGTCAGTGCCCAGAGCACAGAGACAATAATTCTGGCCTCCTTAAGACGGTGACTGAGCAGTGACTAAGACTTTCTTTCTAAGCTGTGTCACCAGACAGTGATGACACACATACAGACCAGCACAATAAAGTGTCACACACTGAGTGTTTAGTCTGCGCCTAGCAGAATTTGACCTGTGGAGAGAATCACAAAATTAACTCATTGTATCTGTGCTGTGATAATCTCCATTTTATATCTGGGGAAATGAAGCAGAAAAGTTAGTCCCTTGCCCATAATCACATACTAAGACTTCATGCCTTGGCTATCTTCCTGCCCATCAACAGTCTGAACTATAGGGCAGGTACACAAAGAAACACACACTAGACCATCTTTGACGGCAGATGATCTGAACTTTAAAACAGAGGAATACCAGAGAAAGCAAGTCTAGGAGGGTGTTTTTGAATCACACCTTCAAGTACCAACTCATTAGCAAAGATTTATCGATGTCTCTATGATGTTGCAGAACATTATTCCCTGCCCCTGGAAAAAAATTATATGCCATGAAAATTATCTAGTGGTCACATTTAAAACCTAAGATTGAATAGGCTTAATTGATTTTAGTATCATTTTGACATGTATTCAATATGAAAAAATATTGACATATTTTACAATCCTTATATTAAGCTTTCAAAATCCAATGTGTATTTAACAGTGCATTGCAATATTGACTTGTTCCATTTCAGGTGATCAATAAACACACATGGGTGATGGAGCCAGTTAGATAGCACAGCTCTGGGCTGTATTTCAGGAGTTAAAACAAATGGTGGTTTCAATTTATCAGGACTAGCAAGGGCAGAAGAGCACAGAACAAATAAGACTTGCAGAAATGTGTCAAACACAATGATGGAGAAGCACACAGACTATGTTAAGATGACACAAGACAGGCCCATAATCCAGCCTGTCATGGGGAGAGTAGGAAAGGCTTCTAAAGGCATATCTGAGCTGATTCCCGAATGATGAGTAGGAGCTGATCCTGTACAACAGGGAGGTTATTCCAAGAAGAGGGCCTTGTTGCCCCTGATGCCTGAGAGGTCACGGTCTGGAAAGTGTGGGTGAAACACTGAGGGGGAAATTGTGACATAATGAGAATGAGCGTGACTTGGCATCAAAGCTCTGTCACTACGTACTTTAGTGTCCTCATCCATAAAAAGGAAATAGTAGCACCCCTGCACATGCTCCCTTAGGGATGGCTTGAGCTAATGCTCTCAATGCTTCCAGACTGGAATGGGTAGGTAAGAATAACAACGAAGAAGAAAGAGCTTCCTACGAGATTTCAAAGATAACCAGAGGTAGATGATGAGATGCCTTGTGTTTCATACTGAAATGCTGACACTTTTACCCCTAAGTCAATTATTTAAAGAGGGAAGGAATACCTTTGGTTGACTTAATGAGCAAAGAAATATCACCTTCCTGACAGCATTCTAAGTACAGGGATGTAATGTTGGTCAAGAGAGAGACAGTTCCTCCTTCAAGAACTTGGGTTCCAGAGGAAAGGTATGGTCTAACCTAAACATCCAAGTCAAGAAATATGATAACTGTATTTTAGCCTAGCAGCTTGCATGGAAACTGTGTGGAAGAGAGGCTTCATCTATTAGATTTCAATTAATTGAGTAGCTTGAGTTAAAAGCTCAAATTTGATCATGTGATGGTGGTGCAAGCCTTTAGTCCCAGCACTCGGGAGGCAGAGGCAGACAGATCTCTGAGTTCGAGGCCAGCCTGTCCTACTATAAAGTGAGTTCCAGGACAGCCAGGGTTATGCAGAGAAACCCTGATTCAAAAACAGAACAAAAGCTCGAATTTACCTCAGAAGTCTTCCTTTTTGTTTGGGATCTACAATGATTTAGGAAGACCAAGGTTAGGTGCTGGTGATTGTGATGAATCAATTATGGTGACAACCCATGTAGAGAGCTTTTTGGTCCCTTAAATAGTACTTAATAAGATTCTGCATCTATAATTCTGACAAACTCAGTGTGGGATCTGATTCTACCATATAATTCCAACAGCGATAAATAGTAATTGTTGCTGTCAGTTTTGTCTATTTTTGCTGACCCATTTACCACGAGAAGATTTTTAAACACAAGTTTTCAAAATCAAAAAATGAGAATGATGCCATACCAAATGGCCATAATTTTTCTTGCTTTTATTATATTACAAGCCTGTAGAATTGTGTCTGTCATTTGTTCCTGACCATCAGACCAGAGTCCATCTTTGGACAGATCTAGAAACTCTGGAAATACATTTGAATTGTACTGCTTTCAGTCCTAATCAGCCTCAGTCTAGAGCACTGGTTCTCAACTTTTCTAATGCTGTGACCCTCTAATACAGTTCCTCATGTTGTAGTGATTCCCAACCATAAAGTTATTTGGTTGCTACTTCATAACCGTAGTTTGTAGCTGTTATTAATAATATAAATATCTGACATACAGGATATCTGATATGTGACCTCCAGTGGGGTCAAGACCCGCAGGTTGAGAACCATTGGTCTAGAGTGACATGGATAGATACCCATTCCCTCAGGTTGTCCACCCACTCCCTCAGGTTGTCCACCCATCCCCTCAGGTTGTTCACTACAAATCTCTCGCCAGTCTTACTCACAGCACCCCTCAGTTTCAGAAATGAGTGGAATCATGTCTCTGAAGTTCTGAGAAGGAGTGAGATACTGTTATCTACCAATTTAAAATAGACCAAGGTATCATTTTGTATGACCTGATAGGAGAACATTTGTTAACATGCATGTCCTGAAGTCTACTATGTGTTGAATTATTTCCCCTAGCAAATGTATCCACTGAGATCCAAGTGCTCCTTTCTTCGGGGTATGCCCCATGTTACTGTCTCAGCTTCAGTTCAATTGCTGTGAAAATACACTGACTAAAGCATCTTATGAAGAAAGGGTCTATTTTAGGTCACAATTCCAAGCTATGAGCCATCAGAGCAAGATAGTCACAGGGGCAGGAGCTTGAGGGAGCTGGTGATATCACATCCATAATCAGGAGCAGAACACAGTTAATTTATGCACAGTTCTAGATGTCCTACCTAGGACATGGTGTCACTAAGAGTAGTGGTTCCTCTCACCTCAATTAACATAATCAAGATAGTAATACCTGACTGCCCTGAGACATGCTCATAGGCCAATCTAATTTAGAAAATCTCTCACTGAGATTCCTTTCTCCGGTAATTCTGGATTGTGTCAAGACAGCAAATAAAACTAACCCCTAGGGATGTAAATAAAGAAGATGAAAATATACTGGAGCAAGTGGCTCACTAAACCAGTGTCCTTATTTGTTGTAGAATATTATTTTAAGTTGTCTTACTTTTCTTTGTTGCATTTGTTTAACTCTGTGATGTTGTGTCACTGTGCCTGCCTAAAATACCTGACTGGTCTGATAAAGAACTCAATCGCCAATTGCAAGGCAGGAGAGAGAGATAGGTGGGGCTGGTAGGCAGAGAGAGTATAGAGAAGGAGAAATCTGGGTGGAAAAGAGAAGTAGCCAGAGAAGAAGGAGGACACCAGGGGCCAACCACCCAGCTACACAGCAAGACATGGAGTTAGAGTAAGGCTTCCAGGAGTAAGAGAATGGGAAAATCCCAGAGGCAAAAGGTAGGTGGGCTAATGTAAGTTAAGAAAAGCTGGCAAGCAACAAACCAAGCTAGTGCTGAGGAGTCATAAGTAAAAAAAATGCTTCCATGTATTTATTGGGGAGCTGGTGGTGGGCCCCCCAAAGAGCGAAAAATACAACAACACTTATTAAAAGGAGAAATTTGGACACAAAACAAGCATGTATAGAGAAAGATGGTGTGAAAAGACACAAGGAGATAATCACCAATAAGGGTCTAGAACACTTCCTTTCCTTGCTGCCTTGAAACAGTGTGGGCATCTATGTTCCAGACTTCTAATCTCCAGGAATGTGAGACAGGAGTTTTTGTTGATTGATGCCACTCAGTTGTGGTGCTTTGTTATGGAAGCTATAACAACAACAACGACAAAAACAAAAACAAAAATACGACAAGCTCTGTGAGCCTGACTTTTGAAACTCTGTACATAATCCAATCAAAAAATGGTGCAAGATACTGATCTATAGATGTTGACTACAAAGACTAAGCAACAGAGAGAGCTTAGAGAGCTCTCTAAAAACCAGAGATAAGTGTGAATTACTTATCTGTTGCTGTGAGAAAATGCCATAAGCACACAACTTACAGAAGAAAGAGTTTATTTTAGCTTATGGTTGTGGAGTGTTGGGTCGCAGCTGGCTGGAGAAGATGGCAGCAGGCACACAGAACTGAGAGCTCATGTCTTGAACCACAAGGGCAAAGCAGAGAAAGGGAAATGGAGACAGGGAAGCAGTCAGTTCTCAAATCCTGTCCCAAGCTGCATACTTCCTCCAACAAAGCTACACCCATTAAACCTCCCCCAAACAGCATCATCAGCTAGGAAACAACAGCCCCATGAACTGGGGACCAGGCATTCAAATACCCAGAGACAGAGCATATGCGTGACACCTTCATTCAAATCACTACAGAGACCAATCATTTTTAATACTAATAACGTGGGATTAAGAAGAAAATAAATTAATGTGAAATAGAAAAATGGAAATGCAAATCCATCAGTGTCCTTATCTTTCAAAGTCATGCCTCAGTAGATAAATCTCTAAAGTTAATACTATGAAGAAAAATTGAGATGGCTATGGCTAATCATTTCGAGAATAATTGGGGACAATTGTGAATGTTTACTGTACTGGTTATTCAAATGATTCTGAATGTGTTTGTCAGTACAGGAAGATGCAACACAGAAACAGTGCTGTAAGTGTTGGAAAACTTGCCTGATATAGGACAAAATATTTGTCTCAAAACAGTAAGTATCCAAATAAACAAATGTGCAGAAACCAATACTTCTCATGTTAAAAGTAAATGAAAAAGCATAACTTTAAGAGTTCCATTAAAATTTTAGGAATAATAAAAATATATGAGACAACTTTTACAATTGTAAGTCATATAAAGACCATAAGGATATAAAGAAAGAATATGAATAATAGTATGACATAGAAGGCAAATACTGTAACTAATGTTAGCCTTTCTAAAGAAATGAATATATTAAATGAGGTTGGAATCAAAAGTAGATCTTAATATATGAAAAACACAAGATATAAAAATAAAACAGAATTTAAAAAGATATGAGTAAATTCATAATAAGTAGGTGGAACAAAACCAAAACAAAGTGGAATATCTAAACCCAAACACACAAGATGACTATCTAATTGAAAGCAGAACGTAACAAAAGAAGAAAAAAACCCATCTATACGATATGACAAGAGCCACAATAAAGATTCCGATTGTTTGAAGTTTGCATTAAAAGGAGCCATATTCTAAAATTACAACAGAAATACACGAGTTTAGGATCCAGGTCTTGATAGAAGGGAAAAAAAAAGATTGATAGTGACCATTGAAAAGGTCAGTCTGTCAAGAAGACATAGCCATGGGGCAACTGATGGAATTAAAAACAGAGTAAGGAATGACTGAAAGATTCAAAGGAAGGAATTAATATTACCCTGGAGTTGCAATCTTAGACAACAAACTGGGACGAAAAATCAGTAAAGGCCAAAACCATGTGAATAACCTTTTCAAGTGTGCCAGGCTAATTTCATACGGAACTCCACCCCCCACAACTGCAGCGTGCGATGTTTTCACAAGTGCATTCACCAGCACAGGCCACATTCTGGACAGAAAACTAACATTTTAATAAATATTAAAAGATTGACATCAAAAAGAGAAGGCTGTCTGACCACAGTGTACATAACATTATAAACAATTAAGTTCTAAGGAAATTCCAAAACCTAAAATTGGAGAGTAAACTTCTACATAATCTATACATATCACGGAAAGAATATTTCTAAGTGAATGATTGGCCAAACCTTAAAACATGGCATTTGACCACACTGACACAGATGAAAACAATCCAGATACTAGGAAAACTAAATTTGTTATCAAATACATTCCTACCAAGTGAGTTCTAGTACCTAATAGTTTTACTAGACAATTTTAGGAAATATTTAAAGATACAGAACAATGATTACATAAAATCCTTCAGAGAATAACTATTTACAATTCACTCTGTGAGGCCAGAAGAATGCTTAATAAAGAGCACTAGGCTGGCACATATATAGGTGCACGTAGTGCATAAATAAATATTTCCCAAAGAACACAAAGACATAGAGAATCAAAGGCAAGAAATTCCCAAGAGTGAAAACAAAAACGTTTCATAAACTGCTTCAGCCAAGAAGTATATTAAGTGATAATACACTGTACCTACTAAGATTTCTCTCAGATATGTAGTATTGGTTTAATATTCTAAAATCACTTTATGAAATTTGTTATCATGTGTCATATCAGTACTAGAATAAAAGAGGAAATTAGTTTTTTCATAAACATGAAAACAAAGTATGAGACTGGATATCTGCCCTTAATAAAATTCTAGGCAAACTAAGAATGTAGGAAACTTACTCACTTTTATAAAGGGAATTTATGAAAAATCAATAGCTAACTTTATCTTCTAATATTAGACAATCTCTCTAAAATGGAAAAAAGTGGAAAGATATTGTGATAAGAAAAGAAAAAGAGAGGTGTAAAAATTGGACAATAATACCAGAAGTTAGTATTATCTGTAAGTTAGAAATGATAGCTTATATATTTTATGTCCTAAAGAACATAAAATCAGCCAGAATAAGTAAGCAAATTCAGCAAGTTGTAAGGCACAAGCCTGATATACCAAACCACCTGTATGTTTATAAAGTAGCAGAAAAACATTAAGTAAAATTTTAGAAGCAATCCCATTTATATTGAATTAAAACATTCAGGAATGAATTGAAAAAATAATATGGAACACCTCTGCATTATACAGCACAGATGACTTCTAAAGCCAGACATGGAGGTTCTGTCTATAACCTTACTCTAGAGAGGTCATGGCAGGAAAATTGTGAGTTTTATACCAGCTTGAACTACACAGTCTTAACAATAACAACACAAAAGGATTCAGAGGTCATTAAAATATCTATAATCTGGAAAAATATACACATTATTAAAATGTTCATTTTAGCCAAACAGATTTGTAGATAAATGTAATCCTATTCATAATGACGTAACAAGTATTTTTTAAAACATTTATGTAGAAATGCAAAGATCCTGCATAGTCAAGCTAGCCTTGCAAAAGAAAGAAAACACAGTAGCAGTCTTTCTTACACACATGTACAGTAACCAAGGTAACATGGGAGAAACACAGACCCAGAAACAGATCTACATGGATTCTACTGAGAGTTTTAAAGAAACAAGTGGAAAAGGAATACACATGGCAATAAATCAAGTGAGAATAACTGAATAGCCTATGAAAATAAAATGGTCCCAGCTGGATCAGGAACAAAGTGGGAGAACAAGGAAAGAGGTACCATGATAAATGAAGACCCCATGGGAATAGGAAGAAGCAGAGTGCTAGAGAGGTCCCCAGATATCCACAAAGATACCTCCACTATAGACTACTGGCAATGGTCGAGAGGGTGCCTGAGCTGACCTGCTCTGGTGAGTAGATTGCTGAATACCCTAACTGTCATGATAGAACACTCATCCAGTGACTGATGAAAGCAGATGCAGAGATCCATGGCCAAGCCCCAGGTAGAGCTCCAAGAGTCCAATCAGTGAGAGAGAGGAGGGATTATATGAGCAAGAGATATTGAGACCATGATTGGAAAAAACACAGGGACAACTACCCAAACTGGCAGAAACACATGAACTATGAACCAATAGCTGAGAAGCCCCCATGGAATTGAACCAGGCCCTCTGGATAAGTGAGACAGTTGATGAGCTTGAACTGTTTAGGAGGCCCCCAGGCAGTGGGACCAGTACCTGTCCTTAGTGTATAAGCTGGCTTTTTTGGAACCTAGGGCCTATGCTGAGACACTTTGCTCAGCCTTGGTGCAGGGAGGAGGGGACTGGACCCTCCTCAACTGAATCTACCAGGCTGGGCTGTATCCCCAGGGGAGACCTTGCCTTGGAGGAGGTGGGAATGGGGGCTGGATTGGGGGGGGGAACCTGGGGGGTAGGGAGGACAGGGGAGTCCGTGGCTGATATGTAAAATTAAATTATAAAATAAAAATATTTTTTTTAAAAAAGAAAAGAAAACGAGGCTTAATATTTGCATAAACTACCCAAACCTTTCCAGTAAAACATAAAAGTATGTCTTCTACCAGGTGTGTTAGTCTTTGATGTTGTGACAGGACTCTGTCATCTGCCAAGTTACACTTGGGAGCCATACAGTCAAACAAAAACCACAAAGTCCATGTTTGAAGAAAATTTACAGTTTTATGCTGGTCTGTATTCATGGCTGTCTATGGCCGCATACAGTTCACAGGCTATAGGTTGGACTAAGATAAAGACAGTAAGATACATTCTAGTAAAGTCATTCTGTGAGTTCAACATGAAAAATGTTCATTTGTCAAAAAGCACCCATTAGAAAATGAATTGAAAAGCCACACACTTATAGGAGAAAATATTGTCAAAATATAATGAGTGAAATATTAGCACATAGGCTCAATGAATAACCCCCTCCCTCCACACAAATTTGATTAAAGGATCTGAATAAACTCATCACAAAAGAAGATATATTCATGGCTAATAGGCATAGGAGAAAGTGTTCAACATTATTAGTCACAAATGAAATGAGTATTACAACAACATGAAATGACTGTATGCCCTCCAGAATGGCTAAAATTAAGATGCCTGACTTGAAATGCTAATGCAGCTGTGGAGCAACTGACCTGTCATATGCTGTTGGCAATAATGTAAATGGGAGTACTATTTTGGAGTTGTTCATGCTAGTGCTTAAAACTAAACACATACCACCAAATAAGAAAAATAGATGTTCACAAAAGACTTGCAGTAGAAGCCTGACTCATTTATACTTGTAATAGCTCAGACTAGAAGAGCTGCGGAGTCAATCAACAGGAAAATAAACCCACTTTGGTATACTCCCACAACCAAATACTAGCTAGCAAGTAAAAGAAATAATAGATAGGCAGATGACAGTAGATAGACAGACAGACAGACAGACAGACAGATACATAGATAGATAGATCAATAGATAGATAGATAGATAGATAGATAGATAGATAGATAGATAGGTAGGTAGATAGATAGATAGATAGATAGATAGATAGATAGATAGATAGATAGATAGATAGATAGATAAAATGAAAAGCCATTTCACCAAACAGACACAGTATACCAAGAAAATGAAGCTTACATAAAGAAACCTATATGATATGTTTGGATTATGTGAATTTTTTATCAGAATTAAAATGATAAACTACTTCAACATTAAAAACCTTGGTCTGAAGGATGGCAAATTTTAGAAGGTAAACTTAAAATGCTGCAAATTAGTAAGATACAACCTCATACACATTTATTGAACAAAGTAGAGAAAGATACAAGTTGCCTCTAATATTGGGATGTGGGTATGACTACTGACTGTGAAGAGCCTAAAGAAATATTCTGAAGGCAGTGTTTCATGTCTTTAAAGGAGTTTAACAGGACAAGATATATGATATATTCCAGGCTAGCATGGGACTTACTATGTAACCTACGGACTTGAATTCCTAATGTTTCTGTCCTAAATGCTGGAATTACAGGCATGTGCCATCATGCCCAGCTCATCAAACTTTATGGACACATAATATTTGGCATGTAGACATTATTATATGCAACGTTTGTATAAAAAACTGTAAACAAATATTTAAGCATAGTGAATGGTACTTATGAGGTGGCTAGGAAGAAGTGTTCTACTATTTGTTGTTTATTTTAAAGTGTGTCAAAAGAGAAATGATTTGATGAGTATATTAAAGGATGTATCTCAATGGATATGTTAATATAGCAAAATTCTAATGGTGGGTGAATATATGGTGTGAAGTGGTTGATTTCTTGTGTTAATATGACTGTGCTAAGGGACACTAAACAACTAGCAAAATGTGATTTCTGGGCATACCTCTGTTTCCAACAACAATGAATGCAGTCTGCCCCTGGTTCAACTTACATCTTTCTGACAATATGATGGTACAAAATGATACAAATTTGGTAGAAACTCTATTTTGAATTTTAGTCTTTTCTTGGGCTAGCAATATATGGTATGGGACTCTTGCCCAATGCTGGGGATCATCAGAGAACCACAGCTTCCAGTTGGCCCAGCAATTATGAGGGTCAAGAATTGATATCTATGGTGGACCATGCTGCTGGATTCTGGCTGTGCTGCCAAGTAGTAGGCTATGTGTGTTCAAACATTCCATGTTACCATGGAGTTTTCAAGATGGGACCCCATTGTAGGATGAGGATCATTTTTGCCTTCAAGTTGTTAGAGAAAGAAGATTGTCTTCACTAGTTGGGTGGGAATCGTGCCGATGGCTTGTCTGTTGCTGCAATGTCCATGTTCTTATTACTGTGATTAGTGCCCTGATTCAGATTTGAACTGAAATCACAGCCTTGATTTCCTGGTCTTCTACTTTCAGATAGGAGAATATGGTTCTTCTTAACTTCCACAATTGTCTGAAGTAATTCCTCACAGCAAATCTCAGATCTGCATGCATGTTCTACTGAGTGTGTTTCTTTGGAAGCTGAGTGTTCTGGCTCATTTCCTGTCAACTTGACCCAAGCTAGAGTCATTTGGGAAGAGGGAGCCTCAATTGAGAAAACGCCTCCATAAGAAGATTGGCTTGTAGGCAAGTGTGGGGTGCATTTTCTTAATTAGTGATTGAAAAAGAAGGGCCTGGCCTGCTGTGGGTGATGCAACTCCTGGGAAGGTGGTCCTGGATGCTTTGAGAGAGCAGGCAGAGCAAGTTATGAGGAGAAAGCCAGAAAGTTGTACTCTTCATGACTTCTGCATTGCTCTGGCCTCCAGGTTCCTGCCCTACTTGAGTTCCTACCTTACTTCCTTCAGTGATGGGCTTTAACTGAAAGCATACGATAAAATAAATGCTTTCCTCTTCAAGCTGCTTTGGTCATGGTGTTTTATCAAAGCAATAGAAACTCAAAGACATTGAGTAACTCAGGGTGCTGACAGTGAAAATCTTTCATCCTTACTCTATTTGAAAATTGTATACTGTGAAACAAAGCTTGCAGTTTTCACCGGTGGGTCTCATACATTGCCAGTACTACCTGCTCCTGTTTCTGATAGGCTACATGACCTTGAGCCACTCTTCGTCTGAGCCCCTAGCTGCATAATATACAATTCATAAATCATAACACAGCTGAGCAAGGAGTGGGACACCCAAGGATCTGCAGGAAGCACACAATGTATCTATGTTTTATTCCTTCAAGCTAGTCAGTAAATTTTAACATAAATTAGAAAATCAGAGGTTGTGATAGTAATTAACATAGCACCTTTAGATTTCTTCACCTCCTTTGTTTGCTCTCCTTCTAATTAAAAACAACAACATATACTCTACATTGCAGGTTCTTTATGGGAACTATGTGTAGCTTTTTTAAAAACCCTGTGAAAAGAGCTGCAATCAGAATTATATAAATTCACATAAACAAAGCTGGTAGAAACCAAGAGCCCTAACTCCATATTGGAGACAGTGATGCACAGGTACTGTACACACCAGAAAAATCTATCCTATGCCTTGCTGTAGCTTGAGTTTTCCTGCCTTGCCCACAGTCAGGACAAATCTTTGTCACCCGCCAGTCCCACAGCCGCTCAGACCCAACCAAGTAAACACAGAGACTTATATTGCATACAAACTGTATGACTGTGGCAGGCTTCTTGCTAACTGTTCTTATAGCTTAACTTAATCCATTTCCATAAATCTATACCTTGCCACGTGGCTGGTGGCTTACCGGCGTCTTCACATGCTGCTGGTCATGGCGGCGGCTGCAGTGTCTCTCCGAGTCAGCCTTCCACTTCCCAGAATTCTCCTCTCTCCTTGTCCCACCTACTACCTGCCTGGCCACTGGCCAACCAGTGTTTTATTTATTGACCAATCAGAGCAATTTGACATACAGACCATCCCACAGCACCTTGCTTTTTTCAGAGGAGGAGAAGAATCCAAATCCCTAGTGTAGGATTATGCAAATCTTACCCATCAGAAAATAGTATTCAACTCAAACCTTCCTCACCTTTGATAGCCGGTGTCCTGCTGTGTGTGAAGGAATTAAAAAAGGAGTGCTGTTCCTCTCCGTGCTCTTTCAGAGGGAAGAACCATCACTCTGATGAACAGTAATCTCTACCAACCCTTAGTTCCAGAGCCAGGCTGCTTACTCTCTGTAGCCACAGACAGCTCTGATAAGGACCAATGCCATCCATGCACCAGAAGACATTGAAACTCACAGGATGGCAGAAGGCACCATTTGCATCAAAAACAGCACACAGCCCATTAAGTACATCCATTATTCAAGAGTCATACCCATAGAGACTTTTTCTTATAAAAGATCTTTTAGGAGACGTGCTTACTTCCAAACTGCTGATCAATTCTTCATAGTTTATATACAGTATGGCAACAATACGTCAATGCCTCTATTTGTCCACAGGTAGAAAATTCCAAAGCTGTCTGAAGTTTTAAGTGTCATTCAAGAGAAGCCAGGGTGACCAAAGAAAAACACCATGTTCCTGTATAAAAGCTAAACAAATCTGTTTGCTAAACAATGTTCTTAAAGTGCTGACTGTATTAACTTTACAGGTGCTTATTTGAACATCCATCTAATTCAGTTCTGTCTTAGCTTTCTCAAAGGTTTATTATTCTTAAACCAAATACTAGACTAAATTACAAGAGTAGCATTTTCCCATTACTGCTGTTTTAAAGGCTGCAAAAGACAATTATGTATACTGTATTCAGAAAAAAAAGTCATTGTTGCATCTAGAAGCAGGGGCAGCATAAATGATCAAATGTGCTCTCTGAATAAAAGCTGAATGATGGCTGGATTCCCTGAGTCATGACCATGTAGAGCCAGAGAATCTGAGATGATGATTTGGTGAGATTACTCACACAAATACATGTTTTTGCAAAATACTCTTTCAAAATATATTGATTGGCTTTATAATAAGAAACTTCATTGGAATTTCGGTCTTAATCATTTAGTTTACCAACTTTTCCCATCCATTTAGACACTCAATTTGCAAATGATTATCAAATGTTCAGTGTGCGTTAGTATTTGTATCAAGAAAGGAGGGACTGGAGAGAAGAATCAGTGGTTAAGTGTTGTAGAATAATACTTTAACTATATGAAGATGTGTTACATTTGTTTAGGCTGCATTTGTTTAATCATGTAAAGATGTGTTACATTTGTTTTTTTTTGTTTGTTTTGTTTTGTTTTTTGTTTTCCGAGACAGGGTTTCTCTGTGTAGCTTTGCGCCTCTCCTGGAACTCACTTGGTAGACCAGGCTGGCCTCGAACTCACAGAGATCCACCTGGCTCTGCCTCCCGAGTGCTGGGATTAAAGGCGTGTGCCACCACCACCCGGCTTGTGTTACATTTGTTTATCCTGTGTTTGTTTAGCAATGTAAAGATGTGTTGCTTTGCCTGCCTAAGGCACCTGATTGCTCTAATAACAAGCTGAATGGCCACTAGTTAGGCACTGCAGGGACAGGCAGGGCTGGCAGGAAGAGAGAATAAGTAGGAGGAGGAATCTAGGCTTGAGAGAAGAGAGAAGGGACAAGAGAACAAGGGAGAAAGAGAGGGAGACACCCAGGGCCTGACAGACACACAGGAAGCAGTGAAAGTAGGACACACAGATGAAGAGAAACAGGTTAAATTAGGTTATGAGAGATAGTGGCTTAGAAGTTGTAAGGCGAGCACTCATAATTGATAATAAATCTCTGCGTCTTGGTTTGGGAGCTGACTGGTGTGGTCCAAGAAAGCCTGCTACAGTTAAGAGCATATACAGCAATTCCAGAGGACCCAAGTTTGATTCACAGTGCCCACATCAGGAGTCCCCCACAACCTCCTGCAACTCCAGCTCCAGGGGCATCCAACTCTTTCGGTTTCTGCAGGCTCTTGCACTCACACGTACATACCTACACACACACACACACACACACACACACACACACACCCACACACACACCATGAGCTCACACCTAATTTAAAACAATAAAACTATCTAAAAATTAAAATAAATGAGGATTTTAAGAGACATCACTCCTACCTATAAGAAGTTTTATTCTTGAGAGATGCCACATCACTAACTATATTATAAGGTTTATAAATTACATATGATACTTTATAATTTTCTAAGTGTTATTAGGAAGCTACAGAAGGAATTATTAGACCATGCCTAGACCCAGGGCTATGACTTCCCCCAAGTCCCATAGCTGGTTAAAAGCTAAAACAAGAAGTAGAATCCAGACCTTTCTTTGCTCACACAGGCCTTTTCCTATGAGAGCACACAGCCTATATTTAGTAATTACATCTTGCTTAGTTAACTTGAAATATCCACTCCATGCTTTAAAAAGAACCCAAATCACTTTAGCTTCAAGAGAAAAGAGCTGACTTTCCTAATTGCTAACTTAACCAAGTACCAGAGTGTGGATGCCTTGTGCATAGATCACTACCAATTAAAGTTTGTAGAAGCAGCTGATACAGCCAATTTCGCAGGAAGAAACATGAAACTGTTGCAGCTACACTCATCTCTGTGCCTAGTGAGCTATCCAGTTTGTCTTGAAGGACAAGGCCCATGGGGCATGTCATACAGTAAATCTCAGACAGGTTTTCAGTCTCATTGCTGCTCTTAGGATGTCTCTGGATGAATGCTCTCTTGATCTAGCCTCTAGGACAGAAATGGAAAATGTTAAGCCCTACAGTCCAGATGAAACCCATATCTGTTCATAGTTCTACTGTCCACTCTTTTACAAATTGCCTGGAGCTATTCTCATGTAACAAACAATGGGTGTTTGAGCAGTGGAGGTGAGAAAAATGGGCCCACAATGCCTGAAATTATAACTGTATGATTTATTGCAATGAAAGTTGATCAACCTTGTTATAGAAACAGGAAGTTTCCTCATGCTTTGTTCCTGCAAAATGGACATAAAGTATTGGACAATTTCTGGAAAGAAATTTGACCATCTGAATTTTAAAGTATAAGAAAATAGAAGTGAAAGATACCTCTATTTTCAGTATAGGGATGCCATTTATACAACATGGCCATAGTGGTCCAGTGATGGGGTTGATACAATTATTGCTGTGCTCTCACTAAATATTGGGCACATTACTAAATAAATACAAGTATGTGGTAGTTTGAATGAGATTGGCTCCTATAGGTTCACATCTTTGAATACTTGGTCTCCAGTTAGTGGAACTGTTTGGGAAGGACTTGGAGGTCTGTGTGGTCAGACTTCACTATGTGGGTGTGGGGGAATCTGAACTCAGACCCTCATGTTTATGTGGCAGGCACTTTACCCACTGAGCCATATGTCTGTAACCTAGTGTTGTGGGGTAGAGACAGACAGATTTCTGGAGCTCTTTGGCCAGCCAGTCTAGCTAATCAGATTCACTAAGAGGCCCTGTTGCAAAAAATAAGATATAGGGACTGGAGAGATTGCTCAGTGGTTAAGAGTGGTTAAGAGCTTCCACAGGAGCCAAGTTTGATTCCCAGCACCCCATGGTAGCTGACAATTGTATGTGTGTTAGGATTACCATTTAGCTTGCATCAAGTTGACATTCAGTACAGTTCCAGAGGATCAGATGCCCTCTATCTACTGGTCTTCAAGGACATCAGGCATGAATGTGGTACACAGACATGCATGCAAGCAAAACAACTGTACATTTAAAGTAAAAATAATTTTTAATTTTTTAAAGAGTTAACAAGTAGAGTGATTGAGGAAGATACCCAATATTGACACCTGGCCTCTCCACATGCATTCTCCTTCTTACTCTCTCACCTGGCCTCTACTCCCTCTCCCTCTACCCTCCCCCTCCCCTTCCTCCTCCCCCTCCCCTCTCTCTCACACAACACACACACACACACACACACACACACACACACACACACGCATTTATGACAGGGTCTGTCATTTTCTTCAGGTTTGTGCTTAGAAAGTGTCATAATTTAATTTTTCTAATAGTCTCTAAGCACACTGAGCTTAGGAGAATGAAGAGATCATAGTTAAGGATTTGGCAATCATCTTTAGCTTGTCATGGACTTCCTTTAGAACAAAACTTAAAGAGTTAAATTGTTGCTTCTGAGTGTTTCACCATGAAAAGTTATCTCTTAAAGACTGATCATTCCCAGAACAACCAAAATAAAAAAAAAAGTATTTCCCAATATATTCAACCTCAAGACCTTAGTTTTGCCTTACGAATGTTAGTCTTTCACTTTATGAGGTAGTTTCTAAGAAGCTATTTTGAAATGAGATGAGTTTCATGTACACGGGTCTTTGCACTGTGGTTTGTAAACAGCTAGCATTGCATATAACTTAATGTTAAATATCCATTGTTAGAGAGTTGGTTAAATAAATGTTTGTGTAATAAGTCATTATGTAGACATCAAAATTATGTTTCTAGACCTTCCCATCTAAAGTTATGCTTACATAGTAAAACTGTTCATGCTGTATTTTGAATTCATTTTGTTGTTATTGCAACTTTTAATGTTTTCATTGTTTATATTTGTTTTGCATGGAATTGTGTTACATCGGGACATTTTCAGAGAATTTTATGTCATACACTAAGTGTTTTAGGTTCATCGTAAGTTCATAAGCAATTGTTAGAATAGAGTTGCTGTAAATTATTTACCATTTACCTAGTCCTGCCCCACACCACTCTGTACAGCTACAATATACTGTTAAAAGGAAATGACATTAATGGAATCAATCCACTAACCCTACTCAACACACTCATTTAATGTGTGTGTGGTTTTGTCATTAATTTTTTCATAAACACATTCATGTCTTGTAACCTCTACCACAGTCCAGAGGTAGACCAATTCCATCATGAGATCCTCTTGCCTTCTGTTTTAGGCAGTGGTACCTCCCTGGCAATGTCATATTCACCAGTGATATGTTCTCCATCTCCACAGGTTCCTGTATGCTTTACGAATGTGTACAATATGTAAGGTAGTTTGAACTTTTTAACTCAGAATACTTAAGTATTGAGGCTCATCTTAGCATCCCTGTGTTTCCATTCAGTTGCTGATTAGTGTCTGTATTCACTTGACCTTTCTGTTGTTGAAATGCATTTGGGTGTTTACAGCTCCCAAACACTCAAGCTGCAATCAACATTCAGATCAAGGCTCTCACATAAACATAAATTTTCATCTATCAAAGATAAATGCCCAAGAGAGAATTTCTGATGGTTAATATTGATGGTCAGCTTGAAAGGATATGTTATAGAATCATTTAGGAAGCAAGTGTTTGGGCACACCTCTGAAGATCACATAGGTTAGGTTAGCCTCTGGGAAGGCCTGGGAGGGACTGTGTAGATAAGTTAATTGAGGTGAGAAGAACTCTGCTAACCGTGGGCAACAGCATCTCTGAGCTTAGGTTCTTGAACTCGTAAACAGGAGAAAGTGAGTTGAGTTCTCGCATTCATCACTCTGTTTCCTGACTATGACCAGTATTTGGCCATGTGCCTCAAGTTCCTGCCACCATGATTTCCCCACCATGATGGACTGCACTCTCCCACCGTGAGTCCCAATGAGCACTTCCTTCCTTAAGCTGCTTTCATTTGATATTTTGTCCCAGAAACTTCTAAAGTGAATAGTGACTCGAGTGATTATAATCCGAAGAGGAGGGGAAGAAATGTTAGGATTGTATATGAAACTATACAAAAATATATGGTAAAGCAAATGAATTAAGACATTAGCAGTGGTTACAATTCGTTGGTACAATTAGAATTAATCTTAAAATCTTGTAATATTTTCTCTAATTTCCAAAATTTCTCTTAAAAATCTACACAATAAGCAAGCAATAAATGCTAGCAAGAAAGGAAAGAAGTGTTTGCATACTCGGTCACTAGTGTTTACTAATGAGCTTTAGGAATTTCCATCTTTGATTTTGAAGAAAAACATTCAATTACCACCTTTTACTCTGAACTAGAAAAGTAAAGTTTGTTTTGAAAAGTAAAATAATTTTTGTATAAATCAGATATTAAGCCCCATTAGTCTGTCGATCATACCTGTTTCCAGTTCTTTTCAGAATCTGATACTTCAAAAAAGGCATATTTATTTCCCTTTGGATCTTGAAGATAGTTTTCTGTTGGTGCAATATCTATTACACGTTTTCTGTCCTGGTTGACATCCCATGGTGCCCATTATTCTTCTCCCAACGTCTTCACATCAAGACAGAAGTAAGCTGCAGCTCCCTGGAAGGTAATTTACTGTTGTTTGGTCTAGCCTTCTGCCCTTAACATTGATTAACACTTTTGGATCTTTCCAAAAGCTACTGTGGCAGATCATATTTTAGTATGGTGACAGCCATTGTCTAACGGAGTTCAAGAAACTAAAGAACAAATTATCAGCCACTAATGTCCATGTGGGCTTTTCCTGTGACATTCCCACTTCTCAGTTACTTTTTGTTATTGGTTTACCACATAAATAAGTCAGCCTGCTGTTTTTATTTTTTTAATTTTAGACCCAATTTCCAAGCCATCTATTGGCAAATAACAATTTCATAGTTGCCTTAAAACAAAATTACATACAGTTTTAATGTTTTGTTGTATGTTTCTATAGTTGAGTATTTAATACACATTAATATTCTCTCTTGTCTGTCTCTATTTCTCTCTCTCTCTCTCTCTCTCTCTCTCTCTCTCTCTCTCTGTGTGTGTGTGTGTGTGTGTGTGTGTGTGTGTGTTATGTGAGTGTGAGCATGTGAGGGTCATAGCAAATGTGTGGCGGTCAGAGGTCAAAAACCAACTTTGTGAAGTTGGCTCTCTTCTGTCCCCTTCATGTCAGATCTGGGGACTGAACTCTGGTTGTCGGGCTCATGCAGCAAACATTCACCCACTGAACCATGTCTCTGCCACTCAACAGTGGCATTTTTATTACCAGCGATATCAAATCTGGAAACCTATCTTTGCTGACCCTTCAACAGTGCAGCCTTCCTTAGCTTTCAATTTTACAAGTAGCCAGAATGAGTTCAAGATCGCCTAAGAAAATCACAGTGAAGAAAAATGGTGAATTTGGGGTTTTATAATTATGAAGTTGGCCTCATGAGAATTCAATCTTTGAAGCAATTTACTAATGGCATTGCTTTGTTAATCTTCCTCCAGGTCTCTAAGCCTCCTTTTGCTTTGTTGAATGAAGGTGAGGGAGGCGTTGCAGGGCCCAGGAGAGCTAAGTGGCTTTGGCTGGAACATTTGGACAATCTATGATTGGGAAACTACAGGTCTGCACCCCACACCCATGTTTAGAAACCTCCCTTGAGGGTGGATGAGAAAATATTGAGTCCCACATCTACAAGACCTGCTTAGAAGGCACAACTCAGCACAGCCACCGTCTTCACTTTCATCCTGGGATGTAGCCCTGGGCACAGAGGTCATTGTCCTTTTTAAGCTTTCACCGAGCCCAGAGTGTTGTAGAGCAGGGAAAGCGAAGGAAGGCGTAGCTCTGCTAAGACAGTTCTCCAGCCCCTCAGTCCATTCCATCCAAACTTTCCCAAGGTGGGTAGTGTTTCCCTCACCACCTGCAGGGTTCACAATACAGGGGCCAAGAGGTAAGAGTTTCCCATCACCGAGGCATGAATTATCTCTTCCCTGAGGCTTTTACTAGAGAACATT
This sequence comes from Peromyscus leucopus, assembly GCF_004664715.2. Lineage (NCBI taxonomy): Eukaryota > Metazoa > Chordata > Mammalia > Rodentia > Cricetidae > Peromyscus > Peromyscus leucopus. Next base: position 31,545,140 of record NC_051079.1, on the reverse strand, counting down.
TCTAGTAAGGAAAGAAACTTAAAAGCATGTGTGGGAAGCATTTAGTTGGCACAGGCTAATCAAGCTAATGAATGATTCTGTATTCCAGAAGTTTCAACTTCTGAAGAAAGCCCTGACTGATGCAGTGTGAAAATGCTAGCAGCAGCCAGACAATGGTTGGTCTCCGCTAATCAGTTATGTTATTCCTCCTACATTTTAGCAAGCTTTCATTGAGTACCCCAAAGCATGTGTCATACATGAGTCAGACTCCCTGGCTGAAATGATGAGCAAACATGGAGTCAGAAGACAAGGCTGTCTTTCTTTCTTTTTCTTTTTTCTTGATCCTGGTTTATTGTTTCCTTCCTGATTCCAGATTAGATATTCATCTGAAAGTGAACTCTTTCCTTTTTTTTAGACCCATATTTGGTTTTTAGCCTACACCAAACTTTCAGAAAAAACACATGAGCCAGCCCTAAGTCACTCCACACATCACATTTATGCAGTGATTAATTCCACAGCAGTCAGAAGCCTCCTTTAGAATTTGTGAAGGAAGAAGGTAGTGATGAGGATCTTAAATACTGATATTTTTCCATCAATAATAATAAAGGAGACAAAAGCTGGAGCTGTGGCGGCTGCCTTGTGAGCAATAGGGCTGGGAAAGGAGTAAGTATTAAGGATGGGACCATGGGAATAGTGGACAAATCTCATTCTATTGATATGTCAAGAACTGTGTCTCAAACCATTTCTGAGGGAGAATTAGTCTTGGCCTGTTTACTAAATTTTGTGAGCAGATAATTCTTGTTTAGTTTTTTTTTCTTCCTCTTTTTCCCCCAAATAAAAGCTTCCACAACTTAAGCAAAAGAAAAAAAATTGAATAATTTACTTAAGAGCAAAGAGGCCACATTGCAAGTACCATAGTGGAGATATGAGCTTTGGGGGTGGGGAGTTATTTCTGCCTGAGGTTTTGGGGAGCGGACAGGGTAACAGTAGGATTTTATGGACCTGCTACCCCTGAATAATTCAAACTTTAAAATGATCTCAAATAAAAAGAGGCTAAGATTTAGTGTGAGGGTGATACATAGAAACCTGTCCATCTCACTGCTGGCTATGGGTGTTGTTGCTTTTATGGTATTCATAGCTATGACAGTTACAAAGGACAAACAAGATCTCTACACAAGTGCTTCCCCAGTCAAAGCCCATTTTCGTGTTCCCAAATATCATTCACTGGGCTCAGGAGAAAAATGGGGCTAATGATATGGCCATAGCTTCAGGGTGGCACATAACTGAGTCTGCTCAATGAATGCTGCCTGCCCTGGGCTATTTGTAGAGTGGATGGAGAAAGGCATGATGTTTCTTCTGGACTTGTTTGGTGAGGTTGTCAGTACATCTTCCCAACACAAGGGCCAAATCTACCTGGAAATATCAGAGAGGGAGGAAGATGAGAGACAGAAAGAGGCAGGAGATGGGTAGCCTCTTGGGAAGCCTCCAATCCAGCTGTCCCTAACTGAACCTAGGTTTGGGGTAATATGATCAGTTTGCAATACAAACAGGCCTTAGAGTCTTGATTAAGTTAATATCATTTGATGCATGGTTATGTGTTAAATGCCTATCTTTATACTACATAAGCCTGTCTTCAGGTTGCTTATTAATTTGGCAGATAATTCCTAAAATCCTGAGCAAAGTAGAGAATGTGGTGGTAGCTGTCTCAGAGAAGAGAGACATCAGTGTGGACCGGAGGTGAATCTTGAGCAGGGATATGAATTTATATATAACCCATATTTCATCCTTTTCATGAAACATGTCAACAGGGCATATTGAGAATGTTTGCTCACTGACAAATATCTACTCAAATAAACCAGTGTTCCAATCTCCAGTGACTCATTTCACAGAAAAAACAATTTCCTTCCCCATTATAACTGGAAGGAATAAATGAGGACCCGAAAAACGAGAATGAAAAAGAAAATTTTAAGAAGATATTAAGACGCATGGTGGTAGACATGGATGGTGGGCAGTTGTAGTATGCATGGCTGGGGTCAGTGGTGGTAGGTATAGCTGGGGGGGGGCAGTGGTGGTAGGCGTATCTGGGGACAGTGGTAATAGATATGTCTGGGGGGCAGTGTTGATATGCATGGCTTGGGGTTGGTGGTGGTAGGCGTAGCTGGGGTCAGTAGTGGTACAAAAAGCTGGAGGTCCGTGGTAATAGGGATGACTGGGGGCAGTGGTGGGAGGCATACATGTGGTGACGGGGAAGCAATGATGGCGGGTGGAAGGAGACGTGCTGGTGGTCATAGTAACAGGAACAGTGGTGACATAATGTGCTTTTGGCAGTGCTAAAGTGTTAATAGTGATGACTCTTAGAGATCATTTACTTCTCACTGTGCAGTGGATTTCTGAGCGGCAGAAAAGCTATTATCTTACTTGCTTGTAGTAGAGTATTATTTTAAGGTGTGTTACTTTTGTTTAGATTGCAATTGTTTAACTCTGTGAAGCTCTGTTGCTGTGCCTGTCTAAAACACCTGATGGTCTAATGAAAAGCTGAACAGTCAATAGCAAGGCAGGAAAAAGGATAGGTGGGGCTGGCAGGCAGAGAGTATAAATAGAAGGAGAAATCTAGAAGAGAAAATTGAAAAGGAGGAGTCAGAAAAGGAGGAGGACATCAGGGACCAGTCACCCAGCTACACAGCAAGCCATGGAGTAAGAGTAAGATTACAGAAGTAAGAGAATGGGAAAAGCCCAGAGGCAAAAGGTAGAAGGGCTAAGTTAAGTTAAGAAAAGCTGGCTAGAAGCTAAGCCAAGCTAACTCCGGCATTTATAAGTAATAATAAGCCTCCGAGTGTGATTTATTTGGGAGCTTGGTGGCAGCTCTCCACACACCAAAAAAAAAAAAAAAAAAAAAAAAAAAAAAAAAAAAAAAGCCAACCAACAACACAGACTCCTCACAATAACCCTAGGAAGTGGCCATAATCACTGTCTTTATTCTCTATGTTAGAGTCACAACAGAGATATGGGATGTTAGGGTTGAGATCACAAGGTCCTGATTTAAAACCAACCTGCCTAATATTAGAACTTGTGTATTTAATCACTATAATAGTCTGCCTCTATTACCATTCCCAAAGCTAATCTCTGGTACCTATATAGATATCTACAAAATGCATAAGATGTCTTGCACCTCAACCAAAATCCGCCTGCTGTGGCTTCTAACCACTGCATCTGAGGCAATTCTGAAACAGTTTCCAGACCCTGGCCCTTGATGGATGGCCTGAGGGTGTGCTAGTGAAAAAGAATCATGCTGGGGTTTTTAGAGAACAGATTTGATTTGTCAACCCTAATTCCTTCAACTTGAATGACATATTGAACACTTCATGAGAATTGCCATGTTACAGTTTGTGTATAGACACCAGAGAAGTGGATTCTCTTTAAAAAAAAATGCTTTCTGGGATGAAGTCTGTGTGTTATACTTGGTAAATACACACTAAACAGGAAAATGGTATTTTGAAAACATCACTTATGCAAGGATGTTTATAATTGGATTCTATCTGTTGAACATTACTTTAGACCTTCTGCTGATTTAGGTTTTTTTTTTTTTTTTTCAATTTATCAGGAATCCTTAGGTTCTGAGTCTAGTTCCAGAATGTGACAGAATCAGACAGTTCATTACATGAACTTGTAATTACAGATGTGTCCTAGTGACTTCTCTGTCAAAATCTGTTTAAATACTAAATATAGGTAATGACACTTGATTCTGAGACTGGTTCACTGTGCAGTCTATCTAGACTGGTGGCGGGTGCATTTACCAAAAGCTCTTCCACCTGCCACGTCTTTATACCCACTCCTCAAGATGGGAAAACTTACTCAGTGACAAACTACATCTAAGACATAGCTTCAGGATTATACTGGGACATTTCCAGAGATCCGATGAAAGGCAGAGACAGAAAAATACATGGTTCTTTGTGAAGCATCTTGCCTCACTGAACCTCAATTTCCACTTCTATAGAAAGGGAAAAATTATAGCCCACATCCCACTAGATACTCTGAGGAGTGAATAAAATAGTGCCTGGCATATACACTATAGTGTCTTTGTTGACAAATCATCATCCTTACTCTGTGACATGGTGGATGTAAAGTGCTCAGGTCATGGCTTCCAAGCTACTGACTGAGTTCCTGCTGAGACACCTGAAGGCCAGTGCCAGATATGGCTCCATCACTGTGGCTAGCCACAAAATCTTGGGAGGGTAGAGAAGAGAGAGGTGCTGGAGGAATGAAATCCCCAGTTGCAGGGTGGGGGATGCTGACATTTGTGTGAGCAGTGATCAGGTCGGGGCATGGGTAAACAACTACCAAAAAAGTTAATCTCCTATTCCACAAAGTGTGAACTGTGTATCCTTGTCAGTGTTTCCTGGGGTGTCTCCCAGAGACATCACACACACTTTTTAAGAAAGCAAACCAAATACAAATTGTTGTGGATAAAGAGTTCATTTTGGTACATTGCTTAGCAAACAAATACTCAGCCAGTCTCTTTAACTTTTTAAAAATGGTTGCTAATGGGATGGAACAAAGGGACCAGGGACATGGCTCAGCCTATAAAGCTGAGCACGGTATGTATGCATGAGACCCTGAGTCTAGATGCTCAGCACCTATGTAAAAGCCAGGAGTAACTGTAACTCCATTGTTTGGGGGAGTAGAGAAAGTGGCTCTATAGAGCTTGCTAGCTAACAAGTCTAGTTGAATAGATGAGCTCTGGGTTCGGTGAGAGACCCTGTCTCAAAGAATAAGGTGAAGAATGATACAGGAAAACATCTGTGCCAATCTCTGCTTTGACTCCACACCTGCACCCAAATGCACATATATACATGCATATATAAACACACATGCACACACACACATTCACACACTAAATGGAACAGAAGAGAAAAAGAGTATTAAGTATCTTAGAAAATTTCTAAGGACTCAGTTACATTACTCTAAAGTTGATATGTCGAAAGTCTAAAACTGAGGTTAGTACAGGGCTATATCCAAAGGTAGCTGAGCAAGCCAGGGGGAGCAAGCCAGTAAGCATCATTTGATATGAGTCCTTTGGAGAGAAATAGCTAAGTCATGAGTGCAGGGATGGACTCTGAGCCCTCAGGAAAAGAGACAAGGGAGAGCTTACCTTCCACTCTCAGCCTTTCATCAAATAGGAACACAGAAGAGAGGCCTCACCACAAACTGGCTCTGCTGGCATTTTGACCTTGAACTTCTGGCTTCTACCACTTTCAGAGAATAAATGACTGTTTTTCAGCTACCCTGTCTATAGTGTTTTGTTATGGCAGTCAGCTAAGACACAGGGCTGTGTGCGATGACCCACATCAGGGACATTCCCTATATGGTATACAGAGAGGCTGGAATACTAAGTTGATGCTAAGAATAAGAACAGCAGACACAAGCCTGGACCTGAATGATGATATCTGAAATCCAGTCCTGTTGAGTGGGAATCATCCAGGATGGCTACAAAGATCCAGGATTTGGAATTTCCATTTCTTCTGATACGTGGCCAGGAATGAGAGTCATAACCATGTAACAGTGAAAGGTAGGGAAGAGGTGGTGTCCTAGTTAGCTTTAGCTGTCACTTTGACACAGCCTAGGGTCACCTAAGAAGGGAGTTTTTCAATAAAGAGATGTCAAAGATCAGATTGACTTGTAGCCGTGTCTGTGGGGCATTGTCTTGTTTGATAATCTGGGTAGGAGGGCCCAACCCATGGTGGGCAGCACCATTCCCTGGGCATGTGATCCTAGACTCTAAAAGAAATCTAGCTGTTCTGGTTTGGTTTCCTATTAAAGCATCTTGGAGGAGGAAACTGCTTATTTGGCTTCCAGGTTACAGTCTATCACCTCGCCAAAAGAAGTCAAAACAGGAACCCAGAAGCAGGAACCAAAGCAAAGACCAAATGATGAATGAGAAATGATGCTTACTGGCTTGCTCCCCCTGGTTTGCTCAGCTACCTTTGTGTATAGCCCAGGCCCATGCACCTAAGGATGGCACTCTCCACAGTGGACTGGTCCCTCCTACAGCAATTAGCAATCATGACAGTGCCCCACAGGCATGCTATGCTCATAGGTCAATTTGATGGAGACAATTCTTAAATTATAGTTTCCTCTTCCCAAGTGTGTCTATGCCTGTGTCGGGTTGGCAAAATCTAGCCAGCACACTAAGTGTGAACCAGTGAGTGAGGCAGCGAGCACTGTTCCTCCGTGGTTTCTGCTTGAACTCAAGCCCTGACTTCCTCCAGTGGTCGACTATGATCTGGAAGCATAAGTCTAACAGACCTTTTGATCCCTTCAATTGCTTTTCATCAGAGTGCTTCATCCTAACAACAGAAAGAGAACTAGAAGAGGTGGATATGGACAGTTTTGTACTCTGTGTTACAAACACATTTATACTCCTCCATATTGTAGGAAAGAATCTGCATGGGCATGGTACTAATAGCTTATTATATATACATTGTTAAATATTTATTTTAATGGAGCCCCACTATTCCCCTGTCTAGAAGACACTGAGGGGAACACGGTTGATATCAGACACACTAAGTACACTGAGTGTTCTAAGAAGTGCCTGAGACTAGACATCCAGAGAATACGGGAAATGGTAACAAGAATAGCACAGATCTCACAAGTCTCAGAAATGTGGCCGATAATCCAGAGACCTACAGTTTGTTAATGTGTTGATAATAAGTGACAGTTGAATGGTCAACCCCAAATGGGACATCCATGGTACCCATACCTCAAGACCCCAGGGAACATCACAGAAGAGGGAACAGGAGAAGATCGATGTGAAATGCTGTCCTCTGAACAGGATGTGGACTTTGGACTCACTGCAGCATGGTTACATGCACAAAACCTATCCAAGGTGAAGCCCATAAAACCAGTCAACATTTGAGGAGGCTGCACTATTTGGACTTGGTGACAAGAGATAACTAAAGGCAAGGCATGGAACAGTGAGGGGGCTGTGTTGGATAAGAGCTTCCTAGTGAAGGGGAAAAGGTAGTTGGATATGCTAAGTGTGACCAAAGTACATTGTATGCATGTGAGAAATGGACAAAGAACAAACTTTCATATATTAAAGAAGAAAATGGAGGATGTGCTAAGCACACAAACAAGGGCAAGACTAAGTTCTGGAATGATCTACTGTCTGTGTTTCCACTTCCCCCACTTCCAACCCCTATAATGCTCCCTGACTGCAAATTAGATGTAAGTCAGTTTTAAAAAATATTTTAGTCTGTTGTCTTCTTAGGTCTCATAGTGCAACTTAAAGACACAGTTCTTGTTCCTGCTCTTTGACCTCTTTGGGGACAGACATCATGAGCTCCAGAGTTATAGTTACAAAAAGTGGTCTGGCATTGTAGTGAAGTCAGCACAGATCTTATGACCTGCCAACAATGAGCCTTAGTCCATCTACCTGCCTTCTCTGAAAGATTTAATGTCTTTACCTTGTAGAAAACAGTGCTAACATTGTGGGATCTGCCACCTTCTAAGCCCCAGGTATCCATTTGTATTGTATTGTATTGTATTGTATTGTATTGTATTGTATTGTATTGTATTGTATTGTATTGTATTGTAACTTGATACTTATAACACTAATTCTATTTTTAAAGGCAGGAAAATTAAGGGAAGATAGAAAAGGAGAGGAGGGGAGGGAGGGAGGGAGGGAGAGAGGGAGAGAGAGAGAGAGAGAGAGAGAGAGAGAGAGAGAGAGAGAGAGAGAGAAAGTTTATTCTACGTCCTAAAGAGAATCCTCCAGTTGCTCATGACAGTGTTTAGAACACAGCATTGATAGTTCCAGCTATAGCTGTGGGAGGTTAACCGTGGTGACCTGCGCTGAGCACAGACCTTAGAGCACAGTACTTAGTCACAGAATTGTAGCAGCCACAATTCACTGTTGGAATAGTATCCATTGTCTTCACAGTTTTTCTTTCGGATGGACCTGGGATAAGAGTCAGGGTTCTGTGACAGACCACAAGGGACTAGTCATGGGGGTCTCTATCAAGATAAGGGTTTTAGGAAACTTATCCCCAGGTCGACACTAACTCCTTCCAAGAAAACAGAGTAGTCAATTAAGCCTCCTACTTTTGAAAAGAGAATGCTCTGGTTCAAATATCTATACATTCCTAGTTGGGTGATCTGATCAGATCACTTAACCCCTCTATGCCTCATGGCATAGGCTGAATCAGAATGTCTTCTCTGATGGTGGTTATAGGAACTAAACAAATAGGTTCCTGACTTGAAGCATTAAGTATATGGTAGACATTATTAATATAATTTACCATCTTTAAGGAAGTCTTTGGCCCCTTTGCATGGCCCTGTTACGCTGATGGTAAAATTTAGGCCTACAGCCATCCAGGTTTGCTTTGATGTCTGCTCTAGATCAGCAGGTGGTCTGACAAACACTTGACACATCTCCTGTTCTGCGGCATGATCTTCTGCCCATAGGCAAAGAGCATCCACAGAAGGCCGGAACAGGTGCCCTGTTATCCTGCCGAGACAGCTGGTTATGCCCGGAAGATCCAATTAGGGCCTGTTGCTCCTACAGTAAACATAGTCTCACTGTTCAGCTAGGACTGAGCCAGAGCATCCTCATATTCTGAGTACCGGGCAGACTTCATAGTGTGTGATGGTCTCCTCTATGCGGGAACTTCTCAGTCACAACAAGAATGTGAAATCGTAGCAGTCCATCAGTCAAACAAGCCAACTGAGAGCTCAAACCCTGCAGAACACGGAGGTCTCTGCTCTTGTCATCGAGGGTGCTATGCTTTTCTGTCTTGAATATTTATAACTTGAAACATAAGGCTGGTTATTAATAATTTATTCATAAAAACCTCCATTTGTTGGGAATTTACTGTGTGCCAGGCAGCATGCTGTCCTGTATATACATTGCTATTTCATTTCATCATCATTTAGTGAATAAGTACTCTTATTGTCTGCAGCCGAGAGACCAACAAACTGGAAGTCGAGGGCTAAATAATTGATACTCTGTCCAGTAGCAAAAATTCGGCAGAGGCAAGAATTGAATCCAGGCTGCTGGACTTTGGAGTGCTGAAACATTACTCATAACTGTCTCCAATTTCTTTTCAAATACTTAATGGTGGAAGGGTGTGTTATTTTAAAGTGTCTTCCCCACCCGAGACCAGTATTTCCCCAGTGCTACAATACTGCTGTGTTTATCGTGAAAGCCAATGAATTGATAGAAGCCATTCAAACAAATTTGCTTTCAGACAAACCTTGCCCAAATACATCATCAGTTCCTTCAGGAAAGGGCTCCGTGAAACTGTAATATCTACAACAACAGGGACAGCTGAGCAATTACCTGGAAAATGCAATGGATGCCGGTGGCTTTGGGAATCATTTAAGCCAATCAACCCTTTCCTCCCAACGGCAGGGCCCTATGAGGCGCTCTCTTTTGCTGTCGTTTTTTTTTTTGTTTTGTTTCCCATTGGCAGAGCTTTCCAAGTAATTGTTCCATCTGTCCACTTCAGTTTGCCTGAGTGGTTGCAGCCAGAGGACAGTTAGAAGTCAAACATCTGACACGGCAGAGAAAACAAATGTGTGGGAGGCAGCAGGAAAAGAAATTGTATCCATTCTGCCTTCTGTAGCTGGGCCAGAGGGCTGGGAGCTAATGAAGGCACCAGTTGTCCCAGGGAGGAAGGGACAATTTGGGAACAGGAATGGGGTAGAAGACTGGGCCAACTTCTTTGTTGGAAGTTCAGAGTTGACGACCAAGAATTACCTGTGCTCGACAATGGAATTAAGTACTGAGATAATCACCAAACCAGAGATAATAAATGCGGAAGCAGGAAGTGAGCAATGGAAGCCTGGGATGACTTTATGCAGCATGCTTTGCTCCCCTCTTGGCTAGACACTTCATATAGATTTTGACCTCCCAATATCTCTGTTTAATAGTCAAGGATACTGAAGCCCAGAGATGTCAAGCTACTGGCTCAGGACCACACAGCTAGTAAATAGCAGAGCCGTATCTTAATCTAAATTCCTTGCTTTTAGACACTGTTTCAGACTACCTAAACCAGGGGGCTGACCAAGATGGAAGCAGGGTTGTGGAGAGGAAAAAGATAAACTGAAATTTTTTTTTAAAAAAAAACATACTTACTATTTACTTCATTCCATGATTTGTATGCATTAACAATTAAGATGATTAAAGGTGAAACTAGATCAGTACTTTAATTTATAAAATCATAGAAGAATAAGGCCATGGTGTTATACAGTATGTTAGTAGGGCTGAAGACATGCTGTGGAGAACTGGTGGCCTGAGATAGGATGGAACTGTGTCATCCAGGCTGAACATAAACTTGTATGCTTCTTGAACCTCTCATCTCAGCCACCACAGAGCTAGGGATGCAGGTATGTGTCGCCATGGTTCATGATACTAACTTCTAGATGGAGCAAATTTTTTCAGGGCCTTAACATTATGTTCCACAGAACTTAATGCTTCTAAAGATGTCTAGTAGCAAAGACAAGTTCATAAAACTACTATATCAAATAACATTAAACAGATCTAAGACTTCTTAAACAAATTTTTAAAAATCTAAGTCTCCTCCTAGCATCTATTCTGCAAACACCCATTGTGAATATCCTAGAGAGGAATGTGAGCAGAATACTACCTGCCCCTTTCAGCATGGAATGTTGTGGATGTGTCCACTGTAGTTGATGCCTTTACTCTGTGTCTTTTGTGATACTGTGGGATGGGGGCTCTCTTCAAACATCAGCACTCACTTGTCATGTTGGGTGGGATTCATTGATAAACCCATTTGTTTTTATATTTTTATTTTTTATATGTTTTTATATTTTTTTAGACAGGGTCTCACTCTATAGCCTAGGCTGACCTCAACCTTTCTAAGAAAGCCATGTTGCATACATGATAACAATCCTCCTGTACTGACCTCTGAACAGTCCTCATGGCAGATTATAGACAACAACCCCTACCACATCCAGTCCAAATTCTGAACAAGGTTTAAAATGTTGATGACATTGCCTTTATTCATGGCTTCATGCCTGTTAGGCAAGCTCTACTACTGAGCTATATCCTGTATCTGATTAATCATCTATTTTACTGAAGGGTTCATGAAGAGCAAAAGTCCACACAGAGAATGAAACAAAAATTTGGTTAAATCTGAAGGAAGAGATTTGGTCTGTGTTCTGGGACTGGGCAGTAGGTGCTTTCTGATGCAAAATATAGACCACACAACTACTCTGACTGATGATAAAATGGGGATAAGAATAAGTCTTAAAGAAGACCACAGGGAACCCAATAAATTTTAAATAGATATGTATGAAAACCCAAAGTTAGACAGCCATGGTAGATTACAAGCCATGAAATTCATTTTACAGTTGAAAATACCTTTTCTTTATAGTTTCCTACCTTCAAATGATACAATCATATTTAAGTGTTTAAGAACCTTGGACTGAAGTCAAGGTCTGGCCTGAGCCACAAAGAAAGAAAACTCATTGGCTCTAGCTTCCCCTGCATCCTGGCATGGAACTACTTGCATCTATCTGGACAGGATATAATAGATGTTAGCCCAGGTCCAAAATGGTGATTGGGAGGGTTCAATTCATTCACATTTATCCATTTGTACACTACACATGTTTATCTATTTGATTGACAGCTTGCTCCACGTCAAGCACTCTTTCATCTTGCTTACTCACAGGAAAAGAATGTAGTCATTGCTCAAAAACACAACTCCAATGCATTGGATGGATGTCACTCCAAGTCAACTTATTAAATTATTTCATCTTATTAAACAACAAAGGTTTTGCACAAAAACCTTGTATAGAGAAAGGGCTACAACCAGGGAGGGTGATATCATCCAATGCTTATTTCATAACTGATGTACCTCTAAAACACAACATACACAAAACACTTTCTAACCTGCCACCTCCTGTCTCAGTAAATGGGAAGTCCATTTTTCTAATGACCTAGGCAAAAACATGTTGGCCACCACCCTTTGATGTCACCTTCCTTGTACCCTAATTTCTGACTCTGCTAATTGTATCTCTTGAGTAGACTTTTTATTGCTGTGACAATACTTGGCAAAAAAAAAAAAAAGTTAAGGAAGGAAGAGTTCCGTTTAGCTCACACTTTAAGAGGACAGTCCATCATGATGGGGAAGTAATTGTGGCAAGAGCTTGAGACAGCTTGTTGCACTGTATTACCATCACAAGCAGAGAGATGAATGTTGGTGGTCAGCTGGCTTTCTTGCTTTTATTCAGTCCAGGATTGCAGCCTGTGGAATGCTGCTGCTTTCAGCTGTGGGTCTTCTCACCTGAACTAACAATCTAGAAGCCTCCCCACAGATATTGCCAAAGATTTGTCTCCTAGGTTATTCTAGATCCTGTTGTATTGACAGTCAATATTGACCATGATAATTCTATCCCTTTCAACTTGATATGCAAACATCACTTTTATACCAACACCTTCTACCCCTTGTCCACATAGGCGAATGGCCCTCTTGTAATGGAAAACTTATTCAGTCTAACTTCAGCTGGAGATGTAGTCTGACTCCCTTGGACCACAGGTGCACTGACCTCTGTGTGCATCCAGGCCCCTGTTTAGAGCCAGAAACCCCTTTCTTTACCATATGAGTTTAGACTCTCTCCTTTCAAATAAACTTGGCTTTTCATAAGTTAGAGCCTTTATGGGCAGAGTTTTGCCCATAAAGATGCCTTCCCTATTGACCCAGAGAACAGCAAAATGCTTATCTTCCATGGTGCTAATCTCTTTAACATTTGCAACTGACTTCTCAGCATCTTCTTTGTCTGCACCTTTAAACTGCCTCCTTTCTTCCCCAACCAGCATGCCTTTCCTGTCAGTTTGCTTCACTTGATCTCCCTGGGTGTGGACCTGGATAAAATCAGTGAACAGTAACCATGACAGCAATCTAAATACTATCCTGTCTGGAGATTACTTCTGCCTAACAAATTAGTCCATAACTTTTGGCCTCAGCCTCACTCAGATTCATAGGAACACTGGCAGTATGACTCCAAACTATTACCAAGACATCACAGAAATGGCTTCTAGCCAGTTTTTCCTTTGTGACCTCATGATCTGGGCTTCATCTCTCCATTTCCTTTGGCATTCTGATTTTTAAAGTGCCCACCAGAATAGACCATTAGGATCTGTTTACAGAATTCCAGGGCTTTTCTAGCCCAAGGTCCCAATGTCTTCCTCATTCCTCCTACAAACCAGCTACAAAGTCCTAAGAGTCATACAGTCAGATTTATCGCAGCAACAGCTCCACTCTTGGTACCAATTTTCAGTATTGTTTCTCTAACTGGGTTTCCCTTCCACTTTATGTTTATGTTTATGCAGTGGTTGCAGCAGCCACTTTATACACCAGCACTGTATCAAGGTACCTTTCCCTTGCAGCCTTACCAGTATTTGGTGTCATTTGTTTCCTTGGTGATAGCCATTCTACCTGGTTGCTTTTCTACAAATTTTCTTTGTTTAAAACTCCCCCCAAAGACTTTTACTATCATTCAGGGGACAAAGTGAAAATCCTTACATTTAGATCTAAATGTCCTTACATTTAGATCCAGTATGAGCTGCTCGGTCCATAGTCCATCTGTCTTCCGCAGCTACTGCACCCCTCTTGGCCATTGCTCAGCAGCCACCACAGCCTTCTTGCTGCTTCTAGGACACAAGTACGTGCCTGTTTGAATGACTGCATGCTTGGTGTACCGCTATACCACAGTTACTTCTCCTGTCTCAATCATTCATTTGTTACACAAATCTTAAAGGGTCTTATTAATAAAATCAAACCTGGAGCCAGTTATTGGGGTGAATGCTGGAAGATCAGAGAAGCAGAACAGGCCACAGCCACCTCGCCTCACCAGTTCCTCAGCTGATCCTGTTTCCTCAGACTGGAAGCCTCTGAGTCTTTATCCAAATGGATCTCAGCTGAACTGCTTCTTGAAAGCCTGAAAGCTTAACCAGCCTAGTTCCTCGCCCTCACGCCTTAAATACCTTTCTGCTTTCTGCCATCACTTCCTGGGATTAAAGTCTCTTGTTACCATACCTGGCTGTTTCCAGTGTGGCTTTGAACTCCCAGAGATCCAGATGGATCTCTGCCTCTGGAATGCTAGGATTAAAGGCGTGTGTACCACCATTTTCTGGTCTCTATATCTAGTGGCTGTTCTGTTCTCTGACCCCAGATAAGTTTATTAGGGTGCATAATATTTTGGGGAACACGATATCCCCACATTCATTTCCTTTAGGTCTCTCATCTACGGCCATTCCACCCTGAATGTGTCCAATCTTGTCTTTTAGGTCTTTATTCAAATACCTCCTTTTGCTTGCTCTTTTCCCCCTTGAATCTAGCTTCTCCTTTCCTCACAGAATGTGGAGCTCTCTAACCACCGACACAATTATTTATTTCATTAACCTCCATCCCTCCCACCCCTTACAGTGAAGGCTTCGTGAGAAGAACAGCCTTGTATCTTACTTTCCCGTGACCTCGGCCCCATCAATCTTTGCTGAACAATGTATTAGATGAACACACGATGTGAGAGGATACAACTCCACACCAGGCCAGCAGCTAAGAGAAAGAACACAGCTACAATGACAATCAGCCCCTTTCATCCTTCTGGCCACAATAATCGACCTTTCCCTCTACTTGCTATTCCCACATTTCTTGGACAGAGCCAGAGGAGTCAGAAGGTGGCTTTGGCCCTGTCCCCTTTTTCTTGGCACCCCCTTTCCTGTTACATCTGAATCTGGATCAGCAGGGTTCGTTCCACAGATGAGCCAGATATTTCTTATCTTTTGAGGGCTCCCCCATACCTGGTTTTTCCAGAAGATGCTCTTTTTAGCCCCTAAGACTCTAGTCAGAGAAGAGGTTTTCTGCTATGCGAGAACTGTGATCTAAGAGATACACGAGAGGGCAGAACTCCAAGCCATCAAGAAAATGAGTCACAGCCTTTCCCTGCACACTGTCCCTCTCTACTGTGACCTTTTGTACTTGGCATGTGTCTTAGTTACTTTTCTGTGGCTATAATAAAATAACCTGACAGAATCAACTTAAGGGAGAGATGGTTTATTTTGACTCACAGTTCTAGGATACAGGGGATGTGGCAGGGAAGTCACAGCCAAAAGAACCTGAGGCAACTGGCCCTATTGCATCCACAATCAGGAAGAGTAGTGGATGCTTGTGCTCAGTCACTTGCTTTCTTCTTTTTAAACAGGTCAGGGTGGTAGCCTAGGGAATGGTGTCACCCACGGTGAGTAGTCTTCCCACATCAATTGGCCTAATCAAGAAAATCTCCTACAGGCTTGCCCAAAGGCCTCTCTCCCAGTGTTCTGAGATCTCATCAAGTTGGCAACTAAGATTAATTAAACTCTACGTGTTTGTAGAGTTTTAGGGGTAAAAAAAGAATCTACATTTACTAATTCACTATTAATGAAGAATTCATTTAAAGATTTCTTAGATTATCTATAATCAGTATAAGTCCTTCCCTGCATAGAGGCCCCATAGGAACTCCACAAGGCTATTTGCAAAAGAGGCGCCTGGTAGAGATATGAGAACTACAGGGGCCTTGATTCAAGAATGAATGACCTTTGTTCTGATTCCAGCTTTGCCACACTCCACTCTCTGACCTTGGCGAGCCTCTCAGAACCTTCTGTGCTTTCTTTCTGTTTAACATCTGAGCTCTGGGGCTGTTGAGAGCACTGTATTACTTGTGGTTATCTGGAGACTTATTCCTTAACAGAGAGATAAAAGCACACGTCTTAGGGGATTGGCAGTTTTGTTCATTTCTCTGTGTGTGACCCTGCTCTTTTTTTCCCTATTGTGGCTACATATGCCAAGGGGAACAGGTATCTTTTCTTTACAAGGAACCAGTGTAGACTCCACTTAGCACTCTTCCTTTGCTTGGGATCCTGCAATACACATGGAATGACCAATTCTTATAGTACCTCCCATGCTTGCGAACTGGGTCATGACTTTCTACTTCTGCTTTCTGTCAGACACTGTTTTAGCATCTAAATTTGGAGCTTCTAATTGTATGTCCTTCACGTCCACAGCAAGGAGAGGATGTTGAGGATGGGAGTGAAGGACAGGAATGGCCGACAATGCTGTGCCTGCTTAGCTGGCTGGATTCCCATCCCTTCTCTGTGGCATGCTTTTATTTCCCTATTTGCAAATATTCTTGGTCTTTCCCATCTTGCCAACTTTTTCATCATTTTCTTCTTTCAGCAAGAAAAAAAAAAAAACAAGAAACATCTCCCCAAACTTCATTTTCCATATAGCTTAATTAAATTGATGGCAGCTGTCACAAAATAAAATAAAGGCCCCAGAAATAAGAAGGCTGCAAATCCCAGGATTAGAGCACCCCCGAAGTTATAAAAATTCTTCAAGGCATTTATTTGCAAATTGGACTCCATTTGCATATTTCACAAGCATAATACAAATGTATTATTTATCAGTTGGTCTAACCATGTCTGTAAAAAAAAAAAAGAATGATGGCAAATTCTACCTTCATATCAGATCCTCACTGTAAATCTATCCCTTTCACTTGCAGGAAAATGGACATTTTCCACCCTGCTCTTCTTGACCTATTCAAGATACTCTAGTATCCATGCTCAGTCACATTTCTTGGGTCTATTTCATTGAAAATAAAGGCCTCAAATATGCAAAGCCATAAAATAAAATGTCAAAGTGGCCTGATCCTATTGGCCAGATCTCATCTGTCCACTTCGATGACACTAACCAGAAGATACTTTTGCCTTTAGGCAGAAGTGTGACCTCACCCTCAGATAGCCACTGTCGTCAATGACTCAGGCTTTCAGAGTTGCATGCCAGGATGACTTGTCTGGCCTTTATGTACAAGCATGAGAAGAAATCCAATTTGAATTGTACCTGGTTCTGTGGTTGATATATTTCTTTCAAAATTTACCCCAATATCTGCCTCCGAGTTTGTTTTTATTAATAGGACCGTTTAAGAGTCGTGTTACATGGTTCCTGTCAGTTTGGAACTCCAGGGGCTAGAGAATACCACACCTCCAGATCCTAAACATTTGATCATCAATAATTAGCATCACATAACTATTCAGGCCACTGTTCATTTCTGTCACTTGTGTTTTATGACTCACCATCCATTTAAAACCCACAATTCATTAAGTATGGAAGCTATTTAATAAAAAAATGCGACTGCCCTCTTCAGTAAAATGTAATAAGACAGAAGATGCCTAAAATGGAGGCATATTTGCTACAGCCTCTATTCAGAATTATTTGTATGAGGCTTCTTTTGTATTCTTCAGCATGTTAGAGGACACTTGTGTCCTTGGAGAGCCACATGGTGTCTTCTATATTATAGGGAGTGTGATGAAGAATTGGCTTGTGTCCTGGCTCCCTTCTGCTTGCTTCTTAAACGAAGTACCTAAGCATTGCTTTTTGTCCTATGGGGAGGTCTTCCACCATGGGAGTAAAGATCTGTTCCTATTCCTTTTATAACTCAAATAGTCCCTTACTGGTCCAATAGGCTCAATGGGGGGTATCATGTTCTAAAGGTGAAAGGATACATAAAACACAGGTCTTGTCCTCAAAGAATTCAGAATCTACAAATAAGGGTGTAAATAGGTTATAAGGTCATGCTGCTTGCCTGTGATTCTGACCTTATGGCTAAAGGTTGGAAATTATGAGCCAAAGAAGCTTTTAAAGCAATTTGTTTCCTAAGAAAAGGACTTTTTTTGCTGTGTGAGAATGAAAATTGATTAAATTACAGAGAAAGCGTTTTATTTCTCCATTTGTATACAGGGACTTTGATTTAGCTGTGCCTAACTAAACAGCGTCTTTAAGCAGTGTTTTTCTTGAGATTTATGTGTATCTGCTCTGAGTAACAAAAGACAGGCAGTTGCTGTTTTGGTTCAGTGGCTTAAAGACATCAGAGCCATGATCTCAGTGGTTGTTTTTCCCCCCCTCTTTGGACTGCCAGAAGTCTGCAGTAGCTCCTATCATTACATCCTGTTTCTGAAATGAGAACAGGAGCAATGGTACAGTAGAATCTGTACCATTTTTGCGAGAACAAAAATGTTTGCAGCTGCTCCTAGCAGGGATAGGTTGATGCACAGACCCACATGGGCAAGGGAGTCTGAGATTACAAGGCTCTTTTTATTTAAGTAGAGGGTCTGTGTGAGGGTCAGTGCAACTGGTAGTTAGTCCTGAACAAAAGGAGAAATCACTTAGTAAGATACAAAGGAAAGTACAGATTCTGTGGAGATAACCAGGTGTGCCAGGCATCATTTTACTCTTTGTACAAAGTAAAGAGAATTGCGGAGTAGAAAGAGAATTATCAACCATCGAGGGAGCTGGGTATGTTTCTAGCACTGGATTTTGATATAGAAACAACAGTATTATAAACTAAACCCTAATGAATAGTTTTGATAGTACTTGTGATTCCAAAGTCATTACTGTGAGTGATTAGTCTCAGAACTGCTGTTAGAAGATGCAACATGGTAGTAATTTGTGGCTTAGAACAATTGCTTTTACTGGCTAACACTGCCTTAAGCTGAAAGCCTGGTCTGTGGAATGGGACAAAGCACACATTTGGGAAGCAAGTCACAGAGATGATGGAATGTTTTAGAAGGACACCAGACGTCTCAGTTACTTTTCTGCTTCTGTGATAAATGCCATGACCAAAAGCAACTCAAAGAAGAGTGTTTGTTTTGGCTCACAATTTCAGAAGAGGAGTCCATGATGATGTGAGCAAAGGCACAGTAACAAACAGCAGGTATGAACTCGGGAAGCTGAGGGCTCAAACCATATCTTCAATCACAAGTGCAAAGCAGAGAGAACTAATTAGGAATGACACAAGTATTTTACCTCTCAGAGCCCACCTGCCATGGTGGACTTCCTCCAACAAGGCCACACCTCCAAACCTCCCCAAAGGATGCCATCAACTAAGGACCACCTGTTCTCATACATGAGCATGTAGGAGGCATTCTTGTTCAAACTTTCTCACCAGGGAAAGCAGGAACATTTTAAGATTTAGAGCTTTTATTGGATGGAAGTGAAAGCAGGAAAATTGTTGTGGAAAGGAAGGTGAAATAAAGACACAAAACATATCCAGTGTCGAAGAAGGCACTAATAGATCAGAGGAGGAACAATAAATGAGACAAATACAAAAATTACAGATTTAAACCTAACCACATCAGAAAACTCAGTAATTGTGAATAGCATATACACTGCACTTCAGACAGAGATTTGTAGATTTGATATTCTTTAAAAAATCCAACTACATGACTCCCACAAGAAACATACATTAAATGTAAATATATGATTAGGACAAAAGTTCAAGGATGTAAAAGTGTGTGCCAGACTAATGCTAAGTGAGAGATGCCTAGTAATGATGAGGCAACCAATTCACTAAGAGGAAATGACAATCCCAAATGCTACTATGTCGTAGCCATAGAACTTGAAAAATAGAAAGAAAAAAAAAACTAGCCGAAATAAATGAAAGAGGAATAGGCAAGCTCACAGTCACATTCAGAGATGTCAACACTCCTCTCAGTAATTGATAGAACAGAAAACTAATATGGATACAGAATGCTAAAGCAACAGAGGCCACTTCCCCTAACTGATATTTATAAAACATGTAACAACAAAAGAGTATGTTCTTTTAAAGTGCACCTGGAACACTTAACAAAATAGGCCATATTTTGGACCAGAAGATAACTCTCAATAAAATTGAAAACATTTAAATCAAGCCAAGGATCTGGAGCTACAGCTCCGTGGTAGAATACTTACTTAGGCTTGGATTCCATGCCAAGCTCTGAAAAAATCCAAATAAAGCATTTTCACTGACAATAATGAAACTAAATTAGAAATCAATATGAATGCTATCTCTGGGAAATCTCCCAAAGATTTCAAAACTAAATAATACATCAGCCAATAGGCCAATAGCAGATGAAAAAAGTTAAAGGGGAAATTAAAAATTAATTTGAATTAATTAAAATGAAAACTCAATATATCAGAATTTTCAGTATACTACTAAAATAGTACATAACAAATTCTTATAACATTGATTTACCATTTTCCACTACTATAGCCACCTGAGGAATGTATGAAACAACCCACTTAGCTCACAGTTTTGAAGGCTCACATTTTAAAGTGCATGGTGCCAGCTCTCGGGAGACCCCTGCACTATTGTTACATAATTAATGGAAGGTGATGCTGTGGTGGCAACACAGGTGAGGTGAAGAGGTCACACAGTGAGACAGGTGATCAGGGATGTGAAGGCTATGCTCCAGCTCAATGATCCCTTGAAGGAAGCTAACTGGGATTCCAAAAGAGCTACTCTCTGCATTCCAAGGACAGTGAACCAATTATTATCTTGCATTAGGCCCCCCTTTAAAGATCTTGCCATCTCACGTTGCTACACTGGTCAACAGGACTCTAAAGCATGATGCCTTGAATGATGAACAGTATCCAAACCATGGCAAATGCCTATGTTAGGAAAGCTGTGACTAAGTCATGACTTCAACGTCCACCTGTAGAAAGCAGACACATTTAGTGTTACTCCTTTGGAAAAGAGAACACAGTACCACTATCAGAGTTATGCACATAACTCTACAGTTCCTTTCTGTATAAAAAGCATAAGAAAATATTATGAATAGCAAAATATCAATAAATGTGATAACTTAGAAAAATGTTTTTAAAGTTGCTTGAAATTACTCAAATTCTTAAAGCCACTCAAGAAAAAAGTAGATAACCCAATTAACACAATGCCCAGTAAAGAAACTGTATATGTAATTTTAAAAACCACACAAAGGATTATACCTAGTGAAGTCCTGAGTGAATGTGTATTGTTGACCTGAATGGGGCCATGTCAAGGACCAATGTGTCAGCCCCAACAAGAGTGTTAAAGCCTTCCCCAGGTGGAGCTCAGAGGGCTGGCAAAGTCTTTCTTGGGCCTGAGTGTGAATGTTAACAATGTAAACAGGCAATTTCTTCACAGATTTTTACCACCTCAAGACTGCTATCCTACAGAGCCTGCCTCTACATAGATTAGCTAAACCTGCCTCCCTGCTCAGCTGTGTATAATAAACATGCAGAACTTCTGCAGGACAGGAGCTGCTCCATCCGAGACCTCAGCTCACTGGATCCTGGCTTTCCTGTTTCTCTGTGAGTTTGTCCTTTCTTTGTCCCCTTGGCACAGGATGCAGTCATTGCTAACTGATCCTCTCAGGTTAGTACTTCTTGATATCTGTTTCTCTCGTGAGGACTGTGTCCATTTGAATAGCGCCACCCCTCCATGGGCCCAGAGGGAGGGGCACTAGTAGGAGGTATGGCCTTGTTGGAGGAAGTGTGTCACTGGGGATGGGCTTTAAGGTTTCAGACACTCAAGCCAGGCCCAGTGTCTCTCTCTTCCTGCTGCCTGCTGATCTGTGAATAGAACTCTCAGCTACCTCTCCAACACTATGTCTGCCCATGTGTGGCCATGCTCCCCACCTTGACAATAATGGACTACACTTCTGAACTGTAAGCCAGACCCAACTAAATGTTTTCTTTTATTAAAGTTGCTGTGGTCATGGTGTTTCTTCACGGCAATAAAACTCTAACTAAAAACAAGTATAAATGCAAAGTCTTAGCAAATACAACCTAATAAGGTGTCAAAAGAATAATATGCTATAATGAAGAATAAAATTTTAACATATAGAAATAAATGTAGCCAGGCAGTGGTGGCACATGCCTTTAATCCCAGCACTCAGGAGGCAGAGGCAGGTGGATCTCTATGAGTTCAAGGTCAGCCTGGGCTACAGAGTGAGTTCCAGAAAAGGTGCCAAAGCTATGCAGAGAAACCCTGTCTTGAAAAACAAAAAAAAAAGAAAAGAAAAAGAAAGACATATAATTACTGTATAAAGTTAAATATTTACATAATCTAGCAAGCATTTTTAATTCTAAAAACTTTAAAGTACACATATACATTATACAATTTCAAAAATCAAAAATTAAGAAAGGAAAGAGAACAGACTAGGAAGGAAATAGAACATCTTTAATCTGATGAATAGATAAATGCACCAATGGAAAATCAGCAATTAATATTATACTTAATGGTAATAAGCTCAATGGTTTCCACCCACCACCCTAGAAAACAACCGTTTACAAAAAACTATAATACACAATGTCTTAGGACCTTCCCAGCACCAGGATGGATATGAAGCATTCTGGCCAGTAGGGAGGCACGTGCCTTTAATCCCAGACTCTGGAGGCTGAAGCAGGAGGAATGTGTAGTTTGAGGCCAGCCTGGGTTACAGATATCTTGTCTCAAAAACAAAGCAAACCAAAGAACAACAGAAAGCCCCTGGGCATCCACCCTCTAGTAAGGACAAGGAGAAGCAGGCTTGTGGTAGCACATCTCTATGGCATTTCATAAAATGCTTAACGTTGCTTTCTGTGTGGCCTGGCCATTCCACTGTTGGGAGTTGCGACACAATTAAGGATCCCACAAATACTTATAGCCAACTAAGATTAGCATTTTTACTTATAATGGCAAAAATTGAATGCAGGTGAACAGATGAGCAAACTATGTTATAGCCATGTAATGGAATGCTCCCATTAATCAGAAGAAATGTACTATTGTCACATGAAAAAAACTTCTACTAGTGTAGAAAGAAAGACTGACAGAGTAAAGACCACAATACTGTATTCATAGAACATGAGGAAAATGCATATGTATATATGGAACACTAAGCATGTGAGCTGTGCCTAGGACTGATAACAAGGAGAAGAATGGGCAGGGCAGGTCCAGAAGAGACTGCAAAAGGCATGGGAGTCATCTCGAGCTCGGGTTGATCTTTATGTTGATTGGAGTGACCATTTAAAGGAGACAGTCTACACATCTCAAAATTTATCAACCTGAACTCTCTAAATGTCTCCAATTTATTTTATATCAACTATGTCTTCAAAGAGTTTAAAAAGAGAAAATATGAAGTCCCGTATCAGCCATTTATTAAATTCTTTCTCTAAGTATTAGGAAATGATTGCAAAGACAACTATTATATCATGGAAAAGGTGAACAAAACATCACGTTTTGAGTGTGTGAGTGTGTGGGAGTAAGAGTATATGTGAGTGTGCCAGAGTGTGTGTGAGTGTATTGAGTGTGTGTGTGTGGTATATGTACCACCTGTTAGTGTGGATATATTCTTGTGTGTGTGCACTCACACATGTAGAGACCAGAGATCAACACTGGATATATTCTTCAATTACCCCCTACCTGCTTTTTGAGACAGATTCTCACTCTGAACCTATAGCCCATCAACTCAGCGAGGATGGTTGGCCAATGAGCTTCAGGGACCTGTGTGTTTCTGCTCCTCTTCACATTAGCATAGCTGAGATTATAGGAATGTGGCCACCATACCCACCTTCACATTGGCATCTTCAGGATTACAGTAATGTGGCCACCATACCCATCTTTTTATGTGGGTTCTTGGGTTTCAAAATCTGCATGGTAGACAATTGAGTCATCTCCCTAGCCTTTAGGTTCCTTATTAATCACACTATACAAAATAGCATGTTGGGATGTTTTAAACAAAATACACAACTGCTTTCTCATTTTCTCAGCATATAATACACACCATCATCATATCCATCTATTAGAGAATGATAGGCACCTCTATTTCCCTTAATTTGTGAATGAGTGAGCTTCCAATAAGATGCATTACACCATTTTAATTTCTTTACAAATACAAATGCAGCCTTCCTTTCTCAATCAAATAAATACTTAGGATATCAGATCAAGACAGCAATAAGAAGTGAGACGCTCAACCAGCTCAAGATTTCTTCGGCTTCTCCCAGTCTGTGCATGTCACATCACCATGGTTCCCTAATTGATTCTACCTTCTTAACAGTCAGTGAAAGGCAGCTGCTTCCTTCCACTTCCTTTCCCTTTCTTTTACCAGATGGACTGTGGTGATGGCCAGTGTAGCCAATTAACAATTTGTTTGATTGCCAGTGGAATCTTCCAGGGAATTAGACCCACAAATCAATCTGAAGGTGGTTTCTAGGTCATCTTTCTAAGTGGCAGATTCAATTCTACACAAAGAAAAGTTTGATTTCAGACCCAGGCGCTTTACCTTCACGTTTGTCCCGGCTCTTTATGAGCTCCTTGGCAAGTGTGATGCAGAAACAGCCTGTCTTCTCTAAGCACAGGGACAGTTGCTAAATATACAGTTTTGAGGTAGAAAATTCCATGTAAAATCCCGTCTTTTACAATGTCTGATGTTCCTGTAGGTGTAGCCATCTCAGAAGCACCAGCATCACCTAGAGATCCTGTATCCTATGTAGAAAGTTGGGGCTGGTAGTTGAGCAAGATACACAGTCACACAGAGAATCTAGGATATCATGGCATTGTCATAACAACACACTCACAGGACTACCCCAAGGCAGACTCTTTTAATAGAGTTGAATATGCCTCAAAAGCCTGTAGCCTGTGGACTGTTGGCTGTGGAGCCCCCATGGAACAGGACTAGGCCCTCTGGACATGGAAGACGGTTGTTTGGCTTGATCTGTTTGGGGGGCACCCAGGCAGGAGGATCGGGATCCGTCCCTGATGCATGTGCAGGCTTCTGGGAATCCAGTGCCTGTGGTGTGACACCTTGCACAGCCTTGGTGCAGTGGGAAGGGGTTTGGACCGGCCTAGGCTCAGTGAGCTGGGCTCTGCTGACTCCCCATGGGAGATCTCTATTTGGGGGATGTGGGGATGCGGGGTGGCTTGGGAAAGAGGGCTGGGAAGTGGGAGGAGGGGGGGGTCTGTGAATAGCATGGGGAGTCAGTAGAAAATTTCTTAATAAAGAAAAATAAAATAATAATAATTTAAAAAAGCCTGTAGCATTGCATTTCAAAGCTAGTCAGTCTTGACCCTCTTCCTACCTCACTCTTTCCTCTCCCCTGCCTCTCTGCAGAGTTAAACACCGCTAGCACAGGCCCATGAAAGGAATTTTTACCCTGGCATCTCAGGCAACAAGGAGTTTTTCTGGCTGCATGTCCCATCCTATGTTCATTGTGTTCACAAAGTCCAGTTGGCATGAAAGAGGCAGCAAAAAGACCAGCTGCTGTGAAGTCCTATGCAGGACATTAGAGCCCTGGTTTGGCTCCAACGCTGCCACTAACTAGTGCTGTGGCTATGCCCTGCCCCATCCACTAGGCTTCAGTGTCCTCTACTCCAAAGTGAAGTGACTGGACCAAATGCATGCCAAGGGCTGACCAGATTCAGAAGCCAGCCATCACGCAATCCTAGAAATAAAGGTGGGTGCCATCACTGACCTTCCTGGCCATGGGGTGAGACTTGGATCTATCTGGTTTGAACCAAAGCAGAGGAGAAAGGAATGAGCATCTTCCAGGATGTCTAGCCACTAAATCATCACCAGGCCTTGTGGTAGAAAATGTCACTCATTGACACCGTTGCCATAGCAACTAGAGTATCATTTGGCACTGGGGTTGGAGGAAGCTGTCAGGGGCTGTAATTTAAGAAAAACAGTTTTTTTTTTTCTTTCTCACTGTGTTGTCTTAATTCTCTCAACCAGCTATATTAGCAACCTAATACATCATCCACAAAGAACATATACTAAATATAGATAGCTGTCTCACCAGACCCTCACCCAGGTAGCATGATCACAAAAAGATAAGCTCTGATAGTTCTGCTTCGGGAGTCACGTTTCCCTGATTGGGCCTGATTTCTGGTCTATAAAACAGTATGGAGGAGGGAGGTATGATGTCAAGTATCTTTCAGCATAAATATTCTAGCTGGAGATTTACAAATTGACTGCTCAAAACCCATATCCAGCCCGTGGATGTGCTGCACTTGCCCTCTGCTGTGAGAGCCATGTTACATGAGTGTTCTAAGTAAAACTCAGGAGTTATGAGCTGGAGAGACAGCTCAGTCAGTAATGTGCTTGCTGCACAACCATCGGGAACTAATGATATTGCACCCTAGAAATCATGTGGAAAAGCCAGGTGTGGTTGTACACACTGAGCAGAAGTATCCTCCAGGCTCACTGGCTAACCAGTCTAACCTACTTGGTAAGTTCTCAGCCAGTGAGAGATCCTGCCCCAAAACACAAGATGGGTAGTGTTCCTGAGGAACAGCACCTGAGGTTGACCCATCATTTACACACACACACACACACACACACACACACACACACACACACACACACTTGAAGTGACTGAAATGTTTGGATTATTCACAATATAATACAGGTTTCTGGCTTCTGATCAAAATAAGCCAATCTGCAAGGACTGAGCCAAAATCCTTTATGGCAACCCTCAGCTGGTACTGAGTACCTGTTTTCTCTGGAAACAGAATGAGTCTTTCAGCTCCCACTGTGCCTAGCACTCCTGAGCTCAGGTCAACATCAACTCATTTTATATCTAATTCCTGAACAGCATTTCTAAAACCCATCCTAACACATCTCTGCATTTATGCTTCCATTTTTGATCCTTTAATTTAAAAAAATTAAAGATTTACTGATTTTTTATTTTATTTTATTTATTTTTTTTGCCTCTATCTATGTGCAACATGTGTACAGTGCCCATAGAGGCCAGAAGAGGGCATCAGATTCCCTGGAACTGGAGTTAACTAAAGGTTTTGAGCCACAGTGTGGATGCTGGGAAATGACTCCAGGTCCTCAACAAGAGCATCAAGTGCACTGAACCTCTGCACCATCTCTCCAGACCCTGCTGTTACCATATCTAGGTTGAAGAGGGCATAGCATAAGCTCTCCCTGTATCACTGCCATCAGCTACCAATGGCTTTATGTGGAAACAGCAGCTGAGTCCTCTCACAGCCTGCTCTGAACAAGGAAACTGAGATGTCTTGGTTGACACTCACGGTAATCGATGCTGATAGTCCTCACGCTCTGCATACATTCTAGGTAACCCAAACATAAACACCAGACTCTGTTACTAGTGGGTTACTCATAGCTTCATAATTCTCAGCCAGTTGATAATTCTCTTTGATTTGGTTTTTTCCACACATAAAATAAATTGAGTTCACACAAAGGTGTGGTTCCTTCTTCACAGGTCTGCATGGAGACAGAAGTACTTTGTGGATATGTACAGCATGTTGCCTTCTACAGCACTAGACATTTTCCCACAGGTGTTCTTATTCTTCACTACTGAACATTTGAAATCTCTGCTCGTAATGTGAGGGATCGAATTGCTGCCTGTGCTAATCATGTTCAATATCCACAACTCAGAAATATGGGTACTATCAAAGATGAGGAAACAAAGCCTCGATCTGTTTAGGAATTTGTCTTGAGTCAGAATTGAGCTGCCAACCATCTGACTGCAAAGGATCCACTCTTAATGATGGCCTACAATATTCCCCTCAAATACTCAATGGCAGTGAGAAATGTCTCTGGGAGGCAAGCCTGTGCCCTTAGAGGGCTGAGGGAACAAAGCTTTCTATTTAGAAACCCAACACACATCTGGTGCTCACGACAACTTTTTAATTGGTTGCTTTTCAAGGGGGCTATTTTTTGTTTGTTTGTTTTGTTTTTGAAAATTCATGGATCCTTTTCCTCCATTGAACTGAATCACTCTTAAATTTGTATATTCTCCTACACTTTGACTTCTCCCAAATTTCCAGACATAGTGTAATTGAAGGAAATATTCATGATGCTGAAAAGGCACCTAGTACCACTATTCTCCAGAATGTGTGTCTGTACATAGGCACCCATTATATACATGAGGTGTGTGCACGTGTATACCTGGAAGCCAAAGACAACCCCAAGTCTTCTTTCCTAAACTCCATTCACCTGGTTTCTTGAGACAGGGACTCTCACAAGCCTGTCACTCATCAAGTAGGCGAGCCCAGGGATCCTCCTGTCTCCACTTCCCAGCCCTGCATTACAAGAGTGCATACCACTCTTAGCTTTCTCACGTGGCTTCTGGGGTTCGAACACGGTCCTCATATTTGCATAGCAAGTGCTTTACAAACCGAGCCACCTTTCCAGCAGTTTTCTGAAAAAGACTCCTTGACTGGAATTTGCTCAATAGTAAGCATATTAGCACAAGCATGGCCATACATCTTAGCACTAGACAAGTATGTCTGTAGAAGCCAAGAATCATGAGAAGCCACAAAATTTAGCCCTACCAAATGTCCAATTGGACTTTGAAACAGAAATCTGTGTGCAAAAAAAAAAAAAATCTTGCATCAACTATTATCCACATCTACAACTGCTGCATTTCTTTTTGCTCTTCCCTACTCACTGGTATGACTTTGGGAATGGTCACAAGGCATACAAGAGAGAGAGAGAGAGAGAGAGAGAGAGAGAGAGAGAGAGAGAGAGAGAGAGAGAGAGAGAGAGAGAGAGAGAGAAATGTCTGAACCTACTGGCCACTCAGTCATGCAAGCTGTGTAAGCCACCCTTCTTTTCCTCTCACCCTCTAGAGAGCTGTGGCTTTTGCTTCCCCCACTGGCAACTGAAGAAAGACAATAGAAAGCCGAAGTGCTCTCATGAAAAGGGTCAGTCACACAGGTGCAGAGGTGCAGCAACTCTAGGATGCTGCTGGGGCCTGAGAAGGCGTGGACCCCAATATCGCTCTGGTTCAGACCAGCCCTGACATGGTAAGAGGTATGAGACAGGACAGTGCATCAGGGCAGGATATGACAAGAGACTAACTATTCCCCCAGGACACATTCCCACTAGGTTTCTTCTCTGAAGATGATACCTGGTACGCATGCCTCCTCTTGGAAATACGTGGCTTACACTATACATTTCTTGTCTTCCTAACCTGTAAGAACAAGACATCGTCTTAAGCTACCATGTCTCTCTGTGTTACTTTCGGGAATTGAGGCACTCACCCAGATACTCCATGGTGCTCCAGCCAAGGGAAAGTCACCATGGAGATAGGAACTACAGAAGGTAGCAGAGGCTCCCCAGGTCCTTAGCAACCCTTTGTGGGAGGGGGCATGCCGCTTTCAGGTTTAAAAACGTTTATTTTTTTTTTTCCATTGTGAGTCCTTACCCATTCCTGAAGAGCCTTCCGAGATGCGGTAAATTAATCATTGCTTTCTGCTCTGTTTTCAGGGGAAATTTACTCTGATCTTAGCAATGAAGCAGCCCTATAATGAACCTCAGCAAAACAAAGATAGTTGAGCTGGCAGGGCTTGTTTCAGGATGGTCTCTCGCTCTGGAGAATTCAGAGTCCATGAACTGCATGCTATCTCTTCCTCCCAGTGCACAGCAGAGGATCACTAGCTACCCAGGAAGCACCAGAGAGGGAATATGAGGGTAGAGAATCTAAGTCCAGTCACTAGACTCATTGGATCAAGAAGTCGGCATATAACAGCTTTTCTGACTTGTATGAAGTTTTCTCATTTTAGGGTGCTGCACCTACGTTTATGCATTCTTTTTTCCCACTCCTAGAAAATGTGTTTTTAAGTCTCTTCATTTTGTCACCTTATAAGTTCAGGGTCTGACTCTGTTACTCTCCCCGAGGATGTCTACATCCTAAAACATCTGAGTGACAGGCAATTGGGAGGGACTGGAGTTATATCTGGGAGTTTTAACTCCAAGTTTACCTTCTTTGGCCAGATGGGGTAAGGTTGCCTCTACCAGACTACACTGCCTTGATGACAGATGTGGATTCCAGATGTGGCATAACACTGGCTTAATCTGCTTAAATGAATGAAGAATGAACCATTGACAGGTTGAACTTTATAATGAACCTGATATGCCTGAGTGCATGTGAGCTCTGGGTCACTCTGCAGAATTTTAAATCTGACTAAAAAATAATTTCAGTAAAAACTAATCTGATGACTTGAAGGAGGTAATTTATCCATGATTTTGCTGCAACTTATTTTTTTTTTTGTGCATTATGCTAATGTGTAGTGGAAAACCAAATGACCTGTTCTTGAAGAGCAGGAGAAATACAGACTGAAACACATTGATAAATAATTTTTATAAATTACAATTTTCTATTGCTTTTTCTGTTTCTGAGATGTGTCTTCAGTAGGAGGTTTGCAAAAGAACTTCCTAAGGTTCACAGGAAGACAAAACAAATATTATAATAATGCATCTTATGCCAGTCTGATAAAAACTATTTTATACCATATGCTAGTTACATAAATAATAGTTATGGATCCCCTGTGATATACTAGATGGTAGTTTCTTTTTAAATTTTGTAATTATATTTATGTACAGAAAACTTAGCAGCGTACATTTAAGCAAGTTTATTGGTGAGTTCTTTGGCCTTTGCCTTTTCCAGCTTGGCAATGAGATTTAGGACCCCGGTCATTGCCTCCCTAGTGGCTGTGGACATCATCTGTTGTAATTGGTCCTAATAGCTTCCACCAGCTTAGCCAGACCACACCTGTCTTCCGAGTTAACCTGTGTGAAGTCAACAATGGTGCATGTCTTCCTGTGGACCAGCTGCCCCAGCCTGGCCTTCCCCTTTGATGATGCCGTAGAGGACCCTGTGACACAGAGCAGGTAGGAAGTCCACCATCTCAGTGGGGTCTACATCATGGGCTGTCACCGCCAGTTGAGCCTTGTTGTACTCCACTAAGGTGGTGATGGTATTGACCCTGCTCAGAGGACAGGTGGTCTCTGAGTTGGGATGTCCCTATTGCCAGAACCTTTCTTTTCATCAAGGGCCAGGCTGATTCTCTGGCTTTGCTTTTTCTCTGGCTTTGACTCTGGCCTGTAGCTATGGGTAAGCTTAAGCATCTGGGTAGCTGTTTGCTGGTCTGGGGCCTGGATAAACTGGTGACTGGAAGGAGGGACTTTGAGCTGCTTATAGAGGATGGTCCTTTGCTGCTGCAGCCTGATGGAGTGAGGCCAGTTGACGAAGCAAGTGAGATCTCTTTGGAGCTGGATGTCCTACCCAATGCCAAACTTCTTAGGCCTTTTCTCAGAGGCTTCACCATTTTTTTGGCCTCTTGTTTCTTCATGAGGGTTGGGGCAGGGCTACCTTCTTCCCCGTGGTCTTTTTTCCTTTTTGCTCAGCTGGAAGAGAGAACAATGGTAGATACTTTTTTAAAAAAGTAGAAGGAAAAAATATGATATAGGCCCTACATGTGAGTCTTAAGAAAAATGAAACTCAAGATAATCAGTTATTTTAAACCTTGGGCATGACCCCAAATTGCTGTCATTCTTAAGCAACAGAGATGAGAGATGGCTTGACCAATTGCCTTTCCTGAGCTCTCCTCAGGGACTGACCCTACCACATGGTACCAAGCCTCCACTTTTTGTTATGGCCACTTCAATCCTGGGGCTTCTACTGCAACAGAGGTTGCACCTTCACTGATGATCTCTCCCGGCCTTTCACAGTGCCAAACTTCAGCTACAATCCCTGATCCCTTCGTGCCTTCAAAACCAAACCACCTGGGAGAATCTTACACATCACCAAGTTTGGCCACCAGCATGAGGTACAGCTTTAGCCCTCTCTAGACCACAGCTTCTGTGTGTTGACTCCAATGACTTACTTTCTAGATTTGCCTCTGATTGTGGTCTCTTCTTAACTCCAGCCAATTCTTCAGCCCTAGCTGAACAGAACCACAAAGTCCTAACACGAAATATCTGATGGACCCGAGAGTCTTTAAAGGACTCTCAAACTTCCCTCTGAAATGTCAAAAGCCAGGCCTCCATTATCTGCATTTTTCTCAACACTCTTATCTTCCAAGCTTCCACACAGTAGCCTGCTGAGATCTGAATACTCAATGGCTTTTCTATTCCAAAGTTCAAATGCTACCGTAATCCTCCCAAAGTGACAGGGTCAGGACTGTCACAGCAATACCCCATGACCCAGTACCAATTTGTCTTAGATTTATGTTGTTGTGATAAAACACCATGACCAAAAGCACACATCTGTAACTCATGGGGACCACAGCAAGTGCACATTCTGGGTGTGCACTGTGGAAAAATCTAGTGATACTTTCCATTGCCTGATGTTAGAATGCTAAATGTGACTCACCCAACTTTGTTTGAGGAAGACAAACACTCAGTTTTTCCAGGCCTCTATAATCCTTGAAGTTGATCTGCCTAGCATGCACATTTCATGTGGCATATGATTTAATTCCATAAAGTTTTACAATATCATTATTAGGATTAATTTGCAGACTGCATACCTGGCCTGCTCTGGATATCAAACAGTGTCTTAAGATTCAATATCTGGTTCTATGTATAGGAAAACTCAGACACATTAGGTAGAGTTCATGGATCTCCCTCCTCCAGCTACAATATGCAATTGATTTCCTTTTGTTCGTTCATTGTTCTTCTGTGACTGTTCACACAGGCCATTTCATCTCATTCATGGGCAATCATTGTGTTTATTCTGTTTTGCTAAATGGGAATAACTTTTTTCCTTTCCCTTCCTCTGAAAAGATCTCTCATGTGGAAGGAAGGATGAGGTGTTCTATTGATTCAGATTTCTAATGAGAGGGGAAAATATACATCAGTTTGGCTGTTGATGTGAGCAGCATTCCACACACCTTAATGTAAAAGCTGACAGCTGCAAGGGAGGAGGGTCTTCTGCTAATAACATGAGCAGGAATGTCTTCACTCTGTGCTGCTGTTTGAAACTCCAGGACAGTAGAAACACATTTCATCTCTCAGTGATTGCATCTCCTTTCGCCTGACTCCAGAAAAGAAAATACTGATTGGGATGTTTCCGCGCGTACGAACACTTGAGGCCTCACCCCACTTGCACAAAAGGAAGTCAGTGATTGACAATAACCTTTCCAGATGTTTAGCAGCATCAGTGTCTTGGGATAATTGTAGCTTCACCCGCAAATCCAAGCCTGAAAGATGTAAAATGGAGCCTTTCTTCCACCCACCCCCCACTTCCTTCTGTTGGTCTCAGGGTGAAATGGAGGCTCCGATAGGACCTCCCATCTCAGAAAGAATAAATCTTGTCCTTTAGACGAAAGATTTCACAATCAACTACTCCAAGGGCTTAGTAATCAGGTTAGTATGAAGTCAGACTATCCTAACTTTAAATTTGGTTCACTATCCAAAGTAGCAACTTTTTGACAGGACCCCAGCTGATCTTTAAACCTGGTGGTGTAACAGATCACCTGGGAAAGCCATCAAATGCATATTCCTAGGTCTTAATACGAAAGCTTCTGATCCGTGAAGTCTGGAATCAGGCCAATGAATTTGTGTATTCCATAGCCCTCCCAAGTAGTTCTAACATAGGTTGATCCAAGAGACCACACTGAGAGATTCTCTTCCTTCCTTCCTTACATCAGAGGGCTCCAATGAGAGCAAAGCAACTGTAAGATCTGAATGTATTTTGAGTGTGTTCAAAGGAAACCAGAATGCCAAAAATTAGAGGTCACTGTGCGGCCTAGTTCTCTGCCCTGGGCACTGACAGGAGTGAAAACCTCCCCCCTGTGTGTCAAAGCACAGCCTGGGGTTTTCTCCCAGCACCCAGGAGTCTACAAAGGAACTTCCTATGTGATTTTGCTTTGTTGGGGCTTCACTCAGCTGGAAGCAAAATTGGTCTGATTACGAACAACTTGCCATGAGATGAAAGCCCTTTTCTCGGCTGTGAAGGGGGGGGGATGTCATGATGTGAGGGCTCACAGCAGGTGCCTGGTGAGAAGTGGACTCTGTAAAGGAAGGGAGCAGGTTCTTTGTGCCGCACTGAGCCCATGCATTATGCTCACTTATAAAAGTTACATTAGTTAATTACATTTCTGCAAGCGAAAAAGAAAGACAGGTGGAGGATAAAAGAAAGGGAGAGAGAAGGAAGGAGGGAGGGAGAGGGAAAGAAGGAGAGAGGGAATGGAAGAGAAGGGAAGAGAGGGGAGGGGAGGAAAAGGGGAAAGAAAAGGCTCAGTTGTTTTTTTCACTCCTTCCCCAATGCTAACTAGGTGGGACAGATGAATTATAATTCCAGTATAATTCTGGAAGACCTGGTATATGGTAGGCACCGAGAAGGAAGATGAAACCATCATCATGCACAAGACCCTATGGGCCCTCACTCCTGTAAGCAGTCTGCACTCTCTTGGGATACCATAAGTGATGTTCAATTATGATGTAAGTGAACGTGAACTATGCTGGAAAAAAAAACAAAAACAACAGTGAGTTGCCTAACACTTTATAGCTGGGTGAGAGAGTGGGGGAAACTCCCCAGAACAACCAGCACCTAATCTGCTACCTAAAAAAGAACAAGAAATAGCCAGGACGTTTAGGTACATGCTTTAGCCGCATCCTTGAGCTAATGACTGCCTTCCTAGACTCTCTGCAGAGGATGGGAAAGATCTCTTGAGATAGTACCAGAGTAAAATTAATGAAAATTCTATTCATAGCATATATTCTGCAAAGACTATTTTAATATACTATTTCAGTCCATCTTTGTGCCCCATTTCTAAGTGGGGAATAATTGAGGCTCATAAAGTTTACCTGTTTACCCTAGCCTTATACTCAACTGACATCAGAACTGGTGTTCTTAGCCTCTGATAGAGCATTCCTGAAGAGGATCCTGGCACCAAACAGCAACTGTGTGGATGCTTATTGAATAAGTACAGTTGTTCCTGTCTGTCTATGGCTTCACTTTCCATGGTTTTGGTTACCTATGGTCAACCATGGTTCAAAAATATTAAACAGAAAATTGCCAGAAGTAGTCGACAGATTTTCATTTGCGTGCTCATCTAAATAGAAAGACGAAATCTCATGCTATCCCACCTAGAAATTTTTCAGCATATCCATACTGTGTATATTACCCACCCACTAGTCATTGGGGGGGGGTCATTTCAGTCACCAGGTCCTCTGTGGTGGTATCTTGGTGTTTCTGTTCAGGTATCCCTTACATTATTTGGTAATGGCTCCAAAGCACCAGTGTGGAAAGCAAGAAGGCACCAAAGCATAGCGGGAAAATTGTCCATTTTTCAAAATCTCATAGGAAACAAAAGCAAATGTTGAATTCTACACTAGCAAATTGTCTACGGCCCACATTCTACTGCACAACACAGAGTGCTGTTTTGGAGTGGGAGGGCTCTATTCTAGAGACACTCAACGTGAGTTTAGGACCAGCTTGCTGTTGGGAACAAGCTGGCAGCTCAGCAGAATGCTGTGAATGATGCTTCAAGCTGCAACAGAAAACTCCTACCAAAATACCTGGAAAGAAAAAAGATTATTATCTCTTTGTCTAGTTTGTTAAATACCCCCTGAGCATCTACTTTATACTTGGAACTCTAGGGGATAATAAGTTGAGTATAAAAATGTAAAGTAGCCAGCCGGCAGTGCCACACGCCTTAAATCCCAGCACTTGGGAGGCAGAGCCAGGTGGATCTGTGTGTTCAAGGCCAGCCTGGTCTACAGAGCGAGATCCACGACAGGCACCAAACTACACAGAGAAACCCTGCCTTGAAAAAAAAGTGAGGTAACTGTAATGGAGGAAACAATGGGGATGTAAGGGCATAGAGTTCTCTTTTAAATAGGATGGCTAAGAATTTATGTGAAGACAGCAAGAGGCTGAGTCTTGTGCATATTTGAGGAGAATTCCAGATAAGAGAGGAAAACTCCCAGGCAAGAGCTCAGCTATGTTAGCATCAGTCAGTGGGGAGGCTTATGTGCTTGAAGTTGAGCAAGCAAAGGAGGAATTTATGAGAGACAGGGGTAGGGACAGAAGGCTCCTATGAACGATTGTAAAGTCCAAACTTCTGTCCAAATGGGATGCATAGTCATGGACTCTTAGCTGCTCTTTCTAGCATCAAGTCAACAGTACGTGGTAAGGGAGGAGTCAATTATGAGATTCTTTTAGTGGTCAGTTTTATAGCAATTCCTGAAACACTGAATGGCCAGAACTGACATATTCCCTGTATGACCCTGATTCTCTCTGCCCCCCTGCCCTGCTGATGTCAGCTCATGACAGACGTAGCACCTCCAGATATCACACTCAGACCAAATCACACCCAGTGGGAGAACTTCCTGCTTTTACTTTTCCAAACAAAGACTCTTTTCCACAAATGCCTATAGCAAGCTTATTTGGGTACCCCTTGCCCATATTCTGAGTCACCTGCATTCTTTTCAACCAGCCACTGCCAGGGAATGAGATTAGTTTAAGTGGTTTACACTTAGAACCTTGCATTTGTGTCTGGGTCAGACCGCTCACCACAAAGTCTGAGCCGCATGAGAAAGAATGGGGTGCAATTGGAGTTGGCTCAACAGTGGTGTCAGGTGCAGGCAAGGGTGGGTGTGGCTTCATCCATAGCATTGCATTGCTTCCACCGGGTCTCAAAGGGAGGAGTTATTACTTAATTCTTTGTAGAGCATCTAGCACAGGCCACTCCGAATGCCAGATTTCTAGACTGGCTTGTGTTGCAGCTACAGCCTGGGATGCATGAGCTGAGAGTATTTGCCGTGTGTGTGTGTGTGTGTGTGTGTGTGTGTGTACACCCCAGATTGATATCAGGTATCTTTCCCAGTTGTTTTCTACCTTTTTTTCTTGAGCAGGATCTCTCACTGAACTGAGAACTTGCTGATTTGGCTAGGAACAAACAAACACTGGGTCCCGCCTTTCTCCTCATTCTAAGCAGTGGAGTTCCAGATATGCACTGCCATGCCTGGCTTTTACATGAGTTCAGGGGATCAAACTCAGCTCCTCATGCTTGCCGGGCAAGCACACTCCCTAACGAGCTCTCTCTCCAGCCATATTTGTCTTATTTAATTATGCAAATTAAGCACACTTGGCATTGTCCTATTTATTGCCTATATTATTTGCTGATGGTATTCACAGGCCTATAATAAATCATTAATCACATAGTCTGTCTGGGGTAGTTCCTGATTTCATATTCAAGATTTTAAGGGCATGCTACACCTTTTACTTTTTCTCAGTTTTTTTGGCCTCTCATTTTTAATTTAGTTAGTAGTGCTTTTGCTTTAAAAGAGAATAGATAATTTTATAATTTTTTAGCATCACTAAAGATAAGGTTGAATTTTATTCATCTGCTTAGTCAATAAACATGGATTGGGCAGATGTTGAAAACACAGCAACACTTGAATTCGTCCATGTCTCTGGGGTAGTGGAACTCACCTTCTGATGCCACAGGTTACCTATGGGAAAGGAAAGCTCATGGCACACAGATGATTTTCAGATGGTGACACAAGCTACAAAGACCATGTAACTTGACCATATGAGAGGGGCTAGAGTTCCTATGTTCAATTGTCATTCTTTGAAAGCTTTTTTTTTTTTAACTATGCACACACATTATCTCCATAATTTAGCTAGGTGTTTGCATGCATGTGGTGTGTGTGTGTGTGTTGATGCAGACATGTGAATGTCCATGTACACATGAACCAGTCCATGTGGAATCCGGAGCACAATGTTGGATATCTGCCTTTATTACTCTCACTGCTCTTTTCCTTGTTGCCTAGGAACCAATCAGGGAACCAGAAGTTCACTGATAGACTACATTGGCTGGCCAGTGGGGTCTCAGGATTCACCTGTCTCTCTCTCATCATGCTGGGGATACAAGCATGTGTAGTCATGACCAGCTTTGTATGTGAGTGATGGTCATTCAAACTCAGGTCCTCATGCTTGCAGAACAAGTATTAATATCTACTGTGCCACCTCTTCAGGCCCTTGTTAGCTGTTTTTAAGGAATCATTACAGTATATTATCAGGAATGACCTTTAGAATTTGAAGCAAACTTTCTTAATATTATGGCATCAGGCATTTTTTTTTCAGTGCATGCTTCTTGCTCATCTACACCATTAATCAACTGTACAGGTAATTTCAGTGTTGGCAGGTCTATACAAATGAAATTTAAGTGGTAATGATTTCAGGGTATTAATAGTAGCCACATGTTTTCCAAATAAAGCTAACAGCAATTTTTAACAGCTTATCATTTACATATGCTTCAGATTTTACCTTCTTGCTATTTTGAGTGCATGGTTCTTGTACAGAGTACCCCCTCCTCTGATACACTACAGAAAGTGTCTTTAAATGAGTAACTTACAGAGACCAGGGCATGGCTCAGCAGGTAAAAGCGCTTTGCTACACAAACATGAGCTTCTGAGAGCCCCAGCACACACAGAAAAATGCCTGCCATGCCACTGTTGGTGGGGAAAGAGGCAAAAGGTTACTGGGGCTTGCTGGCCAATCAGCTTAGCAGAGAAATGGTGATCTCTAGCTTAACTGAGAGACCTCATCTCATGGGAATAAGGCAGAGAACATTAGAGGAAGACATCCATCATCTTCCTCTGAATTCTGCACAAGCACCTGCACCCACACAATTTTCTCTCCTTCTCTTTCTCTCTCTCTCTCTCTCTCTCTCTCTCTCTCTCTCTCTCTCTCTCATACACACATACACACACACACTTAAAAATTAGTGACTTCCAGCTCACCAAGGGGAGCTATTTTTAAAAGCTTAACTTCTGTTTCATACTAACAAATTAATTCCTGAAACTAAAACATATACACAAAGTCACAAACTTTAGTTTTAAAGACCAACTTTGATGTTCCTTTTTAGATATATGTATTCCTTTTCACATGAATTTATACTGTGTCTTCCTGATAGAAACCTGAAGGGACTGGAGAAATTTCACCATACTTGGGAATGTGAATTACTATGGACTGATCGCCTGAATTTGGATCCCGATGAGCCTCCTTCCCATCTCTTTGTATAGGCTCCACATAACATCATTATGATGCACCTGCACCTTATTCCTCTGTGAAGGAGGCAGATAGTGGTTGCTCCTTCAGATGCTTATGAGGCTGAAATGAAATCTGATGAAACATTCTATTAAACACTAAATCATATGCTCTCCCCTCACACATAAGGATGTATTGTTACTTCTTTGTATTTGATACATTTGTCAAATGGGCTAAATGAGTCACAAATAGTGTAGTCAGAAGTTTTCCTGTGTTCTGCCTGGTCCCTCAGCTGCTCAGACCCAAGCAAACACACAGAGACTTATATTACTTACAAACTGTAAGGCCATGACCTATGTATGGCTGAATCTTCTTGCTAGCTAGCTCTTGTAACTAAACTCAACCCATTTCTATTAATCTACATGTCACCACGTGTTCTGTGGCTTTACCTGCGTGCTATTACATGCTGCTTCCTGGATGGCTAGATAGCATCTCCCCATTCCACCTTTCTCTTCCTGTCTTTCCCCTTGGATTTCCCACCTTCCTCTAAGCTGCCTTGCCATAGGCCAAAACAGCTTTATTTATTAGCCAATGGGAACAACACGTATTCACAGCATACAGAAAGACATCCCATGGGAAAAAAGCCTTCAGGCCCAGGTGGCCACTAAAGATACTGTCATTTGGGTAAAAGCAATGACAAACTTCATTCTCAACACTGGTGGAAGATTCAGGTCCCACTGCCTTAGTGCTGTGGAAGTTGAAGGGAAACTCTAGATGGTTGTCTGCATCAGCATGCAAGGACAGTTGCTGGGCACTTCTTATGCCTACTCAGCACATCATTGGCCATATGGTGTTGGTAAACCAGTGAGTAATATGATTTGAACACTTAGGTTCATTAGCTGACAGGCTGAAGAGGACTGGAAGATCAGTGCATACTATCCTCATTGTGTGGATGAAGGATCTGAGTACAGTAAGAAATAGGCACAGCCAACCCTGGAGTTCATGCTTCCATAGTTCCACATAATGTTCCCACTGCTCAGGTCCCCTTGGAATATGATAGAGTTAGATGAGATCTCTGCTGTCCTTTATGGTTAAAAAGTAACAGACTGAGTTGGGCGGTAATGGCACACACCTTTAATCACAGCACTAGGGAGGCAGAGGCAGGCAGATCTCTGTGAGTTCGAGGCCAGCCTGGGATACAGAGCAAGTTCCAGGCAAGGCACCAAAGCTACACAGAGAAACCCTGTCTCGAGAAACAAAAACAAACAAACAAAAACCAAAAAACAAAAACAAAAACCAGACTGTTGCTCAGCCTTTAAAATGAAGCAGTCTAGTTGTGTGTAACAACAGTAAGCCACCATGCTGCACAAAGCAAGTCAGGCTCAGAAAAACAATCTCAGTATCATGTGACTGCTTGTGGGATCTCAGAAAGTCAAACTCATAAAAACAAAGAGTAAAACAGTGAGGTTTGTTTTTTCAAGGTTTAAAGATGAGGACTGTTGAGAAAATGGATTATTGGATACAAATTTTCATCTAGATAGCAGAAATGAGTTTAGGAGAATTTTAAACTTTTAAAAAAATATTTTATGTGTATGAATGTTTTGCCTGCATGTATGTTTGTGCACCATGTGCACATCTG
Organism: Peromyscus leucopus; assembly: GCF_004664715.2. NCBI lineage: Eukaryota > Metazoa > Chordata > Mammalia > Rodentia > Cricetidae > Peromyscus > Peromyscus leucopus. The sequence continues at coordinate 31,504,937 of NC_051079.1, read as the reverse complement.
GTACCCATGGAAGATAGAAGAAGGCTTCATATCCCCTAGGGCTGGAGTTACACATGGTTATGAGCCATTGAACCTGGTCCTCTGGAAAAGCAGCCATTGTGCTTAATTGCTAATCATCTCTCCAAAGCCCAAGAAAGGCATTGGGACAGAAGCTATGTCTATCTATCTTGTCCACTTCATACAGTTCCTGGAATTTTTGACAAGACAACAATCTTAATTGACTAAGACTAGTTCACAGCACTTAGCAGGTGCAGCATCATAGGTACTGGGTTCTAGCTGAGTCAGGCCTCCTATAGGACTATACCTTTCAGCTCAGGTGGAAGTGAAAAAGCCTAGACTTTAGACAGACATTCTCAGCAAGCTCCGTAACCAAATTCCATAAGCCTTGAGTATGGCAGTTGGTCTCTCCACGTTTCCACCTCTCTATCAGTATTATATAGACAAGGAGTGAAGATACTTCAAGGGCCCTTATGAGAATTGAATTAGTAATACATATGAAGTATTTAATGTTCCAGCATGGAGTACACACTCATCACTCAATAAACCCATTCTCTAGTTAGTTTCAGTGTTTCTTTTCTCACATTCCCAGGCTAGTAAAGAAGATTTTCTAATACCAACATTTTGGGTTGAAAAAATTGAGACCAAACTATCTTAAATAACCAAATACTTCCTAGTTGAAACCTAGAAGTGAAATCCATAATGCCTACATGTAGTAGTTTATAAAGCAGGTTCTGGAGTCGGCCTGTTGGGTTTGAGACACGCTTTGGCATTCTTAGTATGTGTCATTGTTGTGTGAAAGAACTTTATCCTGGAAAGATGCAGCACATACATCTACTCAGCCCAGATAAGACTCCCACAACAGGCCAATGTACCAGTAACACCAAAGCCCAACTTGGTGAACCATGAGTTTTATTGGGGTTACTTACAGGAATATAGGTGAGGGGTGTAAGCATTGCAGCTTGGATGGAAAGGGATCCTGGCAGTCGGGAGGCAGAGTACCACAAAGTCACCTTAAGAGTAGCAGCCTACAGCCCTGCTCCAGGGAAAGGTTTCCCCAATGTAACAGCTCTGCTTCAGCCGGAGAGGGTTTCCCCAGTGGAATTGTTACAGTTCTGCTCAGATCCCCCGGAGTGTAACAACTCTGCTCTGCTGGTGGAAGCTTTCCCCAGTAAAAATGTTAACAGTTCTGCTCAGCTCTTTTCCTATGAAAGATGTTACTTCTCTGCTCTGCTCCATTCTGGAAAAAAGGTTTCATCCAAACCTCATTCAAAAGATTTATTGGGAGGCCGGATCCAGAAAGGTGGCTGCCTCTGCCCTGTTGGGAAAGGGGCAGCAGCAAGCTGAATAGGCACAGAGCTTCTACAGGGATTCTTAGGTACGGAGTTTTTCTAGTGTGGAGATTTTCAGGGTGGCAATTGGTCGAATTTCAATCCCTGAGATTGAACAAACTCAGAGATTGGCTGGATTTCATGCTCAAGGATTGGCTGGTTTTGTGTTCAGGGGTTGGTTGGTTGGTTTTCCTGCACAGGGATTGGTTGGTTTTTGTACTGAGTTGGGTGGAGGGCAGAGTGTGTTTCTTTAGCTCTAGTTTCAGGGCCAAATGTGTTTCTTTGGCTTCAGTTTCAGGCTCAGGGTGTGTTTCTTTGGCTGGCCCTTTTACTCTACAAGGGGTTACTTACAGAAGCAGAAATGACCTAAAGACACCTGCAACACCAAAGCACACCAAAGCCCACCCAAGCGTGAGCGACAGGTCACAAAGGCTAAGAAACCTGGAGCACACTGCACAGCCTGCATGCAGCTCAACAATTTGGAGAGTGTCTTTTCCAAGTGACTCAATTGGTCTAAACCTCTTCCAGGCAACTTGGCTGGTTTCTGCTTCTTCAAAGCATTTTGGCCTGGTTTGGATCTTCTTTGTGGCTGGGCTCCTTAATTTCTCTGAGAGGGACTCTTGGCTTTTATTATTCACTATGGAAGGGAGGGGCCTAGTGAATCTGGTCAGTTTCAGGAACTTCCTGAAGCTATTTCGAGTTGTTTGCCTTTCTGCTTAAGGAGTTTCCATGCAGTATGGAATGTTTCAATATCCATGAAAACTTTTATACAACAGTCATGAAAAAGTTTTTTTAGAGTCCTGATGTCCCAAGAATAATAGATGATATGTCACAGAGGGCTATCCAGCTTTACATGAGATCCTGCATCTGAACACTGTGCCTGAAGACTGGCATTCAACAAGACCTTCCTACACACTCTTGTTTTTGCTACTGATTAATGGCTGTAGTCAACTCCAAATACTTCCTCCAAAAGCCTACTCAAGCTGACAGTCATCCTCAGCTCTGTTCTCTTAACATCTCAGACTCAAACGCTCACCCACTCTATTACATACTGTGCCTCCTGCCTCATAAACATGGCAGTCTCTTGAACCCCGAAACCACCCTCCTCCCTCATTGTCACCATCCTGTTTTGGATTCAATCTCGAATTGCCCCAATTCTCTTTATCTTAACCACTTCGCATTTACTATACAAAGTAGGAAAGTCTTTCTAGTATGCAACACACTGGCTGGCCAATGGTAGTGCTTAACAGGTATTTATTGAAAATACAGATGCATGCTTGCATTGGTATCATCTCTCTAACCAGCAAGAAAGAAAAATAAGACAAAAGACTCTTAAAGAAATTTATCTGGTGACAAGCTTCATTTCTTATTGCTAAGTTCAACTCCTTATCAGTATATTTGGTTAATAGAATGCTTTCCATTTTAAATGATTAAGAATAGAGCTCTTGATGTGCCCATATATCAATGGTTGCCTGAAAGGCCATTAGAATAAAAAAGGTAACATCCATTTGTTTTTTTTTTTTATTTCAAAGCACTTAAATATTGTTTCATATAATTTATACACCACATGTGTAAGAAAGCAGGTTGGAAAGCTAAAGTCTGGTATGTTCCAATAAGATTTTGTGTTGTCTTATGTGCAGCTAATGTGGTCCCATCCTCAACCTAGGTCTTAGAGGCCACGTTTCTGTAAAGCCGACTTCCTCCCCCATGTAGGACAACAGAATGTGATTCCCCCTCCCCTCCCTAGATCACATTTACCAATGTCAGAAAACATGTGTGAGTGTCATGACTTGGTGAGGGCAGGAACACTGGCGGCACCCGATGTGTGGAGGAGAGCAACAGTGCAAAGCGTCCTGCAGTCCACAGAAGAGCCCCCCCCCACCCTGTGCACTATCCCCTCCCCTAAACCATCAGGGACGCTGGCTTGGAGAACTCTGCTGTCAAGCAAAGCCATAGACTGAGACGACAAGGTGGACCTTCGTGAACTCTGATGCAGAGTGGATGCAGACAGACTGGTACATGAAGTGTGAGTTATAAAATACAAAATCCTGCAGCTAAACAGAGCTTGCCTGCAGTTTGGTGTGGGCAGTGTGATACTCCCAGGGGAGGAAAGTGCTCTCTGAAAGAGGAAATCATCCCTTAAAGAACAGGGGAGTGCTTTCTCCTCCGTGGCTTACTGGAGGATTTACTGTTACAGCTTTTCAAAATAACAGGGAAAAATGGGTTAAAAGTGTCTTGTAGAAAAGATATTAAAACCAATTCCTGAGATGCTTTTTCTAAACCTCTTAAGGGTGCCTGGAGGGGTCAGAAAATGAAGACTTTCTACCTGGATTCATGGACTGAGTTGTCTTAAAAATCCTCTCTAATGTTCTCCTCTGTCCACAAGGAAATATGGGTTGAGTCCTTGGAAATGCTCAAAGGCCAAAGTAGCTATCCTAGTGAAAAAAAATCCTTGAAAAATGCTGTTATTATCTCAGCATGGCAATTTCTTTTTATATTACTCATTATTTAATTAAGACCCAGAGATATTCAGGAAGGAGGCAGACAGTGCCATTCCTCTTGAGGAACTGAGCAGACCTTCTGACTTTGGAATGCTTTTGTCTTAGGAATACCTTCTTGGGAGGCTTTGAGATGCTGTACATGCTGAATACTCAATCCGTTGTTGTCCATGGAGGTTGAAGTCCACTATTTCCAAATGAGAAATAATTAATGCATAGTCCAAACACAGCAGTTGGAATCTGCTTTATTTATTTAAGGTATGTTCTATTATACATTAACTTAGAATAAATTGGGGCAGGGAAATGAGTGAACCAGAGCACTTTAGCCAAACTAACGTTTCTCCTATTACCTCCTTCCAGAATATTCTTCTCAATTAGTTTCCATACTTTGAAGTTCATCTCAAAGCTCATTTCAAATGCTGCCAATTCCAGAAACTCATGGAATCTTCCCTAATATCCTAATTAGGCATGGGGATTTCTTAATCTGTGTTTTATCTGTTACTCTGGTGCATTTTGTAATATGTTCCTATTTTCAGTACTTCCTTTATTTTCTCTTCATCCCCTATTCCCAGCCCTTCCTTTTCCTGATTGCTTCCACATTTCTTGCTCTTTTTTATGTTCTATACATTATACATTTATCTAACCCTTGTCCCTGACATCATCCAGTGTGTATTGAACCCCTGGAGTCATGAAGCAGTAGATGTGTGGATTGAGTAAAATTTCTCCTTCATGATAGTAGTGGTCCTTAACAAATTCTTCCTTTGAAATGGATGCACATGCAAATTTTACCAGCTCTGATCAAATGCCCACAGGTTCCAAATAAATGTGTGCAGAAGTTCACTCTAATTCCTGGTGCTCTGATGTACACTAAATGGAGCTGATTTCAGATCAACTAACCCAGCACGTATCACCATGTCCCAAGAGCCCTAGGTAGGTGTGAATGAGACATCTGCACTGGATTCTTAACTCTCCCACTGACTCTCAGTTGTCTAACCACTCTGTAAGTTCCCTTGTGTATAAATCGATACAGTCGTTTACTTTATCCTGAGGATTTTTAAAAGAATAAATGAGATGTTCTTGGCAGTGTGCTTAGCTGAATAACTAGGACCTAGTAAGAACTAGGAGGAACTTAGAATTGAAAGGTTGTTCTTATCACAACAAATTATCATCTATTAAAACCAAATCATATCTCCATGCTTTGGAGCTTCTAAACATTGTATTTTCTCTTCCTCAGTTCTATTTAGCTAATCCCTATAGGTTCTGCAAGATGGCTGGCTGTGTATGTTGGTAGGAAACCTGCCTGGCTTCTGTTCTTTTTCCCCCTGGGGACCTTTTCAATGAGAGCCAAAAATCTTCAGTCAAAACCATATTTTGTTTTTCCTTTGCTCTGTGGTATAATTGCTCTCTGAACTGAGCCTGCTCTTAATGCTCAAGTCCCCTTAATCATATCTTCAGCTGGCCACCTCTCTGTTGTCTTTGTCACATTCGAAGGGAGCTGGCAGGATAATTGGTCTAGACTGCCAATCAAACACATGAATTACATCACTAGTGATGACCCGGGTAGGTCTAGGAGTTGTAGTCTGGGGCGGGGGGCATAAGCGTAGCGTCTGTGGCCTTGCCGAGCTTGCATTAAAGTGATGAAATAGGGCTGGGGATGTATGTACCTACCATGTGTGATTTCCTGAGCTTCTACTCTGCACCACAAAAATAAATAAAGAAATAATGAGAATTAAAGGCGACGAAGAAAAACAAGTTGTTTTAGAAACAATTCAGTACTTAGGTTCAGAGAGAACGATGGAGGTGAAGCTAAACTGAGTAGGCTAAGTCATTACAGCATTAGTCCGAATGTCCCTAATTTGGAGAAGCCATTCCTGACCATCCAGGTAAAGTGGCCACTCTCTTCTACACCCTCTGCTTTACTTCCTCATTCTAGTGGGTAGCATCTGAAATCATCATGTTGATAGAATGCTTATTTTTCCACTGTCTCACTCTTTGTGAATGCTAGCTCAATGCACCGAGTCTCTGGTGACTAGGAGATAGCTGTTTCAAAGCTCGTATGAATGTGTGAATCTGTTTTGCTTTGCTTTGCTTTGCTTTGAAGCGGAACCGAACCTCCTATAGGTTGTCCTGGACTCCCACATAGCTGAGGTTGACTTTGAACTTTTGATCCTGTTTTCTCCACCTCCCAGTTCTAGGAGGGCAGTCAAGCACCATCATGCCTGGTTTATGCAGTGCTGGGGACCAAACCTAAGGCTTTGTGCATGTCAGACAAGCACTCAACCAACTGAGCTATATCCCTAGACTGAATTACTGTTTATTGTATGACCAAATACACAGATGAGTTAAATCCATTTTCCAGATCATGTACTGTGCTGTGGATTTCACAACTAGCTAGAGAATAGGAGAACTAAGAACAAAATTGCCCAATTCTGCTTACTCAGTACAGCTCAACTCTATCTGAGGTGTACTTACCTAGCTCTGGAGTGTTCTAGGCAGTGAACCCTGAACTTGGGTTTCAGCAGGCAGAAGTCAAGTTTCTACTTTCCTGCAAATTAGTCTGGCTGGCATCAGATAGCAAAGAGCAATTACCAATGCAATTGAATAACACTCTACATCAGGCAGAATCCTAAGCACTTTACTGAATTGTTTTATTTTTATTTGTTACAGCTTTTATGTTTGGCATGAATATTGTGTCCGAATGAAAGAACAGGTGACTTACATGTCTCCTGCTCTATAGATTTCCTGAAGTAAATAAATGCTCAACAAACACATTCAATAATGATCAAGTGTTTTGGAAGGGGTGGGTAGTAATTGACAGACGGTAGCAAGATACAGACCTTTTACCACATTAAGAAACCTGTCCCAAAAGGTGTGACATTTTATTTAAGGTGTGATGGAGGAATAGTAACTTGCTTTGACTTGAAAGTGAGCAGACATATCTGGATTGGTCATAAATATGCTACCTTTTCACCCATGGGGTTTTGTTTCCTTTTTAGCAAAATGAAAAATGATAACGATGAGGCTTCCCCTACAGGGGGTTGTAAAAGCATGCTAAAGGAGGATTCTAGCATAAGTTTCCCATCAAGCTCTGGCTTCAGTGAGAACAGGCTGTGGGGATGGCTCCTGTGGGATTAAGCAGTCTGGCGGCCTAAGGTCCATGGGCCCCAAAGCAGGGGATCCAGCTGGGACTTGGCAGGGCAGAGTGATTGCTTCCAATCTCCCAAGAGGTCCATCTACAGAAGCTTGGAGCAGCCCAGTCTATAGCATAGTATTCAAGAAACTCACTTGTTTTTCTCTCCCTAGTTTGATGTCAGAATCTTCCTGGCATAAAACACATGGGGGATTTCTCTCTGGACTCTACTCTGTGGGACTCCAGAACCTTCTCCAGTGGAACCTAAAATGTATCACTTTAACTTCCCTTCCTCCTAAGCCTGTAAATTTCCTATTGGAGACTTCCTTCTACTCCATCTTCTAACCCCATCACCCACACCACCGACACCACCCACACCATCCACACCACCCACACCACCCACATCACCCACATCACCCACAACACCATGACACCCACCCACCCACACCGCCCACACCACCCATATCACCCACATCACCCACATCACCCACATCACCCACATTACCCACAACACCCACATCACCCACATCACCCACATCACCCACAACACCCATACCACCCACATCACTCATAACACTCACATCACCCACAACACCCCTGCCATTGCCATCTCTTCTTGGACTTAAAACCCTTACAGTGGCCCTAATGTTCTCCCTATGCTAACATCAGGGATATCAGAAGGGATTCCATTTTTGATTTAGTGACTGCGAGCTCTTCCTTTGTTGTGCCGCCCAGTGATAGTGGCCATTTGTAAATAGTACCTAAGTCAGGAGTGTGGATGTCTAATATTAGCCATCAGGGCCTTAGAATCCCGAGGACTCTCATTTCCTCTTCCTGCAATCATGGCCTCTGTGAGACTGTGTTTGTCTGCTTTCATGGGCCATGCAATCCTTTACAGCAGGGATGGATGGTATCTTATACCCCATCAATTCTTCTTAAGACCTGATCAGCCATCTCAATGACTTTAAACTACTGGATGAAAATAGCAAGGACCATGATATAGGACAAGGCTATTGAGGAAAACTCTTATCTTTGTTAATCCACAAAAGCAAAGCATAAAATTAAACTCCTTGCTGAACAGGTTCTTGAAGCTTCAAAGCATTTTGTTACCCCCAGAGGGTCAGAGTCAGCTGGCCCAGCTCTGTAAGAACCTAAGCCTTCAAAGTACACAAGATGATTCCAGTGCAGAAATATGTCCCCCTTTGCATAAACTACCATGTCTTTCCAGCCTGCTTTCTCTTCTGTCAAACGGGGTTGTTGAGAGGAACAAAGCTGGAAAAAGGCAGGAAAGCTCACAGAAGCAGTCCAGATGAAGCACGGCATATTGTCTGCATTAGAGTCAGTCCCTGAAGGAAGTTTCTAGTTCTTTCTAGCTCTTCCTATTCATCACGTGAGCAGGTGAGGCTTATGGGCCTAGCACTAAGTCAGATATTTTACATTTACACTGGAGACTTTATTCTCAACTGAGGTCAAAGGGTGCCGAGAGGTTAGCAATGGCCTTCCTGGGACCTGGGCACAGGCCTATGGGGTCTTTCCCTTCTGATGGAGGATGCAGTCTTTCTGTTTAGTTTTGTATCTGCTTAGCTTGCTGCACACAGATATGGACAGCAGTCAGTGCTTTCTCTCTCAGGAAATGCTTGCTCACTGCCATTGATTCAGGAGGCACTTCCTGTGTGCAAGCCTACTGTTTAACTGACACTAACGCAAAATGGGAGTTGGGGGATCCATGACTTCCACAATGGCTTTGGTTGAATGATCTATGTCAACTTCCCCATAGGCTCAAATTCACTTCATTCATGTAACAAAGGACCACGGAAAAGGAGGGAGAAAATATCTTTCAAGAGGTTTCACCTATACATTGCAGGTTATCCATTCATGTTTACTGAACTAAACTTTGGTGAGTGCCAGGTAATGTTTACACAGATGAATTAGACATTGATGTCTCCCTGGAGGAGTTTCCAGGATGATTATATAGGTATGGCAAGTAACTACAGCACTGTTCTCTCACTGAGGGTGGCTGTTACTACTGAAAACACAAAGAATCAGGCTATGAAGCACTTACTTCAGGGAGGGAGCAGAGGAACCCCTGTGGGGGTGAAGTCTTGAGTGTTTGTACGATGTTGGCATGCACACCACCATCCAAGGGTCCCAGAGCCTGAGACTCATAGAGAAGATGGCAAAGCCTCCTCCCCAAGGGCGAGGCACAGGGGGAAATGGCAAGGCCTTCCCTTCTGATTGGTGTGTGGACGTTGACAGAGTACAAAAAATGTCCACCCACAGCTAAGATGTGTATCCCCTAAAGACTGCTCCTACCAACACTGGCTGTGCCTGTCTTTTTGATCCAGCTGTACACCATAAACCCTGCCTTCTTGTTTATTTGTACATTATAATCCAGCCTCTCTGGTCACTTCTGGATAATAAACATGCTGAGCTGCTAAGGTACTGAGGTTTTTTTTCAGCCAAGAACTGAGACTACCCAGTCCCAACTTTCTGTCTGTCTATATGTCTGTCTGTGTTTTTCTTTATTCCCTTTTTGTCCCAGTCAGGTGCAAGTCCTCGGATGCTGTGCATAGACTCCGCAACTCATAATTTGCTAATTTCTTCCCATGTACCATTCTGCTCACCCTCACAGTACTGTATGAGATGCTATTATTATCCTCATCAGCATGTCGTGAGACTTCAAGTTGCTCCAGGTCTCACTGTGAGTTCACGTCCAAGGGTCAAAGGTCTAACTTCAAAGGCTGTCAAACTTCAGTGCCACACATCTTAACCACACCCACCACTCAGAGGCTCCTGAGGAGCACATGCTCGTACCTGATTAGGCCGACACAGCAGTGACATGGGAATTTATCAAGTGCCTGCAACGTGTTATGTGTTTCATACTTAACTGTCTCACTTCTTCTGAGAATACGCATGGCCAGCCTTGTTTTCTTCCCTTCATACAGCTGAACAGAAGCCGTGTGTTGAATGGCTACACTGCCTCGCTGCTGACTAGAAGTTAAACGTGAAGTGTCTCCTAGGAAGAACCTACCCCCACCCGCTCCAAGCTCCTGTATTCTGGGTTTGAAATCACCCCCAAGAGCAAACGAGATCACTGAGGCCAGTGGTTCTCAACCTCCCTAATGCTGTGACCCTTTAATGCAGTGCCTCATGTCTCGGTGACACCCCCCAACCATAAAGTTATTTTTGTTGCTATTTCATAACTGTAATTTTGCTACTATTAGAAATCACAATGTAGACATCTGATGTACAGGATATCTGATATGTGATCGCTGTGAAAGTCATGACCCACAGGTTAAGAACCACTGACTTAGTGCCCCTCCCCCAAACTGCCCCTTACTAGGAATGGTCACTAGACTGGCCAGGGTTGAAGGAGGTTTTATGGTGATCTCAGTATTAGATGGCCTGGCTCTTTCTGCCAGCAGTTTGCGTAAAGTTTCTGGTCATGATAGACTAGATGTGTGTGTGTGTATGTGGGGGTATGAACTTGTGGGAGTGTCTGTTTACATTCTCATGCTCTGCCTTGCTTTACAATTTCTCCGTCATATTCTCTCCTAGACATACCAGCACACTTCTTCAATGCCCAGTTAAATACTTCTGTACAGTAGAGAGCCCATAATGTCTTAAAAATGGTTCTGAGGTTTTTCAAGGCATGGTCTTATTTTAAATCTTATTTTCTAAAGCCCTACTCAGGGGAATATCTGCTTTCTCTCACTGACTATTTAAATCATTCCCTTGTGTCTCTGAAAGCAGCACAAAGGACATTCGCTCTTTCTCTTCATCATATACAATAGTGCCTTTGACAGAACTTATAAATCCCAAGCTGCAGCCCTGGGCTTGCTTGCTTTTCCAGTGACAGGCTTCTGCAGTCTATTTCATGCACCCAAACTAAAGCAACCCCAAATTAGTGATCAGTCATGTCTTTCAATATTCTCTCTCTCTCTCTCTCTCTCTCTCTCTCTCTCTCTCTCTCTCTCTCTCTCTCTCTCTCTCTCTCTCTGAGTTTTAGTAAAATTGTAGAATTCCTGCACTAACTTACTTTCTGTATTTTTCTATGCCATCAGGGTCATGAGCTGCTGAGGGTCAGTTCCCTTGAGCTGGCCTCTTCCCTGGTATTGTGGCTTTATATTTATATTTGTACAGAAGGCCGCTCAGGACCAAATTCCTGCTTCAGTGATATGGCTGGGGTGGGGGGCGGGGGTGCAGGAGGATGCCGTAGTGAAGTACAGAATTTGTCTGTCCTAGCTCTCCATCCCGGACTGCTCAACCCAGCTTTCCAGCTTCACCTAAATGATAAATAGCCCTATTGTTTGAGCTTTAGAATTTGAAGGGAAAAAAAAATAGAACTAAATCTAGATTAAGCTCAGGACAGAGACCCATTTCATTGCACTGTACTTTAATATTCCTGAGATCCGTGGCGCTACGGGTAGCTCCTTTGAACAGCCATCCCCTCCAGGGCAGAACACTATGCTGTCTTTGTTTAATCTGATCTTTCAGTTACATAGGAGATGGTCACTTATCCTCACCACTCCCGTGTCCGGCTGCATTGCTATTCCTGAGAGGCGGACACGCTGGGAAAGGTAGGAGCTTCAGGCAGAACATTTCAGCGTGTGTTTACAGGCAGGACTGACTTACTCAGCAATCCTGCACGGAGGAGCTTCAACCAATGAAGAGGCTCTATCCCAGCTTGCTTGGGGGCTTCTGAGTTTGAGCTGCCTGCAGAAATGTAAGGCATCGCTTCCTGGCGCTGATGGCAAAATGGGACCCATCTCCAGTGATTCCTTGGGCTCCCCAGCTCTGCAGATCTGGGAGAGAACCTACATAAACATATTGGTGATGTAGCCAGCTTTCAAGGCCGAGAGAATCCTTATGGATTCGGGAGACTGGTTTTTCATTTAGAATTTTCTTTTTCCTTTGGAAGATGAAATGCTTCTCTCGTTACCTGCCTTACATCTTCAGACCTCCAAACACCATCCTCTCTTCCAGCTGCCACACGGAAGGTACAGACCAGAGAGGGAAGAGTGTCTGGGTGGGTGGGACAAAGTGGGCTGGTGTCTGACTTCCCACAGGTTCTGCTGACGCTGCTTTCTGCAGCTTACTGTCGTTCGTTCCCGGGAAAGCTTGTATCTGACATATAGATCTGCTCCGAAAATCAGCCTGCCTCCTCCAAGGCCAGGGAAGTATTTTCTGAGGAGCAGGATAATGTAGCGAAGGTGATCTCAAAGCGGGCGGCTGATCTGAAAATCAATTCAGAAATATTTTGTCAATTTCCCTCGTCTCATTTACCCGTGCAAACAAGTCGTTGGAACTAGTGCTGAGGAAAAACAGTCGGTGGATGCTGCCACACACATTTATCCTAGCTCGGTTGTGTCACTGTCTGCTTAATAACTTGGTGCATGCCCAAGAAAGCAATTAGCAAAATAGAATTAGCTTAGTCTGTGGCTGGTGAGTGCTGGCTGTTAGGCTGGAGTTCAGTCTGTACTTAGGTTGCTGAGTTTTGGTACTTGCTAGAAATGTGTTTTGTGAGGTTTCTAAGTTAATTCTCTGTAAGGAGCATGGGCTGGGCCTTGCACAGAATCTCCCCAGTCCCAGCTTCTGTCTGAGACTGCCTCAGCTTCTAGCCTGGCATGGCATGTATCCATGGGTGTGTACTTTCCCTGTGCACATGTGCCGCCGTGTAAACATCTGGCAGTACCTCTCCCACTGAGCACTGCAGATCTCAGCATTTCTCCAGCAAGGAGCTGCCTGTGTTTCTTCCGTGTGCGATTTGTCTGTTTCTTTAGATCTGATGTTCCCAGGAAAGTGCAATTTCGTGTAGAGCAACTAGGTTGGATAATCTTCAGCTCTAGGAGTTCTCCAAAGTGAGGACGGTATTAAAGAGGACACCGGTGGTGAGTCCACCTCAGTCTAGACACCGTCTTCCTGGAGTGAGTGGCTGGGCAGCCTGTTCTGACCACCCTTATTTCTCATCCTTGCACGAGGAGTCTGTGGACTGAGAGCTGTGTATAGCATATGAGAGAAGCAGACTTCGGGGATGAAGTGGATTTTCAATCACGTCCTGTGGGAAAAGGGAGTAGGTGTTTGGGATGACTTTAGAATTGAGACTGACAGTGGCGTTTTCATAGCCATTGATATCCTACATATGTTATTTTTACATTTGCATTCGTCCCTTTAAATGTGTTGATAGCTAAAAAGCAAATGACCCATTGGCAATGTTTTTCTCCTGTTGGGGAGGGGAACCTAATAAATCTCTCTGCGTGTATTCCTAAAAATTGGGGAAGAAGATAGAAAAAGGTAGCATGGATCAGAATCTCCAAAACTTTCCACATACTGAAGACCTAAAGCCATTTGGAAGGGGCCTTGATGGCTTTCTATTCCAATTGGCTCCCTGATTGCCTCCCTTCTCTCCTCCCAGCTTGGACTCTGAAAACCAAATACTTGATCGCAATTGGTGTTTTGTACCTTGATCAAACAAATAAATACTCTGGTCATATAGACAAAACTGCTACCACAACAAGAATGTTTTTAAATATTTTTAAATCAATGTAATTAATTCTATCAAAATGGAAACATCACTTTGTCTCAAAACAAATAACTTCTGCTTCACCCCTATCAACAGACTTAGGGATAGAAATCAAGAGTTTTGAATTTGAATTCACGGCGAATCTAATAAAGACAATTAGGAAGGAGAATAGCATCCTCCAAAATAACATCATGGAAGAGGCCTTGGGACATAGTGGAAAAGACATGAGTCAGATACCAAGCCAGCTGGCCCACTAAATTTAATTGCTGTGCACCCAATCTCTTCTGTAATTCAGAAGCCAGAAGCCCTTGTCCCATGGAGGTTGAGAATGAAATGTGACAGATAACAGTCTTCCTAAAGCTCTGTAAATGACAGTCACTGTCTGGCTGTGGTTATGGTGTTCCATGTTTCCTGGGAGGTTCACATTTTCTTTATTCTGCCCTCTCCAAGCCCAAGCAGCATCCTCGAACACATCTAGTTACCTTAACTCACAGTACCAAACTAGTCGTACTTAACTAGTAGTTACCCACACTAGTTACTTTATTTAAAATTCATCTAAGGAGAAAAGCATGTTAGAATGAGTCTGAGTTTGTTTGGCTTTTCACTAGATGTGTGTTTCTTTTTAGCAACCCTCTTACTCTACTCTTGAGCCTGTTTATTTACAGCTACGAATGCCACCTTTTATTTAACTGGATAAGTGAAGAATGAATAATTTTTTACTGTTATAAAGTATATACTAAATGGCCCCAACAATTTCCCTAAGAATAATTCTAAACCAACTTCAGGATGTGAAGTGGTGCTGGGCCTCTTGGGGGAAGAGCACTGTGCATGAAAGACTTGAGTTGTCTCACTGCTGTTTTCCCACAACAGGAAGATGCTGGCTTGAGATCCAACCTCTGCTGCATGCTGGCACAGTGATATTAGGTGTTAGTGCCCCTTGGCTTCCAGGGGATGGCTTCAAAGAAATGCAGTTAGAATAACACAGAGGGGGCTTTGATAATGGTAATGATGATGGCAAACTGGCCTCCATGTACATTGAATTCAATGTGTTGTCCAAATACAAACTGATACTTTATATAGAAAGTAAATCCAGATTATGAGCTTCATAAATTAGTTCTTTCCCCCCCTCTTTCTCTGTTATTTAACCCATCAGATGAAGGCTTGTTTGTTCATATAGTAGTCAGAATGATTTATTTAAAATATGGTGCCCTGGGGCTGATGAGATAGCTCAGCAGTTAGGAGCTCTAGCTGCTTTTGCAAAGGACCTAAGTTCAATTCCCAGCACCTACATGGCAGCTAACAGACATCTGTAGCTCTAGTTCCAGGATATCTGACCCCCTCTTGTGGCCTCCATAGGCACCAGGCATACAAGTGATGCATACACATACATGCAGGCAAAACACTCACACACGTAAGAAATAAATAAATCAATAAATAGTTTTAAAGCTGGGGAGGGGGAGGTTCCTATGGAGATCGCCCTGTAGATAAAAGAAAAGTTGTTCTGTAAGTATGAAGGCCTGAGTTCAAGTCCTTAGCACCCATATAAAAAGTTAGACATGGTTGTGTACACCTATAATCCCAGTGTTGAGGAATGAAGAGTTCACTGGTTAGCCAGCCTACTCCAAATGGTGAGCTTCTGGTTCAGTGAGGGATCATCTCAAGGCAGTAGAGTGGAGAGTAATAGAAGAAAGTGCTGCCCCCAGTGCTGCTCTGGCTTCCACATACATGTGCATTCACATGAATGCATCCCATTAAATAGATAGGTAGACAGACAGGTAGATAGACAGACAGATAAATGGTCTACTTTCCATCCTGTGCTCTCAAACATATCTGTATTTAAAATCCTATTTGTTCTGCTACCTGTCCAACCTCACTCTCTGCTTGGCTTTAAGTGTCTCCATCTCACCTGGCCTCTGGCCACACAGTCCATCATTGGTCCCTCGACATTCTCCCTCCAACCACAGGCTTTCAGGAATCTGCTCTGCCATAAGGCACTGTTAGCCAGCCTTTCATCTCCAGTTCCAGCCTGGAAGCCATGCCTGACCCTCTGCTCATCATAGCTATTCAAGACTGTGTTTCTTCACTTCAGAGAACACACCTGGTTTGCCATGGTGAATAAATTGTGATGATGTCTTTGTTACCCTGCTCCTCTGACTGACAGTGGTGTGGAAGCAAGCCCATGTGTGACTGTGCTCCCTTCTGTACCTCCAGCACTGGGACAATGTCAAGGGCATGACAGACACTGGAGTCAGAAGGATAACACACTTGAGGCTATCATGTAGGTGAAATGCCAAACCATGTGCATACCATCACAAAAAGCACCCCAACATAAACACACAAACATAACACAGCCTCCATATAAACACAAGGTGTCTTTGTCACTGCAGGTTGGGATCTTCAAGTAGACATACTTTAAGAGACAGGTTTCCCTGAAATGGTGTTTTTTTTTTTTTTTAATTCATGTTTGTTAGTTTGTTTTTGTTTGGTTGAGCATGCATATGGAATCAGCTCTCCTCTTCTACCATGTTGGTTCTGGGCATCAAACAGGTTGTCAGTCTTACAGATGTGCACCCTGTCAATTGAGCCATTGAGTTGGTCTTGTGGTTCTTTACCTTGAGATAAAAGAATGCAGTCAGAAACAAGGACAGTCAAATGATGCTACTACAGGACAATGGTTTGAGAAGTCATTGTACTATCTTTGCATCTATGTGACTGATTACTTAAGGGATCCCTTAACTTCCTTTCCCTTGATAGGAGAGGGGTCATCCAGGATAAAACTATGGCTTCAGAACTGGGGAGACAACTAAATTACAGCTAAAAGAAACTATTCAAGCAGTCATACAGGGCAAACAGGAAAAAAAAGCCACAGGAATGGGTGGGCAGTGAAGCAAAAGGAGACTTGCTGGTATTTTTTGGAGCCTAATTTGGGAGCAGACATTGGAAGAGCTTCTTTGGTTACTAACCAATCAGGGTGAGGTTCCTTGCCTTGCAAGTGCCCCCTCTTCAACACAAATTGTTCTTGTCCAGTTCCTGTGCACACCGTTACTTGCCCTGGAAAATTGATCTAAAAGAAATCTTTCTTGGAAGACTTCTTCAAGGCTTCAGAGATGGTGGCCTGTGAGTTACACAAGCCATAGTTACAAAGGAGAGAATTTCCAAGGAAGACAAGCAACCATCAGGAAGCCTATGGATTCCAACTGGGTGCCAGAGACTACATCTGGAGTCTCTGGCCTGCTCCTCACAATAGCCATTCATACTGAATATCATTATCTTCATGTTTTAAGTGAGGAATTGTCTCAGCCCAAACTTAGTAAACTAACAGAGCCAAGACCAAGTCTAAACCCTCTGATCCTAACTTTAGAGCTGCTCTAGCCTTTACAACACCCTGAAGACTTCCTTCTGAGTAGGTGTGAGGACAACCTCCCAGGTGTTTTGAAAGATCTACTTATCTTCATACATATCTGTGTACTGGATAGTAAGAGCTGGATTTTTGCCCCATTCACCTTCATTAGACATTCAAGTTACCCTTTCAAAATTGAGGACTGAATGGGAAAGTAGATGGACAAACTCACCCATATTCTGTCAATAGGGATTCTTCACCAGAAGGGTCATCTTGAAGCATCTTTCAATGACACCCTCAACAAATTTTCTAGAAGTCACTTTCCATGCACACACAAATGCACCTTTTTCTAAATCTTTATTGTGTCATAAAGAATACTAATGTAAAGATAAGTAAAAGACATGGTGTTGTAATTCCACTGTGTGTATATGGATGTGCATGTGCATGTTTGTATGTGTCTATTTCTCACAATAATCTTGAGGTGAATAGTGCTGTTGTCAGATCTCAAGAAGCTGGGTAATATGTCTGTAACCTCCCTCTGGTTGACAGCAAAACTTAGGATTAGAACTCATACAAGACTTGTCATTGCACTATTGTTTTGCTTTTTTTGTATTTACAGAATTCTTATTTTTCATGTCTCTTAAATTCTCTTCTCAATCCTTTCTGCATATTTAGAAGCATCCCACGCTTCAGAGCCCACATCACATGCACCTCCACCCACAGCTTTCTCTCACTAGTCATTTTCTAATCAATCTCTCTCATCTTCACAAATACACACCTGCATTTAAAACCCTTCCCAAAGCATGCCGTGTGCGTCTGAAACACAGAAATAATAATAGCTACACCAAGGTAATTTTGTTGAGATCAAATGGGACAAGATCACATTGTCATTCGATACCACTTTATGTCTCGAATGTATTTTTAAAATATGGTAGGCAGTGGACGAGTGGGCCTACTGAGCATCCACTGTAGGAAGATCTCATTCCCTCTCTTCACTGAAGCCACTTCATACCTGCACTTCTGCCCACTCTCATCAGCACCAGGCGTTTTCTTTCCTGGAGACATTCTGTGCCGTCCACACATACACAGTAAGTCACCTGGCCTGACTCATCTCATGAACCCATATCTTCCTTCAGCTGTGGCCCAATCTCCTGCTCCCCCTTTAAAAAATGCCCGGGAAGAGTCTTTTACACTGGCCTTCACGCCTCCTTTTCTCCGGTTTCTTCTTTGTAGCACCCTACCAAGATGGGTTTTGTCAGTCGTAACCATCTTTACACCAACGAATTCAGTCATCTTTGCTATGGCTGCTGACTGAAGCTTGCAGGGCCGTGGGATCGCTGCTTCCTTCCTACCAAGTGCATTGTCTCGGCCTCTCTGTTTCATCCTTCTGTCGTCTGCCCCTCACTGTCCAGTCTTTCTTGGACTCCCAAGATGCTTTCCAGTGGCTTGCCCAACAGTTCTACCTGGAAGCATAGTAGGAATCTCAAAACAGAATTCATTAACTTCTGCCCTGGAGAAAATCTGTTTGTCCAGCATTCTCTTCCATCTTAAGAAGTAAGAGAGAAGTCCATTCTCCTAGTTACTCCAGCCAAAAAAAAAAAAAAAAACCCAAAAAACTTTAGAATCATCCACAATTCCTACTTTCTCTCATATTCATCTTCCAATTCTGTGATAAATCCCCTGGGCTTAACCTCCTAAAAATACCTACAATCCAATCATACTTTATCACATCCATCTCACAAAATGTTTCTTCAACGGAGAATCCTTTCTCAACCTTCCATCCGAAGCCAACCAATCTCAATCCCTCCCTCCGCCCCTGCACACACCTCCCTCCTTTATTTTGCCCTGATTTGTTTTATTTCATAGCACTTATCTTGCCTCACTTGTTATACACCAATTAAATTATGCTACACCCACGGTGGCAAAGGCTTCCAACCAAGTACAGTCCTTAGCTCGCAGTAAGTGTGTAACCAGCATTTGTGAGCTACATGAACGAACCGATGAATGAGTGTTTACTTGAAGTTTTAGTATGTATGTGGGAGAATATGTGCTCTGAAATCAGACAATCCTGAGATCTGGTCACTGCATTGATAATGATCTCCAGACTTTCAGTTATTAAACTAGTGCCTTCATTCTCTAGCAGTAGCAACATGCGGTTTTGAAAATGAAAAAAAAAAATAGTGCTGTAAAGTACCTTCCATGATGTCTTTATATATTCAGTGGATGGATCATCTTGTGATTTCTTTTATCCCTGTTGTGTTTGCCACTGTGACAGTCATATATCGGTATTAGTAGTTTCTTTTTTATTGATTTTTTTTTGGGGGGGTTGCCTACAAAATTATCTTGTTATGTGGCTGTGTTAGGCATACTGTTAATACATCACAAAATTATCTCCTTTGTGCTTTTCACTAGATAAAGATACAAGGCAAGGGATGGTTAGTTAGGTAAAGCACCCCAAAATCCATCAGGCTAAAATATAGCCTATCAAGATTTGTGCCCAGACTGTCTGATACTGGAGGCCAAGTTCTTATCTACTTCACAACATTTCAGGCATTGTCCTCAGCATGTGGGAAGTTGAAAGATGAGATTCTTCCTAGTTTATGGTGCCAACACACACAACTTTGTCCATTGCTTTTAACCCCCAACTGTTCACAGGAATCACCCATGGGAAATCCATATGACTGCATCACAGCTCTTCAAGATTGGATTCTCTGGACATGGGAACTCTAGATGTATATTATAGGATTTCCCAGTTAAATATTATGTAAGTCAGAGGTGGGAATTAAATAGTCAAGGCAGGGGAAGGAGTATGTACAGGCTCAATGGGAGAGTCCTGGGAGTGGGGGCAGGGAATTGCTCAGTCAATTCTTCTGATGATAAACTAAAATTCTGCAACTGAAAGATTCTGTTTATGGTAAAGGCATTCCAAGATATATGGCAGTAATGTGGCTGTCCTGGGAAGAATCAAGGTCATTGTCACCCTCCTGAAAAGTCAGTTACCTTCTGTTCAGTATTTGCCTGCTTCAAGGTAACTGTGAATTTGCTTCAAGACTCATTATTCGGGTATTGACTAAAATGTCTACCTAACATAAAGAAAGCCAATTCCTTGGACTTTAATTTTGTCACATATAAAAGAAGGGATACAATTTATGTATATAACAAATAGCTGCTTTATTGAGTAAATGTGGTAATTCATTTCAAGTATATGGTGTGGTACCCAAGGGTGATTAACTCAAGAAAAAATTAGCTAGTAATATTAATATTCTTCATGTCTGGAGAGATCCCAAGAATCAACCCTTGGAGTATGCACTTGAATACAGTGTGGTGGTGGGAAGAAACCTGGGGCCAGCTGTCCTAGATTCAGATCATTTCCTGACACTGCCATCCCCTCAAAAGCTGACTGATTCTGTGCTGGAGTTTACTCGGAGTAGAGTAAAACCTCATTGCTATCTGAGGTGTGTACAGAATGTCCCTCCAGAGGTTCATGTGAAAGCTTTATTCCCCTACCATGGTGCACTATTAAAAAAATAAATAAATAAAGGAACCTTTAAGAAGTAAGACCTAGAGGCAGGTTTGAGATCATCGGAGGAATGCCCTGAAGGAGAAAGTGGGACCCTTTCCTCTCCTTTCTTTAATCCAAGGCTACAAAGTGAGCTGGTTTGCCAGGAGCTACTTGGAGGATGGGCTGTGCTGCCACAGGCCCTAAAGCAAAGGAGCTAATAGATCCTACGATGTCCGTCCTGAGACGGTCGTAACTGTCAGCCCACATTACCTTATTCTTTCAAAGGCTGATTGTATCAGGCACATCGGTTGCAGTACTAGCAGGGGCTACAGAAGTGCTATGGTTGTTGGGTGACGTGATATCGCCTGTGTAAAGTATAACCCCTGCCTGTGTCTTCCCACACCTGGAAGTTGTGACTGTTTTCAAGAGTTCATAAGAAGGTCTGAAAGGAACTGACAAGCCAATAGAAAGCATGGAGAGCAGAAAGTATTTAATAACAGCCAACTGTGAGCCCATGAGTCTCCACGTTGTCTCATGGAGGTTAATGGTTACAGCAATCCTACACAGTATTACCTATACTGTACAGGCAAATACACCAAGTGGGGACTGTGCAGATGACTTATTTATTGGACACACTAAGAATCTGGTGAGTTCTCGTCTTGACTTAAACTTATCTGTCCTCTATATGTGTGCTTATCCAACTTTAGAATGGGAGAAACAGTGTTCCCTTTTCATGTTTATTGTAAAGGCCAGGAAGGCTGCTCAAGATGTGCCAGGTGGAGAACCTAAGTGCCTCCCTTCCTCTGAGAGATTTTCTGTCCAGGTCTCTCTAGGGACATTGCCAAGCTTGTCAGATTGCACAGCCAGTGTTCCCCCCAATCCACCAAATTCCAAAGGAATTTGCTTTCATTTCTGATTCTCTCAAACTCTTATTAATTTGCAGGCATTTGTCTGTACCCAACACTAGTCAGTGCTGTTTTGATTTGTGTTTCTGGACCCATATTTTCTTCCTGCTACTTGTGCCCTTAGGCCTTTTCTTCATTGGGACCCAATTTTAGAAATGTAATAGGAAAATCACAGACAGTGAAATCATTGTCGTCGTTAGGGAGCCTGGCCCATTAGTTTTCTGAGTCATCGTTTCTTCATAGGCAGAGTGGACTGAGAAAAAAAGATGGGCTGAGATGGCCAAGGTCTTTATCTTCACAAGTGTCTGAAAAGGCAGCAAGCTAGAAAAGCAAATGGGAGGCAAATCTATATATAGCCTCAAAGATGTGCTTTAGGGAAGCCTGCTGTAGATCCTGCTGGTGATTCATGAGATGCCCCTGTTGTGGAAATGGCAGTAGCCAATGGGGCCAGTGAACATTCTTGTAAGTGGAGTCACTCATATACTCTTTCATCCATTCAAAAACTATAGATACGTGAGTAAGGAATATCTCCATCATGTGTCAGAGATGATGGTTCACCGATACTGAGAATAGATGTAGTTCCTGCCATTGTGGGAAGCAAATAAATTAACTGTACCCTGCGACAACACTTCAATAGGGTGTGTTGGCATTAGGGCAATGTCTGATGAGCTTTTGTTTGTTATGCAGATGGAGATCAGGATGAGCAGTACATTGAGTACATCTCAGTACACTGAGATCTGAAGGATGAACAGAGCCTAGGCACATAGAATGAGAGGGACTTCTGCATGTCAAGGAGAGCCTGTTGGAGGTTAAGTCAACAGAGAGCTAAGGTAAATCATGAGTAAAGGAAGGGCTTGGATCTGGCTTAGAGAGATCTTGCTTGGCATGCCTAAGATGGGGTCACATCCTTGACACAGAGAAAAGGGTTACAAAAATAAAAATATGGAAGGAAAGTCAGTTGGCCGCACACAGAGACCAAGAGAGGAAAGTTAAGGCTTTAATGGCACATAACTTCGTGTGTCTGTGAACATGAGTTATAGAGTTTAATCTCAAACCAAAGAGGATCTGGAAATTATATCAGGAGATAAATTTCAGAAAACAATTGCTAGATTGTGTAAAATACTTGAAAATTTTTATAACTGCTCTGAAGAGATTAGGGGGCAAAGAAAGTACAACACACTTCATGGAGTGGGACACACAAAAAAACAGATATACATGGTCTCTAAAAAGGTCCTTCTTGTTTCCTTAGAATAAGTAGACACGTAGGCATCTCAATGTGTGCTCCAAATTCCCAAATTTTGTTTGTGACAGTCTGAATAATATCAGAACCTGTCCCTTGTCCTGACATCCAGAGAGAATTCTATTCTCAGTGAGTGAGAGCAGAAACACACTATGCTCTGTTTGACAGTAAATATTCCAGGCATGGGAGGGAGGTGTCTCTTCCAGACTCTGCATTTGAAGCATGATATTTACAAGGCAAGAAAGGCTGTCTTAGGACAGAATCTCAAAGAATGCTTTCAGATCTTGTTTATTCAGCAAGCCGGCGCTGCTGTATCAAAGCCCCTAGATAGGATCGCACATATGCTCGGCTGTGTATTCCTATGTAAGCAACGAGGTGGGCTGGCAGCGGAGAAAGGACCAAAAGCCAATCTTGTAAGCAACAGCTAGGAAATGTCTTAGTTATCAGTCTCTTTTCACGGTCCTATGAAATAGATGACAGAATGGGTAGGAAGCTCGGAGGTGTTCAAATGCCTTTAAGTAGCCACCTTCAGTAGTGGTCATTGTGCTGGCTGGACTTATATCAATTGACACAGGCTAGAGCTGCCTGAAAGAAGGGAACCTCAACTGAGAAAATGCCTCCATAAGATCCAGCTGTAAGAAATTTTCTTAATTAGCGACTGATTGGGAAGGGCCCAGCCAGCCCATCGTGGGTTTTGGTTCTATGAGCAAGCCATGAGGAGCAAGCCAGTAAGCAGCACCCCTCCATGGCCTCTGCATCAGCTCCTGCCTCCAGGAGTTCCTGTCCTGACTTCCTTCAGCGACAGACTACAGTGTGGTAGTGTAAGCCAAATAAAGCCCTTCCTCCTCACCTTACTTCTGGTCATGGTGTTTCATGGCAGCAATAGAAACCCCAAGACAGTCGTGTTGAGGAGAACACGGGTGCCAGATCTTACTCTAACAGTTTAATTTATGGGCTCATTGTATCAGTTACTTTTCTCATTGCTGTGACCAAATAGTTGACAAGAATCTACTCAGGAAAGGAGGGGATTGCTTTGGCTCACACCGTAAGAAGGGATACAACCCACCACAGCAGGGGAGGCACAATAGCAGAAGCATGGGGTGGCCTGTCACATAGTGTCCACAGTCAGGAAGTACAGATAGGACGGGGAGTCGGGCCAGGTGGTAAAACCCCAAGGTCTGCCCCAGGGCCTCAGTTCCTACATGGAGTTTTCACCCCCTAAAGGTTCCTCCACTTTTCATAACAGCATCCCCGGCTGGAGACGTAGTAGTGTTCCTACCTTTGGGGAATTTCTAGGGATGTTTCCCGTTCGAGACACAGCACTTACTTAGTTCTAATAATGACCCGCCAGAGAGGGACGTTTTTCCCCAGTTAGAAACTGTGGACACTGAGGACTAGAGACATGACCTGTCCCAAGCCACATAGCAAGCAGCTGGAGTGGGGCTCGAACCCAGGGCAGTTGGTTTCAGGGCTTCATTCTCCCACCTCCAATAGAGAGGAGGCTTTGCTACCACAGTCTCACATCTGGAACACCAGTGTCTCCCCTAGCCCACAGCCTACCTGTAAGCCTCTATTCCTTTACCTATAGGATGGAGGTCATAAGCTCTACCTCTGGATCATTGAGAATACATAATGTTTGTAAAGCACATCCAGGGCTCTCGGGAAAGGCTGACTAGATGGATATGTGTGAGAATAACCAAGTGAGGCCAAACTGGCCCTACCTTTAGGCATTATTAGTAAGGACTGGCCTTTGAATGACTTAGGTAACAGACATTAATTGCTCACATTTGCAGAGACTTGAGGCAGATGGAGAGGCCTCTCCTCTTTACCTGCAGGTGGCTACCTTCTCCCTGAGGTCTTTCCTCTGTATGCACACTCCTGTATCTCTTCCACTTACAAGGATGCCATTCCTACCAGATCAGGGCCCATCTCTTGATGACCACATTTAACCTTCGTTACTTCTGAAAGTTTCAATCTCCCAACACAGCCGATCACACTAGGGATTAGAGAGTCTACTTCTGAGTCGAGACAGGAACAAACTTCAGACTGCAAGCCTTGTCCTTACCAGTTGTCCTACTCTTCATCCCAATTCGTAAGCAATATACTCACTCTAGGTTGCTCACAAGACCTCAGCTAGGAACTGGAAACCATAGTAAAATCAATATTAAGTTACTGGACATAGTAGTGAATGCATAAAATTCCAGTACTCCAGAGAGAGAGAGGCTTGTGAGTTACAGTCCAGCCTGGGCTATACAGACCCTATTTCAATAATAAATACTAATAATAGTAACAAAAGACAACGGAAAGAATGCTAGCACAAGTTACACCTCTATCCCCCACTAATCTACTCTTTATAATGATCTGCAACCTAGAAATAAACCACACATAGCATTTACAGACACTTAAATACTGTAATGTCTGTCCCAGCTACATTCCTGTCAATGGCTTGCCATTCATCCAGAATGGCCTGTGAGGCCCTGTGTGATATGGTTATGTCCTCCACTTCTGTCTTTACACAAACATCCTCCCACACATAGGCACTCTCGGTGTGTCTGAGAGTGTCACCCCTTTTACTTGCCCGTATGTCTCATTTCAAAGAGTATCTTTTACTTGTTTGCTTCCTGTCACAAGAGCACATACTCCGCGAGAGCAGGCGCCTCTCACCTTTGCATCTGGCACACAGGTTGCAAGGCAGGGCTTCTGTGTGGACTGGGTAAAGCAATGATTGCAGTTACTAGCTGCAGTGGGTGAGCACAATTATGACTTTCTGGCCCCTTCTAGGATGACACTTTCCAAATGTTGCTTAGCATATGTAAGAATTACCAACAATGCTTGGTTTAAACACTTACCTCCAGGGCGGGAGAGATGGCTCAGCTCTTATGAGCACTGACAATTTTTCTAGAGCACCCAGGTTCAATTCCCAGCACCCACATGGTGGCTCACAGGGTCTGTAACTCTAGTTCCAGGGGATCTGACACCCTCTTTTGCCCTCTATGAGCACTGCACACACGTGGTTCCCAGACATACATGCAGGCAAAACAACCACACACGTACAATAAGAATAAATAAACCTTTAAAAGTCAACAGAAAGCTCTCTTCCCTCGGCCTCTTAAAATTCTGAATTAGTAGGATCCTGAGTGGAGTTTAAGAACCTCTGCTTTTAAAATGATCCCAGTGCCTTTCAGGGAAGCAATCCAAACCACAATACTTTGCCTCACTTGGCAAAGGAAAGGTGATACCGTTGATGCGTTCAGGGACCTCCTCTCTCTGTGTCTAGTATAGGCTGGGGAGAGACTTCAGAGTCAGGATGAAGGTTGATAACAGTGGAAAAAGGAGGCTGAGATGTGACCTTCATAGACAGGCATGCTGTCTCCCAAGTCCCAGGAGGAGAGCATTGCTGAGAATCTGCTAAGAGAAGAATCTTGGAGTTGAATCCAGAAGCCAAAGCAGCAGAGTTAATTTCCTCCTTGGCCTGTGCACAGAGCAGTTTTCAGTGGCACTGCCGTGTCCTGGGGACTCCATTTACACCAGGAAATTGTCATCACAGAGCCTGAACTAGTAGGGATGTGCAGAGTCCTGTGTAGCCCCCGCCCACCACTTCACAAAGCAATCAGCACAGCTCATCCTCTAAATGGCTGCTGCAGCTGCTGTTCAGACCCAGCTTGTGCGCCCCCTTCACTGTGGTTTGCTCTTCACAATCCTGTCACCACCACCCATGCTCAGATACCAGCAGAAACTCTACGGGACAAGGGAAGTTCCCAAGGATGCGCTGTAAAGGTACTTAGCTTCGCACTGCTGGCGTGCGTCTTGATAAGCCCTGGGGAAGAGAACCAGTTTCAGCTTCCAGCTACTTTCAAACAGCTGAGCAAAGTTTATGCAACGGCCCGATTACTTTCCAATTTTGTGCAGGAAGCGCATCTTTCTTTGAAATTGGCCCTATTCACATACACAGAATAAGCCGAGAACTTATCAAACCTCCCAGCAGTCTCCTCTTCTCCAGCTTCCTTCCTCATATTGGGCACTTCACAATTCGGTACCGGATTGTGTATCTCATACTTCTGCCTGTGGAACCCCTTTAGCACCCTAGTTTTGGGGCCAGCCTGAAGAGAGTTCAGCCTGGGGAGCTGGTACAGCCAGATGTTATCAGAACTGGTGCCCTGCAGTTTTCCAGTTCCAATCTCCAGCATGACACGGTGCCAGCCAGCACTTTTCCCTGTCTAATTGACCTGGGCTGAGCTTGCTGAGCCTGCTCAGAACAGCCTCTTCTAGATGCGCTTTATTTGTGGTCCTTCCTGCTCTTCTATTTGAAAATTGTGCTTTGGGCTCCTAGTCAACTAAATCCAAGCTGAAATGACACGTGGGAAGGATCCTATGGGTGAACATGGGCGTCAAGGCCTTAGTTACAATGCTCTGTTGATTCTCACATAGGCCCCGGCTTCACACAAAATGGTTTATTTAATACAACACTGTCTGGTTATCGCACTTGCCCCAGTGAATTTTGTGAATTTTGGAGGCTCTGGGGACAGTCAACCTTCAGTTAAAGAACGGCTTGCCTAGTGTGACCTCAGTTTACAGCGCAGAGGAGGAGAGTTGACTTCTGCTCGGAAATTAGCTCTCGCTTCCTAAAGGTGGGCTCCCAGGACTCCGGAACTTAACAAGGAAAACACATGAAAGAAGGAATGTAAAAGGATCTGCTAGTGCTTGGGGCTTAGCAGGGCTGAGCCCCTGAGTCATCCTGTTCTCCCACCTGTTCTTGTCACAGGCAGAATTGACTGCCAGCCCGTGTCTTGGTTCATTTCTTAAGTATTTCCTCAGAATGCCTCTGAACACTGAGTATGTGGCAACGGCAGGTGTGTGTAGCTAGAGTTTTCCTGCCTTGCCCACAGTCACCTGCCAAATCTTTGTCACCCGCCAGTCCCACAGCCGCTCAGACCCAACCAAGTAAACACAGAGACTTTTTTTTTTTTTTTTTTTTTTTTTTTTTTTTTGTTTTTCGAGACAGGGTTTCTCTATGTAGCTTTGTGCCTTTCCTGGAGCTCACTTGGTAGCCCAGGCTGGCCTCGAACTCACAGAGATCCGCCTGGCTCTGCCTCCCAGTGCTAAAGGCGTGCGCCACCACCGCCCGGCAACACAGAGACTTACATTGCTTACAAAATGTATGGCCGTGGCAGGCTTCTTGCTAACTGTTCTTATAGCTTAAATTAATCCATTTCCATAAATCTATACCTTGCCACGTGGCTCGTGACTTACCGGCATTTTCACATGCTGCTTGTCCTGGTGGTAGCTGGCAGTGACTCCTTCTGCCTTCCTGTTCTTTTATTTCTCCACTCTGTTAGTCCCGCCTATACTTCCTGCCTAGCCACTGGCCAGTCAGTGTTTTATTTATTGACCAATCAGAGCAACAGATTTGACATACAGACCATCTCCCAGCACAGCCAAGTGCAGACCATCTCAGACACCTGCACTCAGGCCTGTGGTCCTAATCATCCTCTAAGCGGACCTGCTAGGTAAAGCCACGAGGAACCCGAGAACAGGCTCCCACAGGACATACAGACCATCCCACAACAGGTGAGTTTTTCCTGCTGGATATTCTGTTAAGGGGAGACAGGTGAACTATTAAGTACAAGTTAAAGTGAGATCCGAAAGTAAACAAGTCGTGAGGATGGAGAGATGGCTCTATAGGTAAAGCTCTTAATACACAAGCTTGAGGACCTGAGTGAGAGATGGCTCTACAGGTAAAGCTCTTAATATACAAGCTTGAGGACCTGAGTTCAATCCCCAGAATCCACTAAAAAAGGTGGGCATGGCGGTGCATTGGAATCCTAGCACTGGGAAAGCGGAGACAGGAGCATCTTCCGAGCTCATTGCCCGGCTAGCCCTACCTGAGTCCCAAAGTCCCAGGTTCCGGTGAGACTACATCTCCAAAACTAGGGTGGATGGCTCCTGAGGAATGACACACAAGGATGACCCTGGGCCTCCATGTGCATGTATACCTACATATGTATGTACATCTTCACATACGCATGAACACACACCCAAAAAAGGAAAGAAAAAGAAGATAAAATAATAAAAATAAATCAGACAAAATTAAAATGGTAAACTTGCATGAACCTAAGTATAGATACATCCGGCAAATAGCCATCATCATTGTCTTGGTTTTCTATTGCTGTGATAAAACACCATGACCAAGACAACTGACAGAAGAAAGTATTTCATTTGGCTTCTGTTTCCAGAGGATTAGAGTCCATGATGGCAGAGCAAAAGCCTGGCAGAAGGAAAGGCTGAGAACTCATATCTCAAACAGAACCACAAGCAGGAGGCAGAAAGAGTGTGCTGGGGATGGAAGGAGACTTTTTAAACCTCGGTCCCACCCCAGTCACACACCTCTTCCAACAGGCTACAGTTCTTCCCAAACAGCTGCCATCTGGAGAAACGAGTATTCAGATATATGAGCCTGTGAGTACCGTTCTCATTAAAGCATCACAATAATGGTCCCTTTGATGACCCTCTTAGCACAATGGCTCACTATAGGTACCTATTAACAAGGGCTTCTTGGGCCTCAGCTGTAACTCTCTCTTGTCCTGTTTGATGCTACCATTTGCCACAGCCTGGTGGGCATATGCTCTAGATAGGAAGGTTTCTGGGATCTGTAAGCTCCAACCCTAAAGATGATGTTAACTAATTCAATATTTTCTTTCATATTTTTCATTTTATTATACTGAGTTCCATCTTCCATTTTCCTGCAAATATAAAGTATTCTTTGAGCAAGTCCTATACCCCCTACCACTCCTTCCTTTCTAGCCCTTCCCATTAGCTGTTCTCTGAAAGTTTTTGCTTCTGCTTCCATGTCATATATACAAATCTAATTTTACGTGTCTCTATAAAAAAAAACCTGGGAACCATAAATGAGATAAAGGATGCAATATTTGTCTTTCTGAGACTGATTTAATTTGCTTAATATGGTTATCTTCAGTGGCATCTATTCTTCTAATGACATAACTTGGTTCTTATTTATGGTTGAAAAAATAATAGTGTGTGTTTAAACAACATGTTTTTTTATCATCCCTTTGTTTATGGGCACCTGGATTGTTCCATGACTTAGCCTTTGTAAACAGTGCTGCAATAAACATTCATATCCAAGTATCTCTATGATGTGCTCACTTAGAGTTCTTTTGGGAAAATTTCTAGGAGCAGCCTCATGGGAGACCTACAGGAGTTTTTGAAGAACCTCCATATTGATATCCATAGTGGTCAAACTAGTTTATATCCCTACTAACAACATGTAAGGTTTCCTTTTGCCCATATTTGTTTTATTTCTTCCATGTATAGAATCCATCCTGATTATTTGCCTTTCCTTCTTCCCTCCCCAGTCTCCCTACTGCCATGTCAACCTGCCTTCCTCTTTAGAAATCTCTTTTCCACATTCATGAATTTTTGTTTTGTGACTCCTCTATTTTTTAACCAGGGCCATATCTGTGACAATGGGTTTGGAATGATTTATTGGAGCCTGATGATGGGCCCACCGGTGGATGTCGGTGGATGTCCATCTGAAGACAATGACTTCCCCTCTCTCAGAATCTTTCAGAAGCCAATAGATCATCACTAAGTGTAAGGGTGCCATGACTCACTTCCCCACCTGCTGGCAAGGCAATCCCCATTCAGGCCCAGTGCCAATGACTGCATCTGCTGTGAGTTCACGGTCCCAGTGGGTGTGCTATACCTAGAAGAGCTCTTTGCAGGACTTATCCCTGTCTTTGGGCTCTCACATTCTTCCTGTACCCTCTTCTGCGGTGTTCCCCGAGCCTTAGAGGTGGTATAAATATCTTCTTGGAGCCTAAGTCTCAACTTCACTTAGTCTTAGAATCTTGGGCAGCCCTGTATTGCATTCACTGTAGTTCACTTTGAAGAGATGTTTCTCTGCTTAAGGCTAAGAGTAGCATATGTCCATGGCTATAAACAGACATTTATGAGCAGTTTGAAACTCCTCCCATATAGGTAAGCAACAATAGTATATTCCCCTCAAGGTCTATTACCTCCCCAACCATGAGTATTTGATGGGTTTTACATTCTCAGACATGGATTCCCTCCTGCAGCATAGCCCTCAACTCCAATCAGAAAGTGGTTGGTTACCCCCATAGTAGTCATCCACTATGTGCCCACATTTCTTTTCTTACCGTCAAATGCTTTTGAAGCTTCTGTGATGTGCCAGCAGAGATGAGGTTTGAGAAATGTCAATGAATAAGCAGCTATTGCGGCTGAACTCACAGTGCTTCCACACAAGAAACAAATACAGGGAGCGTCAGTGACCACAAACATTTAAGTCAGGATTAGGGCAGAGAAGACCACAGAAATAGAATGAGGAGAGGGGAGGGACTAAGGGATGGTGAGCAATGGGAAGAGAACAGATGTGGGAGCCTTCTCTGAAGAGTTTCATCTGAGCTGAGATTTGACTGGGGATAAAGAACCAACCACATGAAAAACTTAGAGAAGGTCATCCCATGCTGAAGGACCTGCAAGCACAAAGTCCCAGAAACTGGAGTGATTTGATGTGTTCAAGAGATAAAAGGTTTGTGTGGAATACCATATCCTTGTGTTGTAGAGTTTGTACAGTTTTTTTTTTGTTGTTGTTGTTGTTGTTTTGGGGTTTTTTTTGTGGCTTGGTTTTGTTTGGTTTGGGTTTTTGCTTGTTTGGTTTTTGGGTTTTGGTTTTTTTTTAGACTGGACTTAGCTTGTATATCCTTGGCTGTCCTGGTACTCACTCTGTAGACCAAGCTGGCCTTGAACTCACAGATCTGCCTGCCTCAGCCTCCCAAGTGCTGGGATTAAAGGGGTGCACCACCACCTGACTTGTAGGGTTTACTTTTTAAAATAGAAAATCTCTTTAAAAATGAAGTCCTTATATTTCATTTCACATTTGAAAGGGACAGTGTATCTTAGTGGTTTAAAACTTAGATTTCGATTCTAGCAGCCCCTGAGTTAACCCCATGAAGAAGCAGTTTTGCCTTAGCTGTTTGCATCACTTCTGGGGTTTCCCTCTCTAGCTGAGTGAGTCGAAGCTACTGTCTGCATCTTCTGTGCCTCATATGACATAAAGATATAAAAAAAATTATTTCAAATGAATAGGGATTCATACAATAAACTGGTATAGTGAACTGAAGTACCCAACTCGGGCTACCTTCTCTAATCCCTTGGCTCTTTCCTCTAGAATTTCACTTTTCTGATTCTTTTGATTCTAACATTGCTAAAACAAGCAAGCAAACAGCAGAACATGATTTCCCCAGTGCTTTAGGATTTCAGTATCTTTGAAATCCTTGAAAAGTCTGATTTAATAGAAGCAAGCCTTCTGCAGCCCTCTTTAAATTGCTTCTAGGATCTAGACGGTGCTTTCCCCGGGAAAGATTGATTGTTGAGTCCACACTATCTAGTGCTCATCTTTCATGCTGTTTTTCTTCTTTTCTTGTTTTTCTATAATGTGCGTCACCACCAGCCGTGTCATGCTGTCATTTGCTTTCTTGTTTAACCGAAACAATATAAACCCAATGAGAACAACAGCTTGCTTTATTCCGTGAGTTCTTCCCAGTTCATTCTCTGGTTTTAAACCTTTAGTAATCTAATGATGTCTCTACACCCCCTTAAAAATATACATGGCGTGGGTGGGTCTGCTAATAGGTCTGTGCTGGTTAGTTCTTTTGTCAACATGATACAAGCTAGTTGTCTGCAGAGGGGAAAGCTCCGCTGAGAAAACTCTTCCATAAGACTGGCCTGTAGGCAAGCCTGTGGGGCATCTTCTTGGGGGAGAATTGTTATGGGGGGCCTTCCCATTGTAGGTGTGCCACCTCTTTGCAGGTGGTCCTGGACGGTATAAGAAAACAAACTGAGAAAGCCAGGAGAAGCAAGCCAGGAAGCAGTGTTCCTCCATGATGTCTGCATCAGTTCCTGCCTCCAGGTTCCTGCCTCTGTGTCCCCGGATGATGGACTACAACTGTAAGATACAGTAACCTCTTTCCTCCTCAAGTTGCTTTTGGTCATGGTGACTTCTCACAGCAATAAAAACATAGCTAAGGCAAGGTCAAAGAACCTCAGGTCTAAAAATATCCCACAACACAATCTGAATTGCCAGCATCTCAGTGACCCAGGAGAGCAATGATTCTAGACAGAATCTGATCCAATAAAACCAAAACATTTATTATTCACTCATTCACTCACAAATATTTATTAGGTCTTGATTCTGCTCCAGACAGCAGACTAGATGCTGGTGCAGAATGGTAAATGAAATAGATGCCTGCCCTAGGAAGGTAAAGTCTTCAATAATCACTCGTGATTCTTATAAAAGTATCTCACCATCAGTCTCAGAAGTATCATTCTTTCATATGAATCCAAAGACTAGAAACTAAAGAATAAAATAAAACTTGGCAGTATGCCTATGAGTAGGCAGGCAGAAAATGCTGTTCCCAGCATGACTCACTGACTCTCTCTCACACCACTCTGAAGGTGCTGATTGCTCTAAGTACCATATTCCACAATGAGCAGATGGCATCCACACACACTTTCCCACAGTCCACTATGGCTCCTCTCTTATTCTGCACATGCTTGTGGCAAGGTGTATGCACACACACATACACACAGATACACAGACAATCACAGACACACACACAGATGTGTACAGACAGAGACACACCACACACACACACAACACACACACACACACACACACAAACACACCACTGTACAACTCTCAGCACCAAAAACACATCTCAATAAATTGAAAATAAAATCCCAGGTGCCGCAGGAACACAAGGTAAGTAGGAATAAGAATATTCCATTCCCCAGCATCAAACTTTAATTGGCAATTTTCAAGCTGTTACTTTTCTGTTTGGTTGGTTGGTAGGCTGTTTGGTTTGGTTTAGTTTTTGTTTTGTTTGGCAGTTGAGAGAGAAACTTATTTATGTTGCTAAAAGACTGAAAATTCTTGATTCTTCTGCCTCAGTTTCCCCAGGAGCTAAGACTACAGGCATCATTCCCATTCTGAAACATCTCTAACAAACAGAGACAAAAGGAACTGCTGCACTGGAAATTTCAGAGTGTTAGGAGGCAGAACTTGCATAAACATTTATGAATGTGTACATACATCTGTATATACACACATATACATGTTTATATCTCTATGCACACTCACAGTTCCCAGGAGAAATTCCTTGTAAGCCAACATGGATGAGCCCCCAAGTTAGACTGCCTAGGTTCATTTGCATCTCCCACAGGCTACTTGTGCAATGTTATTTAGTGTGTAGAATTGATATAGAATCAAATAATCTAATGCATAGTGTTGTTCACAAAGTTACTGAACACATCAGTTGGTCAATTGATTTTTAAAAAAAAAAATGGAAAATGCTAACCCTCGATTATATCCATTCATTTGCAAAGTAAACTGTCACTATAATGATTTTATTTATTTATTTATTTATTTATTTATTTATTTATTTATTTATTTATTTTGGTTTTTCGAGACAGGGTTTCTCTGTGTAGTTTTGGTGCCTGTCCTGGATCTGGCTCTGTAGACCAGGCTGGCCTCGAACTCACAGAGATCTGCCTGGCTCTGCGTCCCAAGTGCTGGGATTAAAGGCGTGTGCCACCACTGCCTGGCTTAAAAACTATTCTTAATGCTATGATTGCCTTGAATGAGTTTTAAACAAAGGGTTTATCTTCCCAATGCATAAAACTACACTTTACAGCCTAAAATATTAATGTAGAAAACTGAAACAAATCAAGAAACTCCATTGGATACTAGGAACCATTATTAAAATACCATGTAAAATGGCTCAGCAGGTTTGTATCTTTATGGTACTAAATGACCAAGTGAGAATTTCAGGTTTATTCAATTATCTAGACACCTACACTGTCTTTCCCCTTTAGTTTCATTAAAATAGTTAATGTTATGTGAAACAGCCTTTTAGTCTACATGGTCTTTTCTTTTCCTAGTTTTTTTCTCCTATTTCAAACTATAAATGTCCTAGAAGTATATACTTTCAATTTTATGCATAATTATGTTTCCTAAATAATTTGATAAATTGGTCAAGCTATAACCCAGGGTTGGTTGGTCAGTAAAGCCAGCCTTTCTGATTTTCCTGATTGCAAAGCTTTGGGAATTTGCTACCGTTCAAACATAAGAGGGCAAAATGACCTGATTTTGCTCATTGGTTCACATTTCCTTTCAAGAATGATATTGTTGTCTGAATTATTTCAGGGTTTGCTACCAATATTTTATCAGATTATCTTGGTAAGAAGTTGGCACTCACTGCTCTCCTCACTCCCCATCTCTGGTACCTTAAGACATTACTATAAGGTTTGTTCAAGTTTACTTGAGATAGGCAAATAGAATGTCAGTTAGCTTTGTGATCTTGGGAATGAGATAGACACATTCTATACTTTAAGTACCTTGTATATACAATATAGACAATAACATGACCTCATTGAGAGAGTTAACCTAATAAATAAATTAGATAATCAAGTACATTGTTCGGCTCCAACAGGATATCAAAATATGTTAAATTATTGTTGCCATAACAAATTCAGAATGCCCGGGCAGTGGTGGCGCACACCTTTAATCCCAGCACTTGGGAGGCAGAGCCAGGTGGATCTCTGTGAGTTCGAGGCCAGCCTGGGCTACCAAGTGAGTTCCAGGAAAGGCGCAAAGCTACACAGAGAAACCCTGTCTTGAAAAACAAAACAAAACAAAAAATTCAGAGTGGTTCAATAAGAAAATGGGATGTAGACAAAGAGAAAACATGGATTTTGAACTTTACTTACCCTATTTCCTTTTAAATAAAGAATAAGTTATGACTCAGTCCAAAAAGATGATAGACTAGATTATCTTTTTCAATTTGCATCTATTTCTAGTAGATGGTGATTAACACAGAGACCCACAACTGGCCAAGGCACAGGAAACAAGAGACTGCAGAATGCTCAACCCTAAATAGAACATGTATACCCCTCTCCCTCCTCCCAAAGTTCATGGATCATTTCAGAATAGCAGAAGAGTGGGTGGGAAAGAGGGTAATAGCAGAGGGGTATACAGATATTAGGAAACTGTCTCTAGTACAGCAAGGCACATATGAACACACAGCAGTTGTGACAGCATACACAAGAGCTGTGTAAGCCCAAACGGACAAAATCCTGCATGAAGAAGGGAATTGGGTACAACTACCACCCTTGGCCATGAAGCTATTGGTAGCTGTTAGCTGAAGGAGAGAGTCAGGAGTGTAGGCTCTGTTAAATCAACTAAACTTCAGTAGAAGATCACACATCCAAGAATATATGGGCAGCATAAATTGGTCTTGATTGTTTTTCTTTAAGGACACAAAGTTAATGAAATGAGGAAGGAAAACGTTGGGAGAGGACTGGGAGTTGTGAATATGGTTAAAACATATTGCACAAAATTCTCAAAGACCTAATAAAAAAGTTTTAAACATGGGGACAGCTTGAGAGATAGCTCTGTGGTTGTGTTATTGTATGTTGTGCGTCTATGTGTTGTTCGTGTAGAGGACCCATGTTCTGCTCCCAGCACCTATATGGTAGCTCACAACCATCAATTATGCCGGTTCCAGGTGACCTTATTCCTTCTTCTGACCTCTTTTGTACACTAGGAAGACACACAGTGCACATGCATGCAAACATGTAGGCACACACTCAGACACACAAAATAAATCTAAAACATTACAATAATGGCATTTAAGAAAACAGTAAGCTTACTGTGTTACTATAAAAGGTAGCAGAGCAGTGTAGTAGGGCCTAGTGAAAAGAAGAATGAAGTCAGCGTCAAAGAAGAAGGCTGCTGCCAAACCCTGCACCGACATACAGGCCAGGGTAGGTGCCTCATTTTTATCCTGAGCATAATGGAAAACCTTGGTTGATCGTGGGCAGCTCAAGGACACAAGACATGGTTTTTAAGTGGAACATTAATTATAGGGGAATAAGTGTAAGGCACATGGACTGGATATTTCATTGGCAAGAGAGGATGCAAGTTGGGATTAGGGTCGCAGCTGATGGAGAGAAGAGAGTGAGTTTGGGAAGAACTGCAGGTAAATCCAATAGGACTGCTGATGGACTGGAAAAGTTTAAGTGCAGTGTCAATGACTGAGCTGTGAATGACAGCCCCAAGGTTGGTGGGTTGATGAAGGCGTCTAGATGGCAATGAATGTGAATGAAACTTCGCCTCATAATTGACACACAACTCCACTTCTCTATTTCAATCAGAAGCCAAATAAGAAAATGAGCTAAAGTCTAACTCTATTCTTTTTCTCTGCTCTAGTGTGAATACCTTCTGAAATTCATTCCGTAAGTCATTCAGTATCTGATACTGTGGTCTGGACCAAGTTATGGATGTTGATCATAAAGTAACAAACAGGATAACCCTCTCTCTATTCCAATGGTACTTATATTCTAATGAAAAGAGACATATCCTCTGAATGAATTGTGATATATTAATTAAGAATAGTAAGAGAGTAACAACAATGAAAAGAGATGAACTAAAATCAGAGATAGAAAAAAAATGTCAAATACCTAAAACTACTTAGATAAACTACAAAGAGAGTGATACATCAATTGCCATTGAACTACTGCATTGGAATAGGCGATCCCGACCTTCGTTGCAGGGTATTGGAGTTCTGTTTGGATATATTAGTTTTTAGTTACGTATCCATCAGGCCAATAGACATTGGAGACTGGTGTACTGGAAAGAGGAAGGAAATGGAGATCTAAATGGTACATCAAGCCATGACCCTGGATGATCATTGAGATAAAAGGTAGAAACTAAAAAGAGAAGGGAGCCCACGACCAAGTCCTGAGGATACCCTAATCATTACCATTTGGACTACTGAAAACCCACCAAAAGAGATTACAGTAGCCAGGGTGAAAGTAAAAGCAGAGGACTGAGGACTGTGGTGTTGCTAAGTGAATGAGCTGAGTCCCTCTCCCTACTTCTTCATCTCGTTCCACCCTCCTTGGTGGAATTCTAGGTAGGTTTCAGGCTCCCAGACAGTTCCCTGTTGCAGTACCACACTTGGCACTTCCGATGCCTTTTCTATTTGTGAACACTGTGCTTTGTCTCTTCTTTTCCAACTTGACACAAACTGGAGTCAACTGAAAAGAGAAAGCCTTAATTGAGGAATTGTCTCCCTCAAACTGGCCTGGTCAAGTTTCTTTGGTATTTTCTTGATTGGTGTTTGATGTGCACCTTACTGTGCAGGTGGTCCTGAGTGCTATAAGAAAGCAGGCTGAGCAAGCCATTGAGAGCAAGTCAGAAAGCAGCACCCTTCCATGACCTCTTTATCAGTTCTTGCCTCAAATTTCCTGCCTTGAGTTTTTTCCCCTTGACTTCCCTCAGTGATGTAGTGTGATAGAGATGGGTAAGCCAAATAAACCTTTTCCTCCCCAAAGTGACCTTGATCAGTGTCTTATCAAAGCAAACTAAGACATATCCTTTGGATGAATTGTGATTTATAAATTAAGAATAGTAAGATAGTAAGAGAGTAACAACAAACTAGTAACAAAAGGGACCATTATAATAGACAACAATAAAAGTGATTTGAAATTATCAATTGTTAAATTTAGAATTTCTCATTTAGTAATTTGGGGACATGATTGATTGGACAACAAACCACAGAAAACAAAACTATGGGTAAGAGACTACCATTCAATCTTAGGTTAGAACTCAGATCCTCTTTCCCACTGGCATAGGATGTACCCTCTTGATCAGAATCCATCCAGGCCAAGTTATCGAGACAAAGAACTGCTTTGCTGGTGGGGGGAGGGGAGCCCTGCGCGTGCACTGAGGGGACACTGAAATCAGCTGTGATTGTCTCACTCTGAAGCCAGCAGACAGCTATAGATCAGCAATGGACTCTGAGGCTTACAAAGAAGTGTCTGATATGCAAATAATATCTAATTACTCCAAGCGGCAGCATAATGGCTCTTTTCTTGGGGAACACAAACAACAAAAGAAGGCTTCTAGGGACAGTAGAGTTCTGTAGGATCTTCTGGAGCCAGGAGGCACAGGTGCACCATGAACAACACCAAGTAGGGAAAATGGGCAGGGAATGAAGGAAGCACAGCAACATTCTACAGCCATGTCACAGCCTTCAGTGAGAACCCCGGGAAAAGACAAATGCGCAAGAATTAAATTCAGAATTCCATAGGTTACCGGCCAGCTAGGTCAATAAATATTCGGGTTGTAGCAATAAGTAAAAACTATAGGAAATAAAAAGGAGTCTAAAAGATGCATGAGCCCAAGTTTAAAGGGCTAACGTGTTTTGAATTGAAGTCTAGGAAGTATAAGTGAGAGAAGTAATGAGCAAGTATCAATATTTAAAGAGACACTGGCTGAGATTGTTTAAAATTTATGAAAGTCATTAAGCTACAAATTCAAGAAATGCTATTAACCCCAATCAAGATAAAATGCTGAGAGAGTTTAGAATGTTTCCCATGATACAGTGCTTTGCCTAAGATGGGTGAAGCCTTGGCTTCAGTCTCCAGTAATACACCCACCCAGCCACCCCCCACACACACACACATTCAAGCATGAGGAGGAGAACTATTACTCAATACCAAATCTTTTTTTCAAATCCTACTATTCTTAATTGGGAATGAACTTGAATGTTTTGAATCAAGTTAGGAAACCCTGTAGACAATGGAGTGGCAGTTTTATTGATTTACTTGAATTTTGTGTTTGTATATTTGTGCATATGTGTGTAAATGTGGCTGTGCACGTCAGAGGACAACTTGCACCTTCCACCTTGTTGAGGTAAAGTCTC
Organism: Peromyscus leucopus; assembly: GCF_004664715.2. NCBI lineage: Eukaryota > Metazoa > Chordata > Mammalia > Rodentia > Cricetidae > Peromyscus > Peromyscus leucopus. The sequence continues at coordinate 31,465,666 of NC_051079.1, read as the reverse complement.
TCTAGTTTCTGCTGCTAAACTAAGTGCTGGCTAGGTGGCCTACATACAACTAAGGGGGGGGGTCTTCTATCTCCACCTCCCACATTGCCATAGGAGTGCTGGGGTTACAGCAGTGCAGAACAGGAGCTTAAAGCCAGAGGAGAGAGGGAGAGAGTGAGGAAGATGTAGAATTCTGCCAATTCCTAATTCTGCAATAAAAATTTCAATAAAGGCAAAACATTCCAAATAAATACAACTTGTTGCAAGCAGAAAATGTTTTTAAATTATACAAATTTATGTAAAGTACTACATGGGGGTAGAAGTAATAATGGCCACACAATAGAAAGTTTAAAAATAAAGGATATAAGTAACACAAATGCCGGAATGAGAGTTAATGAGATTAGGTTCTTAAATTTTAAGGGGGGATGTATGCAACGGGGCACAGTATAGAAACTGCCGACATGACATTATTATGGGGAAGGTTTTTATTGTGGATAAGAGAGAGAAAATATCCAGAGGCATCTGAAAGAGTCCAGAGCAGACAAAAGAAAGCAGACTAGAAAAGGCTGTGTGAGAGGGAGAGAGCACGAAAGAGTCTAACAGTGGAGAACAATGGTAATAGAGAAATGGCAAAACACAGAATAGAGTATAGTGAGAGCAAGAGACTAAGAATGATGGAGAGGGGAGAGAGAGAGAGAGAGAGAGAGAGAGAGAGAGAGAGAGAGAGAGAGAGAGAGAGAGAGAGAGAGAGAGAGGTGGACAAAACATCTGGATTATAAGGAGGATGAGTGGGGGTGGGGGAAGAGCCAGAATGCTCGAATGGAGTTTTAAATGGATAACAGGTACTTGTGATACTGAAGGAGCCTGAAGGCCAGCATGGGATTTAATGTGCTAATAGTTGCCACAGGTATATATGTAAATTGGAGAGCCATATGTCCCTTCTGCCAGAGGCAAAGGAAATGATTCCTTTTGGGGGACGGAAAACCCATTTCACAAGTTCCTAGGGAATGCTGGCTTTTATCTAACTTCCAGAAATCCTTCTATAGTCTGGCTTGAGCTCATTTCTGGGTATATGGACTGCCTGTGAGACCTAACAGGAGGTATTCTGACATTAATGTAAATTAATATTTAATTAATTTAATGCTGTGCTTTGCAGTGCAACCATTGTTTTAACATGGCACAATAAGCTCAATTTTTCAAAGTTAGGAATGCATTATTGCCTCCAAACATCTCCTATTGTTATTTACTTGGATCTATACTACTGTTCTGTTGTGAATTATCACACCTGTCCTACATTTTATTTCCTTGTATATCTCTCTTGACAAAATGTCTGCCCATGTGTTTTTTTTTAATTTATATCATTTGCTTCCTAATAATCCTGCATTGAAAGTCCTTTATATATCTTACACATTTATTCTTAGTTGGATATATGATTTGCAAATACTTTCTGGTTGGTCTCTTTGTATTTTCAACACCATCTTTTAGAAATAGAAGATTTTAATTTTGATGGGGCCCAACAACTTCATGATGGATCATATTGTACTGCCCTACCTATAAATTCTTTGCCTAACTCAAGGGTACAAAGATTTTTTTCTCTTGTTTTCAGTGTCAGGGTATGTTAGCTGTACATGTTGGCTGTTTCCTCCTCTTTCATTTTCTGAGAAAGCTTGCCTAAGATTTGTACTTAAGCATTCGGTAGAATTTACCGTGGTCACCCCTTGGCCCCACGTTTTGAGATGGTTTTTCATTGAAATTCAGTTTCTTGGGGCTGAAGAAGCGGTTCATCAGTTGAGCACTTGTTGCTCCTGTGGAGGATTCAAGCTTGGTTCCCAGACCCTCATTAGGTAGCTTACCTGCAACTCCATTTCCAGGCGTCTAATACCCTCTTCTTTATCCCCAGATACAACTTCACACACACACACACACACCACACACACACACACACACAAATACGCACACATTTTATTTGTTATTTGTTTGTTTGTTTTTGTGTATGGGTGTTTTGTCTGCATGGATGTCTGTGTACCACATGAATGCCTAGTGTCTGTGGAGGCCAGAAGAAGGCATCAGATTCCTTGGGACTGGAGTTACATACCGACTATGGTGAGCGGTCATATGGGTGCTAGTAACTGAACCAGGGTCCTTTGGAAGATTATCCAATGCTCTTAGCCACTGAACCATTCTCTCCATACCCAAGAAACTGATCTTTAAAAAAATATTTGGTGAGGCTGGAGAGATGGCTCAGTGGTTAAGAGAAATGGTTGCTCCTCCAGAGGACCCAGTTTCAGTCCCCAGCACCTGAACAGTAGCTCACATTCATCCATAACTCCAGTTTCACTGTCACATATGTGGGTAAAACATTCATGCACATAAAATAAAAATAAATCTTTTTTTAAAATGGTGTGTGTGTGTGTGTGTGTGTGTGTGTGTGTGTGTGTGTGTATGTGTTGTATTCATCTGAATGTATTTTGACACATTCTCATGAGAACATGCTAAGGCCAGAACAGGATGTCAGATGTCATCCTGTATAGCTCTCTATCTTGAACATTGCTGTGGGATGTTCTGTATGCTATGAATATGTGTTACTCTGATTGATTGATAAATAAAATGCTCATTGTCCAGTAGCCAGGCAGGAAGTATAGGTAGGATAAGCAGACAAGGAGAATTCTGGGAAGAGGAAAGCTGAGTCAGGAGATGCCAGCCTGCCTATAATGGCACACAGGTAAAGCCATGGAAGATGTGGTGAGATATAGATTAACAGAAATGGGATGAGTTGAAATGTAAAAGCTAGTCAGTAGTTAGCCTGAGCTAATGGCCAAGCAGTTTTAATTAATATAAGCCTCTGTGTGTTTACTTGGGTCTGTGTACTGGGCGGGACACAGGAGAGCTTTCAGCTATGATACTCTCCCACCCAGTCAGTGATCTCCTAGGATCTACCTGTCTCTGTCCCAACAGTGCTTACAGGCACAGGCAGCCATGCCTAACTTTTTATGTGGATTCTGAGATTCAACAGGTTTGCAGAGCAAGCACTCTAACCCACTGAGCCCTCTCTACAGCCCTGTTTTCTCTTTAATGTCTGTAAGATCTATAATGATCATTAACCCGACTCCAAACAGATCACCTGCATTCCTCTATGTAAAGGGTCTGTCCAGTTTTAATTCCTCAATTTCCCTCAGTGTGGTCTATTTAGTCCTCATTCTGCAGATCTAAAAGTTGGAATATGAGTCATTCATTTAAATTCATTCACAATTTCTGATACAAGACTTTAAAGCTATGAATTTCCCTCTAAGAATGTCTTTATCTACAATTTCTTGATTTGGGCATGTTTTGTCAATGTTATTCAACTAAAAATATTGTTTGATTTCTCTTCTGGCATCTTTAAGCTGTGAATTATTTAAAAGCATACTAGTTAATTTCTGATTGTGATGAGCGTTCCAGCCCTATATTTGTCATTAATATCTAATTTAATTTTTTGGAGCCAGAATTCAAGCTCTACAGGATATTCATCTTTTAAAGTTCATGGAACCTTGTGTTGTAGCCCAATATATGACCTCTGTTGGTGAATAACCCATGTGCAATTAAAAGGGATGTATTTTTTTTTTTAGATATCCATGTGTTTCTCGAGGTCAATTAGGTGAAAATATTGAGTAATGGTGCTGCTTACTTATTCTGCATTATTGTTGACTTTCTGAGTTGCTGAGAGAAGAACGTTACAACTTCTAACTATAATTATGAATTTGTTATTTCTCGTTTTCTTTCTGGGTCATTTGTTATTTATATATTTAAAGGCTATGTTATGGAGCCTATACACATTTAATATAGCTATGTCTTTTTCTCATTTTATTAGTTCTCGGAAAACTCTTTGCAATATGTTTTGATCACATTCATCTCCTCTCACAACTCCTCTTGGATCAACCCCTATTCCCTACTGACCCAAATGTGTTTTCTTTTTTGTTTCTCTTTGAAGCCCATCAAATACAACTTTTGCTGTCCATATACTCTTGGATAAGTGGCCTGCCCCTAGAGTTGACCTACAAAGGGCCACACTCTTAAACAAAACTGATTCTCACGGCACTTTCTAGTTTCCAATAGTTTTTTAGCCTGGGGTAGGACTTGCTGTCCACCTCCCCACTCCACACTGGAATTTTGTCTAATTTGGTTTGCACAGGTTTTGTCCATGCCAGCACAACTGCTCTGAGCTCATATGAACAGCTGCCCAGCTGTGTCTGGAAACATTATTTTGTTGCAGCCATCCACCACCTCTGGCTCTCATAATCTTTCTGCTGTCTCTTCCAAAATGCCTCCTGAGCTTAGGGAGAAGGAATGTGATACAGATGTTCCAATCAAGGCTGAGCACTCCACAGTCTGTTATTCTCTGCATCTTGACCAGTTGTGGGTATCTGTACTAATTACCATCCATTACACATAGAAGCTTCTCTGATGAGGATTGAGAGATGCACCAATCTATGTGTATAACAATGAGCCATTGAAAGTCTGTTTAATACTGGGTCTCTTTAGCAGAGTAATAGTTCTCAGCTAGGGCCTAGGGCCTGTCTATTCATTTATCTTTCTGATGTAGTGACCTCAATATCAATGTTCAACCAGTGTTTTCCCAACAAACAGAACCAATGGTGCATACAGAGATTTATTAGGAGATTTGCTCACACAAATATGAAAATTGAGAAACGCCATAATATGCTGTCCACCATTTGCAGAACCAAGAAGGCTGGCGGAAAATTAAGTGTGAAGACAAAGCCAGGGCAGCCAGTGGTGGGAGTCTCAATCTGAGACCAATCACCTGAGAACTAAGGGACCACTGGGCAGTCTTGCATTTTGAAGGCCTGAGGTTCTAACATTAGAAAGCAGAAGAAGATGGATAAAACATATCCTGAAAACTCAATGAATTTGTCCTTAGTCCACCATTCTGCTCTGTCTGGGTCCTGGATGGATTGGCATGTGCCCACCCACATTGTTAAGGGCGGAGCCTCAAACAGCTGATTCAAATGCCAACCCCTTCCAAAATTCCTCACAGACACACCCAGACAGAATGCCCACCAGCTACCTGAACATGCTTTAGCAACGTCAGGCTGACACATGAAGTTAGTCGGTAGGAACTGTCCCCTCTGATATAGAGGAAATGCCCCGTAGTCTTTGTGTGGAGCCCAGATGGTCCTCTTATCTACTCTTCTCATGAGGCATCTTTTTCTATTCTTCTGCTTTTGACCTATCCTTTTATACTTAAAGTATTTTCAGACAGTACTTAGTTCGGCCCCACATTTTATCCAGTCTGTCAATCTCTGCTTTTTAATTGGTGTGCTCATTCCATTTTCAAATTTACCATATTGCTATTTTTTCTGTTTATCCATCTGTTCTGTGCTCCTTATTTCCACATTTCCTCACTCTGCTTGTATTAATTGACTATTTTTTTTAGCATATTCTCTCCTCTATTGACTCATCAGCTATATCACTTAGTTTTTTGCTTAGTGGTTTCTCTAGAGTTTGTGTTATGTGTCTGTAACATATTACAGTATTATACCATTTGTGTAGAATGTAGCAGCCATAAACTTTTCCATGCCTGACTTTTTGCCATATTTTTACATATGATATTCATTTAAGTTTAGTACATTATTGTAATATGACATATTCATTATTTTTCATTTTAGTTTAATAAATATTTTTAATACATAAATGAAGAAATGGACAGTTCTTCCATATTTACTCACGTGCTTTCCATTTTCTGTTTTGTGTATTCTCTCATGTAGATTTGAGTTCACATCTAAAACATGTGTGTGTGACAATGAATTAACTTGCCTTTTATTCTACTTTGGAAAAATCTTTAAAGGATGTAAGGATATTTTTATTGATTCTAGTGTTGTAGATTTTCAGTGTTTTTTTTTTTCATTATTTCAATAAGTTACAGTTGTTTTATGATCTTTTGCTTGGCCTTTTCCTGAATATTTAAAACCTTTTTGTCCTTATAACTATTTTTAATAATCTTACTATAATGTGCATGGTAAAGGTTTTCTTATATTTATTCTGTGTGTGTGTTATTGAATTTCTTAGTTATATAGTTTTACGTTATTTTATTAAATTTAGAAAAATGGCTATGATTAGCTATTACTTGCATAATTTTTCTGTCTATCCCCTATTTCCTTTCTAGCAATTTCCTTAAGTTCAATGTCTAGATAATTTTCCACAGATCACATATGTTTGTCAATTTTTTGAAAATATGTGTTGATCAGTTTTTCATCATGGGACAAGCACATTGGACACACAGTTTGCACGTGGGAGGGCTTAGCTTGGCTGACAGTTTCAGAGGTATCAGTCCAAAGCTGGCTCTACCTGTGGATTCTTCCAGAGGTAAAGCAGAATAACATTACAGTAGAAATGGGTGGAGAGCAGAGGCAGCTGCTCATCTCATGACAACAATCACGTGGATTAAATGGGTTTGACATCATGACAGAAGGATGTGTGGTAGACAAAAGCTGATCATGTCACTACAGCCAAGAAACAAAGAGAGTCTAAAAGGAAGATCTTAGGACAAAACACAACACTCTATAGGTATATCTCTAGTGACCTTCTTCCTCCACTCAGGCCTTACCACCTTATAGCCTGTTGAACTAAGAAAGCATCATTTGTGTTCTTACAATCCTGTCACCTCTCGATAGAACCACCAACTGGATATCACACTCTCAACACATGAGCCTTTACATGGAAACTTCATATCCATACTGTAGGATTATGACGTGCTAATCTTGTGGGCCATCAGGGAAGTCTCACAATGACTGTAAGAATTGATTGCAATATATCAGATGTCATATCACAGTCCCCTAGAAACCAATTATGCACAGCTTTTCTCAAACAGATTCCTAACCTCTCAACGTTCAAAGAAATCTGCTTGGTTAGTTTGGGAATCTTTTCCTTTCTTCATTATCTGCACAATCATGGGGATTTAATGGGTTTGACTAATATTGACTAGGATCATTGGTGCTGAACTCATTCAAATTAATGTACTAATAATAGCACCAGATTCTAATTATCTATGTTCTGAGATCTTTGTAATATTGGGTACACTTTTTCCATTGATCCTAACAAAACCCCATAAGCAGAAAGACGCAGCTAAGTAAACTTCAGACAGTCTTGAATTCCTTCGCCTTCCATTTACTCATACCTTCCTTCAATTGATAAAGTCTCTTGTAGCTTGCTTGTCTGCCTTCTTTATGAAAACCCAAAAGCTTTCATAATAGTATGCAACTGTCACTATTCTGTCATTCATTTATTCATTAAATAAAATCTATATAAATAAATTCTGATTTTTTAATAGTTGGATAGTTTCTAGGAATTGTGTAGACATGATTCTTTTCCCAATTAAAAAAATCAAGTCTTACAAGAAGATCATTTAGCAGAGCCTTATATGAATATATAAGTTAAATATATATTGTTTGTATTTTATATGATCAAAAATGTATGTGCATTTAAGAAAGGGTAGAGGGCATTGTGAGGATGTATCATAGTTTGTTGCCTGCCTAGGTTCTCCAGGATCAAATGTTAATACAGAGTTGGACGTGTTTCAGTATTTATAAGGGGAAATGCCTTTCGCAGAAAATAGGAAAGAAAAAAAAAACTGAGATAGCTGTGAGAAGCAATGTAAATCTGATACATTTTTAAGGAAAGGTGAATAAGGGCAGACTGGGTAGAAAAGGCATTATTTTTAACTACACTTTTAAATTTTTCTGAGACATTTTTTATTTATATCATTTCCATCCCTCCCTTTCCCCATCCAACTCACCCCATGCCCTTCTCATTCTCTCAACTAATGACCTCTTCTTCTTTAATAACTATATATATAGTTCTTTTATAACAATAGTACACACACACACACACACACACACACACACACACACACATTACTGAGTCCATTTAGGGTTGCCTATATGTACATGTGTTTAGGAGTGACCATGGGATTGAATAACCCATTAAATAACCCATTAGGGGTTATTATTATAACTCCACTATTATAACTCTATGAAAGTCTTCCTCAGGTTGGTGATGAGCCCTGGGGCAACAATTGCCCTTTAGAGAACTTCTTCATGGAGTTCCATTATGGAATGGCCAGTTCCATTATCAACACTGAGATATGTCACTTCTCCAGTGCCATTCCCTTGGAGGCAAATCTGAGCCATGTGCTCTCAGAGCTGAAGCAAGGGACAATCAGAACCGCCCTGGCAAGTTGCAAGTAGCTCCCCCAAGGCCATTCAAAATAAAGTCTAAATAACTGCGTGGCATGCTGCAGTGGGCAAGGTGAGATAGTCAAAGCGCATGATGAAAATAACTTGGATAAGTTGTCAAAGTAAGAACATTTTGGTTCAAGACCCTTGATATAAAGCAATCTGTACTTTTGACATAGCTTCTTTACAAAGTAGTGGGTAAATTAGAGAGCAGAGTAAAACTCTTGGGCCAACATTAAAACTCACATTGGCAGGGCTTAGAGTTCTATCCTTTCAGGGGGTTGGAAAACTAAAAACTTGTGATCTCCCATTTCCATGTTGGCTGTAAATGTTCTGCATAAAGTCCACTCTAAAAGTGCTTATTGTGTACCTAGTAAGTTCCAAGCATGACCTTAAGGACCTTCTCTGTCTTCAGTTGATGGAACAAGACTAAGAGATAATTGACTGAATCTTTCCCATTTTATCCTGCTTTTCTTGACCTCAACAGATCACAGTTGTAACTTTAGCTACTGTTGTGAGTAGCTTTGATTGTTGAAGAGCAGTTATTCAAATATTTATGGTCAATCTGTTCCACGGAAATATTGAAAGCAGCAGTGCACAGTTTAAGAAATACATAAAAATCAATGGGGCAAATTTATGTATCAGGAGATCTACATTTCTAACTAAGTGCCAGATTTTCCATTTATAATTTTTGCAAATGAAACACTTTGGGTAGCCATAAATACTGACCTCTCTGAACCTTTCTCTGTGAATTATGATCTCACAGTAATAAACAGAGAGCAGTATTTGATTTGTAGGCTGAACTATACAAAGCAAGAACTCAAGCTAATGCCTTTGATCATTCTAATTCATTTTAACTGGCCTACAGGGACATGATAAACAGTCTTTTCTAACAGCGTCACCTTCTGTTCTGAGTATGCCTAGGGTCTGGCTTGACTCATTTTCTCTGTAGCAGCCACACTTAGGCATTGTATCTGGCATCAAGAGGACACCACTAAATATTTTTCTATAAATCTGGTGGTCCAAAGCCAGCATGGAACACTGTCTAATTCAACCGTCCTTCAAGGAGACCACCCTCAGACTCAGTACCAGTCCTCTTGGGGTTCCAGATAATGTAAGGTTGACTAGGCTGTTTCTTTTCACTATCATTTAATATTTACTATGGTCTCTAGAATCTGGATGTATGAGGTTTCTCATATAGAAGGGTCCTTAGAGATAATCTAGGAATAATAAATATAATTTATTTCATTTTCTTAGCACAAAAAGAAAAAAAAATAAATGATACCTTCCAAAAGGAAGTAAGCCTAGGAGTACTGGTTATGGACTCAATCAAATCACACCCAGCTGACAGATCAGTTTGAGGAATTCCAAGGCAAGAATTTCAGCCTAAGAGAATCACCAAGAGGTTGATGAGAGCTGTCCCATATCAGTAGATTAATCTGTGCTTCTGAACTTCTATATGTCAATGTTCTATCTTTTGAAGTCACACAGAATAAACATTCCTATTCTGTATAATGCTAACAGTATTTTATACATTTGAACACTTATTCTCCTGGATTCCTTTTCTTTTTAGTCACCACCAGGCTTTTACCACTGTTGACATCCTCCTTTATAATGCTTAAAGCTTTCTGATTGGTGTGTGTGTGTGTGTGTGTGTGTGTGTGTGTGTGTGTGTGTGTGTCTGTGTTTTTGTGTCTGTGGCTGTTTGTGTGTGTGTCTGTGTTTGTGTGTGTGTATGTGTGTGTGTCTGTGTTTGTGTCTGTGTGTGTGTCTGTATGTGTGTGTCTGTGTGTGTAACAGGGGAGGAAAGGAGAGAGGGACAGAGGGAGAGGAGTGGAGGGAGGGAGAGAGGAAGGGGGAGGAGATTGTTCTAGAAGACAATTCACCTGGACCTGGGAAACTTCATACATGCAACACTACTAGGGCCTGGTCTGACCTTCTAAAGTGTCTTGGGCTTCAGTTCTTTCTTGAACACATTGGTTCTGCCTTTCTGATTTGGAGGTCCTCCCCCTAGATAGGCTAAATAAGCAACAGACCTGCTGGAGCCTTCTCTCACCCTGTCATCTGTTAGCATGACATCATCTTTTCCAAGCAGCAGGCATTAAGCTATCTTGTTTTTCCTTCTTGCACGAAACCCAATTTCAAATGCCTTTTGCCAAATCTCAGAAGTGCTTTTTAGTCCATGTCTTTCTTTACATTGCTGCTAGATTTGATACTGTTGATCAATTTCTCTCTCCTGAAATTCTCTACTCTCTTGGTGTCAACAAATTCATTTTCCTCTTCCTGGCCCTTCCTCGGCAGGGTTCCTCTTCCCTGCTGCAATTGCTGTGTTCATCAGAACTCCAGCCCTGACATAAACTTTATCCTTGAGTGAGTTAGACAGTCCTACTGTTTTAACCACCCTGTGTTCTAAGAATACTAAATGTTACCTCCAGCTCAGCTCTCTCCCTAAGGTCAATATTATCAGTATACTAATCCCCCAGTATGGCTAAAATTGGTCTCATTGTCTCTGTACCACATGCCCAGGCTGTACCCTGCTCCTTCTCACCAACAATGTCCCTGTCTCAGTGACTACAATCATTGTTCACTCATTCATTGGAATAGAAACCCAAGTCTTTCCTTTCTCCGATCCATTCAAACACAAGTTACCAAATCCTGCTGTTTTGCTCTTCATAGTTCCTGACTGTAGCCACTCTTTTCTGGTTTAAGCAATCCATTTTCCCTGCCTAAAGTTGTTCTTTAACAGTTTCTCTCCCTCTCCCTCTCCCTCTCCCTCCCCCTACCTCCCCCCCCTCTCTCTTTCCAGGCAGCTATCACTTACTAATAGCTCCCAAGCCATGGGAGATACTTCATGCACACCATCCCCCTCCATGCTGAGATGTTATCTGGTTTGAGCTTGCATAGGTCTGTGTATGCTGCCACAACTGTTGTGAGTTCATTTGGACAAATGCCCTGTTGTATCTGTAAAACAGTTATTTTTGTTGTAGTCAACCACATCCTGTAGCTCTTACTATATTTCTGTCCCCTGAAACACATTCCACAATGATCCCTGAGTCTTTGGAGAGGGGGGAGGGGAGGGAGAGGGAAAGGGAGAGAGAGAGAATGAGAGAGAGAGAGAGAGAGAGAGAGAGAGAGAGAGAGAGAGAGAGAGAGAGAGAATGTTATGGACATTCCACTTAAGGCTGAGCATTCCACAGTCTCTTATTCTGACCAATGTGGAGTAGGATGAAAAAGGGAGGAGAAAGAAGAAGAAACAACTCAGGCTTATAGACATTATGTGATTCAGCCTCATAATCATACAGTTAGTAGGCTATTTGCTATCATCCCACCTTATGTTGAAAAAAAAAAAAAGTCAAGGCTGAGAAAGTTAAAGAACTTACCCCCATGCTAAGTGCCCTTTGTACTATAATGTGGTATGGAAGATAAGTAAACTGATAGTAAGATTCATAGAAGAACAAACTGGTTGGCTTACCATTAGAGTTGAGAGATACACTAATCTATGGGTTTAAACATAAGTTGTTAGAAGTCAGTTTAATACTATGTCTCTTTAGTAGAGTAAGAGGAAAGGACCTTGCTTATAGCCTACAATCCTTCTAGTCACAGGATTTTGACCCTGATATGGGTTTCCAGATGTGGGTTCCATCTGGTTTCATATGTCTTTAACCCAGTTATAAAGTGGTTGGTTACTTCCATGATATTTATGGCACTATTCCACCAGTGGCCATGTGTTGTCAGGTCGGTCATTATTGCAGGCCACAGGATTCCCAGCTGAATAGGATTTGTGATTACTTTTCTCCTATCACAGCATGCACAGCACAGTCCAGCACTATGAAAGCTAGTCAGTAGGGATAAATCTTCCAGGTTAGTAGCAGCTTAATTTCTCCCTATTCTATGATTCAGACATGTCATATCTTCAGCAATAGCATCTTACTGTCAAGTTCTGGAGAGTAACCAAGAGCAATGGTCATGACCTGTAACATTTGATGGTCTATGGTTACTCACTGGCCAATGACTCCTGAAAATGGGAGCCCATTTTCAGGTTCCTAATGGCTTTACCCAGAAGGTCTGCATAGAGAGGATGATTGGACCACGGGCCTGAGTGCAGGTGTCTGAGATGGTTTGTACTTGGCTATGCTGGGGGGAGGTCTTTTGCTCCACCCTTTGGTGTTTCTATAAATACCCTAGGGCAGAGACAGTCAGGGCTCATTGGAATGGGTTCCAAGCCCTCTCAAGGCTATCCTGTATTTTCTATCTGTTTATCTCCACAATCTAAATTCTTGTATCTAATATTTCCTGCTGTTCTCACTCAAGAAAACTCCGAGGAACTGTGGGGTTGATGGGTAAATGCCCCGCAGGTACCCCATTCATGACCTTGGGCATTATGTTTGTTAGCCTATAACATAATTATTGCTCCATTATAGGGTAATATGACATTGGCATATAGGTAATTTCAAGGAAGAAACTGTATTAGTGATTATATTAATAGCTAACATTTATTAGGGCCTAGAATGCAACTCAGTGATAAAAACACTTGTTTAGTATGTATAAAGCCTTTGATTCAATACCCAGTACCACCAAAGAAGGAGGAGGAGCATGGGAAAGGGAAGATAAAGGAAGAAATAACTCAGGCTTTCATCCATTATGTGACTCAGCCTCAAAATCATACAGTAAGTTAGGCTTTTATTATTGTCCCATTTTATGTTGAAAAAAAACATCAAGACTGAGAGAATTAAAGAACTTACCCCCATTCTAACTGTCTTGTAGTACTGCAATGTAAACAACTTACCCCCATGCTAACTGTCCCATAGTACTGCAATGTAAACAACTTACCCCCATGCTAACTGTCCTGTAGTACTGCAATGTAAAGAACTTACCCTCATGCTAACTGAGAGAGAAGTAAGCCAACTATACTTACAGATTCAGACAAGAGCAAACTGGATGGCTTTCCACTGGATGAGTCAGAGAAGACCTCACCAAGGGGACAGCAGTTGACCTATGCATAGACAACTGAGTTGGTTTAGGCCCATCAGAGAGGAAAGAACAGAGCCATCTATGAGGGAGGAATCCATGGGAAGATGCATGGCATATACAGTACAAAGTAAAGGAGATCAACCATTTGGAAAATAAGAGAGCTGGCTGGAATGTGAGTAGGAAGTCCATGCCACCATAATGCAATGACGTGAACTTCCTTCTGAATTGACACACAGTCAATGAAGATTGTAGAGCAGAGCAGTAACATTGGGTAACAAAGGGCTCTACAGCCTATAGAATTGATTACAAGAGAAGAGTCTGTAAGTTTAGTTATATAGACCATAAAAATTTATCAAGCACCTTGTATGTCCCAGATGCAGTATTATATACAGTGAGCAGGACAGATCTCAAAAATCCTTCCCCTCAGTATAGGCAATATAGACCAGGCAGTCGTGGCACACACCTTTAATTCCAGCACTTGGGAGGCAGAGGCATGTGGATCTCTGTGAGTTGGAGGCCAGCTTAGTCTACAAAGTGAGTTCTAGGACAGCCAAGGCTGCATAGAGAGACCCTATCTTGAAAAACCAAAACAAAACCAAACAAACAAACAAAAACAAGCAATATAGATATTTGCTGTATAAATATACATATGGACAGTTAGACAGATAGATTAAATAGACTTATGTGTTTGCATGCAGTTACTGATGTTTTTGCTATGTATATGATGAGTTAGAAGAAACAAAAGTTAAGCTATAGAGAAATGGAAAATTTTTAGGTAAATGGAAAGGTATTTAGAACTTTAAATCAGGTTGATAGGGAACAATCTTATTGAGAAGATATCACATGAGTAAATATGAAATAGGTGAGACAATGATCAGGTTGGGTAAAGAGTATTGTGGGAACAAGGTCATGGGTGTGCTTGTTGTATTTAAAATGCAATAAAAAGGCCAAATGATTGGGTAGTACTGAGAAAACACAGTGACAGGAAAGGTATCCAGAGGGGTCAGAGGAAGGAAGTGAAGTTAAAAGTTTGCCTCTTGCAGTAACTTCAATGAACAGCCACCACATCCCATGCAGAGAAATGGCCTTTGTATTTCTGAAGGGTTGACTGGCCTTTGTGTGGAGACTCTCTAAGTGGGATGAGAGCCAGGAGGAGTGAAGGGGTGAGATGCTGTCATTACAGACGGTGCTGTCTTGACATGGGGTCAGCTGTGACTAGTTGGTGTGGTCAGTTATGCTGGTCAAACTGTGCTGGCAGGGTGTGTGTAAGAAGAGAAAGGGATGGATCTAGGTGACACCAGACTGTGTGGACTCAGTAATGACCGCTGTTAGTTTTCTTGTGCTGCTGGGTTGGTGTTTGTGTAGGTATGCACTTATATACTGTGTTTATAGCCCTTTTATATCAGGCAACAAAAACTGGACTTTCTTTCTGACAGATAAATGGGTGTCCCTGTGAAGTATGTGCTTGTGGATATATACACATCACGCTGCTTTTGATTAAGACTTCAGCTTTCCAGAGGGCTTTCTCATCACATGTTATACTCACAACATTCCTGTCATGGGATGGCTAAACTGAATATTAACATAATGTATTAAGTTATTTCTAAATCCAGCATTTAAACCACATGTGTGTGGGTGCATCAGAAAGGGCATTACTGCAATAATAATTTCATATTTGGAATAGTTTTTAAATTGGAGATTATATCCATATATGTGCCAAATACCTGGATGTAACAAATAAGGATCATCAATGCACTATTAAAATTAATTGGGAACACGTGAAACAATATATTTAGACTTTCTTTCAAATATTCTAAAATATTTAGCTTGTATCTAGAACATCGTATGCTTTAAATTTTTTGAGGTTTTTCTCATTCTTCTGTATGTTAAATTTTATATGGCTAAGATCCTCTATTACTGAAAACTGACAAAACTAAGCTGTCTTCATTACTGACTTTAATTTTCCCTTCTCCCTCACTTAAAGATGCATACAACATGTCAATTCTAAGCCAGTTTTTGGAAATTAAAAATATTCAAGATATATTATTTGTCTTAGAGGAAAAATGAATCGTGTAATGGTTCATTCTTTGCCCTTCTATACAAGGATTTCAAGTATCCTTTCAAGTTGCCTAGAAAGACATCTTTTCCTGGCCCTTAGTCATAATGACAGTTTCTCTGGTGAAAATACACTCAGGGTCTCTTTAAGAGCTTTCAAACCATATGTAGCAATGGGATTCATAGAACACATTCTTATAACATTCATTTGTGTAGATACTAATCACTAAAGCATCAACCAATAATGGGGTCCCAACAGTGAGATCTAAAGATAACTCAGGAATATTACTTCCGATGCTGATGATTTGATGAGAACTGGGTATCAGAGTGATCCAATTCACTGACAAGAATCAGGGTTCTGTTATTTGGGCTGATGATTGGCAAATCACCAAGTTATTTTGACAATCCATCGAACAGAAACTAGCTAGAATTGAGTTCCTTCCATGGAAGATAAACAATTTACCAAAGATTTTGTGCAGAAACAGAGCTCGGACCTCTTCCTCCTGCTGGATTCTGAGAGGTGCTCTGGCAGAGATCAACAGCAACAACCCAGTACCAGCCCAGGGTTTGGCACCTGTGTGTGGGTGTCATTCTTAAGTTGCATCTGAAAGAATGAGTAAGATTTTGATGACTCTACAGAACAGGCCATTCCATGTGGATAAGCAGCTCGAACTATGCAGAAAGCAGCAGCCTCCCGCGTATATTGACCAACAGTAAAAGGTCCTATTTGCTAAGGATGAATGCTGACCTCTGAGAGGAAACAATTACTGTCTACAAATATGGTCTCTAGGGTGGACATTTCTGAATAGACACTAAGGGACTTGAGTTAGAACCCCGAGAAAGAACAAAAAAATGTGTAAATTTAGCAGTGTTAATGTATTATGAAATTTGACAACTTTTTACTACATTCATAAAAATTCTGACTTCCCGTTCAGGATCTAGTGAGTTTCATTCTCCCCTGAGACATCTATTTGTGTCCCACAACATGAATGAAGGCAGTTCTTGTCCTCTCTGAGAGGAACTAGCCATTCATTTTCTGAATATTTAATAAATAATGAACATCGATCTGAAAAGCTGTTTTTGCAGTTTCTACAGACTTCTGTTTATAAAACTACATTTCATTATATTACCTTCATAGACTTCCTCTTTGGAATTAAGCAAACCCACAAGGGACAAATTGGAAAATGTGGAGGAACAAGAAATTGTATGGCTTGTTAAGTAGTATGTAGACTTGAAAGGATCTAAAGTTCCTCTTAGGTCTCAAACAAACCAGGATGAGTCTCACCAGAAGGAACCCCTCAGCAGATGATGAAAGCAAGACATGCCAGTGGTGCTGACGACCAAAAGCCTTCAGCTCACAGGTGTGCCTCGTGGGTGTTACTTCAACCAACAACTAAATGATCAGTAGCAGAAACTTTTGATGTGGAGGATATGCTGTTTCGTTTTCGTCCGGAGTCACCTGGGGAAAGGGGAATTTCAACCCAGGAATAGCCTTCTTCAAATTGGCCTGTGGGAGCATCTGTGGGTGGGGCATCGTCTTGATTAATGATTGACAGGAGAGGGAACCAGCCCACGGTGAATGCTGCTAACCCGTCACAGGTGGTCCTAGGTTATATAAGCAAGGGGGCTGAGCAAGACCTGAGAAGCGAGCAGTAAACAGCAGTTCTCTGTGGCCTCTGCTTCCGCTCCTGCCTCGAGTTCGTGCTTCCCTTGATCATGGACTACAGCCTGTAAGCCAAACAAACCTTCTCCTCCCCAGGTTGTTTTCGGTCCTGAGTTTTATCACTGAAGTAGAAAGTCAACTAGAGCAGCAGAAAAGGAGTCGTAGAGCCTGGGCAGGGTTAAACACCTTTCCCAAGGCTACAAATCTTTCAAATGGCGGGGCACCTTTGCAGTCCTGAGCAGGGAAGCTCGGACCCAGAGCGCATTTGCTTTGCCACAAGCCCTACTAACTCTGATGGACGATGAGGACCAAAGGGGCCTTTAGAAACCATTTCTTTGAGAGGTTCTTTGTGTGTGGTCCCTAGGTAGAAAGTGTTAAAGACAAGGCACCAATTTTACCTGTAAAATTTACAGAGCCCTCAAAAGCCTAGTGATCAAGGTGAGGCGTGCTGTAACACAGCAGTTAGAAACAAAATCAACGCCAAACTTTGAGGGGTAAAATATCAAATTTTAAATAAAAACAGGATCCTGGTCTTCCATCAAGGAAGTATTTCTCCTGTTGCCGTCTGTCCATGGTGTCTCCATCGCAGCCTGGATCAGCAGCGGTAGCAACAGCAGCAGCATGTGGGGGGTTATTGGTGGACAGCAAACTTTCAGGACCTGCCCCAGACCTATTCAGCCAGCCCAGCAATTGGCATATGAATCAGGCTTTCAGGTAAGGCTGGTGTAGATTCAGCTTGGAAAATCATTATCTGTTTTTCACGTGTTCAAGGATGTGTGTGTTCCAGTGTGTACAGGCATGTGAATACTCGTACATATTTGAACATGTTCATGTGGAGGACAAAGGACAACCTTGGACATTGTTTCTTAGGGACCTTCCACCTTGGTTTTTTGGTTTGGGTTGGGTTTTGTTTAACTTTTTTCTCTTGTGTGTGTTGGGGAGTGGTTATCCCTTCGTGGAGCTTGATAAACAGTCTAGACAGGCTGGCTAGTGGGCTCCAGGGATCTGCTTGTCTCCACCAGTAGGATCACAGTGCTCAACCTGGCTCAACCTGGCACGCCGCTCAACCTGGCTTGTTTTATGTGGGTACTGGGGCTTGAACTCAAGTCCTTGTGGTTGAAAGGCAAGTACTTTACTGTCTCTCCAGCCCCACCATTATCAATCTTTATAACTTAAAGTTTTAAGGTATTACAAGGTATTGAAGGTATTATAAGGAAGGGGCTTGGAACTAATCTGCAAACTTGGGGGTCCTCTCTATTCTACTATGCTGGCCATCCTCTGTTGACAGACACAGCTAGCAATTTCCTAGTCTTTGCTAAGCCACATCTGCCTGGGTTTCCTGGAAATCAATTGCTTTCTAGAGAGTGAGTCAGTCTGCCTCTGAAGGTAAACATGTTCTTGTTCCATAATGACCTATAATCAAATAGAAAAGGGTCCATGTAAGGTCCCCTGAGATGACTACCCCAGCAATGGTTTTCAACCTTGTGGTGTATTAGGATCACCTGAGGAAATTTGTTGTTTGAGGAAGGACCAATGCCTAAATCTCACTCCAACCACACAAGCTGCAAACTATGGGGAAGGGCTTGGGCATTGGCATTGGTATTATTTTTCCCTCCGTGGTGACTGTTACATGTAGCCAGGGTTCCAAGTCACTGTGTAGGAAGATCCTGCCTTGGTGTAATGCAACTGTCACTGTCCAAAGAATAAGGAGGACCTGAACACTATCCTTCCTAAGTCTTTAAAAACAGGCAGCTTTTTCTGAATGGTGGCTTCCTGTCTGGTGAATGAAGGGATCACGGTTTGTCTTCATTCTTTACCAGAAAGCCTCCACCTAGCTAATACTCTGAGATGTTCAGAATGTCACCTCTCTACATCTCAGATACCATGTTGGCCTGTGACCAGAGTCTTGCAGCTTCAGTTGCTGTTTTTACAGTCTGCTGGTTAGCAGAGAGGGGTCAGCTCCAGTGACCTTCAAGCTCGCTAATACCTGTCTAGCTGCCTAACAGCAGGGTGAGTGAATTGGTGCCTAGAAGCTGTGCCAGCCACATGAACCAGTATGTGACTGTGATACATTGCAAGGAGAGCCCTTAGAACTGGATACTGGCTTTTTAGTGAAAGCTCTGAAGATTTCCAGACAACTGCCTTTTTTTTTTCTTTTCTTTTCTTTTCTTTTCTTTTTTTTTTTTTTTTTTTTAAGCCCTGACTTTCTGGGCCTCAGTCTGTTTTAACAGTTACCTATGGTACTTTATAAGTGAGGCTTCCTGGAACCCTCAGGGTCAGTGAATGATGGGGAGGCGGGGGTTGCCAAAAGGAAAAGCAAAATGAAATCTATTTTTTTAAAATCTTCTTGTATTATTCTTCTTGAAGAAAAGAGTTTAGCATCTGAAGAAATATGGTTCCCAAACCATGGTGCTGGGAGATGCAGAGGGCTCTTCTGGATGTACATTTCTCCATTGCTGGGTGTTTTCCAAAAGGGCCTTGACTCACAGTGCTGTGAGAACTGAACAGCTGGTACTGTTAGGTTGCTGCTTTCTAGAAGGTCTGTGAATGCTCGTGTAAATACAGGTGGGGTTGTCAGGAAAAGCCTTGTAGAAAGGAAGCCCACGTATTCTGTCTCATCTGCCCAGGCAGAATGTGCCGGCAGATGGACTGAGTCACCCACTTCCTATGCTGGCAACTTATTAGTCACCCCTGATTTTCAGGCTCAGCTGAGGGTATTTGCTCTGAGTGCATTTCCAGGCAGCTGTCCACTCTCCCAGCTGCAAAGGTGATTGGCTTTGCTTGTCTCTCCCCAAAGGGCCTCTGCAAGCCAGGTTCACCTCCTTCTTCTCCATTGCAGGTCTTTAGGGAAAATAATCACAACAAAACAAGTTTTCTTTTTGGGTTAATTACAATGCCAGTTCCAGGAATATGAGAGAATGCCCCTGGGATCTTTATATATGGTAAGGAAAGGAGAGCTGGTTTCATTTCTTTTCTTTTCTTTCTTTCTTTTTTTCTTTTCTTTTTGGAGTAATAGGTCTTGTGTTGAGCGTCTGGGTCTCAGTAGAAAGAGAGATGGACAAAAGATAGGGTGCAGTGATCTGACTCCTTCCGATTTCCCCAGTGGACAACTCAATTAGCCATTTGACATTTGTGGTTTCTCCTTACATTTCATTGAAATCGAAGTTTGCATAGCTTTTAAGGGAGGCGAAGGTAGGACTGGGGATCCATGCCTTTAGACCCTGCAAATAAAAATCCAGTGTTCCTGAAATGCTTGCTATAGGCTCCTGGGTAATTTCTTTCTCTTTTTGTTCAGAGAGATATTGTTAGATTTCATGAAAGTATCCACTTTACTTACAAAAAATAGATTTCATCCATTCTATAAATTATGCCACTATATATATCACTGAATCTGCCTCTGGCTCAATATAATGAATATATTCACATGTTGCTTATGAGTGATGATATATTCTTCTCTTTCCTTACTCCAACTTTAAATTCACTGCCTTGCAAATGTTAGCATGCTCCTGAATCATCTGAAGGCCGCCTTAGGCTGTGTGCTTCTGGGCCTCAGCCTGTTTCTGCTTGAGCAGGTCCTGGGCAGGGCTGGAGAAATTGCATATCCAGTGAGGTGCAGGACCTGCATGACAAGCAGCCCCATGGGCTTATCAAGAACGTGTCAGGCCTAGGTGAAAGGTTACATCCGTGGGCGTGGTAACTAACATGCAGAGTCTCATTCTCCAATGCCTGGGTGAATGGATAGCCACCCTGAGGAGATGGTCAACAGCTGACGCTAGTTAACCAAAAACAGGTTCAAGTCCATGTCACCTGACAAGGTTAACGACTCACATTATGGAGGGTTGGAAGAAGGAAGGTTTATTCAGTGACCAACAAATGGAAGACCAGCCTCCAACTCCAGGGATGCTGACAGTGAGAGGTGTGCTAATGCAGGGGACAATACTTCGTGTCCAGGTCCTCGGGAGCCACCTTTCTTAGTTCTTTCTGTAGTCTAGTACTATTCTGGTCATGAAGGCTGCTGGGTGTGTCTTTAGTCTAAAGGTTAAGGCTGCAAAGGAAGCAGATACAATATAAGGACAGAAATGTCACTCTCTCGGACACCTATGCGACCCAAGCAAAGAGCCAGTCTTTGAATCAAAAGTGGCCGTCAGGTTCCTGAAGAATAACCAGCAGAGGTGCTATCTATAGCAAACGTAGCTCAAGACTAATGCTGTAGTGCCTGACCCAGTGATCTCTAAAACGTGTGTGTGTGTGTGTGTGTGTGTAGGTGTGTATGTGTGTTTATGTAGGTGTAGGGGCGTGTGTGTATGTGTGTAGGGGTGTGTGTGTGTGTGTGTGTGTGTGTGTGTGTGTGTGTGTGTAGGGTTTGTGTAGGTGCCCCTGTATGCCTGTGCTCTTGGAGGTTAGAGATCCGCCTCAAGTGTCATTCTTCAGGAGTCATTCACAGAATCTCCCACTAGGACCTGCGGCTCACTCGTTAGGCCAGGCTGGCTGGCCAGCGAGCCCAGGGATCCTCCTGTCTCCATTTTTCTAGCTCTAGGATGGCACACTACACCTCCATGCCCAGCTTTGAACACAGGAACTAGGTATCAAACTGGATTCCTCCTTCTTATGCCGTAAACATGTTACTCATGGAGCCATCTCTCCAGTCCCCCCACATCAGTGGTTTTTTAAGAGCAACTAATTAGGTGAAATTATAAGGTTTAGGATTTGAACCAAGCACTGTCACCAGGAGGCAGAGTAGAATGGCTTCAGGAAGGCATCTGAGAATCAGAAAGGGCTCCCTTAAGTTCAAGTGACCCCTTCCTTTTCAGGCCTAAGCCCCTGACTGCTCCTAGAAATCCCGCCATTCCTGCTGGTTTTCCCAGTGTCCACAGGAAAGATGCAGATGGCCTGCAAATTTGAGTCTGGTACTGGAAGAAGTCAGTTTGGGAAGAACTAGAGGATGCAGTCCTGTGATTCAATCTCAGAATCTTGAAAGCCACACACAGATGTTCAAAGAGATTAAGAGATCTTTCCCCCCATCTGCCAAAAGTCAGAAAAAGCCACAAACTTGAGACTGTCAAAATGGGGCAAGCCTAGAGAGGAAAGAAAACTGAGGCCAGGGATGTGCCCTTAACCGGAAGCATGCTGCCTGAAGACCAGCACCGTGAGAGGATGAAGATGATGATGCAGAGGAGACAGGCTCCAGTCTCTCTCTGGTAACATTGGCTCCAAACAAAGTTCCAGGGTCCCCTTCACCTAGTTCCTCAGTGCGCCCATTCAGTCCCAGAGCCAGAGAATGGACTTCTCTATTACCTCTGCCCGCAGCCAAGGCAAGCGCTCATGGACACTGGTGTTCCAGCCCCGTACTGAATCAGCCTTGTGTGAAGACGCTGGCGTTCTCTCTGGCCAGGCATACTCAAGTTCAGGAAGCCTGTTAGCCATGGAATCACAGTTTCTCACCCCATACCCCATACTCCAGTTTCTCCTCTCTTAGCTTTTCAATTTTGTTTCTATATACTTGCTATTGTTTTTTTTCCCCCTGTGTTTTGAAACAGGATTCCACTGTGAATATCAGGCTGGCCTTGATTTCAGTATGTAGCCCAGGCTAGCCTCAAACTTAGTCTTCAGCCTCCCTGGTGCTGAGGTTGTAGCTGTATCCCTCCATACCCAACTGGTATACTTCTTCCAAGCTAACTATATGCCACCTTCATCACATGGGGTAGGTGAGCCTACCATGCACGTTTCCACTCTTTTCACGCTTCAGTGGTGTTCCACGATGCCCTCCCAAAGTCAAAATTCTCCCTTCACACGTAAGGCCAAGCTCAAATGTGTTTCCCTGAAGATGTCTTTGAATCTACCAGTGGGAATTGATTTCTCCCTCTCTTTGGTAACCCAGGAGCTTTTCAGTCACGGGCTCAGCTTAATTAATATCCACATGAAGACATGCTTATGAGCACGTTCCTACAAACATCCTATTGTGACTGATCTCGAAAACAACTGAATTTAAAAGAGGTCATTTATCTTTATTCTGGGATTCCCCTGGCTCCCGCACAGTTGCCAAAATTGCCATTGTCTTTGTTCTCTTACCATAATTAAAGAATTGAGACTCCAACTCTGGCTCAGCGCAAACTGAATCATGGTGTGTATCTCACAATTTATTTGGCTAATTTTTAAGAGCTTTACAGCAGTTCCAGCATAGCCCGTGCAAACACGTTTTTTTGCTAACACCTCTGGAAAGCTCGCTGGGAGATCTCTTGCTCCACTGTGAGACTGCCTGCAGGAACTGTTTACTATTCCTGACTTGTCACCTGGTCTGGCCTTAGTTCTGTCCTGTAGCTTGTATCTTCAGAGTCCTGGTAACCAGATGGGTAGCTGCATTGTATTTTCCTCTGAGTCCTCATAAAATGATCCCCAGCATATAGTAACTACTACACCAGAAATAATGGGGTTGGACCTGTGATAAGGCAGGTAGGTGGGTAGCAAAGACAACTTTTGTTCTTTTATAGCATTTTGGAAGTGCCTGTGTCATTTCTAATTCAAATCTGCACACTCTACCTTAGAGAATTAGCTCTCAAAAGGGAAAGCCTGTCACTGGTTATGTTGTTCATTATAATTTGTATTTCTTTATAGCCACAGTTGCAATATAAAATGTAGCTTTTACTATAGACAGATCATTTATTCCTTCACTCAACAAATAATAATTGACTACCACTCCATGCCAGACAGTACCAAATATTGGGGCTAGAACAATGAAAAAGGCAGGCACCATCCTGTTTAATCTTAATATGAATGCCGATTACCATGGGAACCAAGAATCGGGAAGTGAAACCCATTGTGAAAATTCAGAAAATTCTTTGTAAAGAAGTGGTATGTATAATCTAAGACATGAAGAAAGTGCATGAAATAGCCAGATAGAGACAGACAATGGAGTATGAGCTGGAATATGAAAGCCTGGCCGCTACCTCAAGGAAGTTTCCCCGCCATATCTCTATTATAGGATGTTCCTTATAGTTGTTCTCAAGCATTCTATACTTCATGATCACAGCCTTTATTACCCCACATTATGATTGCCTATTTATTTGTTGGTGTTTTCCACAAAATAACAGAAGCTAGAAGACCAAGAATTGTGTCGGGTTTTACAAGTACACTATCCTGTGTGCATGGCACAATGCTGGGCATGAAATGCACTGACTGACATCCCCTGCCTATGCCCTTAGCAGTCACCATTCCGGTACATGACTTCCTGGCTATCGAGCACCAGAGCTTGGAGTGTAGAAGGAGAAGGCTCTTTGGGCAAAGTTTGCAAGCATGGGAACTAACAGTCCTGGGGGCTGCCTCAACCTAAGGCTGCTAGGATTGGTGAAGAAAAACTGGCATCTGTCTTCCTCCTCAGGTGGGTGACTTCCATGTTCTACAAGCTGCTTGAGATCTTGCGGCTGACACTAATAAGCTGCTTAAATATTGCTCACAGGCTTCCTTCTCTTCCCTTCTCATTTCCTCATTTACCACCCAGTGTTCCCTGCAATGACTCCCCAATAAGCTTTCAGCCGAGGCCTGACTCAGAACTGTACATGAGGATAGTCCTTCCTAAATGTGTGCTAAATGATGGCTTCCTTAATGACACGGCTTCTTATTTACTTGGCTAAGCAAGGTGTGATATTTCTGAGTGTTCGCCTTCTCCCTACTCCTCTGAAAAACCAGCTTGTTAGTTAGCTCTATGACATATGGGCCACATGAACTGATGGAAATGGACCATTACCTTGTCACGTGACCATCTGGCCCAGTTGGGACAATCAGAATAAGAATCAGATAGCTAAAGAAATGCTTTTGACTGTCTGCCTTGACCTCAAGACCTCAGGGCCTGCTCAGCTATTCCTGAAGTGGATACATACCCAGAGGGAAAGCATGGTGTTTTTAATGAGAGGCAGTTTGCTGTAGGTCACACACAGCTCCTGGGCCTGTTCCTGCCTCTTGATTTAAATGGCAGTCCTGAGTCCTTAGAGTGAGACTACCAACCTTTCCGTATCCTAACACCAGGAAACAGAATCTCGTTCATATGTCACTCACATCTGAAAAAGGTAATGAGGGATGATTCTAGTAAATAGGACAAGGACAAGAATGGCAGTGAGAACGATGGCGGTAAGTGTTACTGAGCTCCTGACACTGAAATAAGAGCACGGACCCCCTACGCAGAGCCTCTAAAGATCCCTATGTCGTTGTTCTTATCCTTATTGAGTTTTGCAAATAAGAAAGCTGATGCTGAGAGAAACTTCACACCGTATCAATTCACAGTATCAAACTGATGTTCTGAAAGTCATTCTCCGGGGACTACAGAGATGGCTCAGCAGTTAAGAGCACTTGCAAAGGACCC
This sequence comes from Peromyscus leucopus, assembly GCF_004664715.2. Lineage (NCBI taxonomy): Eukaryota > Metazoa > Chordata > Mammalia > Rodentia > Cricetidae > Peromyscus > Peromyscus leucopus. Next base: position 31,440,417 of record NC_051079.1, on the reverse strand, counting down.
AGGCTTGGTTCCCAGCACGTGTCAATTTACAACTGTTCTTAACTCCAGTTCCAGGAGATTTGGTGTCCTTTTCTGACCTCTGCAGGCACCAGGCATGAACACTGTACACATACATACATGTCTTATACATAAAATAAAAATAAGCCTTTTAAATCTTGTTTTAATTAAAAAAATTAAAACCATACTCTGCATAGTCCCTATTAGATACTCCTTAAAAGAATGAATTTAAGTGTTGACCAAGACAGAGAGGCCACACCTTCTCTTGGTCTTAATTCAAAGCAAAGGCATCACCATAACATCCCAGCTAGCAAAGGCCAAGTAGAGAGTATCCCTTCCCACCTTAAGAGTCTGTAATGAAATGTCTCTGGGATGAGGTCTAGATACTCATAAGTAGGAACTTAGAAATTTATCTAAGCTCTGTTACAATGGGGGTGGTCTGTTCTAAAGTATCAGTGAAATCATGAGTGTAGCCTGGGTTTCTATGTCAATCTGATGGTGATGGGGTATCCTTTCTCTTCCCTAAGAGGAGTAAGTTAAAGAAGGCCTAGTGAAGAGCAGGAACCTCTCACCTCCATGCAACAGAAACAAGGCCTCCCTTAGCAGGGTGTCCCAGCACTCAGAAGGTGGAAGCAGGAAGTTTGTTAGTTCAAATCCAGCCTGGGCTACCTATCGACTCCTTGAATAAAAGAAGTAAGGTCTGTAGATGTAACTCAATGGTAGTGCATTTTTCTGGCATGTATGTTATTATGTTCCTCTAGCATGGTAACATAATAAGTTATCAAAATATTCCTTCCATTTGGAGAGGACAGGAAAGGTCAGTAGAAAATCATACAAACACACATGCCCAACACACACACACACACACACACACACACACACACACACACACACCCTACTCAGTAATAGTGAAAAGTCCCTCAGGTATCAGTAGAGAGCAGGTGAAGAGCCTGGACATTAACCTCACAAAGCAGTGCAAGATGGTGTTGCCATCTCAGTTCCCTTCCAGGACAGTGTAGAAAGCAAAGCCAGTAGAACAGAAGAGTTAAATAATATCCAAAGCTGCCCAACCCTCAAGTATGAGTTTCCATTGAAAGCCATTTACCGAAGAAAGAACAAGACATTCCATGAATTGAAAGAAATAGTGTTGACCCTGAAACAAAGATGTGAGACTTGCCTAACAAAGATTTTTAAATCGGCCACCATAAAAACAAAACAAAACAAACAAAAAACCCAGGCTCAAACAAGTAATTCTAAGCACTCCTTAAATAAAGACATGCTCAACCAACACAGAGACTACGCAAAGAAACAAATCAGAATTTTAGAACTAAGCCAAATAGAACTAAGTATATGTGATCAAAAAACCTAAGTGATCAATGGCTGTGATCAAAACTGGAGTGAGGAGATGCTGGAGATGTGGATCAGCAGTTAAAAGCACTTCTCTTGCAGAGGAATCGGGCTTTGTCCCCAGCACCTACACAGGGTAGCTCACAACTGCCTGTAACTCCAGTTCCAGGATCAGACACCTCTTTGTGGCATCTGAGGTGCCATAAACTCATCAAGATGCACACAAATACACATAAGTAGAAACAAGTCTTCTTAAACGGAATGAGGAAGACAGGGATGGTATCACTGAACTGAGAGAGCAGTAGACTTATTAGGAAACCACAATTAAATCCACAGTGACCCATCTTCTCACCTCTGCTAGGATGGCTGTCATTAACAAGACCAAAAGCTTGACAGAAATGTAGAGAAAAGGGAATAATTGTACACTGTTGGTGGGAATGTAAATGAACATGATTATGGAAAACAATGAATATTCCTCAAAAAACTGAAACTATGATAGAGTTACTAAGTGACTCAACAACCTATTTTTGAGTATTTACCCAAAAGTCTCGGTTAATAATATTGTATTTCCATGTTCATTGAAGCATAATATACAACAGTTGTAGAATTAGTTGAACTGTCTTTGGATGAATAAACAAATGAAATATATCTAATATGCTTTATACATGAAGTTAAATATTAGTCAGCCACTTTAAACAAAGAACAATCTTTGGAGCTGGAGAGAAGGCTCAATGTTTGAGAGCATTGGCAGCTTGTCCAGATGACTTGGATTCAAGTCCAGCACTCACATGGTGACTCCCAGCCTTCTATAATCCCAGCCACAGGAGATCTGATGCCTTTTTCTGGCTTCCATGGTCACTGTACATGTGTGGTATATGAACATAAATGCAGGCAAAACAGCCACACACATAAAAATAAGTAAATACTTTTTAAAATTTTTATAAAAAAATATAAATTAGGGGTAAATACACTAAATGAACTAAGGCAGGCACAAAAAGACATATTTTCTTAATTGTGAAATCAAAAACAGTTCAAAGCCATAGTAGAGTAGGATAAAAATTATTAGAGGCTGGGAAGTGAGAAATATAAGATGATATCCAAAAGGTACTGAGGCAGACAGACTGAATAAGGCATTTTATTTAAAATCTATTGCACTGCATATGGTTAATATCATATTATACATTTCAAAATTGCTAAGTGATTATACTTCAAGTACCCTCAACATGAGTACATGATAAATATTTGAGGTGATGATATGGCAATTAGCTTAATTTAATTTAGTAATTCATAAGTCATAACATGCAGTACATACACATAATTATAAATGTACAGTGAAATAAAGAATTTTAAGTAATAAAGAAGAAATTGAGATAGTCTCTGATGAAGAAAAACTAAGAGTAGCTGCCAATAAACTAATCCTAAATGAAAGTCTCTACAAGTTCAAAAATGATAAAGGTTAGCCTGTGTAGGCCAGTGGTTCTCAACCTATGGGTCATGACCCTTTGGGAGATCAAACCACCCTTTCACAGGGGTCACATATCAGATATCCTGCATATCAGATATTGACAATATGATAACAGTAGCAAAATTACAGTTATGAAGTAGCAACAAAAATAATTTAATGGTTGGGGAGAGGAGGGGTCACCACAACATGAACTGTATGAAAGGATCACAGCATTAGGAAGGTTGAAAGCCACTGATGTAGGCTAAAGACTGGGAAAATACATTAGTTTTTCCATTTCTTGAGTTTTGTGTTATATTTCATGGTTGAAGCAAAATTGCAATATCATCAAATAGAGTTCTAAATGTATGTAGTAAAAATATTGCACATAGCTATAGTTGCAAATGGAGAAATATAAAGAGAGGCATCTATACTTCACTAGAACTAATAAAGCAATCACAGCAGTAGATTGTGACGTATAGAAAGGCATCTTAGCACTTGTACAAAGACATATACTCAAAAACACTAGATATCAGCTGGTTTGGCTTAGTTGGTAGAAGGCTTGCCGAGCATGCCTGAAGACCTGAGTTCTGATTCCAGTACCCCACAGAACTGGGCATAGTGGTGCACATATAGAATACTTGGAAAGCCAGAGGCAAGAGGACCAGAAGTTCAAGGTCATCTTGAAAACAAATTTGAGGACATCTTGGACGGCATGAGACCCTGAAAAGGAGAAAAGGAGAGGAAGGCAGATATGAAAATGTCTATCTAGGGGCTGAGGGATGAATCAGTAGATGTAAGACCGTTGGCTGCTCTTCCAAAGGATCAGATTTGATTGTCAGCACCCCGGTGGTGCCTCACAAACATCTGTGTCTCTAATTTCACGGGACCTGATGCCCTTATCTGGTTTTCACAGGCACCAAGCATTCATGGATACATAGGCAAGCAAAACACTCATACACTAAAAATAATTTTTTTAAAAAAATATGAACTCTAAAAAATGTTCAAGTACCTTACAAACAATGAAAACAAAACAAATACCAACTATAAAATGACAAACATAAGCCCTAGTGCATCAAAAGCTAACAAACAAAAATAACCTAAGTCCATCAATTAACATGGAGAAGAGGGCAGGGTTAATTTTCTAATAACCGAATTATATGTGGTTTATAAGAAAGTCATTTCAAATATAGGGATATGAGCGAACTGAAAATAAAACAATTAAAAATTCATACACAAACATGTCAGCAGGAAAATAGCATGTTTATCTCAGGGCAAAGAAAACTGCAGGAAGAAAGAGGGGCCAACCTACCAACCCTAAACCCATGCAATCACACAACAGAGCTGCAAACTCTATTGGGCAAAACCAATATGGTTGCCAGAAGAAACCGACGTCTCCATAACCATAGCTGAAGACTATAAAGGTGCTACTTTAGCATTTGATAAGGCAACTCGCCAGAAAACCGAATATGGAAAACTACAGCAGCAATCAGCAGGATATTAAAACTGTCTTAATATTTTCTCTGTATACATTTTTAAAGCCCTGCATCCCACAGAGCAGAGTGAATTTTTTTTCCAAGGGGCTTTGGGACTAAGACAATCTCCAGCACTATAAATCAAATCTCACCAAGGTTCATATAATTAAATCATGCGGAGTGCATTCTCTGAGCACTCTGAATCAAACTAGAAGTCAATAGAAGGAAGATAACAGAAACACTTCCCAATGCTTGGAAATTAAAAAACACCTTAAGTAACCCATAGGTCCCAAGGGGAGGTCTCCAGGGAAATAAGTGTAGCAAACTGAACAGAAATGAAAATAAAATGCATCAAAATTTATGGAGTATGACTGATGCTAGGAGGAAAATTTATAGCACTAACTTCGAAGAGAGAAAGTCTCAAATCAATATTCTAAGTTTCTGCCTCAAGACCTGGAATAACAAAATAAGTTCGGAGTGAATAGCAGCAAGAATATTGATGGAAACAAGGACCAGCCAGGAGCAAAGCCCACGATGTAGCTGGCTTCAGGAACACGTGGTTTCTCAGGCTGCTGCTAAATTATAAGTCAAAGTGAAAAGTTCTCAGCACTCAGGCCAACTCGAGCAAAGGCTGTGGCTTTGGCATCCTGGGTGTTCTCTTATCAGTTTGCATGGTTAGTCACATCAGGTTGTATATTCAGTTTCTCAATTCTGTGTGTATAACATCCTTGCAATGATCCAGCTAGCAGACTGATGAGCAGGCTTGTGGCTGCTGAGTTAAGGAGAGAGGTATGACTATACAAGGGAAGCATGATGGATCCCCGTGAATAGAAATGTTCTGTACCTTTATTGTATCTCTGTCAATATTTTGTTTGTGATATTACAGAGTAGTTATGCAACACATTGCCATGAGATAAATGGGCAAAGGGCACTATGTATTAAATATGCTGTATTACTTTCTCTGCCTGTTCATGTATCTGATTTTTCTTGATTTTTAAGTTTAAAAATCCCAAAGAGAAGAGGACCATTGCCTTCCATATAATACCAACTGAATTCTCAACATCAGTGAGGGTTGGTAAATAATATGTGAAATAATTAATTTTGCTAGGGGAAAATATAACAACATACAAAAGGGCAGTATAGAGACCCATCTTCACAGGGACTAAGGTGTCATTTTTCAAGGGTGCCACCACCAGTGAGGCTCAGTATCTTAACCTGACTAGGGCTTGTGAGAGAATGAGGAAAAGGACCCACTGCATTAAAGAAACAGCACACACAGAGACACATTAAAGTTGGGGTCAGATAGGCTGTTGGAGCCATACCTATTAATGCCACCACCATGAACCTCAGTGTATTTCCCATACACAGCACAAGGAAATGACTTGGCTACTCTCTGTAGGTGTCTGTAGGGGAGCAGTCTCAGGCCATAAACATCTAGAAGGAGGAAGCTGGAATTGCTAGGTTTTGTACACACTGATCAGTCATCCACAAACACTTGCACTTGGACCAAAGGAAGAAGGCTTTGCCATTTCTGAGCCTGATCCATGTGGGGAAAGGATTTGCCAATTTTCTAAGGATCTGAGGTCTTGGTCCTTGCCATGACTGAACTATGAATTTGAATATGAAGAAAAATGGTCTTGAAAGAGGAGGATTGTTGAATCAGTTACCACAGAGCATGATGGTGCTGAGTACCAATGGCCAGGCTCTCAGTCTACTCAAGAGTGACTCCAAGTTTCTTGTGTTGTGTTGGTTTGTTTTCCTTCAGAAAATAGAAAGGTGAAGATGTTATCAGATAAATGATACACCACTGGAGAGGCATATAAAAAGAGATAGCAAAATTACAAAAGGCAAATTTTGGTTCATCTACTTTTCTTGATCTGTACGTTTTTTATGGGGTGAAGAAGTGAGGTGAGGACCTTTGTAGGATAATGGGAATATCGTTAAAATGACAACACCTGTTGACATTCCAATTCCAATGGGAAGTTCCACCCTAGGAAAAAAGCTAAAGTGGTCAGTACCTGCTGAGAGAGAGAGAATAACTTTCCTCCAGGGCAGGTTCTCACATAGGTTATCCAGTTCCAAGTGGATGTCCCTGGACACGTGGACATACAAGCAAAGCTAAATGGACTCAATAGATTACAATGAGTGTGTATGTGTGCATATGTGAGAGACAGAGTATTGGACAACAATGAAGAGATCATGAATTTGACAGGAGCACAGGTGAAATTGGATGCAGTGCTCACGCGTGAAGCTCTAAAAAGAAAAGAAAGTATTAAAATTGTCAGGAAGAAATCAATTTGCAAAGACACATCAAGAAGACTTCAAAACAAAAAATAAGGAACAGGAATTTCGCCTGCTTAATTAGAATATAAATATAACCTACATTAAATGTATCCATATGGCACTGGAACCAAAATAGATAAATAGCTCAATGGAACATGCAGAAATATCTTGATATACATAGGGATTTGCTGTATGAACCAAAGAATGCTCAAAATCACAAGAAGGGGAATCTTTTTTCAGCACATTGTTAGCATATCTGGCCATCAGCTAAGAAAATTAGGAGCTGTGTCCTTACCCTATGTAATATATAAAAATTCAAAAACATCATGACCTCAATATAAAACCTGGATTATAAAACTCTTAACCTCAACAACAAAGCTTTGGCAATAATTTTTTGGATGTGATATTAAAACAAAGAAAATAAAAATAAATACAGACAAATTGGACTAATTTGAAATGTATAAATTTCTATGCAGCAAATGGGACAGTTCACAGAGTGAACTTTCCACAAATGAAAAAGAGATTTGTGAAGAGTGAATTGGCATTCAGAATACATAGAGGATTTCTAGAGCTTATAAGGACTTGTGCATTAGTCCTGGTTCTCCAGAGGAACAGAATGATAGCATGGGTATACACTGAATGGGGATTTATTAAACTGGTTTACACCATATGGTCTGGGCAGTCAATGATTGTCTTCATACTGGAAAGGCTGAAAAACATTATCTGCTCAGTCCCTGAGGCTGGATGTCTCAGTAGTCCAAAAGTAGAGATGAAAGTCTAGAGGATTACTGGGGAGCCCCTGGCTCAGTCTACATGGGAAGACTCAAGAAGCTGGGCTCTGATGGTAGCAGAGGCTGACAGTACAATGGTAACAGCAACAAGTAGATGAACTTGCCAACAAAGATGTGAGGCAAACGCAGGCCAAAGCGAAAGCTGTCCCTCAGACCTTTACACCTAGGTTGCTGCAGAAAGGTGCCCCCATATCTAGGTGTTCCTCACAACAAGGGGTATTCTTCATATCCAGGTGCTCCCCACATCCAGGTGCTCCCCACATCCAGGTGCTCCCCACATCCAGGTGCTCCCCACATCCAGGTGCTCCCCACATCCAGGTGCTCTCCATATCCAGGTGCCCCTACTTTTGTAATCAAGAAAATCTGTCACAGGTGTACTCACAACTTAACCTAAACTAGGAGTCCCTCCATCACAGTTGATCCCTCATGGATGATTCTAGGTCCTGTCCAGTTGACAATATTAACTATCTCCAGTAGATACTTCTCCAGAGAGCATGTACAGTCGGTAAGCAAATGAACAAAAGCTCAACATTACTAATCATTAGGAAAATGAAAATCAAAATAATACTTCAGCCCAAACCCACCAAGATGACATTTAGAGAAAACATAAAATAAAACTGATGAGCACTGGAGAAATTAGGGCATCTGTGTACTGGGTGGGACAATGAAAGATAGCTGGGCATCACCACATCTTTAATCCTAGCACTGGGAGACAGAGGCAGGTGGATCTCTGAGTTCAAGGCCAGCCTGTTCTACATATTGAGTTCCAGGCCAGCTAAGCCTGCTTAGTAGAGCACTGACTCAAAAACAAAATAAAAAAAAAATTAAATTAGTCCCCTCCTGTACATATCTCAAAAATGAGTCAAAGTAGCACAGTTGTAGACAGATAAATCTCTCCTGCCCACTGGTACCCAAATAACCATTCAGATGCTTAATATTAATTACTATTTGGCCTATCTATCAGGCTTATCATTAATTAGCTCTTACAACTTAATTCAACCCATTTCTATTCATCTATGTTTTGCCACCCACATGGCTTCGTGACACTACCTGTGTTCCATTACATTTTGCTCCCCCAGCAGTGCTTGGTGTCTCCTCTGACTCTGCCTTCTTCTTGTCTCTCTGCCTGGATCCTCTGCCTGACTCTATTCTGCCTTGCCATAGGCCATAGCAGCTTCTTTATTTAACCAATGATAGCAACACATATTCACAGCATACAGAAAGGCCATCCCACAGCACTTCCCATTTTTTGTCTAATGAATAAAGGAAGGTGTCTGAAGGTTCCCCCAGTCCCGCCTGTGGTCCCACAGCCACTTATAAACTAATCACTCAGAGGCTTATATTAATTATAATTGCTCCGCTATTAGCTCAGGCTTATTACTGACTAGCTCTTATACTTAAATTAACCCATAATTCTTATTTATGTTTAGCCACATGGCTTGGTACCTTTTCTTAGTTCTGCCTTGTCATCTTGCTTCCTCTGTGTCTGGCTAGCAACTCCTCACTCTGCCCTTCCTCTTCCCAGCATTCTCCTAGTCTGCTTGCCCCACCTATGCTTCCTGCCTGGCTACTGGCCAATCAGTATTTTATTAAACCAGTATACAAGAGTATTATCCCACAGCCAGAAGGTTTTCATTTTAATATAGTAAAATTACATATAACAAACAGTTATCAAGCAAGAATTATAGTTACAATATCTAATCTATTTGTATTTAACAAAATTAAATAGTCTTTCATCTATCCTATTTTTTGAGTCTAAAGTTTCATATTTATTTTACCTTTTATCATGATTAAGGAAAACTATAATTATAACTATCTAGCCTTCAACTCATCAAAGATCCCAAAAAGGATATAATATTATCTGAGTAAACAAAAAATACATTGTAAGCAACTTACAAAATTCTGGAAATGACAGAGATATCTGGCTGTCTGGACAGTCACCAGCATTCCTCTGCAGTGTTGGGACATCCATCTTCAGCCTAACGGCCTAGAGTCTCTGGCAGACTTTTCAGTGAAGCAGGAAATTTGAATGACTGTTCTGCTTATTTTGGCAAAGTTTGTCAGTTGCTTCTCTCTATGTCCTGTAGAATGTCTGGCAGTCTCCCATGAGAAGCAGTAACCTGAAGGACCATCTCCCCTTGTTTTGGCAAAGTTCTGTGGTCCCCTTCCTAAGGGTCCTGAAAGTCCAGTTTATACAGCATATTGTCAGTCAAGGCAAGGGCACTTTTTTTGCACATTGGATAACTTTTTCTACAAAGACAGCAAATTCCATAATGAGTTCTTCAATGTCCATCATCTTCTTTGAAGTAATTGGTGCTGCCAGGAGCAGATGTGTCCAGAAAAATCTAAGTTCTTAAAATATTTTAAATGCCATATTCTATAGGTCTTTGAAGTGTTTGGAGATCCTACCTAATTGAAATATATCTTTGTATACCTAGAAAACTTAACTAACCTGACCATAAGTTTGATTATCATAGATGACTAATTATTCATCTGTATTTCTTGATGATATATTCCAATTTTAAATGAGTTGCATAAACATATCTTAAACAAGAGTAGAAATATACATAAACTATAACAAAATGGACTTTAAATTTGTATCAATAAACCAAATCCATACCAATGTAAAGTATTTTGAGATTAACAGTTGGTTTTTGGATCAATAACCAATTCAATAGATTGATTGTAGATTCAATAATCTATCTTTTTTTTTATCATTTCTATATCATAGCCCCCTTTTCCCTCTAGAAAAAGATTGCTTTTTATAATCAACCCCTTTAAATAAAAACAAACATTTACAAACAATATTTTGGGAGTTTGGGTGAAGCCTTTTCATACTACTACTTACTGATTGGGGGCACTGGCAATCTTATGAGGATCCTAGGAATTAAGGTCAAGTCTTGACTGTAGTAGTCTGCGAGGCTGCATCGTCTCAGGGAGGTGCCTTGAAGCTGTTCTGGATGTTGGACTATCTGGGCCATGGCTGTCACTGGAGACCTTTCAGAGGGTATGGTCGATCAAACCTGGAAGCAAGCCACAGGCTCTCATATCTTCTGTAGAAACAAAAACATCCAGACTTGTATTTTTAATCCTTTTTTGATCACTAGAGCTTTTAAACTGTTAAGCTATGCAGCTAGGACCGAATCTGTGACTTTGGGTGCTGGCTCTGCTCTGTTCGGCTTCCGAACATGGTGGAGATACATTTACCACCAGCTCTGGGAGCCATGCTCACTGCCAACTCTGGAAAGCAGTGGATCTATGCCTCCATCCAGCAGTGCATAGCCCAGAAACCTTTTTTTGTTTATATTAGCAAAAATTAAATCATCCATGCAGTGCACCATGTGGCATGCTGTGCTCAAGCTCAAATGCCATAGTGTCTCTGTACCATGGCCCTCATGAGAGACACGAACTAGGAAGCTGTCCTTGGCTCTATTGCTGCGTGTTCAGCATCTTTAAGGTTTTTCAGGTCTATGTGGATCAATGCCCAACAGTAGGTACCAATTGTGGGTGGGTAAGTCTCTCTCAACCCACCGGTACCCAAATAACCAGTCAGAGGCTTAATGTTAATTACAAACTATTTGGTCTATGGCTCAGGCTTACCATTAACTAGCTCTTACAACTTAATTCAGCCCATTTCTATTCATCTATGTTTTGCAATGTGGCTTTCAGGCATTACCTATGTTCCATTACATCTTGCTCCTCCCAGCAGTGCTCAGTGTCTCCTCTGACTCCGCATTCTTCTCCTTGTCTCTCTTCTTGGATTCCCTGCCTGACTCTATTCTGCCTTGCTATAGGCCATAACAGCTTCTTTTTTAAACCAATGGTAGCAACACATATTCACAGTGTACAGAAAGACCATCCCACAGCACACAGTGATACCCATCATTTTGTATAATTAACATTTTCTAACAAAACATTTTAAAACCAAAAGTTCTGAAGTGATGTTTGTACCCAGGTATATAGCAGCATCATTTACAACAATTAAAAGGCAGAAACATATTGATTTTCTACTGACTTAGAAATACATAGATAAGATGTGGTATATACCCACAGTAAAGCATTATTAATTAAGTCTCATAAAGGAAGAAATTCTGACATAAGCAACAGCATGGACATAGAATTCTGGTTTTTCTCTTCTCCTTAAAGCCTTACAAGAATGTTTATAGTAGGCAGCTCCTAAGAAAACCCCAAAGGTTTTCTCCTGGTATGTATGTCCTTCTGGGGTCTCTCCCTTGGCTGGGAGATGGACTTGAAAACACTGTGCTAAGTGAGATAAACCATCACAAAATGGGCAAATGGTGCTTTATTTGTACATAGAGACATCAAGAGAGTTAGAGCTCATGAAAGACAGAGTGGCATGGTGGTGGCCAGCAGGGTAGGGAGGGAGTTATCTGGTGACTTATATTTATACAGACCTTTAGTTTTGTAAAGAAGGCCTGGAGTTTGATTGTACAGTGTGACTTTAAACTGATGACCTGTGCCCTTAAGATGGTTAATATGGAAACTTGGTATTACATGTTTCTATTATTTATTGGAGTTACTGGTGGTGGAGCCCAGGGCTCTGTGCCTGCTAGGTGTTTGTCATTGAGCAGCATCCCACCCGCTGGCTCACAGGGTAGCCCAGGCTGGCTTTCTGCCTCTACCCTACCCAAGCACCAATAGTGCTGGGATCACAAGTGTACACCCCAGCTTAAATGTTTCAAGTTTCCTTAATATTCAAGATTTAGTAATGAATGAATGATTGAATGAATGTAAACTTTTTAAAATTTATATGGTATTTGAGGATTCTTAAATACTGTGTATACATTATTTCCATCCTCCCCCCTCCATCAAACTCCTCCCGTGTGCCCACATCTCAAATACCTTACAAGGAGTGGGACTTATTCTCTATGCCTATAGTGAAAAAAACAATTAATCAATGTGACATTTTCTCATGTTGTACAGAGCCAAGTCTGCTTAGAAAGACAGCAATTTCAGTGTTTGAGACCATGTGGATAATGTACTCCAAAAGCCTCCTTGGCCAATTTCTAGTTGTGAAGACTTCAACTAGCCTGACCCTACCCTGCCTCCTCTGGACTTGCATTTTCTAATGTGTGAAATGGAAAGGTCAGCAGATCCTACCTCGTGGTTAGTTTTGAATATTGTTTATTAAAAGGCTTTCAGCCATATATAGTATATACAAAGCATTGCCTTTGTGTGTGTTAGTGGTGGCTTGTACATAAAAAGCACTATGCTAGTGGGTGTCACTGGTTGTGTGATAGGAAGTCTAAGCTAGTGTGTTAGTAGCAGGTATGAGGCAGTGTCGTGTTCCTGTGTGTTAGCAATAGTGCAAATTCAACCCATTACAGAGCAGAGGCTGGATTTGTCTCCTTTGATTTACCTGCTTTTTAAAAACATTTTATTTTTATGTCTCTGTTTGTGACTGTGTGTGGGGATGTGCACCTGACGGGGCGTGCCCACACAGGCCAGAAGCAAGTATTGAATCCCTAGGAACTGAAGTTACAAACAATTGCAAACTGCCCAATAGGGGTGCTGGGAGTTAAATTCTGGTCCACTGCAAGAGCAGCAAACACTCTCTTAGCTGCTGAGACATCTCTCCAGTCCCTCTCAATCATTTCTTTGCTTTCAAGCTCAATTAGTACACTGTACCCAAATTCCGAATAAATTTGCAAGAGTTTAATGTGTTCACTTGATTTTCCTGGCTCTTAATTACCTGGAGGAAAAAAAAATGATGCTGCAAACCCTCAATTAAAGTCATCATTTGCTCCTGTGCTTCCAGATGAGTGTTTCAGAAGGGTGGACTGTGGCCAGCCTTGGAGGGAGCAAGGACCCCTTACACCAAGCCTCTGCCATGCTGCCCACTCACACGAGCGCTGACAATGCATACCATTGTTTTCTGATGCGGTCACTTCTCTACACAGAGCTGACCCATTTCTCATTTAGGTTTGCTGTGGAACATTACCAAAGACTTCTAAAAATACGTCGCTCCTACCCTGAACTCTGCTGGTGGTGTTCCCAATGCTTCCTTGACTAGCCCTTTCTCTCTAAACTGAGGTTGATTTACATGGGAGCAATGCAATCTTCAAAACTCCAGGCCCACAGGTCTGACTGTGATTTAAAGTCATGTTCATCACCTCATGTGACCCCAATGACCTTGGCCCTTACTTACCTCCTACTTAGCTATGGAGTAAAGCCATGATGTCCTTTGGCTGTTGTACGAATAAAGGTCAAGGTGAGAGTTTCCCACTGCGATAAGAGTACCTCAAAAAGGAAAATTGTGCCCAGAAATACTGAGGTTAATCTATGTGGACAGGAATGTAAAATAGGAAAGGCTTGTCTGTTTGCTCCATCAGCTCCTACAGAAGGAATATGAGAGTTTACAGGGCTCAGTTCTGTGGAGGTGAGCCCTGTGGGCCTGTTAAGGAAATGCCTGAGTTAACTAACCTGCAAAAAGAAAAGGCTCGCTTTGGCTCACATTTGGAGGTTCCAGTTTGTAATCACTTAACCCCATTTTTTGGCCTGTAACAAGAGAGCACATCATGGCAGCAGTGTGTGACGGAGCAAAAGACGAGACCACAGTAACATAAGGACCTTCTGGGCCCCGACTCCTAAAGGATTCACCACTTCCCATAGCATCATCCTGAGGAGCAAGCTTCAACAAGTGAGTGTATTAGGGTCATTTAAAATCCAAAATATAGGAAAGGCATGAACTCCAGCAGTTAAACCCTTCTGGAAATAGGAACCCATAGCTCTGACTGTAGATTTAAAGCCATGTTCATCACCTGTGTGACTTTGACGACCTCTGCCCTTTCTCTGGCCTGCAAAAATCTACATACAGGCTTTCAAATGAAATAGTGGAAAACTGCTGTTGCAACAACTGAGTAACAATATGGAAAAGAAAAAAAAAGAACTCTTACTCATGTTAAGTCAAAATAAACTCCATGTATATCAAAGAAAGATCCTCAAAACAAAAAACAGAACATTCTAGCAGTTAATATGGAACAAGTTCTATATTTTGAACTATGATGGGAACCCATGCCTCATAGAAGAAAAGCAAGAGGGTTTGGTTTCATAAAAACTTCTAAATCCATATGGCAAAATGAAAACTCAACAGCTTATTTGTGTGTGTGTGTGTGTGTGTGTGTGTGTGTGTGTGTGTAGGCATGTGCATGCCATGGTGTGCACATGGAAGTCAGATTTCAACTCTCAGGAGTCATTTCTCTCCTGCTACTTTGCTGGATCTGAGGAGACAAGGACTGCACCCTGGGAGTCATCTCGTCGACTGTGTGCCCTTTCACTCTTCTCTTTAGAACACTCTATTTCTGTTGTTCCAACTCTCCTGCTTGCCAGTCACATGGGCAGCTTCTAATCCGAGTCTTACCCCATAAGCACGCACACACACACACACACTCACACGAATGCATGCGTGGACATGCTCTCTCATGCTCACTCACACACATGCTCAATGACCTCACCCAGTAGACACAACCACTGGATTTCCTCTGTTCTCATCCATTCCCTTTGCAGCAACCTCCAACTCTCTCCTGGATGACAACAGAGTTCCAAGCCTTGTCCCTTCCGGTCCTGCAGGACAAGGTTGACTTAGTGCAGAGCTGACAGTCCTGTCCCCTCCCTAACCCTGCTCTAAATCACTGCCTTGCCATGAACACTTTCCTCCAGGCACACGAAGATACTATTTTTTTTTTTTAAGATTTGTTTTTATTTATGTGTGGCTATGTGTATATGTGTGTGTGCTAGAAGAGAGTGGCTGTGTGTGTGTATGTGTGTGTGTGTGTGTGCTAGAAGAGAGTGGCTGTGTGTGTATGTGTGTGTGTGTGTGTGTGTGAGTGTGTGTGTGTGCGCGTGCGCGCGCGCGCGCACACTAGAAGAGGAGAGTGGCTCCATGCATGTATGTGTACTAAAAGAGAACACATCCATTTTCTGGAGCTAGAGTTACAGGAGGTTGTGAGCGAGCCACCTATTGCTGGTACTGGGAACTGAACATAGGTCCTCTGTAAGAGCAGCAAGCGCTATTAGGTACTGAGCCATCTCTCTAGCCCTGAGACGCCATTTCTAAGAGGAAAGCTGCTTGCTTTTCTCCCTAGATGTTTGCACTGGTGGTGTTCTCCATGGAAGCCACATGCCAAGCATCACAGAAGTAGTGTCTTGTTGGCTGCATGTCTCAAATAACATTTTGTATCTGAAAGCTTCTCCAGATACCCAAACTGAATCTACCTCTAAATGCTCCTCAGTGTCTTGATATCCCTTCTTATAAAGTGCCTCACACTGGGACAATTCTTTCTCAGCTCACATCTAAGCTGCTCAGATATGGATGCTATCCAGTCAGTGGAATGCTGGAGCTGACCAGTCTTACCTGCTGGAGCTAGCCATTCAGTGTCCAGAATTGCTGCAAGTCAGCCATTAATCACAGCATTGTCTGAAATCCAAGTACACAAACCTACAGTTATACATATTTAAATGAAAAATAAGAGGTCAAAACACATCTCTTCCTAATTGCTACACTTACATGTAGTTAGGCCCTGGGGAGGGTAGACATTTGTATTCTGCATCTCTTCAAATGCCATGCCCAGTGACTTTAAAGTTGGCCCATGTCTGTATCTGAAAATTGGCAAACACTGCAAACCAGTGTTTGATTTACTGTTTTGTTTGTCTAGATTTCAAATACTAATGGAGAGACATTAATAATGCAGATTAAATGGAGAGGTGTGCCATGGTGTATGAGTCCCTCCCGAAATGGAGGGAGCTAGCCCTTCAGCGCCGACACCACCATCTGATTCAGCAAGGGAGTTCCTGGTGTCATTGACAAACGTCATTGGCCTGTGTCTCTGCTCTTGCCTTTTGGTCTGACACATTAAACTAAGGGAGGTGTCGTTCAACATTCACTTCAGCACAACCCTGAGAGCCTGTGGTTCACCAGTCACCAGCACGGCCTTTCTCTAACTCACTTTGATGTCCCTAGCCTCTGGTGGTGAGCAGAGATGGAGGTGAATGATTGCTACTAGATATTTATTCAAAATGTCTGACTACACGGGTGCACACATGCATAGAAGCTTGTATAAGAGAATGTGTTGAGACCCAGAAGTCTTCCCGCATACTGCTTCCTGGTGCATCAAAAGAAGAGTTCAAGGAAGAGGGGAGTTTGTTTGAACTGTTATCTCTTGGAATGACTTTGCCACTGTGTTTGGGTGATGACTGGTCCCTTTGCCCAGGTCTGGTGATCTGGGTCATGCAATGTAATATTCACACAGAGTCAACTTTGCCCAAAAGGCAAGTTGGTGGCCCCTAAATAACTTAATTAACATGTAACTGGCAGGGTTGTCCTAGATTCCTGGGGCCATGGTTGTATCCCTCAGGGGTGTATGCGCCTTACGTAAGCTGAGTGGGCTGCCTTTGGGAAAGATCCAGGGAATCAAAGGGAAATTTTTCCTCCTCTCCGTCACTAGCTCACTCGCCGCAGTGAAGATATTTTGGGATCTTGGCTGAGTTGGTCTCCTTTTGGCCTGTGTATCCCTAGGGAATTGCTGTGCCTACAGATGGAAACTAATTGAAGAGTGGCCGTAGGCTGAGACTGCAAACACAGAGGGGAAGGAAGCTAGCTGCCGGTTGCCCCTTGCCCCACGACTGCCAACCACAGCACAGTTTCTGAGCTGCATAATTCTCGGGAGTGCAGTCCTGGGAGATTTGATTTCCTGTGGCAGCAGAGGGAAGGCATCAGGACTAGCTTCCAGAAGGGCTGCTGGAGTTCGAGGTTGCATCCTGGAGGCCAGCTGCCTGCCTCTGCCTGTGTTAGCCAGGATGTTAGATCAGGGGTACCATTGGGGAAGTTACTTAGCCTCTCAGAACCTGGGCTTCACTGTTGGTGAAATGGAAATGATAGCAATAGGGTATGTTGTGGAGGGCCATGAGATCCATCCATCCCTAACCTAGTACATCACAGTATCTCCGTGAATCGTATAGTGTTTACATTTGAGGCAAAGATTCAGGAGACAGCCAAAGATCAATAGAGACATGACTACAGGAAATCCAGCTCAGGCTTATCTTGAGAGTGAGTTTCTCTCAGAGGCTTTGACAAAACTCAGGTCTGGATTCATAGGACAGACATGTAAAAACTCTTAGCCATCCTTGTGTCCAAAGCTGTGGGCTATAGAGAAAGGAGTGGAGCCCTTGGAACTAAGTGAGGCCTGGGCTTTAAGCCTGAGCTGAGTGTCCTTGAGAAATTGCTTTCAAATCTGTAAAATGGGTATTTTGTGCATTTTTATAAGAGGCAGGATTGAATGAGTCCTGGCAGTGTAGTACTGACAAAGAAGAACTATGATTGTTGGCTTGGGAAGACCACTTCTAGGATCTAGACATTTCTAATCCCAAATGGCAGTGATGTTACCCTCCCCAAGCAAGGTGATTATAAAGATTAAGGAGGACAATCTATGTCCAGAACGACTCTGCACCAGAAAATTAGGAAGAATAGCTGTGTTTTCTGCTATTGCCATTATTAATGTTTCCCATTGGCTAGATATGTTTAGGATCACCTACTATGTGCCAGGCAGATGTGTCTTGGGCATGAAGCATCCCTAAAGTGATAGTATTTGCATTCTGAAAGAAAGATTCATTCCATTCTAGTTAGGGATGGCACAAAAGATGTACACACACACACACACACACACACACACACACACACACACACACACACACACGAACATAAGTAAATATTTCAGATAACAATAAACTTTGTTTATAAAAGGTATAGAGGGCTAGGTGGAGCTGATCTTTGGCTCAGATCACATGGCCAGCACCAACCTAAAGGAAAGAACAATTTCATCCCTGCCTCCTTTTGACAAGTTCCTCACAAGCAGAGATCCCCACATCTCTTCTTGGAAGTGACTTCAGATTAAGAAGGTGAACCTAGACACAGCAACCAGAATGTAATGGCCGCTTCTTTATATGACCCGATAGGACCAAGCTTTCCTTGCCCGCAAGTGGCAAATTTGTCCACAAGGTGGCAGTGTTCCACAATGAACAATGAGGTCCCGAAGGGATGTCTGGACAATACAGCGGACTACCTAATGAATATTTGCTACAAGCACAAATCGCAGATATTCTTTCTGTGGCTAGTTGGTTGTGTGAGATTCCATCTCCAGGGTTTGGCATGGTAACGTGTACCTCTTTGTTGCTTGCATTTTGTGTCTGAAGTGATGATTGTTTTAACACCTTCTACACAGCCACTGTACCCAGAGTACACAAACCTCACAGTGCTGTATCAGCCAGGTGGTGAGTCACACATACTGCCCTAATTCATAGATAAAGAGTCTAGGGGTAAGAGAGTGACAGTGATGAACAGCTGGTTAAATCCAATATCAGCTTCAACCCCAGGTTTGTGTGATGTCATAGCCTAGTAATTTACCATCACGCTGTCCTATTCTATATTGTAAGACAACATATCATTATCAAGATCAAATGCCGTTAAACCAGAAAAAAATCACCTCTAATATTACAGCATTATATTCCAATTCATGTACTATTAGTCTGAGTATCCCCCAAAGTAGTATTTACACAGCACCCACCCAGCCGGAGGAATGCAGCCAGCAACATCTGAAAACAGCAGGTGTGCAAGAGATGCCAGAGCAGTTTTCTGTAATAGTTTTGGAGTGATGTCTTGGAGGAATGATGGACACATCCATCATCCTCTTCTTCTGAATAAGAACAGGAGACCAAGGAGGTGGCTGCCTGACTCCCACTGACACCCCCACACTCTCCCCTCTGGAGAGTCCCGTTAGGCTGGAACCTGGCTGAACAAAGCCCACAGTTCCAGAAGACACACCAGTCTACTAATTCCTCAGCGTGCTTTCCACAACATACACTTGATGGGGGCAACGTAATATGATACGGTTTATCATGAGGTTGTAGTTTGTGGCCCTATAAGTTCCAGGCTTATGGATGAAAGGATGGGAAAGAGACTAGAGATAAGATGTCACATCCCTTTTGGTTTATAGATGAAGACAATGACCCAGGAGAGTAATTCATTCACTGTCAATCACAGGGTAAGGCCTACGGTTCCCAAAAGGATTGTCCCCTTTAGACATGGAGACAGGAATTGAATCTAGATGCTTATCCAGAGCAAATCCTAAAGGATGCTCAAGATAGGACACACACACACACACACACACACCCATGCCAAGACCCAAGTCTGAAAAGAAACGTGTCCGACATCTGAGCCCCACCAAGCCCATGTCTGAGAGCCTCCAAGCCAGAGTCCAGCCATTTAACAGGACTCGTCAGAATCTTTAATGTGCTGATATTTACCACAGAACCTCCCAAGAGGGAACTCGAGTAGTCAAGAGTTTGCCGAAATGATTTGACTGCAAACTGATTCTTTGACTCTTGCTGTTTACCAGATCTATCAATAGCTAGCATGCTAATTTGCTGGAAAGCACTCATTTGCGCTCTGTTGTCACAGGTTTTCAAAGCACTTGGTTGTGAATCCTCAATTTAAGCAGTTAATGGGATATAAGGGTGACTGACAGGGGATATAGTTACCAATGATTTCAGTAAGCTGACAAGGCCAAAACCATCTTGGGGCCATAGCAGCCGGCTGACTTCAGGGTTGTGGTTAGAGGTCACAGTGCTGGGAGACGGTCGGGTCTCAGTAGAACTTCAGCCTGAGAAAGGTAAATTATTCATTGTGAGAACTGCCCTTGTAAGGACCTTCTTATGGAAGTCGGAAAAGTCAAACGATTTGAATTGTTCTATTCAAAGGACACCTGGGTATACGGTATTTCGAGAGTCAACACAAGTAATAAGGTTTCAGTACAGTGAGTTAGGGATTGAATGTCCTTCAACAAAGCCAGAATTGGGGGAGTGAGCGATTGGATTTGAATTCTCATTGTGGTATTTGTTAGAATGACTTTGCACAAGACACCCGCATTGACTGCTTGCGTCCTTAAAATATGGCTTATAACGTTCTGTAAACAGTGGGATAATTCCCCCTGTGGGAGAAGCAAGAGAAACAAATGAAAGGGGTCACATTGGCTTCAGAGTAATTGGGGATAAACTACTTGAGGAGAAAAGAGGACCCCAAGGAAAAGCTCGAGTAACATAGTGTTCAATAGCCGTCTTGCCTGAGAAAGGATTAGAAACCCCCAGTGTGGGTAGAAAACTAGCCAGGCAGTGGGGAGACAGGAACTAGTGGGCAGTGATCCAGAGGAGAGCTAGGAAGATCACTCAGCCTGGTAGAACCCCTGCTGCCTACCATACCAAGAAAAGTGACTAGAGAGGAGACAGTCTGGCTGGTGTTGTCATTTGGGATCTCTAGGTCGGGTCAGGTCAGTGCTCACACAGCTTCAGTGAACACAGCAAATCACAGGTAATGATCGGCCTCGCTGATTTTGATTGGATTGGATTGGACATTATGTTGTCAGCAGGGTTGTTATAGGAATTCATATGAAATGTCCTTAAATAGGGGACTAAGCGCAGGAGATGGACTCTAGTTTACTTTGTTATAAGCCACACTTGACGATTTGTCCCAATCACGTATGTTCACATTTAATATAGTGTTCCCTCATAAAGGTGAACCATCATCTCCAAGGTGAGTCAGCCCTACAAGGTAGGACCTTGTATCCATCCACTACTCAGCTCTGCCAAGAAGCCCACCATGCAGTAGTTGGGCCCAGCAGTCCTTGGTCCACACACTTGTGAAACAAAGGGAACAGATAATGTGATCTGAGACTAGCTACGTAAAAATGACCCTGAAGGCAGAGAGCCCTGAGAGACATTCCCAGCCATGTCACCATCTAGCTTTGTGACCTCTGGCAAGGGCCCAAGGACACTAGAGGAGGCTCTGAATCAACGCCTTCCTTGCAATTCTGAAATGGTCTCTGAATGGTTAGGACTACCTCCTGGGTTTTCAGCTTTAAGGGTTTGGTATTCTCAATCATGCTTATCTGTGTTGTTTGTTGATAACAGCCTCTTTATATGTAGGTCAAGTTGGCCTTAAGTTTGTTTTACACACACACACACACACACACACACGCACGCACGCACGCACGCACGCACGCACGCATGCACGCGCTGACTAGATTCTCTCTCATCTCCTGAAACATAAGGAAGCGATGGTAGCAAAGTCTAGGGAAGCACTGGCAAGAGCAGAAACCTGGGCTGACCCAAAAAGAAATAAGTGTGATGTTCTCCACATGGCTGTGCTTTTAGAGTTCAGAACACACTGAATGTGCACAACACCGTCCCCACTGATGAGATCATCCTGGTGTGGGGGTAGGGGTAGGGGTGGAGGGTGAACCATGGATGTGGATGCATTCCTTTCTGGATGCTTATGGCTAGCCATGTAAAACAAATGAATCACAGACTAGCTGAGCAAGCTTTTGCCAAGCTTAACTTTCTCTCTAAAACACCCTAGGTGGTATCTTCATAATTCATTCTTGTCTCTAGGGATACACCCAAGCAAAGGCAAGAGATTACCTAAGATAAAGTGGGTCACAGACCACATTTACTAACTGGGCCACCATTACAAAAAAAAATAATAAAGACAAAAATTCCTTTTGGTTTGTAATCCATTTCCTTGAAAATAATACCTCTCTGGAAGAGCAGTTTCCCAGTTATGGAAACTGACATTTAAATATTCAGTGCTGACATTACATAGATTTTAAGATGGACATTATCAATAGTGGCTGTGCCAAATTATCATTTTAGACGGTAAGGGTTTTTTCTCTAGCAATTTAAAACTCCCATAAAGAACATCCCCGATCCAATATGAACAAAGGACATGAGAACACATGAGAATAAGTGCCTAATGATCACTTGAGGAGGCCTCTGCTTTACTAGTCATCCAAGAAATAAAAAGTAAAAATCACAATGTGGTGCGAATTTTCACCTAATGATAGACAAAAGATTGGAACCAAAAATAATGCGTCAAGATGTGAAAGACAGCAAAATAGACATTTTGATGGTGTGTGAGTATGCTGGAGAGCAATCCAGCAGACAATATGGAGCCCCAGTATTAAACATACACGCCATTTGGCTCAGCAGCTCGGGTTCTGAATTTTATTCCATGCAAAAACCATAGGAATAGAGGAAGTTTTAGTGAGGTGGGTGTTTATCACTGTCACCTGCCTCTGTGAGCTTTGTTTTTTTCAATTGGAAATAACTCACTGTCTATGAAGAACGAATTAGGAAACATGGTATATCTACATAATGGAATATGTCATAGACTTCAGAAGTCACAACGTAGATCTAAGTTCATGTTGTATTGAAAGGAAAATCACACAACTAAGATATTTCTCAGTAGAAAACAAATACAGTGTACACGTGAGAATAAGAATCAAGCTAGGAGTTTTACCAAAAATTTCAGGCTGGTTGGCTCTGGTAAGTATAATAAAGATATCTTCCACTTAAAAGGGTATTTTTTTTTCCCAGATTATTGGAGTTTTTACAACAGCCATGCACCATTTTTATAGGCAGAGAACAAAATGAAAGCATTTGAAAGGAATGATGGACATGCCACATGGCCAGAAAGGGCTTGAAGTTCCCAGATGCCAGAAGCAGACCCCTTCATTTGATTAGATTTAAAAGCTGCTACTTGCTCTCTGGAAGCATGTGATGGCCTGTCCGCCAGGATTTAGGGTTAATGTCCTACTTGAAAGATGGAAGCTTGAGCTCTGAAGCCTAATTTGCTTGAGTTTAATCTATCCTGCCTGGTCCACTTCTGGTGATATCTGGTCTCGTCATTCTAGCCCACCTCCTGATGTTTCTAGACCCTGGCTGGGTTTTGTGAAGACAGTGTGTGAGTCTTTTGCCCAAAAGGTTTAGTGGGTATGTAAGGAGATAATGTATGACAGATAACACAGTTGCTCTTTCTAGAAAAGAAAGGCTTTGGGATGATCCCAGCTACTCTCCATGAGGACAAGGGGATCTCCCAGGGAGAGCCCCAGGTGTGTGGGGGGTGGGGGGGTGGATGTGGGTGTGGGTGGGTTGGGTGGGTGGGTGTGGGTGGGTGGGTGGGGGTGGGTGTGGGTGTGGTGGGGTGGGTAGGTGTGTGTGGGTGGGTGGGGTGGGTGATCTAAATCTGATATGGGACTGAGATGACCAGGACTCGGGATACTCCAGCATCTGTCCCTATGGAGGGCTGGGAAAGAAGGGTTTATATTCTTACAGGCAACTGAAATTGTTCTCTGCTATAATCTGTCAATGGCCACTCCATGATTTCATAGTCAAGTTCGAGCTGTTTGTGTTGAGAGCTATCACATGGCTCCTTGGTCTCATGAATGTGCTTCCGTTGTTTCCTCCCATGAGTTTCCTTGGTATGGCAGGGATTGACTTTTTTTTTTTGTCTCCTCCCAACCCATTCCCAAACCGGGAAGCTTCACACTGGGAAGCACCATGCCTCACGATGCTCTAACCCTCTGGTCCCTTCCTCTCATCCCTTTCTTCACTTGGCTGCTTACTCTGGCTGGTTCTTAATTTTGGTACAGCTCAGGCACCACCTTCAAGGACCTGGGAGCTTTCTCACAATCTCTTCCCCATCCCCAGCTGACCTACCCCCTCCTGCACCCCAGCGTATAGCACACCCTTTCACTCATGTGTGTGTTAGTAAGTACTCACGTCCTTACTCTCAGGCACTGGCTTCCATTCTGGGTGGAGGAAACGCGGAGTAGGTCAGAGAGTTCACCCCAGCAAAGCTCCTGGTCTATCTGGCTACAGGGACAATACTGTAATCGTCGGTTTTCTTCTGCACCTCTGACACTGACTGGGAGCTTTGTGAAGACAGGAATTGAGTCCCGGTCTTCTTAGACTTCCTAGTCCCCGAGACAATGGGCACCTGTGGAATATATACCAGTTACTGAACTTTTCATTTTCTTTTTTTGAGACAGCGTTTCTCTATGTAGCCTCCTCCCCACCCCCACCCCGCTGTCCTGCAACTCATTCTGTAGACCAAGTTGACCTCGAACTCACAGAGATTTGCCTGCCTCTGTCTCCTGAGTGCTGGGAATAAGGATGTGCACTACACACTTTTTTTTTTTCATTTTTTTTATTAAGAAATTTTCTACTTACTCCACATACTATCCACAAAACCCCCTCCTCCCTCCTCCCTCCTCCCAGCCCTCTTTTCCAAGCCACCCCGCAAACCCACATCCCCCAAATCAAGGTCTCCCATGGGGAGTCAGCAGAGCCCAGCACAGTGAGCCTAGGCAGGTCCAAGCCCCTGCCCACTGCACCAAGACTGTGCAAGGTGTCACCGGATTCTAGAAGCCTGCCCATAGACCAAGGACAGATCCCGATCCCCCTGCCTTGGTGCCCCCCAAACAGTTAGAGCCAAGCAACCATTTTCTGTATCCATGGGGGCTCCACAGCCACCAGTCCACAGTTCATGGGCTTCCACTAGTGGCACTACACACTTTTTTTTAAAAAAAAAAATTTTTTTTGTTGTTTAAATGAAGAAATAATGCAACAAAGACATACTGGTTTGTCTGAGCTATCTATAAGATTCTAATTAGTTTCCAAGGAGAATATTGATTTATGAGAGACTCCAGACTCTCCTCTGAACTGAATTTCAATCTGGGTAAGTCAGAATATTCCTCTTCATGTTGACACCTTGAAAATGTTGGATCTAGTTGAATTAAGACTACTATACAAGAACAAAATTAGAAATTTGGGTGCAACTTTAAACATCTTAGTAAGTATTTTAAATTCCTTGGATCCCACATCTAATCACTTACTAACCAGATAACTTGAAGTATTTGATTTGATTTCTCTGTGGCATGGTTTTCTCAAATATGAGATGCAGATAATAAAGGAACCCACGTTTGTAGGTTTAAATCAGCGACTATACAGAAAAAGCTTAGGTCACAAGAGTTAGGGATGGTAGGTATAGTGATGATGTCATTGTTTGAGGCAAAGGAGAGCAGGGCAGGATTGTGTACTGATGTAACTTATGCCTTTAGGGTCGATAGTCCTGGATATGTGTCCTTGCCCTTGCATTTGTTTATTAACTTGTGTAGCTCAGGATAAGTTGCTTAGGTCCTCTTTTGTTTGGGTTATCTCTAAATGGCACTTAAAATAATGACACTGAGCAGGAGAAGAGGGGTCAGCAGTTAAGAGAGCACTGGCTGCCCTTCCAGAGGACTCAGGTTTGAGTCCCAGCCCCGACATGGCAGCACACAACATCTGTAACTCCAGTTCCAGTTTTAAGGGATCCAATGCCCTCTTCTGGTCTCAGTAGGCACTAGACATGTTCTGGTGCACAGACATATATATGCAGACAAAACACCCATGCATGTAAAAGAAATAATAATTTAAAAATAATGACATTGCAGAATTCTTATGAAGCCTAGACAAAAGTCACAACGATAAATATTTAGGATAATGAATGGGCACATGGAGAGTGATAAATAAGTGTTACTTTAGTAGCTGTGACAAGAATAAAGGAAACGAATGTTTGTAGGATAGTGTACGGGTGAGATTCCTCATCTTTCTGAGAGGACATGTAACATCTGAGAAGTGGTTATACAAGCAGATCACCTCGGTGATATTTCTTTCAAACATAGAGTCGAAACATCTGGCTGGAGTTGGAGTCTTTGGAAAGAATATGGAGACTCCATCCAACAGGGTGGGGGGTTGCTGGAAAGGCACAGCTAAGGGCCAGAGAGAGAGGAATCTAGTGTGGGGAGTGGGGTCCTCTCGGGAAATCGAGACCTCTGCTCTTCAGAGGAGGCAGCTGGGGTTTGGAGGGGTGAGACCTTTGGGAGGCAGCTGTTTCACGATCCAGCCAAGTCTACTGCTTGACTAACGGCTTCTTACAAATACCAGGAGGAAAAAAGCAAAAGGTGTGGTGTTTGATGGGCCTCAGCCAGCTCAGCATCCCCTGCTTCCCCAGGTATCTGGTGCTTTCCCTCAACTCTAAGTTCACTCTCTGTTTTGAACTGATGCATCTTTGGCAGTTAGCGCTAGCAGTGGCATTCTGTCCTTCCTCCTGGACACTGGATATCAATGAAACCAAGAACGGGATGCAAGGCCTTCGCATTTCCCCCACTGTAGCTTACCACCAGTCTACAGGCCTTTATACACTTTTTAAACACGTATTCAAAGTCTACCGGCCTTTATACATTTTTTTAAAACACCCCTTCAAGGTAATTTCTTGCTGCAAGTCAGAAATCTACTCCGAGAAAATCAACTCAACTCTGTGACCACGTGATTGGAAATGAAAAGCTAGTCATGCACAACCTGCAGAAACACTCCTATTGGGTGCCTCCACCTTCAACGGGACCTGACAACGACCTTGTCTCTAAAGACTCAATATAAGCACTAAGTTTGAAGAAGCCACCCTGATGCCCTATTCTGGACTTAATAGAGTCTCACTATACTCTTTCCTTGCTGTTTGTACTGTGGGTATTATACACTTCCATTTATTGCCTGTTTATGCAGGATGATAATTTATTTACATAGCTGTCTCCCAGTTGAAACTGTGAGCATCTAAAGGAAGATGGCCTGGGATGCTTTATAAAAATGCAGACTCCCGGGCCTGATTTCTTTTTGTTTGTTTTGTTTAATTGTATATTAATTGAACAGAATAAGGGATTTCATTGTGACTTTTTGTATGTGCAGATAAGGGACTTCGATCATGTTCACTCCCTCTATTACCCTCTGCTGTCTCCTCCCCCCTCTTTTCCCCCACCCGTTCTTAGTACTCCCCTTTTCTTTTCCTGACCTTTTAACTTTTCCTCTAAATTCTAAATAATAGAAAATAGGTGAGGCTTGTCTGTGAGTCAGCTGAGCCTGCCTTCTGAGCATCAGAATCGCCAGTCATGGAATACAAATTGCTGCATTTCTAAGGCAAAACTGGTCATTTTTGTCTAGTCAATTTTGAAGTCCTGTTTGAGAGGCTGGGGCATCTACTCACTGCAGGTGAGAAGACCCTGCACGTAGTTCCTCTCGGAGCAGCATTGCTTATAGATAGATGCCTTATACATGAAACACTTCTTGTGAGCTCCAAAATACATTACAAATGCTAGGATAAAGCAGGCATGGCAGCATATTCTTATCATCCTGGTTTATCCAAGCATTTGAGAGGTAGAGGCAGGAGGATCACTATGAGTTCAAGTCTATATTCATCCCGAGGGAGTTATACAAAGAGAAAGTGAGCACCCTGAGTGTAAAGTGGTTCTAAGATAAAAACATGATGACAATTTATCCTCCCTTGTTGCAAAAGTTGACTCAGTTGGACATGTTTTTCTCTCCCAGATCAAAAAGACTGATCTTTGGTCAAACACAAGTTGATAAAAATCTTGAGCAAATGCATTGGGGAGTGACCAGGGTGATTCATTTTCTGTGATGACAGTTCACATAGCTGGGGATCAGATAACAAAACACAGAGTACGGGAGTGAAGAGCAGCAGGGTTTCCCACTCCGGGGATTAGTGTGGTAAGATTAAACTGTGCAAGGACTTTCTAATAACTAATGAAAATGTGATAGCTAAATGGAAATTTAACGCCAGAGAATTCTCTCTCTTTTTTTTTTCTTCCAGTTAATGTTTCTTTAAATCCCTGGCATCATACCTCTTTTGTCACTTTTCTAACTTCTAACAGGGTTCTTGACATCTTTCCAGCTCAGATTTCCAAGACTCCTTAAAAGGGTGGTGATAGTCAGTGATTACCCTCCGCGATCGGCTGCAGGCTTGTGACCCTCAGACTCCCCCTTGTAGAAATGAGCCAAGCTACCTGAAGCAAGTTCATATTCTTGCATTGGATTTCAAGAGTCAGAATTCTTTCTCTATAGAATTACTCAATGAGGGGGTGAGGGTATCCTCAGTGGAAAGGCACTTACCCAGCATGTGTGAAGCTTTGAATTCTAGCCTTAGCGCCCACTACCCCACATTTATACTAAGTATTCACTGAGTGGCTTCATGTCTATATGCCCAGCACCGCTAGGGCATAGAGATGCTTGCAGTGTATCTGGGGACAGGATTCATGATTTGTATTAAAACTAATTTAAATATTGTGTGCCTGCTTGTTATGCTCATTCACTGGTGGCTCAGATGTCCTCTGATGCCAGCAGCAGTAGCAAGCAGCACCTGGAGCTTGTTAGAAATCCAAGCCCTCAGGCCCCAAACCAGACCTACTGAATCAATATCTCCCCCCTAACAAGAACTCTAGGTCGTTTCATAGCCACGACATAATTATAGCAGGTTCTTGGCTGGGGTGGAGCCAGATGCATAGGAATCTCTGAGAACAATTATTCCTGGATTCTAGTTTTAGTATATTTTAACACCCCTGACACTGTGTGACTTCTTGCTGAAAAATACCTAGGCTTAAATTATGGTTTCACTGCTCACTAGATGTCTGGTGATAAAAATAATTCAACCCAAATGAATCTGTGACATCAACTATGAAGGAAAGAAATGGTAAGATGTTTGGCGTGGCCATTGGGAGAATTGAATGTTTAGTGTACAGCTTGACATGTAGTAAGTTCTCAGAGAAGCACTTATTTTGTCTTTTCTTTTTTTGTTGTTGTTGGTCAGTGAAATTTAAGGACCCTCATGCTCCAGGAAGGCGCTTGGCTTGGATTGTTGATCAGACAATGGAATTTTTGGTAGTGCTCATGCTTAGCATGCACAAAGCCCCGGGTTTAATGTCCAAGTTGTCAAAATCCAGAAAAAGGGGTGGGGGATGGGGGGAGAGGAAGTGAAGAAAATAAAGAGAAGAAAGAAAATTCATATCTCAGATGCCAGCTAGTGGAGCACTGTGTATCCCAATTTAGAAATGCAACCCGATTTATTCAACATTAGAAACTTGAGGCATTGATTGTGTGACATGTGCTTAGGCATTTTTGTGGAAAGAAGAATCGGGACCTTTCTGTTGACCAATGTTGGCTACAGGCCTTTTTAGTGTGTATCATTGATTTATTGAGCATATTTTTCCAATAGAATGCTTTCCTCTAGATTCAGAAACCTGCTGTAGTGGTTCAGACCAGTAGCAGACCACCAAATAATGACTATACACCCTTTTGGTGCAAGTTTGGCTTTGGGGAGATCTTTGGAACATCTCAGTTCAGTCACTGATCATTGCTAGTTGTTACACACAATCCATATTCTATAACAAGTCACAAGCCAATAAAAATGGTTTGTTGTGTAGAATAAGAGAGGACAGGAGAACAGTTCAAAATGACTTTCTTTTGTTATTATTTGGTCAGCTTATGAGGCACCCACTTATAAGATTTTCACCTTTCCAATTTGTCTCAAATGCTACAAAATTCATGATCCACAGTGAGCTCACTGACAAGTTCTCTTGTGGATTCAAGAGGACCCACCTTAATAATTACTCTCATTTGGTTATTGTAATTTCTGGTGGCCAGTCACTCTTGTCTATCCTCAGAACTCTTGTCTCCTTTGCAAATTCTTGAACAAACTGCATTATACATTCCATATCAGGCCCTGACCCAGATATGTTGCTGATGCTGCAAGTCAGCTCCCTAACATCATTTCCATAATATAAAATAAATATCCAATAATAAGCCATCCCAAAAAAGTGAGAACTGTGAATTAAAATGATGTATAATATAACCACATTTATTTAAGAATATATACCAATATTGAGCAACAAATTTCAATAGTTCAAAAACTGCAACTACTTTTGTAGCAACTTACATTAAGTCTGGGCCCCAGCCTATGCAGGGTATCACTGCCAGTCAGAGTTGGTCTCCCTACCTTGGATAAAGGTGGGAACATCCAGGTAGACACACTCAGAGATTTACCTCTAGTCGGTTCTAAATCTACTCCAGTTGACAGTTAAGAATAAGCATCACAAGTCTATTGCTTATAAATTAACACCTGGACAATAGCTTTTTAAGATTCCATCCTTGGTCACACAGGCTCATGGCTAGCTCAGTGGAAAAATGTATCCAATCCTGCTTCAAAAGTCCCATGGTCTATAACAGCCTTGACACTGTTCAAGAGTAGAAAATAACTTATGAGACTCTGGAAACTCTCTTAACTATGAACTAAATTACATACTTTATCACAGAACACAGAATAAACATTCTTATCAAAAGAGAAGAATAAGAGAACAAAAAAATACATTGTATTAGTTATTATGTATCTTTATATATACACACATCACACACATATAAAGTCCATGGAAAACTGAGCTAGAGACCATTCATGGGGGTGTGTGTGTGTGTGTGTGTGTGTGTGTGTGTGTGTGTGTGTGTAACATGGACTCTAGCCAAGTTTCCCTTGGAGTTTGTGTTCTCTTCTGAAACTTCATTAGCCAGGTTTCCACTGCCTGTATTTCTCTCAGTATCTTCTTAAATCTCAACCTGAATTGCCCATCACATTCTGTTTATAGCATTCCAGGGCTTCTTTCGGCTGCATCTCTAAACACTTCCATGTTTCTCCCGCAAACCAGTTCCAAGGGCCATAAACTAACGACAGCTCTACCACTCGGTACCAAGTTTTGGTTTTTTCTTTTACTTTTCTAATTGCTGTGATTGAATGCCTGACAACAGCAGTTTGGGGGAAGAGGGTTTATTTTGGCTCACTGTTTGATGGTCCAATCCATCATGGCGGGAAGGTGTTGTGCGCAGAGTGTAAGGTAGCCAGTCACATTGCATTCGATCATGAAGCAGAGAGAGATGAATTCTTGTGCTCCACTCATTTTTCCTTTTTTCATTCTGTCTGGGAACTTAGTCAATGGGATGGTGCTCCCCACACTGCAGACAGGTCTTCCGGTCTCAGTTAAACCTCACTGGAAACAGTCTTAGACACCTTCAGGAAGTTGTCTCCCGGGTGGTTCTAAATCCTGTCAAATTGACAATGAAGATCCATCACAAGACCATCACAGGACCAACCAATACAGTTGACACCACTTAAAATCTTCTGTAGCTCAGTCACTCTAACACACTTCTTTTCCTGACAAAGAGTAACACATTGAAATTCCCACGGTGATTTTCAAATGTATGCATTCTTATGATACAAGTTTGGCTTTGGATACACCCTTGGTATCTGGTAGTCATGTAAACCTGTTTTTTTTTTTTTTTTTTTTTTTTGGTTTTTCGAGACAGGGTTTCTCTGTGTAGCTTTGCGCCTTTCCTGGAGCTCACTTGGTAGCCCAGGCTGGCCTCGAACTCACAGAGATCCGCCTGGCTCTGCCTCCCGAGTGCTGGGATTAAAGGCGTGCGCCACCACCGCCCGGCCTGTAAACCTGTTTTTAACATGAATTAGGAATAGCAACTGTAACATAGGATTGCTGTAACATCAATGCACATCATATTCTCTAAAGGGCTAATGGTTATGCTTAATATAAGCCATGTACTCTATAAACTGCACCTCAAGCCATTTTCATTTCTTCACTTGATGGGGCTCATTTCCTGCTGGTGATTCATCAGGCTCACATTTCTATTACTTTATGTCTCTTTGTTATTTAAGTAATGCATATTTGATTGACTTCGTGAACACTTCTAATTTGTTTCTGCCTTTCCCTACCTAAATTATACCAAGTCCCTCTCAGTTCAAAGTAAAATGCTTGTTTCATGCTATTAAATGGCAACTCAATATGTTCCATGCTTGGAGGTATACATATCTATTGTTCCCTGGATGATAAAAACCATATCCCAAATGCCTTGCTAACAGTTTTGCTGATGAATTAGAGTTTTACACTTCAGACTTATTAGAAATTACAAGTATGGCTGTGTCTACATAAGTCTCTATATTTTTCTCTCAACTTTTATTGATTCTCTGTGGATTTCCCATCATGCACTCTGATCCTACTTTTCTCCCCGTCTCTTTACTCCCACCCTCTTCCCATGCAACCTCCCCCCCCCAAAAAAAAAAAAACAAAACAAAATTTAAAAGAAAAGCCAAAACCAAAACAAACAAAAAAGAAGACTCTCAGTGTGGAAGCTGTAGTGTGGCCCGCTGAGTCACACAGTCTATCCTTTAGTCCATTCATCTTTACTTGTAAGTGTTCATTGCTATGAGTCATTGATCTGGCTTGAGGCCTCTGGCTTCTGCTATGTCATCAATAACGGGCTCTCTCTGGGGCTCCTCTTGGATATCCTGTTGTTGTCTGGTGTCATGGAGATCCTGCAGCTTTGGATCTGTAGGTTCATCCCCTTCACATGCTCCAACAGTTCATAGATGAGGTGGATATTGGGGTGGACTAACACATAGCCCTGGTTCTGGGCCTGGTTAGTAGCTGGGTTGGTCAGGCTGCCAGCTTTCCCTCATCCTCACGACTCAGGTGAGCTCTCCAGCACTGCCTGGGTTAGCTCACTCAATGCAGTCTGCAGCAAGGAGCAGAACCAGATCCATCTCACCCATACTCATACCACCAGGGCCCACTCTACTGTTTTGCCAAGACCAGGCACAGGGCCTTCTCTCCCATTGCCCTGGAACGGGGGGGGGGGGGGGGGAGTATGGGGAGAGGAAGGTTGTCTGTATTTTTAATGAAAGAGCTATAGCAAAAAAACAGGGTGAGTGAGGGGTAAGCATCCTATCAGAAGTCATAAGTTAGATTTATTTGTAACTATTAGTTTTATTCAGTTACAGACTCATGAATGTTTCTTACCTTTTCATTCATTTCTTTCATTACTTTTCAGTTGGCCCAAGGATCTGCTTTGACTATTGGGAGAACATGTAGCTTAGCACTGGTCATTTGGCTTTTGGGTTGTGAAGCCAGGGGTACTAAATATTGTTTTGATCTTTAAATGCATTTCATTTATTAATTTCATATATGTTCTTCATTTGGAAGCTATGTGTCCAAATCTGCCATGATTAAAGTTCCCCAGTCCTTTAAGTAAAGGAATGGTCCTTCATTTATTGTCTACTGGTTCTGCTAATTTACCCACATTGGGTCTGCAGTAGGCACCCATCCAGGTCACCCATTTTCCAAGACGTATGAGTATCACATATTGAAGATCCAAGATTAGTCTCATGATCTCATTCTTCCATAGTCTCCCCTGATACTAGCCACAATTTAGCAGCAGCTCAAATCCTGTGATCCCAGACTACAAGCACCAGAAACCAGCTCTAGATTTTAAAAAAAGGGGAAATGGTTGGCAGAACACAGGCAGCTTAACAAACCTAAAATCTAGCTGATAATGGGCAAATGAGTGTCTGAGTCTCCAGACATCGAGGACTACCCTAGGACTGAGCCTACCTCATTCCTCTTCCTTCCTCCTTTTTCTTCTCCTTTCTCTCTCTCTCTCCTCTCCTTTCCCCCCTCGCATAGCTCAGTTCAAGGTACAAAATCCTTTTCCAAAGGTTTAATTCCATTTATGTATGTGCACAGGGGGTGCAAATGTCAGAGAACAACTTGCAGGAGTAGGTTCTCTGCTCCACCACGTGGGTCCTAAGGCTCTAACTCAGGTCGCCAGGCTCAGCAGCAAGCGACTTTACCTTCTGAGCATCTGGCTAGCCCAAGGTCCACACTCTTGACGGATATGCCCTCTCTTTCCTTGAGTCGCGTACACACACCTTGACTGACCATCCCTCCGGG
This sequence comes from Peromyscus leucopus, assembly GCF_004664715.2. Taxonomy (NCBI): domain Eukaryota; kingdom Metazoa; phylum Chordata; class Mammalia; order Rodentia; family Cricetidae; genus Peromyscus; species Peromyscus leucopus. The sequence goes on along the minus strand of NC_051079.1, from coordinate 31,406,570 downwards.
ATTGCAGAACATAGTCGGGAAGGTTTGCCTCGTGGGAATGTGCCTGCCAGTCAAAAAGAGGCAGTGGGTATAAGGAAAATAATCTCCACAGGCACCTTGTGGTTTGTACCAAATGAGTATTTTAAAAATTTGACCAACCTAAAACAGGATTTTTTTTTAAAAAAAAAAGCAAAACAGAAACAAAGAAAATGGGTTATTCAGTGGCTTTTGTGGAAAGCCACTAAAGTATGTAAAATTCTCAGCTTCTCAGGTAGGCAAAAATTTGCTTATAAAAACTCAAAAAATCATAAAAGTGCTGAAGAGAATGTGTTTCAGTGACTCTCAAATGCCGGGGTTGGACCACGTATGTTAAGCCACCATGGGGGTTTTAGAGTCTAGAGTCCCAGTTTTAAAAAAATAGCCCTTGATTTAATTTGAAGAACTGTGGAGCTGATGAGTAGGAGCCTGAGATAGTGTCCATCCTGCTATGCCTCTGGAGCATGAAGAAGCTTGTGTTAGGATGCTCAGTTTGATCTCAATGTGGTTTCTTGCAAGCACAGAACTGCAGATCCAGGGTGTCATGATAGTACCAGGCACTGCAATGTCACCCATGCTGCCTAAATATTTTGGCATGAGAATAAAATGTGTGATGTGATACACTTGTTAATTACCGGGTGGATGGCATACCTGTGTTGCTATGTTCTGCTTTGTGCTAAAAAGCATTACCTTGTTGATTATGAGCCTTTGAAATACATCATCACTCGGATCACGCCTCTGGTTGTTTTTTGAACAAGAGACACTGCCTTTCTTGGATTCTGTAAGGCACAGAGCCCACCCCCACAGAGAGGTGCATGACATCTGATGCTAGGCCCAGTGCTTGGGGTCATTTTAGGACACCATGAATTGCCTAACCAGCAATTCTTAAGCTCTATGTTTACCATCACCTAGGAGCTTTGAAAAGAAATGGGGTTTGGGGTTGTGGACATGGTTCAGTGGAAGAACACTTACCTGGCATGCATGAGGCTTTGTGCTGATCCCAAGCATTGAAAAAACAAACAAAGTGCCCATGTTTGCCTCAGACCAATCAAAGCTATACTTGGGAGAAGGATCCCAACTTTTCCTACCACCCCACCGCTTTCCAGATGACTCACTATGCAGCTAAGTTCAACTGATGTTAAAAAACAAAATCAAGAAATGATGTCACATGCTCTAGAATTGGTGGGTAAAACTGCAAGGATTTGTGTTCCATCTGTGACAATAGTGCCAGAAATCTCAGTTGTGCTGCTCCTGACAAAGGGTAGCAGACCCCTAGTTATCCCTAGGACTCTAGCACATCATCACCTGCACCAGGCAGCCTTCCTTAACTCATCCAGGCAGACTATCACCCCGTGTTCTGTGTCAGAAACCACCCATAGTAGGCAGTGTTCTCTACAGAAGCAGAATCAATAGAATGACCATTTAAGAGGTTTTAAACTTCTTCTTCAAGTATTTAAACTTCTTATTCCTTTATGGTTTGTGTACATTGGATAGGAAACCTTCTGTGTATGCATAAGGTAGATTCTTAAAGGGGGTATTAGATTATCTATACAATAGGAGCTTTGAACTCTAGCAGCGGCCACCCATGTTCTGGAGAGGCAAAGAACACAGTCTATGACCCAGTGGTGCCAACAATTCACATTGGTGCGGGAGGCCTGGAAGATTCCTGTTAGTCTCTGGAAAAATACATGGAAAAGCTAAAAGAGGTGGGATCTGGTGTCCCTAAAGGATGGCAAAGGTGGCTTCAGCAGTGGCAGCATCGACACTAATCCAGGAAGCAGTGAAGGCAGGGGCCACTGCACCTCTCCAGACTCTTTCTGTCTGGACCACTTGCTGCAGTGTGCCATCCTCTCTGAGGCTGGGCCTTCATCCCTCAGTTATTCCTCTCTGGAAAGAGAGCCAGAGGCACATCTCCTGGATGATTCAATGTGCTGGAGAACTAACTCATGGAGATCTTTTAGAGGACTATCAGCGGTCTCAGACATGGTATTTCTGAACTTCCGGTGGTGGAGCTGGGAGTCTGTGTCTCTAATTCCTCAACTGAGGATGCAAGGCAGCTTTAAGAGCAACCCTCCATGCCCCACAGTTAGTATGGACTGCACATCCACTCAATTTCAATTATTTACTTGCCCAACTCACCTACCAAACCATGAACCTCTTGAAGGTATGGCTATTATTTTAGTCAATTCCAATTCCCAGGGCCAAATACAATGACATTCCAATAGATGTTCTTGTACCAAAAGCAGGACTGTGACCCAAGCCTCCATGAAACAGCCACAGCCCCAGTTCCCTTGATGCCATATGATTTATCACCATGACATATAAATTTGAGAAAATAAAATCATGAGGATTGCATTATTGCTTTTTCTCTCTCTTCTACTTATTATGTAAGACTTGCAGAGGATAAGCTGCTTTCTCATAGTTATACTTTTTTTGATACCTATTTTATGACAGGTATTAGAGTTAGAAATATAATGGTAAGAGCTAATATGGGTGGAAACACTATGCTATTCTAAGTAATAATTCATACAGATTAACTCATTTCATCCCCCATGATATCTGGAGATTGGGTATTAATGGTATACCTCATTTTCCAGATTAAAAACAAAGAGACAGCAAGTATATGATATATTTAAATCTTACACCCTTGGAAGTAGCGGAGAAAATATTTAAACACAGACCATGTAGGTACAAAGACAGTGCCCTAAAAATGTACCCCATCTCTGCACATAGGGAAACTCATGGACCCCCATCATGAAGTGCTCATAGGTTCTGGGAGATGTGTACAGTCTCAGAAAGCACTCTGATGATGAATTAAGGTTCTATAGACTAAAGGGAAAGTCATCACAATACGAGCAGGAATCTTTTCAGTTTTGCCTTGTAGAGAGTACAGGAAAAGTATTAATGACTACCTCTGAGAGCAGGTATTGCTAACCATGAAGGTTAAGTGATATTTGGCCATGAGAAAGAGAAGGATAAGGACATCCCTAGCAACGTGGTGACATCATATCAGTGGGTATCCAGAATACAAGTTATATGGGTCAGTCATATTCATTTAGTGGTTCCAATAAGGGAGAGAGATTTAGATGCTAAAAGATGTTGGGAAAGATGCAGGGAGCCATTAGATCTCTTGCAGACAGCCCTATCCAAACAAACTAGAGCAGCAAGAAGGGTGTATTGCCTCATTAGAGTCAGAGCCGGCTGGCCTTGGGCAGAAGGGGATAAGGCTTTGGACCACAACTTGGTTTGGCACTCTATGCCTTTCATCTGCTCCCACACCTTGGCTTCTGTCTGGTTGGCTCTTCTCTCTGGCTACAGCCCCGAGTCTGCCATCTCCCACTGGGAGCTCTGAGATCAGCAACCCAGAGTTCCTTTTCCCCAATTTCAAAAGCAGACATGGACTTCATGGAGACTGATGGGTCGGATGTGGGTCACCTTTCAGTCCTTGACTGTGGTCAGAGTCTGGAAAACACTGAATGGCTCAACCGAAATCACATGCTCCGCCTTTGGAAACCATGAAGCAGTCACAAAGCCTGCAAAGAATAGAGTATCCCACATTTGTTGCCACAAGAAGAGGGCATAAACAAGGGACAGAAATCTAAGGAATGCACAACAAAGTAGGAGTTCAGCTTCTGAAAGGCCCAGATGTTGTCTGTAAACAAGGCTTCAGCATCATGTGGAGTATTTACCCTCAGATGATGAGCTTTTATACAAAGCCTTATATGGAGTTCTGCTTAGTAGTATTGAAGTCCAAACTGTAGAAACAGTCTGCCAGCTCTCCTTCAGGTCTAACTTTCTAGGTGAACATTTCCAGAGCTATCCCAACAGATCCTCCACCTGCCCTATCAATCCCCATCCCACCAACAGCTATGTTAGAGGGAGGTGCCAGGGTCTGGAATTGTTCAGATGGAAACAGTCCTCTCTGATGTCTGTGGGCTCCTCTGGCATGAACTGAGCATTTGCAGTAGTGATGCCATGTCTGATTTGTGTTATTTCCGCAGGACCTCTGGTTAGCATCTTAATTTGCAATGCAAATCAGACCTAGAAATGGCTTTATAGACTCTATACAACTCTCCATCTAGCCACATGCAGCGACAAATCCTAATCTCTTTATCTAATGTGCTCTAATGTGATTTCAGATAATAAAAGTGCACAGCACTTGCATTAGAGACCTATGGTAGTCAGATGTACCAAGACTGGGGTCTGAAAAGTAACAGTACCAATTATACTGGCTCTTAAATGGGAAACATCTACCAGAATGTAAGTTGAGTACTTACATCCCAGAACTAGAAAGGAAAAAACTAATTGCCATAGATTCGAGCGTCACTCACTGTCACACTCCAAGTAAAATTCTTCACGGACACTTTTGCGAGAAAGAAAAAGGCTTTTATCTCTGCCTCTAGTAGAGCGAGCAGAAAGCTGAAATGTGCACGGAGGGATTTCTGCTACATGAGCTACTAGTTAATTGTATGTTCTTTTATAGAAGGTTGTTGCTTAAGTGGCTACAGTTTAGGAAATGGAACTCAGGGATAAAAAAGGTTCTCGATGAATCACTTTATAGAGTCCAAGTGACTAATAGCAGGGTTGGCTCCAAAACTAAATGGTTGGGGGCTGGAAAATGGCTGCACGGTTAAAAGCATGCATGCTCTTGCGGAGCACCTGGGTTCATTTCCAAGCACCCATAAGGCTCCCAACCACATAATTCCAGTTCCTTGGGATCTGATATCCTCTTCTGACCTCCTGTGGCATGTGCTCACAGGTATTGCACATGAACTGAGGCAGGCACACACACATATACACTTAATAAAAAATAAACCCTTGCAGACCAGATGTGAGAAATTTCCCTCGCTCAGCCTTCTGGTCACCCCTCATTCATGGCACAGTGCTAATATTTGCCTTAAGTTAAGCATTACCAGAGAGAGGCCAGCTTCCTATCCCAGAGATCTAACACAGATAGTGACACCATCCTTCCTAGTCTTCAGCGAATCAGTCTCGTGTATACACAGTGGAAAGCCATGCTATCTATGATAACAGAGCTGAGAGTGCCTGCCCTCGCTGTCCTCTGTACCTTTAGAAAACAGGTCTCTCTGTCCATCCATTTCCCATTGTCTCTGCAGGTGGTGCAGGCTGGAAGCAGAGCCCAGCAGCTGCAGCTCCGTGTAACTAAGAGCTTCTGGGTTGCAAAACAGAGCAAGGTAGTGAACGCATTGCAATTGGACAGCACCCAAAGAGCTATTGTAATGCAGACGGCAGTTCCTGGCCCTGATCTCCAGAGTTAGTTGCTTTCCAAAACAGAAATCTGTTTGGCAGAAAAGAAATGTTTGTTTTAAAATGAAATCCATTTGATTAATAATTATCCACCCAGTTTTAGGTGGCTTCCCTCCTCCATTCTGTAAATAATGTTGCCTGTCCCCATGACTGAATAGAAGGGAATTTACTCTTTGAGAAATGAATCCACAAAACATATCCAAGTCCTGCCTTCCTTGTTTGGTAATAGTTGCACCTGGTGTTGTCTCTTTCTCTATCTGCATTGACCTAATGGTACGTTGTCCAGGGAGTGTTGACGCAGTGCTCTTCGGGAGGGGGAGGGGTCACCTAGATACTACAGTGCTGTGTGTTGGTTGGCCTGATTTAAAAGGAGATTCCACAAATATGGCCCACCTGCCTTGGAAGCCAGATTATTTGGGGGCAACTGGGTTTTCACAAATCCTACACTGACCACTGGAACAGTTTTTGTCCAAAAGTCAAAGCCTCAAGTTACATGGGCACATTTGGTGAAATCACATATATCCACCCTGCAGTACCCCTTAAATGAAGGCAGGCTGGGTCTCTTCTAAGAACCCAGCCCTGACCCCTTTTCTCACCATACACCCAGATGCCTTTCTTCTGATATCTCCTCACCTTTGGTTGAAAGAGAGGGAGGGAGGGAGGGAGGGAGGGAAGAGAAGAGAAGAAGAAAAGACAAGATGTCTTTTAAATCTAGATAATTATCAAGAGTCAGAGAGTTGCAGGAAGCTGGGTTGAAAATGAACTTTTCTGGTAGAAGCTGTGTTTCCAGGTTCTAGCAATTCAAAATAAGTAGATCTCCAATTCCATTTACACAGCTCTCTTACTGATCTGGGTCATTCTGTTCTTCCTTTGGGTCACCAGCCACAATTCTGTCTTCTCAAGAGATGCATCAAGTTTCAAACAAACCATATAAAAGTCCAACTGAATAAAATCTGGTGCAGGTCAACCTTGATAATAATGTGAAAAGGCTAAGAATGGCATGGTCATTTAATCTTGTAATTTCTCCAAACCTTTCAAATCATTTTGAGTTTCTCTGGGTTACATAATTTAATAATGTGAATAAAACAAGATTGTGAAACCAGTCTTTTTCCCCTCCCTCTCCCCTTCTCTGATCTATAGCTCGACAACCTCTTTTCAATCTCTTCCCTTCAATTAATGAAATAGTTTCCCACCCCACTACCATCCTGCCTGGAGACACAATTGCCATGGTTACCTGGATACCTGTTCTCAAAGAATATATGTAGTAGCAATTCAGCTATTTAAACGCCTCAGTGTGTTGCACTTAGGAGCAGTAATGAGACCATTATGAAACTCCTTGTAGTGAAAATACCATTGATGTTGCAGTCTGAGATTAAAACTTTAATTTGTATTCATTTGCTTATTTAAAGAGATAAGGATGAGGATGCTGCTATCTGAAGCTAAACAGCAAATCACTGTCACTCACCAGAGACAAGGCATTGGGACTGCCTCTCTTTGAACACATGTTGGTGTAGGATCACTCACTGACCCAGGAGACACTGTGCATTTGGGGAGCTAGGATTTCTTAGTCTTTGGTCTCTGGGAGGTCAGAAGGAAGATGTCTAGGGATACTGTCTGTCTTCATTTTATCTGAAGACATTGTGTGATTTGGAACCTCTCATGAGTCCTTACGGATTTTCTCTGGGGAAAGGATACTGGAGTCTGTGTGTATGCTATTTACTCTTTCTTTTGTTTGTTTGTTTCTTTTCTTAAATCGAACTGGTAGTTCCTGCCTCTCCGAAGGGGTCTTGAATCCGAGTCCACTATAAAAGGCTCTGAGATGGGTTGCAAGTGAGCAGGATGGCTGACTCTGGGAAGAGCCAGATTTGTCAGCCCTGTGCTGGAAACAGATGAGAGTGGCGTCGAGATTAACCCCTCAGTGTTGTTGATTTTCTCAAAATCCATAGTCTGTGTTCAGGAGAGGAAAGAAGCAGCTTTAGCAAGAATGCGCAGAAATTCAATTAACTCTGCACATAGAAACTGGAAGGCTGCACACTACCTGGAAGGCTTGCTCTCCTGAAGACTGTTCAAGTGTGGTGTGTTCTTGGAATTAAGAGAAGGCTATTAAAGAAACCTGAACCATTGGAAACATGAGCAGGAAACACACTGAATTTCCCCATTCAGATTCCTGCTTCACCCAAGTGTTTAGAATGAAGTAATAAAGGAGGGGGGTTTCTATCAGGATCTCTGGATTATAATTCCACACCCTACCCAAAGTCTTCTAGAGTCAAGATTAAAGATGAACACATCACACACAAGACCCCGAGTCTAATCCTCAGCACCAAGAAAATAGAGTAAAACCTTATAAAAATAAAATAAAACTATAAAGCTGATAAACAAAATTATGAATTTACATGCATTACCTACAAATGGTGAAGAATGAAGATTTAGAATTCTGGGAGAACATACTTACAGACATTCATAAATTTTGAGTTTTAAAGTTGTATTTTTTGATCTACAAGGAAAACTAGAATATTCACATGTTATTGGTAAGAGTACAAAATATCCTTTGTGGAAAACAATTTGATAAGATATATAAAATGGACATTTCTTTTGTATTGTCTATAAATATTTATCTGAAGCAGGTAGTTGCCCCACTATAATAGAAGAGAGGGAGGGAGAGAGGGAGGAAGAGAGAGTGAGTTCATAACCATAGCATAATTTATTATCATCTAGAAGAAATGACATACATCTCCAAATATTTGTATTCTAGAATTTGATTTCTTAAGGAAAACAAAAAAAAATTGTCTTGAGAAATATTTGCAAAGAAATTCTGTTAGCATGACCTTTTTGGCAGGAGAAATCTAGATGGTTTTACTTTCTTTCTAATTTTTTACAATAAACATTCGTGATTGATAAAGCAGGGATAGCAATACAACTGCTCTTGGTTACACCGTGTCCCCAAGGAACATATGTTCAAGTCCTAACCCTCAGTGCCTCAGAATATGACCTTAAGTATGGAGTCTCTACAGATGTTATCAAATCAAATGAGGTCACACTGGATGAGGGCAGTCACTAATCCAATATGGCTGGTGTGCTTATAAGAGAGAAAACGTGGGAAGACCTGAGACTGGAATGGTGTATGTACAAGCCAAGGAATGCCAGCAGACCCAGAACCTAGAAGAGACAAAGAAATCCTCTGTCTTGTGGCCGCTGGCCTTCCATCATTGTTACAGACTGCCTGAGAGCACAGAAGGAGGAAAATTATCTGGGCTCACTTTCAGGGTTCTCAGTTCGTGGTTGGCTGGCTCCATCACTTTGAGACCCAAGGCAAGACAGAGGTATCACAGAGAAATCACGTGACTGGGGAAAAGTGCTCAAATATTGGCATCTACAGAGCAGAGCAAGAGGAAGGACCTAGGGACAAGATATACTTATTCTTCATGGCATACCCCCAATGACATACTTCCTCCAATGAGGTCTTGTTATTGCCTTTAATATGGATCTATAGCTTCCTGAATTGTGAGAGTCTCTCTCTAAGCTCCAAATTTTGGGTCCTCTGCTGTGCTACCCTGAGAAAAATCAACATAAAAAATGTGTTTTAATTTTTTAGGAAATTTTTATTTACAATTCATATATAGTAAGAGTCACCATTCTCCCATGCTATACGTGGAGCCACAAGCCTCGGTATAAATTGTTCTACATGCAAGGTAAACTTCTGGAATTGAATTGTGGGACAAGGAGAAAGAAGGAAGTGGGTCCTGCTTCTCAGTTGCTCTGCAGAGGACATATACACAGAGAGTGATCTGAACACACATGCAGGCAACATACACATCATTTCCCAAAGCCTCCCAAGACTTTCCTCTGTGAACCATCATGAATACCATGACACATCCAGAGATCTGTCTTGCCGAGGGACTGCTTTCAAGAATCCCAGGCCTGCTTGTCATCATTTTCGTTTTTCCTCTCAACCATATTAAATACGATTGTAACAATGAGCCGAAGAGAAAATGAGGTCCCAAGTGTTCTGGCATCTTTTCAGTATCGAAGGTCAACCACATAGCAGTGAGCCAGAATGCATTGTGAACAGACATATGGCATTTGTTTGGGGGGGAGGGTGTGTGGCTGGAGGAGTGTCCTGTATTCCAGCTGCCTTCTGAAGTCAGCCTGGATTTCCATACAATCTGGTTGCAGCCCATGTAACTTCACATTTATTTTCTTTCTAAGTGGTCTATGAGAACCGTAAGAACCAAGAAAGCAGGGCTTTAAAACCCAAAGTCTTCTGACTGTGTTAGGTCCTCAGCAAGACAAAATTAAGAACAGTGTTGTACAGGAGTGAATGCATAATGCCATTTCTGGACAGATTTTTAGCATTAGGGGAAAGCAGCTAGTAGGCAAGGCACGCTCTATGGGAAGCCTGCAGCTTACAGAAAATAGGTATCGAACTGAAGTCATTCATGTTACTTAGTGTAACTATACTTGAATGTTACCTTAATAAAACTACACCTCATTTGCTGCCCTTATGACGGAGAATTCCATGTGGCACTGCTAACTCTGCATCCATCTAGAGCTTGTGTATGTACCCATGATGACTTGGGAGGTAAGCAAAGGACCAAGGATTACCCAAGAATGCGGACACTTTCAAATGACAGAAACACAGCTCAGCAAGTTCACACCAAAACAAGGGACTTTGTTGGGAGTCACGGTGGAGGGGGGGCTGCAATCCCCAAGAACTCCCTGAACTTTTACTGTGATGTTCCACGTTAGCTGTGCTCTTCTTGGGTGGTGGCCCATTTCCCCTTCTGCAGATGGGCTCCCCCGAGGCCAGCCAGAACAAGCAGATTTAGTTCTTGACTTGTGTTCCCATCACAACATGTAAAGGGAGAGAAATCCTCCTTCCTTGGTGTTTATTTCAAATACTTCTGAGAATTCTCTGATTGTTGGATTTGGATTCAGTACCATACCTGAGTCAATTACCCTGGCCAAGTAGATGGGACATTTTAATCAGCCAATTCCAGATCTGTCGACAGGAGTGTAGGGCACTGAAACTAGCAGTTGTATAAGCCAGCAAAGGAAGGACAGATCAATGTGGGGTGCCATTAGACAGAGAATGGGGAAAGTGATGCAAGACTAGGGTACACTTGAACCTTAGATGCTAAACCATCTCCTTGCCATACGTTTCCATGCTAGCCCAAAATCTGTATTTTACTTTTTCATTTTGTTTTTATTTCATTTATGTATATGTATGGATGGGTGGATGTGAGTGAGTGCCATGTGTATGGGTTGGGGAGGTACCTACATAGGCCAAAATAAAGCCTCATAACCCCTGGAGCTAGAGGTTACAGGTGGTTGTGACCATCCAACGTGGGTGTCGGGAACTGAACTCAGGTCTTCAAGAAGTGTAGCAAGTGCTCTTAACCACTTAGAAATCTCTGCAGCCCCTTACATTTTACTTTTTCAGGTCACAGCTGTGATATGTGATGGAGAGATAACAAGGTGAATGATTGATAGGTGGATAACAGAGGATGGCATGCTAGGATATAGCTTTATGGAAGCGTATAGGTAGCTTAAACCTTGCAGGGCTGATGAAAAGCAAAGGGAAACCTGACTCTCAAGTCAATCAAATGTGATCACCACCTAAAACTTTAATATGAACTGAACTCTAAATTAAGGAAGTATTAGACAGGTAGTATTGGGCAACACAAGGAATGCTTGTTTTCCTTAAAGGAAGCTACAAGTAAAGAAATCTAAGGCTGTACTGAAAAACCATCGAAAGTATCACTCACTGTGCTGGGATTAAAATATGCATAGTTACAGCCATTACTAATCAGAAGGATCAGCTATTCAACACTCACTGTCTCCCATGTAAACTAGGAAGACAATTACTTTATAAATAAATACAGTCAAATTGGAACATTTATCCTTAAAATGAGTTCTTGGTTCCAGTGATATATTTTAGGGAATGACATAACTTACAAAGAATTATAAACACCCCTAAAAAAAAAAAAAAAAAAAAAAAAAAAAAACACAGAATTTGTCAAATATGGTCCTTAGAGACAGAGTTATGGTTTTAGTCATGGTAAAGGCTTAGGCCTAAACTTGCTCTCACCTGTAGGACCTGGGTTTTGCTTGCTTGACTTTGGGGTCCTCTCATTCCCAGGGCCTGAGACTGCATCATAATTTTCTAGTTTCCCTGACCTCCCAGCATAGTTGTAGCCTGAGGTATTCACTTGCTCATTTCAAGCATCGGCTTTTGAGGAAACGTTCCAGGTGATGAGGCTGTACTCCCAGTAGAAGATCGATTTTTCCCACACTCTTTTAACAAGGGCCTCGCAATTGAGACCAGCTGAAGGCCAGCCTGGCTCATCTGAGAAACAGAAACGCCTCGGGAGGTACTTCCAAAGATGAAGTTTCTATGTCCAGGTGAATTGTCCATTACATGTAGGCATGTTGTCTATTTAAAAGCTTGCAGCTAACTGGTGTTTGATTTTTCTCTTTAAAACCTGAGAATACAAAGGAAAAGTTTGGCTAAAATCCCTTCCTCCAAATATTTACTAACATTTATATATATATTTCATCTTTCCCTCTCTAAACATGTTTTCATTCTCAGCAACACTCCATCTGATAGCCAATGCCTCACTGATTGTTAAAACATCACACAGAAAGTATTTTCCATTTAAACAAGCATTTGTGCACTGTTGTCTCACACTGTTGTGTGACTCTAATGTGGGGCATGTCATGAAGATGATGTTGGTGACTCTGGGGTTTTTGCTGTTACTGCGTCAAGGGCTCCGCCATGGCACTCTCATAAACTCCCATGCCTGTTTCCTTGGGCTCAGTCAAGAGACAAAATTGCTGACCCGGCATTTGCAGCATCTCTGAGGTTTATGTTGTGAGGGAAAACTGGCAGTGGAAGGTGGGAAGGCTCATTTTCTCTTCCCAGGGTCTCACTGTTCTTTAGAAGTTCTGACTACCAGGGGTGGGAGAGTCTCTCACTACCATGGATGCTCTCTGTAAAGACACATCCTTTTCATATTTACTGTATCCGAAGTGAGATTGTATCATGCAGAGGATGGTGGCTTGAAAGAGTTGTTACAGATGAACTTGGGGATTTTTTTCCCCCTTGAAAACACACAAAGTAATAGATGTCTAGGATCTGAGGCATCTGAGACGCGGTGAATTATGACGGCCCAACCGAAGCAATTTGAAGTGTTGGCCCAGCTTTCCCTGCCGCCCACTGAGCTTCTGGGACCCCGTTGCCCCTGCTAACCACTTGCGGCAAACTCAGAGTGTACAAATTCAGTTCACCTCTTAGTCATGTCTCCCTGCATATGGCTCAGGAAATACAGAGATGAGCATGACAGTGCTGAGAAAAACTTAATTAGGAAGGTCACTGCATTAAAACCATGCGATGAATTCTACGGCAAACCCTTTGTGGAATAAGGCAGAATGTAAGTAAACCAAAATGATATCCATATAGAAGACAAACAGACATGAATTTGAAATCATCTGTCCCATGTGTTCCCTTGACTGTCACAGATAACTGGACTGAGCTACCTGTAACCCCAAGAGCCTGACCCTTAGTGAATATGTGGTTGCTCCATCCTTTAACCCGTAGGATGCCCTCTTCCTTGTGTTCTCACTTGGCCAACTCCTGTTCGGTCTCCGAAATGCTCCTTGAGAATCCCGTCCAACTCCAAGCCCATTCCCTATGTCTTCACAGCACTTCTACAATGCTTAGGACTTAGTACTGAATACAAACACTGTAGTACCTATTGGTGTACTCTAAGCAAGGGGAGGTAGGTGTCATCATGCTACATTCATAGAGCCTTGGGTAATACTGTTCTACCCAGTCCCAGCTCTGAGCACCTATCAGTGTTTGGGGAAGAAACACGAGGCTTGGGTAATACTATTCTACCCAATCCTGGCTCTGAGCACCTATCAATGTTTGGAGAAGTTTCCATTAACTCAGTCTCAGTTACGTGAGTATCAATTTTCTCATCTGCAAACGGAAGTTAATATGGCCCAATTCAAACAGTTGTCTGGAGAATGAATACTGATGAGGTACGAGAAGCATCTGGCATGGGTGGGTGCTGTCCAGTGAGCTAGCTTGTTGATCTCTCCCAGTGGATCAATGACCTCTAAGGGGCCATACGCCATATCCTTGCCATGATGGTCCTCAGCTACCCGGGATGAGTATATTTTCAGTACAAGTGTGTTACAGTTTTCACGCAGAGACACTAAGTCCACAGTCTGCAGGATAAAAAGAAATGAGAAAACAGTCTTCTCTTGTGGGCTCAGAAAGAGCCTTTTTGCTTTGTGAGTGCCCTCCCACTAACCGTGGAGACAGCTTTTGTTTGTTTGAGACTAGTGATGTGAAAAGCAATCAGAATGACTGTGAGAATCTCAGTAGACATGTTTTTAAAAAGCAACTATACATAATAAGAAATCTATGGTTGGTTCTTTGCTTTTATTTTACTGCTTGCAAGATTTCTTAAGGATGATGGTGGGGGGAATGCCTCACACACCAGCTACCTTTGCATGCTCATCAGCTGATTTCATCTGCTTCTCATCTTCACTTCCAGGGGCTTGTGATGGGTTTTAGGGAACCTTACTAAGCAACATGAAAGGCATTGGTTGGAACAATGGATACCCAAATGGATAAAACAGTGTTTTGTCAAGGAACTTTGGTGCTTATACTAGAAGGCATGTACTGTCTCAGAGCTAAGGACAGGGCCAAGCTCTCATAATGTATAAGCAGCTGAGCCAAAGGAAGGACCCTACTCTAAGAGGTCAATGCATTTCACCTTGCTTGAGCCTAAACCAATGGCAATAGAGCTTCCTTTGAGACATGATTCCTGAAATTCTATTGTCTGGGAGCATAAGAAGAGCAACAGCCAGAGCTCCCACTTGTTACACATCTCCCATTTACCAGATGCAGACACCCTCTATCATTTACTCTTCTGGGCAGTCATATAGAGTGCTGTACCCCCCCCCCCATTACACAATTGAGAGAGTAAGCTGCTTCCCTAAATCCCAGGCAAGGTCGGAGTATGAAAATCAAATGTAGCTCCACCTAAATTGAAACCTGTGAAGACGTCAGAAGTTAGGTCTCAAATGAGCAAGGTTCTAATATTTGATCCCTCCTTGCAATGATCTTTCCTTCCCTTTCCTCCCTACCCTTATTTTTAAATTGTATTATTTTAGAAAATAGCATGAAAATTCTATCCATGTATATAATTTTCTTCAAACAAATCCACCTCAATCTTGTCCCCATTTCCCCTCTGGTGAATACTCCCACCTTCCACATAGCCTTTCTTCTACTTTTAAGCCTATTGTTTCCTTTTTTTTATGTTGCAAGGCGCAGGACTGTCACAGTGCACCTGTGGATATCAGAGGACAACTTGCCAGAGTTGGTTCTTTCTTTCCACTGTGTGGGTTCCAGGGATTGAACCCAGTCATTAGGCTTTTCCTTTCTCCAGAGTCATATCACTCATCCCAACATTTCTCTAATTAAACCAAATTCTGCATATGACAGAATATATATAGTATTCATTTTTTTGAGTCTGGTTTATTTCATTCAATATGAGGATCTCCAGTTTTACCCATTATCCTGACAAGATTTTGTTCTTCTTAGTGGTTGGATAATATGACATTATATATGTAATACATTGTTTTATCCATTCATGGACACTTGGGCCTATTCTATAGCATAGTGATTATGAACAGAGCTACACTGAAAATGGACAAGCAGAAATCTCTATTGCATCCTGACTTTAATTATTTTAAACATATATCCAAGAGAGGCACAACTCAGTCATATGGTGGATTTTCGGTTTTTGAGGAAGTTCCATACTGATTTTCATAGGCTCTGAACTAATTTGTGCTTCTACAGCAGTGCATTGGCCTCTTTCCCCATAGTCTACCCAGCATTTGATGTCATTTGCTTTCTTCATGATAATGGTCATTCTTACTTGGGAGATACGGGATATCAGAGTCGTTTTGATTTACCTTTATGGATAAAGATGTTAAGCATGTTTTTATGTGTTTATCATCCATTCATTCTTCTTTTGAGAATGGCTGTTCAATGGGTTCCATTTGTTGACTGGCTTGATTCCTTTGTTTATTCACTTTTTGAGTTCATCATACATTCTAGATTATTAATCCCTTGTCAGATGAATGGCTGGGAAGGTTTTTCTCTCCCTCTGTAGGCAATCTTTCCACCGTGGCTGTTACCTGTTTTACTGTGCTAAAGCTTTTCGATCTCAGCCACCTCATTCATTAATTCTTGCAATTCTCTCTTACCTATTGGAATCCATTTCACAAAGCCCTTGCTACTGGTGCCTGTGACTTGAAGTGTTCCCCGCCCCCCGCCTCTTTCTAGCAGTTGCCAGGATTCAGGTCTTGTATTAGGGTCTTTGATCCATTTTGAATTGATTTTTGTACAGGGTGAGAGATGTATACTTTGATTCTTCTGCATGGGAATATCCGATTTTCCTTGCAGCACGTGCTGAAGAGGCTGCCTTTCTCCAGGTTGTGTTTTTGACTCCTTTGTTGAAAATCAGGTGTTAATAGTGATGTGTGTTTATTTCTAGGTCCTACTTCACTCTATGAGACTGTTGCCTACTGCCTTAAGAAGGCTACCTTCTTCTATGCTATGTCAACTTTATGTCCAGTTGTGGACCACTACCATGACACCATTACTACCTAGCAATATTTGGGGGGAGATTGTGGTGGTGGCTGTTCTTTGAAATGGGGTCTTTTATCTGACTTGGAACTCAATAGCTGTGGATGATCTTGAACTTCTATGTGCATTGGGGGGGGGGGCAGTGATGCATGGACCGTGCCACATATGTGAAGGTCAGGGGACAACTTGAGGAGTTGATTCTCTTCTTTTATTATGGGGGTTCTGGGGACTAAACTCAAGTTATCAGCCTTGGTAGCAAGTGCCTTTACCTGATGAAGCATCTTGCCAGCTTGACTGAATTCAGATCCTCCTGCCCCCACCTCCTCTTGCTGGGACTTCAGGCATGTGCCACCACACCTGGTTTATGCAGTGCTGGGGATCAAACTCAGGACTTTGTGCACGCTAGGTAAGCATTCTGCCCACTGTGCTACATTCCCCAGCCCCTCTAATGATATTTTCTACTCTTCTTCCAAACTGTACATGAAACACAAATCAAGCTTCCTTGAGTTTCCCCAGCATCCCATCACATCCTTTTCCATTTCCTCTTCTTCCCTCTTCCGGTCCTCTTTTACCTGGGATCCTGATACTTTTTTGTTGTTGTTGTTGTTATTGTCAACTTGACAAAAGTAAGAGTCTTCTGGGAAGAGGAATTGCAGGGAGAAAGTGCCGCCCTCAAATTAGCCAGTAGGCAAGTTTGTGGGAGGCTGGTCAATGCCGCCATCAGCAGGTGGTCCTAGAATGTATAAAAAAATGCAGGCCTAGCAAGCCCATAAGCAAGTATTCCTCTGTGATCTCTCCTTTAGCTCCTGCATCCACATCCCTGCCATGCTTGAGTTTCTGCTTTGACTTCCCTCAATAACAGACTATGATTGGGATGTGTAAGCCAAATGAGCCTTTTCCTCCCCAGATGCTTTGGGTCATTGGTGTTTATCACAATAGAAAGCAAATTAGGACACCTAGCTAACACTTTGGATCATGGCTAATATATTGCTTCTTGGAGATGTTATTTTATGACAGTTCACCACCTCCCAGATGTTAAGATAACTAGCTGCTGCTAACTGCTCTGAGCACCTTGCTCTTCTCCATGTGAGCTGGATCATGTGACACAAGTATTGTATGGTTGCCACGCCCTTCGTTAGGTGATGGTAGTCCATTCACGCTGTCATAAATTCCATCCTGGGTGTTTATTTGAGACAGAAACTTATTTCCCACGGTTCAGTAGGCTGGGAACTCCTGAGATCAAGGAGCTGCCTGATTTGGTGATACGTAAGGGTCAGCTTTGTGGCTTATAGACTTGCCTTCACATGATGAAAAGGGGCCAAGATCTTTCTAGATCTTCTTTGTAAGGTAATGTTAACTCCATTCCTGAAGGCATCCCATGACTGGGGTCCTCTCAAAGGTCTCACTTCCTCAAACCATCACCTTGTGTGTCAGGATTTCAACCCAGTAAGTTTGGAGGGACATGAGGGTGCTTTAAGTGCTTTGAGGACTAGGTCTAAATCTAGAAAACTCATTGGTGTGCCTGGAAACTAGGAGAAGTTCATCACATAATAATTAACGGATTAAGTCAGTTCATACATGAATTGATGACCGGTGGTAGATTAGAAATGCCTTGCAGTGGAGTGGTGAGTCCAGCCATCCTCCCACACCAGCGCTGAGGCTCACCTTCTTCATACTTTGGCATCCAGCCCTCCTTATGCACACATGTCCCCAAGGGGAGACCTGGAGGAATGTGGTTTATGCTATGGGAACAATAGCTCTGTCTCACCACAGCCAAACCTTCCACTCAAAAAAAATGTTTGTTCTCTGATTTCTCTTTCAGCTTTGGTGAAATGGGATACAACTTTCAAATATTTAATTTTAAGATTGGAGCTATAGCTCGACCTTAAACAAATTTCACATACATTTTTTGAGGCCAAAGACCCCAGCACACCCAACACACACACAGAGAAGGGGGGTTTATTTACACTTGTGAAAAAGAGTCTCTTATAACTCCAGGGCACCTCTGAGCATCTATTTGTCACTATAAGCCACAGGCTCTAGTATGGGTTTCGTCTTGCCTCTGTTTGGAAGCTTGCTAATCTGCTTGAAGTGGATGGAAATCTCACAACAAAGCGAAGTGGTCGTTAATAGTATTACAAGTGCAGTTTGTGATAGTTTTTTCATTTTGTTTTTTTCTTAAGAATGGAGCACCAAGGCCAAACTAATTATCTGTTGGAAAAGAGGGAGGAAATCCCAAGTAGTCATTTTAAATATCTTTTTGTCCCCAAAGAAATAATTAAGGTGTGGTGTTGACCTGCTTTCTAACCAGAGGACTGGGATCCATGGATACAGACTTTGTGCTATTCTTCTTAACCAGAGAGCAACTTGGGCATTTTTCTAGGCTGCTCCTCAAGGATCTAATATGTTAATTGAAAAAAAAAAAACCTTAGAAAAATAACTTTACAAGCAAACAGTTCATCCAATTGGAAACACATGGGATTATCTTCCAATCCTTTTTATTTCGAATCTCAGCTACTGAAGCAAAGAGGAAAAAAAAAGAAGTACAGAATTTCTCAAAACCAAGGCAGAATTAGTTACAATTCCAAGGTAGAATACGACCAGCTGTAATTAAAGCAACATATACTCTAATTCCCGTGTGGACATTTTGGTGCACATAATGCAGCTATGGGAAGAGACACAGTTTCCAGCTGCCCCTCTGATTCCTAAGACCCCCTTAATGCACCAGTAGCTATAGTTACAGGCCCTGATAGACAGAGTTTTACCTGCCCCTCCTGGAGCGGCTGACCCTCCCTATGAGACATCTCTTGGCACATATGAGGTGACTTGTCTCCCTGTCCTCACTGTGCTGTGACTCTGTTGATCACAATCAGAAATGTGTGCATAAAGTAGCACTCAGTGGAGAGTGGATTTGGCCCGTGGACTGCTGGCCTTGTCACACTCTTCATGGCATCTATTGTCCAAAGGTTTGATATCTTTGATGTTTCAATTTTTCCTTAAAACAAGGATGGAAGGCTGGAGGAATGATAGACTGGTGATAACTCTAGAGCACAGATGAGTGGGAAATAGAAATCCCAATTCACTGGGGATGGATTTGAACAAGTACAAGGAGGAAACAGGGGAGGGAAGAGTGGTACGCTGTGAATAGTTACTCAAGAGATGGATTGAGTCTTTCCAAACAAATTAGCACAAACATACTAAGAGAGATTCAGAGTATGACATTCCCTTGAAGCCTAGGGAAGAATGGCAGGGAATATTCCAGATGATGCTCATGACCAGCTCTGGGTGAGTTGAGAAGCTAGAGAGAGTTTTTAATTCAGTCCCTCCATGCACACGTGTACCTGTGCATACACACTTACTCATCTGTGCACGCATAATTCGCTTCTAAATAGCAGTCCACACCAACAACTAAAGGAAATACCTTCTTCATTATCAGTGACTAAGATAACTATGGTCACTCTATTGTCTGGTGGAGAAGACCAGGTTAAGGCATGGCTAAAACTCATAGACATATATCCAAGCTCACTTTGGACAATTGTAATTATTACAGCCATTCACCCAGGTTTTTTATCACACCTACTGATGAAAAGGTGAAACTGGTCTGAATTCCTTCCCCCAAACTTCTTGCCCTTCCCTGAGGATAATGAAATGCTAAAAAAAGATAAGAATTTGAGAGAGAAGGAAATTTTTATTTTATTCTATTTTATTTTACAATACAATTCAGTTCTACATATCAGCCATGATTCCCTTGTTCTCCCCCTCCCGCCCCCTTCCCCTTCCTCCTAGCCCACCCCCCATTCTCACCAGGGCAAAGCCTCCCCCCAAGGACTGAGATCAACCTGGTAGACTCAGTCCAGGCAGGTCCAGTCCCCTCCTCCCAGGCCGAGCCAAGCGACCCTGCATAAGCCCCAGGTTTCAAACAGCCAACTCATGCAATGAGCACAGGACCCGGAAATTTTAAAGTACATCCTTCTTAGCACAAACATACAAAAACAAAACCTCTTTAAACCTTTGATTTGTAAGTGCCCTTGGTAGAGCCGAAGTCAGATGAGGAAGTGTTGCCCATTTAGAGAGATGAGAGCCTGTGAGATGCCTCAGCAAGTGAAGGTGTCTACCCTACCCCCAAGCTTGATGACCTGAGTTCAAGTTCAGTCTCCCAGATCCCATGGTAGAAGGAGAGGACCCACTCCTGTGAGTTGTCCTCTGACTGCCACAAGCCCACGATAGTGTACACACACACACACACATACACACACACAATACACATATACACACACAATACACATATACACAACACACACACATACACACAACACACAACATACACACATACACATAATACACACAACACACAATACACACACATACACACACAACACACACACAACATACACACACAACACACACACATACACACACACACAAGAGCTCAGTGCTTTTAAAAAGAGAGAGATTATTAAGAAAGAGTACTATTTCTGAGGAGGTCTGTCATACATTCTCAAGAAAATGTTTCCTCAAAGCTGCAGGGAGATTAGCCAGCTTCTTCCCTCCATTTCCCATTGTGTAGCAGAAGATTAACAAGCAGGTTAAGTCTGCACTAGAAAACATTAAGATAGGAAACAAAAACATGCCCACATAAAGCATTTCTATCCCTGGTTTGCTTGTCGGTGCATTATTGCAGAAGGCTCTGGTTTGAGTTACAGAGATATCGCTATCCCCTTTGATCTCTAGTCATTGAAAAAGAGCACTAAAAAACGATCCTTGGCACAATAGGGAACAGAATTTCTAGGCTATTCTGGCAAGGCCAAATGAGCACCAATCAGAATTTGCCATTGGCAAGTCTCTGGCCACAGGGAAGGCTTTTTTTTTTTTTTTTTTTTTTTTTTTTCTTCCTGAAAAAGGACTTAATTATGGTATGGGTGAGAAATAGCTTTTTATGAGTTAAAAGGGAATAACATGTGGCATTTGATAAGCATTTTCTTGATGTCTAGTTACACCCAAGGGATTGCTCTGTGCCCTTCATAAGAAGAACAGTAGGGAGACAATACAGAAAAGACAATCTTTAGGCTAACAAGCCAGCAAAGAGAAATAAGCATAGGCTTCACAAGAATGAGAGCTTTGTGACAGAGGCCAGGAACATCAACAATGAGAGCCAGGTATGGCGCCGACATCTGCATTTTTGATGCCTATGTCCTTATCTTCTGAGTTGACAGCTCAAATTCATTTTGTGTGTGTGCCTTTGTGAGCAGTGCAGAGCAAAGATCCTTCTCTTGACCTAAGAAATCTGTTCAAGCAGGCTGGCTAATTCTCCCCAAGTCCCGAGCCTGGGCTAATTAGCTCTCTCTATCCTATAGCTGCTCTCCTTCCCCTGCCCACTAGAAAGGGAGTATGAGTTGTGTACTCCTCCCACAAATGAAGACCCAGAGGTGCTGGTCTATGTATAGCTAGAAAGATGCTGTTTGTGGCCTATAGTCACCTTATCCAGTCACCCAGCCTATCCCTCCACCCTGAACAAGCTAAGAGTACTTTCTCTGCTGCCCTTCTATTGCTTCCGTTCCTCCATGGCCACTCACTTGGCTGGCTCCTCACAATTCAGCTTTCAATTGTGGTGATATGTTGTGTACCCTAATAAAATTTGCCTGAAGATCAGAGGACAGAACAAGCCACTAGATTAAACATTGATGCCAGGCAGTGATGGCATGCACCTTTAATTCTAGCACTCAGGAGGCAGAGATCCATCTGGATTTTTGTGAGCTCAAAGCCACCCTAAATTACATGAGATTTATTCAGTCTAGGAGAGGAAACAGAGCCAGTGGCACATACCTCTATTCCCATCACTTGAGATCTCAAACTTTAATTCCACTATTTGGGAAGCACACACGCCTTTAATCCCAGAACTAGGAAGTAATGGCTGGGCAGAGAAAGGTATATAGGAGACAGGAACTAGAGCCTTTTCAGACTAAGGAGTCCTAGAGGTAAGATGTGGCTGTGGCTTGTTCCTTTGTCTCTCTGATCTTTCAGCATTTACCCCAATATCTGGCTCTAGGTGTTTTTGTTTTGTTTTGTTTTTTATTAAAAGATCATTTAGATATCAAGCTACACTCAATATTTGCAAGAATCCTTTGCTCTGCAAAGCCTTCTGGGATATCCAGCCTAAAGCAGCTCTCATTCTTTTTCTCTAACACATAACCCTGATTTATGTTCTTCATAATAGTGTGACTAATCAGAAACCATTCATCTATTGGTTTATATGTTTTTCATCTGCCTCCTGCCTATAGGACACAAATTTCATGAGGCAAAGAGCCACCTTCTAGTCTATGTCCCTAGCATCTAATACTTGGAATATAAACAGTTGTTTAATTCAACAAAAATGATGGGAGTGCTTACCATATTTGACCCTGACTATTTATCTTGGTTAGTCCTAGTTCAGTTCTGCAATATAGATGTGATTACCATCTAACAAATAAAGGATCTGAAGTTCAGAGATAAGAACTAACTCCTGAAAAGGGTAAAGTCAAATATGAACCCATGTAAGTCTCTTTCCAGAGACTACATTTTGCAGCTGCTACCCATTTTCCTTATGTATTGCAATATATTTTTTTTAATTTTGAGCTTATGTTGAAAACAATTTTTTTTTTGTTTTTTTTCGAGACAGGGTTTCTCTGTGTAGCTTTGCGCCTTTCCTGGAACTCACTTGGTAGCCCAGGCTGGCCTCGAACTCACAGAGATCCGCCTGGCTCTGCCTCCCGAGTGCTGGGATTAAAGGCGTGTGCCACCAACGCCGGGCTTGACAACAATTTTTTAATCAGGCTTACTATTTGCCTGCAAAACTTCTCAAAGTTTCAAAACTGCATGAATCAAAATACTGCATGGATCACCAAGATTAAGATACAATATCCATCAATTCCCAATAAAATTCCTTTCTTCCTCTTCTTGCCTCTCCTTTTTAAATACGAATTCTTTTCTTGACATTTACTCAAAGTATGTTTCCCTTAGCATTTCTTTGGTAACTGTTGTCTGATTTAAAAATATAAATATGGAAAGGACTAATAAGTGGGTATGGTTTTAAAAGCATGAAAATAGATTTAGAAATGGACACAGGAATGGAAACAGACATCTAGGAGTAAAATCAATCAAAGTTGTTATGCTTGATGTCCAAGTAAAGCAAGTCAAAATTGACACAAAGCCCTGACTGATGTGTGGAAGCACAAGAGGTGATATAAAAAAAAATTAGCTTCTATTTCTGAAGACATGAAGGCATGGGAAAGAAGTCCTATCTGCTCAACTATGTGATGGCTTTCTGGAGATCTGATTGAGGAGGACCCTCAGGCCAAGCCCAGACTTAATGGAAAAGAAGGTCAGCATTGATGACTGGAGTCTACACAGTTACAGAGTAATGAGAGACAGAAAGCAGGCTCTCAGGAATCCTCTGCTATTCCATGCCTAGAAGAAAGGCTTGGCAGTAAGAATGCACAGCAATATATGTAGGGTGCTCATTCAATGCTTTAGCTTGTTGCCAGCAAGTTACTCAGTTCCTTGTAGCGGTAGTATATGATTTGTTGCTCAAGTTATCTCACAGGCATCAGATAAATTTTATTGCTCCCAAGCCATTAGTGTATATTGTACTCAAAAATATGTGAAAGGGCATCTACAACAGAAGAAGAAAGATAATAGGCAAAGTCAAAACCCAAGGCAGAGCACAGGACTTGTAGCTATTGCCCTGTCAGGAGATAGAATAAATTCTCTCCCCATAATGAGGCTACAAAACTAGAAAATATTGACATCCATAACTATTTCCTGCTTCAAAAATCAACCAGTACATACAATAGTCTGAGAACTGTTTCTGCTTTTTAGATTACTGGGATTGCTAAAGTGTGAGGGTACACGTCTTTAATTCCAACCTCTTGAGAGTCTGAGGCAAGAAGATAGAAAATTCTAGGTCAGCTGGGGCTACCTGGTGAGCCCCAATCTGTCTTAGTTTCTTTTCTATTGCTGTGATAAGACACCATGGCCAAGGCAACTTATAAAGAAGGTGTTAAATGCGGACTTAAGGTTTCAGAGGGCAAGAGTCCACAATAGTGGAACAAAGGTGTGGTGGTAGGAGCCGTTGAGAGCTCACATCTCAAACCACAAACAGGAGGCAGAGAGCACACACTATGAATGGCATGAGTCTTTTGAAACCTCAAAGGCTGCTCCCAGTGCTGTAGCTGAAGTTTTCCTGTGTCCTGCCCGGTCTGCAGCTGCCCAGAACCAAGTAAACACACAGAGGCTTATATTAATTATGAACTGTATGGTCTAATGGCTCAGGCTTTTTATTGACTAGCTTTTATACTTTAATTAACCCACAATTCTTATCTATGTTTAGCCATGTGGCTTGGTACCTTTTTTCAGTTCTGCCTTCACATTTTGCTTCCTCTGTGTCTGGCTGGTGACTAGCAGTGTCTCCTCTGTTCTCTCTTTCTTTCTCCCTCTCTCTCTCTTTAGAATGTCCCACCTAACCTTATTCTGCCTCACCATTGGCCAAACAGCTTTATTTATCAACCAATCAGAGCAACATATATTCACAGCATATAGAAAGACATCCCCATCACAATGCCACACTTCCTCAAACCAGTCCATAACCTCTTAATCCTTCCCAAAGAGTTCCACCAACTGGAGACCAAATATTCAAACATATGAGCCTATGGGAGCCATTCTCATTCAAACCACCACACTATATTAAACAACAAATAAATAAACACACGGAGGTTCATGTTAGAATAGTACATACTTGAAATGTTCTGGCCTCTCACCCACCTCACTCTAGCTTTGTAGGTTCTGACAAAGTGAGCCAAGTCATGGTGACCAACAGCTTTTCTGTAGAGAGGGACTCGTGCATTTGAAGAAGTTGATAATGTATACACTCAGCCCAGAAATGATGGTCTTGGAAGAGGGTGGGTTGAGAGAGTTATTGTATGCCCTAGCCTGAGGTCACATTTGCATCTGGGAACTGTTCTGTTGCCTGAAGCTCTGCACATGGAGACACTGGAGAGAAAACAAACTTCCCCGGCTTCTGGTTAATATCATGTGTATGTGAGGCTTAAAAGAATCCAGCAGAACCAAAACTGAACAAGGCTTAAAAACAGCCTAAATTGGAATATGTGTCTCTGCCACAGAGAGAACCCACTGCAAGGATCGAGATCCCAGTGGTTCAGGGTTTGGGGGAACAGTTAATACACAGTCACTGGTAGGAACAGATTTAGGCTTGAGAGGCTACAAGCAAAACATAAACAATAGTGGCCATTAAGGAAAAAACATATCAGAACTCAGAACTCAGAGTAACATGATAAGAAAGGTCCCATTTAAAAAATAATACCACTGCATGCCAAGCAAGTATGGCCCATACTCAAGGCAAGAAGAGAGCAGTAGCAATGGTCTGGTGTTATGAGATGTTAGCAGGCAAAGGCTTCAAAGAAAATATTTTTTTTAAATTAAAGAATTAAAGGAAAGTGAGATAACAATAGATCAAGAAATGGAGGTCTGTAACAATGACAGAAATGACTGAGAAGTGGCAAATGGAACTTCTCGTAGCAAGGGAAACAATGGATATGAGAAAATTCACTAGAGAGGTCTCATATTCTTTCCCTGGATGACCACTACTGTTTATGTTTAAAGTAATAGCAGGCTTGAGAGACAAAAGGAATCTGTGAGCCATAAATCAAGAGAAGTAAGATAACCAACCTCAGAGAGCCGAGACAGATGACCAATCATGAAATGAGTCTCATAGGAGAGAAAAGAAACCAACAGAAAAGTACATTGAAATACACATGCGCTTGCGTATATCTGTCATCCTAACACTTGGGAGGCAGAAGCAAGAGGATTGCTGTGAGTTGGGGGTCAGCCTGGTCTATATAGTATGTTCTAGTCAGGGCAGGGCTATATAATAAGACCCAGTCTACAAAAGAGATGGAATATAAGGATGGGGAAGGATGAAAAACAGTTGGTGTAAAACTTCCTGTATTTGTTTTTTTTTATTTTTAAGTACTTCATGTGTCCAAGAATCTTAAAGAAACAGAGTTATTTTAACTGCCAATAGGTCTACCCCTTAACCATCCTGGCCAAACTGTTGAGGGCCAACTCCCAAAAGAATTTCCTTGAAAGCAGCAGGAGAAAAGTGACTCATTGCAGAGAGGTGAACATCACATCGGTACAACCAAGCTGTTGTCATCAGAAGCCCCTGGTGGCAGAAGAGTGACATGCCCACAGTGCAGGAAGGAATACTGTCAAATAAGAATTCTGTGTCAAACAAAACTGTTCTTCAAAGATGTAAGCAAAACAAGAACGTTCACAGATCCACAGACACTGAGCATATGAGTTTCCAGCAGAATGAATGAAGGGAAGAAGTTCTGCCCATGTGACACCACAGCAAGAAAGGAAGGCTTCACATGATAAATATGAGACTTGGTGTAAAAGGACCCCATAAATACATTTGTATCCTTTCCCCCAGTTTCTTTAGAAGATATAGGCTTCCCTGAGAACTTTCCCAGAGTTTTCATACTCTGTTGTTAAGTCTCTAATGTCTATAATAGCAATGGCACAAAGGCAAAAGGAGGGGATGGATTAGGTTGTAGCAAAGATTCTGGTTTTCAAAACTGAATCTGAATCAATGAGGAGAAGGTAGTGATACCTTAGTAATGGTGCAAGCCTAGAGCAAGTGCCAAGTAAAGAACACAGAAATATAGCAAATGGAACTGAGGAGATGGCGCACCACATAAAGCAGTTGCCATACAAACATGGGACAGGGATTTGGATCCCTAGAAGACACACAAATTTGCATGTGTAATCCCAGCATGCCTATGACAAGATCAGATACAGAGACAAGAACACCTCTGTCCATCAGCTAACGCATCATATATACACATGGAGATTGCTGTGGAATGATCCTCTTCTACACTGTAAAGATTTGTCACTCAAAGAAGATGGTTGTTGTGGTGATTTTTTTCTGTCAACTTGGTACAAGCTGTAATTATCTCAATTGAGAAAAACTCATCATTAGTTGCCTGTAGGCAATTCTGTAGGGGATTTTCTTGATTAATGATTGATGTGAGAGGGCCCAGCCCACTGTGGGTGGTGCCACTGTGAGACAGGTAGTAGTCCTGGGGTATATGAGGAAGCAGGCAGAAAAGCCAGTCAGCAGCAACACTCCATGGCTTCTACTTTGGTTCCTGTGTTGCTTGACTCTGACTTCTCTCAGTGACTGACTGTTACCAGGAAGTGTAAGATGAAATGAACCCTTTATGCCCCAAGTTGCTTTTGGTCATGATCTTTATCATAACAATAGAGCCCTAAGACAACAGTGAGCAATAGACCCCCACTTCAACCGAGGTGGAAGGCCAAGACCAACACCCAACGCTATCTTCTGACCTCCACAGTCATGCTGTCACACACACACACACACACACACACACACACACACACACACACACACACCAAATGCATATGTGCTACACATACATATGCAGTGCACGTATTTTATATACAAAGACATACAGTAAATGAACAGAAAACTAAAAAGGCACACTGAGAGTATTTATTCAACAAAAACATTGTAATCAAGGAGGAAACAAGTGGTCAGAAAGGCTAAGAAATCATTGGACCATCAAAGAGGAATCTTTGGCAGAATTTCTATTCTTCCCCCATGTGGTTTCAGTGAAAATGGCAATGGAGATCTATAATATCCATAATAAGGACTATCTATATACTGTTAGCCCAGGGCAAAATGAAAATATAGGGCCCCTCATTCAAAATGAATTTCAAATTTCAAGATGGGGGCAGTAGGTCATTAAGCCAAGCATGGGACCCTACTAGTCACAAGACACTCTGGGTTAACCCAACTTCTTTACCCATGAAGCTGGCCCTAGAAGCAAGCAGGAACTAATGCTGTCTCATTGTCTCACCCTCAGGATAATTCCCCTTTGGTGATTTTGATTGTCCTGATCTTTGCTATCCTTGTAACTGATGTCCAGCATTGGGCACAGGCCATCCTTTATAAATACAAGTTTAAAAGATCCAACCCAGCTGGCCCATCAGCACGAGGCAGTCATGTTTAAACACTCTACTGCAGATTGGTGTGGGGTAAAGCATGGGATCCCTTATCTGTTTCCCCACCACTGAGATTGTCTAGGATCGCTGTTCTTGTGAGCAAATGCAGTATGGCCAAGTCAGAGGGCCCTCTTTCCTTCCTTCCCCCTCTCTCCCTTCCTCCCTTTTGATTATGCTTTGCTATTATTATTTAAAATTTTTATTATTTTAAATTGTTATTTTATTATTTAAAAAATTTAAATATATTTTGATCATATTCTTCCCCTCTTCCAAGCCCTTCCAGAATCCCTCTCTACCCATCCAACTTTAAGTTCTTTCCCAAAAAACATAAAAACCCAATACAATAACAATACCCTCTCCCAATAAAATAAAATAATACCAGGCCCAAAAAGAAAGGAAAAACAAACAAAACCCACCAAACTGTAACCAAATAAAAGCCCACACACAAAAAAAAAACAAAAAAAACTGTGGAGTCCATTACATGTTGGTCAACTACTCTTGAACATAAGGCCTGCCTTGGAGTGGTTGATATATTCAGTGTCACTCCATTGAAGAAAAGCTGATTTTCCTTTTCCCAGCATGTATAAATGACAGTTCAGTTGTTAACCTTTACCCTAGCAGCTAGATTTTCATTCATTCATTCATTTTTAAACATATAACAAAATAAAATGGAATAAAATAAAAACTATCACACTGAAGTTGGACAAGACAAATCAAGAGAAGGAAAAGAGCCCAATAGAAGGCACAAGAATCAGAGACCCGCTCATTAACACACTCCAGAATCCCATAAAAACACTAAACCAGAAGCCATAATATATATGCAGAGGACCTGGTGCAGACCCATGCAGGCCCTATGCATGTTGTTTCAATCTCTGTGAGTTCATATGAGCTTCAGTCATGTTGATTTAGAGGGCCTTGTTTTCTTGGTGTCCTCCATCTCCTCTGGCTTTTACGCTTTTTTCACCTCCTCTTCTGTGGAGTTCCCTGAGCTCTAGAGGCAGGGATTTGATGGAGACACCCCATTTAGGGCTGAGAGAACACTCTTTTCTAAGTAACTGATAATTATCCATCCATTTGGAAACATTTAATATAAGTGACATCTTGGAAGGGGCCACATGGGTTTTGCTGGGGTGGGCTGGCCTGCTTGTGAGTATGGCTGTGACTTCTGGTCCCATGGCAGTGATCTCATCGTGTCTTCACAATCAAGCTTTGTGACAACCACAGAAAGAAAGCCCTGAGGAGGCTTCACTGGCATCAACATACATGATGGCACTGTGTGATAATACTTAAAATATGCAAGCCAGTTCTACCTGGGCTTTCCTGACTGAGCACTAGGATGAGCCAGTAAGGAATCCTCTCTGGTCCTTCAGACTACTGTGAGATTTGTATTTCTGGGAGGTCTGGGAGAATGGATATGACAATGGCCAGGAAACAGAGCTGTCACTTGTGTTTATTAATAATCTTTCCATTACAGCATCAGAGAAAATCTGAATCTCAAAAACATCTTGATCAAAAGAGAGAATCACAACTCTCATTTATGGAAAAACCCAGGAACAGTCCAAGCTTTGGAACAAGGCTTGGTTAGGTGGTTTCACTGATCATCCAAACCAATTCCTTTCCAAGTTTGTTCTTAGCTTTTCACAGTAACTTTCTTTTTCTGAAAGTTGGATTTCTTCATGATTCCAAAATGATTCAATAGCCTTATGGATCTTTCCTTTTCCACAAGATTGTTCAGTAAGGAGGGAAAATGTCTTTGCTGCTGAATTTCTAAGTCAAGAAGTATTTTTTTCCTCTGATGCTACAACAAACATCCCCTGGTCTCTCGTGGTCATAACTGAGTCATACATTTGAACTTGGCAAGTTCTAATTGGCACAAACCAACCACGGTTTCATTCTAGAGCTAAGAGTAAAGTGTGATGCCTCTAAGTACATGGGATGCATGGCAGAGGTGTTATGATCAGGATGGAAGAAAAGCCTGTGTACTAAGAGGATTAAACCAGCAAAAGCCCCTTACCCCATCAAAGAGAAAACATTGACAATTGTGAAGTCAGTAGCCATTGGGCCCTGGGCTCCTGCCCTGTCAGACGGGAGAGTCCAGGATGCTGAAGAGAGCAGGGAGGAAGTGCCAGGAACACTGGGCTGCCTCCTACCACCTAGCTTGCAGGCCAACATGTGAGTAACCCCAGAACAACAACAGGAGAAAAAAAAAAGGACCAATTGTGAATATCATCTTGACAGATGCTGAGCTAGAAGGGAGAGAGCCCTGGAGAGATGTTTATGTTAACAACAGCAGCAGCAAAAAGGTAAGAGGGGCTTCCCTAGACACTTGGAAAAGCCAGCAGTAATAGTGCAAACGAAAGCATTTGACTTCTTGTGAACCTGGTAAAAATGAACATGCAGGCAGAAACCACAGATGAGGGTGTGGCTCACACTGATGTCTGCTACACGCTTACCCCTGACCTAGGCACCATGTGGGACAGGTACAAGTCATACAGGCAAGCGTGTAAGCACAGTGTTTCAGAGCATAGGCTGGGAAGCCTCCACATCTAGGAACAAGTCCAAGCTCTGTCACTCACCCTCACCGAAGTGCTATACGCACCATGAGGATGCAGTGCTGTGGCTTGTGAGAAGAAGGTGACACATTTTCAAGAATTAACAGCTGAGAAAATTAAAGCATGCATCCAAGCGGCGGGAACACTTAACGTTCCCTAGAAATGGTACTTAGTCACGGTTTGTTGTCGCTGTTAGTTGTTGTTGCTGCCGCTAAGAGGTTCAGAAGAGGTGGCCTCTGTTCTTAAGGTGCCTGTCACAAGCTGTGGGGCATGCGGGTAATGAGTGTCACAAGAGAGACAGAGTCGAAATGACGACATAGTCGCAGGAAGATGAAATTCCTGCTCTCTCTGTATTAAGGAGCTGAGAAACATCACCGAATGCTGTGGGCAGGATAGTGCTTAACTGGAAGTGACATCTTTGGGGACTTTTTTTTTTTTCTATCTTTTTATGAAACCAAATCTTAAGCCTCAGTACAAGGTTATAAGAGACAGGCACCTGAGCCATGTCACCTGCATGATCATGTTCTCTAGAGAGAGTGAGGTGCCGCACGTCTCCTCTGCTGTCGTCCCGCGCACAGGAGATGGTATCGCTGCCACCTGCTCCCGTGGTAAAAGGAGCGGCTATTTGATTCATGGTTTAGTTGGGGCTATTAGCTTGTACTCCCGAAGGCATTGGATAATCTGTTTAACTGAACAGTCATTTGTCTTGTTTGCTGACTGCTTAGCAGATGGAATTGTGATCTGGGTAATTATTATATGGACATTAATAAGACATATCATTTATTAATTAGTACTTTGTGAGGTATGTTTTTTTTAAATAGAAAATTCTAGATGGTTTGGAAATATTAATCCCTGGTGTGAGCTTTTCAAATAAGCATTTGGGGGTTATTCATTTGCTTCTCTTCGATTTTTTACAACTCAGGAACAAAGGCCATATCTAACATACTGTACCTTGTAACCTAAAAAAAAAAAAAGACTGATCTTTTTCAGATACTGTTTAATTTAAAGAAATAGTCATATACATATTTTATTTCATTTAAAATATTTTCCAAAATTAAATTGTGCCTGAAGAATAGCTTTCTAATATAATAAAAGGATATTAGGGCATTTAAAAAAAGATGAATGAACATAACTAACATTTTTACTGACTCTTACACACAAACACACATGTACACACATATATATATACATACAATATACATATACATGCATACATATACACATGCACACACATATACACATACACACATATACATTACACATACACACATATGCATATACATGCATACATACACGCAGGCACACATAAACACAAACACACATATGCATTCATATGCATACATAAAGTGCTCAAGGTTGGGAGCAGTCTGGTCTGTGGCTCTCTGCCTATGGCCAGCCTCCTCTTCTCTTACATATATGCACCAGCCAGCCTCTGTGAAATCTGTCTTCTGACAGAGACTGACAGACACGCAGTCATGTAGCCAGTAGCAGTACCTGTGTGGGAGTAACTCAGTTGGGAAGTGCTTCTGAACAAATCCATCAGGTTATACATTGTTGCTACTTCCCTGAAGAACCCATTTACTGGCTCTCAGGAGAGTGCATTTTCCTCCAAAGATCTAGATCCTACACTGTTTTCTCCTGTCAGCACATACCACGGTTGATGCTTCAAGCTCTTTTCCTGGGCCCTCACTATATATGTCCTGTGCTCTACTCAGCTGCTTAAATGCTTGATGATGTATAACAAAGACAGCACACACCAGAAGTTTGCAACCTATGTTACTAGTTATAGGAGCAAACACCAGGCTACTTTGTTTCTCCACAAAATTTAAGCCAAGAACTAGATACAAAAGAATGTTTCAGGATGCAGAAAAGGGCTGAGAGCACCTGGATTCTCTCATGAAGTGGTGACATCAGCCTGCTGTTTCAGATACAAAGAAACCCAAATAACCCCAATAATGACAAATTATGTACTTTACTAGCACTTTCTCAGTTCTAAGTATCTTCAGCAATTACTCATGTTTAGAAGCCCATTATATAGATGAACAAATTCATGATGAGGACATTATGGAAAGTGACACAGTTATTAAGGGACAGGCTGTGTCAGCAGCTGCCATTGTATGAACTAACTCAATTTTTTTAAATGAATGTGTAATTCAGTGGCCAATTTTTCCCTCTTGACAGCTACAGAATTGAACTCCTGAGCTTTTCACCTGTAGCTCGAGCACTGAGCTTCTCCTTTGACCATACAGCCAGAATCTAGAGCTGTTCTTGCAGCAGTCTGTGGGGACATTTTATGTCCAGGTGAGTCTTTCTATGGCCCACTGTTAAAAGGGTGTGTGAACACAGTTGGCTGCTGCCCGCAGAATCAGGCATCAGTCTGGGAGAATGTGCAGATGCTGTGGCATGTCTCAGCTGGGTCTGTCTTTGTTGCCTGGGCAACCTCTCTAGGAATGTAAGAAACTCACTGTGGTTTTTGTTTTGTTTTTTTTTTTTTTTCCTATGTAGATCTGTAGGGAGGGTCAAATGATAATGCTGTAGGTTGCTTGGCTCCACTACCATGTATAGTGGAGAGACAGAAGCCATGTTTCAGGGTACAGAAAAAGAGGCAAGAGGCCTTAAATTCTTTCATGGATCAGTGACATCAGACAAGAGGAAGGTCAGCTTCCAGAATCCTGGCAGCCTTTTCTGCTCATTTGTTCTCCATGATAAACAGTCTGTACTAATTTTTTTCTGCAGTAGCTGTAAGAAATTTTATAAAGGCAAGTGCTGCAATTTGATTGTCAACTATGGGTTTGGAAATCCATCTTGAGCTCAAAGCTTAGCTTCTCAATTTGCTAATTGTGCACCCTTAGGCAACTTATTTAACCCCTTTTAACCTCTTTCCCCATCTAAAAAAAATGAGAACACTCCTGTAGATTTTGCATATAATTGATTTCCATTCATTTATTCAGGGTTGATTTATGTGTCAGGCATTCAACTAGATGCCAGAGAAACAGCTGGGAATTAGGAATGTGCCAGTCTCCACAGAGGCTAAATCTATTACAAAGAGTGTGTATTTGTTACTTTTATTGTTGCTGCCATCAAACACCTGACCAGAGGCAATTTAAGGGAGAAGGGGTTTATTTTGGCTCAGTGTTTGGGGTATAGTCCATCCTAGTAGGAAAGCATGGTGGTAAGAGCAGTCTCAACTGTGGCAGCTGGAACAGGAGGCTGCTTGCTCATATCTGGAAGGATCAGGAAGCAGAAAGAGTCAAGAATCAGGGTGGATTAAAAACTTCAAGGCCTATCACTCAGCAACTCATTTCCTCTAGCAAGACCCCACATCTCAAAGGTTCTGAACCACACAAAGCTGAGAATCAAAGGTTTAAGTACGTCAGCCTGTGGGGGACATTTTACACTCCAACCATATCAAAAAATGTGTTTAAATAGTCGCTTTGAGTAATGAGCTAGGAGAAACGCAAATGACAGGGAACCATACCTAGTTGAGGGAATTTGAGGCAAACTTTCTAAAGAAAATATATTAGGATCTCAGAGTGTGAGTCAGCCAGGTGAGGAGCAGAAGAAATCATTTATAAGTGATCATATTCAAAGAGCAAAACATAAGAGCAACAGCAAAACACAGGAGGAAACAAAAGAATCTGAATACAGATAAGATAAAGCCATTCTAGAAACATCTGCAGCGACATGAGATTCGGAGAGGGCAAAGGTCAGCGGAGACTCCAAAGAGTCTCACACACTTGGTTAAAACATTTACACTGTTCTGTAACAGGTAGGCAATGTCCTTAGAAGATGAAAGTGGGAATGCTATGTAGAGCTGGGAGAAGCTTAGCACAGTGCAAGGACCCTAGTAACTCTGTGTTGGGCACGTGGTATCATTAACCTCAGCTTATAGTCATTGCTCCTTGTGTTACCAATGTAAGATAAAAGACCAAAATT
This sequence comes from Peromyscus leucopus, assembly GCF_004664715.2. NCBI lineage: Eukaryota > Metazoa > Chordata > Mammalia > Rodentia > Cricetidae > Peromyscus > Peromyscus leucopus. The sequence continues at coordinate 31,372,052 of NC_051079.1, read as the reverse complement.
CTGCCTCTGCTATGGAAAGAAGCTTATGGCGGCCGCTTCTGGAAAGACTGGTAAAACCATTCTTGACAAGTGGCAGACAGAGAGCAGAGCCCAAGCAAGCTTCTTTGCAAGCGTACCTCCCCCTCCTTTTTCTGCTCATCCCCCTTACAGCCTCCTCAATGAATTCACACACTTGTTTAGTGATGTGAAGTCATAATTCTTCCTGGTAGTTCTGTCATTCCTATAACTGATTCTTGGCTGGAGCCTAAACATACAAAAATTGTAGGTGGACCAGATTATACGTTTGCAAGGAAAGCCAGGAGTTGGGAGGGGTGAGCAGGACAGGAGTGGTGGAGAGGAGAGCCCAACACTCCAGGCTTAAGTCAGCATCCCTGAAAAGCAGAGGTAGACAGCAAGATGACATATATACATTCACCAGGGTCAAATAGCTCTGTGCTTTGTTGTCAGATGCTTTGCATTCTTAGGTAGCAGTGATAACTGCAGGACTTGGTGAAACAGGAGGAGAGCCAGACTACTCATTTTCAGTTCTTTACACTCTTCACTTTCCTTCACCATAGGTCTTGCTGTGTTTAGATTGTGACATAAGATTGCATTAAAAACTTAAAATGTCTGACTTAGGCAGTACAGTAGTGTTAGAATACTCGCTGGAACTCAGATGGTCCGTATGAATGTAGTATTAGAATATTCGCTGGAACTCAGATGGTCCGTGATGAATGTAGAATTAGAATATTCGCTGGAACTCGGATGGTCCGTGATGAATGTGTAGCCTATTTTGTTTATGTAAAAATGTGAAGTGACCTCAATGGTGAGATTCTGACACCAGTCCTACCACACATGTGTGTCCTTAGGCGTAACTCCAACATCTCTATTAAATGATGATCCTTATCTATCAAATCAAGTCCCGACTTACAGTTCCAATAATCGCTAAAAACTAAGAACAGGGTGCATACTAGTTTGGGCTCCAGAGTTCTGTACATAGGAGGATCCTGGCTTGGAGCAGTTAAATGGTGAGGGAAACTACAGGAACTGGGTGAGAAAAGCACAGTTGACAGATGATGACAGTCGAGGAGAACATGCAGCAAGGGTCAGAGACGGATACCAGGAAAGGCTGCCACAGCTGCTCAAAAGAGAGAAGTCAGTATAGAGCAGTGCAGCTGTACAGCATGAATCTGTAACTGGAGAACGAATACCTGTCCCGCCACACAGGAGCTGCGCGCATTCAGTCACTGGTTCCATGGATTTTGAATGCCCATATTCTGCCGGATCATGAGTGTGACTCTGGGAGGTCAATAGCCACAAAGCAGACAAAGAAGAAGCCAGGAAATCTCATTCCCTTTGTCACTCTGCCATGTACTCATAACTTGCATCATTGAAACCACTTGATTAAATATATGGTGAGACTCACTCTACCCTCAGAAGAAGAGAATGTTCTTTCAAGTAGTCAAAAAAAAAAAAAAAATTCTGGTTAGAATCTCACCTTTTCTATTTGCTTTTTCTAGGTATTAAGTAACTCAAAAACTCACACCTTTTTGAATATTAGCTTGGTCTTTTGGCTGATTTGGGGTTTGCGAACTAATATTTAGGTACAAACTAGGAGTCGTTTGCTGTATAGACCACTTCCAAGTGAGTGAAAGTAATGATTTCCTCTACTAGTGATCGACACAGCATTGACTTCAAACTTTCAGGGGGACACAAGTGACTCCCAAGGTGAAAGTTGGGGGTTCTCACAAATCCACTTTTTAATAAAAGCAGGGCTTTACTGTTCCTAGAATGATGAGGTACAAGCAAAAGAGTGAGGCAGAGAGTTTTCTTGAGTTTCACTGCTGTTTGAATACAGATGAGTGGTAGAGCATGGGCTTAGTGTGAGCAGGGCCCAAGGGTCCAAACGCAGCAGGAGACAGAAGTTTCCATCACAAGCGTTGACTAGGAAGGGGGCGGGGAATGGTGTTGAAATAGAGACTTCCTTCGTGTTAATGATTTTTGTGAATCAGTAAGGAGAAGGGAAGTGGCAGACCTTGGACAGAAGGAGCAGAACCAACAGTCATTTATGTGTATGGTGGTATGTAGCTGAGTTTTCCTGTTACATCAGAAGATTTTGTCACCGCCAGTATAGCGTAAACCAAGTAAACAAGACTTATATTGCTTACAACTTATGCATCAGTTCTTTAATTTTTTTTTTTATTTCATAATTCTATATTGCATTGTTTTCGTTTTCTTTGGTCATGACTCGTTTTTTTTTTTTTTTTTTTTTGTATTTTATGTGTTTTATTTATTGACCAATCAGAACAATTTGACATACAGACCATCCCACAGCAGTGGTAAATCAAAATTTAGCACAATATATCGGTCAGATAGAATGGTGACCTGAAAAGCATCAGAGGCCACTGAGTCTGACCTATTAGCAGATGTAATGGCCGAGCATATTCCCTCTCTAGGTTTGATCCTAACAGTGACAGCTAAACTCAGGTAAAGGAGCATCTTTTTTCTTGAATATATTATTTTTTTACATGCAATGCATTTTGATTATAATCACCCCTTACTCCTCCCCCCCCCATAATTCCTCCCAGGTCCACCCCACCTCTCTGTGCCCTCCAAACTCCATCTCCACTTGTTTTTTATGATCCACCAAGTTTAATTTGTATTGCCCACGTGCCCATGAGTGTAGGGGCAACCACTAGAGTGTGGTCCAACTGCCAGGAGCTACGCACTGAGAGAAAACTGATTCTCCCTCTCTCAGAAGTCATCCAGTGTCACTTGCTCACCAGTTAGGAATCTCCACACTGGAATGTTGAAACTTGATCTGCAGGTCTTGCCCAGGCAGCCACAGCTGCTGAAAGTTCATGGGTAGTACACTGGTCCTGTCATGTCCAGAAGAAACTGCTTGATTCTGGTCCTCCCCAACCTCTGGCTCTTAAAACCTTCCCATACTGCTATCTCCCACAGTGACCCATGAGCCTTGCCAGGGTACCTGGGGTAAGGGGGGGATGTGCAATAGATGTCCCATTTGTATTTTGCTATTTTTGTTGTTGTTGTTGGTGGTGGTGGTGGTGTGTGTTTGATCAAGACAGGATTTCTCTGTGTAGCTTTGGTGCCTGTCCTGGATCTCGCTCTGTAGACCAGGCTGGCCTTGAACTTACAGAGACCCTTTTAGCTCTTCCTCCCCAGTGCTGAGATCAAAGGCGTGTGCCACCACCAACCGGCTACATGTCCCATTTGTAGCTGAGGACTCCACACCTATTCTCAGTACAAGTTTTGAGTTTCTCTGTTAATAGTCATCCATTGTAAGAGGAGACTTCTTTAATGGGGTCCAGGAGCTGCTCCAATCAGTGGGTAGAGAGATAGTATTTAGAAGGCAGTCTGATGCTATATTCACATAGCAAAACAATAATTTTACCCCTGGGGCCTGTGAGCTCCCCAACCATGTGCTCTTGGTCAGAATTACAATACTAGGCATGTGTTTCCTCTCAAGGAAACCCTATAACATTTCTCACTATTACACCAATGAGCATATTTTACCACACTGATCATTATTGTAATCCACAGGATGAACATCTTTGGTGGATATTGACTGCTAAGGATGCTGATTTTACATATTGTTGTTCTGAAAAAATTATAATTATAAAAGAAATCTATGTTTCAAATATCTGAGTAGATTTGCGTGTGTGAGGCGGGAAGGGGGAGAGAGGTTTCTCTAGGTTGATCAGGTAGGAGGAGATGTGGTATATGAATGAGAAAGGCTAAGTCTACAAAAGACTGTGGGAAGGATGCTTTTAGTTAAATGCCAGGGTGGTTTTTATACCAAATACAATGAGAAGACATTGAAGGATTTTTATATAGAAACACAGAACACTCCAAAGTTTCCTAAAACAAGTTTTCTCTGGCTGCTTAACCAAGCACATTAGATTTCAAAGGACCAAAATGAAGGGGGAAAATCAGTGAGGTGAGTGTTGTAGCTGCCCAAATGACAATGGTGATGGCATGGCCCAGACCGAAAGCTTAAAGAGAAATAAGGACATTTGATGCCATGCAGGAAATAAAGCCATTGGATTTTCTTTTAAAAAATAATCTGAGGAGGGAACAAGAAGGGAACAGTGACATCCTGGCCTTGTAGAAAACTATGTGCTTTAACTGGACTGTCTTTACGACAACCGTGTTTGTAGAAGCCATTGTGGACTCAAGTGCTGAGAGCAGGAAGCTAGTGGGAGATGGTTCTGAGCTGGAGAAAGACTGGAAGAGCTCAGGCCCCAAACTTCAGCAGATTTATCAGCCCCTGCCAAGTCTCCTCGAAGCTCCTATAAGGCTACTAAATTTATTTCTGGAGCCAAACACAGCAGTTTGTTGTTGAGAAAATCTGTTCCTTTCTGGGGCACCAGAATGTGAACATTATTCTCCACCAGGGTCATCTCTGGATGTGTCTTCTTTAAATCAGTCAAACTGATCAACAGCTTCCTTTAGTCATTTGAATGGCCAATTGGATCCTAGATTTGAAATCCTTTTTATTTTTATCTAACTGTACTAGGAAATCAAATTTAGAGATGGTTACAGACATATACTAAATTAGAACATGGCCAGAGATTTAAAAAATGGTTTCTAAGAAAACACAAAGATCATTAACTTTTTGTGTGTGTGTGAAAAAAGAAGAACCAGGATGTAGCCTTGGGGGAAGTGTTTTTGTAAACCGCTACCACCCTCTAACCACTGTTTCCCAAAGGGCTCTGCTGATGATCGATCATCTCTAAAACCTTCTTGTACAAGTATGGCCAACAGAAGCCATGTGGCCAGTGCTCTGTATTTTATCTTCTTCATATTGGGAGGTCCTTTCTGCAGACAGAGAAAATACATCTGTAAGAGTATTGTAACACTCAAAATGTCAATATTGTTTTTAAGTGATTGCATCATTTTCTGAAATAATGATTTGTGCAAGGAATGTCATGAATCATAATTAATTTACATATGCATTAAGATCAACTTTGAAGGAAATCCTCCTTTTCAAACATTAGAATTAAATATTTATACTTGCTGCTAGTTCGTATGTGCAGAGTTCATATTGCCTCTCAAACCCACCTGCTCTCCACAATGCCGTTGTCCCTGCTCTTTATAACCACAGAGATTTGGAGTTAGGTTTTCTCTGAACTTAAAAGAAAAAAACCTCACCAAGGCCTTTGTGAGGAAAAAAAAGAAAGCACTGAGCCAGTGTCACCTCTGTGACACAGGAAACGTGAAGATGGGGAACTCTAGACCATCGAATTTCTCATGAGGGTCTCCCTTTGATTCACAAAAGGATTTATGAGCTCAGCTTGGAGGCCTTGAACTTGAGCTCCCAACTCAAGTACATTTATTGTATTTATTTGAAAGGAAGGCCAAGTCCCTCCAATTCACCCTGTTCAATTCAGTTTTACCTTTCCAAAATAGATGTGAAGCGATAAATCAAGAACTGTGCCCTGTGGGGGTCCCTCAAGGGAAGGTCAAAGGGAGCTTAAGAGACATGTGACTCATTTTAATGTGACAGATTTGAGGAAAAAAACACATTGCAAGGAGGGAAGACAAAAAGTCGAGAGGATTCAGATGAACATGGAGTTTCAGTGTTCCCTGGTGATACGGTCACCTCCACTTCTCTCCATTTCTACCAAGTGAGGAATTCACTCGGATGCTTCTGACTTGGCTATTGAGCTCATCTGAAAGTTTGGGTTATGTTGTCAGTCACACTAATGAGTGAGAGGAAGCCCCAAGGATCCCTCCCTGCCTCCCTCAAAGAGAGAGCAGTTACCTAAGATCAGTCCTTTCTCTCTGCACTCTCCTACCATCCCAAACAGACAATGATAATAAGAATGGATATTGGTTTTAGCATCATTTTCATTTGAAGCACTTGGCTTGCAGTATGCCTCTGAAGTCACAGCAAAATTAAACTTAGTTATACCTTTAGAATATCTCTCCTTCCTGGCAGACAAGGTCTCCACAGGATGAATGGTCTAAAATGAAGCCATTCACAGGTATCCACTGAGGGGCTGGACACATGACATAAGTTTCATAACGTTTCTTGGATAGAGACAGGATCTAGGCTTATCAGTATACTGTTCCAAAGAGAGCATGCATGAGGCTTGTCTTTCGTCTTACAATTGTATTTGCATATCAGGTTAGAATTTGGCAGAGTAGAGGGACTGAACATTTGCTAGGAATAAATGCAGGGGCCAAAGAACAAGTGAGCAGTTGAAAGAAAAATAAATTGTGGAGTGTGCCAACTCAGAGTACATGCAGAATGCCTCAGCATCTTTCCTCGGCCCTTCTCAATATTCATTCTCTCCCCTCTACTTTTCATGGCAGTAACTCCTCCTTACTACTGATTCAAGGCTAGGGGGACGGCACCGTGGATAAAGCGCTTTCTGTACAAGCATGAGGACCACCTGAGAGTAATCCCCAGCACACAGCAAAACAAAAAACCTGGCAAGGAGAGCTGGGGTCTGGAAACAGGAGGATACCTGGGGTTAAGCACCCAGTCTAGCCAAAATGTGTGAGCTCAGGTTCAGCAAGAGAGCCCATCTCAAAAGTAATGTGATGAGAGATTGAGGAAAACAACCAATGTTGAAAACACACACACACACACACACACACACACACACACACACACACACACATGTCCTTCATTCAGGAAGTGGCCACTGTCTCCTCAAATGATAAATAGGTCACTTCCTAAGGTATCCCTTAACTTCCCAGGAAACTTACTATTCACTTTCATAGTGTCTCTTGCATGTGATTCATCCCCCACGCTGCTGAAGGAACCCTGAGTGTGGGGAATGTGGCTTTAGTTATTGTCTATACCCAATCAAGCATAATATGCAATCTGCTCTATGGCAACCAGTATTGGAGAGCCAGTAAATACCCAGAGGATGTAGCTCTGCATGAAAGGAAATGGGATTTAAGTGGCCAGTGGAGTGGGAGGAGGCATTTAGAGTTTACTGTGAGGAAAAACAAGCAGAACACACTGTCAGTAGAGAAGGAAATGGCTGTCCATGCGATGTCGCACATGACCTGTACCTGGCAAGGGCATCCTTATCACAAATATGGCAGTGAAAATATGACCTTTATCAATCAAATTATTTGATGTGCACCTACTGATTACATAGGGATGGTAATCCAACTGCCCATTTGAACCAAACCCCTGCCCTTTGGGAATTTATTGAATGGGAGAGATAACAATCAATTGGACAAATGATTGCCTAAGTACCAACTATAACTAAAATAGACCTTATGTAGGCATTAAGGACGTGTGTTTGAAATAAATAAGGACAGACCAGAGTTAACTAGACTGAGGACAGCCTGTGTAAAGGTTCTGTGGTAGACTAAGTGTAGACCATTGATGCTTTCAAGAAACCAACAGAGCAGTATGATCCGAGTGTAGAAAATGTTTAGAAAGAGCACTGGGAGGCGTTGGCTGAAGGGTTCACAGGAGACAGACCGTGCTGCGCTTGGGGAACCGCTGATGATGTCATGCTTTACTCTTGAAAAGAAACTCCTGCAAGTCAGTTACCCCAGCATCCCCCAAGGCTCAGGGAACAATGTGAAAGAGTTGGGGGGGCGGGGTGGATGTAAGTGCCAGAAGAGTAGGAGGAAGGACTATGAAAGGCCATTCTCTTAACTTGATATATGTATTGCAATCATTAACTCACATCAGCTATAGTTACCTGCCCTAGGCTGACATAAGATCTCTACAGGGCCTACCCTTTACCTCTGAACCATTGGCTGCCCCTCAATCCTGGGTCACTGCCACTGTCTTGAGCTGTACACCTTCTGTGAGCGCACCAGACACCGGTGACTGGCTCCAAACCCATGGTCACACAGATGGCCTTGGTTAATCTTGGCGTATCATAGAATGAAAACAAAAACCTGAACATGAGAGCTGGTGGAGGATGAAGGGAGGCTAGGGGTGAGAGGGAGGTCAGAGGTGTGAGCGGTCTCTGCAAAGTGTACGTGCATAAAATCCGTAAAATAAATAAATAAAGCCACCAGAAATTTAAATGAAGAAGGGAACGAGCTGTTACCAACCTTCTTTTGCAAACAAGGCAACTAACTGGTGCTCAGAGATGGGGCCAGAAGTAGAACTGCAGCACGCTCCAAGACGGCTATAGAAATTTAAGGAAGGAGACACTCATTCTGGGGTTATTCCAGTACTGACTACACTGACGATGCTCGCACAACTCCTTAAGGGTAACGATCTCCCCCTACCCTTGTAAATTTTGCATCTCAAACTTGTTACACCCTTGTATCAGACCTGGGTGAAGAAACCTGCCCTGGGTACCACAGTGCGTAAATGGTTAAGCTAACTTCAGAACCCATGAAAGCAAAGCTCTCCCAAATGCCTGTCTCTAAAACTTTCTGAGGTTGCCAGTGAACACCCTGATGCCCTCCTCATTACTGAGCTCACACGAACATGAAATTATTTGCAGTGAAAGATTAAACTTTATATTAGACTTCAGATTGTAAATAGCGAGACTCGGCTGAAATGAATTTGGAAAATGAAAACTGATAAATTGTAAGATCTGCTGCATGGAATAGAATATCTTAACAGGCTTCAGGCGATGAGAAAGAATGAGTCAAATATTTAAAAAGTAAACAGGTTTTTCCCATTTATTTTAAGCTAACAAAATGAAATTAAATCGGCTAGCAGCAATTAGATAAATGGATGTCAATCAGATATGAAACTGCTAAAGAAATTAGCCATGGGGTAGCCCTTTAATCTGCTAGGGCTTTGTGGGGGGGGGTAGTAGAAATGTGACCTGTTATCAGCCCAGGTATGATTGAATTATTAATAATATTGTACAAGGCCACCTAGAAACTAGAGCTTGGGGACTCTAAATCTATTCTAATTGAAACGGAGAATCAGCAGACTGGAAAAGACCCTGGCTTTTCTCAAGATGTGTCACAGTAGGTGACACGTGAGGCTTGCAACACAGTGGCAGCTGCAAGCTGCCCTCTCAGCAAATTTAATCTGCAAATGGGTCCCTGCTTAAGACGGTTAATGCTGTCCATTATTCTGGAGGTTTCTTTCTGTGTTTTGGAAAGCATGGGTAAGAATGTTTCATGCCATGTTATTATGCAGAGCGTCCAGCTAACAGGAAGATTATGGATGCGGATAAATCAGATTTTGAAATGAAGGGCTTTCCTGACCCCTTAAGAGGATGGTAATATGTGCATAACAGTGGGGAAATGCTTCCTGATCAGGGCAGAGAAAAGGGTCACACTGTCAGTCCTTGAAGTGTCCTGAGTTTGGAATAAAAATTCAGGAATACTCTTTGAGCAAATGAATCGAATTCAAGATCCAGTCGCCTTCCAAGTCCCTTGCTCTTTTCCCTGGTTTTAATGTGGGGGAATTTTTCAGTCTCATGGGACCCCAAATAAAGTCACTTACTTCCCTGTGTAAACTTCCATTCTGGGAATAGTGAGTGGTCAGAAACAGGGAAGGTCACTCACTCACCCTGCTTCTTCCTATACTCTCCTGCTTCCCTCTTTTATCCCCAAAGAAAGACTCTCTTCCCCTCTTGGCCACCTGCCTTCTCACTGGGATCTGCCTCTAGGCGCTACTGAGGCAGCTCAAACATGAACCGAGGAGGTCGGGAACACAGGCTTTATACTGAGCCCACAGCCCTTCCCCGGTCTGTGCCCATGAGCAGACTCCTCTAGACCTGTCCTCCTCTATACCCCCTTAGCTACAACTTGGGAACGATGCATGACAGAGAACTTACAAGGCTTTTGGTGTCTCAACTATTGTTTGGTTAAGCAGTTAGGTCCAACCCACTTTGTGCATATTCACATACAAACAATTGCATCGTCTTTTACCAAAATAGATGTATTGGGGGAAAAAAAAACTAATAATTCACCTGACTGTGTAATCACAATTGCTCGTGAGACGGAATGGCATGTTGAGCACTGCAGTTTCCTGAACTTGGAATCAGAATAGACCTTAAAATCCAATTCCTTCCTTCGTAGTGATGCTTCCACATGCTCCAGGCTCGATATAAGAGTACGGTGATATATATATGATAGTTCTGCCTTAACATGGCCTCTAGTACAGTGTGCTCATTTTGAGGTCTGCTACCTTTGGACCCACAAATGTATCCCCAGTTGTTGCCATCCCTTGAAGTCCTTTATTCTCAGGAATCTGTTGGTCCTATTAGTCATGTATCCCGTCTCATGCTAAGGGCAGCCCCTCTCTATGAACTGTTGTTATTACGATCATTTAGGGGCCATATCGGTTAGACACTAGGCTTCACCAGAGAGCTTGCAGTCCCTCCAGGCTAGGCACTCGGTCTTAAAGCAGTGCTTCCCACCGGTCACTGTGCAATTCTCCACAGCCTAGCTGTGGTTTCTTCCACTCCTCTGCCAAGTGTAAGACTAAGCTTGAACAGCCTTATCAGCCTTATCAGCAGGTATGCAGTCTCGAGACTCTAAATTCAGAGCTGGAGAGATGGCTTAGTGGTCAAGAGCCCTGGCTGCTCTTCCAGAGGCCCTGAGTTTAATTCCAGCAAACCACATGGTGGCTCACAACCATCTATAATAGAATCTAATGCCCTCTTCTGGCATAAAGGTGTATATGCAGATAGAGCACTCATATACATAAATAAATAAATCTTAAAATAAATTTTAAAAAAACTTCAAATTCCTACTTTCTGTCACTTGGTCCAACTTTGATCTCCTTTCATAATTTATCTAAACAAAAAAAGTAAGAAAGTGGCACTACTTCATATTGTTTTTGGAAATTTATTTAATGTCTGGTTTAACTGAGGCAGCCAGGTTCTGATGCTCTGTACTCAGTTTGCTCTGATATTCCACACTGTGCAGTTGTGGGAAACTAGTGTACCCTCAAGAGAAGGTGTGAGTCAAAAGGCAAACACCACCTCAGCGTTAGGAAGGCAGTTTTGATTTGTGGAGCCCCTGTGGGGTTTTTAGGAATCCCCAGAAATGCCCTGACCACAGTTGAGAACTATTGCAATAAAGAGATTGTAAATATATTGATTTGAGTACAGCAAATTGGGAGGTTGCTTCTAGAGCATTGGGTGGCTTTCAGCTTGGTTTAAGGACATTTTCTGTTGTTGTGGGGACAATTAGCCTGTCAATAAAATGAGTAGGATGGATTGGAAAGAGGACAGAGGAAAATAGCCTTCAAAAAGAACACTTAAAGAGGCAATGTGCCATCCCATGTCAAAAGCCAGTCTTCAGGATTTGTGTGACAATTAAATGTGTTCAGTTATGTAAACGGTGTAGAGCAAAGCCTGCTGCCTGGAGAGCTCTGTTTATACTAGAAGTATTGTAGTAAATATTGCCAGTAATCGCAGTGATCTGGCATCATCATTGTTGATTCTAAATGAGCAGAAATAAAAGCCTGAACTAGGCAGAACTGGAGAGCGGTTTTACACTGAGTGAGCTTGCTGCTTGAATGTGTGTGTGGGGGGGGGGGATTAAAAACTGTAGAGAGTAATATTTTGTTATTTGACCACAATAGGGACTCACAGAGTATTTTCATGGCCTAGATTCTCAATAAATACTACCAGGAGGGAAAAGCCAGAACTTTGGAAAGTCAGGAAGGTAGAATGAGAGTCTGGTGATGCTGAGGGTCTGTGGAATTTGCACATGGTGAGTTCGGGCAGATAAAAGAAGCACGTATGTCTGTCTACTCACACCCCTCTTGAGAAGTGAATTCTCCAGAGACTCTCCATCACACTTGGAATTTTGTTCCAATTTCTCTCCTCAGCCAGTAGGCTACTATGTTGGTCCTCTGTGCACCTTTCCAGTTTCCGCTGGTACCCTTCCCCTCACTTCAGTCCGGTGTGTCCAGTCTTGAGCCCTGCCATCTTCCTCCCATTTAGGGGCATTGAACTAGGGCTCTCTTCTCTTGCCATTCTCCATGTCACACCAGCCCCTTGTGTAGATGCCCCGCATCATGAAGCATTATCTTCTGGGAGAGCTCACTCATGAATATTATATCAAGGTAAACTTCCTTTTCCTTGTGTTCATGTCTTCCACCTGACTCTGTTCATTGTCCTCACAGACCAAGACTTCTTGAGGACAGGGAAGGCACATGGTTGACATGACACCTAGATCATCAAGCATGTTAAGTATGGGTAGCCCTCCTTACTTAGGAGTTCTTTGCTCATGAATTTAACCAATTACAGATGTAAAATGTTCAGAATCTAGACTGAACATGTACAGAATTTTTTCTTGTCATCACTCCCTAAATAGTATAATACAACAGCCATCTGTGTGGTACTTCCCCTGCATTAGTTATAAATAACCTAGAGATAATTTAAAGTGCGTGGGAGGATGTGTGTGTGTGTGTGTGTGTGTGTGTGTGTGTGTGTGTGTGACATACAAATGTGTCATTGAACATAAGAGACTTGAACATCTGTAATTTTGATATCTGTGATCTGTGGTGTGTCCTGCAGCCAGCTTCTGAGGGATGACTGTATTTGTGTCTTGAGTATCTAAATGGAATTCAGGAAATTAGTAAATGAAAAAGAGCATCAGGAATGTAGTGGCGCCTATACTTTGGTGTGAGTTCATTTGAATAGGTATTTTCAGTCGGCACCAACATGCCAACAATATTCAATGAGAACTTCAAATTTGGATTTTGTTTTCAGAGGATTCTGTCTTGATCTGTGAAATCTCTTCAACTGTGTTTACTCATGTCAGCTGAAACATTAACTTCTGAGAGTTGCCAAGGTAGCAACAATGATGCAGTGATACATGGTCCTGCTGTGTCCCTTGGCCCTGGAGTCCCTGTGATGGATGAGTCTCCCTGCATCTTTCCTGCACCTCCTTCACTCTGCAAAGCGACTCTGCCTTTGTTTGTTTCCAAGGCCAAGGACACAGTCTGGATGAAGAATAGAAGATTGGCCTGTGCACACTTTCTGACTTTGATGCTTCTTTCTCACCCTTATTCTTAGGGTTGACTTAGAAACAGATCTTGTGAAGTGGGGAACAACACTTCCCTTAACAGACTTTTAGGGTTTACAGTGAATCACTGAGTAAAGGGAGAGCACACTGGAGAAACCTCGGGTTCTCAGTCATTCAGTGAGAGAATTGTTAGGCAGGTTACTCAGAAAGTGATTCTCTCTTGGGCATTTCAAGTTGTTGCTTCCTTGTTTTTAAGGGACCAGTGTGGTTAACAAGAAAGTTCTTGTGACAGTCTCATGATTATTGGCAGAAAACTCTTGTACAATATTAGAGGGACCAGCCTTAATATTATACATCCCAGGGGCTCAGGAGAGAGAACTGCTAATGGCAAGGACTATTTTCAGGAAATAGAATCTGAGCACACTAAGCTCTATAGTCCACGTGCTTTAATTCCTCTGGCATAACATCCACATATACACAGCTTCAATTCTGTTCTCGTGCCTAGCTCCTTTCTTGCCTCATTTCTCTCTGTTTATCTACTGTTCCCTCTAAAGTTCTATCTTAATTCTCTCGTCTTAATTCTGCCTCATCTAGGTCCTTTCCACCTTGTTCTTACCCAGCTAGTACTTTCCCATCTGACTCTTCCTCATCTTCCATCTTGTTCCTCTAGTACTCTCTTCTAGTCCTTCAATCTACTTCCTCCCCATCTCAATTTGTTCCTCTCAAGTTCTTACCCATCTAGTTCTTCCATTCTCTTTTCTCTTCTCCATCCCTCCATGCCCTGAAAGTCCTGATATATAAAGCCAGACTTCCAGGGTCAAACGGAAGGGTGATAAGAATCACATAGGGAGGCAATAACCGTTAATTATCATTTGCAACCCCAAAGGGAAGTGACCAATAGGGAAATGAATTAACTAAAGGCTAAATTTGGGTAATATCTAAGAAGAGGGAATCTTATGTGCTCAACTATAGTCTTAAATGTGATTAGTAGAAAATGTTAAGAATCTATAAGTTGCTAGGTCAATGGGAGAAAATAAAACTGTCTTCTTTTTTCCTGTGGCTCCTATCTGTCCAAGCTATCTGCTCTTTTTCTGCAGGGTAGAGGAAAAATGTGCTCTGTCGCTAGGCAACCTGTGTACAGCTAGATGCCTCTGGTGATAATAGTTAAGGGAGATCTGGAACTAGAGGTAAGGTTTGGGAAAGGAAGAAGTAAAGCTTAATTGGCACATCCTCCAGGCCTTCTCAAACAGGTAGCCTGGATGCTTAAGTCTGTTCTTAGAGAGTACGGAGGTATCTCTGATAAGGTACTTTCCTCCATCTGGGGATGGACCTGGCCGGATGCTGCCAATGATGATAATTACAGGGATGCTTGAACTGGGGTTCTGGCTGAGCATAGCTGTCAGTGCAGAATGTTATCCAAATATTCCTAGAAGTGGTTAGATAAGGAGTTAGAGGTCTGTAAAGTTAGTAAGGCTATAAGAAAGGAGGGTCCGAGCTAAATTGTGTAAAGCTATTACTGAACATGCACCTGACCTAGGCGGTGTCTCCTTGTGGAATTTGTCTTAAATCAGGAGACTTGCATGTGGACTGTTATTACTGCTAGTCCTTGAAAGTGGCCAAGGGAGATATCTGATTCCAGAGAAAGCCTTTCCTGAGACAGTTCTCCAAATACCTGGAATGTGTATGTCCAGAGAGTGATCAGTGCACACTGTTAGCCCTTCTTAGGGAAAAGTCAATTGGGAAAACTATGAAGGCACACATGATGTTCATAACAGAAGACAGCAAGCCAAATAACACCAAAAACTCCTTGGAATTTGACTTCCTCTGGAGGAATTCCCTGATCCCTCCAGGTAGTGACTTTGTCATAACCAGCTGAGTTCCTATGATATATTCCTGCGGCCTGCAGCAAAAATCAACATCTGTTTTCTTCCAGGAAACTCTTTGGATTTTTAAAAAGTAATGGGAGAAATGCTCAATGATTATGTAGTTGGGAATCTTTTTAAATAGTAAAGAAGATGGCGCTTTACTCTTGACAACTCTCCTTCTTAGTTGAGGTGTGTGTGTGTGTGTGTGTGTGTGTGTATTTGTATACGTTGGTCCAACGGAGGAGTCTACATTGGAATGACAAGGAATCGAGGGTCACTGAATGGGAAGGAGGATGTGAGTGGACCTTGAATTACTCTCAACGTCCAGACACAAACTGTATCTATTCTGGGAAGCATTTTGTAGACATGAGGACTCATTCTCTTGTACTCCACTTGTCAGTGCCCTAGGGTTATGTATGGGTGACAAGCTATTGTCCTGAGATGTGTGTATGTGTGTGTGTGTGTATGTTTGTATTTAGACTTAAATATACATAGAGAAAGAAGAACATCTCTTTATAGATAGCACTTTATTATCCCCCTTTTCATCCCTTACTCCCCCCACACAAATAGACACATAGATAGATAGATAGATAGATAGATAGATAGATAGATAGATAGATAGATAGATAGATGGTAGGTAGATAGACACATAGATACATTGACAGATAGATAGACAGATGATAGATAATGAATATATCTTTAATAATTGCCTTTTAATTTCATAGATTAGTTGTCATTTTATACATCTGGGCATTTTTTCCTTTTCTCCTGCTTTCAAATTTGAAATCTTCATGACTGTTGTGTGTATCTGCACATGGACATGCCACAGCACACAGGTGGAGGTCAGAAGACAGCTTTGTGGAGCTTGGCTCTCTCTACCTGTAGATCAAACTCATGTAAGCCAGCTCACACAGCACACATCTTTACCATATTTTTTCAAATATATACTTTTTCCTGTAGTAGTATTATTTATCAATTGTGTATATGTGTGTGTGCATGTGTGTTTATATGCATGTGTGTTTGTGTGAGTGTGTACATGTGTGTTTGTGTGCATGTGTTTGAGTGCACACACATAACATGGTGCATGTATGGAGTTAGAGGACAACTTCTGAGAGGTCCATACTCTCCTCATACTGTGGGATCTGAGAATCAAACTCTGATCTTTGTGTTTACATGGCAAGTGCCTTTACCCACTGAGCCATACCACCAGTATTCATGTAGTTATTTTTATAGCATTCTGTTCTTGATTTATAGGCTTATTGGCTTCTAAAATATTTCTGCATGGATGAATTAAGGGTTTGTTTATACTCCTGATAATATTTGTTTCTTCCAGTGTCAATAAGTCTATTTTCCTTAGTTTTTCTTCACATTATGGGTTTACTCAATTGACAATATGATCTCACTTCTCCAGGTCATGTGAGAGAATGAATTTTCAGAATGGTTGAATGAACACCAATAGAGCTTATCTACAGGATAGTTCCATTAAAGAATGAGGCTTGGAAACGTATTTTGGAAATTCTAAATGCTCAAATGCACTTTGGAGAATTCAACCCCACACTCATTACCTTGACCCTTTCTAGACTACTTATTTTTTATTTAAAGGAAGAACCTTCTGTTGTAGCATCCCAGGGTAGAATGTAGAGAGCTGAACACGAAGAAGGCAGACAATTAACTCATCTCTCTATGGATATCACTTTAGCATCCCCCCTTTTACCCTCCCACCTCGTTCAGCCCTCACCTTGAATCATTTTAGACATTACTACATACTAAAGCATCTCCAGGTTTGGGCAAAGCAAGTAAATACCCTCATTGGCTTATCTCTTCCCCTATCATCATCCATCCACTGTTCTTCTCTCATTGGCTTATGAGATCCATGGTGCATTGATGATCCTTCTCACATTAACTTCATTATGAGTTAGATCTGCTTTATACCTTCACTATTACTTTAAAGAGAGCTTGAAGGTAAAGAGATAATAAACATACATGCAGTTCACATTT
Source organism: Peromyscus leucopus (assembly GCF_004664715.2). NCBI lineage: Eukaryota > Metazoa > Chordata > Mammalia > Rodentia > Cricetidae > Peromyscus > Peromyscus leucopus. The sequence goes on along the minus strand of NC_051079.1, from coordinate 31,355,304 downwards.
TGACAGTAATTTTTTGGGGGGAGGGGTTATCCAAAATCAAGGAGCATCAATAACAACTTAAAGGGTTAAGCCAGACTTTCTTAGAGCATCTGCTTCTTTATCATAGAAATCTTGTTTCAAACTGGAAAAGCCCCGTGTGTGGTGGTGCATGCCTTTAATCCCAGCACTGAGAAGACAGAGGCAGGTGGATCTATGTAAGTTCACACCCAGTCTGATCTACTGAGGGAGTTTCAGGACAGCTAGGGCTACACATTTCTTTTTACTGTCTTATAAGAAGAAAAATTCAAAGTAAAAATCAATCTTCTGGATATGGAGAAATGGCTCAGCAGTAAAGAACACTGGCTGCTCTTTCAAAGGACCTGATTCAATTTCCAGTACCCATGTGGTGACTCATAGCTGTCTGTAAGTCCTGTTCCAAGGAATCCAACCCCTTCTTCTGGCTTCTACAGCAGGCACGAGGCATTCACATGGTGCATGAACATACAAGCAGATAAAACACTCCTACCCATGAAATAAAATAATTTTTAAAGATTTTAAAGCCACCCTCCCCAATAGTTTGAGCCTCTGCTTGCTTTTCCCCACTATTTCATAGAGCCCCCCTGCTTTCAGGGATTAGCAACTCTCTCCATTGCCTTTAAAGCTTGGAATGTTCCATTGATTATACATCTTTTAATTAATAAATTTTTATTGTCCAAAGAAATTGTCTGCATTTTCCTTTTAATAACGTTCCCATGTGTAAATCATGGTATGTGTATAATGTGTATAATTCCTATAGATGGTGCTGTTTGGCATAAGGACATTATCATACAGCTATGTAATATACAATGAACATATCCCCACCCATAGTCCCCTAATCCGCTTTCCCAACACCCTGCCTTGGTTAGCCATGGCTTTTTGTGTTTCCATGAGGAAATATAAGGGAACCATTGCAAGAGTAAGACCAGTAATCCTGGGCTGAAATCTCAGATCTGCTGTACTCTTCATGCAAGAGAGCAATGCAGAGGTTTGATTGCCTCCGTGATAAGCAGAAATATCTCCTTGGATGGTATCTGTGAGTGATAGCAGTAATGTGCCTATGAAGATGTGAGCACAATGCCTTGGCATGCTTGGTAAACTCCCTTCACATGGCAGCCGACGTGATTATGGGGGGGGGGGAGACTTTATGATGCCATGGTCTGCCCTCTCCTCAAATACATATATATACAAATGTGGTGCTTTGTAGACAGATCAAATGCTGTGTGACTCCACAGGCTTTAGAATAGCTCTTTGAATATTCCAGCCCCTTTGCCTTTGTGAAGCCATCAGTATGAAACACTGTTCCAGGCCAACACAAGTATTGTTTGGCCCCAATTGTCAGTCATAACTCCTTGCGACTGTTTGTTTTCCACTTTTCCATTTTAATAATTACCTACTGAAGCAGCTCTGACTAAGCTGTGACATGACAAACCAATGTGTCCCAATTAGGGCACATTATGGGATGGATGCCTTAGCGCTCACTCCTGTGCTCTCCTGTGGTGGACAAGGACTCTATAGTGACTTGTTTGCCTAATGAGGTGGAGTCCAGGAGCCTGGCAGATGGGATTCTTTTGACAAGATTTATTTCAAAGGAGCTAAAAACGTATTTCAAGGAGGCATGAAAATTTGCATATGTCGCTAAGTTTGTAGGAATGGATTTATTTCCTTTCAAGCATATTAGTTAAAGGCTGTTTACAAACAAGGAAAAGGAAAGTTCTAGGCTTTATTTTAAATAAACAGCTTTCACCTTGTGAGCCCTACTATGTACACGGTATAAAAACAAGCCCAAATTGCTGGTGAGACATCGTTTTTAGTTCTTGCCTCCATTGAACAAGCTTGATGGTTTGCCAGGAACCATACAAAGACACTGGGACCTGGTAGTAAATAAGAGGCAAGCATGATTCTCTCCTGACCTTACCATGTACAGTCATTCAGTGAGCACTTGCTGACCACAACAGGAGTAGAGAAAGGGACACAGGGTGTTGATAGAAGCCTTGTAGAGAAGCTGGCGTGGTCTCTATTGGTGAGAATCCTGTGGAAGGATGAAGACTCTGAAGTACAGGACAGATTTCATTATGGGCAAAATAGAAAAGAAAACTCAGGAAAATGCAAAGGCCCTCAGTTGGAGTGAACTCACAGTACTCCGGAGACTGAAGGGAAGATGTATTTTGACACAGGAGATAAAGGCAAGGGAAACAGGACTGAGCATGAAATCCCTTTTCTCGTGATCCACATGTTGCCCTTTTCAGCGTCTCTTTCTTTCATCTATTTACTCATTCTTTGATTCAGTCAACAGAAAAATGCAAAACAATTCATTCAAACCAAGTCCATGTTGGTTCTGTAGCTAGTACCTTGTTAGGTACAGAGCCAACCATGAGTAAGACACAGAGCTGACCCAAGGACTCACAAATGAGATGATACCCAGATGTATAAGCTCACAGCAGAAGAACACCATCCTCCATCAGTGTTTAGAAGCTCAGAATTGTCCAAAAGAAGAGAATGTCAAGAGAAATAAAATACACAAAAATGCCCAACAATCCTGGGAAACTCCCATGGGCTCCTCAAGGCTCCCAGTGTAGACCATGAAACCTTAACTCATGGAAATGAGAATAGAAAAGCACTCAGCAGCTCTTACAGGTCTGTGGCGCTGTCTTACGGTTCCTTGGATTTATCCTTTACAAAGAGTTATGGGACGCGTTTAGGGGTTGTTGGAAGGTAACAGGAGCAGTCAGATTTACACTTTAGGAGATGATGCATGGAAAATGGAAAATGTGCTAAAGGCCCACAAGAGGAAACATGCCAAAAAGTGGCAGCAGCCTGAGCTGAGTTACTGGCTACATGAGTGGACAGTTGTAGACCTTTTCAAAGGGCTGGGTGGGTCTTTGCAACTGTGGATATGAATGGAGAAAGAGCAATGTTAGGAATATTCACTGAGCTTCTGGACTGGACAACTAAGGCAAAGTGGACAGCACCCAAAAGACAGCAAGAGAAATGAATATCTGATTTATTTCTTTCCAAGTAAGCATTGGCTACTTGGAAGGGTTGTCTACACTACAATATACTACTGAGCACCTGTGACCCCAAAACTGATTAACAAATATCATAATTATTTTCTATACAAAATTCCAAAGAAGTAATCAACTGTTGTAAATAGGATAGGAAGCAGTTAGTGACAATGTGATGTTTTTTACAAGATGATTGGTCAAGGCCTTAAGGGACAAATGACGCATTGCTAGGGAATAAATGAAGGGATGAGAGATAGGAAGATGTTGTTGACAGTGAGCACGGTAGTGCAAGGCTCAAAGTTCTTCAAGAAACTGGAAATTGTCCTCTAGTTCTTGAGCATAAGACTTGGGAGGAGGTGGCATAAAAAGTCAGAGGTTCTGGGAAGGAGATTGATTACAGAGGCTCACAAGACACACCCAGGAGCCTTACAACTTCCAGGCCTGCAACTGGTGGTATTTCTCTGTAGAAAGTAAATAGAATCAAGTTATTACAGGGAATTCCAACTTAGAAAAAGCTGAACTAACTTCCTCATGACAGGAGTTCTATCTTTTGACATGCATTGGAAACCTCCAGCAGAAGAGGTTGCATCACACTATCCTGGTTGTTGTTTGTTTTGTTTTGTTTTCTGTCAGCCTGACATAGGCTTGTGTCATCTGAGAAGAAGGAACCTCCACTGAGAAAATGTCTCCACCAGATTGTTCTGTGGATAAGTCGGTAGAGCATCATCTTGATTGATGATTGATGCGCAAAGGCCCAGACCACCTTGGCTACTGCCACCTCTGGGAAGATTGTCATGTGGCGTATAAGAAATCAAACTGAGCAAGCCCTGGAAAGCATACCAGTAAGCAGGGAGCTTCTGCTGCCTCTGCTTCTGTTCCCATGTCCAGGTTCCTGCCTTGGGTTTCTGTGCTGACTTTCCTCCATGATGGAGCATGACCTGGAAGTATAAGATGGAATAAACCCTTTCCTCTCTAAGTTGTTTCTGATCACGGTGTTTTTTCACAGCAAGAGAAAGCTTAACTAAGATCATGTGGGTGGTTGCTTTGTGTTGTATGGTTTAGGGTTCAAATTTTGTACCTCTTCCTATACAAAGACACTGATAATGGTGTGTCTTTGGGTTTAGGAAACTGTTACAGGCAATGTTTCAAATTAGAGTGACAGAAAACCAGATCTGTAATTTGGAAAGATAATGCTAATTTAGCGAAGAGAGTGAACTGGGATTCATAAAGATAGACTCCAGAACCAGAAGAAGTTAAATAAAAGAACAAGAAAACAGATTCACATAAGCCAAAGCTAATTAGGAGACTGTCATGGGAATAGACATGTCTGCATGTGCATGTTTGTGTTGGACAGGGGCTGTTAAAGTCTCTCTCTCTCTCTCCTGTGTGTGTGTGTGTGTGTGTGTGTGTGTGTGTGTGTGTGTGAGAGAGAGAGAGAGAGAGAGAGAGAGAGCATGTATGTTAGTGAGCATTCAGTAAGTCCTAGTTGCAGCCTGCAAAAGCGAAGGAAACTTTATTGAGAGTAATTTTTTTTCAAGCTTTGTGTCAATGTGGGACATGAGTGTTTCAAGCTCCTCCTGTATTTGTGAAGCCTGGTGATTCTCCTGCCAATTTTATGAGAGTTTTCCAATCGGCTGCTCACTGGCTCAGTACAGAGAAAGAAGGAGCATTGCCTGTATTCATTGCAGGTAGAAAGCAGGCCTGACCCTTGCCCGTTGAATTTTGAGTCTGGGCTCTTCAGTCTATCGTGTTTTCTCTAAGCTGGAGCTGAGCCGGGATTTGAAGAATAAGATTTATGTAGGTTTTCTTAGAGCAGTAGAAACGTTTAAACTAGAAGGAAAAGTACACGAGAGCACACAAAGACAGGGATAGGAGCGGTTTAGCCAGCAGTCAGGACAGTGTCATTGTGCCAAAGACAGTAATCTCTCTCTGAGTTCTCCGGTCCTTCAAGGCACGGCCAGCTCCATGGTCTACAGCACATGCAGTCACACGAGTCCTTCACACACACAGACATGTCTCATGCTTGGCGTCACACTCTGCTATTGCTGTCTTGAAATCCCTGATGCTCTGTGAACAAAGAACCTTGGGATTTTATTTTATAGTGGCTCCTGCATATTTGTTATGCAGCCATCTCAGAGCCTGGGACTGGTATTTTGTGCATTCATTTTACCTGCTGATGCTATCCTCGCTTGGGTCAATGCCTCTAAATCTTTGCACGGTGGAGAGTCCATCACCTGAACATACACTTGAAACAGTAGTTCCCAATCAAGGTGGGAGCTCCTTGCCAGTGTCTTAAAAGGCTAGTGCTAAGTACCTAGCAAGCAAATGATGCATGTCTAGTGGTGGGTGAAGATATGCCTCCACCACAAGCCCACTCACATGATCAACTTCACATTGCTTTGTCCTGAAGCTATGGCTTTGAGCAAACTTGGGAAAAATAAAAACAAGAATAATAAGACAATTCAAGGAGGAGAACTGGACAAGTGAATGAACCCAGCATCCATGTCCGCAGTGACAGGGCACAGAGCAATCACAGTTCCCAACATATGATACGATACGGTGCCAAGTGCTCAGTGTTGCTGGATGTATTACAGGCCATGTGCTGTTTTAGACTGTGCGTGCACTCTGTGATGTGACTACTGCTAACAATGTTGCAAACAACATTAAAAGACAACATGATGAGGACCTCACTCACAGTTATGCTGCTAGAAAACATCAGAGCCAACATCTGAACTCAGAAACACGCTGGCTCTCAAAAGCCATGCCTTTAGGTTTGCCTGTGATATCTCACCTGTCTTTGGAAAGGCTCAGATGTAGCCATGTGGCATTACCAGTGTGGTCTGTGTGATAGCCCCTTTTGCTTCTCCCGTTGAGGTGCACATGGGGGCCAGCAGGCAGCATGCTTCCAAACCTGCATTCACCTGCACACCTTCCTCTGGCCTTGCAGGCATTTCTGTTGTTCTTCTCTACCGTGAACAACAGACCTAATGAGTCAGCATTTGGAAGCAGTAAGCACTCAAGCTCTGCCACCCCGGGTCCCACCACCACACACACCTAGGGAAGGAGTCTAAATCTTCCATTTGATTCCCAAAAAGGTCTCTGATCCCCAAACGTTCAAGTTGTTGCTCAAAGCCTAAGCTACTTTTTAGATGTAAATTCGTACTCTTTCGTCTTTATCTTCTGTTCAGTCCTTGTGGCTCCCTCAGATGCCAAATGGAAATTACAGGGTCTCTATTTGAGGTATGTTTAATATGATTATTTTCCTTCTGCATTTATTCCATAAATATTTATTGAGTTTAAAAATATACACAACCTTGCTTACAAGTTCAAGGACCACATAACTCGTGAATTCCGCCTGTCTGTGACTTGCCACACCAGTGTCCTCACGGCTGGGACAGCAACCTGGCTTGTGTAACACCTTGAACTCTTTGCCATGTTTCCGACATGCTGGGTAGAATTTGTGATGTGTTCCATCCTATGGCCTCTAAAGTTGCCTGTGATCTGCAGTTTTCTGCTTAAGGTGCAGAAAATAACAGACTGTGGAGGTGTGGGAGGCAGCGTTTGGGGTCAGTTCCCAGTAAACAGAAAGATTTCCTGTTGAGACCTCTCTGTCTGTGGATCAGGGAGACTGATACTTCTCTTCTACAGTTCCCTCATGGTCCAGAACAGGGCAGAAGGGCAGGCAAGACAAACCAATTATTTTGTAGTTTTGTTTAAGACTGGATCTACTGACTTGGGGGGGGGAGGGTTGATTTTTTTACATTTAATTAAAATATAATTGCAGTATTTTCCCCTTTCCTTCCTCCAATTCTTCCCTTGCCTCTTCTCCCTCCCTCCCCCTGCTCAAATGCATGGGCTCTATTTCTTAATTGTTGTGATACACACACACACACACACACACACTGCACTTGTAAATATATAGATACTACCTGCTCCGTTCATATAATGTTACTGCTATGTTTATGATTTCAGGGATAATAAAAATGTGGTACATATACACTTTGGAATACTTGTCAGCTATAAAATAAAATAATATTTGTAGGTAAATGAATAGAACCCACTAACTTTTGAAAAAGTGGTAATGTCTCCATCTGACCAATCTCAGTGTTCTGAGCTACCGAATGGAACTTCAATAGCTTTTATTAATCATCTTAAGGAAAAAGATGTGTATTCCCAAATGGAAGTTGTTGAGCATCCTGTGAGTAGAGCATGGAAGCCAGGCTAACAGGGGTTTTACTTGCATCCCAGATACTAAATGACAAGGCAATCTGGCTAAGTCTCTACCCTTCTCTATGGTTCAGTTTCATTATCAAAAAAAAAAAAAAAAAAAAAAAATGATGATGGGTCAGACCTAATTATCTGTAAGTCCACCTTTCAACTTGAACTTTGTCAAAAGACTATTTCCCACTACTGAGAATTAGGTGAGCTGTAAAATTTGAAAGCACTGTCCTCAAGATTACCCTAATTCCTGGCACCCACCACAAACAGGAGGTCCCGAATTAACCCCAATTTCAATGCTTTGTCAGGAGAATTAGCAAATCTCTCTGAATGCTGTCATACACACGGTTACAGCTCATTATAGGGGAAAGTGCACATTAAGATCAACCAAGGAAGAATTGTATTGAGCAAGATCTGGAAGTGTCTCGGGCAAAACTCCCCTTGTTTTCAGTGTGTGTATCCCCCTCCTGTTACCGCTATGACAACCTGCATAGGGTATGACCCGCCACCAGAGCTTTTCTAAACCTGGTGGTCAGGCTTGCCATGGAGCACCATTGCACAGGCCCCATAACCACAACTAAGGTATTAATGATTGTCACAGAACTGGACTCCATAATCAAGTGAACAGAAGAAAACCATGTGACCCAAAGCTCCTAGCCCAAATCAAGTAGTCACTCTGCTGTAGCCAGTTCTACCCTAAGGTGTCCTGTGACTGTCCCCCAAACTAAAACACATGTTATTGACATGTGTAACAGCTTACCATGACCACATGGCAACTCTTACAAAAGAAAACATTCAATTGGGGCTGGCTTGCAGTTTCAGAGCTTTAGTCCATTATCATCATGGCAGGAATCATGGCAGCATGCAGGCAGATATGGTGCTGGAGAAGGAGCTGAGAGTCCTATAATCTTGATCCACAGGTAGCAGGAAAAGAATTGGGTGCCACTGAGCCTGGACATAAGCATCTGAAACTTCAGAGCCTTCCTTTACAGTGACACACTTCCTCTAACAAGGCCAAACCTACTCCAACAAGAGCACACCTCCTAATAGTACCACTTCCTATGAGCCAAGCATTCAAACACATGAGTGTGTCAGGGCCATTTCTATTCAAACCACCAGAGTATTCATTCTTTAAAAAAACACACTGTTGGATGTATTAGAAGGTTGGAATGTTGTTCAATTGTCATTGGAGTTTATTTGCCTATCATAACCATTGCCCAGGGCTAGATCCCCAGGACTACATAAACCAGGCATGGTAGGAAATGACTGTTATCCCAGCACCGAGGAAGTGGGGCTGGAGCATCAGAAAGCCAGGGTACTTCAACTATATAGTGAGTTTGAGGCTAGCCTGAGCTACATGAGACCTGTACTCAAAAGATAAAGCAAAAGACACCTTAGAGCAGTGGTTCCCAACCTTCCTAATACTACAACCCTTTAATACAGTTCTCTTGTTGTGTTGACTCCCAACCATATTATTATCTCATTGCTACTTCATACCTGTAATTTTGCTACTGTTATGAATGTAAATATCTAATGTACAGAATATCTGATATGTGACTCTCAAAGGGATAGATACCCACAGGTTGAGAAACACTGCTTAGAGTAACTAACAGTATCATCACTGTTCGGGTGCTAAGTATAGGGAATAAGGAATTCCTGACTCCCTAAAAACCACACTTTCCTTGTGTAGTAACCAAAGACAAACGTGTATACTTAACGATCACACCACAGGGATAGAGTTGGTGGAGAATGGGGTATGGCTTTATTTATACAGAAGAAAATGCCCCAGAAAGGTTGATTCCACAAAGAATGCTGAGTTATGCTAGTGCCTGATGATGGACTTGAGATCAGAGAGTAAATCAGATCCAAAGATTCTGCAGTACGAGGGTTATCCCTGTGATACTCAGTGAATAATTAGGATGGATGTCCCTGTTTCAGTGTGGGAGTTGGAAGTATTTGGTGGTCCTACATGGAGGAAGGAAAAAATAGAACCATAGCCAGAGCCAAATCCTTTTAACATCTCAAAAAGCTTTTGGTGTGAGCACATAGGAACCCATGAAAGGCTTTGGGCAGAAAAGTGACATGGAGTGATTTCCATTCTAAAGGACTGATTTTCCTGCAGTGTATAAACTATGGGAAAGGACATGAACCTTAGCTTTTAACAGGCTCAGCAGTGAAGCTCTTGTATCTCAGAAGCCATATCAGGTGGCTCACACATAATGTCCTGTAACTCCAGCTCAAGGGGTTCCGATGCCTTCTTCTGACCTCTATGAGCACTGCACTTATGTGCACAAACCAAGAGAGAGAGAGAGAGAGAGAGAGAGAGAGAGAGAGAGAGAGAGAGAGAGAGAGAGAGAGAGAGAAGAACTAAAATCTTAATAAACACCGTGATGGTGGAGGGTGGAGTAAGCTGCTTCAGGAGGACCTGGAGAGTGGCTTGTGCTGAAATACACTTGGTAACTAGAGCAGCATGGGCAGCATGGCATAGCAGCTGGGATGGTGAGAATTGGTCAATTACAAATACATGTTGAAGTTAGAGCTGGCAGATTTGATGGGAAGCATGTGGGGAAGAGAGGAATTCAGTGACAGGAAGTGAAGCTGGCATGGCAGGCCCCACTAAGGATGGAAATGTCTCATAGGCACCCAGGGAAATGTCTGCCCAGCAAGCTGCTAAGATTCTTTAGGCAAGAGGTCCATGTTCCAGGTTCAAATCTGGAGCTACATAGTCTTGTGGATGCTAACGGAGCGAGGGAAGGACTTGGGATAGTGAAGTCCAGTGTAGCTGAAAGTTTTCTCTGTTCCTGCCTACCCTCCTCCTCCCCCCCCCCCCAGTACAGACAAATCTCTCTCACCCACAGTCCTGCAGCTGCTTGAACCCAATTAAACATGCAGAGACTTACGTTATTTATAAACTGTATGGTCTATTGCAGGCCTCTTGCCAGCTAGCTCTTATGTCTTAAATTAACCCATTTCTATTAATCTATGCATTGCCACGTGGCTTTGTGGCTTCCTGGTACTTTTACATCTTGCTTCTCCTAGAGGTGGCTTCCAGCTTCTCCCCAGACTCTGCCTTTCTCTCTCCTTGGATTTCCTGCCTGCCTCTAAGCTGCCTTGCCATAGGCCAAAGCAGATTATTTATTAACCAATGAGAGCAGCACACATTCACAGCATACAGAATGACATCCCCCAGTGGTCTAGGACTCTGACCTCTACACGTCAAAGGGGTGAGGAAGAACCAGCAAATGAGTCTCAGAGCTAACATTCAGGCAACTCAGAAGAACAGTGGGCAGGAATGAGCAGGGAAACTACCCTGGAAAGGAGGGTGTGCTCCTCCATACTTAAACCCCTCCCACACTTGTCTCAAAGGCAATGAAGCACCAAATTCTAGGTGTCATAAGAGATCCTTCCATTGGTCATGTGGCTACAAATTCTGCTCTCCAATCTAATCTTCAAAAGCACTGACTGTTCTCATGTATCAGAAAGTATGCCTACACTGTAACAGATTCTAGATAAACAACCGTAAAAAATCTTTTCTGGGCCAACATCTGCCTGGTTGGCTCTGTTTCCCAGCTGAAACTGAAGCCACAGGTGTTCAGCCAAACAGTTGGCCTATTAGAGGGGTAACTGCCAGAGAATGAATATGGGTTATGGTATGCCATGTAGGTGCTTTTGCAGTTCTTGTCTTTTGTTACTCTGTCCATTCAGTTTGGCAGTTCTAGAAAGAAAGAAAATTGCATCTAAATTGTCTATTCTGTATAACCTGTATGTAGATATTTATGACCATATATATTTTCACATTTTGTTTGTATGACTTAAAATAGTTTTGAGGGTCATCAAATTCTAATTCCAATCCTTAGTAGAATAACTGTTTCTGAGAGAATATGTTCAAAATGCTGTTTTTGTGAATGGAATGACGTTTTGGGAATGTGTTCAAATGCTGTTTTTGTGAATGGAATAATGTTTTGGGAATGGTTCCTCTGCACCCCTGCTGTTCAGTTGGGGGAACCCCGGCATATCTGGTTACTTAACCCTAGAACTACAGCCAATTTTGAGACATTTCTAAGTATAAACCAGTTTTCAAAGATTGATACAAAAGAAAGGTAACTTTGTAGTTAATCAATCATTTTATATTGATTGCATGTTGAAATTATGTGTTTTGGAATGTTGTATTAAAATAATTTTATTTTCATAAAACTAAACATCTAAAACAATTATTAAAATGAATGCCTTCTGCTTTTCTTAACTTTTCAATGTGGCAGCTGCTAAATTAATAACAAATGTTTGTGTCACTTTTCTGAGGCTCAGTGCATTGTATACACACATTGTATTTCGTATCAGTTTCTTCTGACTTCCCTGAATAAAGAACAATCTGATTTCTCTAACACAAGACTTTGGCCTACAAAATACTTCATGTAATTAATCTAGTTTTTATTTTCTCTTACTAAAAAATAAAAAATAAATAAAAAAGATACATTCTAAGGGTTTTTTGTTTTGTTTTGTTGTTGTTTGTTTGTTTTTGACAAAAATACCAGGGCAAGAAGCTTGTACAGACTCCTCATAAAAAAAAGTCATGTTTGCTTTTTTTAACCTAAAACTGGGTGCATGCAGCTTGCTTTGCTCTCTGCCATTTTCTTGGCAGAACATTCACAACTGCCGTTGCCATCAGATGTTGTACTAAGTCCGAAGGACATGACACACTCGATAGCAGTGTCAGCAGAGATGATGGCAATGGCTTGTCATTCATCTTTTAGGGACAGCTCTATTGAGATGTACCTTACGCATCATAAAACCTAGTGTTTGAAAGCACATTTCCACTACCCTAAAAGGAACTCCTGAACCCAGTAGCAGATCCTGCATCCCACCCACAGCCCCTGACAATCACTAGTCTACTTTCTGCCTACAAATCTGCCTAATAACATTTCAAAAGTAATAGATCTGTTTGTTTGGCTTCTTTCAACAGAAGAAATTTTGTTAAGTTTCATCTTTGACATAGCATGTATCAGTACTTCGCTGCTTTTTATTGCTAAGGACTATTTCAGTGTGTGTGTGTGTGTGTGTGTGTGTGTGTGTGTGTGTGTGTGTGTCCATCACTCGATGGACATTTGTGTTGTGTCAATTTTGGGGTTATTTTGAATAATGTAGTTGTGGACATTCATGTGCAAGCTTTTTTTGTGCTTTCCATTCTTCTGAGTATGTATAGGTGGTGTGGCAATTGCTGTGACAGGTAACAGGTAACACTTTGAGTAACTGTGACATTGTATGGCTACACTCTGCAGTCCCACAGTCATAAGGATTTTATCACATCCTCACTAGCCCAACAGTTGTGATGTTCAGTTGACAGAACATTCACCCCAGTGAGGTACAAATCAGAATCTAGAGGCAGGTGGTCTAGAAAAGACACCGAGGCAATCCCATTGTGACCCTCCCCTACTCACCTCCAAGCATAATGGTTAAGTACATGGGTTTCAAAGACCGACCATGGCTGAGCTGGACTCCCATTCCTTTGATGGGTAGCTCATTTAACTCTGCTATCTTCAGTAAAATGGAGATGATTATAGAGCTTACTTCAGGAGCTGTAGATAGAATTCAATGAGATGGGGAAATAAACCCCTTAACATAGAGTTTGTGGATGATTAAGTTGTTCCCTACTCCTCAAACAAGACTCTGAGAAATAACTTCATGTCTAAGTTTTTTTTTTTTTTAACCAAACCTTATTTTCTAAGAATAACTGCTATAAAGTAATATTTTGGGGACATTTTTTAGATATACAAGTTGTTATCCAATATATATATCCTTCCTTATAAATTAAACTAAAGCTTTGCTTTGAGTGTGGTAATCAGGTGCTAGACAGTCCCCCCGGAGAGTTGCTTAACTGGTTTTGGAGATCCTCACTTGCACTTAACAAATATGATGCAAATTAAAACTACCCTGTGCAAGCCAGCCAGTTTTAACCCCAGAACCACTGATTGAGAACAGTTTAAGATGTTTTCTTTCTAGCCCTCAGATCTGGGCTTGAGATTTTGTGTCTTCGCTCTGATTCCATCAGTACCACAGACAAGAAGAGGAACTGATGCTGAATGTTTTTGTAGACATTTTTGTTTCACACCTAGGCTTATCAAGACAAGGGTGAAGTAACTATGGAGCCTGGACTGTAGAAAAGAAAGATTCCTGGAGGGTGAGCATAACCAGCATCCCTTACATTGTCAGATATAAGAGCCTTCCAGATGCAATCACTCAGGGTCTACTATGACAATTTCATAACACACTTGAAAGGAATCAAAGGACTCATCAGATTTCTTCCAATAAATATCAGACATCTTTGTGTTAAAAGTAACCATTTAAGAGTTGTTTAATATTATCACAGAAGTTCCTTGATAATGGGCTGCTCTGGAACTCACTCAGTTTGGGAGTATAGTGTTGAGAAATTAGAGGGAACTTGGAATAGATAACCAGTAGGCGCAAAGATACCTCAGCAAGGGATGGATGCAAACGGGTGGGTACAGAGCGATACAACAAAGATATCTTAGCAAGTGGTGAGTTTCTATTGACCTGACGGTAAATGTTTAAAGACTGGCTCTTATATTTAAAATAACAACTTTAAATTTTTGTTTTGTTTTGTTTTTTGTTTTTGTTTTGTTTTGTTTTCGAGACAGGGTTTCTCTGTGTAGCTTTGCGCCTTTCCTGGAACTCACTCTTTAGCCCAGGTTGGCCTTGAACTCACAGATATCCGCCTGCCTCTGCCTCCAGAGTGCTGGGATTAAAGGTGTGTGCTCCGCCCGCCGCCACCGCCACCCGCCACCACCAGCAGCAGCAGCAGCAATAACAACTTTAATAACACATTTAAAAGTAACAACTTGATTTATAAAGTTGTTATAAGAAACTTACTATTTCTTTGATACAATTATCTTCTCACGCCTATTTCAGATTTTATATTGCCATCATAATGTCACTCAAAGCGCAGCTGGACAGACATGTGCATCCTACACATCTTGGCCCACAGTAGTCCCTAATCTAAAGTCTATATACATCACTGGGAGGGCAAAAGGCTTTTGTAACAAGTCTTTTTCTTTCCCACCAGTCAGCTCCCAAATAATAACATGGAAACTTCTTATTAATTACAAAAGCTCAGCCTATCCCTTAGGCTTGTTCCTAACTAGTTCTTATAACTTAAATTAACTCTATGCCCTATCATGTGGCATTACCTCTCTTCCATCTTGCACCTCTGTTTCCTCTCCATATCTCCTGATGTCTCCCATTTCTTGATTCCTTCTTCTCTTCCTTCCTCTCCCTGGAAGTCATATCTCTATCTTCTGCCTAGCTATTGACCATTCAACTCCTTATTAAACCAGTCACAACAATATATCTTTACACAGTGTACAAATATCCCACAACAGGCTTTATTTTTTTTTCCTAAGTTAAATGCCATGTGAAAGAATCGGTCATATGGATTTACATGCTATAGCATGCACAAGAAGGAATTACAAACTTGCTTGAAATTCAAGTGGCCAGTCTCTGGGCAGCCAGCACATAAACCACCTCAGAAAGTGGGGTGAACATTGGATAACTAGAGTTCCAGGAAAGGAAGTCTATGGGATTTCTCCATTGAGGAAGGGTGGCTAAATCTGTAGCCATGGTGAGCACTAAGAAGAAAGAGTCCTCTTTCCACACATTTGTATCATCATCGTAGCTTATAGGCGTCTTTTGCAAGATGCTAAAATATCATCTATATTGTTTCTAGTTGTTCATTAAGACAGCCAGAGGTTTTAAAACTCAGGTTTCTAAGTCACATGTGTTCACGTGGAAGACTGACTCGTAGTATGACTCTGTAGCTCTCTGCAGACAGAGGTCTCCACAAAGTTCTGCTGATAGAAAACCATCATTCATTTGGAGAGATCTAGCTCTAGGCCAGGCCTGGAGCAAGCACTTTCCCTACATTGTCTCTGAAGCCACCCAACAACCCTGTGAAGTGACTGCTTTGTAAACAGGGGCTCCAAGATGTTAAATTACTTGCCAAAGCTCGAGGAATTCATAAATGCCTGAGCTAGCTTGTGAAGTAGGACTGCCTGTCACCTGAAGACTACATTGGGACTCTAGACTGGAACGGATCAAGGGTTTTAATAAAATAAAAAATAAAAATAATAAAATGTGCTAATTGCCTAGTTTGAGCTCAAAGGTATGTGTCAGAAGCACTAGCCTACCTAGGCAAGCAGGAAGAGTTGTATTTGGAGAGTGGGCCAAGGACAAGGGTGAGAAAAAATGAATGTACCCACATGCTGCCATGCTGAATGGGGTAATGTAAGAGTGCAGTATATTTGTAATTGGCTCTTTCTGTGTAGACACAAGGCTGAATTATGTCAGCTATTCAGAGTACTCTTTGCAACCCCCTTTGGAGCTTGTGGCCCTCTCCTTAAACTATAAACTGGACACTAAGGTCCATGATGACAGAGACCAGCTAACCATCTCACAAACTGAGGTTTGGAATCTCCATCCTGTGTCAGTGTCTGGCACACACATTTGTTGGAAATCAGTGGTGGGTAATGATGGTGAAATAAAATGAAACCTCTAAGGAATAGCAGTGTTTTCTTTCCAGATATTATTTTATTTAATCTTCACAGTGGTTTTATGAAATTGATGCCATTTTTATCCCTAAAGTATAGGTAAGAAAATCTATGGTCCAGTGAGACTTTGTAACCTGCTTGAGGACACAATAATATAATAATAGGTAGATGAAAATAAGCTTTACCTGATGTTGCAGCTTGATACTTGATGTTATGTTATGGCCTGTCTATTTAAACTTTTTATTACATTGTGTGTGTGTGTGTGTGTGTGTGTGTGTGTGTGTGTGTGTGTGTGTGTAAATGTGAAGGTCAAACGACAAGTTGCAGGAGTCAGTTTTCTCCTCCTATTATGTGGGTCCTGGAGATCAAATTCAGATTATCAGGCTTGGCTGTGGGCACCTTTATCTGCAGAACTATCTTCCCAGCCCCTTTTGAAAGGCATAGCCCATGCTGACCTTGAACTTATGATCCTTCTGATTTTAGCTACCACACTGGCTCGATTATAGTAGGTGTACAATTTCAAAGCTCACACTCTTCTGTGAAGAAACAAACATTGTTTCTTATTGTCTGTATTCCCAATATTTAGACCAATACCAGCACATATCAAATGTTTAGTAATTATTAGCATATATACATGTAGAATTCAATGGGAACAATTATCCCCATAGCAGTAGGAGTTGTAAGCTAGAAACCTGCAGGCTCACAATAGATCGTTTTTGCATGATGTTTTATCATGGATAGGGGAATGAAAGACTTAATACCACTAACTAGATTCAATAATTTACTTATATAATCAATATGTATTATAATTCAATAAATATAAGCAAGCATCTGCTAAGTGGCAGGCACCTGATGTTGGAGACATGGTAAAATATTTGATGATGATGGTGATGATGATGATGAGTGATGGTGATGATAAGCAAATACTGGAAAATAAAATGTCATGAAAAGGACAAAATGAGCATGGAAACAAAAATAGTAGAGGTCTATGGTGTGATCTCAGTAACTAGAAACAGTCTTTTAGAACTTTGAAGTCTACGTAATGGGTGGAAATGGAAATCCTTGTCATTTGCCTTCTTAAGACTTGTGTCTTTTGTATTGTTGAGTGAATTGAATGCCGGCAGAATATTGCAGTACATACCAAAGGGAAAACTGAGTAGACTCAGAGGCTGGAGAAAGGTTGCATTTCTTATGGGGTACTATGGAAAATTTCTCACACCCAGTCTGGCCAATAAGCCTGGGCCCCACTTGATCCACCATGTATCTCTATTCCTACCTGGCACTGTTCTAAAGAGACAAGGGAGTGGGGTTCCCCAGAGATGCTAAACTCTGCTGTCACAGTCTAAGACAATCTCAAATGAAGGTGAGACATCTCCGCACCTCGATGCACTGAGAGACGAACCCATCTTTTTCCTTCTGTTCCTTCCTTGCCTTATGCCAATCTCCAAGAGAAGCAGAAAGGTGTGACTATGGGACCCTGCAGCCTTGGTGAGGCTCCCAGCTCGACATGGAAGATGCCACCAAGACAACCCATGCTGAAGCAGATAGAACCAACTTGTTACCAATTCTCATCTGCTACTTAAATTTCACTGTGGCTCTTGAACAAATAGCCAATCAAGGGTATAGGATTTAACAACCACCTGAAAATAAAATAGAATCTACTGGAAGCTCACCTATCACTTCCTAATCATAGGGAAACATTTCTGCTCCCCTTACCCTCAAGAGATGCAGTTCCTTTCTGGATGTAGAAACAATACCATTTTCCACCCACCAGAAACATCTTTTTTTTTTTTTCTTAAAAACCTAGTGGCAATTCCCAACCTCAGTTAAGGACTTGTTTTTCCATTTTTTTTTTTAACTTCAAATACTTTCTAAATTGTGTTAGCCCAAGCATTCATTGTATGTATATAATTAACTCACGGGTCCCTCGGGGCCCATCTGGCTAAACTCGTGGAGCTTAACTGAGCAAGACATTTGCTGATGTCTCTCCCATAGAAGTGCACACTACTTCATGAGGAAAGCAGGGGGAAGTTCTTTTCCAAATTGCTCTTCTAGTATGTTTGGATGGCTCTGTTAAATTATTTTGTTTGTTTCATAACAGTAACGATCTCATTTTCTTTCAAATGTGGAATTTGCCATTTGGGGGAAATGCGGGCTTGGGAGTGGATCCTGCCTTTGCTCTGAGTTGAAGTGAGAAGATGGGACTCTTTCTGTGCCCTTGGATCCTTTAAGTTCTGTCCGGATAGCAGTGGCTTTCCTTGGCCGCGGTCTCCGTTCTGCGTTCACGGACCTATTATGCTGAGGGCACACAGAAGGCATTCTGAAGAAGCACACCTGAACAGAGAAGCTCCCCCGTGTCTGTCCAAAAGAAAACACAAAGGGCTACGGAGAGTGCACTTCTTCAGACTGAATAGATTGACCCATAACTCAGCCCTGTGTTGTGTAGACTGTCTCTCTGCCTGTGAAGACACTGATGCATTTCTGAACACCAGCGTCTCACAGATAGACGTTAGAGCACTTGGAAAGGAATCGGGCATGATGGCGGTCTCAAAGTTCTGGCCCCTGCTCTGCTTTCTAGTCCTAGCATGGAGGGCTAACCTTTGAATAAGCTCCTTTTCCAGCTTTCTCCAGCTTTGAAGCTCCAGGCCTCGCCCTTGAACTTCAGTAAGGGGCAGTCTACATCATATCCGGTTAGCAAAAGGGACCTAGATGTGGACTTCTACCCAAAGGAAGTTACTTCTAAATGCTATCCTGAATGAAGTGCAGGCAGGTGTCCGGAGCAAAGCAGTCAGCTGAGGGACTCCTGAACACAAGCCCTGTGCCGCCCTTGGCTGCATGGCACCAGAGGGAAGAGATTAGAATAGCGCGTCCACGCCTTTTTTTTTTTTTTTTTTTTTTTTTTTTTTTTTCCGGTGAACCTGCAAGCTAGACACTCGCGCTGTCCAGGTGTCCTTGGCTGCTGCTTGCACTCCTCTGCAACAGAGAGCAGCCAGCAGCCTCTGCCTGGACTCCCACTGCTGCTGGGGAAGAGTCCTGGGGCTGCTGACGCGGTTGGGAGGAGCCTCGCCTTTAATGCACCAGCCGCCTCCAGCCTCCTGCAGCAGGAGCAGCAGCACCACCAGCAGCAGCTGCTGAGTGCGCGCCTGTGGGTGTGAGGGTGAGTGCGCTGGCGCTGGCCACAGCGCCCAGCCTAGCTCCCCGCCAGCTTTCCTAGCCCCCGCCTGCGGGAGCCGCCCTCCCGTGGGACCAGCACCCTCATCTCCGCAAGGCAAGCCTGAATCCTGCCCCTGCCATCTCGCCACTGCAGTGTGGGTCCGGAAAGGCACCATTTTGTCGCGGCTGCCCGCTCTCCCAAGGGGAGGAGGGCTCTCCTTTTTTGCATTTTGGAGCCGCTGCCTACCAAAGGAACCTGTTGGGCATCTCCCCAGCCCCGCTTGGGAGCGCCTCCTGGGCGGTTGGGCAGGACCAGACCCCTCGTGGGGAACACAGTGCTTCCTGGTACCCGGAGGCAGAGGAGGCAAGCACAGCATCCTCGCTGGGAATTGGAGCTGAAGTGAGCACACCGTGCGGGAGGAGCCACCGCAGCCTCGGAGAACGGAGTGGAGGAGGTGACAGCTCCATTGCCGGGTTTTTATTTTCTTCTCTCTCCGCCTCCCCGTCTCCTCCTCAGGCTCGGACCATGGTGCAGTCCCACTGGCTCCCCTGCCCCCCTCTCCTGTGAGACTGGCTGCGGGGTGGGATCATGGATACTTGTCTGCCGGCTTCTGGTTCCCACGCAAGTAAGCCTGCTGTCAATGGAGGAGGACATTGATACCCGCAAAATCAACAACAGTTTCCTGCGCGATCACAGCTATGCGACCGAAGGTAATGCCAGCTCGACCGCATTCCGCCGCTGGGGTCGGGTGCAAGTTGTGGATAGCTGTGCTTCACCAGCTGCCAGGCGCCTAGTGGCGGAGACTCTCGGGGCTCTGGGGCTGGGGCGGGGGGCTCAGACGAGGCTCACACCCGAACTGCCTCGGGGTATGGCACAGCCATCCAGGCTCTGTGACTCGAGCCCCAGTTCAGCAGCAGGTGGACCAGGAGCCCCTGGGAGTTAAAATGGCCTTTGGGGATTAGGCTTTTCAGGGCGCGGCTCCCAGGCAGACAGATGATCCCAAGGAAGCAGATGACCCCTTCTTGCCCCAAGACGCTTACAAGAGTCTTGGACTGAAAGGAGCAGGGAGGGGCCCAGTGAGACCTTGGTCTATCCCTCTCTGGGTATGGTAATGCTAAGGCTCTTTGGTGGCTGCAGGGAGGGCAAGGCATCATTTCTTGCCCATTCATCTCTCTGACTCTCTGGTTTACCTGCTCAGACAATCAAACCCCCACTAAAGGCCCTTTTGCGAAAGTGGGGGATCCCTCTCCCCCTTGAAAGTACGTTAGCCAGAAATTTTTAAAAGGTATCTGGAGAATCATGTTCCGTGGCGAGCGTACGAGGCTGACACGTGGGGCGAGCAACGGGATCCATCCGTGGGGCCTTTAAAAAAAAAAATCACCATTATGAATTCTGCAGCAGTACTTTCTGCTGAATCAACAGCCAGCAGAAAGCAGGAGGGTTCAGCAGGCTGAGCTTTGGCAAGAGGTGAAATTCTCTCTCTCTCTCTCTCTCTCTCTCTCTCTCTCTCTCTCTCTCTCTCTCTCTCTCTCTCTCTCTCTCCAGCATAAGCTCTGGGAAGGCCTTCAGGGAAAGTCAGCAGGTGGATTGTATCCTGCCTTTTGTGTAGGAGGCATTTAAGTTTCCTTTGGATGACACAAGTCTCGCATTTGAGCTTCATTTTCTACCTGTGGGTCTTGGTTCGGCAAGTAATACGAAAGTGTTGCATTGTCCTGTGGTAATATCCCACGTGAGAAAAATGTGTGTGAAGGTGCTTAGGGAAAACGTTGCAAGGCATATTAGCCTGTGATTCTTCTAGAATGCTTTAAAAAAAATCTCTGTAATTTTACTCACATCAGAAGAATGCCAGAGAAATGCAATGGGTCAAGTAAGAGTGCCAGCTCCGAGGGACATAAAAAGACACATAAATATGGGGAAGGGGTAATGGTGGTACCCTCTGCAAACGTCTCTGGAAGTTGTAGACAGAAGAATTCCAAGTGCTATTGAAAACGCTTTCTCCATTCATCACCATGTCTGGGGACCATCAAGCCCAACACGTCTATGGGACGAGATGCACTGCAAGCCCTGAAATATTAGAGATGACTTTTAAGATGGACCACCTATCCCTGCCCCATAATGAATCTCATTCTTGCTGATTTAAAAAAAAAAAAAACAAAACATTTCCACAGCAGCAGTGTGATTTAAAGTCTTTGTGCTTTGTGACTGAGTGTGACCAGGTAGCACATGCCATCCACAAGAGAAGTCAGCCTTGAGCCTGATAGCTGGGTGGTGGGTAGGGAGCTGCCTGTGTGTGCCTACAAAGAAAGAGGATTGCCTTCGTGTTTTCTTATATTACATTGCACAGGCAAAGGGAAACCTACCAAACTGAGGTGAACGCATTGGAGCCAGGTGTATAGGAATGCCATTTGTGGAAAGAAGTTTAAAAATGACATCCTTTATTGTTTCCAGGTCCTGGATACTACCTTTGTACCTATGTAACTGCATTTTTATAAATTCTGATTCTGGATGGAATGCTTGAGTTTATATAGTAACAATGAGGCGCGAGTTTATAGCAAAAAAAAAAAAAGAGCTTTTAATCTTTTCTGGTTTGTACAAACCCATCTCTTGTAGACCCCTGTACCTGGTCTTAGTGAAGAGTTGGGAAGAGGGGGAAATGGAAGAGAAGCTTGGCAGAGCAAGAAGCTCTCTGTAGTCTTAGTCTATTTTTTTCTCAGCTATCCATTCGGTTGAGCTGGTCAGTAGGGAAGGAGCCTTTCCGCCTCTTCTAATGCACACCTGAGGAAGTGCAGCAGATCCAAGTCTTCTCCCCAAAATTCTCCTCCTCAAAACAACTTCTCCTCTTGACAATTTAAACCCACTTACTGATGAATTATCCTCTTCATCCTTTAGTAGATACTACTTTTCTGTTTTCTTCATTATCTCTCTACATTCACACTTCTGCCTGCTCAAATACAGCAGAATGCTTTCCGCTAAACTCTCCTTCACGTTTTCTCTGGATCCCCCCCCACTTTGCTCAGCTCACCCCACACTGCAGTGTTCTATTTAAAGCTGAAAGGGGTTTGCTGTGTAGTTACTGTGAAGGACTCCAAGCTCAATTTGCATTGTAAGTGGTAGCTGCAGGCAGGTTCATCTAGCAATGCATATGCCATGAACTAAGTCTCAGTCTCTCTCTCTCTCTCTCTCTCTCTCTCTCTCTCTCTCTCTCTCTCTCTCTCTCTCTCTCTCTCTCTCTCTCTCTTCTCCTTGATGGGCCGTCAAAGTTGCTGCCCTCTCCCACCTTTTTCTAGCTTTCTGTCTTTCTAGCTTTCTCAAGTCAGCATCAGCATCATCAGGCATTTCCTACTCCAAGCATTCTTCTTCTGAGCTTTTCTATGCACATTTCCACATATCCAGAATGGGATGTCAACGGAAGCCCCTGAGACCTAGAGATGTTATTAGTTACAAGGACACCCATTTAGGAACATGTAGTCTTCGAGCTAGAGACTGTGCTTGAAGCCCACATGTTTTCACTAGGAGATTCTGTATGTAGCCTCCTGTGACCAGAAAGACGACAATGGTTTCCTGAGTGTATGAGCTGAACTTCTTTCTATCTGGAGCAGAATTCTTCTCAGAAGTAATTTTAAAATGTGTACATAGGTGACATGTAAAGAAAGACAGAGTTGGGGTGACCATAAGCATAAAGTCAACATGGTGGTTCCATTAGATATGGGGCTGAAGGTTCCCTAAGGGTTCGTGTCTAGACTCTCTAAGATCTAAATGTGACTTTCTGCATTTTTAGATGTCTTCTGTAGTAATTGAAACAATTGTCTTCATTATGGCAGTCTGTGGATTTTCTAAATTGACCTTGTACTTCCAAATGGGGTCACAGAATAGTGTCATAAATGACACGGGTTAAAATAGCTTTACAGTCCTCAGTCTTCTTAGCTTTAAAATGGGAATCACATTAGAACCTATGCCATAGGGGAAAAAAAATGATCTGATACAGAAAAAGCATTTATGATATTGCCTACCACAAATCAGCCCCAATCTACTCTAACTATTGGTATTCATATCAAACATTCTCTCTTGCTTTAAGCTGTATGTTGATTGAGGGTACTGTCAAGGGGAAGAGTTATCAGGAATATGGCAGAAGCCACCCGTCTGGTCCTCTAGCCAGGGAACTAGTCATTTACCAATTTTCTTAATTGCTGGTTATAGTTTGGTATCACTAAGCTCCATTTTCTCCCAGAAGCCATAAGAAAAGCCGTCTTGTTTACACATTATTCAAGAAAGAATGGGTTAATTGCTTCTTGTAGTTCCTTCCAGTTGTTGGTGGGTTCTACCTTTAGTCTTTCTAGAAATATCACCTAGCTTTCTGCAGAGTTTAAAAAAAGATGCATGTTCAAGTACAGACATGGCCTCTTCTTTCATAGGATGTCCAGTCTAACAGGCGAGATAAAATATTGGATCGTTAATTTAGCAAGTCAATACGTACAGCACACCTATGATGGAACAGGGGTCTAATCTAGACTGGGATCTGAGGGTAGATTATCATCTGGCAGTTTAAGTTAAGGACTGAAGGATGAGAGCTGCATTAGCAAGGGCTCAAGGTGCCTTAGGGAGAAGGGGCAGTGGGAACAGGAACCCAGACACTCAAAATCATCTGACACATTTAAGGAGTAGAGAGATAGTTATAGCTATGACTATAGGGGAAAGTATTTAAAAATGAGGGAGGAGTCTGTAGTTAATCGGGAATACACCAAAACCAAGACTGACTAATGGAAGAACAGAGGAGTGGGTAAATAGATGGCAATGTGATAAAATGCCCATAAAGCATTAATGATGAAAACCAAGTGGGTCCATGAATCGTCGCTGTAAAGCATTTTTGTTCATTCTGCTGCCTCTTTGGAAATTTTCTTAATAAAATATTGGGTGAGGGGAGACCAAAGAGATATTCAGGGGTCAGATCCCATTGAACCTCATTGCTCAAAAGGAATTTGGACTTCATCCAAAGATGGATGGAAAGCTATTAAAGGATTTCTATAAAGGAGAAACATCAGTGTTGTCGTTTTTTCCTCCAAAAGCTCAGTCTGGCTTCTGTGTAGGGTGGGGTTAGAAGAGTGAGTAAGAGCTGGGTAGGAAGGAAAGCTGGGAGATAAGAGGAGGCACAAATCTACACAGGATGGTGGCTGCGGTGGACATGGAAAGTCAGATGGATCAGAGATACATTATAGGAAAAGACTGTACCAGGCTTACTCCATAAGCCAATTTGGGTGTGAATGCAGTAGCTGGTGCTGAAGACACTCCCAGAGGTTTGCCTTGAGAATCCATACACAGGGTCCTTGGCAGAGAAACAGGAAATGGACTTGGGAAATTAGTAAGTTTTAAGAGGACAATGACAGGTATAGTTTTACAACCAGACTTTAAAGCAGTGGTTCTCAACCTTCCTAATGCTGCAACCCTTTAATATGGTTCCTCATGCTATGGTGAGCCCCCCCCACATACAACTATAGTTATTTTGTTGCTACTTCATAATTTTAATTTTGCTACTGTTATGAATTATAATGTAAATATCTGAAATGAGATCCCAAGGGGGTCAAGACCCACAGTTTGAGAACCACTTTTCTAAAGTAAGCAGATATCTGCTCCTGATGCTTCAGAAAGTCCTAGACATAATATCTAAATTAGATTAGATAGCACGAGCATATTAAAATTATTTGAAACCATGTGAATAAGATGAGCTACCTAAGAGAAGATTATTTCAGGGAAGAATTTGAGGTAATGAGTGAGAAGTTACAAAGAAACTGATCTTCATTTGGAATCAAGAAATTACAGCAGAAAGCACTTCACATTGGAATGGGGATTTTGATATCATAATTACCCAAATATCAAAAGTTTCCACATAACAATACATGGTCATGTGTAAGCAGGGTGATAAAATAAAAAGGATCCAGTCTCACATGTGTTGAGTTTGGACATCTTAAAAGTTGAGATCTGAGTGAAATTCTGCAGCATCGAGAAGCAAAGCACCCTCCTCCATCCCTGTAAGCGGAAGAAGGGCTGCTATGACGGATAAATCTGGGCAAGTGTGTAAAGATGGCTTTTAAGAAGAAGATGCAGGAAGGCAGTGGTGTCCACTGTAGAGAGGCGCCTCTAGTTCCTTCAATTGCCTTGGTATTTGTATGCAAATGGGAGATCAGAATGGTACTTCCAATGCATATGGATGAGTGTTTAAGCTCTCAGAAAAACCTGAAATGGAAGGTGGGAAGAAGCTGCCTTATGCCTTATGCTATTGTAAATGACCTTTCTGGGGACAGGAAATGTTCTGCAACTCAACATAATAACCAGAGTGCATTGAAATTACCAGCAAGTATTCATTATTAGCAACTGGGTCCCCAGGGGCAAGCGCAAGCCCTTTATGAGTGCTGGTCAGAAGCATAGCCGTGAACTTGGGGTGAATATTATTACACCAGTCCTGTCAAAATATTGATAATACTCAATGAAAAGAGCACATCTATAGACTGACATTCCTAGACTCTGACATTTGCGTTTAAGAAGAAACCAAGGGTCCAATTTAGACACCAAACTGAGGGAAGGTGTCATGAGTCCTGACTCTAACCTAGGCATTTTCCTGAGTGTTTCTCGTGTTTACTTGCCTAATATCCTTGTGAAAGGTGGGATCAATTAATCAAGCACTAGCCTCATTTCAAAATAATAAATTCCATGATACGGAGAACCAAACAAAATCATACAGCAAACACATTTGTATTGTGAGCACATTGATTTAAACAACATGACCAGATTGGAGCCTATGACAACCTGGACTCTGGGCACCTGATTTTTGCCCAGCTACCCTGCTTCTTGTCAGGATTTTGGGAGAGGAAATTCAAATTGAATTCTACCTATGGCAGATACCCCTCCATGATCAGTCAGTGCTTCTGGATTCACTAGATCAATCCTTTCCAACAGAGCAGAGCATATTTCTGGGCCCAATCTATCCTCTTGCTGAAAGGGAGCTAAATCCCTCACCCAGTGCCAGAGCCCCTAGCTGACGGTACCCCTATAGATTAGTTCTACTCTCTAGCATGAAAAGAATGAAATATTTATGGAACTGAGGAGTCAAGATGTGAGAAACTAGCTGGAGTTTTATAAACAGCATTTCAGTGTCTTGCAACCCCCCACCATAAGATATGAACAGTGAAGTGAGTTTCTGGACTGAGCTGAGGCAGTTCCATCTGCAAAGACCGGTGACTGCTCCTATCAGTGCCTGGCCTACAGTGAGAGAGTGCAGAGATGCTGTTGGGTGCATCTTTTTGAACACAAATGTGAAGGTACCTGAGGCCAAAGCTGCTCTCCACCCACTCCCCCAACCTCCATGACAGGAAGATGGGTTCCATTTGGTTTATCATCCTCTTCCTTCCAATTCCCTCCTTCTGCCTTTCCAACCGGGCTCTAAAATCTCTCTCTCAAGGCCCTGACTCAGCTCTCCATTTGAAAACAAATTAGTTCTACAAGGTCACTAGGAGTTTTGTGATAAATAACCCAGGAACTCTCAAGTTTCTTAGGCTCCAAGTTTACTAAGGACAAAATGAAGAGTGATGATATGCAAGGCATGTGTAAAATCCATAGAAAACTAAGTTGCCTGCATGGGTTTCTTTGGGGAATGAATCCTGGGCAACAGAAAGGGGCATTCAGACTGTCAGGACAAACCTTAATTAATTATGACAATTGCAAAGAATGAAGGAGGGTATATGGGTACTGTGCAAAAGACGTGTAAAATTTAGAGGTGGGCAGGTTTTGAACCAAGGAAGCTGAGATCTGTTAGATGGTACATGCTTCATGGCGCTGGTCACTTAAATGAATATACCTTGCTTGTTTATTTGTACTTTTGTTTCTGTCTGGTAATTTTTCTAGTCTTAAAGGTCTTTTCCATGTCCAAACTCCTCTTTGCCTGTGCTTTCTAATGGCTACACAAACCTCCATGCTATGACTGTACCCACAGTTGAGTTCCTTTGTGAATGGATGGACAGCCAGTTCTACATTTGTATTAGAGAAGCTGCAGCAGTGATCACACACACACACACACACACACACACACACACACACACACACACACATTTGAGCAGACAGTCTCTCTTCTGAGTTTATAATCCTCAAAGACGAGATAGATGCTAACTCCTACTTCTTAGTAGAAGGGTAAAAAGACATCTTTGCCCCTCACCCATTTATTCTCCATGTAACCTTTGATTAGGCAGTTAATCACAAGGACCTGAAAAGAAGATCACCAGGCACACCACTGCCATGTATGCTGTACTATATCTAAAATGCGTGTGGGCCTGAGTATCCATAACCATGAATGATTGCTGGTAGTTGGAGAAGGCTTTCCGTATGCCATGGACAGCCGGGCCTTTAGAGTATCTTCCTATTTTAGTCCTCGCAGTTCTGTGGTTGATATTCATCTTGTCTCCATTTAAATGAAAAGTTTGAGCAGAATTGAGGTTATTACACCACAATAGTACAACCCAGATCACACCCGAATCTGCCTGATTCAAAACCCGGACTCAACACTACAATACCTCTACTCAGTGTATGAACCATGACTACTGAAAACTGAAGTCATGATGTTGTCACAGGATTCTAAAATACTCTTCCGATTCAACACCAGGACAAAGGGTCCTGTTTTTTTTATCACGAATTTAAAAATGAATGAGGGGGAAGCAACAACAACAAACTGAGAGGCAATTCCCTGGTATGGGACGCACCCCAGAAGCCCTGGGTAGATTTCCCAAGCCTGCCACAGTAATTAGCCACTTTTGGTCTCTGAGCTTCCATTTACTAATCTGCTAATGATGAGGCTGAGGGTGGGGGAGGGAAGGGACAAATCTGTAGCTTTACCGGCCGTAAATGTCTGCATTGATCTTTGTCTGTATCCATGATCGTCTGGGCCTCTGGTATGTTCAGACACTGTGCCCGAGGGGTGGGACAAGGGGACGCAGGCATAAGCTCTGAACGGCTCCAGAATTCCAGGTCTGGCTGGACTGAGGGGCCAGATCATTCTCCTGGCAAGAAGGTTCTGATGCAGCCAAGAGGTAGAGCCAGAAAGGGAAATGTCTCTTTGCCAAAAGCTGCTGCAGATGGAGGAGCCAGTCTGTCTGGGCAGCCCATGACTTTGAGAGGAGCCATTTGGCAAAGTTGTTGGCAGGAACTGCCTTGCAGCATGGGTGCTGGAGGCAGCCCTAGGCTGGAGTAGTTCCGGGATGCGGCGAAGGTGGCTGGTGGGACAAATAACCATCTGGTGAGCAGGGTGCTGCTCACCTTGCCTCACTGACAGGGAAGAGCAAGTGCCAGTCAGGGAAGTTGAACTCTCCATCACAGGATCATTTGAGAGGCACAATAGACTCTCCTCTCGGCACCCAAGACTCCATGGAAGGTTATAAATCCCCTGTGCCCTTTCGGAATCAGGAAGGCCACACTATATTGATACTCCACTGTCACAGTGTGGAGGGCAAATCTACCAGTTTAAAGCATAGATAGTGCAGGGTGTGCTGTGCATGGGGAGTGGCTGGGGCAGTTTCAGCATCGTTGTTCCAAAGCATCTTCCCATCGATTTGGGCAGACAACACTCTGCCCTTCTCCAAATGTAGTTAACCACACACACCATGCAGTGTGTGGCTTCTGTGTTCGCCCCTATATTGTTGTAAAAAGGTAACCTGGACGGCTCTTTGTGTGTCTTTGCCAAGTCTTTTCTAATTCAAAAAAAAAAAAAAAAAAAAAAGCAGGGGATAGAGCAACATATATTGTTTTGATGTCAGATGTACAAAAGAATTCTTCTCACCTCCCCGTATGCCAAAGAGTTGAGAAAATTCAAAGAGCTATATTATCGATAGTGGCATTCTCTTTTAGGAAGAGTATTCACTAATTTTAGGGAAAAGTAAAATGTGTACATGTTGTATAAATCTCATGTCTGGGGCTATATTTTTCTTGCATACACCAGACCCATTAGGGTAAAGACCACAGCTAATTTTATGTGCTTGAGCAAGATCCAGTGATAAATATATATGTGCATAGTTACCTTATAAGCCATCTTTACTACAGATGTTTATGATTGCCTACTGCATTTAACATCACAGCTCTTTGTCATGTTTTAAAAACATTCTACATACCTTTCATCTGAAACAAGCATTTTCTTTCTTTTTACACCATTTTTTTTTCCCTTTTACCTGATATATGCCGAAATAGTCATCAAGAGATTTGGAAATGGCCAGGCAGTGATGGCACACACCTTTAATCGCAGCACTCGGGAGGCAGAGCCAGGCAGATCTCTCTGTGTTCGAGGCCAGCCTGGTCTACAAAGTGAATCCCAGGAAAGGCACAAAAATATACAGAGAAACCCTGTCTTGAAAAACTGAGAGAGAAAGAGAGAGAGAGAGAGAGAGAGAAAGAGAGAGAGAGAGAGAGAGAGAGAGAGAGAGAGAGAGAGAAGAGAAGAGAAGAGAAGAGAAGAAAGAGAAGAGAAGAGAAAGAAAGAGAAGAGAAGAGAAGAGAAGAGAAAGAAAGAAAGAAAGAAGAGAAGAGAAGAGAAGAGAAGAAGAGAGATTTGGAAACAAACACTACTAGTTCTCAAGAAAAAAAAGCAGAAGTTTGCCTATGCCACAGAGTCACCTCCTAGAGGAGCTTTATTTACAAATCAGGATGCTGGCCCATTTTTTTAAAAATACTTTTGAAGTTAAGTTTTGTGTTAGTGTACAAAATAATAGATTTCATTATGCCTTTTTAACATATATTTACCACTGTATCTTGCTCATATTTGCTCCCATGCCTTCTCTCACTTTTGCTCCCTAAAACAGTTTCTCCTCTATTTTCCTATAGTATAAATCTGTAATGTAATATAATGTAATTTCTGTCATGTAAATATATAGTTTAGTCTAGATTCCACATAAGAGAAAACCTGCAATTTTTATATCTAAACCAAAAGCATGTTTTTAAGGACAAATTTAAGTATGCTACAATGGTGTTTTATTGTACAAACCTCTTACAATTTATATAGATATATATATAATATATAGAGAGATAGATAGATAGATAGATAGATAGAGATATGTATATGTAGATATAGATATACTTTAGATGTCATAATTTCCTATAAATAACATAATGGGATGGAAATTTGGTATGCTCTTCATTTTGAACAAGTATGTGGATGTACTATAGCAGCAGTCAGTGAGCTTTTCATGACAAGGACAAGAATATGCATGCGTTCTCTATTCCATTGTAGCTTGTGGCAATGGGTGTGTTCTAGAAAGACTAACACTGTGAGAAAGCACTAGTGTTAGGAGACAACCAAGTACATATACACCAATGGGCATTTGGTGTGTAGAGAAAAGCCTAAAAGAAAAGCAAGTCGCTCCAGACATCAATATTTCCTTCCAGATGTTCCCCCCACCTCTGTGTGTATGTGTGCATGTACATACGTGTGCATGCACACATGCACACACAAAAGAGACAGACACACAGAGAGATGACAATTGAGGAAATGCTAGATTGACATGTGACGGTACCATATCTGACATTAGTCTATTTGGACTCGGGTTTGGGGGGGGGTATTCTAATACATCTTATAGTAGAACCATAATTTTACTACTCCGTCCATGTTGTAAGTTCAAATTATACCCATTTTTGTTATAATCTTATGACAAATGGTACACTGTCTTTAAATCATGTCTTCACTTGTTTTTTTACAACACACTTCTAAAGGTAAGTGCCAGGCAACATGACATGAGCAGCTGTGTGTCTAGCTGACATTTCTAGCTTGCCTTCTGAGAGAGCTGTACCAGTGAATTCTTTACAACCTCTGTGGTGCACCCCCCCCCACCTCTGTTCTGGTCACAGTTTGCCTCAGCTTCTCATTGCCACAGATTTTAGGGTCTTTAAGTTCATCTCAGGGAAGTTATATAGGATGAGAGTAAGAAAAATGTTATAAACTGATTTTTAATACAAACCCTTTGGCCTTGTCTCTCCTGGAGCTCCGGCTCTTTTGCCCTTTCTGAGCAGAGAGGCAGGCTCAGTTCTAAACCATTAAGCGCACTGGTGAGCAGCTTGTTCCCTGGGATGCAGTTGCCCACTTATGTTAAATAAAATTACTTTCATGGTTCCCGGGCATCATTTGTAGATGAGTATATGGAACCTGGTGACCCAGAAATGTTAATTTTCCTCAAACTAGTAAGTAGGTAACTTCAAAGAATTATTGACCCAGTGTGACAACCAGTGTGCTTGTTTAATGAGCTAACCTCTCTTGGGGCCCAAATTTGACATTTCTAAAAGCTGTGCTTTTATTTTTCTGGTTAATACAATGAACATATAGCTGAATGTAATTTGAACTCAGACAAAGCTTGAGAAAGGGAAATTCTGCTTATTGTTGTATTAAGACTTCCAAATGTCACTACTTTTCCCCAAAAATTGACACTGTAATTTGGTGGGAATGAAAAATAATGTGAATCAAATTCATTTGATAGATGTGAATAAATTATGACTGCTATGCTTCGAGTGGTTGTGAGTCCATTTTCAAAGCCTGCTGGCTGGCTGCATTTGGGCTATCTTTAGTTTTTACAGTTGGAAGTCAGTTGGAGGTTCCAATTCATTTGATTTGGATATTTGGGGCATTGCCTTGAAGTCTTGAAGTCAGGATACCAGGTCCTTTGAGGCCTTTTCAAAATGAAAACATTTTATGAAGCATTAAAAAGTATACATGGTATGTGATCTACATGCTTAATTCATAAAATTTAAAGATGGGTTGATGGGTGGATGGATGGATGGATGGATGGATGGATGGATGGATGGATGGTTGACTGAGTGGATAAATACGTATGGGGGAGCCGGGCGGTGGTGGCGCATGCCTTTAATCCCAGCACTTGGGAGGCAGAGCCAGGCGGATCTCTGTGAGTTCGAGGCCAGCCTGGGCTACCAAGTGAGTCCCAGGAAAGGCGCAAAACTACACAGAGAAACCCTGTCTCGAAAAACCAAAAAAAAAAAAAAAAAAAAAAAAAATGCGTATGGGGGTAGGAAGGAAAACCAGGACTGTCTTAGAGGATCATGAATGTTAAGGCATCTTCTAGAAACAATGAGTTTCAGTGGAGATTTGGCCAAATAGTATTAAAATCACCCTTTTATAATATTGAATCTACCAATATCACCAGCCTCTTCTGTCTTGAAGTCAGGAATTAAGGCTGCACAGATATGTGGGGCTATGCTTCTGGGAATTCCTCAATGGTTTTAGCTTAAAAGTAAAACTACGACTTCCCTAGGGCTATGGGATGGCATCTAACATCCCTGATGGTGGCTGATTTTTAATCCCATCTCCTGCCCTCCCTGCAGAGCCAGAGATAAAAACAATGCTGAGGTCTTAGCAGGACCTGAACCCTGTGCTGTTGGGGACAAACACAAAGGCGATCTGATTGTCACATTGTGTGTCTGTTGCCAACCTGCTTAGTCAGTCCCGGAGCTTCCTCAGCACAATATGAAATGGAAATTTTCGGATCGGATTTTTCCCCCCATAAGCCTTAGAAACTTGGGTTTGAGCCTGCTGTGCAAACCAGGTCCTTTTCTTTTTCCAGTAACTTGACAAGCAGGTTGCCTTTGAGTCCCTCCCAGGGATCGTTTGGATCTAGACACTGGCACATGCTCAAAGGCAAAACATTTTTTTTTCTCTTGTTTGCCCTTTAAGAAGGTTAGTCTGTCCACAGTTTCCCCCCATGCTTATGGATGTTAATGTTCCCTGTCTGTCCACTCATCTTCTCAGCGTGAACTCATCTTCAAACTACCTAAGATGGCTTGTGCTGAGTCCCACTACTCTGGACCACTTGCTCTCTCTGCCTCTGTGCTTCCCTTCCGAGGTATCCACATGCTCTGTGCCCAACCGACAGTTTCTCATCAAAGTGTTTACTTCCCTGAATGCCCTAAGATCTCTAATAATCACAGTTTTATGAAGTATAGATATTCTTCCCACTTCACAAATGTAGAAACTGGGGTCCAATTTCAGGCCGACAGGAAAAGACAGAACAGACCTTTTCTGAAAGGCAATGATTTCACCTTTGCCTTTTGGTTGGCTACATAGAGGACAAGGTAGACCTTGGCATGCAGGTGTTTAGTAAATGCTTTTGGAACTCCGTCTTTTATTTGAAAGTACATGGATGACCCCTCTGCAGTTGGAGCAGCAGCTGGTGGCATGATGTTGCTGAAATTCCTTCCTAGGGGGAGACACAAGTCATACGGACCCTTCTCCTGAGGTCTCGGTGGCAAACAGAGGTATAATTCTGTCAAAGTTCACTCTGGGGAACCAATGAGTTTATTGGGTTTCTTTACAGAGTGTAGATGAGAGGTTACTCATAGTGTGAGTGCCCTGCCCCCTAGCAGGCCACCCCTGAGAGCCTTTATCCAGCAGGAATAGAGGCTTCTGCCTGGTGGCTTAGGTGAAGTCCCCTTCCCCTTGTCTTTCTTCCTCTACCTATATACAATTGCCCCTCCCCAAGCCACATGCAGTTAAGTCAGAACTACATGCAAGTGATTGGAAGAAGCTGGATACTTAGGTGAGGGTTCCATGACCTTCCCTACCCCCTCTATAAGGGGCCACAAACAATCAACAAGCCCGGCTAGAGAAATCCTTTTGAAAACAGGCAAAGCTGGACCCCACAAGATGATGGTTGCTTGGCTCAAAGGAGAGTTACATGTGTAATTTGCATGGGGATTCACATTTGTAGATTCCTGTAAAGATGATGAAGTCAGGTCCTCTTACCCCAGTTAAAGTTTAAAGATACAGAGGAGCTGTCAAATGATGCACTATGTGATTTTTTTGTAAGGACTTAGACTCTCTTCTGGCTTGTTTCCATTTTACACTTTCCATTCTGTTTATTCTGTCATTCTATTCTTGAACCATTCAGCAAGTATTTATTGACCATGAAACCTCATGCATGTTTATGAGTCAGTATGCTATGACATTCATAAGGAAAAATATAACAAGTTATGATAAGCAAAATGTCCTTTGTATAAGCAAGCCCCCCATATTTTAAGGAAAATTAAAGGTCTCTATATCCATGATAAAATGGCTATGTACAATTAGGGTTTCTCTTATATAAACTTGTATGTATGTTTATATTATCATATAAGAAAGTTGGCTATCAAAATATTAATGGTAATTATCTCAGGCTGCTGAAATGTTAACTAATTCCTACTCTGTATTCCTATAATATATGACAGTTGTGAACAACTTTCCACATTGTTTACATAATAAAAACAATAAGCTATCATTGTACAGAAAAACAATTCATAGAGTGCACGCTATATCTAGAAGATGAGCCTCTGGATCTCAAAGTAGCAGATGCTCACCCGAGTTCTTTCTTTTACTTTGATGACACAAAAATTCCCCAAAAGAAAATCAGTTGGAGCTCTGGAGTGGTGGTGACTTGCAGCAAGAATCCTTCTCTAGGCTTCTTACCTGAAGGGCTGGGTAAAAGCATTGATGGTGAGCTTGGCCTGAGCTTCAGTCCTCTCTTAGTCCTTGTCTCTTGATTGAAACAGGAGATGTAAGATGGTATCTCTGACATCAGCTAGTCTTCCTGTAGTGGGGGTGGGCAAGGGTCTAGATGAACCAGTGAAAATCAATTGCAGTGATGGAAGACCCAGCTGAGAAAAAACGTCCTGAGCCAGTGGGCCAGAGCCAACCCCTCTGCACATGAAAGATCTCACAGGCTTTGTTTATTGACTCAGAAGGTAGTTTTAATTACTCTGAAGGAATTTCTGGCATGCTTTGTCAGAGCGAGTCTTCAAATGTTTAATCGGTGGATTAGTGACAACGGGTCCTACTGGAGAGGTCTACACAAGGGGCAGCCTGTGAGAGAGCAATACTGCAATATGGCTGTTCGCAGCAGAGTAACATGGACAGGAAAATGCCATCCACACATGAGATGGCGTGGCTTTGTGTTGTAGGTCTGAGAACCCTAGTGTTCCTCCTTGGTTTCATGACCCAGGCAACCTTCAGGCACTCTGTTGTTGTTGACTTACTGAAAAGTGACCTTGGCAAGGTGAACCAGAGCTGAATTTTGCGCCATTGATCAAACAGATTTCTATCTCTACAACTAGTAACTTCAAAGAATATGCGTTTCCAATTTTAGCTCCAAAGAAACTGTATGCTTAGAATAGCATGATCCTTGCTTTAGTTTTACTCTCTCTTGGTGACCTACAAAATATTTTAAGAAGAGAACCAGAATAGGAAAAGCAGGCTGATGATATCATACCACAAAGCCATTTTAATC
Source organism: Peromyscus leucopus (assembly GCF_004664715.2). Lineage (NCBI taxonomy): Eukaryota > Metazoa > Chordata > Mammalia > Rodentia > Cricetidae > Peromyscus > Peromyscus leucopus. Next base: position 31,320,071 of record NC_051079.1, on the reverse strand, counting down.
CATAGATAACTTGAAGTTTAGACCATAGTCTAAGATACATATGAAGTTATAAGGGAAATTGCTTCTTTAATTTCTCTCTTTGCTCTTGCAGTTCTTAGATAAGTCACTGGAATAAGATGGGGGAAAATCAGTCAATAGTATTATATATCATCTCTGCTCCATTTATTCAAAATAAACTCTGAAAGAAATTTCTCTTTTCTCTTTGCAGAGAGATGCCCTCACTAGGTCCTTTCCCTTCATCCTAATCGGTATAAAATAGAAACTATGCTTTCTTTTTTATTATAAATACATTTATGTATGTATGTATGTATGTATGTATGTATGTCTTTTACATCATGGCCGCAGTTTTCCCTCCCCCGTCACTTCCCAGTCCATCCCCCACAACCCCTCTCTGTTCTCACCCCCCCCCCCAATCTACTCCTCCTCCATTTCTGTTTAGAAAAGGACAGATCTCCCATGAGTATCAATAAAATGTACCATATCAAGTTGCAGTAAGACTAAGCACCTCCCTGTGTATTAAGGCTAGGCAAGGCGAGGCTTCATCCTGAAACTGATGGGAACAGATGCAGACCCACAGCCCAACATTAGGTGGAGTTTGGGGAATCCTGCAGAAGATGGGGAGGAAGGATTGTAGGAGCCAGAGGGGTCAAGGTCACCACAAGAAAACTCACAGAATTAACCAACTTGGGTCTATAGGGGCTCACAGACACTGAACTGACAACCAGGGAGCCAGAACCATGGGAGTGACCTAGGCACTCTGTATACACGTTACAACTTGTGTAGCTTGGCCATCTTGTGGGAATCCTAACAGTGAGAACAGGGGCCATCTCTGACTCTTTTATTGGCTCTTGGGACCCTATTCCCCATACTGGGTCACTTTGCCAGCCTTAATACATGGAGAAATTATGCTTTCTAATGTAGACTAACAAGAGACAATGACATGGTACTTCGAAGTCTGGATAGGAACATAGGAACACAGAATAGAACATATTCGGCAAACTATGCTGATGCCCCCTTTTGAGTTCCTGAGGGTATCTGTGTCATGAATGTTGACATGGTGGTTTGGCATTGCTTTCACAGAAAGATACTTCTGGTCATTTCATACTTCCAAGAACTGGTCTGTTTCCATCAAGTCTGCAGGGAACTAGGATCTTTGAGAAAGAACCTCTTTTAACCATGAAAACAACTTAGCACACTGTTCTACGGATATTTTGGTGCTGATGACATTTTCATCCTCTGGCCTTTCAGATCAGTCTTTTTGTAAACCAACTTGCCTAAATTGGTGATCAAATTTTTGTCATTGAAGAAATTAGATACAATATGGGTGCTATCTAATATGCATATAAGAGTTTTGGATTCCTTCAAACTGTTTGCAAAGGTCTTACAACAGTGAACAGCAAATGAATACAGCTTTGTTTTTACTTTTTTTTTTTTTTTTTAACAAGGAAGCAGAACCAATGGTGTCAATCAACGTATCTATGACCATGGGCCTACTTTGTGCTAGAAAACTTAAGGCTATGGATTCTGAGTCTCAGAATACAGCTTTTCTCCTGTTAAAGTCCTAGATAATAATTGGATTCTCACTTAGGGGCAATCTCAGGCTGGAGAAAAATACTCCTTTGTGCTGAATCTCTGTGCAAGATGGTGGCCATCAGTGTCCTTCACAGCAGGTTCCTTGGGGAAAGCAACTTTGTGCACATCCACCTTAGCTCTTCTTGACTTCTTTTGTCTTGTCCTCCTGGACTTTTCATCACCTCTCGTCAAACCTGCAATCACATTCCCTCTCTTATCTTTTTTCTCCCCACTTCTTTTAGCTTCTAGTGACCACCATTCTCTCTCTCTTTCTATGAAGTCAGTGTTCTTTTTTTCTTTAAACCTCTACCTATAAGTGAGAATTTGGAGTGTTTGGCTTTCTGTGCATCACCTAAATTCTTTGTTGGACCTGTGTAGGAGTTGTGCCTCATTTCTGAAATCATTGTCTGCTTGCCAAATCAAAAGGTCTCAAAGACCATGTCCCTAGCCAGCGACACAAGCCTCGATGAATTAAACATTCCTTGGTGAGTTCTAAAAGTGTAGGGAAGCCCATGGACTTGGTTCTCCTTCATGGCTGTGTATCATACCCAAATACCTAACTCATAGGTATCTGTCTGAAGGATTAAATCAGACAACAGTTGTATCTTAACTAGTTTTGTCCCTGCCATGGACTGAACAGTAAATGGGCAATTATTCTATTGTTTGCAGTATTTCTACAAGACTTTAGTGGTCACAAATATAATTCATACTGGACCATAAAACTTTTGTCTTCATAATCCCTAGAGTTTGGCATTAAACTAAAAATATATTTCAGGTGGTAAGAACATAGATGACTAGGTTGCTATTTTTATGTCCTAAGGCAAATTATTGAACTTTTCTAAGCCCATCTATCTTTGTTATAAAACGAAGATAACACAGCCCTTAATTTCTTAAGGTTGCTATGAGCACTATGCATGTGACAAGGTATATAATAAGCTGATGGTGGTCCCAGGGACACAGTTATAGCATTTTCTTGAGTTATGTTAGGATTTATTTTCATTAATATTAATATCGTCTATAAGTCCTAAAGTATACAATATGACTGTTGTAAGACAGAACAGAGTGTAAATAAGTTACTTCCCCATCTTTAATCCTTGAGCCAGTATCAGTTCAGGCTGGTGGTGATTTGATCCTCATTAAGTAATCAATATAATCTCTTGGGTTGGAATTCTGTAAGAATCTAAGCTATTAGTTGGAACTTGCTATATCAGGAGCAATCTCACCTAAGAGACTGGGTGGGGGCTGGGGTAAGTAAATGCAGCTGTATGTTACCAAAATCTGAAGCATCACCACCCACTCCTGAAGCCTGGATCTGAACCCCATATTTGTCACAGGAGCCAAGAGAAACCCCAAGAGAGAGAATAGTGGCACAATAATGAAGCATGAATTACCCAGATGAAAGCATCTATGGAAGCAAAGGTATTATCATTTATGCCTGCTACTCTTGACCAAATAGCAACATGGAAGCACTGAGTAATTTTAACTGCTTAATGGTTATTCTGTGAGACTGAATATATTAAAAAAAAATAATTGTATGTGAGACAGTTTGACTCATGATTTTAATAATTACATACTATTTTGATCAAATGTACATGAGGATGATAAATTTAATGATTTTAACATTGCTAAGAGAGAGGGTGCCAGGTAGACAAGAGAGACAAGAGCATAGTGTACTTTATTGATGACAGAGAAGTAGGTTGAATAGGCTAGTGAACAAGACAGATGAATTCATTGGTTGAACAGAGAACAAGGGCTTGGGGTCTGGAGACAAATGAAGACACAGAATAGGCCTCTTACTTTGCATATGATGAGGAATGGACGGTCCAAACACAAAGGTGATTTTTGAGTGTGAAAATAGAAATCACTGTGCAGGAACAAACAGCAACTGTGAACTGGTACTAAATCTTTGAAAGCCCTCGCACAACCTTGGGCAATGTCCCTTGTTTTGATCAGATGGTGTTTTTCACTCATTTCTCCAAACCATTTGTGGCAAAAGGTGCCTACCTTTACAGGGTGTAGCTTTGCATCCTGGAAATAAAATTTAAGTGAATACAGTGGTGTTTTAAGAAAAAGTATCACCAGAAAGTCTCCTTTGAGATCGAGTTTGTAACAGAGGTTGATAGGAACACGGAAGAGAGAAACCAAAGTTTAAGCTGTTTGGGAGAAAAGCAAAGAAGGAACGAGAGAGCTCTCAAAGGAATATTTGTCATAGGATGAATGTGACTTCAAAAGTGGCCCAAGGCCACATAAGGGTAGAAATACTATGTAGCTGAGCATGCGTGTGCTTTTTTTTGTGTGTGTATTATATATGTAGATATATTCTTTCTGTCCAGGTATGGACAAAAATGTACCAGGCATCAGTGTCCCTGGGGAGCTATGGTACTTTAGAAATTTATTTTTCTTTTTGTCTTTGCGTTTAGCAGTGTTGAGGCTCAAACTCAGGTCCTTGCCTGTGTGAAACAGGTGTTTTTCCACTCAACCATACACATAGCTCTCCAAAGATACTTCTTAAAGTGCATTTTAAGCCCAGGATGGAGGGGCTGAAGAAATGGATGGCTAAGTCATTAAGGGCTCTTGTTACTCTAGTAAGGGACCTAGGGCTGGTTCTCACCACCCATATCAGGTAGTTTTCAACCTCCTAGAACTCCAGTTTCACGGGAGCTGATGCCCTTTTCTTACCTCCAAGGGCACCTCCATGTGGTAAATGCAGACAAGTAGGCACACAAACAGACATGTAGATAACTTTTTAAAGTAAGATCGTAAGAGATGGGGTTTATTTTTAAAGTGTGTGTGTGTGTGTGTGTGTGTGTGTGTGTGTGTGTGTTTTGGGAGATTCAGTTTAGGTCTACCCTGGCTACAAAAAGTTCACATTTTCCTCTCTCATGTGTTTTAATAATGGCTTTGTAATGTCGATTTATCTTGTTTCATTACAACCCACAATAACACTTTCAATGTTGCTTTAATGAGATAAAATAGGAAAGATTTTGAATGACTTTCCAATGTTTGTGCTTCTCTACCATGGGCAAGAATGAGAGGGAGGGGAGAGGGAGAGGGAGAGGAAGAGAGAGAGAGAGAGAGAGAGAGAGAGAGAGAGAGAGAGAGAGAGAGAAGGAGGGGAGAGATGGGGGAGAGGGAGAGGGAGAGGAAAGAGAGATCATACTTGTATATCCAAAAGCACAAAACCTGCAGTAGAAACAATTGGGAGTTGGCATTTTAAGAACTTTTGAGAAAGATGGCAATGGATGCCTGCTTTGTCTTTTGCCCTTTTCAAAATACTAAGGAGTTGGAAACTATTGAAACATTTTACATAGCTTAGCAAATGAGTAAATGTGAAGTATAAAGTATATGCAGTCTTTGAGAAGTGTCATTTTCACAAATTCACATATCTTTAAAAAATAGAATTCATTAGACTGTCGGTTAAGATTGTCTTGAAGTCACAGCATGAAATTATTTAACACTTGTGACATGAAACCATATATGGTTGTCTCTGATTTCCCCAAACAAGAAACTGTGGCAGGAGATCCGTGTAAGGAGGCTGGCAGTCATCTTATTTAATGGGTGCCAACTTGAATCATAGAGTAGTTAATAATTATTAAGCACTTGGGTGCCATTTACTGAATAAATGACTTGCTGTGGATCTCTTGCCTGCTGGCGTGTAGTAATCACCTTATGAAGTGACGCTATTGTGGTGTGTGCTTCACATATAGAGAAACTGAAGCTTGGGGAGGTAAAACTTGCACAAAAGCCCCATGAAATAGATTAGGATCTGAAAACTGACAAAGTTAGATTTTAGGGGTTACATTTTCCACCACTGTATAATTCATGACCAAACTCCTTCATAAGGCAGATTTAAAGATGAGCAGAGGCTGATCATGCTGGCATGTCATATTTAGTTCCAGCGGGAAGCCTGGTCTATATAGTGAGTTTCAGGCCAGCCAAGCTGTAAGGTAAAACCCAATCTCCCTGGCCCTCTGCACGTGGAGTTGAAGCATGAATGATCTGTTCAGAAGCCGGAACAGAGTAAAAAGTAAACATGGTTGCAGAGACAGATGAAGCAACATTACTTGTTTTATTAGAAACGCCTCTAATTTGGTGGACTTAGAAGGTTAGTTGTTAAAAGTCACACTCCCTAGAGGACCTTAAAAAAAAAAAAAAAAAGCAAACGAACTCTCCAAGAGATGGAGCATGGATTTGGTCCCAAATGACAATTACTAAACTAAAAGGTGCTCATTCTGAGGTTATTAATCTCTGTTAATCATTCCATGCCCCTCTGTACAGCTCAGCACAAAATGAAACTGAGGCTTGGCAATTATCCAATTCCTTTTTTGAGAACCTTAGCTCTTAGTGCAGATAATCCAAGGCCCTCACTGGCCCTTTTTGAATCCTGGTTATCCAGCTGGGGTGTGTGTGTGTGTGTGTGTGTGTGTGTGTGTGGTGTGTGCGTGTGCGTACACGCTCCATTCTCTTCTTGTCACCTCTGTGTTTCTGGTAATTCCCAACCTGCTTCCTGCATTTATCTGGACTCTAGTCAGTCACTGTGTTGTGAATTCAGGATAGTCTGCAGTGGTACCCCAGAAGCAGGTCTGTTTCCCTCACCAATGCATTGCCAGGCACTGAGAATGACTCAGAACCTTTTGAGCGATCACACTGTCTTTTTGCAGGAAGATTATGTCTCCACCACAAAGGGACTGGCTAATTCTATAGCAAGCAGAACAACAATGAGCCAAAATAACAGAGCCCTGTGCATCATAGTCCAATCCCTGAGGCTAATTGTTAGTTTGTTTAAGTTTTGCTTACAGGCAGATAAGGGGCTTCTCCCTTTGGAAGCTTGGCTGAGCTAGTGTGAAGACAAGACTATAATTCAGACATCCAAGTGAAATGCAAATAGTTTTGTATATTCATGGTCACTAATGACCTGTAATCAAAATATAATTTGTTATGTTAAAAACAAAGACACCATTAGTTTATTTGCTTGAGAGTGTAATTGGAACTATGTGTCAATCTGTGGATTTCCCTTCTCTGTTGGAGAAAGTGAAGTGATGGTGAGTCCTGGGACAGCCATGGTTCCGTTTGTGAGACTCTACCCTCCTGACCTTCACTAAGCCTATGGCTTTAGTGGCGGCAGTAATAGGGGAGATGGAAAGGATACTCTTTCTCAGTGTTTTTTCCTCTTGCTAAGTGAGCAACTGTTTCTATTCCAAGTCCCCTGCAGTCATACTTCAACTGGCTAATTTTCTTGATGCATGTCCACTCATCCAGCAAATATTTTGCACATAATTATCAAGGACCAGTGAAGCTTCCAGTACTGCACGACACCTCAGGGTAGTGCAGTGGTTATCTGGAGATTCCTCATACATTCTTTGCGAGATTTAGAATCTCTCTGTTGCCTTTGAGATTTTGGGTATCCCTAATTATTCCTCCGCTGGCACCAAGTAAAGAATTTTTTTCCTTGGCGTGAAATAGAAATGCTCTGGTGAGATGTGCATCCTAGGGAACAGGGTATTTTGATCGTGGGCGTGTGCAAACGAAGTGGTAGAGAAGCTGGTGGGTCAGATTACTCCATAGAAAACCTATGGTTTCCTTTGCTCTAAAAAGGGAAGACATTTAAACTCTATGAAAGCATGAAATGCCTTATCCTCCATCAAGCAGAAAAAGGGCACTGTTGTGATCTACTTGGTACTGTGGAGGAATGAGGAAGGTTATCCATGGCAGACACTTGAACCAGCATAGGTGATTAACAAAACAGTGAATTCTGTCTTGGTCTTGTGTTTCTCTGCTTTTGAGGCAGCGTCTCCATTCCGCATCACTAGAAACTATCTGGAGCCATTTCTCCCCTTGTTAGGGTGCTGGTTCTGCCCTCCACCCGAAGGTCAGTGCCTGTCTCACTTGCTCAGCATGTACCCGGTGGCCTAACACAGCACCTAGCACTCAGCACGGTGTTAAATGCAGTCCGGAGTCCGTGACTAGTGCCTTGAAACCAATCGTAGCACCTAGAAAGTTGTTACATGAACCAAAATTCCTTAAAAACAGTTACTTTAAGGGGTAAAACTTAGTCACTAAACAACACTATACTTAAAAAGGGATTCTTCTGATTAGGACTTTTCATGCCCTTTTAGATTCAGGTCCAAAAAATTCATTTCAGCACATTTTTTTTTTTTTTCTGTGTCTTTGGAAACTAAGAGCCCAGCAATGCTATTTCCTTCTCTTATCCCTATGGCAACCAATCAGATCTCTGGTGCATAAGGGTATGTTCTTCAGCATCTCAGGTTCTGTTGCTCAGAGAACCTTGACAAATTGTGTGGGTGGATGGTGTGGTCAGTTTCTTATTTACTCAACGGATATTTATGAGGCGTTTACTGTGTGCCAGGCATGAAGTTAGGGCCACAAGTGTAGAATGGCAAGACCCTCGGGAAAAACACGTTAATCAAAAAGTAACAAAGCTAAGTGCACAACAGCGAGTGTGACCATCGCTCCAAATAAACTTACGCTTATGGTCGTGTAAAATAAAAAAAGGCAAACCTGAACAAAGACGTCTTTAATAATAAGAGAATGAATGTGCAGTCCTTGGGGAATGGTAGGAGTGAGGCTGAAGGTTGGGAGGCTGGCCCAACCGGATAACCAGACATACAAAGGCTGGATCCTGTAGAAGACAGGATGCTCATTCTGAGAAATGGAAAGTGGCGGATGTGGCTTCAATGTCCCAGGACATAACTAGCTAGGTACCTCATCTCGAAGATCTTTGAAAGTGTGTATGACCCTTTTGCTTTTTTTTCTGGTAGGACTAAAAGGAAACTGTTTTGAAAAAAAAAATTTAATTTGAGGAAGATTGGAGGCAATGGCCAAATTGGTTTCTCGAGGACAAAAAGGAAAAAAAAAGCATATTCTGTCTTCAGGATAGAGAATAGATTGGAAATGAGTGGATAAGTGATTTGTTCCCATGAATCTGACAAAGAGCAGACATCCTATGGGCCCAGGTGAAGCAGTCCCTGCATAAAGCGCATGCCTTTGCAAGAGACTGGGGATGAGCTCCTGGCATAATGCAGACCTCTTTAAATTCCCTGTGTCATGTGCGCACACTTCTCTGGGCATAAATTAGCATCATTAATGCAGAGTGTCACATCAGAGCCTGGTCCTCTCTCCAGCCAAGGCATCACTGTAGCACCTTTCTCTTGTACACCCTCCACCTTCACCCTCCACCTTCAAAGGCTGATCTTGGCTCTTATTTTACTCCCCAGAAGTGTGAGGGTTTTTTTTTTTTTTTTTTTCCGGCTGTGCTATTAGAATGAGCCTCCACTTACAGTCTAATCCTCCATGGCTTTGTGCCTGTTTGTCAGGAACTTGGAGAATGTATTAAGACATGGTACAGGGTTAGAAGCTCTATTTTGACAATGATTGTGTCTATTATCTATTTTAATAAATGTAAATTGCTGTGGAGAAACAAATCATTGTATGGCACTTGAATCCTTTCCAGGGAAGCCTGGATCCTTTCTGTGTGGCTTAGAACTATTACTGTCATTTTTCCTTCACTGAGTTGAATAAAAACATTTAAATGAGACCTTTGTTAGCACACCTTCCTGTGCGGTTGCCCTAATAAATTGTTGTGATCTTTGTCTTTGAAATCTGTATTTTGTAACATTTGCAGACTTATCTCTAGCCTCTTCCAGATTATGAGGTAAACTCAGTATCAACTCAAAATATAAGTCCAAAACACTGGGAATCCTGCCATGAATGAAGCGTTGATCTTGTCTCTAGAAAATCCAGTCACCTGTCACTGTTAGGTCAAGGCTTAGAGATAAGAAAGAGGAAGAAGCCGGGCAGTGATGGCACATGCCTTTAATCCCAGCAGGCAGAACTCTGTGAGTTCAAGGTCAGCCTGGGCTACAGAGTGAGTTCCAGGAAAGGCTCCAAAAACTACACAGAGAAACCCTGTCTCAAAACAAAATTTTTAAAAAAAAAAAAAAAAGAAGAAGCCAGTGTTCTATGTGCTTATGAATTACAATCAGAGACCTGTTCATGTGTGTGTAGGCAACTCTGTGTAGAATGTGTGTTGCACACATAGGTATGTACATATGTACATGAATTTTCTTAACAGCTGAGAGAAGCATCCCAGCATCAGTGAGCACAATTAACACCCATATCCCAGTTTCCAAAACCACTCTCCAATTTGAAGAACCAGGACTCTGAAAAGTTGTCTGATGCTGTTACTAGGAAATTGATCTATATGATGCATTGGGGCCACCAATAAAGCCATGAAGGAAAGGAATTCAAATGCAACACTTTAAGTGGATGAAGACATGTCAAAGCCACACAGGAGCCAATGGAAGAGCCCCAGTAGCCAAAGCAGAGCAACGTGAACAGTAAGATAAAATGGCTTGAGGTCATTCCCCAAAACACAAAGCCGATGTCCATATTGATATAAGTGCATTAGTGCATAATATGATTCTAATGCATGTTAATAAATGTGAGGAAAGAAAGGCAAGCCCCTGCTGAGGAGCTCCAGAGAAATGATGTGGATGACCCCCTGAAGAAGCACCACAAATGAACACAGCTCAACCCCTGAAGTGTAGGCTGCATCTGGCGGTTTCCTTCTAGAGAGCGCAGAGAGGAGCAGGAGGGAGTTTCTGGTGCAGAAACCTGGTCAACGCTACTCCAGCCAGGTGCTCAGCGTCAACAGAGGCATTAGTCACGCTGACATGTTGACTGATATGAAGTGATAAAAATGGCGCTTTAGCTTTGTGGTCTTCAGTCCTGAGAAAAACCAGGCAAATCCCACAAGGGGTATCCTACAGTATGCATTGACTGGTATTTCTTAAAGCTGTCAAGAGCTTTAAGATCAAAGGCAAGGGAAGTCTGAGAAACTCTCTCCAGACAAGTATATGTGGCATAGATGGTCCTAGAACAAAGCACATTAGGTAAAAACCAAAGAAATATAAATGCCTCTGTAGCTTAGTAACAGTGTGTGAACATAGGATCATTAGTTATAACCGGTAAGCCATAGTAACATAAGATGTTCATAAGAGGAGAGACGTGGCAAGGGGAGTGTCAGAGCTCTGTATATTAACTGTTGAGTTCTCCTGTCAGTGGGAAGCTTTTTAAAAAACAAAATGACAATAATGCAAACTAGAGACTAAGAAGTCTAAGTGAGTTAGTAGGCAATTTGAGTACAACTGAGATGGTTGAAATATATACAAAGTTGTTGGGGGAGATAGGATGAGTCATCTAAGGAGTCCTTCAGATCCTGCCAAGCTAATTCCCAATGCTACAGGATGACCTAAGAATTTACAAGTAGCTTTGAGACTTCTACACATTTTCCATCTGTAATATATGCCATGATAGAAGTCAAGATAACTCTGAATGCTGGGGGAACAGGGAGTAAATCCAGGTCATTTAATAGAAATACAGTAAGTCACACGGGTAATTTCAATTTTCTAACAACTACATAAGAAAATGCAATAGATAAAATAAATAGGATATTTTAATATGTTAAAATGTCATTTCAATATGAACTCAGCATTATGAGACATTTTGTATTTCTTTTCAACTGAAGTCTTTAAATCCCAGTGAAAATGTTATTTGTGGCTCATCCTATTTAGATCAGATTCGTTTCAAGTATACAAAGAGTTCCATGGCTAGTGGCTACTTTATTGGTCAGTGCATATGTGGAACTCCCAAATTTAAATTTTAAAATGTAAATTCTTACTTACGATGGAATCTTATAAAAAGAAATTTACCAATATTTGTGCTTTAGTTATGCACATGGGAGATAGTATTTAGTATACATACATTCAAGTTATCTGTTTTTTTTTTAAACTTGAGTAAGTATTTATTGAGTACCCTCCATTAATAGGACAAGCTAGCACACCAGTCCCAGCTACATTTTACACACTGGAGTTCTAATAATGAGAGGCACACACATAATATCTGTTCCGCATGGAGCTTGTGAGTATAAGGAAGAGTCATTTGACATGGAAACAAAAACCCTTCTCCAAAATGAAATAATTATAACTGATGATGGAATGGTAGCAAATGAATGGGGGGAATCATGATAAGATGGCTCTAGATAATTTCTTGTGGGCTGAGAGAGAAAGTATGAAAATGGGTTAGTCACACCAAGGATTCGGAGGAGCGTATCAACTGGAGAAAAGTAACACGTCCGAGAGCCCCAGGCAGGGTTGGTGGCATGTGGGAAGGACAGAGGCCAGTAGAAAAGTAGCATGAGATAAGAGAGCAAATGCTGGGTCTTGTGGAACTTTATAAGTCATGGCAAGGAGTTGGAAAGTCATCCACATTATCTGAAATCTACTAAAAGGTTTTAAAAGAAGGGACTTATTAAATAAAACCATAACCTCAGATAGCCACTATAACGTATAGGAGAAGTTAGAACAAAATATATTCTGCATACCTGCATGAGTATTTTAATAAGGGGAAGACAAAAAAAGGTGGTAGCAGTCCAGGAGGACCACGCGATGACATATAGATACCGAGTGTGGAAAAGAAAAATGTGCAGATCCTGGATCCAGCTCTTTCTAATGGAACCAAGCAGTTCATCCTAAAGAAATGGCATGTTTTCAGTGTCTAGACTGCTCTAGCGACATCTCAAATCAGTTTCCAAAAGGGAAGTTTCACTAAGTGGAACCAACCATGCAGATCTGCAGGCTCCATTTGGTTTCTAGATATGAGTGGCTGTTGCTAAAATGAATATGTGCAGAGGCACAGTGATGCCTCATTAAGGTCTCTTCATGATTGTGGATGTGTCAAGCGTGAGCAAGGATCCCTTAGCCTAGGAGAGAGTGGCTTTTCTGACATTTGGAACATTTCAGTGTATTTCAGAAATCATTATCACAATCACACTGTTGGTAGCTGTGAAGTAGAAGGAATGAGCACAGCTGCATTCAAATTCTAGAATAATAAAAATAGTAATAAGTGAATAAAATATAGGCTTTGAGAAGTGGAGGTTTAGTTCGTTGGGAAATAGGCAATGAAATTATATCCTCTACTTTGTACTTTTTCTCTTGTAAGAGAGAACACCAATGACTTTAACCCTATACCAAACAGCTACATAGAACCCCTTCTTTAGGAATATATAAAGTAGATTCTGAGTTTGTTGTTTATATAGTTGTCTGGGGTTACTTGGAAGCTAATCTCCCATATACTCTCTCAGTGGGACAATTTTGTAATATCCCTCATTGAGACAATTTGATTAGAACCTCCAAAGATTATATACTTCTCCTTGTTTGGTACCCAGTAGACTATAGTATCATGAGGGCATTAATGAAAGTGATGGAATCAAGATCCATATTGATCCTTATTCATTGTGCCTAATATCAGGATAACTTGGAAGCATTGGAACATTAAACAAGATCTGTGCTTTAAAATTTTCTCACTATAACTTAACAATTGAAAATAGTTAGCACTTGGTCCTTATCAACAAACAAACACTTCAATATATGAATGCCCTTCCCTTTTCTTTGAATCATAGTCACACAGGCAGTGGCTGCTTTAAGTTTTGATTCACAGGGACAATAGAAGACATTGAATAGTCCTCCCTCCCTTTCAGACATCTCAGTTCCAATTCCACTCCTCTCCCCTGAACCCCAGCCTCCTGAGTGGTTACATCAGCTCTTATGACTCCTCACCTTAGAGCTACTACTTTGTAATTTAATGCTTACAACATAGCATATCGGACACTATTGATTAATGGAAGTGTGTGCCTCCTTCCTGACCCTGGATTAGCCTCCCTGAGGACAGACATTGTATCTTCCCCTACTGGAGAGTAAGCTTATCAGATCAAGAACACATTTGTTTCTCTTGTTACACTTCCCACCACAATGTCTTACCCACTGCAGATAATATGTCCACTACTTTGAATAAACAATTTTAATATTTTGGCCACCTTATAATACTGGTTTCTGGGATACACATACTGTATTTCATGCCTGAAAAGAAAAGCAGTTTGTTTTGTTTTGTAAAACAAGTAGTTGATATCAAAATAGGACAGTTTGAATGGTCAGTATCTGGGACTGATGTTTGTAATCCTGCTAGTGTAACTGATGGACCTCCAAAAACACAATTGATACTTTAGGAGAACAAATTCATGGGGCTGTCTGCTGATCTTATTTTTAGTTACATACTAGATCTGTGCTTTTATTTCACAAGTGGCTTGGAGGAGGAATGAATTTGTTTGCTCTGAAGATGAGGGAAGGACAGAGAGATTTACTAAGCAACTATGATATTACAGATGCAAACTTTGTAATTTTGCAAAAGTTGTGGTCTCCTTTAATTACCATAAAAGCTGTGAAAATAGTGCTATATTTTCTTTCAGAGAGGAGGAGCGTTGTAATAGATTCTGAGAGGTAACTAATGCAGACTGTAAAGCTGTGTGAGAATAAAATGCTAGGCACGGAGAAGCCATTCAAGAACATTACATCTATGCAAGCCAGGGTACTCAATCACCCAGCCATTGATCTAGTCTGAGTTACAGCCCAAAGCTGTTAGTGCTTAAGCCCATCTTATTTCTTCCACTGACTCTCCTCGAAATAGAAATTCTTGTAGGGAAAAAAAAAAAATCCGAATCCAGAATCAACATTATTAGCTTTTCAGTTTAGCTCTTCCAGTTTAAGCTAAATAAGACTCAAGTTTTCTACATCTGACCCCAGATGCTATTTTCCTCTGTCTTATTTGCCCTGAGATAATGCTAAAGATAAACCTGGCAACGCTTCAGAATGACTGTGTGAGAACATGCTCTTCCTGATGCCCTGGGGAGGCAAAAATAAATGTTTGGAAAGAAAGGGGAATAAAGTTGCAGGGATGGCAACACATCTGCATCCTGTTCTCTGCCCCACCCCCAGGAGGTGAAGGGAGATTGGGAGTGGCCAGTAGTGGCTGTCCCAAACACAGCCAAGAGCTCAGCAAATTAGAACCTCATCACGTTCTTTTGCAAAGCAGTCCTGGTTCTCTGAAGTCACTGTTCAACAGAATCAGCAGAGTTAATATCTTAATTTTATGTATAAGTGGGACAATAAAGGAAGATTTTTCTCTAGTTCTTACACTTAACCTCTCTTCCACCTCAAATACATTTTTACAAATATTTACAAATCACATTTACATGCATTTTAGGACTCAATTTAAATCGCTTCTTTCTTCTCCTTCTCCTTTCTTCTCCCTCCTCCTCCTTTTCCTCCTCCTCCTCCTTCTTCTCCTTCTCCTCCTCCTCCTCCTTCTCCTTCTCCTCCTTTCTTCTTCTTCTCCTTTCTTCTTCTTCTTCTCTTCCTCCTCCTCTTTCTTCTTCTTTCTTCTCCTCCTCCTCCTCCTTCTCCTCCTCCTTCTCCTATTTGAGTACTATCTAAGTAATGTTCACTCTTCTATCACCCCCACAGATCAAATAGACTATCTGTGACATCTCTGAATGAACAAGACTATTCTGCAGGTCACAGTTAGAACCAGTTCCTAATTAAGAGGTAGCTGCAGGGAGGGAGACGTGGATGTGAGTGTGTGTTTAGCCTCTCAGAGTATAGCGTTGTAGCAGGCAATGGTCTTCCCACAGAAGATGAGGATTTCACCTTACAAGGATGTTAAAGAGGCAATAATGAGGAAAACTGGGCTAAACTTTCTGTGTTCCTTCTTGCCAGTGACTTCTCCCTCCCTCCCTCCAGATGTCCTTTATCTAAGGAAGCTAATTTGTTTTTACTTCTTAAAGGAAATCTTGTCAGAAAGAGAATTCGGGTCTAGGGGATAATGTAAATGGAACTGTTTAAGATTTAACAAACTAGCACATATCAGACGTTAGCATGTTAACATATGCTGCCTTGACCCTCCGAGGTGGCTCTCTCTTGCATGGTGTTTGCTCTCATCCCTCTCTGCCTGTCACTCTAGGTTTGCCCTTCCCCGTCCTCTTGTTTCTAATCTGTGACCTTAGGAGAGAACTTCATTGTACTGTGCTTTGCCATCCTCTTCCATAAAATGAAGGCATTAGTAGCTCTTTGCAAATTCATCCTATTAGAAAAAATATATGCAAAACACCAAATAGGTCCTAGCTAATGGTAGGTTACTACTGTTTTTTCTTTTATTGATTCATTTATCAGATAAAGACTTCTTTAACACCACAAGACAGGTACATGTTAGGCTTACTGTTAGGGAGCTGAACCTAGAAAGCTTATGTGCTAACGGCTCATAAAATACTGAGAATAGAGACAATAGTGATACAGTTTGAGACATGGTACTCTGGGGCCAACATCCCCTTAAAGGTCAGGTCACATCTGCAGAGCACTCATAAGCCAATTTCCCTGATTCTCCTCCATCTTCTTCAATTCTAGAAGTTACCTAATATCCTTTGACCTTTCTCTGAGTGTGCTTTTAAATAAGGTAGACACATGTAGCTGTATCTACTTGAAATGTTATTTATTTTGATATGTACTTTGGATGAAAAATACACACCAGACTCTGAAGATTCTGTCTAAAACGCATGTGAAATACATCACTAATAACATTTTAATATTTATGATATTTAGAACTGAAATTTTTGAGGCAAACAGCATGAGTCAGTGGTACAGTACATGCCTGGTGTATAATAGGACTTAGGCTCAATCTCTAGCACCACAAAAAGAAAGAAAAATAAATAAATAGTTTTGGTCCCGTGGATTAGATAAATAGTATTAAAGTTAAGTTCATCTGTTTCTTTTTACATCTTTTTCTTCTTTACTTCTGACTTTGACAGGTATAAAAGACTTTTATATCATGTTTTATTTCTATTAAACCATGTTGACCTATATCTACATATAGCTTTTATATCACCAAAGACACATATAATCCAATCACCTTTATACAAGTAGAGGCAAGTCAGCTGGAATTTGAAACAGAGGATTGTTCCTTCTGTCCTTGCATCCTAAACAAAGAAAATGAAAAATAATTCTTGTTCCCCATCCTGAGAGTGTAATCTCATTTAAAAAAAAAAATTTTTGAGCTGAGGACCAAACCCAGGGCCTTGCACTTGCTAGGCAAGCACTCTACCACTGAGCTAAATCCCCAACCCCTAAAATGTAATCTTAACACAAGTGCTCTTGGATTGCTGGTACATGGTCATGCAAGAGCCCTTCTGCTTTTCTTAGCTGCAAACATTTCCCCTCAAAAACCTTAAATACTGTGCAGTTAGACTCAGACAGAGTCTGTATTGTGATTCCTGGTGAGTTTGTAGTCCTAGGCGTGGAAGATATGTCTGTAATGCAAGAACTGAGACAACAGGGCTGTGAGATGGCTCAGTGGTTAAAGCCTTAGCATGAGAACTGGAGTTCTTATCTGCAGAGTCCACATAAACACCAGTGAGCAGGACCGTCTGCCTGTAATTCTGAGGGGTTCTCAGAGAAAGCTGGCTAGCCATGTCAGTGAATTCTGGATCCAGTGAGAGATCCTGCTTCGATGAGTAAGGTGAAAGAGAGATGAACCATGACTCCCAGCATCAGCCTAGGGCCTCTACATGCATGTACACACAAGTTCATGTGGACACACCACACAAAAGGAAATGAAAAAGGAACGAGAGAATTGAATCAACAGCATACCCACTGCAGTAGGCTTCTTCATAGCTACATGGGGAATGGGAATGGAATGGTCAAATTATTTTATAGGATTTATAGTAATTTTCTGTTATCATTTCACAAAATCAGTGATAAGATTATATTGATAAAATACATCAAAAAATAAAACTATATATTTTCAACATAAACATATTGAATGTTTATGTGCCAAATATATAGTGAGTCTAAAATATGAATTATTACATTTGTACATGAGAAGTAATCAAATATGACTGGTGGTATTTCCATCACTTTCTTACCTAGCATGAATTGAACTCAGGCTCAGGAAGGCTTCATAATGTATGTAAGGTCACATAGTTTTTTATAAAAATGTTATTTTTCTCCCAAACATAGCATGTGAAAGCAATATACTAAACTGTAATGATGGAGATTTAAAAAAAAGAAAAAATACAACCACTTCTCTGCTTGTATATAAGTATAGATGGGAAACAGATGCTTACAAGATCTGTGATATCATCTCAAGATAATTTTTGAAACCCTGTTTTGAAACACAGTTCAATGGTTTCCACCTTCCAGAAAAATAATGAGGGTGTATGATTTAAAAGGGAGGAGTATTTTTATTAAAGTGCATTATGGGTATGTCACAGGTGTGGCACCTCTGGAGGCCAGAAGAGGTTGTTGGATCCCCTAGAACTACAGTTACAGGTATTGTGAGCTGTCTGGGAACTGTGAAGGCTGAGAACTGAACTCAGGGTTAGAGATGGTGAAGTTCTCTTAGCCCCACATGTTAGATTTTTCATATGGAAAACACAGTCAGTATGACTCAGGGCACCAATGAGAAGCCTGAGTCTTGAAAATAGAACCTGAACAATGAAGACAGTAGGTGAGCTGAGACAAGCTAAAGATTTATGACCAAATGGAGTGAGAAATTGTTAGAAATCACTGAATTTACCACAAAGGACCTTGGGGAGGGATAGCCAAGACTTGTGACTCCTGATTCAGATAGGACAATTCTAAATTCCAGTTCTGTGTAGTTGATGGTAGCCTTCATAGAGTCACCAATCCTGTCAAAATTTCAGCGTTCTCATTTGCTTAAAACATGAATAATAATAATGGCACTGAGTTATGTGAACCTATGGAGAGTGAAGTGGAATTGCATCTGCAAGGCATGTAAACCTTGACCTACTGCACTGCATGTCCTCAATAAGTGCTAGCTGTTCCTATTGTTGAAAAGTAAGTCATTTGTCATGGATATAAATAATCCCTTTTCAAATTCAAGATGTCATAAAATCACATTTTTCCAGGGAAATCACTGGATAGTTGGTTAAGGTAACCGGCAAAGTAGTAGGAGTGTTTTTAGCAAGGCCTCATTAGAAGCACATTAGCCAAGCTGAGGGTGTGCACAGAAGTGGCCATCATTTTCAGTCATAAAGAGGAGAATTGATTCATTTAATAAATCATCTCCAATTTCTCTGCAGCATTATGTGAAAACAGTTCAGTTCTGCACATTGAGTATTATCTGGTTCTTTGGACATCTAGCATTGATTGTTAGGGGACACAGAGATCAATATTAATAAATGTTTGAAATTGTCAGCTGTGCAGCCGGGGCTCAAAGGAGAGGCTGGGACGGTGAGAGGAGAGACACCCAGCCTGCCTGATGGAGCACGCAGTGGTCTATCTCACTCCTTGCCATTCACCAGAGCTTGATTTGAAAATGCCTCGAAGAATAAAGAAATTATTACAATTCCATTCCCACAGTAGGTGAGGTATCAGGATTTCATAACCTTCCAATACCCTAAGCTAGACATTGCCTTTTCACAGTGAAGTAAGAGCTAGGCAGGAAATGCCATGTTTCCACCGCACTGAAAGGCAGCTTAGGAAGTGTGTTTACTTGGACCCTTGCATATATTCCTGCTGGGAATAGAGAACAGGTTAATGAGATTATTAGCTATGAGTAAACCTTGCCTGAGCTGGAAAGTACCAAGGCTCAATCTCCCTGCTCCTTAGGGACATAGACAAAAATCTCTATGTGGAATGTGCTCGCTCAGCCTCCCAAGCCACATGTATGTATGAGATAGACTTTTTGATGCAGTTTGACCCTGGAAGCATTTTGAAGTGAGAAGCAGATTTGGACATTTTAGAAAAGATAATACTAGAAGCTCAGTTAAAAAAAAAAGAATTGTTGTGTTCTGATATTAATAAGAGCAAGAAAATAGATATGAAGTGTCTGTACTACCTGGTATGCAGAGATCATACCACCAAGGTCAAAATTTATATACATTATTATTTAGTTGTTACATCCACTTTATTGAGTGACTGTGGTTATCATGGTAACATCATAGTAAATAATTTTCATACTGGGGTTAAGTCACAATCACATAGTAACATAGTAATTAGATAGCATTAGTTATCTAATTTATTCTCATAAGGTGGTTATGGAGGGCTCTATTTTGCAGAGAAGTCTAAAGCTCTGATCAAGGACTCACAGCAGTAGCTCAAAGCCTAATTTCTGTAACATTCCAATTAGTTATCACATAGTGATGGTAATAAAAATACAAATACAGACAGGAAGAAGAAACATCCACTAAGTACACCTCCAGCACGAAGCATGCACTACACATGTTGTGTGAAATATTTTCTGCAGCCGGGCAGTGGTGGCAGAGGCAGGTGGATCTCTGTGAGTTCAAGGCCAGCCTGGTCAACAAAGCGAGTTTTAAGACAGCTGGAGCTGCTATACAGAGAAATCATATCACAAAAACCAAACAAAAAAATTTCTGTAACCCTCACAAAGTAATCCTACAAAGTAAGTATCCACACTACACAATCAGGTTATTCCCCAAACTATGGCAAAAAAAAAAAAAAAAAAAAAAAAATCAGATCCTTTCATAACTGAAGAAACTTGCTAAGGCTTATGTAAAAGTAACATATAGAAAAGATTTAATTCAATGCATTATGGCCCCATATCCTAAATCAGAACCATTTTTTTCCCCTGCAGTAAAAGTTTTGTTATATTTTAGGAGTATGTTTTACTAGGGAAAAAGCCCTTGAATTTTTATTTTGTTTTGTTTGTTTGTTTTGAGATCTCTTGAATTCATCTCCATGAAACTCCCGGGTTTGTTTCTTTTGCAAGGCCAATTTTATGTGGTGCTGCTCTCAAACAGATCACGAGTTCTCAATGTGCCATCCTTGAGAATGCTGGGAACTTCCCTAAGGTGTGAAGAGCAGAGGGTTCCCTCTCTGGCCTGACTTGTGAGCTACTATTCCTCTTGCCTCTGGCTTTGTGTGGTTTCAAAAGAACAATGTGGTTGAACTCATGGTGTGAACCAAACTAGAAGATATGCTGACCCAGCCTCCATTTCTTAATGTTTTCCATTGCATACAAGTTTCATCCTTCATAGTTCTGTGTTCACAACATATAAAACCCATATTTGGCAACTTATAAATGTATCCCCCAAATATGTTAGCCATTCAGCCTAATGATGAATTAAATATCAAACTATGCTTTCCCTAACAGGGTATTATAAAGTTCTTTTGAAAATAAACTAGTATTGGTGGTCTATAAGACATTGGTGCAAAAGAATGATTAATTAATAGAAAACAGCACATTAAGTATGATATCTGTGTCATTCTTGTCTTATGGTGTATTATTATTACCCTCACTCTGATAAAAGTGAGCTGAGATCAAAATCACTTAAATCTCATTAAATAAACTTGGAGCGGGCGGGCGGGCAGGGATGGGGCTTCTGTAAAGAAATGTTTGTACTACCCAGTTCGTTAGCTGTTCTTTTTCCATGGCATGTAGGGAAACCTTTCTGGTTCCAAAGAATGGCCACACTTTTGGTTTACTTTTTCCTGATAAATAGTAAAACTGTTTTATTTCTGATTTTCTGAGTGAACACTCCCCACCCCTCAATTGGGGTTGTTGGCCAATCGAGCTGTTTTTATCTTTGTAACCTGCATAATGATTTACAGAATGCATCACATGGGGTTAGAGTCAGACCTAAGAATTCCGGGGTAGGAGGTGCTCTTCAGAGAGTTTGGCTTGCAATAAAACATGATCATCATGTTTTCAGTGTTGTCTGCTTTGTTTTGGAGTGGAAAAAAATAGATGATCCTTTTTGTTCATCCAGTCACTCTCTGGTATTATCTCCGTCTGGCTGTCTCAAAGCCCTGGGCATCCAAGCTCTGAGGAAGTGTGCACCAGCAGCTATTAATAGCTGAACTCTACAACAGTCTGCTGTCACAGATGGAATCTAAGCTTTTGGAGAGTAAAACCATAAAAACTCATCACAGAAAGCAGCTCAGTCCTCTGTCACCTAATGCAATTAAGCTGTCTATAAATAAAGAATGCTCTAGCTCTTGCTTGGGGCTGGTAGATCTCACCTGCCGAATTGGTCATTGATAGGCACATTCCTCTAGGATGATATGGAATGGTTTAGAATATTAACCGAAGAACTAACTGAAAAATTGAAATACAATGTGTTTCAGAGGTGAAAGTCAAGTTAATTTGAAGGTAAAATAACATTCCAGCAAAGCAAAGCAAACAGAAATCAAACCATTGAGTCAGAGAATGTACACCATAGGTCATAAAATCCAGCAAGATATTATAGAGGGCCAATTCAGGAGGGTCCTTCCTTCAGGGAGCATCTTTGATGGATTATGACAATCACTTCAAGTAGGCCAGGGAGACTTCCAATTCTTTTTCCCCTGAGCAAGGCAGAGACTGCCCGTCTCAAGGAGTTGTCTTATTGTTTCTATTTAAGGGTGTAGGAAGACGATGGAAAAGGGATTAAAGTGTATTTCTGGGTTCTCTTTCTCAGTGATCTCCTTTCTTCCCCAGTATTTACCAAGAGCATTAAAGGCTTTATCAAATCAGATTAACTCTTGTGTCATCTGTTCTATCCTTGGTAATATCAGGGATGCAGTGAAGCTAGGGGCAGGAGGCACAAGTATGTGTGAAGATGATCTTTTTAACCCTGTGTGCAGTGTAGGCAAATTTTCCATTATTTTCCATCTTGATCTGTGGGAACAGGACATCACTGATTTTTGTTGACTTATCTGACTAACCCCAGAATCTACCATGGTAAATATTACTATATATGTGACAGCTGTCCTCTCTTTAAAAGGTTCATATAAATTTCTTCTCTGTGCTAAAGAGCAATGTCTCAGTTTTGTCTTTATATGAGACTTTAAGCATGATTGATATAAGCTGGCATCTGTTCCCCTTTCATTCCCACTGTTTACCTTCTAAGGTCTAAGCTGTGACCCATGCTACATTTTTTTGTTGTTATACCTTATAAAAATTCTCAAACATAAATCTCCCTATGGTGCTTTTGAAAGTGACTCCCATGTCCAATAAAATCAATTCATTTAGGAACATAGTTTATCCACTTTAAGAAGACATTTGACACTGTCTATCCATAGCTGCTGGGTGGGGGTCGCATGTGGATTTACAAAGGTTAAAATTAATCCCTGTCAATTCAACTGCCTCTGTTTATTTTCACTCCTGATTATTCCAATTATATACAGGTTTAGCCCTGTGGTAGGCTTCACATTGAGGAAAATTATAGTGAGATCTGCAGTAAAACAATTATTATGTCCTCATAAACTGTGTTAATGGAGAAGCAGAAATCTTCCAGAAAGTTTCAATGAAGTATAGTAACCACTATAACTTCACCTAAATATATATTGAGCACCTGACTATGATCCTGTGTTCCATGAAGAATAAAGAAAAAAAATAAGCTATACATATAAACCAATTACCATATGCTAAATAGTGCAAAGCAAAAGCAGGAAAAAAAAGATATTCTAGGCTGTAGGTGACTACTGTTTGATGTAAGGCATATAGAAAGCTGTGGCAGGAATGCAGAGAAGTGTTAATTACTATGCATTGGAGCTGTCTGTAAAGCCAGGAATATCACCTGGATATTTTTTTTTTCACTTCAAGCCCACTCTTTGTGTGTGTGTGTGTGTGTGTGTGTGTGTGTGTGTGTGTGTGTGTGTGTGTGTATTCCTAAATATATAATACAGCCTGCTAGGTTACTTGTATGTTTATGTTTTTAAGACTGACCATTTGGTATTGGATAATCAATTGGTGTGCTCATCCCTGGGGAAGACTATTTCTCCTGCTCTCAGCATTCTTTATCAACTGGGTCTTTAAGAATGAAAAGGATTTCAGTAGATAGAGAATTATACATCAAATGCAGTTTTAAATTATGTATTTGTTGATTTTGCTGTGTTTTGACTTCTAGGTGACTTGGGAATGCTGAATCTGTAAACCGATTAATCAGTGTCCTTATAATTCCAGGAATTTGTCCCTCCTCTTCTGTGTCAATCGTGGAACATGAAGGGTTATCACTGGTTTGATTGACACTAAGGGACTTTTCATTTATCTTCTGGCTCCTGAAAATATTGCTTTCAAGATGGCCTCTCCTGACTTGGTCTCCAGCATTGTGTCTACTTTAGAGGACTGTGTGTACAGATAGCCCAGTAGTGGCATGCATGCTCAGCTTGCATGAGGCCCTAGATTCAATACTCAGTATCCCCACACCTCATACATTCTTGCTCAGATTAAGGGGATGAAGAAATTCTGGCCCACTTCTAAATTAACCTTTGAAGAACCCATTCTGATAGAGGAGGCTAGGGACATGATGACATGCTGTCTGAGCTTTGAATTCAGAATAACATGACTACAGATGTTGGCTGCTGTGTTTAACAGGTATTTTCAATCACTTTACCTCCATTTATCCTTAAAATGAAGGTATTCAGATTAGCTCTTATGGCACATATGCTTATTATGTTAAGGTATTTTTTTCCACTTAATGTCAAATACCAGAGAAATGGCAGTGGTGGTAGTCTTAGAGGTGGCTAAGAGTTGAGTTTGACCTTCATATTATTAAGTAGGTTAAAATTTTACAATTTACACACTTCTCTACCTTCTTCTATGTTAGTTGCATTTTCTTACATCCGTAACTCTTAAGACTCTCTTTCCTGGAAATGGACCCCTCACTCCTATATGCCTGTTCTGATTTGGAAGAGACAACAACAATAAAAATCCATTGTGAATTAAAAGCATTTAATGCATGTGTTTAAAAATGTTTAAAGTGTATCAACAAATGCATGCACATTTATAACATGTTGATTTGCAAAATATTTTGAAATGTACTATTATATTTTTTAAGAAAATAAAGCACACACAAAAAAATGGAAAAAGTACAAAGGATAAGTTAACCAAGGTACTCAAATAGCAATTAGTAGGTCCTCAATTTAAACTCATTTATTAAGACTAGCCTGTATTTCAACAACCCTTCCACTTCCACCAGGGAAGATAGACTGACTGACTATTTAACTTACAAAGAAAAAATACAAGAAAGTGCAAAATGGCGTACTCACTCCCGTGAGTCACTGCTATCCGAGGAAAACAGAAGAGCACACTTATTGAGGCAGTTGGAGCAAACTAAGATTGCCAAGAAGAGGGAGCATTCAGAGAGCCTGTGTATTTTCTTTATCCAAATAAGCACAGCTTGCCAGACACTGCCTTGTGAAAGAACGCATTTCCAAACAGGTCTCCTGGTGAACCAAAAGGGAAGATACAAAGCTGCTGTCCTAGCACCACGGACAGCTCAGCCACCTTCTCCAGAGGGCTGATCCCCAAGCCGCTGTGGACAAGGTCCAGTCTACTTGATAACATCAGCTGTGTGAAGCCCAGGGGCACTGACCTGACCTTGTTATATCCATTCACTAGGGAACATAAATTTAGAATCATGGTGGACCTCCAGTAAATGCTTATTCGGGAAGTTTCATTAGTGTCGATAAGTATGACACATTTAAAATTATTGATTTTTGTATTTTTCTCAATTTAGAATGAAGAGAGAGAGGCTCAATTAATTACTGGGAAGTACCTTCTTGGGGCTTTCTTTCTATCTCCATTAAAACCCACTTCAATAATTACCAGGCTACCGTGGCTGCATTTCAGGATTTTTTTTTTCTTTTGGATGGGCACCCCTGTGTTTCTGTTCAATGTTCAGTTATTCTGTGTGTTCTTGACCCTCTCCTGTAGTGATAAAGACCCAGAGAAAATCCATAGTATCTATTGCAGAGTCTCGAGGGAGTCGAGAAGCTAACTCATGAACTGTGCAGAGCAGAGCACAGCTGCTATGCTGACAGCATCTGCCTTCCTTGGCCTGCAAGCTTAAGATCATAAATGACAACCTGAGCGATGACTTGGATACCTTCCTTTTCTTGTCGTGATTCAGATTTTTAGTGGTAGGTTGGGAGGATGAGACAAACTGTGTTTCAAGCTTTTGTAAAAGAAATAGCTGCACATACAAAGCCTTTGTGATCATCAGCGAACCATACTGCTATCAGATTTGACGTAATTGCATATATCTAATCCCAGCCCTGTTTTGTGTAGCATTCTGAGGCATCTGAAAAAGGAAACTGTGTGTCTCTGCTGTTTGAAAGGGAAAGGAGAATGGAAAACAGCTTGGTGTTTGTAGTCTTCAATCATATTATTCAGCAGAGGTCTGGCATGGGGATGGGGACTCAGCTCTGATTTTAACATGGCACTTGCTGGTTTATAAGAAAGAATCCATACAGCATACATTTGATCGAATCTCCCCCAATTTCTTGTATTAAAATAGCCTTAAGTGAAGCAATGGGGACCTGAGTTTTGCATAATCATTCTATAAGATAACAAGTGGGCTACTTTATTCTGCTATGCTATCTTATTATCAAAAAAAAAAAAAAAACTCAAAGTAGAAGCTGTTTCACACTTCTGCTTAGGAATGATGCATATTTATTATGGATAATTTAATCCAATTCTAAGATTTTGAATTCTAATGTGAACTAGGCAATACAGTGTTAGACATCTGGAAGTTAATTCTAGAAACTAGACTACTTTGGACATCTCTCCTCTTGATGTGCATTTTGCTAGTATGCATATGGTGTTCTGTTCAAGTTAGTTGGGTTGTTTTGTTTTGTTTGGGGCAATGCAGAACATCATCATGAGTGACCCTTCGGCTCTCAGATAAGATCTCCAGATTGAAACCAGAATGGGGCTTACCTCCAAGACAGAGAAGAAGCATGTAGGACATCTCCTTTCAAATGAGAGGAGTGTCTCCAAATAGTCTATTTTGCCAAAAGACTCAGCCTTCCTTAAATATAAATAAAGACAAGAGTCCTTTGTTCTCAACTCTTTAGAAGTGACATTTAGAATTGGCTCACATTTTTATGGGTTCTAATTTTGGGGACTGAATCATGTTGCTTTTAATTTTAAGAATATTATGCGATTGCTAAGTCTAGAAGAATTTATCTTTGTGTTTTGGTAATGATAAAATATATTCATGCACCCACTTAACAAATGGGTTGTTGTATACTGCTGTATGCCATGCACTGTTTTAGATGCTGAACATAGGACAGTGAGCAAATACAGGTTACCAAATATGAATATAGAGAGATTAAGACCTCCCTATATTCCTAATATTCTATGGGAAGAAAGAATCCAAAAATAATTAAGAATTTTATATGGGGATCAATGCTATGAAGAGACTAGATGAAGTGAAGGATAATAGGGAGGCAACATCGCATAGAGTAGACAGGAAAGGCTGCAAAAGTGTGACCTAAATAAGCTACTGAGCAGAGGGAAACCTGGTAAATGAGGATTTCTGGGGACTCAGCTCTGATTTTAACATGGCACTTGCTGGTTTATAAGAAAGAATCAATACAGCATAAGAAAGGGGAACAGCAAAGAGCTGGAAAGTCTGAGAAATGGCAGGCCAGTGTAACATGAGAGTAACAAGTAAAAGCAAGGCCTGAAGAAAAGATAGGCAGTGTCTATACCATGGGGGCTTGACTACAGAGAAAAGGATGACTTCACCCTGAAAGTGGAGATGTCGTTGGAATGCCTGGAAGCAGAAGGTACACTTCATTTGTCAGACGCTCTCACAAGTTTGCATTCTCCCTCACAAGAATCTGCCCTGGATTGAGGAACATCTTCCTGGCATCTCACCCATTTGTTATTTTCCAAATTTCTTCTCCTGTGAAACAGTCACATCATATTTGGGACAAGCACACAGCATAGTACAAATGACTGGACACCATATTCTTTTTAGATGGACTCAATTTTTGTAGTGTGAAATAATGGTTTTCATGCAAATAACATTTGAAGAAGAGTTCTAGTCTTACCTGGGCCACCTATTCAACATGTCCTAAGCAAAGAAGTTCATGTTCTCACCTATTGGTGAAATAGAAATGGTAGTAATTTTATGCAGACATAAAATTGGGGGCATTCTAGTGTGGCAGTTTGCTGAGATACCCTGTTTATTACATTGAAGAGCAGAGAACTAAATCCATTCATGCTTTTGCTAAATACCAAGGGAAGAATTAATTCATTTTAATAATGATGTTTTTTGTTATTTTTGTTTTTTGTCTTTTGGTTGTACCCCTTAACCAGGTATTAGGTACTCTGAATTTTTCTTACTTATTTCTAATGTTAACCTTATCAAGTAGGTGTTGTCATTGATTAGAGTGAGAACACTGGAGCATAAAAAAAATTTACTTTTCTGGGACTAGAAAGATGACTTAGCTCATTAAGAGCACTGGGTACTCTTCCGTAGGACCTGGATTTGATTCCCAGCATCTTACAGTTGTCTGTAACTTCAGTCTCAGAGGATCCAATGCCCTCTTCTTTCCTTGATGGGCATGATACACATATGGTGCACATATAAGCATGCAGGCAAAACAATCATATACATAAAATGAAAAATCAACTAAAAAAAGAGAATTTACTTCCAATCTAGTAAGAGGTAGATAGGATTTCATCCAGGTTTGCTTGTCCCCAAATCTGGTGCCATTAAGTTCTGCCACATTTTGAGACTCCACTTCCATGAAAGAAGGTAGGTCCAGCAAAACCTCTTATTAGCTCATTACAGTATTGTGACTTCAGAGAAGGGGACAAGTTCAGCTTGATTTAACAGGAGAGGGGTCTTGGATGACTGAGCTACAGGAATCATCAGGGAACTTTGAGGAGAGCAATTATGTGCTACAAGAAAGGATATCAGAAGAGAACAATAGCCTGGAGATCTAAAACTGGAATCTGGGGCCCAGAGGGCTCATGTAAAGAGTTTGAGTAGGGAGTATGAAAATCAGTGGTGTAGCTAAGAGAGGTGTTGAGAAGGAATCCTGAGTCTAGCTTGGCCCTGGGGTGGATAAAGCACTGGATGACTAGGTCAGGGAGTGGGGGACAGAGGTAGAACAGAGCATAGGAAGTGGAGGTCAGTTTCCATGGGGAATCTGGACTGTCTGACATCTATATGAGGATGGTAGCATTGTGAATGGATTTCTGTCTTGAGCTCAGAAGAGGCATAACCCAAAGATGAGGGAAGGGCAGGGAATGTCCACAATCAGTGTGACCCAGCCTCTCTCCTACTGCAATAGCATTTTTGGTCACAATATTCTCTTATGCAGTATTTTAAAATTCCACTACGCATGGGAGCTTTTCCAGAGGAGTATTTTCTGCCCAAGAAGACAGTAGCCAGTTCTCTGTTATCCTCAAATGAGCATCTGCACCACATATTTTTGTTCTTGGCCTGGTGGCCCATTCTCTCAAGCAAGCTTTTCAGGATGGTCCCATTGTTCACTCAAAGAAAGCAAACTCATTCCAGAACAGATTATTCAAGAGAAACATGGATAGAAAGGTAAATCTTGCAGGGAAAGTTATAACCATCCCCAAACCAATGGAAACAGGCTTTAAAACAACATATTTGATGTGTGTGTGTGTGTGTGTGTGTGTGTGTGTGTGTGTGTGTGTGTGTGTGTTGAAACCATCAGAAAATGTCAGGTTTTGAGTCTCTGTATCCAGAAACACAAGTGGCCATTTCAGCTTTACTCTTCTGTGAGCCCTTCCTTCCCCCCCTTCTCCCTCCCCCCACCCCACCCCTATATGCACGGCTTTAGATTTGTATATTTCTTGTGACTCTGCTCACCCTTTGGTTTGTAATCTTTTTAAAAAAAAAAAACCTATTGTGACAAGAGGAGACCTCTCTGTGCAGCCCACTGAGAAACGGTTAGTGGAGATAAACTGTCTCTGTCTCACAAAGCCGAAGAGGGAGAGCAGCAGGCAGGCTGAAGGCAAAAGCGATGAATCAGCTCAGATCTACAGATTTCCTGGCCCCAAAATAGTTCATTTTCAAAATATATTATTTAGAGCAAGGCCCAAGCAAGAGGAAGAATTGGAGCTGATTTCCAGCTGGAGATTCTGTGCTGGAGAAGAAAGCCTGTACTGATTTGTAGGCATCGCTGACCTTGGTAGGGGTATTTCATTTCGAGAGGAGAAGGCCATCTGTTGGTTGGTGAGGGGCGGGGACGAGGTGGGATCATCATCTTTGTGGCATCGCATCTTCTTCTTTGCTCCTAACTAGAACCTTCTGAAGGCCTGGTCTCAATTAATCTTCAGATTCTCTGTATAGACCGAATCAAAACTCAGAGATTAAATGAGTGGATCAAGGTCCCCCCAGGAATTAGTGGCAGAAAATGAACTTATTCACATCTTCTGTGTTCAGGCCAGTACTCTTTCCATTGGCCACCTGTTAATCAATGTCACATTCTTACTGTGACTTGCTCCAGGAGCCTGGCTAAGTTTCTTCATCTCCCTGAGTCTCAGATTGCCTCTCTGTAAAATAGCAATAATAACAGGAACTACTTTACTGGGTCATTAAGAAAGTAAGTAACCTAAGATGAATGGGGATATTTGAACATGGAAAGGTGCTTTTTTTTTAAGTGAGGGTTTTGATCTGGTTTTTGTTTTTTGTCTTTTGGGTTTTGTTGTTGTTGTTGTTGTTGCTGTTTTGTGTGTGTGTGTGTGTGTGTGTGTGTGTGTGTGTGTGTGTGCGCGCGCGTGAGAGAGAGAGAGAGAGAGAGAGTGTGTAGTTTTGGTTTTTTGTTTGTTTTGTTTTGTGTTTGAACAATAGAGTGATGTTCCAGATAGTTTTTTGTTTGTTTGGTTGGGTTTTTTTTGTTTTTTGTTTTTTTTGTTTTTTGTTTTTTTGAGACAGGGTTTCTCTGTGTAGCTTTGCGCCTTTCCTGGCACTCACTCTGTAGACTAGGCTGGCCTCAAACTCACAGAGATCTGCCTGCCTCTGCCTCCCAAGTGCTGGCATTAAAGGTGTGCGTCACCACCACTCAGCCGCAGATAGATTTTTTTTTTTTAAAGAACTTAGTAGTTTATAAGTCTTGGTCACTTTACTATGTAAAGGTGGATGCTAATCAGCAAGTGAGGGAAGAGAGCGCTGAAATTCAAATGTAGAAGAAAGGCCTATCATTTTCATGTGCTCTGTGTGTGTGTGTGTGTGTGTGTGTGTGTGTGTGTGTGTGTGTGTACACTCATGCAAAGGTCAGAGGAAGATGTTGGGTCTCGTCCTTTATGCCCTTTATGCCCTTTTGAGATGGGGTCTTTCACTGAATCAGGAGCTCACTCTTTTTTTTTTTTACTAGGCTAGCAGCATCAAGCCATAGCAATCCTCCTGTCTCTACCACCAACCCCAACACAGGGGTTAAAAGGTGCACATAGCCACACCTGGCCTTTTCACATGGGTGCTGACTGGGGCCTGAACTCAAGTTCTCCTGTTTACATACTGGTGTTGTTCCCCACTGCGACCTCTCCACAGCCTGCCTGAGCTTGTGTTGTTCTTGTCAATCATTTCATTCCTTCAGTCAGCAGATGTTGTTATACATCAGATAACGCGGTACTGAGAAATACAGCGGCAACCGTTCTGTTCCTTTTCCTCACATCTGAAATCTCGTAAACCAACTAGACCCATGACCAAGGATTGCAAAAGGACTTTATAGGCTACAAGCATGATGCATTCTTTCTACATGGCTGTACCGGGGCAGCCTGCCTCAGTCCTGTGGGACTTAGGTAAGGCTGCCCTGGGGAAATGATGGTTAAGGCATGGCTTGGGAGAAGAGCAGCTTTGATAGGCTGAAGTCAGAGCATGAGTAAGCTCTAAAGTAGGAAAGGATCCCTCACTTTGGAGACAAAGGAGCAGCATTAGCAGGTTGGAACGTGGTAGCAGATGAGACTGAGCGATAAGCCGTCCGAGGCTGTGGCAGAGCAACCTAAGAGTGAAGAGCCTAAGAGCTTTTGTGAGCTTATGCAGCATGTTACTGGCGATGGATGCCAAAGGGTCAGCACAACTCCTGCCACTCCCTTTGGGATTTCCCCTCTAGCCTTCCAGGATCTCACCTGGGCTTCCAATAGAAAAACTGCTAACTCTATTGCCATAGTGATGCATTTGGATTGCTAATAAAAGAAGCTGGCTACATCCCTTTAAAGAAGTGAAATACAGGTAAACCAGAGGGAGTCCACCAAGCAAGATGTATATTCATTAAGCTGATTGCTAATATACCTGTAGTATTTTCTTGGGGAACCCTGTTGATTTTTCCTTCCACTTTTTGATTGCTGATTTGTGAGTTCATTTACTCATTTAACCTATATTTATGAAATTATTATTCTTGCAGATATTATCTGGTAGAAAAAAAATGAGTTCCATAAATAGGCAAATAGGGCAGGAGGTTTTGAAGAAAGAAGTTTGTGAAGAAGTAGTTGGAGATGGACAGGCTTCCAAAGAGTTTCATAGACGAGATACATTTGGTGTGAACCTTGAAGATGCAGACACAGGTAGACAGATAGAGGGAATGCCCACAGGAAGGGGCACAGATGGAAACAGAGAATGAGGAAAGTGAGAGTAAAAACACAGGAAGTAGGAGATGAATGCACAGCAGAGCCTGGCTGAAGTTTAACCTGTATAGTCAGGAGAGACTCATGATGACAGTCAGTGTGTGAAAAATAAAAAACAAAGACAAAACAAAGCTAAAGACAACTGATGGATTTCAACATGGAAGGCATCATAGAGACAGACTCTCCAACTGGAAAGTGACTGTGACTGAATAATAAAGAAATAGCTTGTAGCGGAGGAGAATGTACCCAAAGCATCAAGCCTATGGCATCAGAATCCTGATGCCAGAATGTCTGGGCTCGGGTCTCACAAAGCACTGGTATCATCTAGAACATTTATTGAGAGTGTTTGAGCCCTGTATAAGAATCACCAGAGCACATCCTGAGAAGCCCTATTTTACGAATTTTCCAGATGACTCTAACACATCCAGAACTGGGCAACTACACTGTGTTCCAGGCCTCACAGAACTGTCAGAAAGTTGTTGAAGGAGCAGAAACATTACAACATGTTCTGGCTCCCATGATTAGGACCTGGCGGCCACTTCAGATGGCATTTTATAGAAACGAATGTTGTTAATGCAAAAGATCCATCCTTGAGGAGTGGCTTCAAAACTAATTTTTTTGTTTGTTTTTTGTTTTTTCAAGACAGGGTTTCTCTGTGTAGCTTTGCGCCTTTCCTGGAACTCACTCTGTAGCCAGGCTGGCCTCGAACTCACAGAGATCCACCTGGCTCTGCCTCCCGAGTGCTGGGATTAAAGGTGTGTGCCACCACCGCCCGGCCAAAACTAATTTTTATTTTTATAAAGTGGGTGGCAGAAGTATTGGGTCAAGTAGATGAAACTGAGCTTAGCAGAGTATGTGCTATACCCCTCAAGTGAGGAAATGAACTTGAGGACAGAAAGCTTTTCATCCTACACTTTTCATATATTTTTAATGAGACACTTGGTGTCAAAACAAAACTTTCCACATTATACTCCAGTATCTAACACAGAAAGGTCTCACAGAAAAAAAAATAATAGTAGATATGTTAAATAGCTTGATTTGACCATTTCACAGTATACACTGCAAACATAAGCAGTTGTTTGTCATCTATAATATAAAAATAATAAATTTACCATCAACTTATTTTTCAAAGGGTAAAGATTTTGAAAGATTTACCATCCTTCTCCCTGGATGGTAAATACCTCGGCCTCAAGTTCAGCTTGATTATTAGAAGAAAGAAAGAAAGAAAGAAAGAAAGAAAGAAAGAAAGAAAGAAAGAAAGAAAAAAAAAAAAAAAAAAAAAAGAAAAAAGAAAGGGAAAAAAGAAAAAAGAAATTGGCAGTGTTTGTCTAAGGAAAGGGGGGAGATTTCTTTAAATACCTTTAATGTCATTTAGATTGAGTTTGAGGATGACTCACAGCTGGAAGGAGGGACCAGAGGAGCAAAATCTTGACAGTCTAGATGGATGGGCCAAATCCAATCACTTGAATTGCATGAGGATCAATGCCGATCCCTTCCCTGAGGTCTTACGAAGCCACCTGCATCTGCACGGAGAGGGCGGAGCCCCTAAGATCAGCACTCCTTACAAGGAGCCCCCAGGGTCTCAGTTAACTCTAGGAGTGAGTCAGAAGACCCAGGAGGCTGCAAAGAGGGGGATTTATTTCGGCAGTAGTAATGACAATCTACTGTCATCGACCCAAACCTCCTAAGAGCCTTTTACAAAGTATCTTCAGGCCCCACCAAATCAGAATGTATTCTCATCTGAGGGAAGAGAGAAGACATTGAACATGTAGACGGGATACCATTTCCCCATAGACTAGACTCTAACGTAGAGTTATTTATGATTCTTCGGTGTTAAAAAGCCTGCAGTCTTATAATTTTAATTCATTCCAGAAATACTACTTAACAAAGTAATGATGTATATTTTTTTTCTGGTTTGGAGAAATAATATTTGGTCCATGTAGTTTTTCTGATTTTTCATCTGACTCAAACTGATTTTAAAGTAGTTTTTTAAAAGTTGGAATGATGTCATATGCTTCATTTTATGTTGGACTTTCCAGTTTGTTCTATTATTCAATGTTTTGGGTTTTTTTAAAACATAGTACATAAACTGTATTAGGAGATAATGCCAAAAGTTACTAAACTTCCTGCTATACATTTGGATCTCTTCTGAAAGATCCTATCATTAATAACAGAGGTGGCCACAGTGGTAGAGGTTTAGTCACATTGATAGAAGGAACAGCCAGAAGAAATTGAATCTGGAGAGGATCTAGCAGAGTTGGAGGAGAAGTAAATATCCTCAAATGTTTGCAGGGAAATCACAAAGAAAAGCTTATTTTACCAGTGTCAAGGGGCACAACCTAGTTGGGGAGGAATTGCAAGGAAGCAGATTTGACTCAAAGTAATGACTCTTTCCATGACTACTAGTTTTGAAAGTCTTGTCTTTCCATCCTTGACAATGCTCTAAGCCTTAGGAGGAGCTATTGTCTGAAGGATTCAATAGGGGAGATCAGCTCCCATCTTGGGATGGACTCTAGGGTATCTACAGGAACAAGAAACTCCAGAGGTTTGTAAGCTCTAAGCCAATAGAGGGGTTTGTTTAGCCAATACTTTCTTCCAAAACAAGTCAGGGCAGGAAATGAATATAGGCAAAACAGTCACTCCTCAATTAGCTAAAAACCACACCTGTATTTATCTGACCTGCCTGGGCTCCTGAAGGTATTCACCATCCTTGGTATATATTCTATAGATTGTCTAGTTCTGTGAATATTAATTCATTCCGATGCTTACCAAGCAGGTACTGGATGCTCAGGTATTGTGCAATGTCTGAGAAATAGCTAGAAATTTGAGGATAACATCTCTGTCATCAAGAAGGTCACAGTGAGAATGAAAAAGACATAGGATGGATGCGAACAGGAAGAGGGAACATGAATGCTCTAGTCAGTGCCAGGAGGTCTAACCAGGACAAGGGGCCTAATATTCCCAGAGTTGAGTGTTTATACTTGCTAAGAGCAGGAGCTTCAACACTTGGCTAAATGTTGAAAGAGGAGAGTGGGCCCTGTTGGAGGCACTAGGCTCCCATGGCAGGTAATAAGGTCAAGCCAGGCTGTACATCTGTCCAGCTGTTGTGGAGGAGATTCTCACGCCATCAGATAAATGGTATACACAACTGCTATGTCCCCACAACCCTGGGATTCCAGGAAGAGAAGCAGTAAAGAAACACAGCATCATTTGAAAAAGCTAGCAAATTGGAAACTTTGTCCAGAAAGTGAAAAAAAAAGAAAGAAATGATGAATATGAGGTCTTAAAACCCTATTTCCATTTCCATTAGTATTTTCTGGAGGAGTGAGGGGGTGTCTTAACCCCATTGGGTTGCTTACAATTGACCAAAGTATAGACTTCCTCTCTGACACTGTGCTAAATACTCAGCCTATGATATACACTTAATTTCCGTGATTCTCTGGGAGCTCCTCTAGACACAAAAACACAGCTCTCACTACAAGGGAACCAAGAGACAGTTTATTCTGAAGCTATATATGAGGGATCCAGGTTACCCTCAAATACCATGTTCTAGTCTGTGAACAGTTTTATGAAGTTTTGCCGGGGTAAAACTTCATGAACAAAAGTGACCATGAATCAAGGCTCTTTTCAAGCACATTAGTAGAAATATCAGGCAGGTTGTAGCAGAGTAGGAAGCCTCCAAAGCTTCCCAATGATATCCTTAGCCTTTGGGTTCATGGAAACCCACTATCTGTTTGTATATTCCAGAAGAATCTTTCAGAGACTTGCAGGGATGTTTTGTCAAATACAGAGGTTGACACTGGATGGCTAAAGATAAGACAAAATAATTTGGCTCCAGAACTTCAACATTCCAACTCTTCATCATCATGGACATTGTAATTAGTCAATCAGCCCGGAGAATCTTTGACACAGGTATGACTCTTCTCTTTTCTGGGAACTTCAGTGCACAGCCCATTTTGTAGATGAGAAAAATGAGGTGCAGAGAGGGGGGTCTACTTTAACAACTACAACTATGTCCTGTTCCTGTCCTGCCCTTCTTGACCTGCCCCCTCCTGCACCCCCCACCCCAGCCCCCACATGTTGGGTCTGACCTGAACTCTAGCCCCATTCTACAGTGCTGTGGCCATGCCAGAAAGCCTCCTGTCTTGTTCTCTTCCTTTCTATCCCCAGCTATTCTTGGGTCCTGTTCCTTGGGCTGCCTGTCAGCCCTCCCTTGCTCCCCACCAGCTTCTCTTCCTGCTGCTCAAGGAAGTCCAGGTCTTTTGATTATTCAGCTACTTGAGAGTCAAAAGCAGCCAGACAGCAGGTTTTTTTAATGATTAAAATAGCAGCAGAGCAGAGCGATGGAAAATGTGGAGGTTTTGTTCTCAGTGAGAAGATGGAGTTTTTTAAAGGACGTGCTTTATTGATTCTAAGAAGTTTTACAAACTGTCTCCCCATATGCCTGTCTGAGCTCACTGAGAACTTGAGATGGGTGCCATTGTTCAGATTATTTATCCCACCCACCATCCCCCAACACAAACCTTGTCTCTAAATATTGATTCTTCTGATTCAGAGAAAAGCACCTTGTTTGGGGGTACTTACTTACTACTTGCTTCATACATACTACACACACACACACACACACACACACACACACACAACACACACACAACACACACACACACACACCACACACATTACAAAATACACAAAAAACAACACACACACACACACACACACATTCAAAACTACATGCCTGTATTAGTCATGGTTTGCTATAGGAACAGAGCATATAGAATGAATCTATATAGAGATAGAAAGGAAATGTATTCGAGTGCCTTATAGGCTATGCTCCAGCTTATCCAACAATGGCTGTCTACCAACAGAAGATCCAGGAATCTAGTAGTTGTTCAGTCCATGAGGCTGGATGTCTCAGCTGGTCTTCTGTATACACTGGAATCCAGAAGATGTAGGCTCTATTGCCAATGAAGGAATGGACTTGATAGTAAGAGCAAGGGCAAGCAGGGCAAAAAAAAGAGAGAAAGAAAGCTTCCTTCTTCCATGTTCTTTATATAGGCTGTCAGTAAAAGGTATGGCCCAGATTAAAGGCAGATTGCCCCACCTCAGAAGGTCTGGATTAAATGTGTATTTTACCACCTCAAAAGATCCAGATTAAAAGTGGGTCTTCTAACTCAAATGATTTAATTAGGAACATAATCCCTCACAGGTATACCCAGCTGCTTGGGTTTTAGTTAATTTCAGATGTAGTCAATTTGACAACTTGACACATACTCATATCTCCTATGTCATGCTTAATTTTCAAGTGAAAACAATAACCAGGTCATAACTATACTTAACACGATATAACTATTCCACATATAATTGCAAATGCATTATATATTTAACCAGTTCATTATTATACCTAACAAAATATAACTATCCCTTGTACATTGGTACCATCAGTGATGTATTGTGACAGGCCTGACCATGCTACTTGTTGGCAGAATGTGTACTTTGAGACTTTGTACTAGAAAAATGGTTGAACACTTTAAGCAGGGCTTAATGGGCCATTCTAGTGGGAGCGTGGAAGACCATGGTCCTCAGAATGATGTAGTTTACAACAGACAGCCAGGCTCAAGGCTCAAAAGGTTTCAGAAAAAAAGAATATTAATAAGTGGCCTAGAGACAATTCTTGTTATTTTGGCAAAGAATGTGGCTGCTTTATGCCCTTGTCCTAAAAATCTGCCTGAGCCTAAATTGGAGAGTTGGGATTCATGATGTTGGCAGAGATTTCAGGACAGTCTAGTATTGACTGTGTCACATAGTTGTTAGTAATTACTTTTATGCAGATCTGTAGTGAAAAGGGACAAGCTGGACAAAGAGAAATACAAAATGTACAGTGTGAGGAGAAAAGGAACACCAGGAAGAGTCATGGAGCTAAGTCCAGTGCTCAAGTATACAGAAAGTTTAAAGAAAAGCCTGACACTAAATGGAATAAAGGGAGTGGTGTCCTCAGGGCAAGACCCCACCCAGCTAAGCTTCCAACATGTAAAAGGAATTAAAGGAAGCTTAAGCAAGGGAAGGAAACCATCAGCAACAGAAAACTGATGCAAATGTAATTGAAAGAGGGGGCCATGTTCCAGCCCCATCAAGCCGCAGAACTTGGCAGATTTTGCCACATGGTTCTGGCTTTAAAGTCAAGGATACAAGAAATGGGTTGTGGAATCTCCCCCTGGAGCTAAGGGAAGTCACTGAGGCCAGGCACATGTTAGGAGTGTCAGTGCATGGAGGCTCAGAAGGCTCATGAAGCTGTGAAGGTGAAGCCTGGATTGTGTTGGAGACCCCAAGATGTTAAAGATGTCAGTCACGGAATACCTACCAAGGAAAACTACAGACAGGGTACAAAACCAGCATAAGAAAGAGAAATGTGCTGCAGTCAGTAAAGCTGGAAAGAGTTGGAGATCTGAAGAGTTCCTTGACATCTGACATGAAGATGCAGAATGTGGAAATTGCCCGGCTGGTTTTCAGTCTTGCTTTGGTCCAATATTTCTTCACTATGATCCCTTTCCACCCTTTTGTAATGACAGTGTATATTCTGTACCATTATATGTTGGAAATATGTGATCTTTTTTCTTTTGATTAGAATGAATTACAGTCAAGATGTTGCCATGAGTCTCAGAAGAGACTTTGGACTTTTTTGACACTCTAGCAAAAGAGACCCAACCCCATCTGCATGTATATGGTTTCATACATTTTCAGCCTTTTTAGATAAATTAATTTGGGTTTTATTCTCCTCCATCAGGTCAGAAGGCCAAGTTTTACTTCCTTCTGTTTTGAGTTAAAGGGAATTAAGGTACATGAAGGCAAGGAGAATATTCAGACATCACAGAATTACTCATTAACCCAAATCCATGCTTCCCCTGCATCTCCAAGACCTCAGGTCTGCAACGTGACAGTGAAGCAACTCATCTAGGCTCTTGATTTGTTGGATTAAAGTGAACTAGTCTTCGTTGTTACTCCACTGGGGCCTAAGAACTCGTTTAGTGACTATTCACAGACCAGTGGCTGCATAGTACATCGGGGATTGTGTCATCTTTAGCAGGGCAGTGATAGGGACGCCTCTATGGCCCTGTGTGCTTTGAGCTTAGACTTTGTTGAAGAAACCAGTTGATCAGGCAGGAAGAAGCTTAATGGGCATTAAGATAGTAAATGGTAAGGTCATGGAAACCATGTGTATGCATCTAAGGAATGAGAAGGGGTGGTCTGGTGGAGGTGGAGTGTGGGCTAGAGCATTCCAAATGGAAAGGATGCTTTGAGCAGAGTACTGAATGAGGGAGAAACATCATGGACTAATTCAGATGGAGGATCAATGGAGACTTGCAGCCAGTAAGTAAGACAATGCATTTGTGAGGCAGTTAAGTCAAACTTTGGCTTGACTTTTCACAAACTGTGAGTTTAAGAAAGTTATTTCATGATTCATGAATTCACAAATTTCCCTGTATATAAAGGGGGATGTTAATAACAATGCCTGCCCTTTTTTCCACCAAAGATAATTACCTGGTTTACAAATAATGAACACAAAGCTCCCAAACTAGTTCTGGTACATTTACCAGGCCAATGAGATCTTAAGCCTGAAATGTGGCCACCAACCATCATTTCTGAGCCTTCCTTACTTCACCTCCACACACTAGGTTGGCTAGAAGCCCTCCTATATCCCCAAGATATCTCACAATGTCTTCATTCATTTCTACTTGTAGTACTGCAGTGTGAGCCTGAGCCACACCATCTTCTACACAGACTACAAAGAGATCCCTTCCTGGGTCCCTCTGCCATCTAGCATATAATTTATCATTCCCTCTTCCGCCAGAGTGGTCTTTGAAAACCACAAAGCATATGTAAGCTGGCTGCTTCAAATCCTTCAGTCACTTCTCAATCACTCTTAGCAAACCTGTTCTTCCTAAGTCTGGTCTGTAGGATCCTGTGCCTCCATGTCACGGCTTCATCCTGCTTCCTGCAGTCCTTAACTTCTGGTCACACTGGCCACCTACCATTGGCCGCCACCTCAGCGTGGAGACATTCCCTGACCACTGTCTCCAGTCAAGGCCCCCCCATGATCCTTTCTGCCATATCACCCATGTCTGTCTTTCACAACCATTATTACAAGTGGTATTTATTTGAGTCCTACCACATTGAAGACTGAGCTTTCTCACTAAATTGGTTGTTCTCTGATAACTAAAACTGCTCTGTTAGAAGCATAATGAATTGTTAAACTAGTAAAGAAATGAAAGCTGACCCTCAGGAAAAAAAAAAAAGATAGCTATTGTGCCTGTTGTCGTTCAACCACCGATAGGCTGGTGAGTCTGTTTGCAAACAGTGGCCAAGGCTTTCCCCATTCTTTGCCTCAGTTTCCCAAGCAGAAAGTCAGTCCCTGTCAGTGGGTTCTCTAGAGAAAGCTATTTTTCAAAGCCTTGATTTTGGACTCATATAGTGAACAGTTTCTGGGCAAGTTTTTGCTGTGCATGTGATATATATGTGAGTGTGTGTGTTTCTTGGAGACTTCAATTTTAAGGGCATTCATCATTGAAGAAGTGGGTGTTTATACACACTATTGTTAGCAGCTGGCATTTCTGCCTCAAGGATTTTGCATTTATGGGTAATAATAAAAATGGTATTAGAACCCTGCAGATGGTCTGTCCGATGGAGATAAATGTGGATTGCAAGCTCCAACATGGAAGTAGGATTGACTTGAAGTGTTACTGAGTAATTTAAAGCCCCATACCAGCTGTCCCTGGAGATACCTTGGCCAGTCAGTTCTATTTTATTTCAGGGAAGAAATAAAACTCTGTTTGATTGGACTCTGTCCCCTGACAGTGAAGAACTATTGCTGTGAATTGTAAAGACCAAAGCTGGCAAAGCAGGCATTGCATACCAGACTTCCCCTGGGTAGATATGGTCTTTTAACTTGAGATCACGGTCAAGTTTGAGGTATTCTGTATTGCTGGGTATTCAGAGTCACTCAGTCCCTTCTCCTTATCTGCCCTCTTACCTATTAGTGTAGAGGGACTGTGGTGACTTTTCTAAGTGTGTGCCTTTGAGAACAGAACTTTCCATACCAAGAAAACAGCAAAATACGGGACAAGGCTAATGATGGCAAGGTGATTTTTCAGGAATGTTCTCCTCTGATAGAATTTGATCTATGAGAGGAATAGTCATGATCTGTGAAAGCTATCATGTCAGCCACTAAACAGATGTGACCACTGAGCTTTTCAAGCATTGCTGGTGTCAATAGTTTAAATTTTCATTGAACTTCAATTTAAATAGACACATGTGACTACTGACTACTCCATTGGACATCACAAATAGAAAATATTATATAATGGGGGAACAGTCTCAAGAATGTATGAAATCAAACGAACAAACAAACAAAAATAAGCCAGGCTGTGGCGGTGCACGCCTTTAATCCCACCACTTGAGAGGCAGAGCCAGGTGGATCTCTGTGAGTTCGAGGCCAGCCTGGGCTACCAAGTGAGTTCCAGGAAAGGCGAAAAGCTACACAGAAAAACCCTGTCTCGAAAAAAAAAAAAAACAAAAAAAAACAAAAAAAAAAAAATGTATGAAGGCACAAAGGTAGTATGGAAATCCCTAGGAGAAGGTACATTGGGAGTTTTAAACAAGTGGCCAGAGAGGCATGTCCCCAGGGGTCAAGTACGTAAACTAGTAGAAGGCAGATCTTGGTTCAAGTCCCAGGTCTGTTATGTTCTGGTTTGGAACTAGCACAAATTACGTCTCCAAGATTGATATGTCTTGTCTGTAAACCGAAACTAGCAATGGATCCTGCTCTCCTGGAAGTATTTCGTCCCATGCCTGGCACAGGTCAGGTCTTAGCAAACTTGGCACGTCAGCTTTTCATATGAAACATGCACTTCTTGTGGGTTAAAGCACCCCTCTGGATAGCAGTGTTTGCAAACTTTGTGACCAGAGAGGAAAGAGAGGAGGAAGAAGGAAAAGAAACTTTCTCTTGTCCAAAGATGACTAGGCTCACTTGACTATGCAAAGCCATACCTGAACACAGAGTGCGACAGTAGCTCCTGAGTCATGAATCCATAGCAATCCAGGGCAGTATCCAAAAGTAGGTGTTCTATGAATATGAAATGCTCTGAACTACTAGAGTATAATTAGAGAACAAAAAACGGCTAGGAGAGGACATGAAGAGCAGCAGCTCTTAAGCTTTAATGTTTGGGTGGATCACCTACAGTTCCTGTTACAACGTGAATGCTGACTCAGGAGTCTGAGTGGAGAATGAGATGCTGCCGTTCTGCAGGCTCCTGGGTGTTTCAGATGCTGCTGGTCCAGGATCCACACTTGGCTTAACAAAGCATGAGCATCTATAACAGTGACTACAGGGGACATGGAGACAGTTGAGGGGTACACAGACCTCTCCTGCACACTCACATTTGCACCTCCCAGGTGGCCACATTCTTTTGGATAACATGACCCTCTGCCAGGTACCCATCTGCCCCACTGCTTTCTCCAGGTGTCAGCTGAGGATGAGGAAGCTTAGAGATAACCACATGATTCCAGTGAGGAACTACCCATTACGCTGGAGCTAAAAATGCATTGAGTCTTGTTCCAAGGCTCTTTCCAGTCTGGCTCTGTCACTCTGTTTTACATTTTGGGAAGGCTGCAGGTAGTATGTGATGGTGGCTAGCAGCATCCATCACTGTTGGGAACTAGAGGCCAGTCTACAGTAGAGTACTATACAGCTAAAGACATAATGAAAGACTCAAGTAGTCAGTGTCTCTGTTTTCTAGATTACACTATAGGAGTTTAGAGCCATCTTTAAGAGTTAAATTTGGCCGGGCGTTGGTGGCGCATGCCTTTAATCCCAGCATTCGGGAGGCAGAGCAAGGCGGATCTCTGTGAGTCGAGCAGCCTGGCTACAAGTGAGCTCCAGGAAAGGCGCAAAGCTACACAGAG
Organism: Peromyscus leucopus; assembly: GCF_004664715.2. Taxonomy (NCBI): domain Eukaryota; kingdom Metazoa; phylum Chordata; class Mammalia; order Rodentia; family Cricetidae; genus Peromyscus; species Peromyscus leucopus. The sequence continues at coordinate 31,277,276 of NC_051079.1, read as the reverse complement.
AAACCCTGTCTCGAAAAACCAAAAAAAAAAAAGAGTTAAATTTGTTCTTTGACATTTTCATAAGTGTATACAATGCATCCTAATTACTTACTCCACCCTTTTTTTAATCTCCCCATCCTACCCTACCCACACTCCCTCTCCCTATAACTCTCCCACAACCATGTCTTTTTGTTTTGTTTTGTGACCCATGGAGTGTACCCAGGGCCATCTGTGTGACCATGGGTTTAGAACTATCCATTGGAACTTGCTGGGGTGACCAGTGGGTAAACACCTGAAGACAATTAGTCCCTTTCTTCCTGAATCTATCAGTAGCCACTAATCCAGCAGGAAGGGGTAGGGCCACGTGGGTCCCTCCCTTACCATGGTACAGTAGCCACAGCTGCTGTGAGTGGTGATTGGAATGATTATGTCATGTAGAATATAGCATTTCTTCTATCTTTAGGCTCTTCCATTCTTTCTGCCGCCCCCCCCCCAACTTCTGCAATGTTCCCTGAGCCTTGGAGAAGATGGTAATAGTGTCTTGTTTGTGGAGAAGTACTCTGCTGTCACTTATTGTCAGCACATTAACAGCCCTGAGCCTTTATTCACATCTATTTACTGATTGAAGCCGAGAGTAGCATTTGTCTATGAGTATAAACAGATACTTAACTAAGCAACAGTAGTAAGTTCTTCATATTACTTATAAGATCCTGTGACTTTGGTAGACATGTAGTTTTGGCTGGGTTACAGTACCAAGCATGGGTTCCCTCCTGTGGCTTCGAATCCAGTCAAGCAGGGGTTGGTTACCCTCATAGTGTTCATGCCACTGTTGCATGAGTGGGCACATCTTGTCTGACAAGGTTAGTATTTTACTTTTTGAAGTTCACAGTAGAATTCTTGCAAGCAGCCTGAATAGCATTTCCTCCAGCAGGGAGGAACTTCTCAGCTCAGTTCCAGCTTTATTTCTCTGTATCTTACAGCCATGAGATGTGGTATCTTCAGCAAAAGGGTCTTATCTAGTTCTGGTTGTCAACGAAGGGGAATGATAAAAGCCTTGATTGTTTGGGGAAGATGTTTCTGGGGCCGCCCTGGACAACAAGTGATAAGGGTCCCACACTTGGTACTGAAATTTTTTTGTAACCTACAGCTTCTAGGAGAATTATTATCCAGCCATGAGTGGTATTAATCTTCTATTTTTATTTGTGTGTGTGTGTGTGTGTGTGTGTGTGTGTGTGTGTGTGTGTGTGTGTTTGTGTTTCAGAATTACAGGTGATTATGAATTACCATGTGGGTTCTGGGAACTGAACCTGGATCCTCTGCAAGAATAATACATGCTCCAGCCCCTCTATTTTTGAACTAATTTTTTTTTTTGCATTTGATTATAAGACAGTAGGTTTCCATATGGCTTTACATAAAGTAGCAATAGGTATTTAATATATCTGTATTAGCCATTTCCTGAAAGCACACATTTTATTCCTAGGAACCTCAAAATTAATAGCAGCTCCATGTGGATAAGACAGAAATAAAACACCAAATATCCATGGGAAAAATATATTTCCTTGGTCATCCAGAGCTGCATAGTTTATTAAAAACAATTTGGTGAGGGATACTGAAACTGAAATCTCTTTGATGATATCTAAATATCCCCTCAATAAATGGGGAATGAAAATTTCCATTTCCAAAATCAGTTATTTTTGTTGTGGTGGTTAGAGAATAGCAAGTTAGACTGTGTGGGATTATTTTCCAGCTTTAAAACAAAATGACATTTAAATTAAACAACCCCAGCTGTTTTATTGGCTTTCTCCATTTCCAAGAGTAGAGGGTGAAGTTCCCAGAGTCAGCAAGCCAGGATTGCTGGTTACAGTAATGAATGCATATATCGCTGAGCAAGGATGCAACTGACTTCATGCTCAAATGACCTGGAGCCTCTAAATGATTTTGTAGTCTTCAACTTTCCATGTAATAAGAGCCATGCATACTCCCAAGTCCAGTCTGACCCACATTCTATTGATCTAAGCATTTGGCAAATCACTCTCCACAATGAAAGCCTTCTCTTTGCAATAAAGTTAATCTCTCACCACCACATAAAACCTGACCCTATACCACTTGAACAAGTAGAATTGCTGTTGTTGGGGTTGCCAAGTTGGAACCCAACAGACTTATTCCAAAGACAGACACAGGTCTTATAGCCTGTTACACCCTATTGCAGCAAAATGCTGGATGTGAAGACCACCCCACAACTAGGCTGCTCTGCTCATCCAGACTCCTTCCTTCTTTAGAACTGACCATGGAGTTGAAACCACTGAACATTCTGCTTTGCCTCCTGGAGCTTTGTTTGATAGGCCCCTGGCAAAGCTTTACAATTACTCTGACAGATTTTGTTCCAGGCTTAAGGGTTTAGTGGCCAGTATATCAGTCACATTAGAATGCCTGCAGTTTAAGCTTTCTAAGGGGTGTATAAGCTTCTGAGCAGCATCTGATTCTGTCTTCCTAAACAATCTCGGATGATACACTCATTCATTTGGCAACTGTTGGATCTTAAGTCCCAGCCCTGGCTGGCTCTCAGCGTAATTGAGAAGACAGTCAATGGGCCAGGGTAGGCATTCAGGACACAGGGCATGAGAACAGTGAACTTGGTTTTGAGTCCTAGTAGTGATGCCTGGAGCAAGCTGTTGCCAGTCTTTAGGTCTTGGTTTCTCTCTTTAAAAATAGCACATAATGAGGAGTAAGTATAGTATCTTGGTTGTCTATAGCAATGTCTGGCATACATTAAGTGCTCACTGAGTAAGTGATGGCTATTTAACCCTTGATGATGATGACTATGATGATGATATGGTGAGGATGATGATGATGATGATGATCCCACTTTGCTCTAGTTTGTAGATGGGAAAGGTGAGGCTCAGGAAATGCAGTTTCTAAGTGGCAAGTTGAAATCCAAGATGCTTACCTTGGGCCATCTTATCCCATCTCATCACTCCAGTCTGACTAGGCCAAAATTTCTTTGTATTTTCAGGAACTACACATAGCATAGGGTTAATAAGTTCAGAGAAACTGGGTTTACTAAATCTGACTCACTGAAGCTACATGACTTAGCTTGAATATAGTATTTCTCAAACATTCATTCCATTGTGGGTCCTTTTTTTCCCCCTTCCAACACCCAGTAAGTGCTTCTTTTCACATAGAGAATTGTTATTAAATGCCCAATTAAAACTGGTGGGATTCTCACTTATAACAGTGCTCAGGTCTGAATTTAAATTTAATGATGTGCTGAAACATTAATGGCCTTTATCTTTAAAAGTGTCTCAATTGTACTAAAGTTAACAAATGTGGCTGATAATATCACATGCTGTCCTATTCTCCCACATAAGACTTACAGGAGTAAGTCTTAATAATGAATTTCATATAGTACTGAAAGTAATGTAAGAAAATTTATGCATTACAAATTGCCTGGGGTTAGCACTCATAACATACACTTTAAAGGTGCCCTGATTCTGCATTCTCATAGAAGTGTCCAGGGAGCATTGAGAGGTACAGTGTGTGTATCAGAGAGACCCACAAGCTGACTGTATTTCTACTGTCGCCCATCATCCTGCCTTTTATAATAGGAACATTCCTTAGAGCTCTGCTTTCAACCTCTGGCTTCATATTAATGTAATACAGGAGCAAAATGCATTTGAAACTGAATTCTGATAGCCAATCTGGAGTCCTTCCAATCACCCTCAACATCCTTTTGTCTCAACACATTTGCTGGCTTATGTGTCTTGGGCCAAATATAAAGATCTGATCTTTCTTTTTTGTAAGTCCGTCCTTTACAGAGAGACCTCATTAAATCCTTGGTTCCTTCCCACCTTCATTTGGGGTGTCCAAAACAAAGGAAAACTGTTTACCAACCTGCTGGTAAAACCCTCGTATAGAAAATCCCATGTCTCCTGTAGTTAAATAGCTTGGATCAATGTTCAAGTCCTGGGGCTTCAGGGTTTTCAGAACAAGTTTAATTGTGTCTGTTTGCATAGCCTGGGACATTGAAATTCCACATGCAGGTTCAGTTTCAGGTAACATCTTCCTCATTGAATTTGGTACTTGATGTGAACTTTGGCAACAGATGGAGTGAGATGGTGTTTTAGGAGTACTCAATAATTTTTCTGTACTCACAAACACACATAGTCATAATTTGCACACAAATGAAACTTCCAGAGCCAGGCAAGTGCCCTCGGGTTTTCATTTACCACCCCCTGTTGAGTTCTTGGGTAGAATTTAATTATCCAACGAATTTTGGAGTCTGTGCCAGATGTTGATATTGACCCAGACATTTCAAATGGGAGGCTCTACACAATCCATAAAAAGAAAGGAAAGGCAGGCTGGGAGAAAAGGGGGTCTGAAGCTGCAAACACACCTGGCATATGTAAGTTCCTTCGAGTCAGATGTTGCCTCTGAGTTTCAAGAACTATCACACAATAAATAGTAAAGGTCTTTCAAGGAAGGTTCAGGGCATCTGCCTGCCCACCATTCACTCACTCTGTTAAACACAAAAGAACCTCCCCATTTGCCACCAATTGAAAACTCAGCTCTGCCTCCTCACAGTGAAAACAGAATTACCCAAGCTGATTTGAATTGCAGATAGGCACGGCTTCTCCCCACTCTTACTCCAGAATGGTGAAGCGGAACCACTGAGAGTACCAACTCACCTCCAAATTTGGGGATCATTTATGGAGAAGCCATCATAATTATCTGATGTTAATAAAATATATGGATGGAACCAGGAGAACAGCTGGCATTTTGGTATGGCTTCTGTACCAGGCACTGTTGTAAGCGACTGTCCATCCCTCTCATGCTTCCAACACCTTTATGGAGTGGAGCCTTGTGTTCCCTTTATAAAGTGCAAATAAAACTGTCTTTTGCCAGTACTGCTCTGCAACTAGCAAAGGGCAAAGGCTGTCATCGTCGCAGCATAGCCTGAGCCCTTCTCTCTCCTTAGGATGAGCTGGATGTACCGCGGGTAGCTTTCTCATCTTGGGGAATCTGCTCCACTTACCCTCTACGCAAAGGTTTGTAGAGGTTACTGCTTTTGTCCAGTTCTGTTGTATCGTTGACTTCAAGGGATGTCACTTAGCCACCTGATACATGTGTCCGTTGTGAACTAAGTCACAGTCATGCTAATTAATGGATCAAATTCCTTCCCAGAGTTAACAGTTCCTTTGCCTAGGTGTGTGGGTGTGTGGTGATTGGCACTTACGCTCTCTCTGCCTGGCAGATTTCAAGGCTGGAGTTCAGTGGTGTTAATTACCATCATATTGCTGTTCGTTATCCTTCCAGAACATATCCATCCTGCATGACTGACATTTGGTACCCTTTGACTCACAGTTCCCCCATTCCCTGACCCCACTAAAGCCCCATGGGCTCTTTTTATGAGTTTAACTATTTTCTCGATTATTTATTTATTTATTTGTATTGGGGGGTTGCAATAGAATCTCACTTTATTGCCCAGGTTGACTTGGAACTCACTATGTAGTCCAGGCTGGCCTTGAACTCACAGCAATCCTCCTGAGTGTTGGGACTTCAGAAATGAGACACTACCCCCAGCTGAGTTTGTATCTCTTAGAATTTACATATAAGTGAACTTACACATATGTTATTGGAAACATCAGAATGCCTTCTTTATGTGTGTGTATGTGTGTGTGCATGCGTGGGGGATGTTCATATGGATGTGGATGTGTGTACCTCTATGTGTGTGGGTTCTATTTCTCCTTCATCTTATCATCTGTTAGTAAAAATGAGGATGCAGATATCTCTTAGAAATCAAATTTTATTTCCTTGGAGAATGGATCTGATTGTATAGGAGAGGAAAGGGAACAGAAACAAAAATCAATCAATTGTCATCCCTTAGGTGATATTAGACTCCATAGCACTCCACCCCCCCCCAAAAAAAGAAAAAATATCTGAGCCTATCACACGTGATACAAACTAAGAAATAGAAGCATCATAAGAAAGAAAATAGAGTATCCAAGATCCTAGGATGCCTCCTAGCTCTGATGTCTACCACTAGTCTGTAGGGATCTCACAGTGTGAGAGCAGAATGCCTGATGTGTAGTTAGCTGACTAACAGCAGTCAAGCATATGACTTTACTATTATCAGAAATATTAATATGATTTGTCTTTCAATTAGCAAACACAGAACATCTTCTCATTTCCAGCTAATCAAAGTGTCTAAAGCTGGGACTATGCAAAGCCATATTCTTTCATCATCAAATTGAGTTCCTTAATTGTAATAATTTTTCAAATCCAGCTTTTGATTATTTTAGTTTTCTTTCAGATTGACTCCATACTCACTAATGAACTATCATATCGAGCAATGGGGGAGCAATTCCTATAATCTGTTCTCCTCCAATCTGCCTTCCCATGCTAATGAGAAGTACCATGGAGACATCCGCCATTAGTACACATAGACTGGTATAAATCATGGACCATGGATCATTGAGCATCTTTGTTGTAAAACAAATGGCCTGTGGTCAGTTAATCATACAAAGAAACATCTCCAGGGCCTTCTGACTTTATTCATAACCCTAAATCTGTTTGCAGTTTTATAAACAGAACATCTGTTAAAATATGCAGAAATTACAGTTGGAGCCATTAGCACAGAGCTATAGAGATTCAGCAGTTGTATTTTTTTTTCCTTAAGCTTCTGATGGTAATTGCTAGGATTCATGCTTTGCTCCCACTCTTACTGAATCTTACTGAATCTCTTTTGTTCACCTCATTCTTTTGAGTTGCAGCACTTTTAACCCAAGTCTGAAAAGTGGACATGTGTTGTTCCAGGAGCTTGGCACCAAGCCATTATATAGCATGGTAGAGTGGCTGCATCCATCCATAGTTCCTTGCAAAACTGTATATTGTGGGTATGCAATATGCATAGCCACAAAGCAGCCAGAAGCTAAGAAGCCCTAATTGGTTTCATGTCTCTTTTACTGACCTCAGACTCTTACAGTACTGGCATTTAACCAAAAGTAAATAGACACCCCCTCCCAACACCACCACAGCTAACCTCCTTTCATGCTTGAGCGCCCTCTCTCTCTCTCTCTCTTCTCTCTCTCTCTCTCTCTCTCTCCTCTCCCTTTTGTTACAATGTTTACTTTATTCATATTTAAATTAGCCAGATACAATTATTAACAAAGACAAAGACCAGGAAGAAATATAGCCATAGTCAGAGAATAAGATTTGATATAAGAACCTAGACCGCTTCCATCATTTAATGAGCAGGCCATTGAGCCATTGACCCACTTAACAGTTAAGGAGGAGGAAAAACTTTGTTTGGCCATAGCTTTATTCTGCCTGGCCTAGAATGAGGATTAACAGACAACCTCTATAAGAACCGAAAAGTTCCTTTAAGGCTCCTGTGTCTATCACCTATCCCTGTGTATAAGGTGGTGTTGAGTCTCAAACCTTGTCAAGTTTGACTAAGTTTGGGGAAGGTAAGCATGAACAGATCCTTTGAAATGAGACAAGGAAACAGAGAACACTACAATGAATGACTTGGGGGCAAACTCTGGAATCAGGCAGGCATGGACTTGAATCTATGATTTCCCTTTGGGCTTTGTGTGCCCTGGAGAAAGCCAACTTTTATTTTAAAGCTGAAGTCCCCCGTCTAGAATTCTAGTGCTTTATAAAGTTATTGATAAAGTTCAAAGATCCAGTTCTAGCAAAGCAAACAGCTATGTTCCCTGCACAGTGTTATGTTCTGAGTAAATATTCATTGCTACTTAGTACCAGCACATGGTTATATTTTGTTAACAGTTATTGAATTTTTATTATTGGTTTTCATTTTATTTTTAGACAAGGCCTCACTATAACTCTGACCGGCCTGGAACTGGCCATACAGAGCAAGCTAGCCTCAATTTCAGAGATCTACCTGCCACTGCTTCCTGTAAACTGCACCATAAACTGGATTAGCTGTTGATTTTAACTCCAAGAGAATATACCTTTCAAAAGTACTTTTATTACTTCAATTATAGCTTTTATTTGCCTGAGAACACAGCCCAAGTGCTTAGTGTGGTGAGTACTCTGTGTCATGTGAAGAGTAATCTTCTGGTGCATTCATGGGCATAAATACTATAGAGACTGAGTTACAGAGACCCAAACCAAAAGCTGTGGGTGCTCTGAGTAAGCTTCCTGAGGAAGAGGCAGGGAAACAGTATGAAGGCCAGCTTTACAGGTGGCCTTCTATGCTGATGTGAGAAGGGAAGCAGGAAGAGGAGTCTCATTGGAAGAAGAAAAAGAAGCCAAACAAGTAACAGAATTTAAAACAAAACAAAGCAAAAAGTTAGGGTAATGTATGTGGTGGTTTGAAAGAAAATGTCCCCCAAAGGGAGTGGCACTATTAGGAGTGGGCATGGCCTTGTTAGAGTAGGTGCGGTCTTGTTGGAGGACTATGTCACTGTGTCACTGTGGAGGTGGGCTTTAAGGTCTCATATATGCGCAAGCCAGGCCCAGTGAGACAGACCACTTCCTGTTGCCTGTGAGTCCGGATGTAAGAACTCTCAGTTCCTTCTCCAGCACTGTCTGCCTGCATGCTGTCTTGCTTCCTGCCGTGATGATAATGGACTAAACCCCTGAACTGTAAGCCACTCACCCCAATTAGATGTTTTCCCTTATAAGAGTTACCGTGGTCACGGTGTCTCTTCACAGCAATAGAAACCCCAACTAAGACAACATAGAAAAGGAAAGAGCCAGTTTGCCTGCTGGGAAAATAAAAGAGAATTGTGTGGTGAAAGCTTGAAGCACCAAGTCCTCCAAGAAGGTGGGAGTGGTACTAAAAATGCAAAGTCCCTAGAGAGATTAAAAATAAAACAAAAGTCTGTCTAGGTTAGAGTCATCCTGGGATACTGGAAGAGGAATGTGGGTGTGTCCATCTCCCAGGCTGCACCTGAGACGGGTTGAACTTTCCTTTGGTGTCTGTGGTGTCTGTTGGCTCTTTGAGGGCACCACAGTCTCTTGTCAAGCTCTTCCCTCCAGGAGCTAAACCTACATTTCAAGGCAGCAGCTTTCTGCCACGTCAGGAGGAAAATTGCACTGTGTGTCCTGAGCTGCTATTAAAGTGTCAGGCTCCAAAACAAACAAATAGAGATAACACAGAGGAGGATAATGTTTTAAAATTAGGTTCTCGGGAGTGCCCCTTAGTGTAGAGCTCACAGGACAGCCACTGCCTGGTCAATAAATTCCATTTGATGGCAGTGACGTGCTTAGCTGCTGGGAGCCTGAGGTGCACAGCAGAGAGATCCCTTTAAGCACAGAGTTCAAAATATATCTTGTTATATTCAGCGTGGATGCAGCTTCTTCCAGCTTTCCAGCACTTAAGAACATTAATCCCTCCAGAGACCTAAAAGACTGGTGGCTTATTGTCCTGTTGCTAAAAATAGAGGCTGAGGAAAACAAAGCAAGGGAATGCCTTTGAAAAATTAGGGCTGTGAATTCAGTATACACAGACCCACTTTGTAATACTCTGGTACACACAAAACTACTGCCTAATCAAATACACACAAAACCACTGCATAATCAAATATGCTGTGTAAATACCCAGAGGTTGTTAGTGGGGTGGCTTGTACAAATGAAAAAATTAGCAATAGTGGCATGGTTGTGTTTTAAAAAGCAATTATTTGCTTTATATGATAGGAAAGATCCACAGATGGGGCACCCTCAACTCCTTGAATATCACATAAGCTGAAGCAGCATTGTAGTGTCTAGCAGAGACTCCTGTGTTTGGTCTGAGACAATGGACCAAGGCCTGTCATTGCATAGACCACAGTGAAACCACTCCAGTGCAGTGATAGCACAACAGGAATACTGGAGGCTGACAAAGGGCTGATGCTCAAATGCTTTGGGAAGTGTTTAACCGACATGCCATCTCTTCCATGGAGGATGCAGATCCCTACTGGACGAGCGAGCTGATGAGGCTCAAGGTAGGCAACAGCGACCTGACAGAAAGCCTGTGTATCCTGGCCAGACTAGGAAGCTGTGAGGCAAAAAAAATGCCTTTTGGCAGTTGTATCTAGGAATACAGGCTTTCTGAGTTCTCTACCCGGGACTTGTAGATGAGATTGCCAACACTGTACATTTGTGTGTTCATTCAGCAAAGCACATCTGGATTAATCATTAGCTATGGGCCAGCTCTCTGCTATGACATTTCCTGGAGATACAGTGTAATGAACCTCAATGGAAAGCCTCTTACTTGACTCTGTTTCCTCTAGGCTACCAGACATAGTACATGGCATGTCAGATGTGATAAGATGATACACTCAAAGAAAGAGAATGTTGGCCCCTCAGCTACCAGAGCAGGCAGATGCCAGAGAAATGGTATTTCGTCTTAAAATCCAAACTTGTCCCCTAATAAGAATCATGTTGTACCTAGTAAGGCCAGGTGGTTCACTTGGTTTGCCTACTCGATCCTTTATGATGACTATCTTCGATGGTGAGCTAGCTGGGAAACAGATGGATACAGACTTAGAAGCATGGGAAGAGATCACCTGAGCACGCTAACCTCACCAATACACACAGACCCATCATGAAGGGTCCCTGTGTCTTTAACACTGTTCCTCTGAAATCCTCCCTGGATTTCAGTTCATTGCTAGGTGGTATGGACAGTGTTCTCATCATTGGTGCGTCATCCTGTGAGTCAGCAGCAAACCTCAGTGCCTGACTGGCTGCAATGGCCGAGATGCTTATGAGGCAGTGTTAGGCAGCTGAGTGTAATAGTGAAGTGCAGAGTGACAAAAAATAGTGCCAGATTATGTGCACAACACGTCTCTACCCTGTTGAGGATGCGTGTAGATGAAATGGTTGTGTGCTGTGACTCTTAGTTGTTTTATATGCACTATTCTATTTCATCTTTTTTACATTGCAAATTGACTATTTTTATTGATATACAATTGATCAGAATTGTGTAATCCAGAGGTATGCAACTGGATGGTTTGAAATGCCATAATTCAAGGTAAAGTGACACAACTATCAGATTAACAAATCCATTTTCTTTTATAACTAAAACTTGAAGGTATTTTGTTTGTTATGTATGTGTGTGAGGGAAGGAGAAATATTTAACCTCGGCTCTTCAGAAATGTTAAGTATAAAACACATCTTTATTAACTATCGTCTCTATCAAGACCATTAAGTCTCCTGGATTTGTTCACTTTAAATGAGTGCCAATATCTCCCCATCTCCCTCATTCTACCCACCTGATTTCCTGGTAATCACCCTTCTCTCTGTTTCGCTGCCTTCAGCTTTAATAAATTTTGCAGATAAGTGAGATCATGTCACATTCGTCTGTGTCTCTTACTTGGTATAATATAGATTCTAGATCCATCTACATTATTACACATAGTAGAATTTCCTTCGTTAAGGGTAAATAGTATTCAGTGGTGTGAATCATGTTGTCTGGATCCATTCATCTGTAATACCCATTGTTTCCCTGTCTTGACTATCATCAGTCATAGACATGGGCATGCACATGACCCCTCAAGTGAGAGATGTTATGTCTTTTAAGTACATACCAGAAGGACATTCATGTCTAATCTTAAGTCCTCATGAGATGAATAATTTCACTAGTTCTGTTTTACAGATAGACATGAGTAACTTGCTCCCAACCATGGAAACCAGAAAGCAACATCTTAACTTCTTCAGGGGACAATATTTAAATGCTTAATGCAGTGCAATTAAAATAATACAGATTGTTTACAGATAGATGCTTGGTTAAATGAGAAATCACTCCTTTTTCATCCCTGTATTTTCACTTGCACAAAAATTGGGAGACTGAGGCAATGGGATCACTATGAGTCTGAGGCCTTCCTGTATTATACAGCATGATTGTGCTTCAAAAAAAAAAAAAAGGCCAATAAATAAGTAAGTAAAAAAAAAATACAAGTGACAATCAAATAGACATAAGTTAAAACACACATTATCTCAATTTTATTGTTTTCACTGCTGAAACAGCCAAATGCTAGTAAAATCATCACTTAAGAATTTCAATATGATTGGAAGAATAAAAGTTAAGCTCACTGAGGTTGCTATTTAAGCATTTGATGAATCAACAGACTCTAACTGCTACTTTCAAAATAGTTCATAAAATCAACTGTGTGTATATATGTGCACATGTATATATACGTAACATTAGTAATACAATGTGTACTAAATTATCTATATTACTTTCTGTTCTCTTAATTGGCTCATAAACATTGAACAAAATTTAAAATTTTATAAGAATCTTTTAATCGAGATATGTGCAGTATAGAAAGCTGGCCTGACAGTATTTGTGTTTTACTTTGTAAAGCTTAAAGTGCTTTAGATCTTGAGTCCTGAAAGTACAGTATGGTTCAAATAATAATTAATCATTGAACAATGGTAATGTGTATTACCTGTGACTTTGAACCTTATGCTCCATGCTTTTAAATATTTATTGTCACCTCTAAAAATATTATACTACCTTATTTAAGTTGTAATGATACAATTTCAGGGTACAAATATTCCAGTGTGGTGCCTGGAATTATAAATTTCTCTATTGCAAAATTCTGGAAACAGAAATAAGTCAATGTGGTAATAACTATAATGTAAAAAGCGTCTAGTGAGTTCGAAACTACTGCTGTCTACATTTTCTTGATTTCAATCCCATTTGTGTTTTCTTTCTTTGGGTTTTGCTTTGAACTGCTTGAAACGTTTTACTTACTTATTTTGGCAATACTAAAGTTTAGCCCCTCACACACTAACCAAGTTCTGTAGCACGGAGCCACAGGCCCAATCTTCATGTGCTCTTTTTCATGAGTACGTATCTGTTTTTTAAATGATGGTTTCTTTATGACATTTTCATAGCTGTGGATCGGACCCTCCACTCATATTCACCCTAGTCCCTCCCTCCTCCCCCTCCTTACTACTACTTTCCTCTCCCCTTAGTTTCCTTACAATGTTTTTATTTTTTAAATCTAATTCCATATAGTGGAAAAGGGATATTTGTCTCTCTGAGTTTGTTTCATTTTGCTTAACATTTGATCTCCAGGACCATCCATTTTCCTAAAAGTGACATAATTTCACTATGTTTTATAACTAAATAAAATTGTGTGTGTATGTGTAGTGTGTATGTGTGTGACATTTTTTTATCCGTTCATTTGTTGATGTGTCTAGGTTGGTACCATATCTTGGCTACTGTGAATAACTTTCCTCTTGTCTTAGAATTTTGCTGTGATAAAGCATCATGACCAAAGGCAGTTTGTGGGGGGAACTGTTTATTTCAGCTTATGCTTCCACACCACAGCCCATTATCAAAGGAAGTCAGTACAGGAACTCAAACAGGGCAGGAACCTGGAGGCAGGAGCTGATACAGAGCCTTAGAGGAGTGCTACTTACAGCCTTGCTCCCCCTGGCTTGCTCAGCCTGCTTTTTTATAGCATCCAGGACCACAAGCTCAGGTATGGCACCACTCTGAGTGAGGTGGGTCTTCCCACATCAATCATCAATCAAGAAAACATCCTACAGACTTGCCTACAAAGCAGTCCTATTCAGGCATCTTCTCCATTAAGATTCCTTCTTCCCAGAAGACCCTAGCCTGTTTCAAGTTGACAGAAAAAGTAACAAGCACACTTCAATTAACATGGATGGGCAAGTCTCTCTATTATAATCTGACTTAGATTCCTCAAGGTGTATATCCAGGTATGGGGTAGTTGAGCCAAATTGTTCTAACTTTAATTTCTTGTGGAAACTTCATACTGATTCCCACTGTGGCTGCACCAGTTCTATCCCATTTGAACACATCCTAATGAAAACAATAACTTAGATGAGTCAATGGTTTTTGGAAAGAGATTCTTCAATTAAACTGAAACTATAATATTAATGTATGATTAGTCATATTATTTAAACAGAGAGAATTTGAAAGGGCTATTTTCAAAATCTTAAATAGAAACAAAAGTAATAAATGCAGAAGCATTTGGAAATGGTATTTGGTAGAGGCAGAAGATTCTAACCAAATTAGGAGCAAATAGTAGCAATTTTCCCCATGTTTTTCTGGATTTATCCAACTGTCCAATTACAGGAGTGATATGTGGGTTTCTGAGCATTTCTGTACTTGTTTATTTGAAGAGAACTAAACAAGTAGGCATTCACAGCAACCCACTTTATTTACAGCTCTGTTTTGCAGTTTATGACAAAGAAGGGCCACTTGCATGCTTGCATGAAATGCTGTGATGCTCTGCCATCCTCTTCGATAAAGACCTCTGACTAAGCTTGTCTCCCCACTGAGACGTGCAGGGTGTAACTTTCCTACACATGCTAGTTTTTCAGTCAGTGCTTAGTGTTTGAGATGCAGTGTTCAAAACCATTTCATTTACCAATATGAATGCATATAAGAGTTAGAACAATTTTAGTTTAAGTAGGAAATTGATTGTGGTTGGAGAAAAAGACTGAAGATGTTTATCAAGCACATCAAACTAGTTGTTCTAACTAAGCTACCATCATTAGCCATGTTTGGATATCTCCTTTCTGTCACAGTCTGAACTGTGAATGCTCAGTTGAATTAAAGTCTGAATTTATCAGTCCATTTAAGTGGAAAGTTCTCAAACAAAAGCAAATCAAAGTATGGTCATATTTCTGAAAAAAGATGTTTAGAATTTCCCAAGATGCAAATCAAATGACATTCCAAAGTTCTACCCAGTATCTTCTAATTTGGATCCAAAAGAGTGGTCACCTAGGAACCTTAATCTTACAGCAAGGTCCTTAAGGGGATCTGATGAATGTGAAGCACTTTAGACCCCTTGTTTGTGAGTTTGCCCTTTGTCTGGCAGAGGGTCTGCTGGATATTTAACATTTATGGCATTGTTTTGATGAGGAATCAAATTGATTCAGAAAACTGAAAGATTCTATAAAAATTCTGCTTACCTTTATTTTTATTTACATGAGAAGGTGGGGCCAGCATACGAGCTAGCAGTCAAACCTGACAGAAGGCTTGAGGAAATGGATTTTTTTGTGTATTCATTCTAAGAGTTGAAATGTTTATCTGTCCAGTCTTTTAGACCACTTAAAGTGATGCTTATGATGTTGTTCTTGTGTGTGTGCCCCATGGGGCTTTGGGGGGTACGAACGTGTGTTATGTGTGTTGATCTTGCTATGGAATAAGTGTCATGCTCATCTTCCTTAGCACATGCTTGAACCTGCACCACCACGGGCCGTTGGACAGGCTGACATTTGGTTTATAACCTTGTACCATCTCATACCCTAGGCAAGCTGCAGGAGTCACACATCAGGGCTCTCCTGTATTATAGACCTTTTTTAGTTCTGAATTTTTTTTAACATTACAGTTGTCTAAAACACACCGTGCTGGGCATGGCAGTGTGTGCCTGTAATCCCAACACCAGAGAAGCTGAGGCAGGAGGATTCTCAGTTTGATGCTCACCTAGGCTGCATAATCAGACCCTATTTCAAAACTAAACTAAAGAGGGGGAAAAGGCCAGCCAACTAACCAACCAACTAAACCAAAACAGCTAGTTTTTGTTTGTTTGTTTTCTGAAAACCTTTAAACTAAAATCGCATGGAAAAATGGATTTTGCCGCCTAGAAATCTCCACAACTTTCAGATCTGTAATTTTCAGACATGTGTTGTATTAAAGCAGCAGTCAATTCCTGCTTTGTTTTGTATGTTATCATCCATCTTTAGTTTGACATGTTCCATGAATGACACACTGTGATGATGTTTGTGGTCTTTTTAAGCATGCAAGTGCATTGCTGCATAGTGATTGTTATTAAAACTTGGGGGCCCAGTATGGTGGTCCATAGCTATAAACTTAGCACTTGGGAAAGCTTCCTTTGATCTGAGGGTAGCCTGGGATTTAGATTGTGTTTCGTATCAGCCAAGGATACAGAGTGAGACCTGTTTTTAACAAATGTCCTATACAACTTAGAAATTCAAAAGGACGATAGCTCAGGTAAGGCTGGATCCAGTCTTTGGGTCTGTGGCCCTGGGTCAGCCCTCTCTCTGCTCTGCTCTCAGTGGATACCTGGCAGCCAGTCTAGGCTCTTAGCTTATGGCATGAAGTTGACCGCCGCAGTGTGGTACTTCCCATCTTTGCCATCAACCATCAGGAAATGTCTCCTAACAGCAGTGCCGTTTACATCCTGCTCCTCCCCACTCCTTCCTTCATCCATCCCTTGCCTCCCAGTAAGATGGAGTCAATGATGTTCACCAAGATAGAGTTCTGTCCGACAGAGGAAGTGAGTGTGAGAACGAGGTAGGTGGGGGTGCGGAGACTGTTGGCAGAAAGGGGAAGACAGGCAGCGTTCTGGGGTAATAGCAGTGAGTGCATGTTTATTGAGTTAAATGTGGTAGCATAAGGTTTGGGGATTCAAGCCAAAATAACAGATGGAAGAGCTGATGGATTCCTTCATCCAGCCAAGAAATGGAATACCGTCTGCAGAAGCACAGAGGTATGAACGTGTTTGACATGTTTGGAGAGCTTCAAAGAAGGGGTGTGGAAGGGCAAAGGGCCTATGTGGGGCTGGTCTTCCTAGGGCAGCAGAAGCCTAGACCTAACTTGTATTCATCCAAGGTAGATTTTTTTTTTTAATGCCTGAAATAATCGCTTTTCCAGTGGACATAGGCCATGCAGATTAGCTCAGGTCTGTAACACACACACACACACACCACCAGATGGGACTGAGAGAAAGGAAAAATTATTTTCTTAAGAAAATAATGGAGAATTAAGACTGAGGAGACCCAGGAAGTAGAACAGGATTGGTGAGTCTCAGAATGGACTGATGGGCCAAGATGGACACACTTTTCAGCTTCTGTGCTATTTGGCGAGGTGGTGACTTTACATTTCCTTGGGCTCACGTAAAACACAGCTCTCACACCTAAGGGAAGAAGAAATAGTTTATTCTGTGCCAAATATGAGTGACAGTGGTCCAGGAACAGATTCAGGCTGCCCTGAATGATGCATTCTGTCATGGAAGTGCTTATGTGCACATCTACAGTCATGGAACAAAACTCATAAATCAAAGCATTGGTAGGGACAGCAGCGAGGCAGGTTACAGCAGAGTCGGGGGACTTCGAGATGTGTCCAGTGACAGTCTTAGCTTTCCAAAAGTTTGCCATGGTCATCCAAAGGGATGTTAAATTATATACAATAAATGGATATGAAAGGGACTAACGATAGTCCCAGATGACTTCAGGTTTAGATTTGCACCATTCCAACTCTCCAAACCACGCGGTTCTAATCACTCTATCAGCTTTGTAGAATCTTGAACACAGGTGTGACTTTTTCTTCCTTTTCTTTCTTTCTTTTTTTAAAAATTATCTTCAGCTCTCATTGCCACTTCTTTTAAGAAAGATCTGACTGTCATACTCACCACTTTTGGGGTTCTATATCTGTGCTTCCAAAGGACATGAGCCAATTACAGGTCCACCAGGCAGGTGGTTGTGCCTGGTCCATCCTTCCGTCACAAGTACCCTAACTGTGCCTTGTCTTGTATTTCATCTTCCTTGGCAGGGTTTTGGGTTTTGTTGTTGTTTTTACTGGAATAAACAGTAAGCTAAAGATGAACAACTTCAAATCATTGTGTGTGACGCTCATCCTCGATGCTTTTCTCTTGGATCTAATCAGAAAAAAAAACAAAAAAAAAAAAAAAAATGGGAATTAATATTTGAAGGCTGGGGTCTACTTCGAGTCCCTTTTATTTGGTTTCCATGAAATGTCACCTCACACCTCCCTTCTTCCTCTCATTGTAAGGAAGAATGTGGACGTTCTTAATACTTCACTCTTCCTGGCTTTATGAAGTGAAACTGAGGGCATTAAGTAGGCATGAGAAAACCAGGGAGCCTGAGGCTCACCCTGATGCTCTGCCTTTGGGGGAGTCCTCAGGCACTGTTATCCTGGGCTCTGAGCACAGGAGTCCTCCTGGGTGGAGGGAGACATCAGTGTCTTTCTTCTCATCCTGCACTCCATCGTTGTCATGTGCTCATCCCTCCCTGCAATGATCTCAGTTGCCTCGTTGGCGTAATTAAGTACTCCCGATGATCCTGCCCCAGTTTCTAGAGTGTGGCTAGGGAGAGCTGCCCTTGCTGCGCCAGCCCCCACACCAGCATGTTTCCTCATTAAATCATGCATATGCTAATGAAGTGTGAAAATCAGCCAAATAACAACTCTTTCTAATCACTTGAGGTCCCAAGAGCAAAGGGGATCCCCCCCCCCCCCCCCCCGCCGCCTTCTCTTAATTTTGGGGAGGTGGTTATGATTTTCAAGCCAGTCAGAATCACAATTCTCCAGTGTTTTCCCCCTCCCATTTCTTTTTAGCTGAAATGAGGGTAATTGGCATTTTTGCTTCCACCTCAAGTGAGAAGAGTCTTGGAAAAACCAGTGACCCACTGTGCCCTTTTCATTCACATCTGGGGCTAGATAATCCCTAGTTTTACATTAACGTACAGAGCCTTCCCTATGGGCAATTAGCCAGACTACATTATTTCCTGCCCCCTGGAGGGCCAGTGTTTAAGAGCTTTCCCCCCAGAGATGGTGCATGTCAAGGCCCTTGTGTTGTGATTACATTTTACCTTTGCGTCCCAGCCAACTTCCCAGCATCCTTGCCGGTCTATCCATTATCCTTACAGATGCTTCTCTGGTTGCCTCATCCAACCCCTGCATCTCTGTCCCAGAACCCGCCCTCCTCACCATCACTTACCTACAGCTGGCCCACAGGTGGATGATTTGCACATAGGTCTGCCCTCTCCCAGGAAGGCTAGCTTCTGCTTCTCCTTCAGATCTCAGCTCAGCAGCCACTCCTCAAAGAGGCTGATGCTGACAACCTAGTTAATGTGGAACCCCATTCCTTTCTATTATCTTACACTACTCACCCTCTATCCCTGTCACTGATAGAGCCCATTCGTTAAAGGCAATGCCTCTCTCTCTCCTTGAGCATAAGGGAGCTAGATTGCCCTGCTTGCCACAGTATCACTAGGGCCCCATACATGCCTGGCACTGAGTAAGTAAGCGCTCAATAAATATCTACACAAGCCAATGATGTCCTGTGCACTTTTTCAAGTAGTCTCATATTATCATTTGAGGTCGTATTTCTCTGGCCATTTTACCCTGGACTGTCTACTCCAAGAAAGACCCTCCTGCATTTACAGTTGTTTTTCTGTGTTGAAAATTCCCCAGAGTTATATTTTGAATGCTGGCCATATCCCATGACAGCAACAGATTTGATGGTAGTATTTTACTGCAAGTTCTCTGGACACTGGTGAGAGCTTACCTCACACACCCCATCAGAGTCTCCTCTCATCCATTTGCTCCTGGAGTTCCAGCTGTTCTTTCCCTCATTTACACACACTTCACCCAAATCCTCCTCCCTTTTCCTCTGGCTGGATAAAACTCAGCAGGTGCCCCCAGCTTCTACCCCACAGAGCTACACAGAAGCCCCCGACCTAACAACAGCTCCTTTCTGTTCCTCAAGCATACTCCTTAGGGACATGAGTTTATTCCAACACATTTGAATGAATAAATCACCACATAGATGTTATCTCAGTCCCAACTGATCTGAGCCTTCCTTTCGCCATATCCATTTATTCAACAAATATTTATTCATGTGTGTGCCGGATGCTTGGGACCAACCATGAGCAATACTGCTCTTCCCATCCTAAAGTCTTCAGAAGAAACAAAAGCAGTGGATTGGTGAGTGCAGGGATTGGTGAGAGCCAGCCTGGAACAAGAGAGGCATGTAGCTGGTGTTAGCTGTGTCTGACTGCAAAGCCAAAGGCTGTCTAAACACACCCTCTACCAGAGCACTTAGAGTGCTCTCCCAGATGACCCCAAACTGTACTGTGGGTTGTTCTTTACAACTTCAGTCTCCCTATTTAGAGAGCATTTACTGCTGGGTTTTGTTGTTTGTTTGTTGTTCTGACCAGGGTGTGCTGAGGAAAAAAAGAATGTGCTAGCCAGGTGTGGAATTCACCATCATCTCTAACACTTAGACAAAACGCTTGAAGTGGGCTGTACTTAAGAGTCTCAGAGAAATTGCTTTCTTCCCCAGGACACAAACTACAGTCAGACCAATAGAAGCCAGTGTGCACCTAAGCAGCAGCATTAGAGATGCTAGCACAATAGCCTAGAGAAGGAAGGAGAGCTGGTTCTTATCACTAGCTGGGAACACAGGGTACTTACTACCTTGTCTGGTTCATTTCAGGATGGCTTTCTAGAGCCCCGATGGGACAGAGCCCAGCATTTGGCTTCTTACCTCATTGTGTGTGTGATTGATTGATTGACTTTTTTTTTTAATTTTATAAACTTTGTTATTTGCTGTAGAATATTATTTTAGGATGTGTTACATTTGTTTATGTTGTGGAACATTTGTTTAATGATGCAAAGATATGTCGCATTCTTTTATGTTGCATGTGTTTAACTCTGTGAAGCTCTGTTACTTTGCCTGCGTAAAACACCTAATTGGTCTAATAAAGAACTGAATGGTCAATAGCTAGGCGGGAGAAAGGATAGGCAGGGCTGGCAGGCAGAGAGAATAAATAGGAGGGGAAATCTGGGTAGCAGGAGATCAAGGAGTGAGAAAAGAAGGGACCAGCCACCCTGCAACATAGCCAGCCATGGAGTAAGAGGAAAGGAATGATACATGGAAATAGAGAAAGGCAAAAGCCAAGAAGCGAAAGGTAGACGAGGTAATTTAAGTTAAGAAAAGCTGGTAAGCTGGGCGGTGGTGGTACATGCCTTTAATCCCAGCACTCAGGAGGCAGAGGCAGACAGATCTCTGTGAGATCAAGGCCAGCCTGGACTACAGAGCAAGTTCCAGGAAAGTCCCCAAAACCACACAGATAAACCCTTTCTCCAAAAAGAAAAAAAAAACCCAAACATACAAACAAAAGAGCTGACAAGAAACAAGCCAAGCTAAGGCCCGGCATTTATAAGTTAAAAAAAAAAAATCCTGTGTTATTTATTTGGAAGCTGGGTGGCTGACTCCCAAAAGTAGAAAGCCAAAGAGTTAAAAGTAAAAACAACCAACAGCAATTATATTTTTAATGCAAATGAAAAAATGACACACAAAAATTAACCAAGTTTGGATGAGTCAGGAAAGAGGCTATAAAGATAATTGCTTTTATAGTTCTGGTTCTCTCATATTTTTTATTGTGATGGTAAATAAGTGCATAAAAATTTATTTGATAGTGAAAAGTGTGAAAGCCAATGTGAAGCTCCACAGCTTCCATTTCAAATGACTGCTCTAACTGTACAAAAGTTTATTGGGATGTATAGATTTGACCTCTGGTTAATTTTGATTGCTTAAAAAATATATTTAGTGGGGGCTTATGCCATGGCATATGTGTGGAGGTCAGAGGACACTGGCAGGAGTTGGTTCTACTACTATGTGGATCCCAGAGATCCAACTCAGGACATCAGGCTTGGCAGCAAGTGTGTTTACTTGATGAGCCAGCTCATAGGTTCTGATGGGTTGACTTAATAGTTCAAAGATGTGGTGCATCATTGAAGCATGTCCCTATCATTTCTGTCAAGATTTGACTTAAGGAGGAAAAAGAGGGGCTGGGAACATACACAAGGAGTCCAGTTCCACCCAGCTAACATAGAATTGAGTTGACAAGATTTTAAACTCAGTCAGGGCTGGAATTCAGAGGGCTTTCTGTACTTTTCAAAAGTATTGGCATTTCAGGTGTAAACTGTAAGTAAAAAGCTTTAAGTGTTAACAAATGTCCATGAGTCTCTCTTCTTCTGAAGATAGGGCTGTGTGTCCTCAGTGATAGGCAGGTTCTTCATGGCTACAACTGGCTGAATGGGGCCATGGGGATCTTCCCATATAGATCATTAGGGGAATTCCAAACTGCCTTATTCCGATTGGAGCCTGTTCCACCTATGGAAACTACCTACCTAACACCTGAGTTTGAAACTCTGCACACAGGTTCAAGAGTTGCTATAAGTACTGGTTAGGTATATTTGTTTGATTTTTCAACAGACCTCCAATTAAAATGTTATGTCTGCTACTCAAGTACCAAGTTGCCCTGAGTAAAGCCTTGACCTCCCTATGCTCCCATTTGTCCATCAGCAAAATGGAGAGTTACCATAGGAACAACTTTTTAGTGTTGCCACGGATGAGCAAGATAAACCCTGAGAAGCATTGTATAGAATGCTTTGCAAAAAGCATTGAGCAAATTGTAAGCGTGGGGAGAAAAGCTCCTGGGGTTCAAAAGAAAACATGAGGTCCTGTCTTTTATTGTTTTCCAAACTTTGTCTCTTTCCCTGATTGGTCTCTAATAGAGAACCTGTTAGGTTGTGTTATACTCAAATGTGTCTTCCTTCTTTTTCTCTCTTAGTTTGGAGGGCTGTGGGGAGAGGCTGAGAGAATCACATGCTCTCCAATGACCAAGAAGCATTGCCTTGGGTGAGAGGAGAAAGCAGTTAATAGGAAGCAGCAGTTATGAACTAGGAACGCACAGGACCCAGAGGGTACTGTAAGTGTCTTCTATCGCCTGTGAGTAGCTCAGTCTCAGAAGAGCTCCTGGCCTTGGATGGTGGTTCACACAGGTGGACACAGAATCCCAAGCTAAGTGTTCCTGGAAATGGTAGTGTCTTCCTAATCAGAACATGGGACGAGTAGGAAGGTACCAACTTTAAAACAGTCTCCTGGCTGGTTTTGAACTTGAAAACCTAGATGAACCACACTCTACATTTCAAGCAGCATTGTTATCATATGTGCCCCAGAAAAGCAAAGGAGTCTTGACTCTAGAGCTGTCTTCAGGCTGAGAAATGACCTTTGAGACAAGAGCATTATGGTAGTTTCCACATGCTCTAGACAATTCATTTTCTGTGTGCTTCTGTGTCTGTGATAATTGATCCTACACTTTGATGTCCAATCCCCTTTTGTTCTAAGTTTATTTCTACCATATGTGTGTGTCCAATCAAAAGCATCATAGCATTTTAAGTTTGTTTTATCCTGAGCCTACCAGGGAACTGACAAACTTAAAGTTAATAAAAAGAAACCTTCCCTTGTGAAGATATCGATCCAGCTAGAAAAAAAATGAGCAGCGTTATATGGGGGCTGGGAGGTGATGTTCAGAGTGGAGTCCAGGGCTTCTTGGATGTTAGGCAAGTGCTCTGCCACTGAGCCTGAGTGATGCTGGAGTATACTGAGGTAGAGATGAAAAGAAATTGTGCTCATACAGGCTGTCATTTAAGTAGCATTTCCAATAGTAAAGTTAAGAGCGAACCATGATGAGCTTGGGTCCATATATTTAGAGTATCAGGTCTAGATGATGTTAGTTCTCATTGGCCATTAAAAAGAAGTGATCATTTCTACTCGAAATGTGAAAAGGGTGTTTCAGACTGTGGCAAGGGAAATGCCAACTGCTCCCAAGGAGCCTTTCTATAAATCCATTTTCACACCAGTGCTATGATGTTGGCATTGTCCCTACTTAATTAAATTAGGTCATAAAGAAGCTTCATTCGCAGCAATATTTCAGTGTGATATGAAACACCCTTGACTTAGTAATGGTTACATTTATTTTACAAATGCATATAATCCAGGTTTTTTAGATCACTGAAACTGCTCACATGTCACACTTTCAGTCCTGGGTATTGACATAGATGACCTTTCTTTTTGTTTTTAGAATTGTTTACTGAGAAAACCTTTGTACATCATTCTGTTGTGTAGAGGAAACTGGAAGTTTGATGCAATGGCGGGTAGGCTGAAAAATCCCATTTTCTTATTTATAATTAAAGAAAGGGAACAAATTTTAAGTGGGGTATTCTCAGCACTTGAGGTTTTGAGATAGTAATCATTACAAATAAATTTGGGTGGTCTATATTTTCAGCTCATTAAGTACTAAAAATGCACAAACATGCATACCCAGAAAAATTACATGAATGTACTTATACTCTTGTCCTCCCAGATGATCTGCTCACATTCTGTTGTAGTTTCATATCTGCTACTGTGATAAAATGCCCTGACAAAATGGGAAGAAAGGGTTACAAGTCTAGGTTACAGTCTATCATGGCAGTGACAGCATTAGGGACTTTAAATGTCGCTCACATTATATCCACAGTCAAGAACACAGAGAAAAATTGATGCATGTATGTTTAGTACTCAGCTTGCTTTCTCTACCCATATAATTCAAGACCACTGCCTAGGGAATGGTGACTCCCACAGTGGGCTTGGTCTTCTGGCATGAATTAACTTAAAACAATCCCCTACTGACATGTCATGGGCCAACCCAATGTGGATAGTCCCCCATTGAGACTCTCTTCCCAGGTAATTCTAGGTTTTATCCACTTGACAATTTAAAGCTCACCCTCACACACTGTCAGTTACTACTGTTTCCTGAAGAAGCATATTCTGGTTCCTCCTGTGCCCTAATCAGACAGTACTGAAATCTCTTGGATGGGAGTGATATGACTGGTTAAAGCCCTGGGTGATGGAAGTCTTTGTTTCTTGTTCATGGAAATCACACCTCCGAAGGGGACTTTTGCAGACATGTTTGTAATTCTGTATCTGTTGATACTTACAAAGAGAAGCACTTATCTCCAAGAAGACCCTTTGGGGTGCTTTGTGGAAGTGTCTTGTTGGCTATCTTTTTAAACACCATTTACAGCTTCTGACATTCATTACTATTAAAAATTTTTTTTTAAACATGATGTTTAACTGATTAGGCAAATTGTATGCCCTTTGGAAAACTGGAGAAAATGCAAAACAGTTAAATAGAAAGTGTGAAATATTTACATTATTTAATCAGCTGAAGGGAAAGTGGTTAGTCTAAAATAAGAATACTTAAAGTGTCCAACACAGGTTCTATGAATAGTTTTATAGAAATGTGCCTTGTTATCCTGTACCTACAGAGTTTCAGTCAAAGCAGGGTTTATATTACACTATACTTTATGCATATCCTGTAATGTTTCCCACATCACATCTTAAAGTATTCGTTTCAGTCTATACTGTGCCCCTTGAGCTGTGACTTAAACCTGGAGAGATGAGATTCTGACCAAGTGTGCTTCAGGAACAAGATCATGGATATGATGGTTGTGTCCCTGAATATTCCTCTGCCACATTATTTTTTCAGTAGCTTGTAGTAACCTGTCATTTAAATGCATTTTATTTTATGCAACATTTATTCTTAGATTTTGGTTGTTTTGCTATTCACCATGTCTGTGAGTGTGCGATGTGTATGAATATGGACACTATCATTCTACAGTGCACACGTGGAGCTCAGAGGACCACTTGGCTGTTAGTAGTTCCCTTCTACTCTCTCTCTCTCTCTCTCTCTCTCTCTCTCCTCTCTCTCTCTCGTTGTTCTCTGAAGGGTACACAATGGTAGACGACCTAAGGATTCTTCTGCATCTTCCTGCTGTTTCTCCACAGGAGCATTAGAACTGTAGACATGTGCTACTTCACCCAGCTTTATACACACTGAGGATTCAGACTTGGGTCCCTGCACTTACACAGCAAGTGCTTAACCAGGAAATCATCTCTCCAGCCCTGGTTTGACAGTATTAAAGGAACAACCCGTACTTTACCTATGTATTTTGTAGGTATTTGGGGGGCCGGGGAGTTCCTGAAAGAACAGTTTGAATTAGGATATTTGATAGCAATTTTGAGGAATCTTTTCCACACTTGATAAATTAGCCCATGATCTTATTATAGACACATTTTGATTCACACAGCCCCTCTGTCTCTCTTGGTTTTTG
This sequence comes from Peromyscus leucopus, assembly GCF_004664715.2. Lineage (NCBI taxonomy): Eukaryota > Metazoa > Chordata > Mammalia > Rodentia > Cricetidae > Peromyscus > Peromyscus leucopus. The sequence goes on along the minus strand of NC_051079.1, from coordinate 31,251,601 downwards.
TTTTTCTATCACTCACCTACACACACACACACACACACACACACACACACACACACACACATCCTTTAACTAAAGTTTAAGAATTTGGTAGTGAAGTGGCTGAGGGAGGTAGTCACCATACATGAAGAAGTATGCAAAATCCATGGGTCAACTCTAAAAAATACAGGCAAAAAAAAAAATCAAATTCTTGAGGTCATTGGTTTTGGAATTCTCCTTTTCCTCTGCTATGATATGGTGTCTGAAATAAGGTAAAGTCTAGAGAGGATGAGCATACTCTCCCAATTATTTGAAAAGTGAGGAGTCAGTTGGATGAGCCAGCTGAAGTATCAGCTCCTGTAAGCCATCTCTTTGCATTCTGTAATGTGACAAATGGTGAGTGAGTCACAGGGATAGCCACTTCAGGAGACACTTTTGGATCCCATGCTCCTTTGATTAGTCCAGGATACATGAAGAGGGTTCAGAATAGTATCCTTATTTAGGTTTGAAGCTATCCTATTAAGAACCTCAGCATCAGTAGGAACCTTCTAGTTCTCACACACAATGGATGGAGAAGAATCAAACTGACCAAAAATTCAACACATTCACAACATCTTCCTTCCCCATTTAGTTGAATCCCAAAGTAATCATCCTTATTTCTCCTGTTTTGTCAAGTCAGGATGACTCCAAGTCTCCAAAGTACAGCAGTAGTTTGAGGAGGAAATGCACTTTCCATAGTAATGGGATCAAGGAATATGGATTTTTTTCTTTAAAATTTCTGTCTTGGCCCTCAGCTCAGATCACTTATGTTCAGATTTGGGGGAAAAAAGGAAAAACCTTATGCAAGTATTTAGGTAAAACTAACAGCCAGAAAGAATCTAAAATGCTCACTTGGCTTGACTTTCAGAGCTTTTCAAATGCTGTGATGGTTGTGTTCATGTAAACTAAGTTCTCGGTGGTCCAGAGGCTAACCCTGAGCATGCTTATGGAGGATAGAAGATAATCTCAGGTGTCCATCTCTTTTGCCACAGGGTATCTCCCTAGCTTGGACTCACCAGTTAGGTTAGGCTCAATGGCCAGTGAATCCCAGAGACCCTCCTATCTCTCCCTCTCAGTGCTGGGACTATAGATGTTCCACCATGTCTGGCATTCTTGGGTGAGCTCTGGGGATGAAACTTGGGTCCTCATACTTTCAAGGCAAGAACTTTACCAACTGATCTATGTCCTTAGCCCTGGTAATTATTAGATTTTTACTCTTCCCATTTTGAAGCACTGATCCCAAAGATAAGTAAGACTATTTGTTTCTCCTATGGATATAGCAAGTATATATAATAGATCCAAAATAATTGTTCTTGGCTATTGAAGGAGCATGTATTTAACTCCAGTGGAGAAATATCTACCCAATATTTCATAATTCCTTACAATTTCGCATTGATTAAAAACAATCAGATTGAACCATTCCATTTAATATTACAGCAACCCAAAAAAGCCGCCCGATTCAGTGTACAGATTCTTTGATGCTAATGGAGAACCAAATTTGTCATCTCCCAGTGAGACGTGCCTTGCCTTTATGCCCAGCTTTATGTCCATGCTGCAAGCTATTCATCTAGGAAATTGCACTCTCTAATCCAGGCATCGGACTAAACAGAAGGGAGAGAGGCACACACCTACTGTATGCAGCGCCTGTAATGCTTCCAGCATCAAGAAATCTTCATTCCTGTCTATCTCATTATGCAGCACAATCTGAACCATAAATTAAACTTGGGGATGAGACTATGACCAAGCGTGTATCTATAATGTTTATGAGCCATAAGGTCATTGCAAAAAACATCCAGGAACATAGTGGTAATAGACTGTTGGCCTCTACGGAAATTATTAATTAAATTTTATCTTCTCCCTGGCATGCTTCAGTGGCAACACTATGAGTTTTTAGACCTGGGGAAACTACACCTTAATAATAGACAGCCTTATCACCAGGCTGGCAGTCATTTAATACATTCCTTTGTCTGACACCAATCATGAACCGCAGCGTGGAATGTCAGGGTCTCTATAAATGCCAACCGCATGCCTTACCGTATGGCAGGCTCAGGGTTCAGATCTCATGATAGCAAATGTCAGAATCAACCACCAGCACGACAATCCATTTCTTGGAATCCAGATGTGAGCGTGAGTCTGTTACTTACTGCAGTCCAGAGCCTCAGTCTCTGCGCTAACCCCCAAATAGCTGGCATCATTCTCAGAACTGAAGAGCCTGGAATGTCAGTGTTGACAGCATCTAGATGAAGTGCTGCTTCTGAATCTCTGGTTCAGGGTTCAGACTTGACCGGGAAAAGCAGAGCTGAAATGTCATTTCCAACTATTTCCTGTGAGAGATTTTCCAGATGGATTGGCTGAGTTCACAAACTGAGTGAGATTTTCATCAGTGTTGCTGATGTCAGACAGATGTGTTCGCTCTGCCCCCATGCTGGACCCCTACACTCAATGTATCCTCATCAGCTGGTAGCTGTTCTGAAGACCCACAGAACAGTTTGGACTCTGGCTCTGTTTTCTCACAGAGGGTGGGCCCGTTCCACTAATGGGAATAACACATCTTCATGTCAGGCATGGCAGCAGGTAGAGACTATGAAAGACACATACGTATCTGATTAGGCTCTGAATTTTCGGAACCATTACTTAAGCATGCCTTCTGTGGCCCAGCTATGTGGTCCGATCTACCTGCCCCTGCCTGGTGAGCTTGAGTCGGTGTGCTGCCTCTGTTCACAACCCTCTTTATTACTGACAAAGCTCTCAACATTGACAGCCTAGAAGAGGAAAATTTTAAGAGATTGTGAGCAACTGCCAGAAAGGGATGACACCACAGGTCATCACTGCCACCAAGAACAAAACAAACACAGGAAGGAAGATAATCAGGAGGGGACCACACGGATAATAGCTGTGACATGTTTTACTCAAATTGCTTCAGAAAACACTACATACATGAGGCTGGCAGCATGTGTGGAAATCGGTCACATCTCTATCATTTTGTCAAACATGTTACGCTCATGTGCTATCTTTGGAAACTCTGGAAGCGGCAGTTATGGTCAGGAGAACTTCATTTTCTGATTTGTAATTTCATAGAAGACTCTCTCATTTTCTGGATTTTTAGGAATTAAGACAATGTGTTTCATGGGCCATGGTAAGCTCTAGGGAAATTCCAAGTCAGATGTTGATAGCAAGCAATATTTTCAGCAGAGACATCGCCAGAGCAGGAGTGCAACATTATTGGAACACTGGAAACAGAAGGCTTGCCCTCACCAGAGGGAGGGGGGAGGTTGTTTAATTTGGGGAAAACTTCCTGTGCTGTTGCCATGGAAATTTAGACTCCTAATGAACTGAAAGATGGATCCTGATCTTGTCCCAAATCTTGACATTTGTAAAAATAAAAACAAGAACAAAAAAACTCTCCCAGGACCTTCCAGCTGTGTGGTCATTCAATATTTCATGAATATTTTTAATGTGGGTTCATATCCACATTCTAGTGAGAGAGAGAGAGAGAGAGAGAGAGAGAGAGAGAGAGAGAGAGAGAGGAGAGAGAGAGAGTGTGTGTTTTGCTTGTAGAAGTCGACAAGCCACAGCATGTATGTGAGGTGAGAGGACCACCCTTGGGCACTGGTCCTTGCCTTCTAACCTTGAGCCAAGGACTCTTGACACAGTAGCCCAGGCTAGCTGGCCTGAGAACTGGAGAGTCTCCTGTCTCCTCCTCCCGCTTTCTTTTAGGGGTGCTGAAATTATAGACACTCATACCACTGTGTCCAATTTTTCATGTGAGTTTGGGGGATTGAAACTCTGGACATCAGAAGAGTAAAGTCCAGGCCAGCCAGGTGTACATAGTGGATGACAAGAGAACATATTCAAATAGTTTAAGCAGAAAATAGTTGCTAGGTTATAGAAGGACTATATATTTTTTTTTTGAGAAAATGAAGACAGATTTTTGCCTGAACTTAGGAGTAATGCTCCTGACCACACTGTAAACCTCCTCCTAAAGAAGATGCTCTCAGCAATTAGAAAACACCACATAAGGAAGCTACCATCAGCTGCCTCTTCAGAGCCACAAAGCACTTGGAAAACGGCTGAATACTGGATCATTCCAAGGATTCATGGGGAACATATGTGGACAATAATCTTCGTACTGTATAGTTGGGAAATAAGTGCTGTATTCATCCCAAAGAGCAACTTGGAAATACTCAGGAAATTCGGGCTTATATGTTTTCATGGTAAAACAAACAAATGAACAAAATTACACTCTGGCTGCTGGGCTTGAAAGGTAAGCGCTTTTATCCACAGGACCATCTTCCCAGCCTCCACATTAATATATATATATAATTTAGACAAAATATATTTTACCTAGACAAAAATATGTCTAAATTTCATTGCAAAAAAAATGCCACTTTCTAAGATTTACAGTTGTGTCTAGAAAACTGAATGTAAAAACAAAGCACAGTGGCACATTCCTGTGATCTCAGGTAGAGCCAAGGGGATCAGGCACTCAAGGCCAGCCTGGGCTACGTGTTAACTTTAAGGCCACCTGAACTGTATGACTTTGTCTTTCAAACAAAAAGCATACACAAACAAAAACTCTAGATGGCTCTTATATCTATAATAGTGCAGTGGTATTATAAAAGTCAATAATGATACTTTAGACTTTTTTTTTTTTTTTTGGTTTTTCGAGACAGGGTTTCTCTGCATAGCTTTGCGCCTTTCCTGGAGCTCACTTGGTAGCCCAGGCTGGCCTCGAACTCACAGAGATCCGCCTGCCTCTGCCTCCCGAGTGCTGGGATTAAAGGCATGCGCCACCACCACCCGGCTAGACTTTTTAATTATATAAATATATACATGTGTAAATATATATCACATATATACACATATATATCATAAAACTTGTCATTTTAATCACTTTTGTGGTATTGGGGCTCAAACTTGGGCATTTATGCTAGGCAAATGCTTGATTTCTAAACTACATACTCCATGATCCCCAGGTTTTACCATCATTGAGCTGTAAGCATTCTCTTTACATTCTGGATATTACCCTACCACCAATTATATGACTCTCAAATATGCTATCCTATTCCATGGGATTGGATTTTACTCCTAATGGTGTTCTTTCTGCATGCGTTGGTTAGGTGCGGCTTTACATAGTTCTCCTGTGTTGTACTTCTGCCTCCCCACTGTCAAGGTCATACACATTGCCCCCATAATTTCTTACAGAAATTTTATAGATTCAAACCCTTTGTGAGTTAATCCCCTGTGTATTGTGAAAAGTGAGGATCTAACTTCATTCTTTTGAATGTAGACATCCGGCCTTCCTGGCATCTTTTGTTTGAAATGCCTTTCTCAGTGAGTTGTCCTGGCACTGTTACAGAAAACCACTGACAACGTGTGTATTTCTTTCTATGCTCTCAGTTCCATCCACAGGTCAGTATAACTTCTGTTACAGTCATACAACACCATTGTGGTTGGCATAGCTTTATAGTGAGTTTTCAATTCAAGACATACGCATCCTCCAACCTTTTTTTTTTTCAAGGTAGAGTCTCACTTTTAAACCCAGACTCATGAGACTACTCCTGCCTCCGCTGGCATTATAGGAGTCCCCTACTGCCCCAGACTTTGACTTTGTTCTTTTTCAAGATGGTTTTGCCCATTGTTTTTACTCCCTTCACATTCCCTATGAATTTTAGGATCAGTTTTCATATTTTCACATACCAAAAAAAAATATTGCTACTGGGATCTTTATAAGGATAAATATATCACTTCAAGTAAATATACCACATTTGGGAAGTACTTATTTTTTAAATTTCTTGTGTTTTTAATTATGTGTGTGGCTATCTGCTTATCTGTGTGGTAGTATTGCATGGGGTTGCAGGTGCCTACAAAGGCTAAGAGACTGCATTGAATCTCTAAGAACTGGAGTTGCAGGTGTTCAGAACTATCCAATGCGGGCACTGGGAACCGAGCTTAGGTCCTGTGCTAGGGCAGTGCGTATTCTATGTCTAATACACCTCTTCAGCCTTTGGTCTTACATTTCTCAAGACAATCTTAAAAGCAGACTTCCTAACTTTTAGTTTTTGGAGCACAGGTCTCACCCCTCCTTGACTAAATTTATTTATAAGAATTTTATCTATTTTGCTCTGCTATTGATGATCTCTCTTTCTTAATTTATAGACTGTTCATTGGTAGTTTACAGAACAAGGACTGAGGGGCTTGTGTGTATGTGTGTGTGTGTGTGAGAGAGAGAGAGACAGAGAGAGAGAGAGAGAGAGAGAGAGAGAGAGACAGACAGACAGACAGACAGACAGAGACAGAGAGCACGCTCTATCCTGAACTTGCTGACTTTGTTCATTAATTGTAGAAGGCTTAAAAAACATAGTCTTTAGAGATTTTAGGTGTAAGATCATATCATCTACAGGCAGGCCTGGTTTTACTTCTTCTCTTCCATTTCAGATGACTATTATTTCTCTTGCCATTTCACTAGCCAGAATTTGTACTATTGCACTGAAATATAAGGGTGAAAGCAAGCATCTTTGTCTTGTTCTTAAGCATAGCTGAAAGGCTGTGTCTTTCACTATGAAATGTGATGCTAAATTCTCATGTTCAGCCTTTATCGTGCAGAGGTCCTTTCTGTTCCTATTTTATTATATTTTTCTAAAATGGTGTTAGCTTTTTACCAAAGGCTTTTTATACTTCTTCTTATCAAAGGAGATGATGATGTGTTTTTCCTGTGCATTCTATTAATGTGATAAATTATATTGATGGATTTTCACATATCCAACCTCCTTTGCAATACCAGAATAAATCCCTAATTGCCAGAATGTGTAGCTACTACAATATGGTGCAAACTTTGTTTTTGTTGTGGAATCTTTTATTTTGATTCATAAAGAACAAGGGTGTGTAGTTTTCTTGCTGTGTCTTTATCTGGCTTTAGAATAATCCTGGTTTTGTAAGGAAGTATGGCTATTCTCCTTAATCGTTTGGAAGAGTTTCAAATGGGTTGATGGTAGTAATTAATGATTTAGGACTCCATCAATGAAGACATGTGGCCCTGGGTTTTTCTTTGAAAAGTTTAATTTCTTTACTTGTTTTATTAAGAATCTAGTTAGATTTCTTCCCTTCTGAGGAATTTTTCTGTTTCACCTACATCACTGGATCTGTTGGCATTCTGTTTCCATGGTGATCTTATAACTGTTGGGTTTTCAGGGTTTGTATGGTAACTTTTTGTTTTCTAAGAGGTTCTTACCATGTAGTTAAGGTTAGCCATGGACTTATGATCTTCCTCCCTCAACCTTCCAATACCTGGGATTACAGGCATACACACCACACCTTATTCCCCATTTTCTTCTTATTTCTGTAAAAGCAGGCAAGATATTAACAGACTTGTTGTGTATATTGTCCACTAATAGGAAGCTCTTCCCTGATTGTCACCACAGTCAGCATCTAGGAACCTTCTTGACATTTGGTCATGGTTCTCAGATGTGATTATTCTGTTCTTCTGTTGAGGTTAAGAGCAAAACCTGTTGATGATTTGGTATAATGATAGCAATGATAGTCACCATGTGGTAACAAGCACTGTGTATGGAGCAGCTTGCTTAAATCATCTCACTGAACTCAGAGCAGTCTTGTGGAGTGAGTGTGACCATCTCATCAGCTTACAGGAGCTGAAATGTAAAGCAATTAAGCTACTCATTAAGTTGCAGAGTATGCAGGAAGTCAATGAAATTTCATTTTGCTTAGAGTTAGTCCAATGCTTCATAAAGTCCATAGAAATCACCAAGTCTGTGCACTTCTCTCATATTGTGCTTATAAGTGCAAATGCATTTCAGATATTACTGTTTTGTAACCAAAGCAAAGGGTATACAGAAGGGTAGGGTTTCTGGAGGAAGGAAAAAAGCCCATTTTATACAAGCTGTCAGTGTTGAGAAAAACAGATTGTCTGGATAATTCACATTTAACAAATCAATTAAAATTGCCCCTAAGGTTAAAATGGTTCAGGGAAAGCTAGATTGGTGGGAAGACAATTTGAGCTAAAATAGCTAATTGTGAGTCAGTGAGATGGTTCAATCAGTAAAGGTGCCTGCCAACCTGAGTTTATACCAGCATGGAAGGAGAAAACCAACTCCTGAAGGTTGTCCTCTGACATATGCATCCACAGTCATATACACACATCATACACAAGCATGCACACACACACACACACACACACACACACACACACACACACACACGCACGCACACACACAAACAGTAACAATAAATTAAATTTTAAAAATAAAATAAAACAGCTGATCATTTACTCAAAACATAGAAGAAAGTATCCTAGCCATGGAGACTCTGCAGGCAAGCTAATGGGTGTGGTGAAAAAAACAGGGCTTCAATTACCTGTGGGCTATGTGTACTGTACAGCCCATGTACTAATATTGCTTATTTCTGTAATGATGCTGTAATGAGTTGTTTTAGTGAATGTGCTAATACAAGAGAAGATGTATTGTTTCCTCTAACACGCCAGGCAGCAGTAGCACTGGGCCCATTTCCACTGCTTCATTTCAAACCAGATCATACGTAATAAGGCACAGTCTGAAGGAACATAAAGCCTGCCTCTGCTTTGTTCAGACCTTTCAAAACAGCAAAATGAAATGCTAAAGGAGAAAAGACACCAGCTCTCCAGAATTATATCAGATATATTAATCATAGAAGGGCCAAGCAGAGTTCCTGGAACACAAATGGCGATATGATGGCCGTTTCCCAGAGTCCATCGTGTTTTTCGGAATTGAGTTCCATCGGCTAGATAATACTGTCTAATCCCTTATGCCGATTTAAAATTCCATCTGAAGGGAGTAATGTGCTTCTATTCTGCAGGTTTCTTATGGCAAATGCTTCGCTGGATTAACTTTATCTTTGCTGTTACAGGGGTCTTCTAGGTTATAACACTATCATAAAATAAAACAAAACTCTTCTATTTGGAAAGGCTTTTCCCCATCGGAACTCATTTGTGATATTTGCTGAGTGACATTTGACATCTGAAAAACTGAAATCTTGTCTTTTATAGGCAGAAGGGCCTACATAACAAAAGAGCCAGACAATACAAACCCTTAAATGATCTGGAATTAGTCTAGCAGAATGCCTAAGTAGGAGTCTCATCCTTATTCTTTTGTGTATTTTAATTTTCTAAATATGAGCAAGGTTGGTTGTTCTTAAATTCTTGTTGTCACAGGCATGAGTGAAGAAATGAAGAACCCAGCTAGCTGAGGAAGTAGGCACCTCTCCTCTTACAGTAGCCTTTGAAGCCCCATGAGCAGACTTCCAGAGAGTAGTTTTGTCGTTCCCTTAGTGGGAGACCAATAAAAAGACTTCGAATGCACAAATACATGACCATACAGAGCTCAGGAAGCACAAAGATTATATCCAAAAAAAAATCACTGTCCAGAACTTTGATCTCACCCACCTTTCTAGAGTTCTTCATCAAGAACAAATCAATGGGCATTGATCTCAAAACTCCCTCTGTATTTCAAAATAAATATATGCATATTGTTAACATGTGATTTAAGATTTTAAAATATACATTCTATAACATAAATTCTGTAAAAACAACAGTTTTGTTGTTTGCTTTATTTGGGGTTTTGGCTTTCTATGTTTTGAGTGTTTGTCTCACTATATAGCCTACACTGGCCTCAAACTCAGTATCTGTCTGGACCCAGCAGGTGGTAAAATTATAGGCATGTGCCACCACACTTTGCTAGGCCAAGACTTTTATTTTTTCCTGCATCACTCATTACTTAATCACCATTGCCTGTAACAATAATATTTTTACATTATTTTCCAACATTGGGTTTTGTAGCACTTTCCACAACAGTGTACATATAGCCTATTATCTTTTGTGTATGTGTGTTAGTATGTGTATTCACATGTGCAGGTACATGTGTGTGTGTGTGTGTGTGCGCGTGTGTGTGCGTGCACACGCAAGTGTGTGCATGTATGGAGGCCAGAGGCAACTCTTGGTGTCCTTCTCAGGAGCTACCCACCTTCCTTTTTGAGATAGGGCCTCTCATTGGCCTTGAGCTCACCAGGTTGGCTGACCAGCCAGCGAGTGCTAGGAATCCTCCTGTCTCTGCCCCCAGCACAGGGATTACAAGTGTGGGCATCGTGCCTAGTTTTGTTTACATGGGTTCTGTGGTGCGGGGTGTCCATCTTGGGTCCTCATGCTGGGATATCAAGCACTTTGCCAACTGGGCCATCTCCCCTCTCCCTGACAAGATAACAATCCTTTCTTTAAAAGTTATATTTCTTTTTCTGATATGGATATTCTAGAATTTATTTAACCATTTTCCTTTGGATGTAATTTAAGTTGCTTCCAACTTTCTGCTGTGACACATCTTATGAATGGCTCTATGTACATGTGTTGGATGCCTTCCATGAGGTGGGACTTCAGGCCCACAAGGCATACATTCTGATCTCTTAGAGGGTGTTAGATTCCTTTCTCTTTTCTTGGCAATGAAAATGAGGAGTATAGTCTGAAGGCTTATGGAGGGACAGGATATGGGATACGTTATCTCCCCCCATATTCTATTGGCTAACACTGTTATGAGGCTTCTCTTCAATGCAAAGGGTACTAAGAAATATGGACTAGCTGTGTACTCAAGAACAATGAAAAGGGTAATTTGGTGAGCATCTGGCATGCCTGCTACAGCAAGAAAAGCTGGGAATGTTTTTACCTAACCATGTCTTAACCCACAATTCCTTCCTATTGTGATGAAAGGACCATTTGGTAGACAACTCATTATCTTCCTGGGCTCAATTGATGTTTGAGTTGGTTAGCTCTAGTATAAATCATTTCCAAGGTAATCCTCTCTATTGAAACCACATGCACTCTTCTCAGAATTTATATTCAACTAAATTTCTGTTAAGTACAAGTATTCCTTAGGTCAATGGGCTCATGTGCAATTGACCTGAGAATGATTGGCAGCTCGAGACAGGGTTTAAAAAAATTAATAGCACCTGTTCACAAGGGATTTATTGTGTTTGGTGATCAGAAGTTGAGACCTTATCGCCTGTCTTCAGGTTGTCAAGCCACTTATCTTGGCCTTTGAAATTTCTGTATTGGTGCTGAGTGATAAACAGCCATCAAAGAGATATCTTCCTGCTCATTCTGTCTTCCAGGGCATTGATGAGAGCCAAACCAGGCACTCAGGCATGCTTCTGGAATTCCGGCACTGGGAGCTGGGAATGATATCTAAAGATGGAAGGTTATCTCTTGAGTGTCTCCTCCCTCCCTCTTCCATGATCAGTCAGAGTGAAACCTTGAAATTGTTTCTATTTTATTTGGTGCTTTTATGCACCAAGAAAACAGCGTCTTTTCAAACTGCTGAGTCTGTGAGGCCATTGCACCTAAGTCAAGTCTAATTTTGATTAATCAAGATGCCGCAGTCCAACCAGAGCTTCACATTTAGAGAAAGTAAACAGATGCATCGTTCTTTGGAGGCTACCTTTGACGATGGAGAGCTGCAGACGCCCTCGATCAGATCTCCATTTTCAGTGAGCTGGTCCTTGTCATTTGAAGTCACTCCAGCTGGCTCCAGCTCTTCTGCTGGTGCCTTTCTGACACCAGCTTTGGCCATCTAAGCCCAGCTCGGACGGCCCTCCTCTGGAGGGCTGTCTTTTACTGATGTAATAGGCATCCTCTCTTCTTCAACTCTGACCTGTCGCCTTTCACATTTTTCTCTAACTCAAATATTGTGCTAGAGAAAATTTGAATACAAGAGTAACATGGAGAAAAATTACCAGCTGTCACGTGACTTAGAGACATCCGTTAATATTTTTGTGTATATTTTCCAGCATATTTAATGTGTTTCTGTTATATTGAATTTAAAACTTAGTTTTATACTTTATACTTTACACATGACAACTGCAGACAGGATTAATAATTCTTTTAAATGATAATGACTTGCTAGGGTTTTCTTTTCTCTGTCTGAGAAACTTTAAAATCATTGTGCCTAATCTAGGGAAATGGGCATCTAGGTTGTTTTTTAATTTTTTTCTAACATAAATAACACTGATAAATGATTATTTTAGATATTTGTGTACATATTCCTGGATATTTTCTTACAATTAATATTTGCAACTAAATTAACTGAGTCAAGTATATGCCCCTTCCAAAAACTTTTTGACATATTTTCTCAGGACTTATTATTAGATTACTTAACAGGATGGCAAAATTGTATTTTTTCAACTTTAAAGTCTTGCCTGTAAATTCTTAAGGGACAAAAAACTTGTTCATGTTTGTATTTATAGGGTCTAGAATCTGGCACGTTCGTATGTAAATATGGATTAAATGGATGGAGGGGGTGTTAGTAACTTATAGTCATTACAGATACTGGAAGGTTAACCCTAAGCTGATGTGGGGCCTTTATAAAGTACTATTTCCCTGCATGTATTCCACATCACTCATTCATTCAGTAGATAGTACCTGTCTGCCTCTTGTACTGCCATACTTATTGTAAACACAGAGACGTGTTCCTGCATCTCCTGAGGGAGTAACGCAACATGGGTTAAATAAAAAAGAAATTGTTAGTTTGTGGTGTACATGCGAGACCTTCAGCGTGTGTCAGATTCACCTGCAGGCTTATGGATACACAGGTGACCAGGATGTCCCAAGAGATCTGATTCGGCAAGTCTGGGATGGAACTCTATAACCAGTCTTTCTTTTTAAATAATGTAATAGTTTTATGAATTCCTTGAGAATTTCATACATGCATACAACATATTTGGTCATGTTTATTATCCCTCCACCCCCTAACTCTACCCAGATCCATCCCTACATCCTTACCCCCTCCCAACTTCATATCTTCTTCTTTTGTTATTTTATAATCTACCAAATCCAATTTGTGCTCCCTGTCTACTCAAGGATGTGTGACATCCACTGGAGCATGGCTGAACTACAGGGGCCACACCCTGAAAGAAAGTCAATTCTCTCCCCGAGAAGCCATCAACTGTCCATAACTCCCCAACCAAGGGTAGGAGTTCATGAGCCCCTCCCCCTCCCTGAAATGTTGATTGCCTTGACCTTGTATAGGTCTTGTGCAGGAAGCCACAGCTGCTAGAAATCCATGAGTAGAGCACTCCTGTCCTGTCCAGGAGACAATGTACAGCTCTAGTCCTCCCTGAGTCTTGGCTTTTAAAAATCTTTCCCTCTCCTCTTACATTGGTTCCTGAACTTTTGGGAGAGAGGATATGATGCAGATGCCCCATTAGTGCCTAAACATTCCACAGATACTTATTTTCTGCATTTAACTGCCCACTATCTACCACCCAAATAAATTTCTCTGATGAGGTCTCGTCTATAGGCATGGAGAGGAATTTAGAGGGCAGTTTAATACTATGTCCATTGAGCAAAATACTAGTGAGTTCACCTCTGGGGCCTTTGTACGCTGCATATATTTCTTCCTGTGGCAAGGATTTTAAATCTATTCAGAGAGATTTTAGTCACCCCCATAACATCCATGCCACTGTTACACGTGTCTATTATGTTCTTAGTTGTCGCTGATGCTTTTGATGTGGGGCCACACTTTGCAATACGCTGTGATGGGGGAATGGGAGGGCTGCAGCTATAGGTTGTGGTGGAAATTTGAAGAGAAGACAGTGAAATGACATCTGAGAGATAAGGGGGCATTAAAACAGCAACAACAACAACAACTTGGAAATATAAGCCATGGCCATGGGAAATGCCTAGCTGCTTAGCTCAGTAGTGCTGGCAGCAGATAATGAAAACGAGCAATAAATGTAGAACCCAGAGGGCAGACTTGGTATTGGGGGACATGGAGTCATACAGGCCTTGGGGAATGTGGGGGTTTAGTTTAGTGCAGTGGAAATCCAAGAAGGGTGAGAGCAGAGGAGGGATGAGACACCATCTTTATTTGATCATTCCATTTGTTCAGAGGCAGTGATGGGAAAAGCAGACAGAAGTTGTACGGAGAGCAAATTTAAAGGCTACAGCAGTGGACATGGATGACAGTAAGGTCAGCTTGAGCCAGAAGATGGAAATGCTGAGAAAGGAGGGGATGAAGCCAGTTAACCTCACTAGATGACTGGGAAACAGTGGCTGCTGCCGAATCGGAACCAATGCTTTATCCATGGGACTTTCCAGAACCTTTGAACTGGTGCTGCTGTAATAAGTCTTTAGGTAACTAATGCTTCAAATATCTATGACTCTGGAAAAGGGGAAACCATGAAGACAGTAAAATGATAGGGGATTGTTATTAAAACGAATATATGTTTTACACCTCAGTCAGCCATTAGTTTGGTTCATTTCATTTACTTACAGTGTCTGAGTGCACGCACGCGCGCACACACACACACACACACACACACACACACACACACACTCCCTGGTTAGTGACTACATGGTCCCACCTCTTCTTCCACGTATTTGCAGTGGAAGATTGCAAAGAGTGTCATCACTAGAAAATGGTTGCTTCCTCTCAAATGCCAATTTAGAGAAAATTTCTCTTACATTACTTTCCAAGTCTAAGCCTGGGAATTTTGAAATGAAGTTTAAGAGGCGAAAGTAGGATTTTCTTCTTTTCTTGTGCTGTAGTAACTTCCCATGAGCAGACAGCACCAGTAAAGACATCCAATACATTTCTGCTAGCCACACATTTCAGAGAATAGAATAAATACTTGTTAGGAAATACTATTGGCTCTTTATTTCCTCACAAATGGATATTAATGACTTAGTAAAGTTATATTACTAATATTCATGACTCTCTACGCACTTCAGTTCCTCCCATCTTAAACATATTCTTTAATCATAAACTGACAGTTGGATGGTCTAAAATGATCAGTAGATGGAAATGCTTCCCCAAGGTGACTCTGCTGTACTTAAAAGTTAGCAACACGAGAAATAGAGATCTAGTGGAAGTCATCCCACTCATGGGGGTGCTTAATTAAAGTCTCACTGATGACTACGTGGGTGCTTTGGTTCTATTATATCCAATTTATTCCAAGTGCTTCCTGTGGTATCGAACATAAATTAACTGTCTTCTCTATGCATCTGATGAGGAAACAAAGGTCTAAAAATCGTGCACACAGGGCTGGAAGAACAGACATTAAAGCTTACAGGCCAGTGCAGCAGTTATAAAAAGAAGAGATTGGTGTTAATGTTTTCAAGTTAGACGGTGTTCAACTACTTACAATTTAGAGTATCACCTTAAATGCTGTAAATAATAAATAGATGCCAATAGGTTTGGATCACTTCTGTATGCAATTTGTGTGTTCCCCCCAATTCTGGCTCAAATGCAAGGTAAATTTAAAGACTCAGAACAGGCAGGGAAAAGAGTAGATTTTCCTCGTTCCTCTCACTCTATAAAGCCACCTGTGAAACTTGTCACAATGGTGAACACTGAAAATGACCCTCGTACCTGCCCAGTATGTAAACACACCCAGTCTCTACCCCTGCTGTTCCAGAACCCACTCATGCTCAGGACTGTGAACATACTCCGCTTTATTTTTGACTTATCCTTTTATAGTCTTTTTGTCTTAATAGTCTGTCTTAGTTATGCATGTGAAATATAGTGTTCTTTACAGCCATGTTTCTTGACAAGTATTTAAAATTGATCTTAACTTGTCTACAACACATAAAAAAATCTTTCTCATTGATTTGGTACTTAATAACGGAGATAAATATCATGAAATAGCAGGTATGACATACTTTTTACAATATCTACTTCCTCTTCTAAAACCTCTATTTATGACTATTCATTTGCTTCCAAGATTTTAATAATGAAGAATCTTCTTATATTGTAGAAATAATAATGCACCACAATGATATATGTGATTAATCAAAATACGGTGCAATATCTTAGCAATATCTAGAAAAGTTACAAGGATACTTTATGGAGATGAGGCAACATACAAGCATGTGTGTGCTGTTTTTTCAGAGGGTGGAGATTATCCACAAATATCAACATATTTTGGCTGGCATCATTGGTCACCTTTAAGATTAGAAGCACTTCAATTTTCTTAATTTTACCAGACACCACAAAGGCCAGAGGCTGTGACCTTCCCTTTGGAATTGTTTATGAATGGATGGGGATAGGTAATGAAGAGTAATAAACTCAGGCTTGCAGGCAAAGCAGGAGCAGACAAGTGTATTATCAAGGGGTAGAAGCCAGGGGCGGGGAGGGAACAGGAGAGCCGAGAAATCAATGTCTGCTTGAAAGAGTGTGTCCATTAGGGAATGATTCAGTGACCAGAAGCCATCCTTGGTTTGTGGAATTACTGAGCCGGGTCTTCTGATAGGATATAGATTTATATATTTGTTTAGGCTGTAGAAATGTCCCCCTAAATACTTGTGTAGAATAATACCTTTCCCTATTGCACACTAACGCCAAAGCAAGATGTCTATGTACAGACCTGCCCCAACTTAAAGACATTGGCTGGCTCCCACATTCTCAAGGTGAATCTCCTCAAAGGTGGCCCACAAGGCTCGCACCAGCTGACAGCTGCCTACCACAGCAGTCTTCATCAGAAGGCCCTTTCCACCAACTCTGCTAATCCTGCAAACTAACTAGCTTCCTTCTTCTCCAGGCGAGTTATTTGCTCTTCCTCCACTTCCTTCACCATGCCCATTCTTCCTTTCTATGAATTCTTGCTGAAGACTTGTTTTGAAATTGATAGCTCTTGGCAAAAAGGGAATTTTCTTTTACACCTTGTTCACATCCCTGGCCCTCAATACAGGCCTTTGAACAGACCTTTGGGTGACATAAATTACACACCCATTTGATGACACAGTAAATGATATTCAGTGAACTTGGTTTGCCTTCCATCCTCACAAGCTGTCCTTGGAAGTCATCTTGAGCAGTCATCAAAAACCATTCGTGCTGTGCCTGGTACATCCACTAACACCAGAGCAACCCTACCATTCTTGGGTTAGATGATTATCACCATTAGACTTTCTAAATAAGGAACCAAGGCTCAGAGAGGTTGAGAAACATACCCAAGGACCCCCAACTGGCATGTGAACATTTAGCTGTGTTCTTGCTAAAACTGTCGCCTGTACCTGCCCCTGTGTGTATTCCTATCTATGACAGCATATTCCTCGGCCTGTGCCTGGGGCCATTTCCACTTCCTCCCTCATGTCTGCTTAGTTGTCACTGAGCAAAAGCACTTTGAATGTCAGTGACAGGGTGCAATTCCAGAGTTGAAGGTTGATGTTTTAAGTGTGCATTCAGTTCAGGTTGTATTGATTTCTCCCTTCTCCACTCTGTTACAGCCAAGTGCTCTAGGCAGAAATCTAACAGGACAGGCTCACAGAGCTGCTCCTGGGGCCAGGCAGGTCACAGGTCACTCCACTGACATGTGGGGCACATTAGCCAAATGACAGGGGCTCAAGCAGAGAGTTCTAAGTGACTCTGGTCAGAAGTTGGTGGCCTTCTGTGCAGGCTGCTGACTGCTGACAGCCTGCATCAGGGCAGACATGGACTTGGTCTGGTTTCTTTCAGGATAATGATTCTAGCTCTTTGTTTGTTTTTTAATCATCATGTAATGGATGGGGAAAATGAAGCCTGTGGAAAAACTGAGTAAACTGAGCAGTAGTTTATAATGGAGCCTACCTTTTTCATAACTGCCTATATCTCATGTGAAAGATGATTCTATATCCTGTACCACTCTTGTGTCTTAAACATTATCAGTAGTTATTTTTCTATGGCTTTTATTCATTCAAGGAATTCCATGAGTAGTCAGAATAAGTTATATGACATCATATTGCCCTGTTATGTTCTAACATGGTCCTGCGGAGTCTAAGCTGATCAAGAAACTAAGATGACCTCAGGCTGGAAATGTTTGGTACAACTTAGAAGATTTGAGCCCAAACTAAATTGAAAGGGTGAAGCTTATCTTCTCATCCACACCCCTGCCTCTGCCACAGTTCTAGCTCAAACTCTGCCAGGCTCAGAGCAGTCTACATCTGACTGAGATCTTAGGTCAGTGAGCCTCAACCGTTTTCATCCCTTGTGAAGTCAGGGGAAAACTTGTCCCTACCATATATCAAACGTTTGTTACATACGAGGTTGCATGCTCTCAAGCCAGGGACATGACAAGTGTAATGTTTCCCATTTCATGGACGGGAAAATTGGGAGCCAAGGAGAGAGTTCACAGGGCCATGAGCCCAGCCATGCAGAAAGATGGAAGATTCTAGAGTCATTGTTGACTGCCCCCTATATAAGTCTACCATTAATGGTGGCAGACGTCAACAGTCACCACCCAAATTTGTATATGACTGCAAATTTCTCCTTCCCAAGTACATCCATCCAGTCTATCTCTCACCCACAAAAGTAAAACCAATTATCTACAGTCCAAATAAATTCCAATGCCGTGCAACCTGAAGTCTCTCATCAAAAACCCAGCTACCCACACCAC
The DNA here is from genome assembly GCF_004664715.2 of Peromyscus leucopus. Classification (NCBI taxonomy): domain Eukaryota; kingdom Metazoa; phylum Chordata; class Mammalia; order Rodentia; family Cricetidae; genus Peromyscus; species Peromyscus leucopus. The sequence goes on along the minus strand of NC_051079.1, from coordinate 31,233,187 downwards.
TCCCCCTTGCTTCTGCCTCTAAGGCCAAGTACAGTTGGTTTAAATTGTTCCGTTGGTGATTCATCACCACTGTCTTATCTCTCCTCTGCCGCCTTCCTCTTGGGTATCCTGCCTGTCTTTTCCAGGCAGGCTTTGAGTTGCTGGAGAACAGAGTTCATTCTACACCATCCATCAGCTGCCCAGCACCCTGAGGGTACCATACCGTTAAGAAGCACTGCTTACTTCAGTACTGCCGTACAGCTTACTGAACTCTGAGACACACTGCTTTCTGCACAGTGGCCATACAGACAGTGAGGCTAGAGAAATCCTCAGCATACCAGTTCCTTCCTTCATCTACAAAACAGGGATTAAAGCAATACCTCAGAGCATTTCCAGAGATATTAAGAGCGTACATATAAAGCACTTGGCACAGTTCCTGGCAGATAATAAGCACTCAATAAATAGTAATTATTGCTGTTATTACAGAGAGCTGAATTTACAGGGTGCTTTCTGTGGGGTGCATGCTGTGCTAAGTGCTTAGTATGCAATTATCCCATTTATTTTTCTACATAATATAGAGAAAGTTTGTCAGCTTCAAAAAGCATACCTTTCCTGTTGCCCAGCGTTACATAAGAAGAGTCACGTTCTGGTCAGGTAATCACAAATCCGGCATCAGAAGCTGTTGATTCATTGCAGTAGCTGATGGCTCACCAATATAATTACTAATGGCAGCTGAGGCACAGGAGTTAGAAGTTCAGTTCCTTCTACCTTAGCCTCCCGAGCCCTAGGACTGCAGGTATGAGCCACCACACCAGCTTGGGGAAGGTGTGTTTTAAATAACTGTGATTCCACCTCACCCCATCAACCATGTCAATCTCCTCTGAGAGTTGACCTATTTCTTAGAGCATCAGAGCATCCCATGTTGACACTTCCTTAATGTATGTGGTCACATCCATGTTTATTGTGACACTGTTCACAACACTCTTATGGGATCACTCTAAATATCTGCCATCAAATGGATAGAGAAATGAAATGTACTATATAGAAGCCAAATTCTAAGAGAAAAATATTGCAAAATGCTTTCTCTCATATGCAGAAGACTCTAGACTTAAAATGTGTTTATGTGTGTGTGTATGCACGCAACATGAATATCTTTTTAAAAAGCAAATTTATGATGAGTAAAGAAACCATGAGGAAGGCAAATAGGAACAAAATATATGAATATGTCATAACAAAACCCATCATTTTGCACAGTCAATATACACTAATTTTTAAAATGTATGCCTGAAAGCCACTGGTCCCAATACTACATGTAGCAAGCATTAAATACTGCAAGAACTGGGAGGCAATCAAGGCACAAACTATTTTGTTCAGTGTGATCTGGACCAGTACTAGTTATGAGATCTTCAGTATTCTAGTGTGTATGCCTTATACAAAATTAGATCATGTGGAGAAAGCCTTATCCTATAATTTTTTAACCAGTTTAGTGCTAAACTATAAACTAAGGGATCTTTGGCCATACTCAGGGAAGTATACTTTGAAGACTAAGGAAAGACCCATCTACTCTAAATAAACAAATATTGAACATCCACCAGATGCTGTTGGACAGGTTCAGGGCAAGCTAAAATGGTTCATTTATGCCTGACCTCAGTGTATCCACAGAAACTGAAGTCTGTGAAGGAAAAGATGTAAGACTAAAGGTACCAAAAGTTTAGGAAGGGCTGAATGATACGTGCATGGGGTGTTTGGAGTGGAGGTGGGGAAAGGTCTAATTCAGGTTAGAAGATGGAAGTGACGAGATCTTTGTAGAGGTGATCACCACAGCAGGACATTATGGGATACTTAAGACTTCCCTAGCCCACAGAGGACTTTGGGTGAAGGCGGGGATGGCTCTGGAACAATCAGTGATTGGCCGACTCTGTGTCATTAATGTCTTCAGCATTGGCTAAGTCCCTTCTCCTTGAGTGCTGTGAGTTGGCTTGCTCCGTGCCTAGGAAGGCTTCCGGGATCTTCAGGTAGCTGGTGAACAGAAGGGAAGTGAACTTATTCTCGCAGCTTTACCAGCATCCTATCCTACCTGGAAAATCCCATGAAAGGTCATTTCTGAGAAGCGGTGTTTGACTCATGGCTCCGAGGCTCTGTGGCTTCCTGGAACAACAGTGTATGGAAGGAAAAGAAGATGACATCAACATGGAGATAATAATGAACTTAGATCATGAGGCTCCGTGCCATACTGCAGCTGCTGAGTATGAGACAAGCTCGAAGCTTCTAAACTTAACTCAGCCTCTGCCTGGAAGCATCTAATTAAAAGTTTTCGAATAAAATCAATAACATTTGGCAGATAAAAGAGCAGATGGCTTAAGTAAGAGACTGAAAGGCTGGTTTAGGGAAGCATTAGGTTTTCATTCTGCCGGGGGGGGGGGGGGAAGAATTCCTGTGGGAGAGGGCAGGAATCAGAAATAGACGCGCATAGGCAGGGAAGGGAGTCAGGCTTTGACCCTGTTCTGTGCTAAATGTAGCTTGGAAATTTGAGTTTATGGCAAAGCCAGACCCTTCCATTGCTGTCAAATGAGAGTCATACTCTCTGTCTCTCCAAAGAGTACACTCCATCAGCCCCCTAGACTAGTTTTTGTTCATTCTTCTTTATTCTTGGCTAGCCCATAGGTATGAGTCCCTTCAAGGTACTTCTACTGCTTTTCTGGAGGCTGGGGATTCAAGGTGAACAAAAATCACACAGATTTTTGTCTTTCATGAAGCTAACTTAATGGAGAATTCATTAACCAGATGACTGAATGATTGTATACAGCAATAAAAATATGAGAAGATTTTATGTTATCAGATGATGGTGATGATAGTGCCAAAATACTTTAATATATATCTCTTCAAATATATTTTTAATTTATTGTTTGAGAACTTAACATGTGTATACAACAGTATTTCTACTCTACATTGCCCCCTCCAACTTCTCACAGACCCCCAACACCATGCTCCTGCCCCGCCATCTCAACTTCATGTCCTCTTTCTTCCACAAAGTCCAATTAGTACATGGGTGTAGGACCATCCTCTGGAGCATGGGCAGCCTACTGGAAGGGGGCACATCTCTGAAGAACACTGACTCACCCTCCATAGTAACCATTGGCTTTCAGTAGCTTCTCAGCTAGGAGTAGGGCTTCATGATCCCCTCCCTTACCCATTGGTATGCATCTTAATCCTTGAGACAAACCTCTGAGGTAGATGTTGATAACTTTTAACTAAGATAGAACAGACTCAGAAGATGAGAGTCCCTCCTACAAGGCTGTTTCATGGCCAAGCCGGATCATGAACTCATCTCTTCCGATGATACTTCACATTCTTTTGTTGTTGCAGGTTGAACGTTATGGGTAGTTGTTTGCAGTTCCGTTCATCTGATCATTAAAAGCCAATAGCCCAAGGGAAATGATGGTGTGACTAATTTCAGAGAACTGCCGATGTCACAGTTACTGGTACTTTGCGATAGATATGGCTAGCCAGGAAGATAGAGTCCACAAACAGAAACAACATGAGCAAAATCAACTAAGGAATAGTGTCATTGTACCAAGTGCCATCTCAGGTCAGGTCTTCGAGTCAGCCACTGGGATTCTCAGCTTCTTCCTTGGCAGTTTCCTTTAGGACATTGTCTTTTGACTCTAGCTTCAGTCAAGCAAGTCTTTAAAGAACATGAATGGGCTCTGCTCAGTGGGCATCAACGTCTTATGGAAAATAAAAGAAGCCCTGTGGATTTTTGCAGCCTTCAACTGTCCAGGTGACAAAGGGGTGCAGTATTCCACATCTGTCCAGATTAAATCATGGAAAGCCTGGACTTCCTTATAGTTTGGTTTGACAGTCCCCTAATTGTCAATGTAGTTTGGTGTACAGGGGTACCCCTTCCTGCCCCACAGCTCATACCTGTGCAGATTTAGAGGTCCATTCAGTCGGGCCACTCTAGGAAAGACCTATGTGACTCCCACGCATGATAAATAGCAATTAGTAAAGCTGTGAGTGTCCTCCAGCGTTCCACGAGCACCCGAGAGCAAAGCCCTCTCAAGGACACTTCAAGGGTGCTTCCTGCCATTTTTGCAGAAACGTCCATTACACTTGGTAGTTCACCGCTGGTATGCTCCTCTTCCGTGTTTGCGTCCCTAACCTAGCTTCCCCACCCCACAGTCCACACCTCACCTAGTCCTGCCAGTAGTGTTTTAGACTTGGGTATAACTGCATGCAGTAGATATTTTATATGATAAAATTCATACTAAATGTCATAAATATATAGAATTTATATAAAACTGTGTTACCCCTCTGCTTCTCTCAACATAGAGGAAAAATTAGCAGCCCTCATGGCCTTCCTTGCTCTCTCTCTTTCAGCTCAGACTCCCCTTCCAAATGTCCCTTGCTTCCTTGAACTTAGGGAGCATTTTCCTTCCTTATGGTATCCGCTCATGCTGTACCTCTACTAGGATCATGCTTTTCTGCCTGTTTTGGAAGACTGGACTTTCACATCCTGAAATCAAACTCTCTATCCCTGGTCCTTCATACAGGCTCATCCCCCACTTCTTACCCTTTTGACACTTTGGGAGTTTGTCTCTTATTTGGTTTCTTCTTCTACTATCATTGAGTGTTGTGAGTAGAGCATGTCCATGTGATGTATCCCCAGAGCCTGGCACTATGTCCAGCAAAGAGCTGTTGACCACTAAAGGAATGATGAATGTGCCTTGTCCTTCTCCAAAGCTGCTCACAGTGTCCAGTAACCAAGCACAAACTGTGTCCCAGGCAGCCCACATGACAGGAATTCGCCCATCTAAATCTCATGAAAGCATGGCACATCACTATTGTATCAGATTCACACTTTTCAGATGACAAACCAAGATAATAAATCATTTAACAGGTAAATAATCAGCTCACTATTAAGCAGCTAAAAAAATGGCAGAAATTTGGCCATAAGTCCCTATGGTTCAGCCTTCAGTCCTCCTGTCTTCCTGCAGTGAAGACTGGCATTTACATCTGAGTTCATTGAGAGAAATAGAACACACACTGAAGCATAGGGAGATGTCTGAACATCACATCCACTATAGCACACTGTCACACCTGATGGGGTATGTTTAATCACAGCCACTATCATACACTCTTTTCTAAGCACTGAAAGCTCCACAGTGGCAGCATTATTTAGTAGTATGCCCATCTGATAGTGAGCCATCTCTGCGGGTGCTAAGGATCACTGTGTCCTCACCAGATAGGATAACTAGAGGCCTCTCTGCCATCAAATGGTGCGGTGGATGCTGGCATTCTTAGCATGAGAAATGCCCTGTGTTATTCTAGAACTTCCTGGGGTGGCAGCCAATGTTACAGAAAGGCCAGTTCAGAATCTTTCAAAAGTGTTGAATCTACCCAGTAGTCAAAGAAGAGAAATGCTTTCCAGTTTGTTCCTTCCCTCCCGGAAGCTGAACAGGAATCTATTCTTCCCCTTGGTTTCCAGAACCCTGGGTCAGAGATATGCAAATGTGAGTGTGCACGCTGCTTTTAACGGATGCATGAAAGGGATTTTTGAAATGAATGTGTTGTGATTGGATTTCTGGTCAGTCACCCAGAAGGCATCACACAGCTAAGTTCTGGACCCAATTCCACTACAAATGCTTTGGCGCCCGCAGCCAGGGTAGCCACAGACAGGGATCAGCCCCCGTTTCCCACTGCCTTTAAATGGTGGAAACCCCAGGCTCAAAATGGAAAAAAGAAGTTAGCATGAGCCTAAAAGAAATCTAATACCAAGTCAATTTTAAAATACCTCTTTCCACACCCTTAGCTGATAACACAACCTCTTTAGGTCTCAGCCACCTGATAAAACAAGATTCTGTTAATATATAACTTGGCTTTTTCAATAAGCTTGTAACTTTCAAAAGAACTTAGGTGCCCTTTGGAAGTGAGAATGTTGCCAATTGGCGTTATTCAGATAAAGGTCTCTGTGACCTGCTTCAATATTAGATAAGAAACATGAATGAAAATAATTACTTATTGTATGTGGCTTGTGCTGAGGTGACTGTTAAGGTGACTGACAGGATTTGGCTTCCCCCACTCCCCATGGGTTGAGAGCCCCATTGATCACCCTGTTTATTATTAAACAATTTGCTAGGCAACCCTTTTTCTTGGAGATGATCAAAGTTGAGTTCCCCAGCCCTTTCTCCTTTACCTAGAAATATGAAGAAGTACAATTTTACATTGTATTTCTTCCCTTTGAGTCTTATCTAATATTACATCAATAATGCCAATATAAAGGCCACACAAGAAAATTAGAACTAATTTGATCTTCATCCCTCTCTTTACTCCTCAGGGGTAACCATTGTGGCCACCTCTGCACACCTTCCAAATCACTCTCTGCCTTGTCTTTGTGTATAAGTAGATCTCTTTAACTCCATAAATTTGTGTTTATATAGTGATGCATTGATTATTGATCACTATACAAAATTGAGTGTCTTGGGATAACAAACATTGTCTGAGAGTGTGGAATCCAAGGATGACTAAGCCTTGGTGAGGGTCAGTCTAGGGCCTCTCTGGAGGTTGTATTCAGGCTATAAGAAAACAATGTACTCTTGGACAATTTGGACCAAGCAGGACCATGAGCTTCTATGATGGCTCACTGGCATAGCACTTGGTTGGAATCCTCATTCCTGGATCCAGGTTGCCACATAGGCCTCTCTCTGCTCAAGGGCCCATTGAATGTTCTCAGCAGGCTGCTGAGAGAGAGAGAGAGAGAGAGAGAGAGAGAGAGAGAGAGAGAGAGAGAGACAGAGACAGAGAGACAGAGAGACAGAGACATCACAAAGGAAAGCACAATGATATCCCATTTTGTAACTCAACCTTAGAAGGAGCATATTATTCCTTCTGCCATATTTGATTTCTTAGATGTGAATCAGCAATCTGATCCACATTCGCAGAGAGACTAAACAAGCTCTATTTCCCAGTGGAAGGAAATGGAAGAGTCTTGGGCTGACTTAAGCGACCAATATGGCATACTACACACCTGAGCCTGTGCTTTGCCATTTTTACTTTTTAATCTCTTAGCTCTCCGTGAAAGCACATGTAGGTCAGTCCAATTCTTTAGAACCACTGTAACCCATTTAATTATACCTGTCTTGATCAATACACATTAAGATTGCTCTCAGATTGTTCACTGGTAGAGATCACACTGTAGGGAGAAGACTCGTTTAGGCCTCATCAGTACATAGACTAGGATTTCTCTAGCAAAAAAAATGCATTCAAATGAAATTGCTAAGTTATGGAGTCTATTTACTATATAATGCTCTTTGCTGATTTTCCACCCACAACAATTGTTCTCATTTTCAATTATTCACTCACCCTTCACCTAGTAACTTAGGGGGACTTTATGGCAGAACCTGTTATACAAAATAGCTTGAAGTCTTACAGGTGATTTGTGCCTTTTTAAGCATGAGGTTGTATGAGGCCTGGAAATTATTCTGTCTGGCACCTGGTCTACTAACAATTACAGTCTCTTTCCTGCCACTCTGCTTGATTTAAGCAAAAATCCAAGGGCTCATTCCTCAGAAGTCAAGGAAGCTTAACTGCTGTTTACCAAGGACTTGGAGGTTCTCAGGTACAAGGTGCCCCAGGAGAGTCAGGTTGATTAGTGTTAATTCAAACTACTTCCTCTTTTATACTAGCAGCTGAGAAGTCACATGCACAGTTGGAGCACATTGGTCTCTGTGGGGGGGGGGGGAATGCTATTCTAGTTACAGCTACCTCCAGTGTTTGGCTCTATCTTTCTAGAAAGTACTACTAATGCACAAAATCACTGAATTCTCTGGGACCTCCCTAGTTATCAATTGCCTTTAATTTAAAACTAGAATCTACTGACTTCCATGCATACAGGAGGCTACCAACTATCCTTGGCTAGCAAGAGTCTCACTCCCTATGATGTCAGTAACTAATAGTAGCCACCAATCTGGAAATAGCTGCATTGCACAGAACAATCCAGCCTGGTTTATTTCTGTGTGTTTACTGTGCCCACTTCTGATATATGAATAGTTGGTCAGATTCACAATAGTTTATCATTGAAGCAACCAACCTTTACTATGTACTGTTTGGCCTGTGTGAGTGACATATTAAACTGATTAATTTTCTGAGCAATTTGAATTCTAGTGGTAATTCTTGCCAGATATCTAGCACTGCTTGCATCCCAGGTACTGTGCTAAGTACTTCACAGAGCTGACACCTTAGTTCTTACAGCAGCTCTACTGAGTGGGTGGTCCCAAGATACATGGAAAACTCTAGTTCCTTCATTGATGAGCTTTGTATCTTCAACTGGGCAAATAACCCAATTGAGCCCCAGAGCATGAGAATGCAGGATGAGTTCAGCTGAGCCCCAGAATTTGGGAATGCTGGATGAATCCAGGCTCAGCCAGAATTCAACATGTCTCTCCTTATAAATGGCTCCATAGAACACACCCTTCTCAGAGGTCATGGAAGCCCAAAGTGACTCTTCTCTGATCCCAGTTCTGAGAAGCTTCACCCATGCTCCCCAACACAGTGGCATCCCCAGATCAACACTCTCAAAGCTCTGTATTACCTAGTCTCAAGAATCCTCAGTCCAGGAATTGTCTATGTTTGTGAGATTATCAACTGGACAGACTTCCATCAGAGTGCGGTAAACTCTGCAGACGGCAGACGGTGCCTTCTCTGCTGGCTTCTATTTCCTCAGGGCCTGCCATAGTAACTGCCACGGTGAATCGACATCATTTCATCCATTAGCGAATTGCTCTGAAAAGGACTGTGTGTATGTAGGAAACTTGGAAACTTGCTTAGTTTGTCTCGCACTTTGTAAATCTCAGTCAACATATATTCATTGAGCATATTCCGCAAAACACCAAATTCAGTTCTGCAAGGGAGTGCAATAAGCTAGGTGGGCATTGTCCTTATCCGCTTGGGGCTTGTATGCCTATCCAGATCATGAGTCAATATAATGAGTAAACTGAATAAGATAGTTTGGGCTACTTTTAAGTCTTGGAAAGTAAACTCTGAGGGTGGATGGCAGGGTGGAGGTGATCTGAGACAAAGATAAACATTTAACTTGATCATTAGGATGAATTAGGTTTAGGATTGCAAAGTTAGAAGAACAAACGTTCTCCTCTCACTAAATTAAGTAGTCAGTGAAGATGCAGCATCTAGACTTGTCCTGGACTCCTTCCTCTCACATTTCATGTCTTCAAAGACAACCCTGTGACCTCTACCTTCAGACTATCTCAAATCCACCTGCCTCTCCCTACCTTCACGGCTACCACTACCATTTCTCCCTGGGACTGTACGAAGGCTTCCGATTTCTCTTCTTCCACTTCCTCCACCTATGATCTCTGTAATCGCATCACTGGCCTGCTCAGAATCCCTCAATCACTTCTCCTTACAACATGGGTAAAATCTAATGTTGAAAGGTTTGCAAGGTTATAGTCTCTGGCTCCTCCTCTCAAATGTCCATCACTGTGCCCTAGCATCCTGCCTAGGTTACTCCACAAGAAATCGAGTAAGTTACCACTTCAGGCTTTTACAACTGTAGTTCCCTCCTTGGAGAAATCTCTTCTTCTGTGTGCATTTGTGGTTTGCTCATTACTCCATTCAAGTCTGCTCACATGCTAACTAGCGACCTTCCAAGTTCCTGCTGACTGTGGGAATCACAACTGCCCCTCCTACTGTAACACTATCTAACTTTTCTTCATAGTTTATACAACAGTAGGGGCATGCATGTTCGTGTGTGCGTGCATGTGTGTGTGCATGCATGCATGCATGCGTGCGTGCATGCGTGCGTTTTCTATAAAATGCAGTTTCCATTAGGTTGGCAGCTGAAGTCAACTTTGTTGACTTTATTCCCAACACTTGGTCTTCCAATCAGCCCTTCTTGAATGAATGTATCAGATGGAAAAAAATGATTAAATGACAAAATGCAAAGACCTTGTAACATAGAACAGAGGAAGGAGGAGAAGTCCGAGAAGGCAGAAGGGGCTCGGACCATACGAGGACTTATGGGTAATTATAGAGAGTGCAGATTTCATTCAAAAAGCACAGGACTTCCTTCTCCTAAGTGGTTTCCTTTGTTATCTCCACTGATGAGTGGCCCAGGCATGGAGAAATGTGGAAGCCCTCTCCCGTTCCACTCCACGGTGCTCTTGATCCTATCAAGGGTCACTTCAGATGCTTTGCCAAAATAACAGAGTTAAGCCACAGCTGGATTCACTCTCCTAAGAGTTCCCCATGCTATAATTCGAGTCTCTGGAAAGTACCTGCTTGCCTTTCCTAGTATGTTTACAGACAACTCAGAGAGTCACTTCCTGAGGAGCCAGCCATCCCTGACCTCCCAGATCACAGAGTGGCCCCTGCCATAGGAGCTCTGGTGTTCAGAGAGCATGGAGCATGGCCTGACTGTGTCTGTGTGCTGCTGAGGGTGGACTGTGAGTGCCTTGAGGCCGGAGACCTTCCCTTGTTGACTCCTTTAAGTAAAAATAACAAAGAGAGGGTTCTGACACGGATCCAGCCTACTAATGAGCATATTTGGCCTATTTTGTTTCATGTTAATTCAGAGTAGCTGCCAACATTTTAATGGATTTCTGACTTCTGATTAAAATTTATAAGTCATAGCAATTCTGGGCTCGTGTTCTTTTTGAAGATGATATTTGTTACTATATTCTAGGAGGGGGTTCCTAATTTATATTTTATTTAGCATACTAATTAATGTGTTTCATGATAACCTTGTTCTTAAGAACAAGAACTGGGTAGCAGCTGTCCTGTTCATAGAGGACATCCTCTAGCCAGCAACCATCCCATCACTCATATTTCTCTAGTTGAGGCTGTGTTCTTCGTCATCTAACAGCTGATGGAGTTCTTACTTTCTTATCGAAATGTGGTTCTATATCCAGTTTTCTATCAAATGTTCTTACACCTGATGTATAAGACCCCTTTGGGGCCAATGAATGTGTGACCTAATCCTAAAATAAGTGAGGGTTGTCATTTGTTGATTGAAAGCATAAGACTTGACCACACAAAGTAGAGTTGTCAACTCTTCCACCTTTCATGCAGCTTTTATCAAAATCCTACCAATTATTTTATAGATTATATATATACACATATGTATGTATATATGTATATATATATATATGAAAAATCAAAGGAACTAGAATAGTTAAATCATGGATTTTTAAGAGTAAAAAGAGGGTTGTATTTACTTGATTTTAATATTTATTACAGATCTACAGTTGTCAATATTGTATCCCTAACAAAACGTTAAAGACATAGACCAGTGGAAAAGAATAGAGGGTCCAGAAGTAGATACATACAAATGATGTTCTATCCATTTTTGCCAAGGTGCAGAACAGTTGAATAGTGAACATAGTCTTTCAACAATGGCTGCTAGAGTAACTAGGTTTCCAGAATGGATCATAGTTATATATAGAGTTATTTTTTAAGTAGGAAAAATATAAAGTTATCCAGCTATAACCAAAGAGTGTCCTTACATTTGACATCAAATGCACTATCTGTAAATTGAGTCTCGACAAAATGAAAATCACTTACTCAGCAAAAGGTTAATTGGAGAATGAAACAGTTAAAGAAAATATTTCAAATTATAGACAAACACTCATTTCTAGGTATACAAAGAGCTCTCAAAACTCAGCATCAAAAATATAATCAGCTTAGAAAACAGCAAAAGACAGCAGACACCTCATCAGTAATAGCAGACAAACAAAAATCAAGTTCATCCAAATATGGTGAACACAGCTAGCCATGGAAGAAATGCAAATTCAGACCACATGTACCACCGTAGCTGAGTAAAAACTAGGAACACCACTACTCTAGGACCCAGAGAATCTTTTCTCACTCACCTACTGTTGGTGGGAATGTAGAATGTACAGCCATCTTGGAAAACAATATGGCAATTTCTTATAAAACAAATGACGTAGCCAAGAATTGCATTCCTGGACATTTATCTTAGAAAATAAAAATGTATGCTCATGTACCAAAAAAAATACATATTAACTTATAAATGATATTTATAGCAACATTTTACATGATTGTTAAATAACTCTGATATCCTTACATAGTGAATAACTAAGCAAGCTATGCTGTCTCGGGGCTCTGGGATACAACTCAGCAACAAAAAAGAGTAAACTACTAGTACCCACAACAGCCTGGGTGAATGAACCCCAAAAACTGAAGATGAATGGGAAAAAATCCAGTTCTCAAAGTTTGTGACCTGGGTCATGACCTCTTTTTACCTCTGGCAACTGCAGATCTGTTCTTCACTCCAGTAACACTCTTGAAATGACAAGATTATAGAAACAGAGAGGCGATGAGCAGTTGTCAGGGGTTACAGAGAGAGTGAGCCTGGAAGGAGGTGGGCGTTGTTATGTGAGGGTACCATGAGAGACCTTGGCAGTCATGGGGGAATGTTCTGTACCGTGGCCGAATCAACGTCAGCATCCTGGTTGTGGTGCAGTCCTAGTGTTTCACAGGTGTTGATACAGTTAGGAGAAACTGGGTGAAGGGGGCCATTCACTGTGTCATTTCATACAGCAGCATATTAATATCTACAACTGTCTCTGTAGCAACAGCTGAATTGAAAACATCACAGTCCTTGTCCTGAAAAATTAGTCTCAGTGGACATCCCTCACTCTGCCACTTGCTGCTCAGCAGTATCAGCCTTTCCAAAGTTCCTAGAGCTGAGGGTCCTAGGCTACCTTGCCCAAAGCATGCTCACTACTGCAGTAATCACCTTCACATTGCTACTGGGCTGGAAGAAATGCCTAGCAGTTCTGTCTACTAAGGAGGTAGGTCTAAGCTAGTTAATAACCAGGTGTACTGTAGCAATGTGGTGACTTTAAAAAAAGAAAGAAAAGAAATGGTGCACATAAATTTAATTAATGTTTTTACTTTATTCTGCATTATAATTACATATGGACCCCATTAGACTCCACCCAGCTTCACAAATCTTGGGGTCCCTTTGGGTACCTCCTTATCTGTCTGACATTGAATTGGATCCAGTATGGTTTTAATTATGTTCAATTCTATAAATATATCCTGCAACGATTGAAGGGAATATGTCACCAACTACATGCTAATGTTGGAGCAGCGAGTTCCCTCATGTTAGTTCTCACATTATTTGGCAGATGTTGAATATATTTAGTTTACTTTGGTTTTATATTGTGATGCTGAGATAAAAACCCAGGGCTCTGTGCACACCAAGTAAGACCATGTACGCAATCTGCCACTGAGCTAATTCCATGCCTTCCTCAACTTTTAGAATACTTTACAGCAACCCCTATGAGTTTGCCATGTGTCCTGGTTAGTCTTTTATCAACCTGACATAAGGTAGAGTTATCTGAGAAGAGGAACCTCAGTTGATTTGCTCCATCAGATTTGCCTGTAGGCAGGTAGGTCAATAGGGCATTTTCTGGATTGGCATGATTGATGTGGGCGGGCCCAGCTCACTAGGGGCAGTGCCATTTATGGGCAGGTGGTCCTGGGTCCTATAAGACAGCAAGCTGAATAAACCATGCCCTCTGCTTCAGTTCCTGCCTCCAAGTTCCTGCTTGAGTAGTTCCTGTCCTGACTTCCCTTAACAGTGCACTACAATGTGGAAGTGTGAGCCAAATGAGCCCTGTCTTTTCCCAAGTTGTTTTTGGCTATGGTGTTTTATCACAGCAATGGAAACCTAACTGGGACACTGTAAGATGCTGGATGCATAGGATGGGAACCACAGGTATCGTGGTTCAGCCTGGTCTCTAGACAAAGCCAAGGAAAACCAGACCAAAACCCACTATGAGGATCTTTCCGGGTGAAATGATCCACTGATACTGTCCACTCTATCCCTAGCATGATATCACAGCCAACCCATCTATTTGAGGGAGAAAGAGCAGTTTTCTCTGACTCAGTGATGGCAGAGAAGGTGGTTAGAAATAGGATGCTGGCCTTTCCATCATGACTATTTTAGAGATATGGAGCCATTTTGGAAAGAGCCTCTTTGAAAAACTGGATTCTACAACAGGTGATTGGCAGGTGGTGAGCACCATGGAAGGGTCTGTGGTCTTGTTAGTAAATCCATCCTATTCTGTTACCCTTGAATTATGCCTTGTCCACAGATAGCAGCCAGCCCAATGTAGAAAAGGCTCAATGCTGAGAGCCTACATTTGAATCCAACATGTGAACCGGCTGAGTTGCCCTTCCAGAGCCTCAGCTCACAGTGGGCTTTGGAGTACCCCCGAGGGCCATCTTATCACATGGGATCAAATCTAAGTATTATGCCAACACAGAGCCAGCATTTACTCATGCTGCATTTTCCATCAGAAATGATCAATTCAGGCTACTCTGCCTGTGGGTGAAAATAAATCCACAACAAAATATACGTGGAGTGATTCTTGAGTTTCATTGGGAAAAACACAAATACACAAGGTCATTTTGTCCCAAAAGTCTCCTCCTCATTCTTCTCTTCACAGGCTAGAGAATTAAGTCTTTGCCCATCTTCCTATTCATTTCCCCCTCCTCTGGAATACATCAGTGCAATCAACCGTCTTGCCCCTGACTCTGGTTGTCACCAGCTCTCTGTTCTGTCCAGTGATTAGTACATGTGGTTCTCTTTACCCAGAGCCCCAAAGCTGTTTCTAAGTCAGTCAGGATTTCCTCACAGATGTGTAATGACACCATGATGGATGCTGTTCAGCTGAGGTGGATCTGATTGAGAGCTCTCTCCGAGAATGGGAAGCAATATGAGGGACCAGAAAGCAGCTGCTCGTTCCTTCTGGAAGCGAGGTGGGTTGTGCACAGTGGTGAAAGCTGTTCTCTGGGTCCCCAACCTAATTGTTTTGATTAACATGATGCATGGCCATCACAGGTGTAGCACATAATAACTCTGTAAGGTTTTCGTAGCCAGGCCAATTAAGCTCTGTCACCGAGCCAAGAACTAACCACACGTGCTTCTCACTGCAAAAGCCAAAGTGGATTTCTCTAAAGGGGACTTGCTTTTCTAGGACAATTCACCATTTTAAAGCACAACCATGCATCCTGTTACCTTATTCTCTCCCTGTATAGAAGGCAAGCAGTTTAGACGGGGGAAATCAGAGTTCAAAGAGATGCAGTGACTTAGAAGTTTAGAGTGTCCTGATTTGGGCACAGGATGCTCATGACAACGTCCTTGAAGACTGTTCTTCTACCTACATGACAGTTACATCATCATTCAATGACTCTCCAAACTGCTAGTATATTGTTTTCTTATTAGATATTCCAGTAGAACCATGAGAATTAGGTCTCTATTATCTCATTTAGGGAAAAGTGTTCAAAAGCTTAGAATAGCGCTTGGAATCCTTGTTCTGAGGCGAGGGAGCTGTGGGATGCTGAAGACAGCTTGGGGTGGAGGATCACAAGATGGAAGAGCTGGAGTCAGTACTCAGACCTGATGGCTTCAACCCCTTGTTCCTCATTCCATTACGTTCTCATCCCAACCACATCACTCCAGAACATTTTAGATTCAGAGGCACACGAGGCTCCACACTACTGCAAAGATGTCCTCTGTTGCCTCGGGGCACAAATTGGAACAATTTAAGCATTTGGGTTGGTGATTTTTTTTCCCCTGTTGAATTGAGAATGGACAGTTTATATTCTAAACTGAATGTAAATTTGACCCTTGGTCTCCTAATCGCCAGATCTCTGTGCTGACTCTATGACTTTTTTTTAAGAAACTTCAGTTGCCTCACAGACTCCTTACCAGAGACCCAGAATACACCTAAAATTCCACAATAGCTGTGGAAGAAGAAAGGTAGAAGAAACATGTCTTAGCAGGGAAGGCTGGCTCAGTAGGTAGCATGGTTGAAAGGGAAAGAATTCAGCTATTCTCAGTCAGAACCACAAATAAGTCCTTGCAGTAAAATGTGTTGCTCAGTGTTGCCTAGCGATTGGAAATGGGAAGGCGCTCCTTTTGGCTCTCTGTAGGGTTTGGGGTTAAGACTGAACCCCTAAGCACAAATGATTGCCTGGCTCGGGTCCCAGTGCTGAGGAGCACACAGGATGGTCCCCTGGTGACACACAGGAGGGTAGGGGTGGACGTTCACATTGCTCCCTGCTGGAAGGCCAGCTTTTTCCACCCATTGTTGATTCTGAAAGCTCTCTTCAGCCTGTGAGTTCTCACTGGGGAAGAAAAGAATGGATCTTCTGTTCCCTGCGGTGCACTGAAGCCCAAGGGCCAGCTTCCTTTAATGTAAAAGCCAAAAGGGATGAATTCCTCAGGAGCAATCTGCAGCTACCGCGTCTCTGGCTGTAGACATATAAATCTATGTCTGCTCTTGTCACTCCATCCTGAAATCTGGGGATGGCTGATGTGGCCAAGTGAACACAAGAATCCTTTCAAAAAAAAATAGAGGGAGGGAAAGAGGGAATCGTAGAAGGGTTTATTATCTTCTCCATTTTATTTCCAATTTCAAGTTAGAGGAGCAGATTCTTATTTGTGTAAATATATAAGTGTCTGTAAACCAGCCTGCATATTTTTATATAGGTATGGTTGTTGGTTTTTGTTGGGCTTTGCTACTTTAGCAAGTGATTTCTAGGCATGGTGTTGAATAAACCTGCACTCAGCTTAACATAATGCAGTTGAATTGATCTTTGCCTGCTAAGCTGTGATTCTCTCTCAGTGGGGGAGAATCAATAAGGTCAGTCGGGCCCATATTTGCACACCGTTGGTCTTGGTTTTAATCTTGGTAATCCTACCTATAACCACTTGCTGAGGCAGTCTGATTGGCAGCAATATTTGCTTAATGATTTTGTGACCATCATACTTTGAGGCACATTGTAACGTATGGCCTGTGGGGCTCTCACTCCTTTCGGCTTTCCCGTTCAGTGTTCTCTGCTTCTCTGCACTGCAAAGGGCCTATTGCGAGGACGCTGGAGGAGATCAACTCGCCAGGAAGAGGATTTGAAATATGTTTCAAGCAGACTCTAAAAAATGAAGTGATCGTTTTAAAAATTAAGCACGATGGAGCTTCAGCGCTTCAGAGGTTGGGATTGCATTAGATTTGTGGGAGGAAAGTGGGTGAGCAGTGAGAACACACAGGAATACTGTCTTAATTAATAATATTAATTAATTCAGTTATTATCAACTGCCACTTACTGTATATACAAGGGGTCCATCACTTTCTCCTTCCGCACAGAACACTTGCATGGCTCACACTTGGAGAGAGCCCAGGATACAATGCTTTCCTTTGGCCTCCCTTGCTCATTTCACACACTTTTAAGCCATGTATGGAGAGAGAGTGCGAATCCCAGCACCCCAGTCCTTTCAGGTCAGTGAAGGCCATGTTGGTAAAGAAAAGACAAAGAACCCTTCCACTACCCACCAAGCTATCGATTCCCACTGATAACTAGTTCACACCAATCTTCAAGCCAAAAGGCTTTGAAGAGGTTGAAATGAGATGAGCAAACTTCTCAGTATTGAACCAGTCCCTGTTACATTAATCTACCATGGATGCTATAGAAAGGTACCACAGGTCAGGCCCTTAACCAGCCAAGATATATTATCTCACATTTCTGGAAAAGCCCATAATCATGATGTTGGGAGGATGTACCAGTGTCTGGTGGTTTACCAGTCGTCTTCGATGGTCCATGGGTAGGGATGGACCACTACTTCTCTGCCTTGATGTTCACATGGTGTTTTCTCTTTATCCCAAGTTTTCCTTTTCATGAGGACACTAATCACATTGGCCTAGAACCCATCTTAATGATGTCATCTAAAACGAGTACTTCTGTGGTGACCCTTTTTCTAAATCAGCCCCGTTCTGGAGAATTAGGGATTATAACTTCTCCAGATCAACTTTGGAAGAGCACACTCAACTCACAGTCACTATCATTTACTATTATGTTATCACCATTGTTTCCTTCATTATTAATCCTTCCTCTACCCTGCACATTACTAATTTGCACAGGAAGAAATGGAGAAATGAAATTCCTGTTGCAGAATGCAATTTTCTTCAAGTACACTCCATGACATTTACTGTTCATGTGCACAATGCCAGGTATCAACTATCCAGGGAAGGGGAATCAAGAAGACTGGCTATTCCAATCTATTGAGGCAAGGGAGCTAGTCACTTATTATACTTGAAGCCATTAAGAGTTTTGGCAGTCTCTCCAACCTTTAAGATTTCATATCCTCTCACATAGAGAACAGGCAGGCAGCAGCCTGCCCAACCTCACCAGATGGCATCAGGTCCCCAAAGCCATTGGCATCATGCACATTTTAAATTTATTAAAAAGCCCATGAAAAAAGAAATCCCCTTTGGAGCAATAAAGTCCCAGCTCCAGCAGTTTCCTTTGGTATCATAGCAAAGTCCCCTGGGTTGTTGTTGAGACGGTTAGCCAGTAATTCTTCAGGACGGCCTTCTTCTGACAACACGCACAACAATTTCCTTTGTAAGAACGTGAGTGCTCAGTTCCTCCAGAGCCCATTACATAGACAGATTGGCCCCAGAGATAATTACAAGAAGATAGTCTAATGGGCTCGATTAAGGAAATCCTATTACCTCAATGAAGAATCACCAGCAAGGTATATACCCAAGCAAGTGTTCTCTCTCTCTCTCTCTCTCTCTCTCTCTCTCTCTCTCTCTCTCTCTCTTCTCTCTCCCTCTTTCTCTCTCCCTCTTCCCCTCTCCCCCTCCTCTCTCACACACATACACACATTCATAGAGCATGTACTCTCTCACTCACTAATTCACACATGCACAGAGCAATTGCAATTTCTTATCTAGAACCATATGTCCTGCCATTTTATATTTGGAAATCAAGTTCATGTGGATCTGCCAAAGTACAGTTGACCCAAAATATATTTTTCACTCTGCTATTTTGAAGACTTATTTAGGGTAGCATGCAAGAATGAGTAAAATATGACACAGTAGAGTAAGTTTAAAGTCATATGACCTAAAATCATGGACTCTCACTATTGCATCACAGGCCAGGGTGGCACCTCTATCAAACCCAAAAAAGGGTGATCTGACCCTTGTTAGGACAGGACCCTCAGAGCATGTGTATCGCTCACCACCTGTACAGAGGGCAGCACCAGGAGATTATTTCCCCCTAGATATTGACTCTAGTCTGAGGGATAACAGTAGAAAAAAATATTTGGTTGTCCAAAGAATACATGTGAAGGTGGGGTTTGTATGAATGCTCACCACCAGCAGCCAATAATTCACGCCTGCTCCCTGCTCCTCATGTCAGCACCTCCAACATCAGCCTCTAAGTACAATTGAAAAATGTATAAAAATGTTCTGGGAGGTTAAAAGTCTGCTTCATTCAGTTATGGTGCTGCATTAAGCTCACTTCGCATTCTTAACATCTCAAGTACATACACGTGTGGAGAAAATGGGCATCTACCAGGTTGGAGCCTTTCTCGTGGAGTCTGCTTCACTGTTGCTAAGCAAGGATTTTCAAATTTTCTGTGGTGGGAGGGGTGGAGAGATGGGAGGCTGCAGTGGAGATGTATTGTATGAGAAAATAAATAAAAGGAAAAATTCTATTGCAAACTTAGGAATTTCTGGAACTTTTAATGGCATATTCTTAAATTTCATCCCTAAAGAGTTAGAACTGAAATAGGACCCAGGCATGCACATTTGTAATGTGTTCCTTTGATAGACTATGTCTACAAAACCATTCCCTCCTGTGATCTTTATTTCTTTTAGAACACTCATTATTTTTAATTGAAAATTTTTTCATACATGACTACTGTATTTACATAATTATTCATCCATTGCATCTTCAAAATGAAGTATTCTCCCCTATGTGTCTATATTGGTTACTTCTCTATTGCTGTGATACCATATCATGATCAGAAGCCACTCAAGGAAGTAAGTTTGGCTTTCGCCTCCCGAGGGCTGGGCTAGACTTGACAATGTTGGGGATGGAACAGCAACAGCAGGGTTGGTGGCCAGAACAGGGAGTTAGGAACTCACAGCTCAAATGAACGCATGAGGCAGAAAGAAAAGCGGAAAGTGGGGCAAGGCTATTGACTACCAAAGCCCACCCCAAGTGACATACTTTCCTTCAGCGAGGTTCCACAGCCTAAAAATTTCATCATCTCCCCAGACAGCAAAGCTGCAGCCAAGTGTTCCAATGCCTGAGCCTGTGGGGACCATTCCTCATTTAATCCACGATAGTGTTTTGGTTGAAGTTTGGATATGAAATGTCCCCCCTAAGGCTCATTCATCTGAACTACTTGGTCCCCCATTGCTGATGGTTTTTAGGATATTGTGGAGCCATGGACAGTGGTCTAGCTGAGGGTAGCAGGTTACAGGAGAAAGGGAGGACAGTTTCTAGCCTAGTCCCTCACAGATGGCTCTGCTTCCTGACTGCTGACACAGCATAATTATTACCATGTTCTCTCTCCACCGGAGTCACCAGCCGCCATGTCTTTCCCCATCGTGACACAATGATGGACCATATCCTCTGAGCCATGAACCAGAATGAGTCCTTCCCCCTTATTTCTGTCACCTTGACATGAACAGTAAATAAAACCATCTCTATAAAACAAAATGTGTTCATTGGGAGAGGGAGGAGTCAGACATCCTACATCAAAACCTCAAGCTTCCAGCATGGAGACAGAAATACCACTTATGCAAACAGCTATCATCCCTTCCCAGTCACTTGACTAAGATCAAGTGTGGTATCTGTTCTTACCAGTTTAAATCACTAGCCATTGTAAACTTTTCATCTATACATACATATGAAATCTCATTCACAAATACTGCTTTAATTTGGCAAACTCAAATCCATGAAAGATGAAAGAAAACAAATTCCACAAGAGCTTCAAGGTCTATGTTTGTTTGTTTGTTTGTTTGTTTTCTTTTTCTTTAGACAGTGCCCTGTTATCTCCAGCTGGCCTGAACTCAATATGTAGCCAAGGATGACTTTGAACTTTTGATCCTCCTGCCTCCACCTGTGCTGAGATTACACACATGTACCACCACACCCAACTTATGCAGTATTTGGGATTGAACCTTGGACTTTGTGTATGCTAGGCAAGCACTCTCCCAACTGAGCTACATCTCCATCCCCTACAGGCGTGTGTGTGTGTGTGTGTGTGTGTGTGTGTGTGTGTGTTGTATGTGTTTGTGTGTGTGTGTGTGTGTGTGTGTGTGTGTGTGTGAATGGGTGGATATGTCCCTGCATGCACATGTAGAGCCTTCAGGTTGACATTGGGTGCTCTCTTGACTACTCTCCACCTTGTTTATGGAGCTGTTGGTTCTGCTAGATGAGCCGACCTGGCCAGCGAGCCCCAGAGGATTCTCCTATCTCTGTCTCTCCCATGCTAAGCTTGCAGCTATGTACCACCCACTTGACTTTTACGTGGGTGCTGGGGGTCTCACCGAAGTCCTCATCCTTGCACAGCACTGAGCCATCTCCCCAGCCCCAAGGGCTTTATTACCAAGAGCTAATGGCATCCCTTCCTTTAATTCCCTCCCTTGACTTTTAGGAACTGTTCTTCCTTTTGACTGGCCTATTCCCATGGTGACTTTCAAAGCTCCTTGCTTACCTCTCATGCCCCTGCTCTGAAGAGTCTCACATCTGCTCAGAATGCTCCTCTTTAAAGACTGAGTAGCCGCCAATCATCTCCAAAGTTCTTTTCTCATAAACATCACTGGGTTCATTTTCTGCTGCCGCGGCAAAGGACTAAAAGGAACAATGTAAGGGAGGAAAACTTACTTTAGCTCATAGCTTTGATGCTTTTAGGTTGTGGTCAGTTGGTTCCAGTCTTTCTGGACCTGATGTGGCAGAGCATCATTGCAGAAGGCATGGTGGAATAAGGCTACTCACTTCCTGATAGCCAGGATGTAGAAAGGAGGAAGGAAGGGGTCAGGGAGAAGGTGTAATCTTCAAAGGTATGCCCCCAAAGACTTCATTCTTCCAGCTAGGCCCAGGCCCCTACAGCTTCTACTATAGTATAGCACAGCTATTGGGAACCAAACCTTCAACACAAGAGCTGCTAGGGAACATTTCACATGGCAACCCTATCGGTCAGCTTGCCACCATACAGCTGTCTTTTGGTAAAGCCTATTCCCACAGTTCCTTTTTCTGTAAATTTTAGACCATACCCCTCTCTGGCTGTTCATTCTCCTACTGTTGGTGTGAACTGGCATTTATCCAGCTGATTCGCCTCTAAGAAGCCTTCCCTGACTAGATAGTAGTTTGCTTTCCAAACTACACTTGCCAAAGGTTTTCCTTTATCCAGTGTTCCTAGTCCTGGAGATCTTAGACCCCTTTGAGAATCTGAGTAAAAATGAATACCCCCCTAATCTTCAAACAGTGCAAATGTTTATATATAATTTTTAAAATTAATTTCCGGAGGTCCAAGGAATCTAGGTGATTGTACCATCCTTCCCTCCCTCCTCTTCCCCCTCCCTCCTTCTCTCCATTCCTCTGGATAATAAATACACCCTCAAATATACCTGGGTCCCCTCAAATATACTGTTTTCACAGACGTAATTCGTCAAGATAAGTATTTAGCATCAATTTTGCAGCAGACACTATATCAATGCATTGCAGATAATAAAGTAGAAACCCTTGCGTTGAGGGTCTCAGAATAGTGAGAGAAGTAGACAATAAACCAGTGGTCATAGAATGTTGAGAGTACCAGAGCAAGCACAAGGCTTCAACATTTCTGGCTTCCTTGATGCCTTTTCTTCCTACCATCCAAAAATATTTTCACCAAGAGCTCTAAGGTCTCTGTCCAGTGTCATCTGGATGTATTCTTCCTTTGTACAGCCCTAGTGCCTCATGCTCGTATCAAAATGAAATAGTGCTGGCCTTTAAATGTGCCATACTACATGGGTCTCCTTGTGTGCTATCCTTCCTCTGTCCTTTGACTTTGGCCAAACTGGCTTTCACTTGACCTCTGATGACAGATGATGCTTTCCCCAAGGTAGTCCCCTGATTTCTCTAGTTTCTGTTTAGACATGCCTCCTGTGTGTTACGCAGAACTCTGTCCATATCCGTACCACATTTTATTACGGTTGTTTTTTCATGTGCCTGAGCCCATTGCTGTGCTGTGCTGTCCTCAAGGACAGAGACTATCATATGCATAATTCTAGTCATACCAGAAATGCCTACTGTTTGGCCAATAAATACTGTAATTAATTAAATTACTAATTAATCATTTCATTAGAGAGCTCTCTGCATAATTTGTTGAAGGCTTTCTAGTGTGAGCTAGAATCAAGAGCCCACCCACCTCTATTTCCCTAAGAAGTGTGGATCTAACTAGAGTTTTCCCTGTATCTGACCAGGTCACTCTTGGCCATAAGGAACCTGACTCTTGGCTACTTGGCAAACAGACAGAGCCAGAGCCAGAACCACTTAACTGAAAGATGCTCAACTGTCTTGCACTTGTAATAGATAAAATACTTAGGGAGTATTCCTTTTTCAAGAACTAATTGTTGGGCCACCAGAAATGGCTCAGTGGGTGAGGGTACTTGGAGTACAAGACTGGCAGCCTGAGTTCAATCCCTGGAACCTACATAATGCTAGAATATCTAGCAATGATACCTATATCATTGCCCATAACCTCCACACATTCACTGTGGCATGTATACCCCCTACACACACACAAATTAATTTGTAAAAACTTACTATTTGGAATGCTCTCACTCCTGTGTTAAAACTAGAAGATAACTTCATGCTAGATGATATCACACAGTGATAAGCCATTTAAAGTCACTTTCAACCCAGTCTTTCTATGAATCTGTACATACACACACACACACACACACACACACACACACACACACACACACACACACACTGGCAAGTCTCCCAAGTGACACTGAGGGTGAGGCCCCTGTTCTGATGATTTTTGTTCCTCCAAGGGTGAACACCCTTCTTGGTAACAGTAGATACTAAGAAGCTCTGTGAAACTGCACACAAAAACTCATAGACAGTAAATCCAGCATCCCAGTAAAGAGTCGCCCATCTATAATTCATCTGCTTAGACAAAAGGCTGATCTGCTGCATAAGCACTGGGGTGTCTCTGTGCCTTGCCTTGGGGGCTATAGCAACTCTAAGAGAATTAAAGTGGGGGGGGAATTAAAGGGATCTGAATGAGAGAGCACAAGCCTTTGTGTCAGGCACACCTGTTTCAAATCCTGGTTTTTCTGCAGACTTACTAAGTGACCTTCCACCCAGTCCCAAGACGTTTGTTGAATTGTGTTCTATGTAAGGCACGGAGGGAAGTATGGAAGAGGTGAAAGTCCATCTTCCCCACAGTCTAGGCACCTGAATCACTACCTTTGGGTCCTTCTTCTGTGATGTGAGGCCCTGGGGAGATGAAGTGTGATGTAGGTGAAAGTGCCCAGTGCATGTCTTGGCATGAAGTAGACACTCAGTAAATAACCACCAGAAAGCACAGCTCATCAAAGCTAGTCAGAACAAGATGAATAAACACAAAAACCACAGTGAGCGCCCATGTCCAGTGATGTACGTGTAAAATGCATGCTGGAAATTAAAACTTAGCAGAAGAAGATGGTAAAGCTCAATAATGTTATTACATAAATGTTATTATGTTATACATTATTATATTGTGGATTTTATAAATAATGTTATTCTCAATGGTATTTATAATAGTTTTGATTCAATAAAACATATTGGTTACCTGTTCCTTTTTAAATATTACTACTAGAACAATTAAAATTGTAATTGCTGTCAGACAGTGACGAGCTAGAGAGCACAAGGCAATCGGTTATTGGCTCTAAAGAGAACCTGTTGGAGGTGCAGAAGTGACCTAACACATGTCCCACTTGGTGATGATTGAGTGGGACTGAAAACACAGAGCTGCAAAATCCTGACTTTTGTCCCCCTCATGGTGGTGTTTACACTAAATGTCAAATGACGCCAGAGCGCGAGTGTTCTAACCACTCTAGTTCGTACATAACTCGCGCATGGGTCTAGGGTACGTGGTAATACTGGGGTCTCCAGGAAACAGCAGCAGAGGTATACCCACACTTTTCATGATGGCTGCTGTGGCTTCCTTCTTTGGAAGCACTGGAGAAGAGGAGGCTGAGAACAGGGTTAGGGGAGGGTGGAGATTGTTGTTGGATGGAAGGATGGCTGTGTGATCTTGGCAAGTTGTTTCCTCTCACGGAGTTGTACCCGCGTCATGGACTCGTTGGGAGGGTTGACAACACAAATGCATGCTCACCAGGTGGCCCAATGTGAATATATTCAGTCGTTGGTGACTGTCACCATTGGTCTATTTTACACAAAGAAGCCTCCTCAGCTCTAGAACAACGGGTGGTACATATTTGTTCAATCAATATTTGGTGAGTGAATGAAATCATTCATCATTCCATCAGGCAACAGCTGGTTATGAGCATTCCTAAGATTCTAGTCTTATCAGGCAGGGCCCTGCTTCTTGTCCTCTAGGCCAAGTCTCTGAGTGTGGGCATGAGGCCAGTATAAATAGCCCCAAACGCTGAGAACAGGCCATCCGATGACTGTGTTTTCTCTTGTTGTAGCATGTATCCTTCAATATTTATTCCACCCTCAGGCCATTGAATAGACGACCTAGCAATGTCCCTAATTCTTTATTTCTTGCATTACACCCAACTATGATGCACCCCTTCCTGCCATCCAAATTGGTAGTCTACCCCTACTCCCATGCAGGGTCCTTTTGTAGCTAATCAAACCTCACTCGACTCTATTAGCTCTTCATATTTCCTCTAAGCCCATCAGAGGCATCTTGGATTATTATATAATAACCTGGGCTCACTACTGCTCAGGCTATAACATCCCTTTTCACTCTGCAAATCCCCTCGGGTTTCTTTCAGCTTGCAAGGGTAGGTGAAAGAACGGAAGGGGTTTCAGGAGGGTGTTTGGTGGGATAGGGCTGTTTGCAAAGAGTGATTATCCCACACTTATCAGCATTAAACTGGATTTGACAACTCCTAGCCTAGGATTTAAATGATCTAAATCCTTCTTCATTTGGCAGCCTGGTTTTGCCCGTTATTTATTGTGCTATCCAATTTATTTTCATCGGTGCACTTGGAGGCTTGGCCTTTGGTGTCTTCAAAGCCAAATGATTTATACAAATAATAAAAATATGGGATTTCTGGCAGTGAAAGCTGGAGCACATCCCCCACTCCTTTTCCTCTTGTGTGGCTCAGTTCATCTCCTACACGTTAACCTCAGACCTTTGCATCTTCTCCTGGGGAAACACACTTTCAATCTTCCTCTGGCCCCAGTGAAGAAATGTCATTGGTGGGGAGTGAGATCAGTGCCTGCATTCCAGACATGGATCTCAGCTCTTTGTATGGGAGGCACTATACAGACCCCTTCCGTGTTATAGAATCCAGGATATCACACCAGCCCTTTGAGTATATACTGATTTTTGTCCTGTCCGACCACTGAGGAAACTGAGATGCTGCAGCCCCATCTCATGGGGACAGACAGAGTAGAAGAGGGGAAGCCAGAGGGGTACCTGAATATGACCAAGTAGGAGGAGGTATTGGTACCAAAGCTATAGCAGTTCAGATCTTGAGCTTTGCAATCAAACAAACCTGGTAGTGAATCCCAGTTATGAAAACTATTAGCAGAAGTAGCAAGCAGTCATTCTGTGCCTGTTATGAAGTGGATATAGTAAAGCATCAGTAATTATATAGACCGAGCAGAGAGAGCATTTAATACTATCTCTCCATCTGCAGAAACTGAATGGAAATGCTGCTTCACCTACTTGATTCTCCCACCAACGCTGTGATGTATGTATGTAAAGCATTTAAGATGGTGTCCAAGAGACTAGAGACTAACACATGTGAAGCCCTTGCTTCTATCCCTAACACTGCAAGAAAAAAAATACAAAGAGTGGTGCATGGGTGTGCTCAGTAAATGTTAGCAATTTTAACTGACCTTGCTGTGTCTCCCACTGCTGCTTGCTTCTGCCACAGTCTCCACTCTGACCTCTGTTGTTAGTGTCACTAATCAATCTAACCTTCGGTATGAAAGCTCAACTGCTATATTGCAAATAGCTCAAAACACAAGGGTCTGGCAAGGAGAACTCATCCATGGTAGTAATTAGAACATGTCCTCCTAAATCAATTCTCTCTCTCTCTCTCTCTCTCTTCTCTCTCTCTCTCTCTCTCTCTCTCTCTCTCTCTCTCCCTCCCTCCCTCCCTCTCTCTCCCTCTCTCCTCCCTCCCTCCTCCCTCCCTGTATGTAATATGTACACTGCCTCAAATGCACCTTTTTTAAGTTGATGCCAATCTACATGTTCCTGCTGAAAGCCCAATGTCTATGGATAGTTCTTAGCCACTTAACTTAGAATGCATTCAGACTTTACTTACTTAAAATTAGAGACCTCGTTCATTTATTTAGAGTCAAGAATAACTCTACTAGGCCCATCTGTTCAGGAAACTAGAAAGAGGCACACACACCCCAGTTAACTTCATATCTCACAAAGCATTTTCTGTTAGCATCGGCAAGCCCGTAAGTGCCAATGGTTGTGCATGCTCAGTCC
The DNA here is from genome assembly GCF_004664715.2 of Peromyscus leucopus. Lineage (NCBI taxonomy): Eukaryota > Metazoa > Chordata > Mammalia > Rodentia > Cricetidae > Peromyscus > Peromyscus leucopus. The sequence continues at coordinate 31,205,682 of NC_051079.1, read as the reverse complement.
TGTTTTCACGATTCTGTAAATGCTCTCCCGTGTTTTCACAGACGTGCATAGACTGCATTGCTCGGTTGTTGGGTTGGACATGAGTCACTCAATGGTGAGGACAGGGCCTCTGCTGCTTGTATGCACAGAGCAAGTGATGCTGAGATCTCCCGGGAGTCCAGAAGTCCATATCTGACCCAAATTCTCACTCATATTCTGGATCTAGAGCCAAGAGTAATGTTGCACACATAAATTTTGAATGACTGTGTGTCAATAATTTATGAGTAACAAATGGAATTGTTTTCAGTGCAACTTTCCTTGGCTGAAGCTGCAATAGATTGGGATCGGTCAGTTCAGCTGTGTTTTCTTAAGCAAGTTATCCACCATCATCAAGCCTGATGTTCCCAGCTATAAACTAGACTTGGATGGACACACAGCCTTGTCGTGTTTGCGGGTTGAACAGAGAATGCATTCAAGGATGTATAGCTCAACTCCTGACCCCAAGTATTCCAGCAGTTGTTAGCTATAAGTATTTCTTTTCTCATTTGTTTTCATATTCCAAAATTCTTGCCTTTGGTGAGTTTTAAGGATGCCATATTTGTTGGTGGTTAGAGCATAAACACCATGATTTGATTAATGCTATTCTAGTTCATGGTAATGTTTATAAAATTTATCTCTGTTGTTTTGTATTCTATTTTCCATTTGAGGAAGGCTGCCCTTTATTCTTGCTTTCAAGGCCAAAGCCACTGTGGAAATTCCAGATCCAGCCTCTTCTCTATTTCTGTCCCTCCTTCTCTCCCATCCACTGTCACTTGGTCTTCTCTTGTTTTGAAGAGAAAGGATCATTTCTGAGCATTCAGAGCCCGAAGGCTGTGGCATCCCACAGAAAATTATCATTTAGCAATGCCTCTCTAATGCCTTGCAATAAGAAGGACCTTGCAGACACTTTTATGAGTGTGTGTATGCCAGAAATCCTCTTACTGTGTAAGTGGTCAAAGGGGCATTATTGAAATTCTTGATCCACATAGTCACCCTATGCTGAATGTTTTACCTCTGACCTCTTGCCATGACTGATAAGCAGAATTAATGAGTGATGGTTTCAGCTGCCTCTTTTTCTCTGGGGTAACAAATGAGTCAGCATCAGAGACTTTGCCAGGAGGTCTGAGTCATAAATATCCCTGCAAGCCATCAAGTATCTCCTGAAAGGGTTGTTTTCAAACAGCAAATGGGGAAAGAGTCCTTGGCCCTCACCTTCATCATCAAATCACTAGGAGATATTTATAGTTCTACCTTGGAGATAAAGAGAGGAAGCCAAAGCCAACTAACTATACAGATAGAGAAATTAATTTGACCTCCATTGAGAAATGATAAACCTCTCATAAAGAAACATCTAAAACATCTCAATGGATACACACACTCTGCCCCCAGATTCTCATCCCTGTTTCATTGGTTTTGTTTGTTTTATTTTGTAAGGATTTACCTCACGTCAGGCATTGTGCTAGCTCCTTTATCTTTTGGCCTTCATGCTTTTCTATGAAAAGATGGGCATATGTCTATATTGTCTTATAGAAGGAATCAAGTCTCCCAAAGGCCATCATCCAATAGGTGACACACTATGCTTTGGCACAGGATCCATGTAACTTCAAACCTGAGTTCTTTGTCATTCAATTGAACTGTCTGGAGACTGAGGAAAAGTAGAGGAGAGACTCTAGAGATGACATCTGTCCTTCTCTGCCATCTAAGGTGCTAATCACTTCATAATAAATGCAGCACACTGTCATTATGGGCTCTGGCAAAACTCATTTTCCATTTCTGCCCAGAACTATAAGCAAAACAGTCGGTACCTTTAGATCCCCATACACCAATAAATACACATACATCATTACCCTCTGTTCCTGAAGCTGCCAGGTTCTCACATTCCTACTGCTTTTGCAGACATTTTAGGGGCCAGTAAATGGTCATTGTTATATATTCCTGAGTCACTACTGTAATAATAAATAAAAAAGAAAGCACACTTCGCCAAAAGGTACTCAATTCACCTTTCTTTTTTATTTATTATTACAGCTACCACTCTCCATTTTTGTTTTCATCCATTCTAGATTCTTTGGAATACTCTCTGCTATCAAGGGTATCTTCATGATATATATATCATGTATACATACCATGTATACATATGTATATATATAGTATTTTCCTTATGGGAATATTAAAAACTACAATGAGTTCTGGGCTATGTAACAATGAGGAGAGTAGAAATGAGTCAATGAGTGTGTGGTGCGTGGCTCTGGCAGAGAGAGGCATAGTCACTCACCCCAAGTTCCTCCCTCCAAGCTCCCACCTGGAGTACCCTTTCCCACTCATAGCCACAAAGATCTCAATTTCGCATGAAAATGCAGAGTATCTCTGGCTACATGTTCAGGGCTGTTCCAGCTGCCATGACACCTCACTCTTTAATGACAGATGTATAGTCTTCCCAAATATTGGGGCCTTGTGTTCTTTATTCATCCAAGGTGAACTCTGACCTGGGATGGATAAGCAACATAATCGTTAAGCCCATTCTCTCCTCTGGCAGAAAAAAAATTAATGCTTTTTTCTGCTTGATAAGTAATAATTCCTTTTATTGCTAAGTATAGGGAGAGGATTTCATTTTCAATTATTCATCTGTAGGAGTCACACAATGTCATGAGTAACACTGAGCTAAGACTTTTATCCCTTTCCTAATGCTGACTCTCATGGGCAACACTCACTAGACCAAATCTCTCTTCCATGCCCTGCCCTTCTTTAGTTGAGAAATCACTTCATCTAAAAAATAGTTAACTGCAGTGGCGACGCTTTATCCAGCACTACAGAGCAGCATCTCTGTGAGTTCGAGCACCTGGCTACAATATCCAGGAAAGCAAAAGCTAACAGAAAACTGTCTCGAAAAAAATAAAAAAATAAAAAAATAAAAAATAGTTAACTATTTTATGATATTTAAAGTTACGTATGCTTAATGCTGGAACCTGACAAATAGGATTGTAGCAAAGAAGCAAAATTAAAATGTGCAATCTCAGTCAGGCATAAAAAGGTAAAGGTGCATGGTGTTACACACAGGTGGATTCTAAAACAGTCAGACTCACAGAAACAGCAAGTTACATGGTGGTTTCCAGGGGCTGAGAGCATGGCTGGTGTTTAAAAGCTACGGCATTTGAGCCAGACAGGAGGAAGAACTCTTAGTGATCAGTTGCATGGCCGGTGATTAGACAATAATAATGTATGGCTAGCTCAAAATTACCAAACAAATAACTTTTAAATGGTTTCACAACAGCAACAACAACAAAAATGGTATGAGGGAACAGATAATATTAAATAGTTTGACTTAATCTTTCCATAATGTAAACATACATGGAAACACCACATTGTACCCTACAATTATAAACAACTATTATTTATCATTTAAAAATGAAAACTCAAATAGCAAAAATCGTATCCCATAGTCTTGCCCTTTAAATTTTAATGTGCTTCCTTCATGGTCTTAAGAAATCATATCTATGTTTAACACAGTTGAGGGGATCCAAAGTAGAAAATGAAAAATATCCAGGAGCCAGCATACCGAGACCTTTTTCTTGCCACACTGACTGCAGTCGAAGTGAACAGCATGACACTGATGAATTTCAGCAAGCAAGTTTAGGAAATCCAAAAGAACACCTTTCAGGATCTTCTCAAGACAATGGAGAATGCCGTTTTGTAAGAAAAGGCCATACAACTATCCACCTATGGAAATGTGAAACTAAGGAGTCCTGATGTAGTGGTGAACATCCTGGTTACAGGGATGCATAAACCTAACATGCACACAACCACTGAAGTGGTTTTCCTTTTGAAATCTAGAATTTTCTGTGGCTCTCTAGGCATCCTGATGATTGCCCAGCAGCATTTGTGAACACAGTGAAGTTTGGTGATTCACCCATCAAAGGAGACTACAGGAGATGCTTTGTGCAATTATTTGCTTATCTCAGACCCCAAGAGCCTGAGATTCACAACGTGTAGTTAAGATATTGACTCAAAGACCAGGCTGTGTGGATTTGAATCTTGGCTTTTCTACTAACTGAGCTTAGAATGTTAGGAACTGCCTAGAACCCTCTTGAATCTGAATTTCTTTACATCAAATGCAAAAGTAATAACATTAATCCATGAATTTGTTAGGCAGATGAAAGAAGTCCATGCATGTATGATATAGAGAATGAATGAAAGCAGTGTTAACATCGGAGGGAATGAGTTTGTACTCAACCCTGCCCTGCTTCCTGGTGATCCCAAAAGAACCCTTCCTAGACGTAAACTTGCATAGATCAGTAATTCTACTTAATTCTTGTCCACAGACTTCTAAAGTAATCATAATTAATGTAGATACTATATACTCACTGGCTGTCTCCAAATCAACGGTTCTCAACCTTCCTAAGGCTGCAACCCTTTAATATAGTTCCTCATGCTGTAGTGACCCCCCCAACCATAAAATTATTATCGTTGCTACTTCATAACTATAATTTTGCTACTGTCACGAATTATAATGTAAATATTTTGTAAATAGAGGTTTGTCAAAGGGGCTGTGACACATGGATTGGGAACCACTGCTCCAAATGGCTGTAGTTCCTCTTTTCCACCTGATTTTGATGCCTGGTGACTAGATTCCACACTGTGTGAGTGGATATGTGGTGGTGGAGAAAGTGCTCTCCTCATGATGCCTGTTCCTCACCTCTCCTTCCATATGCAGAATACTCCTTTTAACCCTTTGTTGCTTGCAGGACAGAAGCAGAGCAGGAGTTGGGGCAGGAGAGAATTGAGGCCCTTGAATGTTTCTAAGGGACTTAAAGGAGACTTCTGTGCCTGAATTACCACTATTGTGCCCCACCCCACTCCCATGTGCTATGCCAGACAGAGGGGTAAGCAGTGAACAGAACAGACATAGGCACTGCCTATTAGAGTCCAGTGGATGGGACGGATTAGGGCAATATACTCTGGGGGAGGGGGGATTCAGGTTGCCATGGAGACTTAGGAAGATTTCCTATTTTAACAAATAAAGAAGACCAGTAGATTAAGAGAAAGCAAAAGTCACCATATTAAAACATCAAGTAGGTGTGATATTGTTGCTTCAAACATCACAACATCAAGTAGGTGTGGTATTGTTGCTTTTAATACATCAAAAAACAAAGCATTTTCTGTGGCCTGTCTTGTGGTCAACTTCTACCACCTTCAACAGTTGGAGGAATTCAGGTCATTTTGTCCTGAGACAGGTTTTCTAACACTGTAAAAGACTGTATACGTATCCCGGCTTCCAGGCTCTTGTGTGCATTTGCCTATGACTAGTTGTTTTTTGTTTTGTTTTGTTCTTGTTTTTTTCTGGACTGTTTTATTTTTCCTTTGTAATAGGATAGTGGCAGAAAGACAGTTTCTTCATGCTGTTTTTCCTTTCCATTTTCCTGATAAAACTGTATCGCTGCAGAGGAAATCAAATCTAATCCTCAATATATTTAGCATGAAAGCAATAAGGAGCATTAATTCACCCCAGAAAGAGTGAAATGCAGTTGGGTACTCAAAGGAAGAGTCACCATGGAAACTGTTTTCTTGAGATTCTGAACTCTCCAGGCTCCAGGCATGGCTAAGTGAAGAAAGGAGGGTGAGTTGAAGAGAAGCAATATCTTGCCCTTTCTGTTGTCACTACAAATGCAGCAGAGGGATTGCCATGAATTATTGATTGCGTGCATAGAGGGGGATATGAATTAGAATTATTAAACTGTTGTCTTGTAAATGAGTGTGTCAGAACACAATGGAAACGCGTTCCTCGGTGTTCCTCTCTCCTACCCGTCAAAATCCCATTGAGCGATCAAAGAGCTATCCTAAGGTCAAAAGTTTGAAGGGAAGCGCCAGGAATTAGAGTAATGAAAGAATCACAGGAGTGACAGCTAAAGCAGAAAGCTGTCGGGACTCCCAGATACACTTGCCTTTGTGTACCATTCCACGATGATTACGGCTTCGGGATCTTTGCAGAGATATTAAATACGTAAAGGTCAAATGCCAGCTCTTGCCTTGGGGACGGTGTTAATGGGATGTGCTGGAATTTCTCTAAGGAATGTCTAATAGCGGAGGCTCATTCTGTTTGTGTGCACGTGTGTGCCGCTCACAGTGCGCCCACTCTTCCCGTCCTCTTCTTCTTACTTCCTGATCCATAGGTGTTTCTCTCTCACACCTCGCATTTGTGTGTAATAGCTCTGATGATAAGGTCTAGTGTGTGTTCAGTGTTTCCTGGGAGTCAGTGGCTCTTCTCATGGTAGTTGAAAACCCAGGCTTTTGTTAGGGCGTGACTGTTTTCTTTATCCAAGTGAACAAGCAGGCAAATGTCAGCTCAAAATATTTATGCTCCTGTTGACTTCTCACAATAGCCTATGAGAAAGTCCCCATTGTGTGAATGGGGACATTGAATTTGGGTGATGGAGATTCATTGTGCTGAGTCATAAAGTCAGGGAGTGCCAAAATCTGGGTTTGAAACCTCATTTGAATTCTAAGTCACTAGTCCTTTTGGGGCACCACCATATTTTTATTTTATAAGACAGAAAAATCTGCTTTTTTTTTTTTAACCTGTATTCAAGTTCACAGCTGTTCAGGTGCTAGGAGTAAAGGTCATCCTTCAGTACATACAGAGATATACACTAAGTACCTACCAATATGCCCAGTCCCATACTAAATACAAGAGTAGAAAATACGGTAGATAGTTCCTGCCTTCCAAGAGCTTACCATCTTCAAGAAAAATTGGAATGAATGAACCAGACAAGGGTCAAGGACTCAGAGAAAGGAGATAATGAGACTGGTGTGTTGGTTGAGACTGGGAGAGATTTGTCTTCATCCTTCAAGAGTAGAAGAGTTTCTGGAAGGTGAGGGTAAGAGAAGGAGACATGTAGGGTAAGATTTGCAGCATGATTTTAAGCACAGACATGAAAACAGGTGAGAAGATCTTAAAAAGAACAGGTCAGAAGAGTGAGGTTGACAAGCAGGTTGACAAGTATGGCAGTTAGTGACAGACTTCCCATACCAAAGCAGGGCTCTTCGGATTTTATCAACCAGAGTGGGCTATCAGAGAGACAGTTTGTTTGTGCTAAGATATGAATTACTTAGGGTAAAAACAGTATTTTCCAATGTCCATCACAATGGTTTTTACAGATGTACACCCTGTCTCTATTACCCAGATTAAGTTTGGGGGTGCTTTTAGGACTTCATAAGATCTCAGGGTCCCTTCTGACTTAACCCTTTTTCTCCCAAGGCTCATCACCATTCTGATTTCTGTGCAAGGGTTCAGAGGGTAGTGATGAAAAAAAAAAAAAAACAAAAACAAAAAACAATGACAGCTTAAGAGGATGTAGTGTGAAGCATGAAGGTGAGAGATTCACACTTTGCTCAGACCCCTACACTGTAGATGCAATGACTGCTAACATACTCTATCAACGAGGAGACCAACAAACAGTTGCTTTACAGTGTAGTATAGGAAGAAGTAAAGGTGCTTAAAATATACTTCCAATAAACACCTGACCAGAATAGGGAAATCAAGGAAGACTTCCTGGAAGATGCATATGGACCAGTTAGAGATTGGCTTGGCAGGGAGGGAGCAGGTAGAAAGGTCAAGAGAAGATGGAGGACCCACCCACCATGTTGAGGTAGTGGCTAGAGAGAAGTGGAATGGAATAAGAGCCCTCTGAACAAAAGAAAAGAAGTGTCCAGACTCGGTGAATTCTAAGAACTAGGTCAAAACAGGTTTATTCAAGAGCAGCATGCAAGCTGACTGTCACAAAAGTCTGCACTTGTTGTCCATAAATTCTCAGAGGTGTTCCGGGTTACAAGCTTTTTATTATAGCCGTGTTATGGCCAACCACCTGGTTGTCAGTCATCTCCCTTTGAACTTGAGCCAGATAAAACCAGTCGGGCAATGAGCTTCCCAACATCTTTCACCTACCGCTCAAGATGGAGCTGTTTTTCTTGTTTTTCTCTGCACATTCTTCAGCTCTCCACCACCACCCACCCCCTCTGTGTGTGTGTGTGTGTGTGTGTGTGTGTGTGTGTGTGTGTCTCTTTGGAATGGGGTGGGCAGTACAGGTTATCCCCTCTTGCAACTCCTCTTACTTGTCCTGGTGCAGCTTTGGGCCAGCTGTTTGGTTCCCAGCACTCCCTTCTGTCTCTCTATCAGCAGGCAGCATGGAGAGACAGAGCTTTGTAGCCCTGAGCTCGGCCTCAGCCCTGCTGCCAGCAGCTAGTGACCTCCACTCCCTGATCCAGACTGTCAGCATCTGCGGCATCATTAAGAATCGCACTACTGGCTGGATTAGGAGTGAGTGCAAGTTAGAGCGCAGTGCATTGATGGCCCTGGAATAGAGCCTAATGCGGTCTTCAGTGAGCCATATCCAGACAGGGACAGCCCCGAGGCAAGGAGCAAAGACTCTCAAGTTAGAAGGCAGGTGTTGCTGAAAGCTAGCTGGATAACTGGGCAAGTCCATAAACTCCAGGTGCCTTGGCTCCTCTCTGTAAACTGGAGGCCCCAAAATGACATCCACCCTATGGGGAGGGGGTGAACAAATTAGTGCTTGTGCTTCATATGGTGTGTGTGTGTGTGTGTGTGTGTGCGCGCGCGTGCGCGCACATCTTTATTCTTTATTAGTGCTATTGCTATTAGTTATTATTTTACATCCTGCTCGGTCATATCTGTATGCTGTATGACTGAAAGAGCAGAGCCTGCCATCCTGCAGGGCTGTTGCCAAGAGCAGCTGATGAAGAGGTGCACGTGGCCCAGTGCCAGGCACACAGTCGGCCCCCCGATAAATGTTTGCTGAATGAATGAGAGCAAAGTGCTTCTCTCTAAATGTTTTCTGTAAATGTTTCATCCTAATGATCAGTGGGAGCTTCCATTCAGGAGGAAGTGCCAAAGAAGTTCACAGGGTGGCAGTCTGGGCTTGGACCTGGTGGATTCTGATTATGTTGAACAAAATAGATTCAGATGAGTCTATTTGTGCCATTGAAGCTGTGCCAATGAGCAGCAAAGTGTGCTTTCAAACTGGAGGAGTGCCAGGATCTAGATTTTCAGATCAAAGTGAATCCTACCTGTATCTAGCATTCTCTCTCTCTCTCTCTCTCTCTCTCTCTCTCTCTATCTATCTCTATCTCTATCTCTATCTCTCTCTCTCTCTCTCCACCTTGATATTTGGCTTTGTTTGTTTGTTTGTTTGTTTGCAAAAAACCTCTGCAAAGACTTCTGGAAGTCTCAAAAATCTGGCCCCAGATGTTTGAAAGACTTTTGCAGATAAGGTAATCAATCCATTTGGTGGCCAGATGCTGTCTGAAAATGTTCCTGCTACAGCACAGTGAGCTTCTAAATTCATTAGAAACATAAATTAATTAAATCTAATCAACAGTGGGCGATACAGAAGATTAAACAATGAAAAACAAATACATTTCCAACTGGGCCACATTACAGGGAGAGAAAAACAGCTCTACTTTGGAGATAAGGAAGAAGCAAGTTAACCCTTCATAAAGTGTTCTGAGCAACACTTCCTGAATCCCAGGGTCAGGATAAAGTTGCTATTCTTCTCAAATCAAGACTCTACTAGAGTTCCTTGGACTTTTGTGTTTCTGAGTACTGTCCTTGAATGGTTTGGGCCTTCGTTCTGCATAAATGCTATGACAGTCTTTACCATATTCTGTTGTGAAAGGCTTCTAGAGAAAGACCCTGGGGTGGGCTGTGGCTCATGCCTAAGTAGCAGTGCTCATCATATCCTGTCAGATAGATGCAGATAAAACATACTGCTTTTCCCCATGGTAAAGAAGTTACCCAAGTTCAGAGATCTTGCCTGTCAACACTGTCATAGCCTCTGGCTCATAGTAGGTGATCAGTGAATGTCTTTAGATGTATGAATTGTGGATTGAACCCCTTTGTACAGAATTTCTGAACTTTACATACCTATATCATTCCTTAGTGTAAGGGATTAAGGATGAGTTATTTCTTAGAGCGCATCTTTTCTTCCCTTTTCTTCCAAGAACCCTCACCTTAGGGGCTGCTAATCTCTATGGCGTATTTTCAAGGGCTTAGCCCCCAATCATTATGCTTCTCCATTGCCTTCTACCCTCAGTCTAGATGGAATTGAAGACGATTTGAGGTGAGCTAAGACTGACTTTCTGCTCAGCCTTTGGCTGTGGTTTACTATTCCATTGTTCAACACTTCCACCAACTGGTCCAGATGAATGGCCCAAGGCTGTGGGAACCAAGGTGAGCAGAGAGGCCACTTTGCAAAAGATACTGGGGAAGTCAGGCCCCTCAGATGTTGAATCAGAGTCAGATGTTCATAGAGATCAAGTAGTATGAAAGATGAGTGCAGATAGTCAGGAAAGCCCAGATGGGTAAATAGGCATGGACAGTATGATCACATGCTGGGACTGCACTAGAGAATGGTGGGAAGCCCTGAAATTCGGGATCCAGACTGCTTTTATATAGGGAGCTGCCGCCTAGCTCTGGCCTGAAAGAGCAGTGTGGGAATGATAGCCCAAAGCTGCCTGGTATTGTTTGTTGTTGTTAAAGAAAACAGCAATCTAACCAGCTGTGATGGTGTGCGATCTATAAGCCCAATACTTGGTAGGGAAGTTGAACATCAACTTGGGCTACAGAGCAAGTATCCAAGCAACCAGGGCTGGAGGGAGGAGGGGAGAAAGAAAAAAGAGGGAGAGAGATGATAATATCTGCAGTTTTACAAATGAAACTTTGACATTTTAAAGCATTCACAACCTGTTCAAAAATTTGGAGACTGTATGAGCTGGCACTGCAATGTTATTGAGTAAAACAATAAAATAACTCTGCTGATGAGATGTGGCCTATGCACTGCAACTGGGTTTGGTTTGGTAGTCCTACTATGTGGACTGTGAAGCCCGATGCTGCCTTTTCTGAGTCCCAGGAGAGTGATGCACTAGGAAAAATAGCAAAAGCATGACCACAGATACTGAGAATCTGTAACATGTCCCTCTTCTCTCCTTACCTCACTCACCCATCAGATTCACTAAAGGAGTACCACTATTACCCTTATTTTACATATTATAAAATGATGTTCAGAGACACCAAGCAACATTTCTAAAGACATATAGCTTGCAAATGATAGAGGTGAACTGTGTCTCTCTGACATCCAAAGCCATTCTGTTAACTATTCACTGTGAGCTCAGTGGTTCTCAACCTTCCTAATGCTGTGAACCTTTAATACAGTTCCTCAGGATGTAGTGTCCCCCAATCATAAAATTATTTCATTGCTACTTCATAGCTGTAATTTTGCTACTATTATGAATCATAATGTAAGTATCTGATATGCAGGATATCTGATATGTGATCTCCCTATGGGGGTCACAACCCACAGGTTGAGAACTGCTGCTCTAGGTAGTGTTCTTCTGATATGAGTGTTAATGTGTGTCTGGCTTTATTCCAAGTGCTTTGTATGCATTTATACACACACACACACACACACACAACACATAATAATAATAATAATAATAATAATAATAATAATAATATTCCCACCATTTTATGGAATATCTCGCAGGTAAAAGCTGAAGGTATCATTTAAACTGGGTATGATTGACACCTCTAGGTAGTTGCCCTTTCTGCCATTATTGACTCACTGACAGCTGTCACTCAGACAGCCTTTACTGTAGCGTTCTGCTAACTCTAGACACACAGAGCAAAGACCAGCAGGTCTTCAAAGCTGGCTCCTCCACTAATAAACTGTCTAATCCAGAAATCCCCTCTCAGGCGTCCAACAAACCAATCAGATGTGCTTGATTGAAGTAGCTTACTGGGTCAGACTTTTGGGCATAGAAAGATCTTCCCATGCAGCCTCAGGTGTTCTAATGTCTTTCTTCCTGAAGAGCCAAAGAGTGTAGACTGTGTCAGACAAGGGCTAGAACTGAAGTATCACAAGAATGTACATTTCATAATGTGTATATGTCGTTAGCTGAGTGAGCCTCACTGAAGAAAATGAAGCACGTGTAGATTTACAGTGTTTTATGTTTTAATAATTCCTCTGGTCTGATATACCCATTATATGTTTGTGCGAGTGTGCGTGCGTGTGCGTGTGCGTGTGTGTGTGCGTGCGTGCGTGTGTGTGTGTGTGTGTGTGTGTGTGTGTGTGTGTGTACAGTATTAGAGGACATGAACCCAAATCACTGGTAACAAGTATCACTGAGATTAATGAGTCTCCCAAGAATCCATCCAGTGAACACTGACTTCATCTCTGCTGCTCATGAAACACTGTGCCAGTCACAAGCCAGCTATGACATTTTCTCTGGTTGACTGTACAGTCTATAGGGGACACAGGAACAACACCAAAACAAATGTAAACCCACCATGGATCTCAGTGAATATTTCACAGGGAAGGCATGGGGACCTGAGAAGAGAAATGTAGAGAGGCTTTGAAAGGTGCTGTCAGAAATGGTTGCTCTCGCAGGAGGTGCCATTTAAGCAGAAACTTTCAAAACTGAAGAGATGGCAGCCAAGAGAGAGTGGGGAGGCCTTTAGGCAGGAGAGCAGCAGGTTTGGACACCCCAAAGTCGAGGGAGGTGAGGTATTTTTGTGAGGTCCTACAAATAAGTGCAGGACCGGACTAGAGGGAGAAGAGGTGTCAGGAAGCCATGTAATTTCCACAAAGTTTCCTCACCATTAAATGACCAAAGCGTTATGTTAGCCCAGGACTTCCTACAAATGGTGTCTAGTACATTTAACGTTGGTTTCCATTGTGTTGAAGAAGCAAGAGGCATACTTGAGATCCTAGCCAGCCTTGAATAACCCTTAACAGTTAATGCTTTGGTTCCTTCTGTTGCCAGATAAGACACTGAATTTTATTTCTTCCCAAAAATTTTAAGACCATAATCAACAACATATCACAGTTGCACCCAAAAAATTACACTAGACCATGTTGGGAAGGAAGGGATTTTGCTGTCACATTTCTTAGCAATCAGATATTCTGAGCCCTTTGCTTTTCCATACTCTCCAAAGGCAAAGGTGTAGGCTGGAGGAATCCATAGATGAAAAATTCCCTAAAAGCATGTAACTTGGGGGGGGGTGTGGAAACTTGATCTGATTTCCATTTCTCTCCCATCTGCTGTGCTTGGGATACTGCTTCTGAAAAAGGGCTGCTTAGTTTCTCAGGAACTGGCTTTCTTTTAAAAGTATCCCAAGCAGCCATGAACCATTGGAAATAACAAACTCCAGACAAGTTAGCTGGCGTGTGCATTATACAGACCAACACTTGTCTTCATGAGCATCCTACATTGCCAGCTGTGGACCAGCTATGCCCTGTTTGCTATGCACAATGTAAGAGCCTAAGTACTAAGACAGAGGCTAGGGAGATGTCCAAGAAACAGATCCGATTCTGTCTTCAGGGAACTCATAACCAAGTCAGGGAGATAACATACACCCTTCATATACTCAACATACACCCTTCATATACTCAACATACACCCTTCATATACTCAACATACACCCTTCATATACTCAACATACACCCTTCATATACTCAACATATACCCTTCATACACTCAAGCCATCTGTAGGTGTTTGTACCATAACTCAAATTAAATGAGTCCTACTCAATAAGAGTATGCTCACTCGGTTAGTGAAGTTTTAAATGGAAACTGATCTTGCTTTATTTCTAAAAAAAAAAATACTAATTCTGAAATCTTGGGGAAATGAAATAGAGTGGGAGTTGGTCAGTCAAGAGCATGACTGTCTAGAGAGTGTGAAGTATTAAACATGGCTGAAATATCAGGTGTGTGACAAAGATAACGTTAGACTGAGTTCAGTAGACATACCCTGGCACCCTAATAAGTAAAACCTACAGCTCTGGGTGATGGGCTAAAAAGGGATTTTTCTATTAATAACACACACACACACACACACACACACACACACACACATTGTGAATAAGAAAGTAGGTTTTTGGAAGCCCTGTGAATAAAAGCACCTGCCACTAAGCCTGACAACAAGTGTTTGATCCCTGTGCCCACGTAGTGAAAAGAGAGAACTGACTCCAGCAAGTTGTCCTCGGGCCTCCACCTTGTGCCACACATCTGTGCCCACACACATACACACAAGCATACAAGCACATGCATGCATGCACAAACACAGAATATAAATATGTAATTTAGGAGGGACTACAATGGGGTTCAAATCTCAACTCCCCTATGTAGCACAAATTGTTAGAAGGTCTTGTTAATAAAAACAAACCTGGAGCCAGGTATTGGGGTGAACCCTGAAAGATCAGAGAAGCACAACAAGCCACAGCTACCTCACCTTGCCAGTTCCTCAGCTGATCCTGTTTCCTCAAACTGGAAGCCTCTGTGTCCTCATCCGAATGGATCTCAGCTGAACTACTGCTAAAAGCCTAAAAGTTTAACCAGGCTCTAGTTCCTGGTTTTCACACCTTATATACCTTTCTGCTTTTTGCTATCACTTCTGGGATTAAGGGCATGAGTCATCATGACTGGCTTTGAACTCACAGAGATCCGGATGGATCTCTGACTTCAGAATGCTAGGATTAAAGGTGTGTGTGCCACCATTTTCTGACTTCTATGTCTATCTAGTGGCTGTTCTGATCTCTGACCCCAAATAAGTTTATTAGGGTGCACAATATTTTAGGGAACACAATATCACCACACCTCTAACCATTAATCTTCCAAACTGGGGCAAGTCACTTGAACACCACCCCCCACCCTCCACTCCTAAGGTGAAAGAATTGGAGTGCTAATTAAATGACATAATGTAAAACCCAAATCACAGCCTCTGGCCAGAGGAGAACACATTCATTGGGTGAAGATGGAAACAGACCTGGGAGAAGAGGTACACACAGGGGGTCTCGTCCTGTGCCTGGGATATAGTAAAGCAATTTTTCAGTAAGTGACATTTTCAGAGAGCAACTCTGCCTTTTGAATCTGCAGTAGTAGCATCTCCCTAAGAATGAAAGCACTTAACACTGAGTCAGTAGCTCATTCATTTCAGTTGAGTCTTCTTCATGACAATCCCAGTCCTTTCCCTGTACTCATTGCACAGTAAGGAATGTGCAGCCAAAGTTTCCACTAAAAACTGACTTCCTGGAAGGCACATGCACAAATTGCTTGGACTGTTGCTGGCACCGTCACCCTGGTCTGGCCATTGGTAAATGTCTATCAATCAAGGAGGAGCATGCAAGGGATTCTTTCCACCTCTGACAGACTTGTTTCCGTGAGAGAGGAACAGCAGTGAAAGCTGCTCAGCAAAGACTATAAGCAGGTCAGACTGACCCTGTGGATGCGCTCTGGTGGTAATTGCACATCACTTCAAAGTGATACAGGTGAGCATCCATCTGTTTGGTAGGCAGACTGGCAGCTAAGAGAACAAAGCCCTTTCTGCGCCTGGCTTCAAAAGAAATTGAAGGTGGGGAGAGGAGGGAAGGGAGGGAGAAACAAAAGAAAAACAATGGAGTTTGATTTCCTCACACCTGCCACAAGGAGCTCTGAAACGCCGAAGTATGGGAGAAACTTAGTACTCTCTGGCCACCTTCCTCTTTGGGCCTAAGTGCAGGAAAATATATGTGTTGTAAAAATATACAATTTCAGTAATTTTCAGGTGTGGAGTTTGGGGACATTAAGTACAGTGCTAAATGTCTTGAGAGCCATGTTAAATCCTATGTGTAGATAGGGTTTCAACAACTCCTTTGTTACTGTCTTTTGGCATTGGGCAGGAAAGGAGCCTGTACAGATGTCCCTTTAAGTGTTAGTGGTGACAAGTCCTGGTTACAGGTTTGTCCCCCGATAAGTTCTGTGTTCACTTAGCAGTTCCACCCTGTTTCCTCTTCACCATTCTTTTCTCAACTGTTGAAGCATGTAAGCAATGCTATTACTCCTGCAATATTATGAAACTCCACCCCAATTGCTCCACTTCCTTTCCCATCCTCCCCTCATTCCTCTCTACCCTTCTCCTTTCTCTGCAGCCCTAGGGATTAAACCCAAGACCTCACAATGCTAGACAAGCACTCAGCTATGCATGGCCATGTATGTACACATGCCTACATGTGCGCTCTCTCTCTCTCTCTCTCTCTCTCTCTCTCTCTCTCCTCTCTCTCTCTCTTTCTTTGTCATTCTGTATAGCACAACTCTTTGAAGTATTTACTTACAATTGTCATCTCAAATTTCTCTCCTTCTGTTCTCTTTAAGTACACTCCCACAGGTCCACAGAAATTGTACTTGTCAAAGTTAAATGTGACCTTTACAGTATTACTGCGAAGGTGTATTCTAGCCTTTTTCCTTGGACAATATGACCCACTTCACGTTTCATTGTCATCCAGGACACCAAAATTTCCACCAACTTTTTTTTTTTAATGTTTATTTTTATTTTAAGTGTATGTGTGTTTACCTGAGTGTATGTATGTGCACTACATAGGCCAGAAGAGGGCATCAGAACCCCTGGAACTGGAATTAAAGATGGTTGTAAGCCACTATATGGGTGCCAGGAGCTAAACTCAGGTCCTCTACAAGGGCAGCCATGCCCTTAACTGCTGAGACATCTTTCCAGCCCCTTTTCTCATCTTTTTTAGAGATGAACGCCCCAAGGTTCTATTCTTTTCTCTTAATAAGCACCCTCCTTGAAATCTCATACCATCTTGTGCCTTTAAATATCATCTGAATGCTAATAATCTCCAAAGCCCTGAACTCCAGACCCTATTTCCAGCAGCCCACTCACCAGCTCTATTTAGAAACTCTCACATTTCCTATGCATGAAACTGAACATCTGCTCGCCCCTGCAAAAAGCCTGCTTCACTCACAAAATTCAGATCTCCAGTATGACAACTCCAAGGGCGAAGACCTTGAAATCACTCATTATCACCTCATCACCAAATTCCAACTGGTTGCCCTCAGCATGCATGCAGAATCTGGCTTCTTTCTGCCTCTACAGCAGCTGCCTTGACCAGACTGCCTCCATCTTTCTCCTGATGCATTACCTCATGCATTCCCTATGGCAGCCCTTCATACACGGCCTCACATCCCCAAACTGATTATCATAAAAGCCTACTGTTACTATATTGACAATTCCCCAGCAACCTTCCATTTGGTTTTATAGTAAAATGTATGTTACAAAATTTAGAGTTTTATTAATTTTTATTAAAATATGATTATATCATTTCCCCATTTCTTTTCCTTTCCTCCAACCCCTTCCATGTCCTATCCCTTGAATTCTCCCCATTCCTTTCACTTCCTCCAAATTGATTCCTCTTTTTCATTGTAATTGTTACATACACACATTATACATTGTAATTGTTACATACACACATTATGCATCCACGCACAAACATATAAATATAACTTGCTGTGTCCATCTGGTGTTGCCTGTGTGTATATAACAGGGCTGGCCACTTGATATTAGATAACCATTTGGGGCTTATCCCTGGGAAATACTAACTCTCCCACCCTCAGTGGTCATTAGTTGCCTGTAGTTCTTTGTCTACAGGTGGGACCTCATGAAAATTTACTGTTTCAACCATTTTTAAGTGTGCAGTTTGGTGACATCCAAGTATATTGGGTTGTTGTGCCCATTTCGCTCAGTCTAAGCCAAGGTGCTTGCTGTGGTATGCAAGAACTTGGCATGATCTGACCCCTCAATGTCCTGCCTTCATTTTCTCCTTCTTTGCCCTGCTCTGATTACCCATGACATATGCATGCTCCTTCTGAGGATCTCTCCCTGGCTCCTCAGTCTGGAACCCCTTGCCTGCTTCAGGCTGCCCCTTGAAGCCAGTCACTGACACCCTATTTGAGTTACCCTCCAGACTGGCACTGTTCATCTCCCTGTCAGTTCTGTTTGATCCTCACAGAACACAATATAAAATGTTACTTGTTCTCTCTGTTAGCTGCTGTCTTTTCCCCACAAGTGGAACATGAGCTCCACATAGACTGGTTTGTTTTTTGTTTTGTTTTGTTTTGTTTTAATTTTGTTAACTCACTTATCTCATTACCTGAAAGAGTGCTTGATACAGTTGGTGTATTTAAAAATCTGTTAGATGGATGGACGGACCAGTGAATGAATCTATTACCATTGATTCTTTCTTGATTTTTCTGTTTAATGTTTTTCACCATTATATAAACCATATTGAGTTGCATTTGACTTCCTGAAAAGTGAAATTTAATGAAATTTAATAAATTTCCAACTGTCGATGGAGATAGAAAAGCAAGAGGTGCAGCAGTTTCTTTCCTTGTGAATATTTATTAAAGGTTGGGTCCCACTGGTGATGAAATTGGCAATATTCATTCTATCTTCCTGTTTACCCTGTGTATCTGGTCTTGCTTTTAAAGTTAGAAAAGGTTATCTGAAGTAGAATAATATTTTATCATAGTCTTCAAAATGCTTCAACTTCTGGTCAGAAACAGAGACAATAAAATTCAAGTGATTTGTCAAAATGTTATTGGCATACTTGTTTCTAATATTTACTATTGAAAAACCACCTTACCATAATAGCATATGTATTAGCAGCCACAGCACCTTTATGTTGCCCTAGAAACCATGTTTTAGGGAGGAAACCCCAACTCATTTCTTACTGTTTTCATTCATTTCCTTTTTTTTTCTTTTCTTTTTTATTAAGAAAATTCTATTCATTTTACATACCAACCACAGATCCCCTCCACTCTCTCCTCCCACCCACCAGTCTTCCTCCCATCCCAGCCCCCATTCCCACCTCCTCCAAGGCAAAGCCCCCTGCGAGGAATCATTTCATTCATTTCTTTAGAATTTAAGAAGGAATGTACTGGACCTAATGGTCAATTGCCTTTTCTGTGTACATTAGAAATCTCTTAAATGCAGGGATGGAGCAGAGATGTGTCACTTCAAGCTGCAACAGAGACTTCTCATTGCTCTTTAAGTGAAAACTGGGATTCATAGTCTATGGTCCTAAATCCTCCATTGCTAGCGTCTTTGAAAAACCCCTCCCCCTACAGTTTGTGTGTGTGTGTGTGTGTGTGTGTGAGAGAGAGAGAGAGAGAGAGAGAGAGAGAGAGAGAGAGAGAGAGAGAGAGAGAGAGAGAATGAATGTGGGAGCCAGAGGTCAACATTAGTTGTCTTTCTCAGTCCCTCTTTGTCTTACATTTTGAGGCAGGATCTCTCACTGAACCTGGAGCTCACCTATTGGCTAGACAGCAAGCTCTGGAGATCCGCCTGCCTCTGCTTCCAACCCCCACCCTCGCATTGATGTTGCAGGAGATTTTACATGTGTGCTGGGGATCCCTACTAAGGCCCTCACGTTTGTGTGGCAAGCATTCACTAATAAGCCATCTTCACAGCCTCTCTTCAATGATTTTTCCCCACGTCTCAATCTACGATGACTTCTTAGTGCTCTGAACTGAATACACTCAAGCTAAAGGATCACTTGTGTTTGGGGGGAAATTTTCAGTGCATCCCCATAACCACAGCTCCATAACACGTAAAGAAGTCATTAAAGAGAGTCCTTTCTTATCACAGCCATGGGCTCAGAATTCACTGCCTGCCTTATCATCATCTGCCTGTCTTCTCTCGAAGGCCACTCTGTCTCGGTTCCTTTTCTTCCCTGTGTGTTTTTCCTGCTTGTGGCTCAAGGGACCCTGATCTATCTATCTGGTTCTATAGTCGTCATTCATTGTTCTAAATAAGACCACCTTTGGCCCCACAGACCTGAAAATTTCCTTGAGCATCCACCCAGTGTTTCTTTGTTACTATGCTTAGAACTTTCTTGTTCTCTATGGGATGGCTACTTTGGCATTGGCTCACCCATGGCAATCCACCAAAGAATGAAACATGGAGGGGCATCTGTCCTGTGCACTGCGGGTTTCTTGTGGGGTTTATAATGTTGTGCATGAGAGAGGCATTCAGATGATCCTAATACCGCTGTAATAAGTGCTAATGACATGAGATGATAACTTATGAAGGGGAAGTAAGAGGAGCAATGAGGCTGCAAATTAAACGGAACTGGCCTGGCCTTGGGAGAAGTCACACGATGCTTCCCTGGAAAAGTGATATTTGAGCCAGCTCTCAAATAGGGGAGTTTTAGCCTCCATGAAATGGACATCTTGTCTTACTGACTTCAGAGCATCTGGCACAGCACAATTTCTGACTAAAGAGGTGCCAAGCAAATGCCATAATAAGTGTGTTTGGGTGGCACAGTGCCTGGCTAGGAGCTACCTACCATCCTTTGTCCTTTTGGACTTTGAAGCCCCAGCAACAAAGAGGGTCAGCTGCAGATGCCCTGCATTGTTCAGATAACAGATCTGAAAGATTGGCAGGGTTTGCATCACCTGAGTAGTTAATTATTCCCCTGTGTTTTGGGAGAGTGGGTGACAGATGGAAGACACCTTGACAGCAGATTCCACTGTTCCCCACACAGGCTCTCGGGCAAGTCCGGACAGCTATCACTTTCCCAGTGCGTTTTTCTGCACTTAGAGACTTGTCACTGTGAAAACACCTCTACCCCATGGGGAAGTATCCTTCCATCTGTAGAGAAGATCCCTCTTCGGTCAGCCCACACATGCCTGTGTTGTCTCGCCACAGTTCATGCTGGAGATCTGGCCATCCTGGGGAAGCTGTGTGCCTTTTAATGGGAACAGCATGGTGCTCATGACTCACCTGCCTCCCACCATCTGGATTTTCACAGCTCAGCAAGCATGGAAAGCCTCTCTGCATATGAGCAGAGAGAGTAAAACTCCTGAGGAGGGCGTGGCTGCGTCCCTTTGAAGGCATAATTTTATAATGGACACCATGTGTAAATGGGAGTGGGCTTTCTCTCACAGCACTTTGCTTTCATATTTGCATGGCTGAAAAATATTACACCATCTCCACAGCAGGGAAAAGAGGAAACAAATCACACAGTATTGCTAATTAACCAAGTGGAACGGAAAACCGGTTGCATAGGAGAGTGAAATGAATGTGTGCACATGACAGGCAGAGGAAGGAGGTTTGGGGGCAAGGAGCCATGTTTTTCCAATTCAATTTGCATTAATAATCTGGCCCCGTGCAAAGAACTGAGGAAGACAGACAGAACAGCATACTTAGTGACATGCTTTTAGGGATAAGGTGTCGTAAAGCCCGAGGTTTAATCTTAAGCTCCACAAAAAGAAACAAAGAAGAATACTTCTCAATGCAAATAGCAGGGGAGTCATTCTAACAGTGACTTAAGCCATAGATAGTGTCAAGTGTTTCACAGGTTCAAACAGAGCTGTCCTGAGGAAGGTTTTAGCTACTCACTTGTCATTAATAATACTGTCCATGCAATATGTCCATGGGTCTCCAGCTGTCACATGCAGGCTCTTAGCATCTTAAAGTCCTCCCCTGCTATCCCATCTCCCATGATATATGCCACCCACATATCATGAACACATATAATCATAGACAGACATAACACATATATCACAAGAAGACACAGATAAGACACAAGAATAAAACCTTCCCCAGGGAGCTGGAGAGAAGGCTTAGCAGTTAAGGGTGTGGACTGCTCTGGAAGACCAAAGTTTAGCTCCCAGCACACCTGTTGGACAACTCCCAGCGCCTAGAACTCTAGCTCCAAGGGAATCTGATGCCTCTGGCTTCTACAGGCACCTGAACTCACATGCACATACCCACATACAGACACACACACACATGATTAAAAATAATAAAAGTGAATTTAGAAATGTAAACTTCCCTGGGAATCTTCAGTCTTACCCTGTGAATACTTCTTTTATCTCATTGGTCAGGTCTTGGTTACCTGACTATAAACAAGAATATCCAGACTTTTCAGCCTCTATAGTTGGACCATAGAAGGTAGGCAAGGAAGAAGCACTGAGTAGGAGCAACCTAGCAAGAATCTCTACATTTCACACTGTCTGCCATTATTGAGCCTGGAGGGCAAGAGCAGACTGTCAGTTCACGCTGCTAATTGCACTACTGTACACACTATTGACTAAGGACACAATTGTGATATGATGCTTAGGAATGAAACTACTGGACACTGCTCCTTGTGGTTTCCTGTGAGAGAAAGACTGGCATTAGTTTAAAGTTAAAACCAGTGTGGACACAGTTCATGATACTTCAATTAAAGAAAAGGGATTCCGTTTCCCCAGACACAGTTCATGTAACAGATATCAAGCCTGGGTTCGACAGGAATTGTAAAGCAGAGACTGCAAGAATGTAGCTTGTAGCTTGCCCCTTGTTGGACCATAATGCACTATTTCAGTTACCAAAGCTTACTCAAAAAAAAAAAAAAAAAAAAAAAAAAAAAAAAAAAAAAAAAAAAAAACCTGACCTGAAAACATGAGTGCTGATTTAAGACTGAGAACCAAGACTGGAAAAGGAGACCACAGTCTCACAGAGACAGAAGTAATTGATTCCCATGGAAAGCCTAGAACTTCCCATTTGTTTAATGCCCCACAAGACCATGGCCAGTCTAACTAGAGATCTCTATGAGGGGATAGCAAGGGTGCACATGCCCATTCTCCTGATGGCCCCATGACCAATGAGGCAAGACACCTCACCTATAGTGATGCTCCTCCTTTTTTTTTTCCTATACAAACCTAGCAACTGCCACCATTTCACCACTGTGGTATGCTGTGAGGTGCATTTTCCATCCTTCCCAACATCTGTGTCCGAAGCAAAGATACAAAAACAGTCCAGAGCAGACTTGATCACCAGGAGGACAGCCCAGACTTGTGTGGGCGGGTCTGGATGGGCGATACAGTAGGGCAGATGGCCCCCTATCCCTGGAATGCGTTTTAGATAAAAGATAAGGCTTGACTACATTACCTATTGATTTCCATCCCCGTGATTGATGTTCAGAGGCAGTAGCAGTGACCCAGTCAGTACAATGACTCCACCAGTGGACTCTAGGACTCTCTGAGTCTAAGCTGTATTGTTCTTTGATCAAAATGCCACTCCAGTCCATCTGTCACCCAATCACACACGCACCTCTTTTGACCAGGTGGTCTCTCCTGATTCCAGCCAGGTTTGACACTGTGGGAGACTAGGTCATACTCTCAGGGCTCCCTGTTTCCCTCAGCCTCCCATCTTGTGAATACAACTGCCAAGTCAATATCTATTGTTCAGGTAAATGGAGACTTGATGTAGTAAATTACTAGTGTGAAACTTTTGTGAGATGCCCAGATTGATCTTTAAAAGAAAAAAGTCAGTCTTCATGGGGCCAATTGAGCTGGAAACAGGGTTAGCAGGCCACCGTGTTGTGGAAATTAAATCAGCACGAATAGATGGGGAGCACGACCAATCTCATACCACACTGGGTTTCCTTTAGAAACCTTTTAACCACATTTGACCCCAGTCACTGTTTGGGGCTCTGTTTCTCAGTCACTGTACACCTTATTACCACCCGTATAGAAATCACATATAGAGTCTTGAAAAACCAAAAAAAGAAAAAGAAAAAAATTAGAGAGAAAATACTTCAGGTTTTAGTTTTTTACTCAGCAGAACAATTAGATTGAAATGAAATTTAATGCAATATTGAGTCATCTTATAAACTTATCTATGGTGAAAGTCATAAGGCCTGGGAAGGACTGATTTCTGTCAATCATGATTTGAGATAAGGTTGCTATTGCTAACTTAATTTGCTAGCTTACAGTTGGGCCTAGTTCCCATTCTTTCTGGGCTCACAGAAGTTCCTCTGTCTTGAGTAGCATAGGTCTACTCTCTTAATAGCATGTTTCAAACACAAGAGAATGGGCATCTGTAGTCCTGGTATTTTGAAATCAGAATGTGAAGGTGATTCATGAGTTTTCTATCAATTATTAAGCACTCATAGATGGAGATAAGTAGAGATGGATGGGACAGTGAAGTCTTCCAGCTATACGGTGATAAATGAGTCAGGAAACAGGAAGGTTCAAAACAGATATCAACTGAACCGCAGCAACCTCTTATACCTACCAGCTTGGCTGATCAGATTCAAACTTTAAAGTCTTTGTAAGAGGACAGAGGAATTGCATGTTCCTGCTGTTCAAGTCACCCTTTCTCTTGCAAGGTTCTCAAGGAAGATAGAGCCCTGAACAATGGGGGCAACTGCAAAACAAATAAGACATGTTTTATGGTCTAGGGCAATACCTTTTATTCCATAATGAAGGGTTCTAGTGGTGCTGGCTGGGGTCGTGTGGTTTGAACTTGACTCCTGCCCTATCTTTGGCTATTTATATTTTTTAAAAAAAGACATTTCAGCGTCTGGGTAGAACCATGTATTTCCAAGTAGCTTTTGCTTTGCTGAGAGTGGCCCTTTCTTGACAGATGAGCCAGGGCTCACATTCAAAGCGCTACTTAACCGTGTTGATGCCTAGCTTCACTCAAAGGAAAGAGCTCGTCTTGAGCTCCCAGAGGAGAGGGTCCGCAGCCCACCATCCAGAGTTCTGTGTGTTAACATTGCTGCCCAAGGCAAGGGGCATGAACTGCCCAGAAGCAGAACCTTAACTCAGCCCCCGTGAGCCAGGCATAGCGGCACACACCAGTAATCTCAGCACTCCAGAGGCTGAGGCAGAAAGATCACAAGTTTGAGGCCAGCCTAACCTGCATGGCGAGTTCAAGGCAAGCCTGAACTACATATTGAAGCCTGTCTCAGACAAAACGAAACAGAACAACAACAACAACAACAAAAAAAAAAAAAAAAACACAAAGAAGATGAAGTTGGCACTGTTTGTTCCAGGCTAGGTCTCCCCACCACCTTGTCATTGTTCACATGTACTCTGTCTGTCTTCTCTCTCTCTCTCTCTCTCTCTCTCTCTCTCTCTCTCTCTCTCTCTCTCTCTCTCTCTTTCAGTGTTTAAACGGTTTGAGAGTCATGATTCATTACTTAGTACTTGACAGAAGCTCAAAAGTGAAAAGAGACAGCTGAGCCCACCTTATGTTCTAGGCAGGTCAGGAAGCTATTTCTGTCCTCACTGAAAGGCCAGAAGCTGTAGGGACGTCAACAGCACACACTAACACTCAGTATGTCTCCGAGAGGGCATTCTAAGGCAACGGCAGACAGTTAACAGCTAGCTCACTTCTGTCCTCCAAGCAAAGAGTAAGTTGTCAAGATGCAGGAGCTATAAGGAAGACAAGTGACTAGATGCTGCGTGCGAAGTGGCAAGTTCTCCAGCCATGCTGGGCTCTGCAGTGCCTTACTCGGGGGTGTCTGTTATATGAATTGACCTTCCAAGCTTACATCAAGGGCTTAGCAACCACACAGCTTATTCCGTGCTTCATTTCCTGAGAAAATGGATTTGATTTCCAGTGTAGATCAAGAAGGAATGAGGTTGACTTATCTAAGTGAAGATAGTTATGAGCCAGAAGTCATAGACACTTGACCCACAAACCATACACAACCATAAACAAGATTTGTATGTGGAGGGGATATGCCTGTGTGAGCATGGTGTTTGTCTAAGTGTGTGATACACAGCCCCATACATCAGAGGTTGTCATTCGATGGCTTCCTCTCTCTCTCTCTACCTTTTAAAATATATATTAAAATTATTATTTGACAATTCCGTACATGTGTATAATGTATTTCCATCACACACACCCTCTCATTGCTCTTGCTTACTCCCTCCCACTCCTCCTGAACCCCTCCCCTTCCTTATTTCTTGAGACATTGTCTCTCACTGAACCTGATGCTCACCAAGTGGCTAGACTAGCTGGCCAGTGAGATCCCAGAATCTTCCTGTCTCTACCACCTAGCACTGGGATTGGAGATGGGCGCTGTCACCCTCTGCTTTTGTTTGGCTGATGGGAACCCAAGTTCAGGTCCTCACACTTGCACAATAAGTGCTTTACCCACCAATCCCTCTCCTCAGCCTACAGACAAGATTTTCTTTAACAGCCCTGAGCTTGGCGGCACACACCTGCAATCCCAGATCTCAGGAAGAGGAAGCATGAAGATGTCCAGTTAGAGATCAGCCTGGATATATATCTGATGTCAAGTCAAACCTGGACGACCCAGAGAGGCCTTGTCACATAACAGAAAAAAAAAAGTTTTTATTGTCATATGTTGAAAAGAAAATATATCGTCAGTATATAGAATTTGAGATGTTTATATTAAGACATAGATATCTGGGTGCTAATTCCTCCAAGGCTGCAGACCTCAGACAGCATCTACCATTTTACACTTGTTCCTTAAAAGAGACTATTTTATCCGTGTTCCTTGCCCAGTAGAGTTTGAACTGACTCCTAATAGAGCCAAAATAAAACTTACACCTTATTCTCTCTACTTCCACACAAAGGGTGAGAATTAAGAATACTTTCAGATAAGGAAAAGACGCTGTATGTCAGGTGGAGAATTTTATGCTGCTTATCTGACTAAAGCTGACACGCCAAGAGCATCCTAAAATGATAGCACACAAGCAAGATGTGAGACTTGAGTTCGTTGGAACCATTGCCATGACTTTCCACCTTACCCTGCCTTTGCCATCATAGGTTTGAGCTTCAGCCAATCCTCCGTCCGAGGCCATAATCACAACTCTTTGCCTCTTTTATTCTTCCTCTCCTTTCTCTTGGATGTTCTCTCCTCCTTATCTCTAAGCTCGCTTGCTCTCTCCGGTTGTTGAAGCCGTGTGGTGGAATGATTGTGGTAGAATTAACCCAGTCATTTTTTTTTTTTTCTAAAACTAGCCCTAATAAATCCAGTCATGGGTAATTCACCTGGCCTTGGGCCTCAGGGATGACCAGCATTCAAGCTGACATTCCTTTTGCAGTTACCTGTGCTAAGTCCTGGTGCCTGCACCTTTTTCTGACCTTGTGACGCTGCTTTCCAGTACCTCGTCTTGGAGAAGGGTGTGCTCTGCAGAGGAAGCTTTATACAAGAGTGGGGAGAGCCCTGGTGAAGTCGGAGCACTAGTAGAGTAGCCCAGTGATCCCTGTGCTCTCTCTTGTGATCAGCATCAGCACCAACATCCTCAGCCTGCTTCCCCGATGCTCGGCCCTAACCCCCCCCCACCACCACCACACTGACACCTGTTTGGGGAGACCTTCTTGAATGAAACAGGGGCCTGTGGATAGTGAAAATTTGCCAAGAAAACTGCCATTTCCATGAGGGGAAAAAAAATTTCACTTTCTCTTCCATAAAATAAAGGGTGTGAGCATGCCTTGCCCCTCTGTTCGCCTCAGACGTTCCCGGAGCAGTGGGGGCACCTGGGAAATTCACTTTCCCAACTGCTGCTTCAAGTGGTACTTAAAATGCAGAACATAAAACCCCGTAAATTCCACCGCACAGCCAGAGCCCTAAGCCCTTAAATGCACAGAAAAGTGTGTCTATTATCTACCCTTTCAGAGTAAGTGTGCAGTTACTTAAATTGCCTTTGTCTTCTTCTTCTTTTCAGCTGACATTATCTCTACGGTAGAATTCAACCACACAGGAGAGTTACTAGCGACAGGGGACAAGGGGGGTCGGGTTGTAATATTTCAGCGAGAACAGGAGGTAAGTGTCAGCCAATTGGAAATTCTCATTTTCTCCCCTTTTTAAGAGGAGGCCTCCCACTGTGCCTTAATCCTCACGTGTCTGCCGCCCTTAACCTTGCCTGCCGCTTTGCTCACCAACGTAAAACTGCCAAAAAGTCATTAGCTTCCACAGTTCTTAAGTTCAGACTCACAAAAGCACCTCAGAGAGGGTTCTCCCTGGGCAGGGCCTAATCCTTCTGCATCGTGAACGTTGGGAAACAGCAGCTGTTCTCGTCTGACCTGCCCAATTCCACAGGTGCTTGTGGAGGAGCGAACTCCAGCTGTTGTCTTGGGATCTCTCCTCCGGGTGTTGAAATTCAATCTCCCTTCATTTCAGGTACTGCCAGAATACATAGGAGAGGGAAATAGCTTTATTTGACAACAGTGGTAGAGAGGGCATGTTGGGTCAATAGAGAAGAAAATGATGCTCAGCCTACCAAAGGGGTGAAATCCTCCAAAAGGGCTTCTCGGCCCAGCAGAGATGGCACGTTAGTGTGGGTCCCTGGAGCTGGGTATGTTATATCATGCCATGTCCATGGCTGGTTTCTTCCCGAGGCTTGGGTTCCACTAGAAATCCTCTCTTCTCCACATAAATTGAGGATGCTCCCCCTCCCCCAGGCCTGTTTCTGTTTTCTCAGAATGGAATTACGGCCCGGTTTGCTTTCCTTGCCCTCTCCTGGCACACGCCCTTCCTTCCAGTGGGGTAGTCTGTGTTCTAGCGACTCTCCCATCTGCCACTGTCTTCCTCTGAGATTCACTGGGCACTGGGGAGGTGTGAGGGGGGCCCAGTGTTAAGAGGAAGGCTCCACAAGAGACTTCCCTAGCAATTTAAAGCCTGCTTTGTGCCTCCAAGACATTTGCATTACACCTCCCCCTCAAAAGAGGAAAGCCTCATTTAGGGGTGATATATTTGGTAATTGCACATTATTTGCAATTAATTTCTATAAGGACTTCATAATCCCTTGGGTTTCTGTGTAAATTCAAGTGCTCGGCATTAAATCAGGCACCCAGCCTATTACATTGGCCCCAGAAACATGAAAATGTAGTTGGCAAGTAAGAACTAAATCGCTCTTCGTGACCTGGAATTTTTCCTGCTTTTTCCAGAGCTGCCTGGTGCTAATTGGTCTGGCACATGCTACACACACTTGACAGCCTGATTTGGATGGTAGCAAATCAACCCTCTTAGAAATTTTTTGTTAAGGTAGACCAGTCCTCTGTGAGTAACCAGAAGAGTGTCGAGGATGTCAGCATCTAAAGTCCTTTGAAAACTGATTTTCAAATCTCCAATTTAAAAAAAAAAAAAATCCAATTAGGTTCACAGCTATGATTAAGGGGAACTGGGAGAGCTATTTAGCATAAATTACCCAAGGCTGCATGTTGCCAGTAATATTCCACCCCACATTTTCTGCTAGCTATTTATAGGTTTCACCTATTTTCCTATACTGGGAGATTTGGGAAGCCTGACTCATTAGGAGAATGATGGGGGGGCACACCTTCCAAAGCAGTATGGGTGAGTTCACTGGAACATAAATGCCTGTGAGGATGATGAAGGGGTTCAGTGTTAAGCTTCAACGGAGTTCATATGGCATACATGGCTTGCCTGACAAAAGCCATGTGACATCATTTGGGGCCAGTGACTCTTAACTAGTATTGTCACTCCAAGAAAAAATGCTCCAAAGGACCTCCTTCTTCAGTGTCTGCACACCTCTGGGCTCGGCAGAAGTACCCTCTTCTGGACAAGCTGAGATATGCCTTTGGGTGTCCTGTGTCCATCTAAAATCATATATTTTAAATTGAGTCTTTTCTTTTAAAAAAAATCAAACTTTGATTTAAAATATGTTTAATGAAACCCAAATTTTAATTTTTGAACAGATTTTCAAAGCTAAGTCTCAAGACTTTAGGTAACATGGTTCCAAAGTACCTGCAATACAATCTTCCCTCCTGTGGCTTTCTCTTTGTCTCTTCAATAGGCTTTTCCTCCTCTTCACCTTTTTTCCATAACTGCAGGCCCTTGGCTTTGTGTTCCAGTGTCTCATCATTTATTTAGTTCCTGCTGTTTGCACTTTGCATAATTAGTGCAAGGGGAAAGACATAGGTAAAGCCCATCATTCTCCTCAGGAGGCAGATGGCATTCATGTACAGATGGCCCTCTCATCACTATACTGGATAAAAATGGAGGTGGGAGGGACTGGTGCCCAAATCTGCTCCACGAGTGCTGTGTGACCTTAGAAGAGTCATTTATACCTCTGAGCCTCCGGGGTTCATCTCCCAGCTCTACCCACATCTCAGAGATTCTGGAACCATTGAAAGTTGCATTTACTACAGTTTTGCGCCTTTCATGGGGATTGATATAAGTATGTGTGAGCATCACCATGGAATGGGCCACTCAGCATTTCCTGAAATGCACAAAGATTCGAATATTAGATCTTCTATTTGTATTGATTGCAAAGTCTTGGCCTATTTTTTTGACAAGGTTTCTCTGTATAATAGCCCTGGCTATCCTGGAACTCTTTGTAGACCAGGCTGGCCTCAGACTCACAGAGATCCACCTGCCTTTCTCTCCTAAGTGCTGGGATTAACCACCATGCCTGGCAGCTTCTGTTTCTATGTAAATGTTGTGATATACACTTTGTGTTAATATAGTTTAAATATATAATTTATAAATGTGTGTGTGTGTGTGTGTGTTTCTGTTATTTGCCAACAGAGTGTGTGCTTTGGGGACCAGTAAATTAAAGCTGGATCTACGGCTGCCGTGATCTTGGCCTCCCCACTCAGTGATGCAGCCTGCCAGTCCACCCCTGATGGCTTTGCTCAAAGGGAAAAAAAAAAAGAGTTGGCGCTTGCTTTAAATGGTTTAATTTTCTGTGTGTGTTTTACCGTCCTACAGAGTAAAAACCAGGTTCATCGTAGGGGTGAATACAATGTTTACAGCACATTCCAGAGCCATGAACCCGAGTTCGATTACCTGAAGAGTTTAGAGATAGAAGAAAAAATCAATAAGATAAGATGGCTCCCTCAGCAGAATGCAGCTTACTTTCTTCTGTCTACCAACGGTATGTGGAGGTGATTTTCTTTTTCCTGTTTGACATTTTCAGAGACAGTCAATCAGACCTGTGAGTCTCTCTTAGCCTTAATGTTCCTCCGACCCTTGTGGGCTTGTGAGAAACTTAGAAACCCTGTTTGCAAGATGCCTAGAAAAATCCATGGTGCACACAGAGTTGAACTCAGTAAATAGTAGCTATTCTTTTTATAAATAACAAATTTATGACCCAATTCTAGTGGAACCCGTTATCTGCAGTTTCCTAATGTAGATTGCTTGCAGGTGTTTGGGGAGTGTGACTTCCTGTCTTAAGATTCATCACATGTTATTCTGGGAATGCATTTCAGGAAACTTGAAACGCTGTCGGCATTTTGAAAAATAGTTATTAATCCCTGAATATATTTTAGGGTCTGCAAAACAGATGTCTGTGTATCCGAGAAAATCAAGTTTTGAGCTGGGAGCACAAGACCAGAGGAGCTAGGGATGCTCCCCAAAACTGATCAAGAAACAGTCCTATATGCCTTCAAACTCTCCATGTCCTATAGGTTTAGGGAAAATTGATATCAACAGAAAAGAGGAGACAGTAGCAGTTGAATAAAGCCTGGTCACATATTCACTCCATGAGTGAGGTTGCCTACATTCCAGGATTTTAAATGAACCCCTTTCTGGGGGGAAAAAGCCAGCTTGGAATTCAGTCACTACTGAAGAATGCTAATGGGAAAAGATAATAAGACGATTCAGACAGAAAAATTAAAGACCATTGCCCAAGCAAAGAAGTTGAAGAATGATTCATTTCATCATGTGTGTGAGCCTATGATGAATATATGCTTGAATATAACTTAAGATTCTCATATCAAGTGCAGAAAAATGCAAGCAATGTCTATAATACAACCAAGCATATACTCTTTTTAAAGAAGAGAAAGACACACAGCAGAAGGCTTTCCATTGCTTATCCTTGACTGTGCATGGTGGGTCACTTGTAAATTTGTTCCTTTTGCCATTTTAATTTTGAAAGTATATACAGTGAGACATATGTCAATCGTATAGAAAAGAGAGAGAGAGAAAGGGTAATACAGATGATCTCCCAATCTCTCAAATATAAAGCCAGTATATAGATCTAAACTGTGACAATTCTAGATCAGCTGTTTGGGAGTTACTCAAGCATGCCTCAATATGATCAGATCTCTACATCTCTGCTTTTTTTTTAAGATTCCAATTAATTTCATTCCTTCTGGTAACTGTATTTATTGTTCTGTTTACTCTTTGCAACCCTGATCTCTTGGAGGCCAAATCACCTCATCTTATTTCTATTTATTCTCTTGTGATTTTTTTCTGTTCAAGTCTCTCTCAGAGACTTTGTTGTCACAACTACTGTGAAAGAGACTTATGGTGGTTTTGATGTAATTATTTCAGTAGCGGAGAAGTGTCTGATTGTCCTCCATAGCTAGATTACATTATATTATGAAATTTAGCCTATTGATTATTGCAATAAAATCCAAAGGCTTATTAACTACTTTGTAGGGGTGGGGGATGGGAAAGAAAGTGAAATTCAATGAAGATTAATTATATAGCATAATGTTCTGTTAATTGAGTTTTTAAATAGTTTTTTGATTAACAAGGATATTATCTTCCCATTTGGGATGCTATTTCACATGCCAATTGCATCTCAAAATGACTCTTCTAAGAAAAATCCCCATGTTCTTATGCGGTTTTCTTTTCTATACTAATATTAAGGTTGAAAATCTCCCCCTGAGCCAAATAGGTTAACATTCAAAAATTAATGGAAGACAATGGGAATTACCACATAAAAGAGAAAATGAAGATAAATGACAAGGTTGTGCTTAAAGCTGCCACAAGTGATGATA
The DNA here is from genome assembly GCF_004664715.2 of Peromyscus leucopus. Classification (NCBI taxonomy): domain Eukaryota; kingdom Metazoa; phylum Chordata; class Mammalia; order Rodentia; family Cricetidae; genus Peromyscus; species Peromyscus leucopus. The sequence continues at coordinate 31,173,329 of NC_051079.1, read as the reverse complement.
AACTACTCGAGAACTAGGCAGAAGAAAGAAAAAGCCATTTCTCATATTAACAGCCGCATGTTCCTTAGAGTTTTTTTTTCCCCCACAAAGCTCCAAGATTCTGAGTCAAATGAAAATGCTGTGATAATAAAGTCAAGTGTGACCCCAGGCAACACAACCTTGGGGAACTGGATTGAATTCTCCATCAATTATCTTTTTGGAGGGAAAGGGTGCTTATCTCATTAGTTGAGTATAGTTACTAATTCTGCTAGAATATGTTTTTAACTTCATAGCTTTCAAAGAAAAATAAAGCTAGCATTCTATTGTGAAATAGACCTTGAAGTTAGTTGCCACACAAAGACACATTGTTCTGTTTGGGTACTTCTCCTGCCTGGCTGCTCATGGTGAGAAAAGCAGGAGAGTGTTCTGGTGTTTATTGTGAAAACTTTAAAAGACACAAAGCAAAGATTATGTGTGTTTAGGTACAGAGAGAACTACTGTTAGTGTCTTTTAGAGAAAAAGAAAAAGATGTGAATAATGTGCTTAGTAACAAATTTTAAGCCAGGTTTTTTAATTTAATATAGCACCAAGAATATTTTCCTAACCGATATTTTATTAAAATACCATATGATTTTTTAATGACTGCATATTACTTCCTTGTATGATTTGATTCTTCTGTGTTTTAGTGACTGCGTATTATTTCCTTGTGTGATTTGATTCTTCTGTGGCCTAATAAGTCTCCCACTATTAGGCTTTTAGTTGTTAACACATTCTTACTACAAATTATGTATCCTGTAGTGTATTATATTTTATGTAATAGATTATGTAAATACAGTATATGGATAGCTGTTGATATAAATATACAATCAGGTCAAATACAGATATCACCTGTATAGCATAGTGCTTGTTAGAAAGTGCTTGGTAAGCAAGGAAATAGGAAGACTGCAAGAAATGGGCACAGTAATCACAGTCTAAGTTTTTCTTTTCTAACCTTTCTGCTCATTCTCACTTTCCAATTACAATGGCATGTACCTCTTATATAGTAAAAGGAGGAAAGTGATTAAATATACAACTTAGTGTACATAATGTCATTATAGTCCCTTGCCCCCACAATACTGCATACAGAAAATGCAGGAGTATACACCAGAGATGGTCATGGTAGAGCATACCTTCAATTCCAGCACTAGGCAGGCAGATGAAGGTATCTCTAGTCCAGGACAGCCAGAGCTACATGGGAAGATCCCATCCAAAAATCAAAAAGAATATATACAAAATATTGATCATGGGTTATCCCTAACTGGAGATCGTATAGGCAACTTTTATCCTTGTGATTTACCTGTGATTTCTATTTTTCTATATGGCAATTTGTCATTTATAATATAAAATGCCTTGCAAATAACTAGATTTGAACACATTTCAAAGCCAAGAAACAGAAAGTATTTGGAAGTGAAATCCACTGGCTTAGCTTGCTCTCAGCCACAGCTGATAAGGAGCAAATCAAATGACTATATAAATATGGCCCATGTTTAACTTTCTCACTCTAAAAAAGCAACTTCACGTGAACAGGATCTCAAGAGAACTTGGAACAAGAGGGATGTGAGCATAGAGCTAGCAATTTCTAAATTAAGCCCACAGCTGGGAAAAGCTCTCCTCCCAGCACAAGTCGAAGTCAGCGCATAGATGAGAATACATGGATCCCGCAAGGAGCAGCCTCGCCAAACATGAGGCTATAGGCTTGGAAGCCCAAATAATACCCAGGTATATGGAGATGGGTTTTTACTAAAATATCCCCATTGCTGCTGAAAGCCCACAACATAGTACTTTGGAGACCTCTTAAGGACAAGACATGAAGTCGTGAACTACTGTGAGGTCATGTGCCTTTGCTCCCAACAGCAGCCCTCCCAAGTGTGAAGAAGTAAGGAAGTGATAGTGTGGAGCCTGGTAAACAGTGAAGAGATGAGATGGGACAGGAAAAACCAAGGAGTCCCATTAAAAACAGTTAGAGGGACATCTGTTCTCCCCAGGAAAGGAAAAGTTTCATCCTTGTGGGATGAAGATCAAGACAAGAGTGTAACCCGTTATTACTACAGAGTTGTGGCTCAGGCATGCCAGGTCTAACAACAACTGCTGTTCTGACACCATTGGGAGAAGCCCAACCACAGTTAAACATGCTGATCCATTTCATCCCAAGACCCTCACAAGAAAGATAGCATTTCTACCAGTTTATGAATAAAACGGGATACAGAGTGACAACTTTGTAATATTGACATTTGTGGATGTATGTATCCTGAAGCTGAGATTTAAGTGAGCATTCTGCCCTTCCTTGTTTCCTCAAGATCCTTCTCCAGGACTGCTTTGTATGTGCCTTCTCACAAGGACCAAAGGATCGTAGTCCTTGGCCATGTGGCTATTGAATGAAAGAGACAGAGAGAGGGAGAGGGAGAGAGACGGAGACAGAGAGACAGAGGGAGAGAGAGAGAAAGGAGGGTATTAATCTTCCTAGGTATGGTGGAAGAGAAGATTTTTTGTAGATATGAGAGAGAAAACAGCCAGAGGGCAGAGGCAGAGACATCTGGGAGAATCCAGAATGAACATGCAGACTAAGCCAGGCCATGTGAGGAGAGAGGAAGAGTGAGAGCTAGAGAGGAGGAGTCACTGACCAAGAGATGGCAGCCCGGGCCAAGAGATTGGCACAGCCAAAATGACTGAGTTATATAGGGGCCAGAGAACCTGAGGAGAAGGGCAGCCCAGCCCCAGGGCTGGAGAGTTCAGGATAGAAGTAGGGTATTCTAGCTAGGAGGACCCTATAACAGGTAAGGGCTCAAGGATGCTGGGAGAACCTAGCAGCCAGAGTCTGCTTTCATATGTTAATAGGCATCTCAGCTGTTTGTCCTGGATTTGAGACCTAACAGCTGTCTAAGGCAGTAAGTGGGAATGAGGCCCTACAGTATGGCACACCGAATCCTGTCCAATAGAGACAAGTACAGAGAAATCAAATGTGCCCCTGCTTTTCAGAAGGAAAGGTAAAGACAAGCACAGACTGCAATGTGTGATCTAATAAGGAAGGTGTTCGAGGCCATATGGCACACAGACAAGACCGGCTTAGCCGAAACATGTTTTCTAAAAATATAGAATTGAAATCCTGGGTACAGCATGCCTCACCAGTTTCCCAGAGCCCCAGTCCCCTCCATTAGTACCTTGAACTGTTAGCACCTGGAGACATTGGCGATCTCTATGCTATGGGAGAGGACCAGTGTCATCAAGGGATGCAAGAGGACAGTATAAACTATAGTATATAGTTTGGAACTGTCAGGAAGCAGCAAGAAGAGAAAGAGAGAGGATGGACGGGAGAGGAGAGGGAGGAAAAGGAGAAGAGAGAGAAGAGAAAAGAGAAGAGGAGACAGAAGAGTGGACTGACTGGTACTCAGGGCTTGGTATATGCTAGGCAACTGGGTTATGCCCCCAGCCTGATAAGAGCATTTTGCTTCATCTCTACATCATTTGATTTCCTTGAATATTACAAAAATACACTCTTATAGAGAGGAGATCCATTCACATTCAAACTAATATTTATTTGAGATGGACATTGATATTATTGAGCCTCAACTACATCCCAGGTACCACTAAATGCCGTAAGCACAGTGACAAACAAGACAAAAAACCAGAGATTTCCAATGACAGATAATAAATAACTGACCATCTTAGCCAACTGATATGGAAGTGTACTATGAAGATGAAAAGGAGGAGAGAAAAGAGGAAGAGGAGGTGGTCAAGGACAAAGAGAAGAAAGAGTGGAGAATTGTGATACAACCAGTTTTATGTAGGTTCTATATAAGCTTCTCTGAGGTTGGGGCATAAAAAAAAATGAGTGAGTCATGTAAAAAGGTCATGGGGACTGGGGAGGTAATTCATTGGCAGAGAATTTTGCTAGCATCTAAAGGCCCTGGGTTTAACCATAGGTGCCCGGTAGATTAGATTAGATAGATGGTAGATGGATGGGTGGGTGGGTGAATGGGTGGGTGGATGGGTGAGTGGATAGATAGATAGGTAGGTAGGTAGATACATACATAGATGGATGGATGGATGGATGGAAGACAGACAGACAGACAGACATCAAGCAAAGGGCTTTCCTGGCAGAAAGCACAATAGGTTCAAAGGCCCTGAGGCAGAAGTGTGCCTAGTGTCCTAGGCATAGAAAGAAGCCATGTGACAGTCGCATAGGGAGTTTGGGAGCAGGGTGGTCAGCAGTATGAGAGGGTTGAGGAAGTCAAGAGTGCAAGCTTACGAAGGGCTGTTGGGGGCGTGGTGAGGACAGTATCTAAGAAGGGTGGATGCTAGACATAGAGATGGTTACTGCCCAGAGCGATCATGAACATTAGATTAATTGTCCATGTACTAACAGTTACATGATGAACTCTGTATATGTGACTATTCTTATTCAACTCCAGTCAATAATTTGACTGAATGAGCCAAATTAAAATGCAAGGTATATGCTTAACAGTGCATCGTCAGAGAAAGCCATTTATCCCAACACAGTCTGTGCTTTTGTCTTACCTTGTGAGCTTTTCCTTCAAATAGAGTGAGATTTATGCAGGACAGCGCTTTCGAGAGCTGGCTCCTATAGCCCTTCTTGCCATCATTACTTGGACCAATGCCACCCCCATTACCCATCCCCAGGGAAAGTTCCCTTGCCCTGTCATCATGCCTTCTGATTGCCCTCCACAGATAAAACTGTGAAGCTGTGGAAAGTCAGTGAGCGTGATAAGAGGCCAGAAGGCTACAACCTGAAAGATGAGGAGGGCCGGCTCCGGGATCCTGCTACCATCACAACCCTGCGGGTGAGTGTCATGGCTGTTTCAGCCATGCCTTTTGACAGTCTGGGCCACTGGGGGCAGGGGAATGCCCCCCACCCAAAGTTGAGTACATGCTGACCACGGCAGCCGATGATGACTATAATATGTGGTTGGAGGCACTGGGCAGGGCCTCAGCCTACCCATGTCGTGGCAGATGGAGGAATGGGAAAGGTGCCAGGCCCTAATGACTACAAATCTATGCTTCTCCTTTGTCCCTAAGGACTTGCCACATGGCCACCGCCATACGTTGCTGTACTCTTAGCCTGTCTTTTCACATTACCTAGCATGTCTTGAGCACCTTCTGTAGCTGGAATAAGGGGCACAAGGCTGCTAGGGTGGAAAGTCTGCCCTAGAGAACCCAAGCGTCCATATCTAACGGTCCTGGGTTTGAACTCTGGCACTTGCCAGAACCTTACGTGGCTGTTGTTCTCACGTGGTGTCCTCGAGCTGCTTTAACTGACAGAGACCATGTAAAGGACAAATCATATATTTTAGCCCACAGTTTCGGAGCTTTTGTCCAGGGCCAGCTGGCTTCGTTGCTCTCGGTCCATGCTGAGGAAGTAGTAATGGCAGTAACAGCATAAGTAGAGGGGACTCACTTTATGGTGGTCAGAAAGCAAAGAGGCAGACTGACAGGATGGAGCCAGAGACAAGATACCCTCCAAAGACACATCCTTAGATCTACCCTCTCCAGCCAGGCCCCATCTTCCAATAATTCCACCCAATTCTGAACCCCAAGACATTGACTGTGGTTGAAGAGATCCTGTTTGATCCAGTCACCTTCAGGTGATTAGATCATCTACATGATGACCAGGACTTCCACACCTGAGCCTTTTAGGAGAAACTGCATTCAAAACACAATATTCACTTAATCCTTTCGAACTTTGGTCAGACAAGCTCCTTTTCCATTCTCCTCCTGCAACACTGGCCAGAAGTCCTATGGTCTGTGAACTAGTAAAGGGGAAAGGCAAGGGGTGGAAGGTCCTTCCACTGTAGGTGTTAATGCTCGGCATGTGTGTATGTAGCTGAAAGTTTTCCTGTGTCCCGCCTGGCCTGCGATCAGGACAAATCTCTCTCAGCCGCCAGTCCCACAGCCGTTTGGACGCTCAGACCCAAGTAAACACACAGAGGCTTATATTAATTAAAACTGCTTAGCCATTAGCTCAGGACTACCACTGACTAGCTCTTACACTCAAACTCAGCCCATTTCTGTTAATCTATATGTTGCCACATGTTCCATGGCTTTACCTGTGTGCCATTACCTGCTGCTCTCTAGACGTTGGGCTGGTATCTCCTCACTCAGTCTTCCTCTTCCCAGAATTCTCCTTGTCTGCTTATCCCACCTATACTTCCTGTCAGGCTACTGGCCAATCAGCGTTTTATTAAACTAGTGTACAAAAGCATTATTCCACAGCATTTGTAGGCTTTGTTCTCTGTGTGGCTTCCTTAGGGCCCTCCAGATGTGCATAGCCTGGTAAAGATGGGACCATGACAGCACTCACACTCAAATGGCCCTCACTCTACCCAGAGTAAGATAAATGTACAGACAGAGATAGTGAGTCATTTGTCCAAAGGAGAAAGAAATGGCATTCGGTTCTGGAAGCCAGGAAAGGCCTGGCGGAGGGGGCGCTGCTAATACAATGGATTTCTAAAAACGGGCCATTAAGAGAGACTTTGTAGAGCAGTGGTTCTCAACCTTCCTAGCACTGTGACACTTTAATACAGTCATTCATGTTGTGATGACCCCCCCAACCATAAAATTATTTTCGTTGCTACTTCATAACTGTAATTTTGCTACTGTTGTGAATTGTAATGTAAATATCTATATTTTCCAATGGTCTTAGAAATCCCTGTGAAAGTGTCATTCAACCTCAAGAGGGTTCGAGACCCACAGGTTGAGAACCACTGCTCTAGATGTAGGTAAAAGTGGTTTAAGAGTGGATGGTTTATTTTGAATCTGCTCAGTGTAAACAGTAGGTAAGAGCATGTTGGGACCAGCTCTAGCCCCACAGGACTTTCAGAACTGTAAACTATGTGCTTCTAGACATCAGCTGCTGGTCAGCGGGCCAAACCTGAAAGAGGGGCAACTGTGAAACACATGAGGAGAAAGGGTCTCCCTGTGGGTACACAAGCAAAAGTGAGCATGACTGATCACTGCGTGCCTTTACCGGCTCACGGCCTCATTCATCCATTAATCTATTTATTCATCAACTGCAGGCCACTATAGTGCTAAGCTATTGGGACTTCCTGTAGTGATGGGCACCATGTCTTTAGTTGTGTTCCTTCTGAGCCCACACACATTGGCTGCTTTGTCTTTATGCCAGTTCTCTATCCCTTTATTAGACCAGGTTGGGGAGGTCTCAACCTGCTCTGCTGTTGTAAAAGTGCAGAGCTTTGGGAGAGTGCAGAGAATCATAAGGACAAATAAGAAGGTCCAGGTAGGCTGAAGTGGGCTAGAAGTATGACCCTGCTCCTCTCCAGCTGGTGACGGTGGGCATTTGACTTGAAACCTTATGTCTCCAGTGAATTATCTATAGAACACAGGGGACAGTGGTCACTGTTCACTGAAGTTCTTGTGAGGATTCACCGAGACACCATGTGTGTGAGACCAAGAGCTTCCCCTATGTAGTATCTGGCACACAGAGAACACTCCAAGTTAGCTGCCTATTTAGTGTTACCATCATCATCAACGTCTCCAGCCTTCATCATCATTGTCATCCTCACCCCCATCACTAGCATCAGCATCACTTTTCTTACCCTTGTTGATAATAGGCCTATATGTGTATGTGAGAGAGAAAGAAAAGTCATGTTTTTTCTTTCTATACTCTACAAGATATTTATGGATTAAGTAATAAGCACCTTGCTGGAAATAGGACAGGAATTAAGACTTTCTTTGTCCCTTGGGACATGGCAGTCCTGTGTGGAAAACAACTGGACTAGGTGCCCCTGAGTTCTGCCATGAACTCTGCCTGTAGTGACATGTTGTTCTGAAAATATCTCTTGCATCCAAAGAGACTAAACTCTTCAGACCTTGAAGCAAAGTTAATATACCTTGAGATCATTTAAGATGATGTATCTAACCTGCTGCCCTACTATGTACTTAACCTGTTTAAGCTTAACCTGCCTTTAAGAGAGCAATGTAAACAACCTTACTGTGCCTTGGACTGCCCACATAACCATCTTTTTCAGAACCTAAGCTAAAGCAGAGCTAATCTTGAGTTACATACTTCTCCCTGCCCTGAGCCCAGAGTAATAATGTCTTTGTGTATGTGTGCGCCGTGATACTCATTGGCCGAAAGCAGCCATTGGGTTGGAAGCAACCTTAAAAGCAAATATGCACCACAAATGTTGAAAGCAAAATGCATACAGGCTGATGCCGTCTGTTTGCAGTATTGTTTGCCATTCTGGGTCAGTGGCGACTAGTAACTTTTTCCCTCGTAAAACTCTGTTAAATATTTCTGTGAAAGTTTCCCTCTTCTCTTTCCCATGCCACATGTCTGCATTGTTCAATAAAGACAAAGAAACCCCCCTTGTTTAGGACAGACAGACACCAGGCACATGTATACACATGCATACAACAGACAGACCAGTGACCACAAGCTACAGACAGATGGAGGTACAGGGAGAGAAGTGAAATTTTTACATTTGGGCTCAGGCTTGATCAGATTATTCCAAGAGGAAGTACTTTGTTTTCATTTCTTAACGTGACATCAGTGCGTTTTGGTGCCTCTGAAATTATCTTTAATGTGTTAACTGATACATCTGCCTTTGTTTGCTTCGTGCGTGAAATTTTTCAGAGGCCATCTGTAGTGCCCACTATGGTTTCCCATTGCCAATGGCATCCTATGGGATTCCGTATATCTCTGCCTAACCCCTTGGAGGCTCCATCCCAGTGACAGAGGAGAGAAGGCTATTTTACATTCCCACTAGAGATCAACTGTGGCAGACAATGATGCTAATGAAGTGAGCCCCAGATCACCCTGACAGAGACCCTGAGGTGTGGCTGCCAGTTAGAAAATAACAATTTGAACTCCAGGAGTTAGTAACCAGCTGTGTGGCACTGGACAGTGCCCTCCAGTTTTTCTCCTTTACTTTTACCCTGCCAAGCAGAGGGTTGGAAACATTTGCATTCTGAGACCCAATTTGCATTTTTGACTCTTGACTCTGTTAAAACACCAGGGTCTGTGGTCGCTGGATTCTAACATCCACCAGCTCCCTTAGAATTGTGATTCTTTTTGAGCTTCTGTTACTTTTTGATCCTGGTGGAGAAAGGAGGAGATGAAAACAGCAAAACAAACAAAAGAAACACCGCCACCAGCCACCCTGGAAACCACAGATTCAGAACAGTGACCCCAAACAGAGATGTGACATCCATCAGACTCTTCTTGACCAGCACACTCTGCTCTGGAATTCCGCATCGCCAGCAATTGTGTTCCCCACCCACCCACCCCCACGATGATTACTGCTTGCTCATTTTCACTGTATCCGATTCCACGTGGGGCTCGAGCGCAGGAACATTTAATAATACCCGACAGCTAATTAATCCTCACTGCGTAACGAACCCATCCTGTTTCAATTCTGAGAGGCTCAGCTTTTTTAAAGCAAGAATGTGAGTCTGGCTTTTTTTTTTTTTTTTTTTAATGGAAAATGCTCTTTCGAATCCAATCACTTGTTACCCAAGGAGGCCAGGAGGAGAATGTCTCCCTGCTCAGTATCCTTACATCCCCAAGATAATCATGATGATAATTGAGTAACACCCACTGGATGCTTTCTTACCTGATGCCTCAGTTCGTCTCCAGAAAACACAATGAGGAGGACTGGGCAGGTTTGGCAAGGAAGTTGCTGGAATCTAGTATTTACTGAGACTTTGCTGTGCTGCAAACAGGGCTGCATTCCTTGTTTGTATCCGCTGCCCCAGGAGCTGAGTCCACGGCTCAGGACACAAAGCCCCAAGAGGGGACCTCCGTGCTCAGCCTGCAGGTCTGTAAAACAGACATTGATATACTTTGCTACTGGCTCCAGAAGAGAGAGCAGCTTGCTCCTGTCTTTAGTTGGTTGGATGTCATGTCATAGCTAAGACCTAAACCAAAAGCCAGGGCTCTCAGCCTTACACCCATACGTTGGGGTATTTGAAATGCTTTTCTCCTGTATGTATGTGTGTGTGTGGCAAGAGTACAGGTGTGGATGCACATGGAGGCCCAAGGCTTGATACCAGCTGTCTTCCTTGGTTGCTGTCCACCTTCTTCATCAAGGCAGCGTCTCTCACTTGAACCCTGAGCTCTCACATAACTACCACCAGGATAGCTAACCAGCTTGCTCTGGAGATTCCCCGGTTTTGCTTTCCAGGAGCTGGAGTTACAGGCAGGCCCCCATGCCCAACTGGTGTTTGTGTGGGAGATGAAGTTCCTGATTCTAAACCTCATCGTTGTCAGCAAATACTTTATACACAGAGCCATCTTTCCAGCCACTGAAATGCCACTTTTCATGATTGGTGTCTTTATCATACCTGGTCAGAGGTGCTCACAACATCCCCACACACACTCATACACATACAGACACACTTGCTCACTCACTCACATTTTCACGCACTCATTGAGTTTCCCAAGACAGCATGGAGAAACACACCTTGAGTCCGTATGCAGCTGTGCTTAGGAAGCTCCTCCATGCTCTTCTCTCCTAGGCTCCCAGTACCCAGGGGCAATGGGCCCTTAGAGCCCTTTCTAGGCAACAGGGTTGGTATTCGAGTGAATTAATCAGCCACGGATGGGAGCTGGGTAGTAAGAAATCACCCTTGGCACTCTCTCCCGGCAGGGTAAGCCCGGAGATATTGTGTGCCTCATTAAGGCTGGTTGACATTGCCCTAGGAACCTAGGCCAGTGTGACATTTGCTTTTAAACCTGTTATAAATAGACTCGCAAAGGTGTGAGCACTCAAGCTGTGACTTGTCATAACCTGTCTTCTGAAAGATGAGGGAGATATAATAAGTTAAGTTTTCTAATGGATTTTCTCCAGACTCCCCTAACAGTCTAATGGAAATAGTATTTAAAGAACTATGATAAAAAAAAAAAAAAAGATTTGCTTGTTGGTTGCTTCCTGGATGTTAGGTACTGGCTTCTATGTATGTCCTTATACCATTGCGTTGATGCCATAATTCTGCCAGGAAGGTTGTGTTATCCTCCAGGTCATCTGAAGCCATAGACTTCCTGTCAGTTGTCGCCCGGGTGGCACTTTATCAAATAATTTTTCCCGGAATACTTGGTGAGAAATGGCGCACACTCCTTCCCAATCACTTTCCGTGTCCTTTGCCTGATCTTTTTTTTCTTAGCTCTGAGCATAACTTAATAAACCATTTGTTCATTGCCTGCCTCGCCTCATCCCTCAGAAAACCACTTTCTCTATGGAAAGAGGCCGGGGATGGGGGGTGGGGTGAAGCTTCAGCAATGCAGGCATGCGCTAGGACAGTAGGTCACCATTTGTCAAGAGAATGGATGACGCCAGAGCAGAGACTAAGTGTCAGGGAATGCACAGTGTTTGTCCACAGCCTCGTGGCTCTACAGTGGCAGTGCTGGGATTCGAACCTTAGTCCAACCCAAAATCTAATGGTGATTTTCATTCCTTTTCTACTCACTAAGAAAATGATACTTTGTGGCCATACTGCCAGGGAACTTCATTACTGATTTCCATCTCTTGGAAGTCCTTGTCAAAGCTTTCTTCATTCAAGAGTTTGTGTTTAGAGGCCTGAGCACTCTGAAAGGCTACTGTGATTAGATGGTGTCATGTGTCCACTCTCCTGCTTCCTGCCCATGGCCACGGTCTGTCCACCTCTAAGCTCAGTTACATTTTCTTGACTCTGCAGAACTAACCTTTATCCTTTTAATGTCACATGATGTTTGCAAATCTTGTTGATGACCATTTATTTAGACACCTCCGGGCCACAGCCTCACAGGCGCTAGCTCCTGATGGGAACTTCCTTGAGGGTGATTGCTCATAGGTTGTGGGGTTAGGTGAGTTAGTCACTCCCAAAAGAACAGTCTTTCAGTGGAACTACCAATTTAACTACCTGCCCTGTTTTTTAAGAGAGTTCTACCAGTCTGAACTGTAGAACAACTGCATTTTTCCCAGCCCTTCATTGACATGGCTAGCAGTTTTGTGTATATTTTACAACTCTTTTTTTCTCGTGGTCCTATGACTTAGGCATTCTGCCCATTTTAGAGATTTGTAAACAGAGGTGCAGAGAAGTGAGTGCTAGCTTGAGAAGTCAAAGATAGTAAGAAGCAGGCCTAGAGTACAGTACAGATTTGTGTGTACCTAGAATCCTGTCTTCCACGTTCTGAGAGCCGTTTGGCCTGATCCTCAATTTATACAACGATGACAACTTTCTAAACTGCTGAGTACACAGTAGGTACCGCACAAACCAGGTACTGACCAAGGCAGCCTTAGAAAGACAAATGAACCGCCCTGTCCTCACAGTGCAGAGAGGAGACAAGCTGCACGTGACATCAGTTTAAGCCATGGCTCTCACAATGCTGTGTGCCTCCTGATCACCCCGTATACATTTTTAGAAACATTCACTTGACCTCAGCACAAGGAATTCTGGTTTTGATAACTCTGCTAGGACTCCCTAGGCAACCCATGAAGAATTCTGGGGCACGCTTATGGAAGTACTGGCAGAGGCTCTGTGATACTTCTCGGGAGTCACACGAAAGGTTGCCTTGGCAATTCCGAGGATGCACAGAATGGAGGAGGTGCAGGATGAGGATGGGGTTTCAAGATGAGTCTTCAGGGCTACACCAGCTTTGATGCTATGGAACTTGAAGCTGGGAGGCGGGAGGACGTGTGCTATTGTTTGCTTCCTTCTGGTGGTGTGGCTGTGACGACCCACCCATAAGAAGAAGCAGTTGAGGTGTCCTGAGTCAGGTATCTTCATTCCAGAGAAATTTTTAATTGAGTCAAGACGGGCTTTTACTGCCCCTAGTTTTAATTTGGGCTTTATGCTTTAATAACCGAGGCCTCTTCAGATACAGATCTAGCCTTCCTCTAACCATTTTTTAATTTTTTAAACTTCATTCTCTGATTTATGGCTTCACTGGAGGCTTGATATACAATCCTTTCACGGCTTCATCTTCCCTCATATTTGTGCAAATAACAATGGAGTTTTAGCTACTGCCATGAAAATCAATCAAGTCTGTTCCGTATTCACAGGCTTGCAACAGCCCCCGATGGCCCCCCTGGATTAGATTAACTTGGTGAATGTGTCACTCTGCTGAGGGTAATTTCTCATCCCTAGCTTCGTCTTCCCCCTCCTACCTCTGAGGGTGCATATTGAGAGCTCTCATTGATTGACTGCCCCGAAAGTGAATACTGGCATGTGATGGGTGTAACTCAGCAGGACGCACATACTCTGTGTTTATGAAAATAAATAATAATTTCTGTTATCATTATTGATTGTTGTTGTTATCTGATTATATCTGTCTGTGTCGTGGAGTTTCAGTTATGGGATCAGAAAACACCCTACAGGAACCTCAGGCAGCTAGGCTACAGACAAGCCTCCATGTCTGGATTCATTTAGTCTTTTAGGAATTGTGAGTGTTTCTATTCTTGCTGTTGCCCGATTCCTTTGGCTAATATCCAGGGACACAACACTAGTTGTTTTCAGTGGTAGCCAAATGAACTGATTCAGTCGGAATTATAAAAGCAGCTAATGTTTAGCAAGCATCCACTGCATTCCAGAAGCACTTGGCATAATTTCATCTTCCAGACAAACCTGAAATGTAGGGACCAATGTGGTCCTTCAGGGCCTGGCACCTCAAGCTGTAAAGGTTAAGGAACTTACCTAAGGTCAGAGGTTAATAAGTGGTGGTGCTTGGACTCAGATCTCTGTCTTTCTAATTCCAAAGTTCATGTTGCTCTCCTGCCTCTTATTAAGACTGAATGCCTGATATATGCATTGAAATTGAGGTTCAAACCCAAATCCAGGTGAATAAGCCAGGGTGAGAGAGCAATTTGCCATACAGGGAGTAGAAGCCGCTGGTGTTGACAAAGGTGGTTTTGTTGTTTTGCAGGAAAGTGGGTAGGAAGGGTACCTAGAGCTAAGTCACGGCATAAAACTCTAGTCATCAGAGTCAGAAAGTGCCTAACCCCCTCCCAACCCCCATGCATACCCCCTGTACGTGTGTGTGTGTGTGTGTGTGTGTGTGTGTGTGTGTGTGTACGCGCACGCACACACACACACACACACACACACACACACTTAACCAACTACTCAGAAACTTCGGGAAAAGGGCCAAGGCACTTACCCATGTCTATGCCCTATAACCCAGAGACTGATGTTGGCAGCTGCTGGCATGATGACCTCTAAGATCAGCTCCACACTAGAGAGTCTCTGACTTTGATTCTCAGTTCTTCCCTGTCACCCCTCAAGATCTGTGCAGACCAATATGAAAGCGACATTGCATCAAAATACAGTTGCCTTGACATTGCTTTAGATGGATTTGTTGTGGCTCTCACTATGGTTGACCCTAGCTATTTCTTATCCTGTGACTCAGGTTCCTTCCCCTCTCACTCTGGTAGCATCACAGATGGGCAGCCTCCTCATGCCCAGTGCTATATTCTAATAGTAACTACTGAAAACATTTATTAAGCATGTACCACATGCCAGGCCTTCTGCCAAACAGATTATAAGCACATTTTACTGTACCCTGACATTAAGTCACTAGGAAAGGGATCAGTCCTTGATCAAGTGGCAGCCATCATCTACAACATGGGAATGATTGCATATTCTTGCACAAGTAAATAGCAAATTGGTGGAGTCTAGCATGGTAAAAGCTTTCCTTTAGCCCTCTTGGAATCGGAGCACACTCCCCGACGACAATGCCACATTATCTTTCATCCCAGAGATACCTCTGGTATGCTGCATTTACCATTCTGTAATTAGATCCAACAGAAATGACAGTATAAAAGGAATCCCATACCTGGATTAGGATCAAGTTATCATTGCATCTTGTTCCCCAGCCCTTTGGAATGTGCCCATGGGTTAGCCCTCAATGGGCATAAGATGTTGAAACTTTCAACTGGTGTCAGGAAAAGAAAAGAATCTCATTTGACCAAAATCAAATCCAAATGCTCTGATAGTGATGGGTGTCATTTATCTTGAGACATCATGGTTAAGGGGGCTAGGCATGATTCCAGGTTATGGAGCACTCTCCTTCTTAACCTTTGGTCAGTCGGTGACCTGAATTCAGGGATGGGCTGCAGGAAGGCTGACTACTAGCACAGGCAGTCTGCTGGTCTTTTTCAGGTTTTTCAAGTATGGATGGTATTGCCCTTTCTACCTTCGTTCACACTGACCCATTCAGCTTTCCCTCACCAGAGAAGGGTATGCCTCTCATCTTTTCATCTAAGGAGTATCTGGCTATGCTTTTAGAAGTAAGTGGGAACTCAGGCATAATTGGATGATGGAAGCAGGAGATTTTCTCAATCCTTGGAATGAGTGTACAGCCATGCATATGCTCATGGTTTAACACACCTGAGAATGTATGTTAGCCTGACTAACAGAGTCTAGGCCCGACTTTGATTTGTTTTCCAAATTGGCTTTCTTAGCAGATCAAATGTGTGTGTCAGATTCCCTTTCACTACCAAGTTATGCTAAGAAATTAATTTAAAATCACAAGAGGGTTTCTAGGTCCTCTGCTCATTAGACATAAGATCTTTGTAGAAAATAATTAACACAAATGGATTTAGAATTAAGCCCAACAGAGGACATGATCACTTTGATCTTAGGACATTGCCAACCAAGCTCTGGCTGGTGCACTGATGTAAGCATTTTAAATACCAGTCCTCACCAGACAGTCAAGATCTTGAAATACATCCCTAGGGGTAGTAGATGAGAAGACACTGTCTTCTCTTTGATGCATAAAACAAGAAACTGGTGTAAGAAAAACTTTTATAAAGGGTAGTCTTATAGTTAAAAGAAGCATTTTCAACAGAAAAGAAAATATAGACTTCTTTGGTTTCCTTAGAATGGTGGAGCTCCAAGGAAAGAACATTCCACCTGGGAGGCATTTACTGGGGCCAGGTCATCCTTGAACAAATTGTTGCTGTGATCTGATGCCTTCTTTACTATAGAAGTGTTAAAAGTCACCAGAGCACATACACATGCTCACAAATGTGTCTTGCTGGAGCAACATGGGAAGCTATAGTTTAAGTGTATGTAAACAAATCCATTTCCTCAGAGTTTCTGTAAAGCTTTAAGACATTGATACGTGCTATCTAGAAAAGATTTGGAGTAAAGCATTTTCTCTCAAACTTATTTGTCCATAAGGAACTTTCTTCTCAATGGAGAGGATAATTACTGTTTAAAATATTCTACTAAAAATATGGTCCTTGGCCCATGCAGGTCCACAGTTAGAGAATTATCCGTGACATTTCTCTCTGCCACAGGAAGAGTTCATTCAGTTCATGGAGCCGGTCATCGATTGGGGCTTGAACCCTCTTATCTTACTGTGAGCTACTAAACAGTAGGTCACTGATCAATTTTGGAGGAGGGCAAGAAACAGCAGTGAACCTCCCTTTGGAAAATGCTAGCTGAAAGTGCTGAGTCAAAGAGTTGAGAGAACAGGACTTTTCCCTGGTAGCATCTTCACTCAGGTCTTACTGTCTCCCAGGTACAAAGTCACCTGATGGTGAAAGATGTTTAGTAGAACTTCCTTCTTGCCAGTTCGAGCTTATTCACGTCAACTGAGAACTCCTTCCTGCCTGACACTCTGCCAGGCACTGTAGCCACATTTACTCTTCACTCTCACCCCATCTCAGGATGTCTTGAAACAGAAATTCCACACTAGGTCATGAAACCTCCCCACCCCACCCCCCCATCCCCCACCATCCCGCCACATTTTGATCCTCAAGCTCATGAGGATTCGATCTCATGAGTTTGGAACGTATCTTTTAAAATAGTGGAAATACCAATTTCGTGTCCTTGCTTGTCACTGTAACCAGTCTTGTTGTAAACTTAGAAACAACCTGTCCCATCATGGTGCCATTCCTAGGTAGACAAATACTGAAGAGAATGAAGCAGAAGGATCAAGAGTTCAAGGCCAGCCTAGACACACTTTGGCTGGCGATGTAGCTCAGTTGGTAGAAAGCTCATCTGGCATGTGAACAGCCCAAGGTTTGGGCCCCAGTACCACATTAAACCAGGCATGGGCACAAGCCTGTGGCTCCAGAACTCAGCAGGAAAATCAGGAAGTTCAAAGTCATTCTTACTACATATCAAGTTCAATGCCAGCCTGGACTACATGAGACCCTGTAAAGAGAAGAAAATAGAAGAGAGGGGAGGAGAGAGGGGAGGGGAGGGGAGAGGAGAGGAACTGAGTTCCTTCTCATACTTTCTTCTCTGCCCTGTGACTCCACTGTCTCTCATTTTCAGGAATTTGGAGTTCTGCAACATCCAATTAAGTAAAGAGAATGTCTAATGCCCAAATACCTGAACACAAGGTTAAGAGTTCATCCAGTTATCTCAGGAGGCTAGGCTCAGCAGTGAAAGTAATGAAACAGTCCCAGGCTTGGTTAGCATCACCACTTCCCACGGGAAGGTCCTTAGTACAGAGAAGCCCGCAAATGACTGCGACACCAACCCAGATCAGTTAAGAACACAGGCCATCAAGGTTTCTTGCTTATTCACATTTCATTCATTCCAAAAGCACTTACTGAATCCCTACCATGAGCTCAGCTCTCTGTAACCCAGAGTCACAGCAACCCCTGCAGAAGGCATGGCCCCTGCCCTCTAACTTGCAGTCTCTTGGTGAAAGAGGAATAAACCACTTTCTGTATAAAACCATCACTCTAACAGGAGATACAGAGAAGTGCATGGCATGTAAGAGAAAGAAGGATGGAGAACTTGACCCATCCAGGGAGAGCACAGAATAATTTTCTGAGCAATAACCCTTGAGCTGTAGCAGTCGACAGGTTAGGAGAGTGGGAAGAGCAGTCCAAACAGGAGACAAGCAGAAGGCCAAGGTCGCATGCAGGAGTGAGCATAGCACCGTGTAGATAGGAGGAGGGTGAGAGAGACTCCAGGTATGTGCAGGGCGAGTGTAGTCCCAGCGAGGCCACACTATGCACCATGGGCTTTGTTAAAGACCTTGCTCTGGCCTGGCTTGTACTCTCTGCTCTGGGTGGGTTGCTGTTTTCTTTTTTGGAACAGCTCTTCCTTGTGTGGATGGCTAAGTATTCTGTACCCAAAGACATGAGACATACCAAGCTAGAGAAGCTGCCTGAGTAGGTAGCTCCTGGTGGTGACAGAAAGTTTAAATTCAGGAAACAGGTGACATTTGTCAATTAGGCCATGTTGCCCTCCAGCCCCTGACTGCCCCATGTCAGGGCACAGCCTCCACCTAGCTTCTCCAATACCAAGGTGTCCTCTCCAGAGGTGAACCCTTCTACGAATGATCGAATTGTTTGGAGGGTCATAGAACCTGACAGCTCCCTACTATACAAAGGGAAAGATAAGCTTCCGATTATTCCTGGGAATGGAGGAAGTCAAGATGGAGTACACCTGTCAGAGCTGCTTAAGACATATAAATCATTACCTTCATCTTCCATGCACGCCTGAGGCTGGAGAAAGAAAGGAATGACTGGGGTCAGTTAGAAGTACAGCACCCTAGGAAGACCTTCCACTTGGCTTCAAACAAGGGTTAGCTCTGCTCTCCGTGCAAAAAAAAAAAAAAAAAATCTGAGCCCCACACCCAGAGGAATGACGGATGAATACACACTGGTTCCTGGAAGAGGCAATTTGTTTACCAGGCATTTGCCAACATCTTTTATTGCTAATGTAACCATAGAACCCGTAGGAGCTTTCTCGGCCTCCAAGGGGTAGTGTGCTGGGTATGGCACCTGCTGTATATTTGATCCTAAATTTTCACTTAGAGTAATCAACCTAACAATCATGACTGTTATCCTTGCCTTTTTCTTCCATTCACAAGCATAAATTTCTGAGATGGACCAACCATCGTTTTCCTTTCCCACAGTCTAGGACATCAGGATATTCCCAGGCACACATTATCAGCATAAAACTAGAAAGCAAAAATCTTAAGGACATCAAGTCAAAATATATTTAATACATTTTTGTTTGATTTGGGTTTGGTTTGGTTTGGTTATTCAACATAGAGTTTCTCTGTGTAGCCTTGGCTATCCTAGAACTAGCTCTGTAGACTAGGCTGGCCTAGAACTCAGAGAGATTTCTCCTGCCTCTGCCTCCCAAATGCTTGGATTAAAGGCATGTACCACTACTACCTGGTTACATTTTTAAAACTTAAATTTAGTCCTGGAGTGATGGCTCAGTGGTTAAAAGCGCTTGCTCTTCTTGCAGAGGACCTGGGTTTGGTTCCCAAAACCCACATGCTAACTCACAACCCTCTCTACCTCTAGTTCCAGAGGATCTGGCCCCTGAATGCATGTATATGGTGCACATAAATTCAAGCAAGCATGAACACACATGCATATAAATAAGAAAGAAAGAGAGAGAGAGAATTGAAAAAGAAAACTCAAATGGATTAGACAGTATAGACAATGCTCTGTGCACTGTAAGTTGTGTCAAGCACCACATAGCTTGCAGAATGTGACAGCCTAGAAGATTTCAGCTAGGGGAGGACTAGCACTCAGTAGCGTCTGGTTGGTGCACAAACTCTGAGAAACAAGTTTTGCACTGTTTCTGGGATGTTTGGGACAGAACAGACAGAACTGGAGGGAGGAACATCCTCCTCCAAAGCAGAGGGAAATCTCTAGCTCTGACAAGCTTTCCACCACCTCTTCCTCAATATTCCCTGAGCCTTGGGTGCAGAAGTTGTATTGCAGAGGTGTCAACCGGAGCTGAGCATCCCATAGTCAGGTGTTCTCTGTAAGTGTGGAGAAGGTGCTAATAGAAAATAAACCCACCCGAGTCTCTGCAGGAAGTTGAGGTGAGTGGGTCCCCCGACTCCACAATGCCCAGTTTTGAGAGAACCTTCAAGTTCTCTCTGAGCCAGGAGTGACTCCTTCAAGCAAGAAGCGGCAGCTGCCCGCATCTCCATGAGGGACCCTGGGGTGGTGGCAGGAACAGGAACCTGGGAAGCTGTTAAGAGCCCCTCGGGACTCTGGCTGCAAATCTCCCTTTAAATTCTCTGTCCCAGCTTCCATCTGTCAGTCATCAAAATGCAGAATTCTCTGCCTGAACCAGTTTCCCCTTAGGTCATAGATCCACTGTCAAATGTTGTACTGCATGTCTTTATTTTGTGGGCACAGTAAAAATACAAATAAAGAACTCAGACTTGAAAACTGCTTCTGAGTAGGAGATTTTCTTTCCTTAAATAAAGACAAGGCAGAAAGCTCTCTCGGCTTCTAGTTTGTCTTGACCACTAAGAAAAAGATAAGCGTGTTTCCCTCCTGGCAGAAGTTTATTAACTCCTTCTCCATTCTCAGACTCAGTCTAGGGAGATGGCTTAGTCCATAAAGTGTCCACTTTGCAAGTGCAAGGGCCTGAGTTAGGACCGCCAGCTTCCGTATGAAAGCCAGGTGTGGACAGATGGTCTGCTGTCCTCTGGAGCCACTGTACCCTTAGCACAGATGTGATGGTAGAGATAGGCTGATCTCTAGCTCCCTGATGGGCCAGTTTAGCCAATTGGTGAATGCCAGGTTCAGTGAGCGGCCCTATCTGAAAACATTTAAATGAAGAGTGATTGAGAAAGACACCCAGTGTCAACCTCTGGTCTAACATGCACATCTGCACATGTTTACACACACACACACACACACACACACACACACACACACACACACACACTGGGTATGAGTGGGGAGGTGAAGAGAAGTGATTAAAACTTTTGAAAACTCTAATACAGCATTGGACACTTGAAGTGTCTTCTAGAATTTTCCCCCTCTTAATTGGACAGCTTTTCTTCTAGGAATGCTCCCATCCGCATTAGTACTAAGGTAGATTAGCATAGAGAATTAGATTTCTCTGTGTTTATGTTTGATAAGGCTGTACCTTCATGTAATTTCTACTGATTATCAAATGGAAAGATGCCCCAGAACAGACAGACTGAGCCAGCATTAGTTCCCTTATTGGCATTAGTTCCTTCTGAGGAAGAAAAAAATTTATGAGCAATGGAAGCGGCATATATGTTAAGAGATTAAAATTCCAAGCACACTGTAAACTTAGCTCGCCCAAATCTGCAACCTTAGAAAATGAAAATGTCTCACTATATTTGGTGCCATAACTCAAGATGTAGGTTTAACTTACTTTCTGTAATTTAAGACAAAAAAAAAATCCTGCGTGCCTATAAATAGACCTAGAATAGAATGCCATTTTAAACTAGCAGTTCTGGTGGAGGGAAAAATAAGCAGTTGGGGAGCGTGTTGAGTCAGGCTCAGAGAGAACGTCCAAATTTGCTGTGTTCTCTGCGAGCATGCGCACAGGGAAGGGTGTTCGCCTGCCACCTTTAGAGTTTACACGCAACACCTTGTCGAGGTTTCGCTTCTCTCCAGCTGCCCTTACTGGGTTGTTTCGGCTAGCAGTCTCTGCTCTTCTGATAACAAAGCTTTGCACTGGACAAAGCTTCCAGCTCTTCCACAGCATCTCCCATCTCTAACAGCATCCCTGAGAAGCTTTTGCCATTGCTTCTGACCCTAGACGGCAGAAACCCCTTGCGTGCTTGTAGGGCAAGTCTAAGATGTCTCGACTCTACTTAAGACTTAGCTTGAGTCTTCGCTTCGGCAGTCTGTCTGTCAGAGCCCAAGCCGGCTGCACGCTTTGAGCTTTCGTCAACACCAAAGTCATTGCTTTGTTTTCAGAGGCCTAGAAGAATGGTACTTCCTCATTTTCTCCTCCTGAGGACTTTACATCTCCTCCTGCTTCTTTGGGTGGCTCCCATCCTGCACACTGACGCTAAAAATTTTCCAGCCATGTGCCTTGCTTATGCACATATCCTTCAGGTGTTGATTAATAAATCACCCTCTGCCTCCAACAGCCTGGCTTCCCCCTTTGCTACTTATGTTCTCTTTCCGGGTGGAAAAGAGCTCATTATTTTTCTTCTTAACCTCCAGCTCTCTATGTCTTTTTCCCTTTCCCTTTGCCTATCATTTAACTTGGTTCTCAAGCCCGCCACCCCCATTTGTCCCTTGTGGTGTGCCCCCTTTACTATCTAGAAGCCAAGGAGACTCTTGGCAGAATCTCAGCCCCTTGTCTTACTGGTGCAGGGACACGTGGGCTTTCAGGTGACAGAAGCTGGTAGCACAATAGAAAGAAAGGCAAGGCAGGGCCATGTCTATAGAGGGTGCCCTGTGAGCTCGCCATAAAAGAGGAGGCCTCCCAGCAAGCAGAGCGGCACCTCGACCTTCTCTGCGCAGTAAAGCCAAGCTCGCTGAGAGCACCTGTCTGCTCAGGTGTGCCGGAGAACGTGCTTCATGAGGCCACACTTGGCAAGCTCACAGGGCTAGACGCCATGAGGGAGACAGAAAGTAAGCGACCAAGACACAGCCCACGCTTCACTGGGTCTGAAGCCCTCAGCCACACAGGGAAGAGAGAGGAACCCTCTGTGCCCCGCCAGGCATCCCCTCTGTGGAGGTGAAACTTGTCAAACCAGCTCTTCAGTTTCCACTTAGGAAAACACGCCTGAGTTAGGCAATGAACAGTCTAACAGAGATCCAATGTTGTACCTGATGAAAAATGGCCTTCTTCCTTCCTTTCTTTTTTTTTTTTCTTCTGAGACAAGGTTCGTAACTTCTGTCCTGGAACTCACTGTGTAGCCTCCCAAGTGCTAGAATCATAGGGCTAGGCCACCACACCTAGGAAAATTGATTTCCTATCAATAATTGAAGCCACCTATATGAGCCATCATTCTGGGTAGTGTGGCGGTCACTTTCAGCTGTCACCAAGTTTCTTAAAGTCTAGGATGTGTAAGACACAGCCTTAGGCAGCATCACCAAAAACCCCAGCAACTTAGTCTTCCCGTTCCCCTTTATCATTCTGGTTACACTGAGCCTGAAGACTGGCTTTTGCAGTGATAGTTCTAACCTCTCTCAGAACACTTACATTTTTTTTTTTTTAATTCATAGCAACTTTAAACTCTAGGTCCTTCCCAGGTGACTGTATTCGACTAGAATTTAAACAAATTTTTCCAATGTGTTTTTTATAATTTTTGGCAATTCACAAGGAACTTTTTTTTTTTTGATGTATTGCAGTGATGTGAAATTCCCAATCAAAATATGTGTAGTTAACTAAAAAGTAGATCCATTTAAAGTAAATATTAAATCACAACGCATGTAAACCAGATCAGTTTTAAGTATCTAAAGGGGACTAACAAGTATCTGAGGGTTAATGAGCACTATTGTAGCCGTTTTTCGGTTATTGGGGCACTTTTAAAAATCAGTATGCATCACCCCATACCAACGGAGCGAGAGTCTCAAACTGTGCTTTCTGTTTCTTCTCAAATAATCCTGATGGCAAACTGTACTAGAAGAATGAGAAAAATCTTTCATTTATTTTCAAAGTTTTCTGTCTGGACAAGCACTTGTTTGAATGGTGACTAGGTGCGTAATGTGTTTCATTTTCAAGTTGATTGCAATAGTGATTTTTATCTTTAGAAAAGTTTTCTAGCAATCATTCAACAAAAATGTGCTGAGAAGCTACTACGGGTAATTCCCTGAGGGCTGAAGAGGCCATGTGAATAAGAGACCCTGCCACTGTAGAACTTAGATACGAGTACAAGTTTATCTGTGCTGAGTTTCTCTCTCTCTCTCTCTCTCTCTCTCTCTCTCTCTCTCTCTCTCTCTCTCTTTTCTCTCTCTCTCTCTCTCTCTCTCTCTCACACACACACACACACACACACACACACACCACACACACACACACACACACACACACAGTTTATAAATATGTGTGTGTCAAATCCCACCTGAATGAATATAAATAAAACTGTCATAAGTTTTTGGAGGTGTGTGTGTGTGTGTGTGTGTGTGTGTGTGTGTGTGTGTGTGTGTGTGTGTGTGTGTGTGTGTGTGATATTGATGACATTGAGATTACTGTCAGGGAGTCGTAAACCAGTCTTCTCTTTCCCTCTCGTATTTACCTCATTTTTAAATATCCAGATTGCCTTAAGTCTTCTCTGTGCTCTAAGTAGCTCCCATACCCACCTCTGGTGTTAACTAAATGACATCGTCTCTTACGATGGGACCTAGCCCCAATGAGCTTCCAAAGATGTGTGTGCCGTTTACACGAGGTCATGTGTACAGAGCTTACGGGAAGCAGGGAGGGGTGGGAAAATGGCAGGTTTGAAGTGACTAAGTTCCAAAGTCATCCCAGAAAGCAAAGGTCAGAATCCATTTTTAAAAAAGAAAAAGAAAGAAAGAAAAGAAAAGAAAACCTCTTATAAAGAGTCCATACTCCCCCAGACAGAGTGCTTACAGCTTTTGCAAACTCTGAATAACATAATTAATGTGTAGATGTACAGACAGTGTGTGGTATAAAGCTGCAAAGGAGGAGGACATTACAAGAAGTATACATCAGGGAAACTCAGGTGGGTATGGGAGCTACTTAGAGCACAGAGAAGACTTAAGGCAATCTGGAAAAGAGAAGACTGGTTTACGACTTCCCAACAGTAATTTCAATGTCATCAATATCACAAAAAAAAAAAAATCCAAAAATGTATGACAGTTTTATTTATATTCATTCAGGTGGGATTTGATACACACATAAACTGGGAGGGAGGGAGGGATGGAGGGAGGGGGGAGAGGAGAGAGAGAGAGAGAGAGAGAGAGAGAGAGAGAGAGAGAGAGAGAGAGAGAGAGAGACCAAAACACTGTGAGACCCACCTGTCTACTCAGGGCAGTTTGCTCGCCTCATGCTCACTCAGAGAGGCCTCTGCCCACTGGGGACACAGTGACAGTGGTTATCAATGCATAGATTTGTTTCCCTCTTTCTTGTGTGTGACCATGATTGGTTGAAACCACGTGTTAAAGGCATGTGAATAGGACTCAGTGAGTAACTGAGTAACTCAGTGAGTAACTGGGTCATGTACTCAGTGAGTAACTGGGTCATGTACGTCCTCAACAGAATATAAACTGGGTAGAAGTGTGCAGACATTTTGTGGTCAAATGCAGGGACTTTTTGTCAAAAAAAAAAAAAAAAAAAAGCTTTGACTTTGGGAGAAATAATCCATGCCCTTCCCTTCAGCAAGAGAGAAATCAGTGGGAGTTTCAAGTCCTAGAGTCAAGCTAGGCGATGGCCTCCAACCCACCACCCTTTCTCACCTTTCTCCAAATCAGAGGGCACAGAAGAGTCAGAGATGAGTCAGAAGATGGATGGTGACCTGGAAACCTTGAAGGGACAGACACAGGACACCTCATTACAGGACAAAGCCTATTGTTGCTGAGTGTAAGAAAACAACAAGCTGCTCATGAGGAGGGTGTAGAGACGCAGCCAGCATAAAGGGTAGAAGATTCCAGGCTCTTCGTGGACAATAAGAATGTGCATTGTTCCAAAAGATGTAACTCCTAAGCTTCTTCCATCCAGGATGAACCTCTTTTTTTGTACAGTTTACCCACCTAACATGATTTATAATATAATTTCAAAAGAATGTTACAGGGCTGAGGATGTAACTCAGTGGTAAAGCACTTGCCTAGGATGTTCAAGACCCTGAGTTCAAGGCCCAGAAAAACCGCATAAACAGAAGGTAGGTAGGTAGGTAGGTAGGTAGGTAGGTAGGTAGGTAGGTAGGTAGATAGATGATAGATAGATAGATAGATAGATAGATAGATAGATAGATAGATAGATAGATAGATAGATAGACAGACAGACAGACGGGCAGGCAGACAGAGTCATTTACACGAAAAGGGCTCAATGAACTTCTAAGATTGTAAGAAAATTTATGAGAGATAAACAGGCTCATTGCTTGAAGGAGATTAAAAGTAGTTATAAATAACATTCCAAACAAACACAATTTCTACCTAGGGAACAGTGACCGATGGGTTTTGCCATCCTCGAGCAAAGGAGCTCTAGAGAGAAGTGACCCTGGGAAGGGCACTGTGTTAAAGAAGGAACTGGAGATGTGTTTTCTTAGGACTCTCCCGGCTGCTCAATTACTGTCAGTGGGATGGAGAGCCTGCACAGAATGAAGAATGCCCTATTAACCATAACCGTGGGATTCACGAGGCTGGGAAAGAGCTGGGAAGAGAGAAGTGGGGATCACAGAAAACAGTGTGTACTAAGTCCGAGGGCACCAGCGGCTTATGGGAGTATCTGACCCTTCCAGTCTTCTGCTCTGCACCCCTCCTGTTGTCCCCTCCCTGTGCTGAGGGTACAGACAGTTTGGGAAACAGCACTTAGCTCACAAGAATAGGCATGCTGGGCTTATTAGAGGGCTTGGCTTTCCCCAGGAAGAGGCGAGTGCACCATGTAGGAAGCGTTTATTGTCGTTTTGTTTGTTTGTTTTTTTTGTATATGAGTACGTGTGCATGCACGTGTGTAAGTACACACATGTAGCAACTTTGAGGAGCCCCTTCTCTCCGCTCCACCACGTAGATCTTAGAGATCAAACTAAGTTCTGCAACCCTGGTGCCAAGGACATTTTCCTGCTGGCCACCTCTGAAATGCAGTCTTACTTTGTTGATCAGGCTCCTGAATAACCACTGATTGCTCAGCCTCCCAATGACTAAGGTTATAGGCCAGACTGAAGAAGATGAAGGATTCTGTCCTGGTGAAGTATTAGATATGATGATTTTTCTTCTTTTTTAATGTAATGTGTAAGTTTGATGGATAAGGTAACCAAATATATTGAAACACTTAGATGCTTCCTAATTTAATAAGCTCACCTAGGGAATAGTAATTACATGGAAAGCAGCTTTGTATTACAGTATCTGTCTGAGAAATAAAGTTAAGTGGAGCCAAAAAAAAAAGCATGTATAGAAAATTCAGTTTGCATTGTTACTGTTTTAAAATGCTTTTATAAATATTTTAATTAATTCTTTGAAAATTTTATACATGTTTTATCATATTTACCCCCAAGTCCTCCCCTTGACTCCCAGATCCACCCCTACTTCCCTAGCCCTCAACTTTGGGTTCTGTTTCTTTTCCCACTTCCTTTTATATTACAAAGGGAAAATACGTTTATAGCAACAAGTCAGACTAGAGCATGTAGCAGTTCTTCCTGAGGTAAGAATGTTCCTGCTGGGGTGTGAGTGTTTCTATAGCTTCCCTGTGCTTCTGCCTCCACATGTTGTTATAACTGCAGTGGAGGAATATGATTCTCATAGTGTCTACACCACTTAGCTACACGGATATCCCTCTGAGTCAATTCATCTTCTTTGAAATGGCAATCATTCTAGAGTCTAGGTAAACTGTAACTTATTCAGCCCCTCCTCCAGAGGAGTCTAGATTTTGGTAGAATATAATCATAACTAACAATGGATACTAATGTTCTCCAACATGTCTTGTCAGGTGCTGAGTGGCGGTTTCCACTCAAGGACTTTCTAAGTTAGAAGTTACATTCTTTTTCTTTTAGTATCTACTTCTGACTTTTTTGTTACAGCTCTTACTCCCCTGGCCAGTGGCAGTGGGTTGCAGCCCAGTGGTTCTCAATCTGTGAGTGGCAACACATTTGGAGGTTGAACCACCCTTTCACAGGGGTAACCTAAGACCATCAGAAAACACAGGTATTTACATTATGATTCAGAACAGCAGCAAAATTACAGTTATGAGGTGGCAACAGAGATAATTTGATGGTTGGGGGTCACCACAACATGAGGGACTGTATTAAAGGGTCGCAGCATTTGCAAGGTTGAGAACCACTGCTTTAACCTCTGTGTGAGAAGGTGTGACATCAGTCATTTTAGCCTTTACCTGTTCAATTTCCAGGCAGCATAGGTCGCATTAAGGGTCACTCTAGGCCCAGTGTCTGAATGCTTGAAGTTAAGAAAATGACTAACTATTTTGTGTCTCAGCTATCCTCATCATAAAACTGTGGTGAACTCAGAACAGGGACTGCCGTATAATAGATTCGTTATGAATAAAGATTTAAGAAGGAACCTGGCTAATCTTTTACAAGATTGACGTTTTTAGAGACTCTTAGCTTGCTGGCTACTGGTGAGGTTGGCATATCTATAAACGTCTGGAGCTCTCTTCCTCTGAATTTTCTGTCTATATCTTTGATTTGTATTTTTATTGAGTTATTTGTTTTACTGCCAATTCTTAGGAACTCATTGTATATAACAGATAGAAGCTTCTTCCTGTTTTTATTTGTTCTTGGATACTTTCATATGTGTATATGTATATGAGGTACGTTGAGCCCGCTAGGCCACTCTTTCCCCTCAACTCCTCCCAGGCCCTTCCTCCATAAATGAACTCTTCGTGCATTCATAAAAATAATCAGGAAAAGTTTCTTTCAACAGAAAAAAACAACCCTCTGTTAAGTGATAAGTATATGAAAATTCTTCCCTTTAGCCCCAAATTCATTAGTTCCCAGCTGTGGGTCTACATTGGTTACCTGGTTTGGGGGTTTAGTTTTCAAAATATCAGTCCTTGAGTTCCATTTCCCAGGCATGGTGACTTAACTTTTAAGTGGCAAGGCTCAGACATCAGTTTTAAACAAGAGAGCTTACAGATTTGAGTATGCAATCAGAACCAAGAATCAGATCATTCAACCTTGAAAGGTCATTGAAAGTTAACTCAGTCCTGTGGGATAGGCACCAGTGATCACTGGCACCACCTGCAGGTGGGAGGCAGAACTGACACACCTCAACTCTAAAGGGCTCTACAAGCTCAGACACATGAAAGGTCCTGTTTTCAGGGTATTGGCAAGGTATCTTGGTGCACATGCATGCTTTCTTTGTGTAAATGACTTCCCAGGGAGCTTCGCTGGCAATATTTGTCAAGTTGGTGTTGAATTTGTATTTATATCATTGATTCTGTATATTCTAAAGTCATAAATAACAGACTATAATATACTGCTACAGGTCTATTATCTTTAGCCCCCAAATATTCATTGAATATTTATCCTAGTAACAAACATCACTGAATGTTATCAGTGTTCTCACCAATAGCCTATAGGAGGCAAAGGCAGTTTCTGTGACTAATCCTCACCAAACTCATCCAAAACGAAGCCACTGCCTCTCCCTCCCCAGCCCTTCCCCAGCTATGTGTGAATTGGAATTGCCTTGCTCTGTAACATTTCAGGATGTTTCCTCCTTCATGTGAAATTACACAATGTGTAACATTGAGGGAAATAACAGAGAAGGCTGTGATCAGGGAAACACGCCTTGAAAGGCAGTGATGCTGGCAGAAAATGGAAATGTCTGGGGGAAAATAGCACAGAACTGGCAGCGACTCGGGCTTCTGCACAAAGTGGTAATTAGATGGCGAGTTTCTCTTCTGAGGGAAAGGTGTTTCTTCTCTCTTCTCTGTACACAGGCTAGAAGTCAGACACTGAGAATGTGAAATTGTTATTCTGTCATGAAAATCATCTTCAGTACATTGAGTTTTATTCATATAGATGTGTATATATATATATATATATTACCAGGCAATTGGTGGGGGGGTGTAATCCATACTCTGCCAATAGTAGTTAAATCTCTAAGAAATAAAGATAAAGAAAGATGGATGGATGCATAGATAGATAGATGGTAGATAGATAGATAGATAGATAGATAGATAGATAGATAGATAGATATGGGTAGTTGATAGGTGATAGATACATAGGCATATATAAGTAAGTGTTAGGTATGTGCACATATATATGTGTGTGTTATATATGCTTATGTATGGAAATTGATGCCAGGACTTTGCACATACAGAGCATGTGGACCCCCACGGATTTCTGTCCCCAGCCCTGAGCTGAACTTTCCACAGCCTGTTGTAAGCTGATATGGATTTTCCTCTGTCTGCTCAGTTTACACTGTATCTCAGAGGGGCTCCCTTAAGAGTTCAGCTTCTCAGTTTCAGAATCATTGGCATTTTAGTCTAGGTAATTCTTTATAATGGTCTTGTGTACGCTGGCAGCATTTAACAACATCCCCAGCTTCTGCTCACTAATGCCAGGAATATCCACTAAGCTACTTGAGAGCCATCTCCAGAACTCATCTAATGGGCAAATTGTCCCTGTAAAGAGCAGCTGACTTAGAAACTGGGGTGCTCTGGAGAGAGTGAGTTTTCACTTCCTTCCAAACAGCTTACCTAATCCCCCTAATCTAAATTGGGAACCTTTTTTTCTCTTTCTCTCATGAAAAGTCAGTGTGGAATGAGTGACAGTCTGTAACAATACACTTGCCTGAGACATGAATGTCTTTTTTTCCTATTGCACTTTCAGTTCCACAGTATAATCTATTTTGTTCACTCTGTACACATATTGCCTGGTGCAGTGATTGGCACTTAATAAGTATTTGTCAAATGAAAGGTATAATTCTGTTATTTAATATCCTAAAGCACAAAGCCTGACTTGGTCCAAAGGGGTTTTGTTCTGGAGGCTTATTTCAATCTCTATGACAAAGCCTGGAAAGGAAGAAATTAGGGCCATATTGAGGCTGTTGAAGGGTGTGAGCAGGGGATCTAAAAATTGTATTATTTGGATAGGATTCCTTGGGGGTTTTGGCGGGGTGTTGTTGATTGGCAGTTTCATTCTGGAAACAACAGCTCTGATATGTCATCATAAGCTGAGCCAACCCGTCCCTCCTGCTTCCCCACCCCACCCACCAGTCCACAGAGGAAACAAGGCTTGTGACCAGAGCGAGGCTTGATGCTCTGTCAGTTCTCTGAGGACCAAGAGAGACGTGTCACCCAAAATAAACCTCACCAGAGACAGCATGCGAGGCCCTGTGACGCTCCTTTTCGTGTTTAAAAATGGAATTAAGATGCATAATGTTTTAAATGAAAAATGACTGACTGGCATTCTTCCCACCAAAAATGGGGAGTAATTGAATTTGTTAGTGGCTTATTTTATTTGACAGTCTTTGTACATACTCGATCTGGTTTGTTACACTGAATTACCCTTTAATAGTGGGTGCATCACGCCAGACTCTACCCCCCCCCCAGGTGGGATGGATAATTGGACAAGCGTCCACATTGTTCAAGGTTTCATTACAATGAGAACAGAGGCTCCTCGGCAGTGTGAGTGGGCTGCTCCTCCCAGTCTCCCGAGCTCCCTCACCCTGACCGTGGTGGCATCTTCTCCAGTTTCACTGTTCTCTGATGCTTTGCACGTGCCTCAGCCTTGGTGCATTTGCACCTGTGGGTCCCCCTGCCTCGTGTCCTTCTAGCATCTGCTCGCATGGCACCCTTCAGAGAAGCCTTCCTGGAAAGGCCATGTCATAAGAGAGAGAAACAGAGACAGAGAGAGACTCCACAGAAGCAAGGTTGGCTGTGTATGCCCTGAGACATGCGTGGTACAGAGAAGAAATCTAATTGTGTTTGTTGGGAGAATAATTAAGTTACTGGTCCAGCTCTCAGGAGCATAGACACTCCCCCACAAGCTGACTTTTAGTCCATCTTCTGTCAGCATCCTCTCCTTCCTAAGTCTACCTCTACCTCCCTAAGAGATGCAAGGCCCCTTGGGAGATACCTCCTGGGCAGTTCCCACTGAACTCCAGTATAGCTCAGCACCCCTTCCTTGAGTATCTATGCAGCCTGGTACAGAACCAGGAGAAGAGAGAGTCAGGCTGACTCCTGAGCCAAGGAGTGCAGGCATATTTGCTCTGCCTGGGGCTAGCTGTGTGACTTTAGATTAATTACTCAGCCATTCTGTGCCTCACCTTTCTTGTCCGTCCCTTAGAGAATCATGAAGATAAGATAATTCACTGGATTAAGTGTTTAAAACATTTCAGGCAGTAGAAAAATGGGTGCCACTTAATGTGGGTCTGTTCATAAAAGGTCTGTCTGAGAGGATGCCACTGGAAAGCGGAATTGAATAGAGTGATTCTCTATAAGCCTATGGCAGGTCAGACTTGGGCTGCCGTTTGTCCCAGGAAAATCAATCAGTGGATATAATTACAGGATGCCAGGTGCCCGAGAAAAAGGGGTTGTGTTGATCCCTCTCAGTATCACCTACACAAGTGTGTGAGACTACTCACATGCACAACCAACCTCAGGAAGACACTGAACCTGAGCAGAGGAGTTGGAGGGATGCATGCTGCCTTAGAAAGGACACCGCTGTATCCCAGCTTGGGTCACTCTAGGTGCTGTCTCGGCTGCTGCCAGGAAGCCTCGGATAAAAGCATTAGCTGAGTTAAGTGGTGCCAGACCTGGCTGGGCTTTTGCTCATGATTCCAGCATTCAGAGACTAAAGTAGGCAAGTCACAGGTTCGAGGCCAGCCTGGACTACATAGCAAGCTCTTGTTCTCCCAAAATCAAAAGCTAAGCCTGCTCTCTCTGTAACACTGGGCTGCATCCTCCCCTGTAGGGTGGCAAATGGAGCCCCTTCCAAGGCTGGCTCTGGAGAGGCTGAATGAGATCATGGCTGGGGTGGAGTTGACACCTGGGGTTCTAAACACCATGGCTGGCTCATAGCACAGGAAGACTGCCAGAACAGCACTCTCCACTGAAAGCCCCAACATTGCCTGTCACTCTTGAAACCGTGCCCCGCTCTTCTCTCTGCATGGCCCCAGAAGGAACAATCAGACAATGCGGGAATCACGGTCTCTACATGACTGCCTAGTCCACCCACCTGGTCCTTCCCGAGCTGCCGAGGGCCCTCCTTATGCGGACATCAAGGGCAGAGGACAAGCCTTTACTTGAATATAAGAGTGATACAGGGACTTCCTCCACACATACCTGTGCACATATGCATATACCTATGCATGCACACACAGATACACACACACACACACACACACACACACACACACACACACACATGCACACGCACACGCACACATCCCTTATCTGTGCAAAGCATCAGAGGGCTCCATCCCCAGACACCTGCTCTGAGCCCTTCCCCATTATACAACCCATCATGGATTGTGTCAGCCTGCATTAGCAACCAGGCTCATCACATTAGGCAGCAGCCCTGGGCTGGCAGCTACCACTTTGAAATGCCTCTTTATCCCGTCGTCACGCTTCCCTCGGCATCGAACACAGCCACAGGAGCAATATGAAGACCCAGTGCAGATGTGAAGGACCAGGTTAGAGGTCAAAGATTTCAAGGAAGCCTGACAGATCCCAGTGACCTGGGCCCTGGGGCCTCCTTGGCACTCAGGCATCTCTGGGGAGCACTGAGAGGCTCCAAGTGTGAGCATCATTATGACCAACTGTAAAAGTGTGGCATGTGTTTCCGAAAACACACAAAATAGATGCCATGTCCATTTACTGTGAAAATCGGTGACGCCTATGGAGGCTTCATACCCACAGCATGATGTGACATCAGTAAGGTCTCTCTTCTACAAACTCTCCTGGCTATTTATCCAGGTTACTTATAAGCAATGGTCAGTTCCCACCCTGAACAATGGTTCCTGCCTGATGTAGATGAGGAAAGAACTCTCACTTTGCGGTCAGATGGGTCCTGAGATCGAATCCTGTCTGTGCCTTCTCATATCCCGGCCGCCCTGGGACAGTAACTTGGCCCCGTCTCCTGTTGGTAATCTTGCTTTGCGCCGCCGTGCCTGTTTTACGGTTGTTGAAAGAATTATCTGGGATTCTATGTGAAGAGTGCCTGGCCAGGCACTGATGCTTCAGTAACTTCAGGGACCAAGTTCATGGAGGAAGCTCAGTTTCATCCTCTGTGAAACCTCAACTCACACAAGCCCTTAGCCAGTGTTCACTCCCGTAGACTCACCTGTGTAAGTCGGACCTCAGCTGCCTAACTCATCTCCTCTATACCTCCAGAAAGGTCTGATCAAAACTTGACCTGGACCATGTCTGGCTCATTACAAACACATCCATTCTTCCCACCTTCTTGAGGTAGACAGAGCCCCCTTCTTACAGCTCACCCCCAATCTACCCTATCACATTTGCTCTTACAATGGGCTCTATCACCACCCCCACTTCAACCCATTTCTCTGGCTAGAGCCTGCTTTCTGCCAGCCTGGTGACCGTTACTCATCTTTCATGTCCCCACACACTCACCCATCCTCAGGAAGCCTCTCAAGACCCCGATATATACTATGCCTCCTCCCTGGGGCACTGGCTCCGTTATTGTGTGCGATCATTCGCTCCCCACCCCCAGCTACGACAGTCATATGATGGTGAGGCCGGGGTCCTATGCTTACTGGGTGAGCCCTTGGGACTTTGTACAATGCTCAGTTGGTGTTGCTGAAAGAGTGGGTGGTCTGGATAGTGATTGCCTCAATAAATCCCCATGACCATCTTCCAAAGGAAGAGGACAGAGCAGGTTTAGCCAATGACCAGAGCATGGGGCACGTCCCAGGCCATCAGTCAGTGGTTACTTACCGGCCTCCTGCTCCCTGACATGTGTTGCAAAACCATCATCCATGCCTGGCATATGAGACCCAAGAGATCAACCCCTCCCTTTATCCTGGCACCCAGCATCTTATCAGTCTAGATCTCCCTCTATGTTTTCTCGGAGCTGTTCACAGGCTCCTGTGTGTGTGCGCGCGCGCGTGACACACACACACACAGGAGCCTGTGAACAACTCCAAAGTGGAGCTGGGAGAACTCTGCCTTCTAAAAGGTGCTGTCAGGTGACTGCCCTTCAGGGAGTCAACCTGCTTTGGGCCACCCCTTCTTGCCACCTGGGGTGATGTTGATTCAGAAGCTAGTCTTAATCTACCACCTGCTGTCACATCAGCCAGGGCTCCTCCTAGAGTCTTTGTAAGGGCAGGGAAAGATCCACGTGGCTCTTTGTCTCCTTGTTTCTATTGAAGAGCTGTCCCTGTGCTTTGCTTATTTGGGTTGTTTAGAAGAGTGTGTGTCTTTGTTCACATTTTCCAGAGAGAACTCTCTCTCAGCGGCCTAACTCCCCAGCCTGCCTTGAAGAAAACACTTACTGACTTTTTCTCTACTGAGTCATTCAGTAAACACTTCTGGACACCTTCTATATTTCAGAAGAGTGACCATGTAATTTACCGTCCAAACAGGGGGCCAGTTTGAATGTGACACTACGTAATTGGCACTGGAGGACAATAGTTGTAAACAAAGATGTGCCCAGGCCAACCAGGATGCAACAAGCCCTCATGTACCAGTGGCTCATTTGGGGTCACTAGAGTCTTGAGGGATGGAATGCGTTCCTAAAGGTGCCCACAAAGGTTAAGGGTAAAACTAGGAAGGAACCCAGGCCACTGGCACATGATGTGAGGACACAAAAAGATGGATTGAGGTTGAAGCTAAATGACACATTCCTAAGATTTTCCTCCAATCTTCTTCCTGAGTAAATTTCTCGTTTAACAAAAAAAAAAAAAAGTACATATTAGCAACACTAAATGAACCCAGTAGGTCGGTGAATGTGTGTAAATGTGTGCATATATATATATATATATATATATATATATATATATTGTGTGTGTGTTTTTGTGTGTGAAGCGATAATAACCAAAGAAGAGGTCATGAATGTGAGAGGAAGTAAAGAGGGAAGGGCGGTGGAAATGATGTAAACACAGCCTGCATGCACAATATTTTCAAAACATGAAAAAGTTTAAATTGAAAACTGTGAAGCAAACAGGCTGGGGGTGAGAGTTTGGGAGACTGTGTCCCCACAATGGAACCCAAGTCCCCTGAAGGGGACTGGAGAAATGTTTCAAGTTGATAAATTTTGAATGTCACCATCTCCCTCTCCCCCATCCCACCCCCCACCCACCCCCGCCACTGCCCCAGTGCCAGGTGTCAACCGCTGAAAGGCCCAGAACTTGGTGAGCACGGCAACTGGTTTCCATAATTCTCGGCCTCAGGGTGGGACTTACCCTGTGGCGGTAAGGGCACAGCACGACCCATTTCCTGCCAATGAACACTTCCGTCCTGAGCACTGTGCCTCTCTCATCCTAGGTGCCCGTCCTGAGACCCATGGACCTGATGGTGGAGGCCACCCCACGAAGAGTGTTTGCCAATGCGCACACGTACCACATCAACTCCATATCTGTCAACAGCGACTACGAGACCTACATGTCTGCTGATGACCTGAGGATTAATCTGTGGAACTTTGAGATAACCAATCAGAGTTTTAGTATCCTTTCCTTGCGAGCCAATATAGCCCACTGGTCTGACTCAAGGGTATCCAGGTATGAGAGGCTTGGGGAGAAAGAGGCAAAGGGGAAGGAACTGTCAAAAAGAAAATGCCTGGCATCAAGGAAGGAAAACCTTACATTGTGAACAGGGCAGCAAGGCTAGCTCTGAAATGTAACCTAAAACCATTTATTCATGCGGTGAATTAGTGACCCTAATGCAGCTTGACATAATGATCCTAATGCAGCTGAGGATGTAGGTACTTGTCTACAAGACACCAGGTTCGATCCCCAGCACCTCAAACAAAAACTAGAAGCACTCTTATCTTCCACTTAACTAGAATGGAGAAAAGACAAAAAGATTCCTGAGTGTCTATCTATAAGGCCAGTTCTTGACCTCATTCTACTCATCTTGCATTGAGTGATAAAGGCTGATCTTTGCAGCTGTTCTCGACCTGTGGGTCATGACCCCCAAAGACCATCAGAAAAACACGGATATTTACATTATCATTCATTACAGTAACAAAATTACAGTTATGAAGTAGCAATGAAAATAATTTTATGGTTGGGGCTCACCACAACATGAGGAATTGTATTAAAGGGTCACAGCATTAGGAAGATTGAGACCACTGGTCTAGAGTATGCCCACCCAGTCTATCCTAAACCCTGACTCTTAGCTCTAGTTCAAAACTCAGTTCATGGTCTCCGCCCTCAGAGAGTTGGGTACTGGCTCCTAGTCAACCTTAATTCTGCCCTCCCAGCCCCACCAGTCCATGAGCCATCTGTACTTCCTCTAAAATGAACCCCAGACAGCTGAGACGCCTCCATCCCATTCCTACCAACACTCACTGACGTGGGATGCCATTGTCTCCATCCCCTGTGGCTGCCCTGATTCCTCTCCTTCCTCACGTATACCCTGCCTATCAGTTACCATGTGACCTACATGACATCCTGGCTGTGCACCTAACACTCCAGTAACTTCCTAGTCTGATTCCCTCTGACACCTGCCCTGTCTCTCTTGCCTCGTCCACTCTGCTTCAGCCATGCTACCATGTTTCTATTCCCAGCTAAGCTTTGTTCTTCCTCTCTTTGTACCTGCTGTCCCCTCTGTCTGGAAATGTGTCCCCGGGGTTCTTTATTCCAGCCTCAGTCGAGTCTACCCTCACTGGAGACTCTCCCCCTAGTTTCCAAGTGGCTGCCTGCAGCTGTATTCTTCTTGCTGTCTTCGCTATGCTTACTGGGATTTGAAATGTTTTAGTGTGTGCGTTTTTAGTTTGCCCCCCTGAGAATGTAAATGCTATGAGAGCAGGAGCCCCGAATGGCCCATTGCTGTATTCCAATGGGTTCAGCATTCTGTACCTGAAAGCTGCTGCCCACAGCAGGTGTGACGTCATAGTCGGTGGTCAGAGTGCAGCCGTGGGAGACTCCCCACGGTGGAACCTAACTTGGAAATTTAACTTGAAAGGTGTTAAAGCGAAGCTGAGGAAATGGGTTAGTCAGTAAAGGGCTTGCTCAGTAATCCTGAGAACCTGAGTTTCATCCCCAGAACTCAGGAAACATAATCCAGATGAGAT
This sequence comes from Peromyscus leucopus, assembly GCF_004664715.2. Classification (NCBI taxonomy): domain Eukaryota; kingdom Metazoa; phylum Chordata; class Mammalia; order Rodentia; family Cricetidae; genus Peromyscus; species Peromyscus leucopus. Next base: position 31,135,801 of record NC_051079.1, on the reverse strand, counting down.
GCCACCCACTCGGAATACCCGCACTCGGGAGGTAGAGGCAGACTCACTCTCCGGCCATCCTAGCCTATTGGTAAGTTAGAGGCTAGTGGGAGATCTTGTCTTTTTGAGGGGTGGGGTTATCTGAAGAGCAACAACCACACACGGGCGTGCAACTCACATACATACACGGAAAGGATATTTGTGCAATGGGTACACAGCTCATTAGTCCCTACCACAGAGACATCCGATAGTCCCGGAAGGTTCTTAGGGAAGGTGTCTTTAACCAGGTTCTAGCACTGAGATACATCTGGAGACACTGAGAACTGGCTTTTGGGACTGTGACTGGACATCTACCATTGATCCCAGAACAGATGTAACACACTATATGAGCCTGGGAATAGCTGCCTCTGACTGCAGATTTTTCCTGGCAAAGCAGCTGCTCATAGGACGAATGTAGATGGCGCTCGCCTTTCCCTCCTCACATCTATTCCAAGAGTCAGAAATCTGCCTGGGCTCAGCCAGCTGTCACTCCGAGTGTATGCTTCCCCAGCCTAGGTGGCAAGTTTTCTGAATTTTGCCTCCAGCCTTCAAGAGGGAAAGGAACTTTCTCAGGCATTTGGGGAGACAGATGCCTTGGGGAGAATGCAAAGGGGACATATTAATAGTGCCGTTTAGGTTATCTTCTGCAGATGTGTGACAGCCTGCCAGATGCTGGCATACAAATGAGACCTTAGCGCTCACCCTTAACGCTGCCATATGTAAAATAATCACTGTCATCATGTGGGTGATGATAACTGATATCTATATAGTGCCTTTCAGCCAGACTGCCCCGGGCAGGAAGGTGTGCAAACGAGAGCCTTTTGCCTCTCAGCACTGAAGTGTAGCTCTGGAGGAGGCAGCGGCCCTTTCCCACAACATCCTCATAAAAGTATCAAGAACAGCCCTTGTCTTAAATACCTCCTGTTTAGCATCTTCTTCTGTTATGCCTTTCATCTGTCAAAGAGACAGGAGCATGACTTGGGACGCCTGAAAAGCCTGGTGTGGGAACCACTGGGGTGGCAGACAAAATGCTTCAAAAAAATACATGGACTGTTTCCATAATTGTGTGTTAGTGATACTCAAAGGTAGAAAACACGCATCCTGTGAGTTCACAGATGCTAAAAATTCCTCTTAAATTACAAAGTATACATCAAGAACTAACTCAGTAAGTAGAAAGGAAATCTGGTTGGGGAAATGCAGGCACAACACTGATGTCATAGCTCACAGCACAGGATTTAGAGTCTGGCAAGAATAGAGTTGTCTCACCCAGGCCCACCACTTTTCTGACTGTGAACATTCTCACAACATGCCTTTTATTTACCTACACACCCGTTCTCCACCTCATCCTCCATAGGGAAGAACTCTACCAAAGAATTGTGAGGTTGTGAGACTGACTTTCTCTGTCTCTGTCTCTGTCTCTGTCTCTGTCTCTCTTTCTCTCTCTCTCTCTCTCTCTCTCTCTCTCTCTCTCTCTCTCTCTCTCTCTCTCTCTCTCACACACACACACACACACACACACACATGCTTAGAAACACGCCTTACTTAGTAAATGATCAATGTTGTTTTTCCATTGGCTTAGTGACTACACCTGAATCTACTGATAGTTAAACTACTGTCTGCGGGCCCTGCTACCCCACTGTTATCACTCTGCTGATCAGGCTGTAGCCTGGCAGGATTTCTGGTCCTGTGGTCACTGGCTCTGCCGCTGCCACCAAATGTAGTTTTTAACTAAGTCTCTACCATTCTATTTACCAATAAAGACTTGGAAGTCAGAAAACCTGGACATCATTGCTAGGTTAGTAATTTCCTAGAGCAAGAGGTAGCCCTGGGTTTTAATAAGCAAAGCTTGCTCTTAGCACATAGCTTCTTTGGGAACAGGGAGATGGCTCAGTGGGTAAGAACATTTGCTGCAGAAACATGAGGACCCAAGTTTGAATCCCCAGCTTAAAAATTGGGCATGACTATAACCACCCCCTCCACCTCCCACCTTTGTGCACACAAAGGTCCCTGTGGCAGGAGGAATTTTAAGCAGGCCGCCATCCCTGGAGCAAAACTGGAAAGCTTAGGTGAGGTTACTCCTTGTATAAGTTGACTCTAAGGATGCCTCTAAAAGAAAAAAAAACTGGATATTTTTACCTTGCTCCCAGCATCCTTGGAAGGTGGCTTCATTTGTCACCTTGCCCCATCCAGGACGCACATAGCCTCAACTCTGATTTCTAGCTTCTAGAAGTACAGCACTTGGTCACACCATGGACAGCTGCCTCCCCCTTTGCACTAATGGGTCATGGCCAGGCAAGCCTGGGGGAAGAAGACATGGAAGCCTGATACACACTTCTCCTTGCTTCTTACGATGTCTTTCATCCCACTATGGGAGCAAAGGCACAAATTAATTTTAGGCTGGCATTTTATATAAAATAAGATCACACTTTCCTCCCTTTCTGGTGCTGGGATCAAGCTTCATGCATGCTAGGTAATTGCTTTACCACTGAACTGTATCCCTGGCCCTGAAGAGCATCCCTCTGATGACAAACCCAGCATATCGCCTGCATGTGCTGAGACAGCACCCACCCCCATACTGAAAGCAACCCTAGGTTTCCCCAAGCCAATTGCCTTGCTTGTGTAGATGCTAAGCCCCAATTTCTTTTGTTGTTTTGTTTTGTTTTCTTTCTTTTTTATTTTATTATTTTATTTTTTAATTTATTTTTTTCTATTATCAGTTTGATACAGTACAAATTCTTATCCTAATAGTGAAATGTTTCACTGAGGCTTGCCCAGTGATTGAGTAAAACCAAAACTTATTATAAGCCACAGTCAATCCTAGGGTCCCCCCTGCTATATAGCCTCCCCTGGTTCTGTGGGTTGCAGTCTGATTGTCCTTTGCTTTATATCTAGAATCCACTTATGAGTGATTACATACCATGTTTGTCCTTCTGGGTTTGGGTTACCTCACTCAGGATGATATTTCCTAGTTCCATCCATTTGCCTGCAAATTTCATGCTGTCATTGTTTTTCTCTGCTGAGTAGTACTCCATTGTGTATGTGTACCACATTTTCTTAATCCATTCTTCAGTTGACGGGTATCTAGATTGTTTCCAGGTTCTGGCTATTACAAATAGTGCTGCTATGAACATAGTTGAGCATGTATCTTTGTGGTATGATTGAGCATTCCTTGGGTATATGCCCAAGAGTGGCATGGCTGGGTCTTGAGGTAGATCAATTCCCAATTTTCTGAGAAACCACCATACTGATTTCCACAGTGGTTGTACAAGTTTGCACTCCCATCAACAGTGGAGAAATGTTCACTTTGCTCCACATCCTCTTCAACATAGACTGTCATTAGTGTTTTTGATCATAGCCATTCTGACAGGTGTAAGGTGGTATCTCAGAGTCATTTTGATTTGCATTTCTCTGATGACTAAGGATGTTGAGCATTTCTTTAAATGTCTTTCAGCCATTTGAGATTCTTCTTTTGAGAATTCTCTGTTTAGCTCTTTAGCCCATTTTTTATTGGATTGTTCAGTATTTTGATGTCTAATTTCTTGAGTTCTTTATATACTTTGAAGATCAATCCTCTGTCAGATGTGGGGTTGGTGAAGGTCTTTTCCCATTCTGTAGGCTGTCTTTTGGTCTTATTGACCCTGTCTTTTCCTCTACAAAAGCTTCTCAGTTTCAAGAGGTCCCATTTATTAATTGTTGTTCTCAGGGTCTGTGCTGCTGGTATTATATTTAGGAAGTGATCTCCTGTGCCAATGCGTTCAAGAGTACTTCCTACTTTTTCTTCTATCAAGTTCAGCGTAGTTGGATTTATGTTGAGGTCTTTGATCCACTTGGAGTTGAGCTTTGTGCATGGTGACAGATATGGACCTATTTGTAATCTTTTACATATTGACATCCAGTTATGCCAGCACCATTTGTTGAAGATACTTTCTTTTTTCCATTGTATAGTTTTAGCTTCTTTGTCAAAAATCAGGTGTTCATATGTGCATGGGTTAATGTCAGGGTCTTCAATTCAATTCCATTTGTCTGTATGTCGGTTTTTATACCAGTACCAAGCTGTTTTTTATTACTATAGCTCTATAGTAGAGTTTGAGGTCAGGGATGGTGATGCCTCCAGAGGTTGCTTTATTATATAGGATTCTTTTAGCTATCCTGGGTCTTTTGTTTTTCCATATGAAGTTGAGTGTTGTTCTTTCCAAGTCTGTGAAGAATTGTGTTGGGGTTTTGATGGGGATTGCATTGAATCTGTAGATTTAAGCCCCAATTTCTAAGGCTAACCAATGATAGCTCAAACTCTCCCCTCGGGAGATGAGCCATTTGGGCCTCCTATAGTTGGGACAGACAACAGGAATTGGACCATGTGCGTCTCTCTTGGGTTTCTTCAGTTCCCACAGAGTAGGGTAACAGCCTAGGTATTGGACTGTGGCTTTACTTTTTGTCATTTTGAGATGGGACCCCACTTCGTAGACCAGCTTAACCTCAAACTGGTGATCCTCCTGCATCAGCCTCCTGAAATTCTGGGGCTACAGGTGTGCACTCCCCACCTGACTCGGGACTGAAGACTAAGGTGTCAGATGCATTAGACCTAAACCCAGTACTGGCTCCCAAATGTGTGTAACCTTGATTGGTCATTCGACATCTCTCTATCCCTCAATTCCATCATCAATTAATAGAAATAATAAAATTCCTGTCTCAGGAGGTCATTGCAAGGGTTACATGAGCGACCCTGTGAAGTGCCATGCTGCCTTGTACTTCTCTCTCCTAAGACAATCAAAGGTTATAGAATTCACATTCCACCAGCTTGGTGACTTCATCCATTGACCTGCAGTGCCTACCATGGGTTTTCTGCTCTTGAACATGTAAAGAAGTTTAGAAGAGACCCCACCCCCCAAGTCACAAGAATGAGTCGAATAACTGTCATAAGCATTGCTGAGCTCTTACTATGCAAACTGGGATGACATGGGGAATACAGCTCCATCCCGATGCCACAGCCCTGGAATCTGGTGGGTGAATGGGATGGAGTTCAGTGGGAGAACTGGGGTGAAGAATCTAGAAGATGAGAACTGAGAAGGAATGATTAAAGCACTAGTGATGGGCATATGCCAGTGAATTGGCCTTGTAGGTGGATGACTGGCCAGGCATGTGCCATGTTCAAGACATGGAGTCAGGGATGGAAAATCACAAGCAGGTGGAATCCCGCAGGCATGAATGGAAGGCTGTCCAGGGACAGCAGTCAGGAGGGAAGACTGAGGAGCCATCAAGAGAAATTGCAGACCTGCCAGCTCTCAAGGAATGTCTGAGCTTCCTCTTAGCCTGGGCTAGCCTCAAACTTGTTCTGTAGCCAAGGATGACCTTGAGTTTCTGATCCTCTACTGTGCCACCACTCCCAGTTCATGCAGGGCTAGAATCAAACCCAGGACCTTATGTGAAGGAGGCAGGCCCTCTCCAAAATGACCCTATCCCCAAACCAGCCCTGAGCTCACTATTAAATGTCCTCCAGTTAGACCGGGCATGGTGGTGCACACCTTTAATCCCAGCACTTAGGAGGCAGAGGCGGGAGATCTCTGGATTTAAGACCAGCCTTATCTACAAAGTAAGTTCTGGTATAGCCAAGGCTAAGTAGAAAAACCCTGGCTCAAAAATAAATAAATAGAAGTAAATAAATGCCTTCCAGACAGACCCACCCTACATGGTCTCCTTTTTTTATTAACTTATATTCAACTGACTAGGGATCTTCAGCTTTATCTATAAAATCCCTTCATGTCTACACTGAGGTGGGGTAAGTGGGTGAATGACTCACTTTCTCCCTTTTGTCCTCCAACTTTCTGAAGAGACTATCCCTTATAATTGAGACTAGTCTGAAACAGGAGAAAGGGAATCCCAAGGTCAATTTAACAAAGCTAGCATTTCCCAAAGCCATCAGAGTAAGTGTGCCATAGAAAGAGACAAACACACAGCCTTTGAGGGAAGACAACTCTTCCCCCTGTGTACATGAGTTTCTATGTTCAAGAGCATTTGAGATTCTGTAACTGGTAGTATTTGTGTAGTTGATTGTTTTGCTCTTTTGGCTTTTTTGGGAGCGGATCACCCATCTCCCAAATAAAACACATGGAGGCTTATTCTTAATTATAAATGCCTGGCCTCAACTTGCCTTGTTTCTTGCCAGCTTTTTTTTAACTTAAATTATCCCATCTACATTTTTCCTCTGAGCTTTTTCCTTTTCTTACTTCTTACTTTCTTATATCTTACTTTCACTCTTATTCCATGGCTGGCTGTGTAGCTGGGTGGTTGGGTGGCTGGCCCCTTGAGGTCTTCTCTTTGTTCTCTTGTTCCTTTTTTCTTTCTTCTTCCAAATTTCTCCTTCTATATATTCTTACTGCCTGCCAGCCCTGCCTATCCTCCTGCCTTGCTATTGGCTACTCAGCTCTTTATTAGACCATCAGATATTTTAGACAGACAAAGTAACACAGCTTCACAGAGTTAAACAAATGCAACATAAACAAAAGTAACACACCTTAAAATAATATTCCACAACATATTTGAGATTTAAAGTTTTAGCAGCTTATCTCCAAATAAGTTTATATAGTAAAATCTATATTCAACCATGCCAATGTAACCAAACACATAATATGTAGTATGTGTCCTCCAAGGATGCACAGACAGGAAGGGTCCCTACAGCTGGACAGTTTCATGATGGAAACAATATTTGAACAGACTCTTGGTTTATAAATTTTTATAACACAATTTTGGGCTTTTTACATATACCTAGGAAGAGTCTGTGGCTGTGGGGTTTCCAAGGGTTCCCCAGTCATAAAGGGTGTTGCAACAAAAGTCTTGTAAAACACCCTGTGGACTTATGGCATTATGCATCTCTGTCAGTCACTAAGCCTGAACCTAGCACATGGCAAATACTCTGCGGATATTTGCACACTGACTTTTTAAGCTCCTAAAAGATGAATATTCCATGAAGTCTGCCTCAGAAATCACCAATGCCTTACTGGTGTCCTTTTAGCTGATAAAATTGGGCACTTTGTGATCACTGCTTAATAGCCAAGGATCAAATTTGAATATAAAAAAAAAAAAATCTCATGGTAATATGTGTCCCCTAAACGGGGGTCCAACTGTAATAGGCTCAGAGGTCAAAGCCAAAACATGGTAATATGTGTCCCCTAAAAGGGGGACCAACTGTAATAGGCTCAGAGGTCAAAGCCAACATACAACTATTTCCCCACTTTAGAACCGAAAGACTTTCCATAGCATGTAGGCAGCCTCTGCTGCTTTTGAAACCCAGTACCCTCAGCCAGTAAATGTAGCATGGCCTATGTGTTTAACAACTCTGCAAGGATCTTCAACTCTCTCGTACTTAGCCAGGTCTTGGGGAAATAATTGTCAGTATCAGAAAAATCAGTGCAGTGAGTCAGAGGCACTTATGAACAGCCACTTGGACCCCAAGACACTGCATGGAAATGGTTTTCTTGGATACATGTACTTCCTTTAGAAAATGGGATTCTGTCTAAGATGAAGAGGATTTAAATACTTTTTCTCCATTATCTCTTCTAATAATTAAAATCCTTGGGGATTGTTAATAGGATTCTATTCATGTGAAGGCAAATAAATTGAACCCCAGAGAGATAAAGTGACTTTCTCAAGTTCTCTCAGCTAAACAGAAGGAATGAAAATGGTCTCCCAGCTGCATTTGTTACCATCACCGTACTTATCAGTGTTTTCTTGAACTCTACCCCCTGAGCTCAGGGGCCTGTCTCAGCTCTCAGGGATGACTCTGCATGACTCTAGGCAAAGAAGCTCCTATTGTTAAGGCCTGGTTGTTTTCTTGGTTTAATAGGACATATTATTCATTGTAGAGATCTTGGAAAATGAAATAAAATAACCAATAACCTCACCACTGATGTTGCCTCTCAGTTGTGAGAATGCCAGGTAATTCAGCCATACTGGTTGAGAAAAAAAAGGGGGGAAGCAGGGGGGAAACTAAAAAACTTGAAGTCTTGATTTGTCAGGAGCCTTTCTTCCATTCAGACTGGGATACCCTACCTCTCACTCCCCCCCCCCATACACACACATTCATGCACACACACATTCACACTCATACACACTCACACACACATATGCACACACCAGCACAGGTGTATACACTCACACATGGAGAGAGAGAGAGAGAGAGACAGAGAGAGAGAGAGAGAGAGAGAGAGAGAGAGAGAGAGAGACCCTCCTCTCTTCCTGCTATTCCAGTGGCCACTGCCTAATGTAACTGATGTACCTTGTCTGTCAACCACAGTCCCCCTGATACAGACCCTGTAGGTTGGGATTGTTTCTGCTTTGGTCACTGGCATTTTCATTGTACCTGTAAGATCACTAGCAGATTGTCCATTCTCCAGGAGTGTCATGGACTAAGTAGATGAGCGGACTCCACTTACTCACAGGTGATTCTCTGACTTTGAGATCTGTTCTCTATGCAAGACATCCTGTGTTTCCCATCTATTTCTCTTGCTCTTGTTCATCATGTTTTCTTGAATGATCAGACTGTAGTATATATTTTATACCTAATTTTCCTCACCTAAAATAATATATGATAAGCATAAAATCTGTCTTAAATATTATTATACTCTAAAATCTTACTATTTCATTGAATGAAAATGTGGGAATAGTGCAGATAGTTAAAAAAAAAAAAACACTCATGGATACATCCTCATAGAATCATCACAAGCCCCTCCATGTTCCACCTGCTTTGAAGCTCATCACTTTCAGGTATAAGCTTAAACCGCATTATGTTCCTAGAGATACAATTTTGCATGCAGTGGATTTTTTTTTTTATGTACTTGGACATTTCACTGCAAAAATAATCTAATGACAGGTTTTTTATAAGTTCACTTTATCATGTGTTTCTGTATATTTATTTAGGTTACTGTCAGTCTTTCATATGTAACCATTGACTAGAGGCAGGGGAATGACAGGTATAGAAAGCTCGAGTCTTCCAAAGGTGGATGGCATAAATGACTGAAAACCTTCCCTCTCCCTTCACCACCCAGTCCTGATCCCATCAGCCTACCCCCCCCCCAGTTCACTGCTGGTGTAATTTATGGCTTGGACTGCTTATTTGTTCGAAGCCAATCCCTGAAGGGGTGACCTCCTGATGTCTTCAATTATTACTTTCAATGATGCCTTAGGCAACTGCCTGGCACAGCAGTGCCCTCACCTTCCCGCCGTCTGCCTTGCAAGCATAGAGCTCAGCTGCCAGGCTGGCTATGCCCCATCTTATCCTCAGAGCTGTCTCCAGAGTTGCCCCCCACCCCAGAGCCAGATTAACCCCTTTTGTGAGTCGAGGTAATTTGCCTGGGTTTAGCATTAATAAGGAATGCCCCAAGCAGTTGGGGTCAAAAAGAACAGACCTGTCAGGCCTCAGGGTTAATTTAATGGCAATCTGTTGGCTGTCTGGGTTGTATATTAGGCACGAGCCCAGTGATATCTTTTGCTGTTTAGTTCTTTGGAACAACAGGGAAATAATTTAGATAGAATGCTCAAAAGGATCAGATGGAGAAAACTGACTGTCAAAATACATCCTCCCATTTTCCAGTAATATAGGGCACCTTCCATTGCTTAGCACCTTTCTCCCTCCTTCCCAATATGAAGGGTTCACACATCTCCCTTTGGAACCTGAGAGAGAGATGGCCTGGGTTTCTGGGCATCCATGTTGGGTCTCCTCCTATCTTCCTCAGAAGACATCAAATTTTGCTAACTAGACTCTCTCCCACATTTCTAGAATTCAGCCAAGTCTTCCCTTAGAAAATAGGACAAGAAAGCTCTTGTCAGGTTTTTGTCCCAACTCCTAGTTCAAGCAAGTCAATTATATCATAGGACATAAAAATTCTGGTTCTGGAAAATATCATCCTGGAAATGTAGTTGGTGGAGCTTTCAGGGGCATAATTCAAAGGAGATAGAGCCCTACCTGGGAAGCCAGTCATTGTTCCTCTAGAGCCAGACAAACCCACTCAGGGAAACTGGTCTTGTGGGGCCATTCCTCATACAATGCAGTGTGGCTGCATGTAAAGAATCCTTACACAAGCCTGAGTGCAAATCCCAGCTCTACCCATACAGTCCTACGGCCCTAAGATATTTATCTCAGAGGTGAGAAAAATGTCTCAGCAAGTCTCTTGCCACCAAGACTGATGGCCTGAGTTCGATCCCCCAGATCCACACAATGGAAGGAGAAAAACCAACTCCGCCAATGTCCTTTGCGCACCTTGGCACATGTGTGCACATATACTCACAAATAAATTATGCAAAGCCACAGTCACACAGGTGACCTTGGGTAAGCTCATGGGGTCTCAAAGAAAAATAAAGAAAATAACAAAAGCATATGAATATGGAAAAGGAACATAAAGAAAGGATGAAGGGCAGGCAGTGGTGACGCACACCTTTAATCCCAGTACTTGAGAGGCAGAGGCAGGCAGATCTCTGAGTTCGAGGCCAGCCTGGTCTACAGAGTGAGTTCTAAGACAGCCAGAGCTACACAGAAAAACCCTGTCTCAAAAAAAAAAAAAAAAAAAAAAAAAAAAAAAAAAAAAAAAAAAAAAAAAAGATGAGAGGTTGATAAGAGCAAGGGACAGAGGAGGGCGGGGTCAAAAGGAACCTGAATGTAATGAATACATGGATGAAAATGGCAAAGAACAGATTTAAAACACAAAAGCTTTTCCTGATTAGAAAGAAAAAATTATCTCATCTGTTTTGTCAGCTGTAAAACAGGATTGTTAATGGCACTAACTTCATCTGCCTGGAATGAAGGACAAATGAGACTGTAAGACACTTGGTTGGTCCAGGCATGCTCAACACTCAGTAGATAGTAGCTACTAGCGATTGTGCTAAAGAGAGATAGAATCATGGCTTCTTCCCTTGGCCAAACCTGAATCAAACCCAAGCACTGTATCATGAGGGAGACTCAGACCTTGAAGAAGAATCAAGTGGCTTCTGTTGTTCAATTCTTAAATGGTCTTTTAAAAAAAAAAAACAAAAACCAAAGTCAGATATCAGGGTGAAAGCTGAAAGATCAGAGAAGCAGAACAGCCAGCACCAGTTCTTACCTCCACGATATCCTCAGGCTAAAGAGAGTGAGTTCCTGTTTCCTCACTTCCTGGAATCAAAGGCGTGTGTGTGCTTTCCCAGTACTGGGATTAAAGGTCTGTGCCACCCCTGCCTGGCTCTGTTTCCAGTGTGGCCTTGAACTCACAGAGATCCAGACGGATTTCTGCCTCCTGAGTGATAGGATTAAGGGTGTGTGCCACCACTGCCTGGCCTCTATGTCTAGTCTAGTGGCTGGCTCTGTCCTCTGATCCTCAGGCCAGTTTATTAGGATACACAATATATCACCACAGCCTTCAGATGAAGGATGGATAGGAGGTGGGACAAATCTAGAAACAGCGGACAGAGGCAGATCCACCAGGCACTGCTCCAGGAAGACATCCTCGATAGTGGGAGGATGCTCCCAGAGGCACAGACATGCTTAGGCACTTTGTTTTCTCATCTTCTGACTTTGGGACTTTATTTTTAGGTAGGAAAAAAAATAACTGTGGCTGTAGCACCTCCCTCGCCCACACAGCGAAGATCTCTTCCAGGGCAATTTGTTTGCTGAGCTATACTGGTAAAGGCTGAGAAAGCTGACACCAGATTTTCTCGCCTTACTTTGGAAAAAAAGGAAAACATGCTCGCTGGCAACATAGAGTAGGGAGGCACTTTTTGATGGAATCTGACAGCAACTGAACAAGAACCTCTGCTTACTGCTTACCCTACACAGTGGCATGCACACCAAGCCCAAGGCGCAGGTCAGCAGCCAGAAAGCACATCAGAGCTGCAGCCTGCAGCCCCTCCCAAGCTGTTTGGGTGTGGGCTCCAGGTGTGTATACCAAATGCAGAGGCTGAGTTGAGAGGTAGTGTTTTATTAATCCAGGAATACACATGCCCTGCCTAACCAAGTCATCTTTACGTCTGGTTTTGGTAGATGAAAATGTGCCAAAAGGCAATGTTAGCACAGGCCCATGCTAATTTTAGAAAGAATGCAACAGGATGCCTAAGAGATAAATAGCAAGAGGCACAGCCTGGTGCAAAGCCATCGGAACAAATCCCATGCAGCAACAGCTCTAGCAGGAACCTAGGTGGTGTTTGCTGGTACGTGTCTATATTAGTTAGTAAATGGCTACCTAATTGGTGCTACTAGGGCTAAAAATATGAGCATATTGCGTGTTCATGCCTGTATCCATGTCTAAGAGGGAGCTGTGTTGCTTGCTTAGGCAAAAACATCTCTAGAATGGTCTGTGTCAAGCTACTGTTCAAAATGTTCACGCAACACGTTTTTGTTTTTTTTTTCCCAAAGCGTGGAACAAAGATTCCTGGCCCATACATTTTCATTTTAATCACTATGTGTTCGTTTTCACATGGATGATGAAACCCATCCTTTCATGAATGTTGGCTTAATGCTTAGACGAGCTGAAAAAGTGAGGCAATCTAAAGAAAAAACTGGTGATGGGGCAAACATCAAAAAGTGGAGTAGTGGGAAATGCAGGTCCTCTTGCTCAGCATTGCTGCACCCCAATAGCCACATGACAAAGTACAGCTCATCCCCAGACAGAACCTCAGCTCCAGCCAGGAGCCTTGCAGACTCTTGGTAGGGATATGACAGGGCATGTGCAAGCCAATTCCTTCACTTCTGCTGTGTATCCTTTGGAAAGAATTTGTTTTTAATCTCCACTGAATTGCCTTTATAAACAAAAGTCTAAATGTTTCATTCTGATATACAAGGATATAGCTTCAAAATATATAAGCATATAAATGTATATATGTTACATATTATATATTACATTATATATATAAATATATTATATAATGATATAATATATTATATATAATATTTAATATAATATATAATATATAAATATTATATATAATGTTATATGATATATTATATAAATATTATATAATATTTGTATATTATATATTATTTTATATAACATATAAAATTATATATATATATAACAAAGGAATATACTGGGGAGGTGGGAACTTGGAGGCTAAAACTGAGTATATCCCCCATGATCCCAAATCCCTCACTATACATAGATGGAATCTTTCTGACACTTAAGCTCCCACCCAACACCCCAGCCCTAGCAAATCACAGCTTACAGACTAAAAGGCCTGTTCATCTCAAAGGAGAGAAACTGGGCAATTGTGAAATCTCCCAGGCTTTGCATCTGGAGTGAAGTCCCAGTATTGTCAATCACTAGCTGTGGCTGGTGGTTGATGTAGACTGATAGATGATAAGATAGATAGATAGATAGATAGATAGATAGATAGATAGATAGATAGATAGATGATAGACAGATAGAGAGATAGAGATACAGAGATAGTGTCTGTGTGTGTAGTGAACGTGTTCCTCAGCATGCCTGTGGAAGTCAGAATACAGCTTGTGGAAGTTAACTGTCTCCTACTCTGTGGGTCCAAGAGATCAAACTCAGATCAGTCAGGCTTAGTAGCAAGCACCTTCACCTGCTGAGTATCTCCCCAGCCTTGTCTCCTGCGGAACCTTCTTGAATGCTCACAGAGCCTCCACTTCCAGCCCTGAAAATGGGTGTAAAACATGTTATTCATAGTGTTGTTATAAGGATAAAATGAGACAAAGTTCAGGATATGTGCACTAAGAGGCTCTTTAACAAACCCTCATTGAGTGGCTGCTGCTGCTGTTATGTGGATAGTTCATGGGAGAGGATTTGCAGCCTGTTGTAGGTTTCATTAATTACCCCAGAGATCCCAGTAAGAGTTCAAATTCAATAGTTTGGCTAGAGTGGGCCTAGCTGGATCCGGGGCTATTGCTGTAGAATGGGAAACACTCTCAAGTGATCTCATGGCCAAGTATGAGTTTGTCTTCTACATGTCACAGAAGATAAAATAGAGATGGGGACCGGGCGGTGATAGCGCACGCCTTTAATCCCAGCATTCGGGAGGCAGAGCCAGGCGGATCTCTGTGAGTTCGAGGCCCACCTGGGCTATGAGCTCCAGGAAAGGCGCAAAGCTACACAGAGAAACCCTGTCTCGGAAAAAAAAAAAAAAGAGAGAGAGAGATGAGGAGTCAGGAAACCTAAGTTCATTGGGACAGGGTTTCACAGTGTGGCCCAGGCTAAACTGGAACTCACAGCAATCCTCTTGCCTCACTTCCTGAGTTCAGTAATTAGAGTCATGAGCCACCACACCCAGCTTAGACCTAAGTTCTACCTCTGACTACTGGGCAACCCCATCCCTCCAAGTCCCTGAGCCTCGGCTGCCAGAATTTACCGCTGCCTGCTCCTCAGCTAACAGCCTCCTGTTGAGATGCCCCTGTGCATGGTAAATGTTCCCATAGCACTCACAGCAAGGGCAGCTCATGGCTCAACCCCGGCCCCCTTCTCCTCGATCCTCCTTGACTCGCCTGCGCCAGATATCGTGGACATCAAGCCAGCCAACATGGAGGAGCTCACCGAGGTGATCACCGCGGCCGAGTTCCACCCTCATCACTGCAACACCTTTGTATACAGCAGCAGCAAGGGGACAATCCGGCTGTGCGACATGCGGGCGTCCGCCCTGTGTGACAGGCACACCAAGTGTGAGTATCAGCACAAGGGACCGGGGTGCAGGGGGGGGGCTGCAGTGAGTGCAGGGATTAAAGGCGTGTGCCACTGCCACCCGGCATCAGAAAATTATTTTTATTGCTACTTCATGACTGTACTTTTGCTACTGTTGTGAATCACAATATAAATATCTGATAGGCAGGATATCTGATCTGCAACCCCTCCAAAGGGGTCATGACCCACAGGTTGAGAACCACTGGGTAGGCAACGCAGGGAAGGAAGGAGGTAGGCGTAAATGCAGGGTAGAGGAAGGGGGGGGGAGGACATGCCCAGTGGCTGATATAAATGGTGGGATGCGGGCTACTGGGAAGTCATACTAGGCATGAAGCATTTGTGTTCAGTTTGGACCTGCTGTGTGTGAGGTAACATGAGCCACCTTAAGAGACAGGTTCTCTCCGGTAAGTGAATATGGAACAAGGTGGGTGGACACCGGCTGGAGATATTTCTGAGGGGCCCTAAGAAGCTCTGATGCCCTCCCAGCCAGTGTGACAGATACAAGCCTGGGCTTTAGAGTCAGGCAGGCCCACGTGAGTCCTGAATGCAGAGGAATGAACTGTGAACTTACTGGGAAAATTGCTGAGCCCAGAACTCAAGCTGGAGAATGGACAACGCTCTCGGAGGCTTTTAAGTGAGAATGGTTTAGAATGAACGGTACTTGAGGAGTAGAGCTAAACCCTGGCACTTGGTGCCTATGTGACCTCAGGCAATCCTCCTGAGCCCCACAGTCCTCCCAGGGCATGTGGGCAGAAGAGATCAACACTGCTACATGAATAAGGCAGTGCTGGTATCTTCTGAGCATGAGGCGGGAGCAATAGACGGCAACCAGAATGGTTTCCATCCTCTTCCAGAAGCCCCGAAGCCTGCAGCTGTAAGGTAGTCAGAACCTCTACCCTTTTGCCAGAAACAGGAGGCCCCATCATTCACTATTCATATTCACCAAGCACGTACCATATGCCAGATATATCCAACTCTGGAGACACAAGGATGAGCAAAAGCAGATGTTCTTCCTCTGTCTCTTGGAGCTCACTGTATTAGCAAGGTCTTGCAGAGAAGGGGGAATGGTGGGTGGCATGTATAAAGAGATTTATTATTAGGAACTGGCTCACATATGAAGATTGAATCCTCAGATCTGCTGCAGTCAGCAAGCTAAAGTTCTGGGATTGGGGGCGGTCTTCCATTCCACATGCCACTGGGCTGAAGACCCAAGTGCCTCAATTCAATTCCAATGGGTAATCATCCCAACCCCCCAAATCAGTCAGGTGGAAAGAGTCAGGTGGACACTCACAAGAGGACCAACACTTTCTGCCAATCAGCCCTTCGCCTGATTGGATGAGGCTCATCCACATTAAGAGGTCAATATTTATTCAGTCTATTAATTTAAATGTTAAACTTCTCCCAAAACGCCCTTGCGGAAACACCAGAATGTCAGACCAAGAAGCTGAGCACCTGTGACCAGTCACGTTGACAGAGAAAATTAAGCACATTGAAGATTAGAGACACCTGCCTGCCTCCATTAGAGAATTACAAACAAATAGAGCATGGCCTGTGCACTGAGTGGCATGAAAGAGTAGCATGTTATGCTGTCAGTTAGTATCATGGGGACCTCACAAAGCATTGATTACTGATCTGAAATGTAAAGACCAAGGAGTGGGAAGAGTACAGGGAAGGGTCATCTATGCCCACAGAAGCAGGAAGACTATCAGGACACACACCCAGGAGCCCCAGGGTCTGCTGCTCTCTCCAGCCCTGGTGCCACACACCCCTACAAGATCAAAGTCCCGAGAACAGTCCTTAGGAAGACCCAGGAGCTAGTGAGTGAGTGCATTGCAAGCCTTCATCGAACCTGCCCATTACCCCCTCCAGCCCAGCCCAGCTCTTCACTACAAGGCACCGGCCTGTTAATCTAATTAAGAAGAAATAGATTCATTTTCCTGACTGGGCCAAAAAGCTGACCTTCTTCAGGGCACACCTCTTTTTGTTCCAAAGCCACCCAGCCCCAGCTCCTGCCAACTGGGGAGGCCCGTGTTCTGACCTCCTGCCTGACATCTCATATTGATTTTCTTCATTCTCCTCCAATGCCAGCCTGCAGTGGGCTGAGGCTCAGGCGAGGTGTGTGAGCGGCACGAGACAGTTCATCAGAGTTCAAAATGAAAAGCAACATTGGCTTTCGGAGACGAGCACGGAGGAGGAGGGTATTTAATAACCGTCGGCGTTTAATCAAAACGCCGAGGAAAACCGTGTTATCAGAGCCGAATATATTAATTTCCATATGTCCCTCACTCTGCATGCTCAGCAGGGGTTGGAGGGGATGATTTGCCCTCTCCCTCTCTATTTTCTGATTTTTTTTTTTTCCATTGCTTCTGGCGGCAGTGAGGTGTTTGCATTGGTAGTCTGAGGCGCCTGAGACAAAGGGTGTCGATGACAGTGAGGTTCTCTCTGCCGGACCGACCCTGCTTCTTTCTTTCCACACACACACGTCCTGGGAAGTGGGTGAAGGAACTGGCCAGGTGATGTGAAAGCCAGCCTAAAAACTGAAAGAGTTGAAACCCGAGCTCCTGTCCTGCACCCACAAGGATCATCTTCCGACCCCGTCTCCACCCTCCAAGCTCTAGGGAACCTGACCACACTGGCCCTTTTCCTGTACCGCCAACATGTTTAGTCCCTTCCTGCCCCGGGGTGTTTGCGTAAGTTCTTCCTCTTGTCTGGAGCACCCTTCCACCCATAACCCTCAATTATCATATGACTGCTGTGCAGCCAGATTGAGCACTTGTGGGAGAGAGACAGGTGGATGGTACATAGACCTATGAGAGAAGGTGTATCCACTTACCAAAGATGCTTTAGCCAAGTGCTTTAGCCAACTAACTAACAGCAAAATGTTACTGTCTCACAATTCTCTTTTTCAGTTTTTAAATTTTGTTTAGTGGGGGGCATGTGTTGTAAATGCGGGCATGCATGTACCACATCTTTATTCATTCTGTTCATGTAAACACTAAGCTCACATGAAGGTCAGTGGACAGCTTTCAGGGGGCGGTTCTCTGCCTCCTTTTACCTGTGTGGCAGGGTCTCTCCTCTTGCTTCTGGAGCACTGTGCCCTCGAGTCTAGCTGTCCTGCAAGCTCCTGAGCAGTTCCTTCATCTTGGCCTCCCATGTTTCCATAGAAATGCTGGGATTACAGATATGTGCTGCTGTATCCAGCATTTTTATGTGGACTCTGGAATCAAGCACAGGTTTTCGGGCATTCTTACCAGCTGAGCTATCTTACTGGGCCCTGACTCAGTTCTCAGAAAGGTGTCAGCAGACAGGAGAGCCATCTTCTCCCTGTGTGTACACATCATCTTCTCTTCTCTCTCTCTCTCTCTCTCTCTCTCTCTCTCTCTCTCTCTCTGTGTGTGTGTGTGTGTGTGTGTGTGTGTGTGTGTGTGTGTGTGTGTGTGTTCAAAATTCCCCTTCTTTATAAGAGTCATCTTGGGTTAGGGCTTATCTAGTGATGTCATGTCCTCTTTTAAGCCCCGATCTCTAAAAACAGTCACATTCTTAGGCATGGGGACGAGATAGGACCTCTGCCTGTTAGTTGTGGGTGGCAAAATTTGGCCCCTACAGGAGGGAGAGATGAGAAATTCTGCAAGTGGGCAGGCCCAGGAGCTTCCTGTCCTGGTCTTGTCCCTTCCTGTGGGCCATTGCTTTACCCGCAGGCAGTAAGGACAGAAAAAGATCCCGGACATCAGGCTCACACAGTCTTCAGACACGTGAGCGCAGGAAGTGTGGCCCTTTTGAAAAGCAGTGCAGAGATGGAGGACCAAAGGAACAGACCACAGGAACTGTAAGGTAGAAAGGCTTCACCGTCCTGACTTCAGGGAGAATGCCGTCTGGGAACTTTCCGTGGTCCTGAAGCAGTTTTCCTTCCAAAGAGGATTTTTGTTTCAGAGATTCTGAGCTGCTCTGTTTCCTGCTCAAAAGTCACCCTTCGGTGACAATAAGTAGAATTTGAGTTTATTAATAAGTCAAACCATGTTAGCAACATAAAATAAAAAGGGCAGAAATGTTGATAGTAAATTATAAAGAACTTTGTTTTAAAATAAGTCTTCATTATCTGTCTGAAATGAACGTGAATTTGCATACTAGTTAAAAAGAAAAAAAGAATCAGAGAAACTCACAGTTGGGACTGGGATATGCTGAAGGAGTGGCGAGAATTGACTTTCTAGGGTTCTGTGGACTTGAAGACGAGAACAAGTGAGTTGTCTGTGATGACTTAGTGAGCTGCAAAATGTGCAAGGAAGGATGCTGGATGGCCTGGAATGTGAGGCTATCTTCTAGATTGACACTAGGTTAGAGCTGTATGTGTATAATTTAGAGAGAGTCCATGAGTAGAAGGGGAGTGCCCTAACTCCACTATGGGATCTGTAGGAAAAAGCAACACTCCCTACACTTCTAAGGGCCCATCAGAGGCACAGGAGGTGTGACAGGTGATGTGGAGTCCTGCCTGGTGTCCCCTCCACACAAGGCCCAGGATAGCTTTACTCTTTTTCCTTCCAGACAGCAGTGAGTGGACTCAGAGACTGGGTCAGGAGTACAAGGAAGACAAGGTGACCACTCTCAGCCTGGGACACACTGGCCAAACTGAGCAATCTTGAGCAGGTTACCTCTCTCTACCTGTTTTCTCACCTGCAAAAAAAAAAAATGGCTAGTGGTTGTACTTGCCTTGTAGGTAGTTGGAGGATTAAATGCAGTACCACCCATGAAGCCTCAGAACAGGGTCTGACATAACATGGTGCAAGATGAAAAATCTCTCTCTCTCTCTCTCTCTCTCTCTCTCTCTCTCTCTCTCTCTCTCTCTCCTACCCTCCCTCCCTCCCTCTCCTTCTTCCTCCCTCCTCCCCCCCCCTCCCTCTCCCTCTTCCTCCAGTGTGTCTTTTTTGAGTCCAGGAGGATAGGCAGTGATAGTGAAGACATAGTAATGTCATCAACCATTGTGATGTTTTACAATGTCTAGGAAGCAAGCCAAATACGCAAATGTGGGCCCATTTCATCCTCATGCCAACCCTGGGAAGTCCCTTCTGATAATTGCTTAATCAGAAGCAAGAGAAAGTGATGTAATTGTAGAGAATAGAAAACAAGCATGGCGATGGGTTGATCCAGGCCTGTGTGGTTCTGTGGCTTTTTATCATGCTGGCCTTGCGATTCTCTGTCCATCTCCCCATCACTCTTGATAACAGCCATGCTGTGTGCTCACTTTGTTCAGGGACTGTAAGAGCCCTGTGACCGTGTACTTGCTTCCTGCTTCCTGCTACAGGGAATCCATGGAACAAGAGCTGAACTGGCCATTCCAGGGTGTGTGCTCTGAATTCAGTCCATGTCTCTCTGAAGACAGACATTTCCTAGCCTGACCATCCAGTCCCAAATAACTGACTCAGAGGCTGAATATGAATTATAAATGCTCAACCAATAGCTCAGGCTTGTTACTAGCTCTTACATTTAAATTAACCCATATTTTTATTTATGCTTTGCCATGTGTCCCATAGCTTACTACCTCATTTTTTATATATCCTGCTTGTTTGGTAGTGGTCTGGCCTCTCTTCTGACTCCACCCTTTTTCTTCCCATTATCCTTAGTTTGGTCACCACTGCCTAAACTTCCTGCCTGGCTACTGGCCAATCAGTGTTTTATTAAACCAATTCAAGTGACAAATTTTTTTTAATATATTTATTTTTATTTTATTTGCATTGGTGTTTTGCTTGGAGTTGCAGACAGTTGTGAGCTGCCATGTGGGTGCTGGGAATTGAACTCAGGTCCTCTGGAAGAGCAGTCAGTGCTCTTAACCACTGAGCCATCTCTCCAGCCCCTCAAGTGACAAATCTTTACAGTGTACAAGAGAATTATTCCACAGCATCTCTCCTCTAATTCACCAGAACACGGGGAATCAATTATTCAACTAAGATGTATTAAACATCTTGTGACTTTTGCCATCCAGAAGGTGGCATTCCATGGGGCAAAAGAACAAGTACATTCAAAATATAGATAAGCAGTGTATTTTCAGATAGTGATGCAAGCAATAGGAAATGAGGCAGGGTGAGAGAGTAGCTGGGGTAGAGCTGTTTCCATACGGTGGTGTGAGGGCAAGCCTCTGAACTAGAGCTGAATTATTGGAAGGATCCAGTGGCAGTGAAGGTCCTAGCTCAGGGACACCTGTGTTTGAAGAACAGACCAAGGACCAGAGGACAGGGATGATCATGCAGAAAGCAGTGTAAAAAGAGAGACAAAAATGTGGGTGATGAGCCATATTTCATGCAGCCTGGGAAAAGCCCATGGGTTTCATTCCAAGTAGATAAGGAGCCCTTAGCAGGAAGTGAATACAGTCTAGTGCTGCATCAGGATCATTTTGGTCAATGACAATGTCCCCTAAGATTATATCACCTACTAACACCTTATCCATTAATTTTTTGTTTGCACAACAAAAGCACCTAACAGTACATTTCTTAGAATAAATCCTAGCATAAAGAAAGACTTGGCTGAGTCTGTGGAGATGGCTCACTCTGGGTAAAGTGCTTGTGACCCAGTATGAGAACTGGACTTCAGACCCTTAGCACCCATGTACATGTTTAGTGAGCATGGCACCCTGCCTGTAATCCCAGCCCTCAGAAGGCAGAAACAGAGAACCCCAGAGCATGCTGGCTACCTAGACTGGCTGAATCCATGAACTCCAGGTTCATTGAGAGATTCTGCCTCAGTATATAAAGTAGAGAGTGTTTGAGGAAGGCACCCATCATCAACCTCTGGCTTCATACATACGCATGTGCCACCATACTGATGAATACCACACACACATACTCAGAAAGAGCACAGCTATGTTGGAGCGTGTTTATGACCTTAAAAGAATTCTCAAAAGTGGGGCAGCCAGACTGGGAGCAAGGAAGCCAATTGGGAGACTCCTTCCATTGTCACAAGAGAAATGATAGCCACTACAAATGAGTGAACATAGGCGTGGTTCACTCAGAATGTCAGGCTGTGAGGGCTCACTGAGAGATTTGAAATGGGGAGGCAGATGTAAGGAGAAAATGTGAAGTCATATGTTGGTTTGGCTGATGTATAATGGAACGATACTAAAGTGAAGAAGCCAGAGAGGGAACTGGTTTACTGTAGAAAGACCAAGCCTGCCTCTCTATCTGTCTCCAGATAGCGTTGTCTATGAGTCATCCAATTAGAAAAGCCTCTTGGTCATTAGATACATTGATCTGGAAGCTCAGGAAGACATTACAAGTATAAAGTTGAAGAGTCATAACTATATCATTATGTTTCAAGTTGTGGGACAGAATGGTTCTATTAAAGAGACACAGTGTGGGTAGAGAAGAGTAGAGGTCCAGGACCAAGGCCAAAGGGATGTCAACACTTAACAATGGGGTATGGAGAAGAAGGTAGGAGATGAGTTGCCAGGGGTAAGAGGAAATCAAGGTGTGTAAGCAACGCATTGAGAATGGCATAGAAAGCTGCTAGGACCAATGTTATGAAATGCTTCTGTGATGCCAACAAAGATGAGACTGTGTAAATGATCATAAGATTTAGTCCTGTGGCAGCCTTTCACTATTAAAGGAAAAGTGTCCTGACTGACATGTTGTAGTGTGCATCTGTTGAGTGAAATCAATCATGTGATGCCACATCACTCACAAATATGGGCTCGGTCCTTCAACTGAACCTCTGCTTCACTGTGGTTCTTGCAGGCTTGTCTCCATTCTGCCTGCCTGTGGCCATCTTACCCCATTGGGAGGGATTGGCTTGTACTCAGGACTTAGAGGAGAGCCAACTAGTCATGGAAGGTTCTGAGGAAGGAGCCAGAGTACCTCTCCATGGCAGTAGTGGGGGCAGCCTCACAGCACTGGTCCCCTTCAGTGGCTCCACCAGCAGGCTGAGGTCTGTGGTCCTTTTGTACCAAGTAGGCCCTTCCACAAGGGCAAGACTATAGCCCAAATCAAGGCCATAGGAATTCCTCCCTTCAGATGCCACCAAGGCAGACTTTCTATTCAGACTTCAATCCTGAAGTGTATGTAAACATGTCTAGACCACGATTAAGAACCATCCTCCTTGTGCTGAGGAAGTAAAAGTGGCAGTAGTTCAGGCCTTAAATCCTAAAATGTTTCAGTGAATAGCCTCATTAAGAAAACAGCAGGTGAAAACAGCCAAGTTTGATGCCTAACTCAAAAATATAAATCAGAAATTTCATTTCTCTCCAAAGGTAGAAGGCATGCAGAAGCATGAGTTATTTGTTTTGAATTCTCCTATGTCTTATTTAATTTTTACAAAGATTGTTGGCCTGAGTGCCCAGTTAACAAATAAGATGTAGAAATAAACAAACTTGCCCCAGATTCCAGGGCGAGAGCCAGATTCAAACCCATGTCTGTCTACTTCCCAGAGAATTCACTGCCTTTCTGCGTATAGGGCAGGGGGAAATGCACGATTGTTTTTTTTTTAGTATCCAGAAAGATAATTTCACGGGCCTGCAATTTATATTCCCTACATCAGCCCAATGCCCTAGCCTAAACATTTCTGGCTGCACTGTTAAGTCAGCTTCTGCACAGGACGTGAAATACACTCTCATCCCTTGTCTACAAACTTAATTGCCAAGCCCAGGTTCTGTAAGCCACTAGATCCCTGAATAAACCTGTGTCTCCTTCCCCAAGCCCTTAATGGAATGTGTCCAAAGGCATCAACTCTTACTGCAGCTGTGATTCATCCTAAAGCCTCCAAAGGGGGTTCGGTATTGATCTGGGGCATAATTAACACTGTTTACTGTAGGCGAGCTTGGTTAGGTTAGAGAAACAAAGCCCTTTATTAAAATGCTTTTTCCTGATGACAGGATTACAAACACACAGAGACGCACACTGCACCTGGAGAAAAGCCAAATAGCCTTGATACATGAAACAGAATACACACACACACACACACACACACACACACACACACTACAGTATTCAAGCTTAGCAGCAATTAACCACAGAGCAGACAAGCCTCACATTCAAGTAAAAATAGAACCCCATCCCCCTTCTTCCATCTTCATTTCCATTTTTGATTAATTTACCAGTTCGGTCAATTAGTCATCCTGGAGACTGCAGTTGAGTGGATTTTCCTAAGGACTAGAAAGCTTATTAATTTTGAAAGTGAGTATCATTCATTAACAGCTGACACTATCCCAGGTCCTGCCCTCTTTTCTGCTCAAGGTCTTGGGTGAGAAAGCAGCAGAGGTTGAAATTAGCACCTACACGTGGCTACAGCCTACCCCACCTACTCCACACCAAGACGTGCAAGATGGGAAGGCTCACCTGTGCGGTCAGAGGTGGCTTAGCTGTCAATGTTGTCTGTGATAAGCCATTAGCAACAAACTAGTCATAGGCACAGGCAAGCGTTCGTAGTGGAGTTCAAGGGAACCAGACTCAGGGACTCTGGAATAAACCTGGCAGTTATTTTCTCTGGGGAGGGTCCCTGGCCTCTCAAGTGTATTTGCTGATGCTGGCAGGATGCTAAGGTAGCCCATCCCTTCCATCCAGAGGCATATGGGGAAACCTGATGCTTCCTAGAGCTGCTGTAACAAAGCCTCACTGGCTTTAAACCTCATATAGCTGGCATCTTGCCATTCTGGAGTCCAGACATGTAACATGGGTGTTACTGGCTAAAATTAGGCTGCCTTCCCGTGGGGAGTTCTGGAAAGAATTGGCTTCCTTGGGTTTTTCAGCTTCCAGAGACTGCCCCCTTCCCAGGCTTGGAGAATCCAGAAATAGGGAAAGGAGAACCTAACACCACCCTCCTGCCTTCTTTACTGCACCCTCCCCTCTTTTAAGGACTCTTGTGTTTGTATGAGATCCACCCAGATGAAGTGGAACAATCTCATTTTAAGATCAACTAATCAGCAACCATAATCCTATCCAGTCTAATTTCCTTTTTGTCACAGAAGGAGTCCACAGACTGCAGGAGTTAGGGTGTAGGTATCGTGGCAGCCAATTTTCTCCCCATCATACCCCTCAAGTTTCAGCAAAGACACATTGGACCAAAAAGACGTGGGCTCCCAAGTCAGTTTTAATGCCCTCTCTGAACACTAAATGCCATGTTCTCACTGATCTGTTTTGTTTCTTCTAAGTCAGACCTCCCCTATGGCTAGACTGTTTACGACTCCCTAAGCACATATCATAGTGCTGAACAAATCCTCTAAGGAGGCAAATGTCTGTAATCATGCAATATGATAGTTTGCATCTGGTGCTTCTCTTTGAAGAGCTGGGAAGACTCACATAAAGACGTAGTTGACTGTGTTCGTTCATTTCTAACTTTAAGAATGCATTTCCAGCAGCTGGGGTTTAGATTAGTGATAGTGCATGCTCTTCGCAAGTGAGGGTCCCTGTTTGCAATCTCCTGGGGCGGGGGGAAGAGGGTACAGGGATGGAGGAGACAGAAAGAGATAGAGGAAAAGGCCCACTTTATCATGTTTAACTTACATTAAGTTTAAAAATAGATTCCTAGGCACTGAAATTAGAAAAAAAAATGAATAATAAACAGGCCATAATTTCAAAAGCTACAATACACTTTCACAAGTTGGGAAATTTCTAGGTAACTTTTGAGTCCTGGGAGGAGTCTGTGAAGTAGTGACCATCTGTTACTCGTGTATTCAGTAAATGTTTATTGTTTCCAAGCAATAAAAAGACAGATCCTTCCACCCCTGCAGCATCCACTCACGGAGAAGGAACCAAACACCAGTCGCCTGGACAAACAGATTTGGTGAAAAGAGTCCCTGGAGCAGAGACTGTAGCAAAGCAGAGGCTCTGGGTGGGACTGTGACGAGAAGGACTGGCCATTGTGTTATGAGAAGGAGCAGCTGGGGGCAGGGGGGAGCTGGTAGCCTAGAACATGTGAGGAGCTATATCCGAACTCCCGTTTGCCCAACTGGTACCCTTCATGCCATAAGCTGTGCAGAGGACATGGTAAGAAATTTCAGTGCTACTATATTAGGGAAAGGGACATCTAGGAAGGTTTTAGGGAACTAAGTAGATGGGTGTCTGGGACCATTTAAGAATGAAGCATCAGGAAAAAAAGAGAGAATACAAGGAAAAGAGTGAGAATGTTCTTGAGAGGTCAAATTGGATAGTTCAGAGCAGTACCTGGAGTTTAAGCAGTGAGTCTGTTTGTAAACTGGCTGTGGAGGGTGAGGCCAAGAGCCAAGGCTAAAGAGGCTAAGGAGACGGCTCAGTCAGTAAGGGTTTGCAATTGTAAATGCATGACGATCTGATCTCATTCTCCAGAACCCATGCCAAAAAGCCAGACATGATGGGGCATGCTTGTAATCCTGGTGGGTCACAACCAGCCAGCCTAGCCTATGTGGCTAGCCACAGCCATTGAGGGATTCTGACTCAAAAAACGAGATGGATGGTTCCTGAGGAACATTGCTAAAGGTTGACCTCTGGCATATATGCAAGCGTGTGCGTGCACACGCATGCACATACAGACACACACACACAGAGAGAGAGAGAGAGAGAGAGAGAGAGAGAGAGAGAGAGAAACAAGGATACAACCCAGGGTTTCAGTTCGAGCACAGGTCTAAATGAAGGGACTCATTGGTGGGTTGGCAAAGATTAGACAGGGAGAAGAAACTGAAGGAAGAGTTCATAAATTCTGTGAGTGCTAAGGTTTGTGGGAAAAAAAAACTCATAAAATGTTTGCATTGACACAATTTTTCCTGGGAAACTTGGGAAGCCCCTCACTTTTACCTTCATCGATCTTAATGAAAACTCCTAAAGGCCATAGTCTTTGTTTAGCCCAGACAGTCCTGCCTTGACCTCTCAAGTGCTAGGGTTACAGGCATGGGCATGCCTTGGCTGGATGTCTTTGACTTGTCTTGGTTTGGCTTGGTTTAGTTTTTTGTTTGTTGTTGTTTGATTGTTTGTTTGTTTTTGGTAGCTGAGGAATTCAAGATCCAGGGAAGGCTATGTAGAGCACTACAGTGATCCGGTTTATTTCTTACTTTAAATGATGACTACCATCAACCTTGGCACTTGTGTGCATTGAAAGGTGGAGAAGAGAAGTGGGGATCTCGTATGTGTGTAATTGACCTGTGTTAAATATATTGACTAATTCAAGCCCCTGTGTGGTTCACATAATTCTATTTTGACAGCTCAGCAGGTGGCATCAATAACCGACTTGTGAGTGCTGCCATCCCCTCAAACAGCTATCAGCCTATCTTGCAAGGTCTTTCTCTGTTGAATTGCTATGAAGACTTGCTTCCCATCATCCCCAAGCACAGACCAGAGGCAGCAGAGGGCAGGCAATGCTCACTCCCCCCCACAAAGCTCATAAGGATACTCTCTTCTCTGTCTTCAACCTCAGTATAAACATTCCAATGGGAATTAACTTCTGTATGGGCATCCTTAGCCCTGGGGTCAGCCAGTATATCCTGAAATTGTAATGGCTTTTGGAAATCCCTGCACTGAGACAAAGTTGTCCATTGAAAACTTACATGTGAGGGAGAAAAAATGGGATCATTAAGCTTATGGGGGAAAACATGGAAATCAAAGCAAATATTAACATGATATTGTGCTGAGCGTGGCAGGATAGAAAGGCTAATGCTAATGCAGGACAGGAAATTCTGAGGTATTTCTAACATAAAGTTCGTTTTAAGCTGAACATGACATTTAGATTCCCAATGTCAAGGACAGCAGATGCTAACTAACTACAGACTGTGCAAGCCGAACAGCTGCACGTGTGGCCTCACAGTAGAGTTCTTGGCTCACCCTGAGATCAGTCCCCAGCACCACACACACACAAAAAAAAGTTCACTCTGAATATAGTGTGAAACAACTGAACTGAAAAATGATTTTGCGTGCCTTTATCCCCAAACTATCCCCTGTGTTCCCAAACACTGTCAGTCTCTGTTAAGAATCTCCTGTGTTCCTGTCATTGTTGGACACAGAATTGTGAACTGGTACCAGTTAGTCAAATGCATTCTGTTGCCCTCGGGGAGTTACTCATGGTAGAGGACCAGAGACAGAGCCTAGCCTAGCATGGACACTGCACCATACTGTTGGACATATGAAGGAATGATGTGAGGTCAAATGTCATGTCTCTCATAACATAATAATGATTTTTTTATTAGAGAATTTCATACAGCATATTTTATTGTATTCTTTCCCATCCACCCCCTTCCAAGACCCATCCAACCGCTGACTCCACTCAATTTTACATTATTTCTCTTGCTTTAAAAAAAGGAGCAAGAAAAAGATGGAGGGGGAGAGAGAGAGAAGAAAAGGAAGGGAGGGAGGGAGGGAGGGAGGGAGGAAGGAAGGAAGGAAGGAAGGAAGGAAGGAAGGAAGGAAGGAAGGAAGTCCAATTTGTGCTCCTGAACATGCAGCCTGCCCTGGAGTGTGGTTGATATACCCAGTACCACTCCACTAGAGAAATAGGATCTCCTTTCTCCAGGCAGCTATCACTTGTAAAGAGCGTGTTGGCTAGGGGTGGGATGCTATACTGCTTTCCTTCCTCTGTAATGAGACTTTGTCTGGCTTGAGCTTCTGTAGGTCTTGTGTGTGCTGTCACAGTCTCTGTGGGTTCATAAGCACATCTATGTTGTTTAGTCTGCAAAATGTCATTTCCTTAAAATCACCACCTCTGGCCCTTACAGTCTCTCCTCCCCTTCTTCTGCGTAGATCCCTGAGTCTTAAAGTGGGGGATGGGGTTGATGAAGACATCCCATTCAGGACTGAGTGCTCCGAAGTCTCTCACTTTCTGCACAGTGTCCAGCAGGTCTCTGTGTTAACTCCCATCTACTGGAAAAAAAAAAAAAAAAAAAAAAAAAAAGCTGCTTTGGTGAGGGTTAGTGATTCTTTCATCTGTAGGTATAAAAATACATTATTAGAAGCTGTCTTATTGTTACATTCATTTAATAATGCTTATTCTTGTTAAACTTTTCTCCTATAAGCTTTCTTGAAATTTTTAAGAACCTATGTAATAGACTCTAATGTTTTTACATTTTAATTTATATGTGTGTACATGTGTACATATGTGCTTACACATGCATTAGTGCCACATTAATGTATGGAGGTCAGAGGACAACTTCTGGGAGCGGGTTTTCCCCTTTCCCCTTTCACCATGTTCCAGGGTTAGAACTCAGGCTCTGTGACGAACATCTGTACCCCCTGACTCATCCCATAGATCTATGACTGAGTCTTAAAATTATGATTTGATATATACATATATATGTGTGTATATAAGTGTATATGTATATGTGTGTGTACATATATATAAAACTTAAGGATGGTACTGTTACTGGCCTGGGGTCCTCCTGCTCCCGTTGGAAGTTGTATTGAAGGTAGAAGCTCTTCTGGGCTGGTCGTGGAAGCTTTTGTATCCCTGGGAATTTGACATCAGTGACAGTAGACAGGCAGGAGCGGCAGTGGGGGACACCCGTTGGTGTTACAATTCTCACACAGGCCATGGGTCCTAAGACCTTTAGTCCTGTGGTAACACCTGTCAGAGCTTGTGTGCGGGCCTTGGAAGTGAAGATTCCTTCACCCTTGACCGCAGCTGGCGTTACTCTTCTCGGGCCAAGGGTGTCTAACCCCTTGACCCTTAATAACCCCGCCACTGCTGCTTCTACCACTGAAACCTCTGTTGTTGCAGCCCACCCCCACCCCCGCACTGTGGTCGCTGTCAGCACTGCCTCTCTCTGCCACGGCTACCCTCTCAGTGTCTACAGCTCTGCCCCTGGTACTGTCAAGGCCGTGTGGTCCACGCTACAGCTCTGATGAGCTCCATGGCTCTGCCTAGCCTTTAGCCTTTAGTAGATGCTGTAGCTTGGCCTATTGGCCACGTGCTATTACAGGAATGCACTGGCACACTGACCTAAGGCCCGGGGTGGGCTGGCCTGTTGGCTGTGGACAGTGGGGACTGTCTGTGAGAAAACAGTAAGGCTGTGGCCAGCCCATATAGGGTCCTTGCAATGCCTGTTCCCTGCTGAGATGGACCGCCCTACTCAGCGTGAACTGCTCACCTTGGTCTGCAAAGAGATTGCTGTCAGCAGGCTGTGGCTCTTTTTTTTTTCCCCTCCGTGTGTCTGCCTCTCCTAGCAATGATTATGTATAAATCCTGGGAAACAGGGACAGCTTGAGAGTGCAGCCTTAGCCTCCACGGTGCCATGACAACCAGCTTCCCAGTGATCACCCCTAATAACGGGCCACTCACTCGCCATCTCCTCCACCTGGGCAGAGGCTCCCTGGGGGGCTGGGGCTGCTCTTGGAACAGCTGCAAGAAGCTTCCTGTTGGGAACAAATTATCTATCAGAGACAGAGGAGGAGGGAGCACAGAGAGCTCTTTCTGAGGGGAAAGGGGGTGGAGCGGAGAGGCCTGAGTCTCTAACCTGTGATGTGTGGCAGGATTCCGAGGACTTGAGGACACCCGCCATCGTGATCCTGGAGCCCCTGGCACCCCTGGCCTTAGGAAAGAACAGTTCTGTAGATAGAAAGATAAGACCCTCATGGGCCTCTGCCCCTCACTAGCCTTGCAAGGAGAGGGTTATAATGGAGTAAAAGACCAATAGGAGCCCTCCTAAAGCCAGGCCTGCCCGTTAGCAGATTTCTTCATTAGGCTCCTGTCGAGACCCCCACTGCCAACTCATCATCTTGTCTGGACTGGAGCCGCCTCCTATCGCTCCTGCCTGCTGGAGAGAATGTACTCAAAGATCCCCCTCAATCAATATCCTTCCAGAATGGCAGGTCTCAAAAAGGGACCCGACCTGCTTAGCTAATAAATGACTGTTCTTCACAAAAGGACGACAAACAGGCCCACAGTTAATGAACTTCTCTGTGGATGCTAGCCCAAATGCTGGCTTGAGATTGACAGGCCAGGGCTAAGCCAAGCACACGGTCTCGTTTCCGTTCCCTTTAGATCACAGATTCCGGCTGAGGCTCCGGCACAAGGAGGTTCCACCCTCCGAGCTAATGAGCCCTTACAATGTGTGCACTCAGGGACCATGGGGTCCTGTGGGGCCCAGTTTCCCCATCCTGTTTCCTCAGCTATGAAGTAAAGATGATTCTGCCTCTGTGCTGTGCCAGGCAGCTGATGGGTGCTGTTGCTATCACCAATGCTTGCTTTCTGTGAAGCCCATTCCCTGAACTGGAAGTTCCTAAACTCCTTGTGGATCTAAAAGAAATACAGACTTTTGAAAACAATAGGAAGAGGGGCTGGAAGGCGACTGAGTCATGCAGTGACGCTCAGACATGAGGGCCCGATTCTGTTCTCCAGCACCTACACAAAAAGCTGCTCACAATGACACATGCCTGAAGTCCCAACACTGGGGATCCTTGGAGCTTATGGGGCAGCCAGTGTCCAAATAAGCAAGCTCTAAGTCACCTGACGTTGACCTCTGTCCTACACCCACATGAACACACCTATGCAACCCACACACATGAGCGCGTGCGCGCACGCACACACACACACACACACACACACACACACACACACACAATACAAGCTTGAAGTTGAGCCAAGTTTGCCGTAAGTTGGGAAGGAGGCAACACAGGCACTTGGGTGGTTCAGGAAGGCCAGAAAAGTGTAGACATCTCAGCTGATACACACTGACTATGGGGGAGCCACACTCCTCCTGCCTGTCAGCAATCAACTGAGCCGAGCAGAAATTGCCACGTGTATGGGCTGTGTAGACACTCAGGTCAAGCAACCCATAGTCTCCACTACCTGTCTGTGTATATTCGCCTTGTTCACACTCTGCCCGGCCCTGAAGCAGATGATGAGTAGACCAGACAGGCCTCAGTGGAGTACTAGAACCCAAGAGAATGTTACGGGAATGCTGACACACTGACCCAAGGCCCAGGGTGGGCTGGCCTGTTGGCTGGGGACAGTGGGGACTGTCTGTGGGCAGGGAGGAGCCTTGCTTTGGGATCACTCATCTAGGACACAGCTGGGTGCTGTGCAGTGTCGTGCTCTCCCACTGAACCGTCTCCGTGGTTGGTCAGAAGGCGAGCTTAGCAGCAGCAGAGGAGAAGGTAGCTAATCTGAGGTGGTTCGGCAGCTCCCAGCCCTGCCAAGACAGCTGCTTAGAGTGGGCTCTTTAGTATCCAGAGAGGGGGGGGGGGAGTCGGCGTGACCCAGGGAGAAGGAGCGGCTGGGAGAAGTTGAGGAGAGAGCTCCTGAGTTCCTGTCACCACCACCACCCCTCCCCCTGCCTCCTCCACCCTCCCACCCCCATCCCCCAACCCCCACCCCCGTCTCTGCTGATGATATGAGAAAGGGGGCGTTAGTTTCCTATTGCTGCTATCCCAAATTATCGCGGGTTTAATGGACTTAGGGACTGGAAATCAGAGTTCTGGAAGTCATTTCTGACTTGAGCCCCATTGGGCCAAAGTCAGGGTGACAGTAGAGCCATGAGGACGATCGTCATTACATCAGGCCCACCATAAAGGGGAACATCACTTTGTGGTCTGTTTGAGTTTCTGAGGTAAGTTCTCTCAACTTAATAGTCCTTCTATCCACAGCCTTCCAAGTACGAGGAGTTCACCTTCTTATAGTTTTCACAGGCTTGGAGTGTGTGTGTGTGTGTGTGTGTGTGTGTGTGTGTGTGTGTGTGTGTTCATTCCTTGAGACTTGGTCTCACTTTGTAGCCCAGGCTAGCCTAGAACTCCTGCCTCAGTCTCCCAAGTTCTGGGATTCCAAATGTGGGCCCCTACAACCCAGATTCCCCCCCCCCTCAACTTAACACTCTGTCAATTTACAGTCTTCATTGACCTTGTCTGCAACATAGTGCAAGTTCAAGGAAGGGATGTGGATATGGACATCTTAGAAGGTAGAGTGCCAGTATTCTGTCTACCACAGGAAAAAAAAAATGGCCCGCATTTTCCAATGAGGGCTGACACAGACCCCGGTCACAATGAATAAGGAGGTCCGTTCTTTGTTGGAGGAACACAGGAACCTTGCTCTTCCTGCTCACTCATATAACCCGTTCTAATCTGTGTACCCTCTGCCTCTGTGGGCCGTGTGGGTCCCTCGTACTTGTTGACTTAGGGTCATGTGCCATGCCTGGTGGGAGTGTCTCATGGTATGAAACTGAAAGCTTGGTGTCCCTGAGCTGAGTCCTAGTGTTCATTTCTTCCCTTAATATGTTTTTTGCTTTTGTGCTATTGGGGCAGAGGTGGATTACGGCAACAGGAGCCTCCAGAGCCTGAAGTGGTTTACAGCTTTAAATGCTTCTTGATTGCTTTCAGCTGCCCTTGTCGCTTCTTTCTCTCTGTAAAGCTTTTGCATATTTTGGAGTCTTCTAACTGAATCAGGTGTTATTCATGCTGCTTTGGTTTTTTGGTTTTGGGGGGAAGGGGTTTTTTTTTGAGACTTTTTTTTTTTTTTTTTTTTTTTAGGCAAGGTTTCTCTGTGTAGCTTTGGAGCCTGTCCTGGAACTCGCTCTGCACACCAGGCTGGCCTTGAACTCACAGAGATCCACCTGCCTCTGCCTTTCGAGTGCAGGGATTAAAGGGGCACGCCACCACCATCACCAAGCATACTTTGTTTTGTTTTGTTTTGTTTTTTTAGTATTTATTTTTATTGGGGGAATGGGACCTGTGTGCTCTGGATGCATGTGGAGGTCAGGGGACCACTTATAGGAATGAGTTCTCTCCTTCCATCCTGTGGGTTCCAAGGAGTGAACTTAGGTCCTCAGGTTTGGTGGCAAGTACCATCACCCGCTGAGCCGTCTTACCCGCCCTTTCTTGATTTCTGAAAGAGAGTGTTGATAAGAAGCCCTCGCTGCCTTGGTGTACAACACCATGGCTGGCAAATGAGGGGTGTGTGTGTGTGTGTGTGTGTGTGTGTGTGTGTAGGTGTTGGGTGTCACTCGATCACCTTGCCACCTTCTCTTTCTTTTCCTCCCGTTCTTCCTTCTTTTCTTTCTTTTTTGTTTCTTTCTTTCACTGTCTTGGACAGGCTTTCTCACTGAACCGGAGCTCACCATTTTGGCTAAGCTGGCTTGCCAGCACGTCCCCAGGATCTGCCAGTCTGCCTCCCCACATCAGCAGGGCTGGTGTTTCGGATGTGCACTGCCACACCCAGCTTTTTACATGGATGCTGAGGGTCCAGGTTTAGGGATCCTCACTCCTGTGCAGCAAGTATTTTGGCCACTGAGCCCTCCCCAGTCCCCCAAAATGAGTTTGGGGCTCATATTTAGTGTTTAGCTTTGGTTGCTTACTTTGAGACATTTGTGAAGGAAATACATGTAAGGAATTTTTTTAAGAGTCATATGTAAAACTTAGGGGCAGATATGATGGCTTCTGTATTCACTTATGTAATAAACTTTTTAATCAGACACCAGCTCCCAAATAAGGACATGGAGACCTCTTATTAATTATGAAAGCTCAGCCTTAGCTTAGGCTTGTTTCTAACTAGTTCTTATAACTTAACCCATTTCTATTAATCCATGTGCTGCCATGTGGCTCATGGCTTTTACCTCTCCTCCTGCATGCCCTGCTTCCCCTCTGTATCCTCTGGCATCTCTTCTGTGCCTTGATTCAGCTCTTCTTTTCTCTCTGCCAAGAAATCCCACCTAACCTCTTCCTGCATAGCTATTGGCCATTCAGCTCCTTATTGAACCAATCAGAAGGCACCTTGGCAAAGACACAACTTCACAGGGTACAAAAAGATTATCCCACAACACACTTATTCTGTGCCAGGCATCATGTGGTTGCAGAGTTCACTGAGGAATGGTTATGTGTGGAATCAATGAAGGTTGTATAAAAAGCCTATCACAAGGATTAAGCCACTGAGCTTCACTGTTTCCCATTTCTGAATCCTCCAATGCTAAATATGATCTCAATTCCCAGTCTCTAGCCCATGTCTGGGAAGAGGGCACTAAGTATATTAAGTACAGTAAGTATATCTACTAACTAAATCTTAAACTATTTCTCTCACTGTTCTTAGCTGGGCAAAGGCTGGTGTTAGCAACCATCGGGAGTTCTTACCCTTTGTGGGAAAACTATGGTCCAGTTCTCTCGTTGAGCAAAATTAGTAGACCTGTCTTCTGTACAGTAAACCTTGCCGGCTGCATCTCCATTGGTGAGCCTCTTCTCTCCAGGGGCAAAACTTTTGCCTGCAAATCTCCAAAGCCAAATTGCCATCTGCTTCACTTCCGTATGGAAATTGCCAATTGTGTCCCCATTATGGAGAAATAGTCAACCTTGTCTCCAAATGGAAGAGCCTGCCAGCTGTGCTTCTCTGTGGAAGAGATGTCAGCAGAAGTGAGCACTGTAAAACCCAAGCATGAGTCTGGGTCTAGTCCTTCGTCATCACAAGCAAACCTTTGCATCCCTCTCATCCATCAAGGTCATCAAAGCCAAGGTGGTGGTGGTACTGAAATGAGACATTTAAACCAAAGACATGATAGTCCAGAGATGGCCTATTGCAGAGATGACACTGAATGGACTCAGCAGGTTGTATTTATATAATTATATGTATGTATATATGTAACAATAAGAAAGAAAAAAGGAGGAGGAATCATAGGCTGGAAGCAGACCAAGTTCAGATTTTGGCCACGGGGACACCTGTATTGACTGGTTAATTCATGGGAAAGAGGCTGAAAGACTTACGAATGTTGAATGAATTCATACCATGCAGTACATAGGAGCTCAAGAGGTATTTTTTAAGAGTGAGCTAATTCATCCCAACCTGAACTCAACTCAGTGTCCCATGATGGGAGTGGGAAGGGGAGGGGAGGAGAGTCCAAGGCACGTGGGTGGTAATACATTAAGTACATCCCGGACATGAGCATGTGGGTCAGCCTGAGTATGGGAACAGAGCAAGTGGAAGCACACGGTGTGGAGTGGACAGGTGGGAGGAGCATCCTGGGCGGCTTGCTCAACCTTGCTGGTCTGTTCCTTGTGCTATAATGAGAAGAGTGGTAGTTGCCAGCTCAGACATTTGAACATTAGATGAGATAATAGACGTATAGGCACATAGATAGATACATAAGGACATAGATCTCAAGGAGTAAGAAATGGTAGCTTATGTTATATTGGCATCTATAAAACACATACATGTGCCCTGATGGTGAATCTGCCATATCTCCATTGAGTAGGTCTAGGCTACCATGATTCCCATCAGGACCATTTCCTCGTAGACATCAAAGCTTGTCTCGTCTCCCATTGTCCCTTCTTGTCTTCTTTCATGTCTTTTTCCTGGAATCTGGTTGGAAGCCCTGAAATTCAGCAGACTTCTGGTGCCAAGCCAAGGGGATCTCTGGGGAAAATTGAGGGAACAGATCCTGTTTGCCACGTTTTCAGCAAAATCTGAACAACTCTGACACCGAAGCAGAAGTGGTTCCCCAGTTCTTTTATTTCCACCATACACAGCTTATAACATGGTAGAACTCAATTCACAATTGTAGCTAAATTTGTGTGACTGCACAACATGTGTCTCCTCCAGTCCTATGAACTGCTGAATCCATTTACCATTGCTTGTATGTATTATTATTTCAGAGCTGGCCATTTGGTATTGGCTAGCCAATTAGGGGGCTCCGTCTTGATGAATGAAATATGACTGGCTACTACAGGCTATCACAGAGCAGAATCTGATAATGATAAAAATACTGACCGGCATTTACTGAGGCTCTACTATGTGCAAGGTCATGTGCTAAGCAACGTGAAGCCCTATCTGGCAAGTGGGAAAACAAGCTACAACAATCAATACAGTGTCCACAGTCAGTCACGGATGAGGACAGGTGTGGACTGTGTGCAGCACATAGCATGTTCTGCCTCCTTCCTCAACTCTCCCTATCCTCTGGCTGATGAGACATTTGACTTGGAGTTTCCAAATCCCAATGCTAACAACATTACTGGGAGCTAAGACAAATGGGAAATGTCTCATGTAGTTCTCAACTAGGAGGGTGCCAGCCAGAAGCCAGGAGCTACAGAGTAGGACCCTATCTCAAGCAAGTGATAGAGAATGAATAGATAACAGATTTTACAGGTGGTCACTCTAATACTGCCAGGCCTGTGACTCTCTCTACAAAGAGTATGATAAATAGATTAGTTGTTTGTTCCTGAAAGAGGAAGAGGAGGAAGGAGGAGGAGGCAGCATCATCGGCAGTAACAACAGTAAGGGGCAGTGGCAGCACCCAGGGCCCTTCGGGGATGCCTCCCTGAGACAGTGAGCCTCTCTTGCTCCTGTTCCAGTGAATTTCCTAATTCTCGTTGCTGAGGGGCTTTTTGTTCTTTTAAATTGTTTTGTGAGTGTTAATGTTTGAATTTGGTTCCGGTTTAATGCAGCAAGGTTTGAAAAGGAACTGCTGCTCTTGGGCTCTCTCGGCAATGAATGGCCTTCTGCCATGCAAGTGAAAGAACACACAGGAAATAAGCTGCCTTGGAGGCCCGCTAACCCAGCAACCTCAGGCCAGGGGTTGGCTCTAACTCAGACCTTCATGTAACATTTACTAGGCTGAACCATAAGCAACTGCCATTTTTATAACTGAGTCTCATTGGCAAATGCATATGTTAGACTTAACACAAGCGAAGAACCCAACAGTCAAAGACTACTTAATCTGGCTTTAGACCTAGTCAAGCAACAAACTTTTATTGAACATCTGTCAGCATGACTATAGGTACAAGGAAAACTGCAACCAAAATCCTGCTCTCAAAAGTCTTGCCTCCTAGTTAAAGAGATGAAACAAACTCATATATAATTAAATAATAATGTTCAAGCAATAGAAAATATGGTAAGGGCCACCGTGTGATGGCATATGCCTTTAATGTCCTGCACCAAGGAGGCAGAGGCAGGCAGATCTCTGTGAGTTCCAGGCCAGCCTGATCTACAAAGTGAGTTCCAGGATAAGGGCATCAGAAAAAAAGAAAAGATCCCTAGAGGTGAAATGTGTAGTGATGGTTCATGAAGAACATGAATCAATGAATAAGAAAACATCGGGCATTGTGTAAAAGAGGGAAATTTGAAGATACAGCCCATGTACCTAACGGAAGTCAGAGAGAAGAAGAATTGGATGCCATTTACGAAGGTTTCAGGGACGTGCTGAGGAGTAATGCCAATGAGAAGTGGAAATCAGCCACAGCCAGCAAGAGAGATCCTGAGACTCTAAAACCTCGAGTAAGTGGACAACGTTCATGAAGGACATTGCAGCCGCCATTTACATGTAAGGACACCTGGGGCACCTAAGTCACCCAAAGGACAACCTAACCTTAGACCTAAGAGAGTCTGGAGCTTTCCTACACCACAATCCAAGGAAAAATGAAAACACATGTCCTTGTACAAAAAGCTGTACATGAATATTCACAGTGCCATTATTTGTGTCTGTGGGAACAGCTCAAATGTTCATCAACTTATCAGTGGGTCAACAGAACACTGCAATCCCATGCAATGATTTATCCAGGCAAAGAACATGCCACAACATGGTGAACTTTGCAAATAGTATGGTCTGTTAAGTCTGGCACAAATGATCTATGTTCTATGGTTGCATTTATGTGAAATTGCTAGCATAAAGAACCCAGAAAGTGGATTAATATTTGCCTAGAGTTATAGGAATGGGAAATAAAGGGTTTTGTTCTGGTGGTTTTTGTTTTGTTTTGAGAAGGAGTTGGTAGAAACATCTGAATTTAGATTGTGGTTTAATTGCATAAATACATCATGATACATAAAACCACTGACTTTTGCATTGTATTTTAGAGTAATATAGATTACATGTTTTAGGAAAAAACTGAAAAAAAATGTTTAAGCATGTAAAATGACTCCAAGATCTTGGGATGTAGCTAAGCGGTGCTTGCCTAGCATACCTAAGACTCTGGGTTTGCTCACTAACACCATAAAAAAGGAAATGGAGAAGAGACAGGTGTAGACGAAATTCTAAACAGTCTTAGGAAATAGCCAAAGAGATCAGAGCAATAGCCACGACTAGCTTTAGCTTCCCCAGAGAGAGAGACCCCTTCTTGTCTAACCTGCACTTTTATTGCTTTCCTGTTCTGCCTTCTGGCTCTTAGCCCAACTACATG
This sequence comes from Peromyscus leucopus, assembly GCF_004664715.2. Taxonomy (NCBI): domain Eukaryota; kingdom Metazoa; phylum Chordata; class Mammalia; order Rodentia; family Cricetidae; genus Peromyscus; species Peromyscus leucopus. The sequence continues at coordinate 31,097,115 of NC_051079.1, read as the reverse complement.
ACTTCCTCGTCATTGCCTGTCTATACAGACCTCCAGGTCTCTATGATTGGTACTGGGATTAAAGGTTCGTGTCACCATGCTTGGCTGTGTCCTTGACCACACAGAGACTCTGCCTGCCATGTAATTGGATTATAAGGGCGTGTGCTACCACCGCCTGACTTCTGCTTATGGCTCGCTATGACCTCTGATCTCCAGGCAACTTTGTTTATTAACGTACAAATAAAATCACATTCAGCCCAAATAAAATATCACCATAGTCAGGGAAGAAAGGAGGGGAGATGAAAGGAAAAGAAAAAAGAATCCTGAGATGTCTCCAAGTATGGACATGCACATGACATCCAGAGAGGAGGGCAAATGTGATCCAGATCTTGGGTTTTCTTACAGCAGTGTCCCAGCAAGCAGAGTGTTAGGTCCCATGCCAATTCCTTGAAAACACAGCAGTCCATCAGGTTTGGGGTTTTTGTTTGTTTGTTTGTTTTTGTTTTTTTCTTTCTGTTTCCAGGGAGCTAACACTGTTGGCAACTTCTTTATATTCCACAGACACCCGCCCTACATAGAAACTCTGAGCTCACTGTTAGCTCTCCGGCTGGCCCAACTTTAGAGTCTGTTCACAAGCCTGTGCTGTATTCATCATGCTTTGCTTTTGTTTTTCTTTTGTTCTACAGTTTTTGAAGAGCCGGAAGACCCAAGCAACAGATCGTTTTTCTCTGAAATTATCTCTTCAATTTCGGATGTGAAGTTCAGCCACAGTGGGAGGTATATCATGACCAGAGACTATCTGACCGTGAAAGTCTGGGATCTCAACATGGAAAATCGCCCCATCGAGACTTACCAGGTACAGAACACTCCCTTTGTGGGCTTCTACATCAGCCACTGCCTGCAAATGGTTGCAGTGCAGAGAGATAGAAGGCTGTTCATAGCGATGTGTTACATAAAATACTACAGGCTACAAGTGCCATAGGATTTAAGATAAGGATGCATGGGGACTAGCAACAGTTACAGCCTGAAAATGTTACATGGGTTGGGTACCATAGCTAGAGTGAGCAAGCCAAGCACAGCCTTGCTCTCATGAAGCTCTCTAGTGAGGAAACTGACTGATAAACAAAGGAGCTCACTGCCTTTGTGCAAGGGATGGTGCTGAGACCCGGGGAGCCCAAGGCAGAGAAACCTTTCAGGATAAGGAAGGTGAGGACAAAACCGCCATGAGCTAGTTAGCAAAATCATGCACTTAGAAAATACCATGGCCAAAGACCTGGGGTAAAGAGAACTGTGGTTGGAAAAGTTTTCCTTGAACAGTCAGGCAGACAGTTGAGCCTGAAGACAAAAGCAGGGCCTGGTCCTATAAATTCTAGTACTGAGAGCTTTACTTGTCTCTGGCTGGGTACCGTGGAGATCTGTAGAAAGGTTTTCTACCAGGAAATGGCATTGAAAACAATGGCTTTCACTTTACAGTGTGACAGACAGACTGCAGGGAAGGAGATGGTGCTGATGTGGGCTGATGAAGGAGGGAGGGTGGAGAGGCAGTGGCATCTGCTTCTCCTAGACTGTGACAGGGTGAAAAGTCAAGGACTCATGTAAGAAGTTCTTGCCTTAAGCACTGGGTAGAGGGTGGCAGAATCACTGTTGGAGGGATCAAAGGCATTGCTCCAGGGTATTTTTATTGAAAGAGCTTGAACAGACCTGAAGGTAGAAAGGATTTTAAAAAAGCCAGGCAAGGGACAAGGAGAAGATGGATCAAGGGACAGAAATAACTGCTCTTATTTTTATATATCTTTAATTAGATAAAAAGAAATGAGGCAGGGAAAGGGGAATCTAGGCAGACAGATTTGATTGATATTGTTTTACTTGAGATACAGTTCATCTATCACAATATTCACTCATTTCAGAATACATAACTCCCTGGGTTTTAGGATATTCAGAGTTGCAGAGCTGTGCCCAACTCCAGAACATTTTGTCACTATGATTTTAAAACATCATTCTAGTTGTACTGGGGAGGAAAACCTTTGGCAGAGACAAGTGAAGAGACAGAAAGAATAAATTTGAACATTTTTACACTCTATCTTAAGGGTTTCTATTGCCATGATGAAACACCATGACCAAAAGGCAAGTTGGGGCTTAGAAAAGGGTTTATTTGGCTTACACTTCCATATTGCTGTTCATTATTGAAGGAAGTCAGGACAGGAACTCAAACAGGACAGGAACCTGGAGGACAGGAACTGATACAGAGGCCATGGTGGGACGTGGGAGGGGCTGCTGCTTATTGATTTGCTCCCCATGGCCTGATTTCTTATAGAACCCAGGACCCACAATGGTCTGGGTCCTCCAGCAATGATCACTAATTGAGAAAATGCCATACTGCTGCATCTCACAGAGGCATTTCCTCTCTGAGGCTCCTTCCTCTCTGATGACTCTAGCTTGTGTCAAGTTGACACAAAATCAGCCAGCACACAGTCTTTGGCAAATGGGTGATAGCATCTCAGATGAGGGGGTGAGCAACAGAGGTCCCCAGATTTCTGATGTAGTTTCTAAGGTAAAATCGTTTAGAATCTGATGTTGTAAGAGGGGAGATGCTGGGAGATAGCCCATGGTTTACCATCTTTAACCACTAGAGGTGGAGTAGACTTTTGATTTAGATGAGGAGATTGAGAGTTTTCTTTTAAACATGTTAAACACAAACAGATGAGAGGTGAATAGCCCAGGGAAAGTACAGGAAAGGTCCTCAAAACCAGTAGAATTAGAAGAAGCCCCCTGGGCACATTTAAAGAAGAAACTGGGGCATGCTCTTGGGGCCAAGTGTTCTCATGGTTGAACACAGGGAGATGATTTGGCAAAGGAGACTGAGGGGGAGGGGCCAGAGAGGTATAAGGAAAACTCAGAGGTGTGTTCAAGTGGATAAAATCTCAGGGTGGAAACAGCCACCAACCATGCTGTTGCTAAACAAAAGAAAAAAAAGGTGGGGGCGGGGCGGGGCTTAGCATTGAATGCTGGCTTCCACATGCAGGCAGAGGTTACCAGTACCCTAACAGAAGAGTGTGTGGCACAGGGCCATCTGATCAGGTCACTTCAAGAGACTGTGCAGAGAGGGTGTGAGCGCAGAAGCTAGCTACTCTCGGCAGATTTTATCTCGAATGAAAACAGAGTAGCTGGGTGGGTGGAATGTGGGCTGCAGGCAGAAGGAAGTTACAGTGTTTGGGTGCTGGCGGGAATAAACAGTGGAGAGACAAGCCAGGGAGCTGAGTCCTTGTGAGATACAAGAAGGGATGGAGCCAGGTACTGGTGGCACGCACCTTTAATCCCAGCACTCCACACGGGAGGCAGAGGCAGGCGGATCTCTGTGAGTTCGAGGCCAGCCTGGGCTACCAAGTGAGTTCCAGGAAAGGCGCAAAGCTACACAGAGAAACCCTGTCTCAAAAAACAAGAAGGGATGGAGTCCAGTGAAGAACTGGCCTAAGGGAGGTGGGTAGTTCATCTGTTAAAGGAAGGAGTGCTGTGTACGCAGCTCAAGATGCAGGGACTGATCAATGTCATGCTAGGAAATACAAATTTTCTTACTTCTGTTTTCTCAGTAAAATGAGCAAGGTCATCTGCTGAATAAGATGTTTAAAATGGTCGTTTAACAGAGGGAGTACCATAAGGTCACTCACGGATCAGCATGAGGTCTATATTGTTCATTCAAAGCCTTAAGACCTTGGAAGGAACTGGGAGTATAACTTGGTTGGTAGAAAACTTGCCTAGCATGCAAAAAAAAAAAAAAAAGCCCTTGGTTCATTCCCCAGTAATGTATAAACTGGGCAAAGTGGTGCACACCTGTCATCCCAGCACTCAGGAAGTGGAGGCAGGAGGATCAAAGACATCCTTAGCCTAGGATGCATGGGAACTTGTCTCCAAAAATTATTTTTAATCAAATAAAATAAGACAAATAAAACAAGACAAATATATATGATTGTGTCTTCCAGTCACATTCACCTGTGTGGCCCAAGTGACAAGCAGAAGGATGTAAGCCAGTGGTGTAGTTTTGTTAAGGGAGTACAATTTAAAGAGAGAGCTTGGTTGAACATGTGCACTGAGTGAAGCTGTCGTGACAAATGCCAAACTTGAGGAAGCCAAGGAAGAACGAAGCACTTGGGTTAATGGTCTTGAAGAACTGATGGAATCAGGACACTGTGAACTAAAAAGAAAGGGTGTAGCAATAAAAGTAGACTTGGCACATTAGATACTGTTGTAGTCATGTGACAATGGGGGTAAGCAGGAAAATCATTGACTATGATGGACCCAGTAGTTAATAAACAGGGTATGTCAGTCACTGGAAAAGATGGCTGAAAGAATGGAAGAGAGAGGGAGATACTCATGTTGCTTCAAGGAATGACTCAGTGCTTTTGATGATGTAAGGCCAGTGTATAGCAAGAAGCTGAACTTGAATGTGTGATATCAAAGGAACTGAGAATAAGACAGGAACAGTAGTTAAGAGCAATGGGGTACCCCATTTTAGCACATGGACTTGAGAGCAAAACCCCACAGCATCCCATGAAAGGAGTAACAGTTGTCTTCAGAGACAAAAGCAGGAAGGTAAGGGTAGCACACAGAGTACTTTCCTGTACCGAAGTCACTAGGACATAGGAGTAAAGGTTCTAGGTAGGCACCAGCTGGACTTCTCCATGTTCAATGTTGTGGAGGTGTTGTCTTCAGCAGTGGAGCCTTGCCATCAGTTTGTGGATACCAACCTATAGCCTTGGCAATAGCCTGGTTTGTTTGGGGTTTCTCATGGGACCCCTTTGGTCAACAACCCAATTAGATGTGGCCCATCCCTGGTACTGGAAGCTTCATTTGGTGATAAGAGATGTCCAGTTGGGGCTCTGTCTCTATTATTTGGTGATTTCATTTAGGTGATCTTTATATATGTATATGTTTTAGGAAGCTTCTACTGTATTAGGTTTCCATACTACCATTCAAATGGCTCTTAATTTTAGTTCTCTCTCCCCATATTCCCTCCCTTGTTACTGTCTTCCCTCCCCTTCCCTACTTGAGATTCTCCCATTCCAGTCACACACCCATCCATCCATCCATATCTATTCTATTCCCTTTCCCAGGAAGATCTATCTTACCCCCTAGTCCCTATACCTATATATATACTCTATACCTAACCTCTGGTTCTACAGACTGTAGCTTGCTTATCATTGACTTAATAGCTAATATCCACATATAAGTAAATATATACTATATTTGTCTTTCTGAATCTGGGTTACCCCACTCAGGACTTTTTTTTTCTAGTTCTATCCATTTATCAACAAATTTCATGATTTCACTTTTTTAACAGCTGAATAATACTCCATTGTGTAAATGTGCTACATTTTCTTTATTCATTCTTCTGTTGAGGGATATATAGGTTGTTTCCAATGTCTAACCATTATGAATAGAGCAGCAATGAACATGGTTGAAAAGGTGTCTCTGTGGTAGGATGAAGCATCCCTTGGGTATATGCTCAAGAGTAGTATAACTAGATCTTGAGGTAGATCAATTCTGATCTCCCTGAAGAACCTTCACACTGAATTCCATAGTGGTAGTACAAGTTCTCAGTCCCACCAGCAACAGAAGAGTGTTCCCCTTACTGCACTTGCTCAACAGCTTAAGTTATCAATTGTTTTATTGATCTTAGCAATTCTGATAGGTGTAAGATGAAATCTTAAAGTGGTTTAGACTTGCATATCCCTGATGACGAAAGGTGTTGAACATATCTTTGTTTCTCCGCCATTTGCATTTCCTCTTTTGAGAATTTTCTGTTAAGATCTTTACCCTATTTTTTAAATTAGGCTCTCTCTTAATATCAAGTTTAAGTTCTTTATATATTTTGGATATTAGCTCTCAATCAGATGTGTAGTTGGTAAAAATCTTTTCCCATTTTGTCAGCTGCTGCTTTGTCCTAATGATGGTGCCCTTTGCCATGCAGAAGCTTCTCAGTTTTATGAGACCCCACTTATTAATTCTTAGTGCCTCTGCTAGCAATGTTCTACCCAGGAAGTCTTTCTGGTCCAATGAGTTCAAGGCTATTTCCCACTTCCTCTTCCATCAGGTTCAGTGTATCTGGTTTTATGTTGATGTCTTTGATCCATTTCAGAGTTGAGTTTTGTGCAGGGTGATAAATATGGATCTATTTGGATTCTTCTACATACAGTCATCTAGTGTGATCAGCTCAATTTTTTGAAGATGCTGTTCTTTTTCCAGTGTGTATTTCTGGCTTCTTTATAAAAAAAATCAGGTGACCATAGGTGTGTGGATTTATGTCTGGGTTTTCAGTTCAATTCCATTGATCAATATATCTGTTTTTGTGTCAAATCATGCTGTTTTTATTACTATAGGTCTGTACTACAACTTGAGGTTGGGGACAGTGATCCGCCAACAGTTCTTTAATTATTCAGGGTTGTTTTAGCTATGCTGGGTTTTCTGTGTTTCTATATGAAGCTGAAAACTGTTCTTTCAAAATCTGTAAAAAATTGTGTTGGAATTTTGATGGTGATTGCATTGGGTCTATATATTGCTTTTAGTAGGATGGCCATTTTTTTCTGTATTAATCCTACCAAGCCACGAGCATGGGAGATGGTTCTATCTTCTGATGTCTTCAATTTCTTTTTTTAATGTCTCAAGTCTTTCACTTGCTTAGAGTTACCCCAAAATATTTTATATTTTTGAGGCTATTGTGAAGGGTGTTGTTTCTCGATTTCTTTCTCAATCCGTTTTGTCATTTGTCTATATGAGGGCTACTGATTTTGTGAGTTAATTTTGTATCTTACTACTTTGCTGAGAGAATTTATCAGCTCTAGGAGTTCAATGGTGGAAATTTTAGGATCACTTATGTATATGATCATATCATTTGCAAATAAAGATACTTTGGCTTCTTCTCTTCCAATTTGTATTCCCTTGATCTTCAGTAGTATTATTTCTCTAGCTTAGACTTCAAGTGCCATATTGAATAGGTATGGAGGGAATGGACAGCCTTGTCCTATTGCTGATTTTAGTGGAATTGTTCTGTGTTTCTCTCCACTGATGTTGGCTATGGATTTGCTGTAAACTGTCTTTATTATGTTGAGGTATGTCCCTTGTATCCCTACTCTCTCAAGACTTTTATCATGAAGGGGTGAATTCTGTCAAAGGCCTTTTCTGCATCTAATGAGATGATCATGTGGTTTTTGTCTTTCAGTGTGTTTATATGGTAAATTACATTTACTGATTTTCATATGGTGAACCATCCCTGCATCTCTGGGATGAAGCCTGCTTGATCATAGTGGATGATCTTTTTGATGTGTTCTTGGATTCAGTTTGCAAGTATCTTATTGAAAATATTTGCATCTATGTTCATAAGAGAAATTGGTCTGTAATTCTCTTTCTTTGTTGAGTATGTGGTTTAGATATCAAGGTGACTGTGGCTTCATAAAGTAAGTTTGGCAATGTTTCTTATGTTTCTATTTTATGGAATAATTTGTAGAGTTCTTTGAAAGTCTGGTAGAATTCTGCACTAAAGCTATCGGGCCTGGGTTTTCTTTGCTTGGGAAACTTTTAATGACTGCTTCCATTTCACTAGGGGTTATAGGTCTGTTTAAATTGTTTTACTGATCTTGATTCAATTTTGGTGGGTGGCATATATCGAGAAAAGTATCCATTTCTTTTAGATTTTCCAATTCGGTGGAATGCAGGTTTTAAAAGTATGTCCTTATGATTCTCTGGATTTCCTCAGTTGGCTGTTGTTCCACCCCCTTTTCATTTCTAATTTTGTTAATTTGGATATTCTCTCTGCTCTTTAGTTTGTTTCTATTTTACTGATTTCTTCCCTGAGTAGATTGTCTCTTGCCATCTACTCCTCTTGGGTGTGAGTAGTTCTTCTTATTCTAGAACTTTCAGGTGTACCGTTAGTATGAGATGGCTCCAGTTGTTTTTATATGGGTCCTTAGAGCCATGAACTTGCCTCTGAGAACTAACTTCATTGTGTCACCTAAGTTTGGTATGTTGTGTTTTCATTTTCATTCAATTTTTAAAAGTTTTCATTTCATTGTTAATTCTGTCTTGACCCATTTTTCATTGCATGTAGTGAGTTGTTCCATTCCATGAGCTTGCAAGCCTTCTGTTGTTTCTGTAGGTATTGATACCCAGCTTTAATCCATGGTGGTTAGACAGGATGCAGGATGTTATTTCAATTTTTTTTTATCTGTTGAGACTTGCTGTGTGTCTGAGTATGTGGTCAGTTTTAGAGAGAGTTCTATGAGGTGCTGGAAAGAAGGTATATTCTTTTGCATTTGGGTGAAATGTTCTGTAAACATCTGGTCCACTTGATTTATGGTGTAAATTAGCTCCAGCATTTCTCTGTTTATTCTTTGTCTGGATGACCTCTATATTGGCAAGAGTGAAGTAGTGAAGTCACCTACTATCTGTGTGTAAAAGTCAATTGTAATTTAAGCTGTAATAGTGTTTCTTTTATGAACTTTGTTGCCATTATTTGCTGCATAGACATTAAGAATTGCATGGTCCTCTTGATCAATTTTTTCTTTGATGAGTATGTAGTGTCCTTCACTATCTCTTCTGATTAGTTTTGGCTTGAAGCCCTATATTGGCAGATATTAAAGTGGCTATTTCAGCTTGCTTCATTATTATATGTGGAGAGGAATTTCTTCTATGGTCCAGTCTATTTGGTGTTTTGTATGCTTCTCAGACCTTGATAGGCATTTCCTTCTTTAGTTTGGGGACATTTACTTCTATGGTTTTATTGAAAATATTTCCTGTGCCATTGACCTTGGTTTCTTCTCCTTCCTTTATTCCTGTTATTCACAGATTTGGTTTTTCATAGTGTCCCAGATTCCCTAGATGTTTTGTGCCTGGGGTTTTCTAGCTTTAACATTATATTCTTTGACTGAGGTATCCATTTCTTTTATCTTATCTTCAGTGCCTGAGTTTCTCTCCTCTATTACTTGTATTCTGTTGATGAGCCTTGCCTCTGAGGTTCCTGGTTTTGAGTTCCTAAATTTTTCATTTCCAGATTTCCCTCAGTTTGGGTTTCCTTCTATTTTATTTCCACGTTGAGGTCGTGAACTGTTTTTATTCATTTCCTTCCACTGTTTGTGTTTTCATAGATTTCTTTAAGGGATTTATTCATTTCCTCTTTAAGGACCTCTATCATATTCCATTTTATCTTGTGCTTCAGCTGTTGCATTTCTCAGGGACTCCTATAGTAGGGTTGCAGGGTTCTCATGGAGACATTGCCCTGGGTGTCACTGTGTTTTCACACTGGGGTCCAAGCATCTGATTTTGGGATGACTGTAATTCTAGGTGCAGAGATATCTGGTCCTGTCTTTGTTGAGTATTTTGTTCTCTTACATTCTCTGGTTCTTAGGAGAGTGTGGTGGCTGTGTGTTGCCTAGTATGGAATGCTTCTGGGATCCTGCCAGGTCTGGCCTCTGGGGGTTCCAGATACAATGCATTTCTAGGTACTGGGAGCTGGCACTTACGAATGGGAATGGGTTAGAAGCAGGCCTAAGAGAGACCGCAGGAAGGAGAAAGCAGGGTGTTTCACCAGTATCTGCTTAATCCCCTGGGAATGGGGGCAGAATGTAAGGCCAGACCACAGCAGGTGTTCTGCTACAGAGCTGGGGCTAAGACTGGAGAATTGGATTTGGAGAAAGAAGAGAAGATCTGCAGTTAGCCTGCCTGTTTCTCTGGGAGGTATGGCCTGTGGCTTTCCAGGGAATGCCTGCTGGAGTTACAGGCTGGGACGAAAGGGTGAGTTGGGATGCTGTGGGAGGTCTTCTTGATCCTCTGGAGAAGGAGCTGAGAGGAAGGGTTGCAGCAGGTGATTTGCTGCAGAGCTGGGGATGAGATTGGGGGGGTGGGATTTGGAGGAGAGGAGGGTCAAATGGAGATCTGCAGTTAGTCTACCTGCTTTTAAGCCCAATTAATTTTAATGTTCCTGCATCTATACAGGTGTGTCTTTCTTTGGGGGAGATTTTCTTCTATAAGCTTTAAGATCTGGTCTATGGCATCGACCTGGGATTCTTCTCCCTCATCTATGCTTATAGTCCAAAGATTTGATCTTTTCATGGTGTCCCACAGTTCCTGAATCGTCCTTTCCTGTGTGATTTTTAATTTTGCATGTTCTTTGCTTGTGTGCTCCAATTCCTCTACTTAATCTTTGAGACCTGATACTTTGTTATCTCCTTAAAAGGCTTTTCCCATGAGTTTCCTAACTGAGATACTGAATCTTCTTCAACTCCATCTTCGTTTTAGCTTGAGTTTTCAGTGCTTCTTTTCCTTTAAGGGATTCAGTTTTCAAATCCAGGACCTCATCTGTCTCCTCAAAAGGGCTTCAGCAGCAGCCCCTCCTGCCCAGCCATCTACTACTCAGAAGAAAGCGCAGGAACACTCTTTGACTCCAGTTCTCTGCTCCACTCCTCAGGGTTGCTCTGTATCCTAGCAACGCTGCCCCAGACCCCATCTAGAGCCTAGCTACTGTTCTTGCCTTAGTCTGAGCCATCATCGGTGAAGCAAAAGCCAGTCACTTGCCCTTGGACAGCAGACTTGGTGGTCCTTTCTGTGATGTCCTTCTTCATCTTGCTCAGAATCTGCTTACTCACTATATGTCTGTCATGTCATGCTCCTTCCCAGACTTGTACCTGTGGCCCTTTGTAGATGTTCTTCCCTATGGTTGGAGAGCCTTTCTTCCGGATGTCATTTGGATTCATTCATTCTCTGCCGACATCTGAGGCTGTTACCTTATCACCTTGAGTCCTCATCCTACAAAGTATAATGTCCCTCATCTCTCAGTGCCCTTCCTCACACTTTCATGTTCTGTGATTTTAGTGCTGCCTAAAACTTCTCATGTATTTATTCCATTCTGTGGTTTCTTCCCCAGTGTTCTGCCTCAAACCCAGAGCAGATTTTTGATGAACAGCCGAGTATCAATACTAGTCTCTAACACCTGATGGCCTTAATTCAACCCCCAGAGCTCATTTATAAGTGGAAAGAGAAGACCAACTCCACAAAGCTGTCCTCTGCCCCCCACATGTGAACACACCTGCATACACACATCATGCAGACCCACACAATAATAATAATAATAATAATAATAAACACAATTCTACCACTTACTGGCTTCTGCTTTATGCCACTATCTATACAAGCAACCTTCTTCAATCCACACTGGCATAAAGAAGCTTACTGCCCCCTGCTTTCCTCCTAAAGCCAGGGCTCTGAGCCTGCATTCAGTCCAGAGCCACCTGATGCAATGCAAGGGCACACAGAGGGGATGAACAGCTCATGTCACCAAGTCAATATTCATAGGAACCCTCACCTTGTATGATGGTGACATGTTCTTGATGTTTCCTCCCAGGTTCATGACTACCTCCGCAGCAAGTTGTGCTCCCTCTATGAAAATGACTGCATTTTTGATAAATTTGAGTGTGTGTGGAACGGGTCGGACAGGTAAGAAACATGCGGGCTGAGAGCCTTTCCCTTGAGGAAACTTTGGACAATTCACCTGAAATGGGATACATCCAAATGGAGATCGATGTTGGGCCCCAAGACCTGGCCAGGATGCATTATGTGGGTCACTGACTGGAGTCTGTGATCACACCTGTAAAGAGGAGGATGCTGTGAGGCCCCGAGTTCATTTCTGGGCTGGCACAGTTGACAGTTCAATGTCAAGAAGAAAATGCTGTCCTTAACATACAAGGCACCCAAAAGCTGGGACCAAATGCCTACTCAAGACTACTAGTAATACACCAGCAAGTCCTCTGAGTATTGTCAAGTGGCTTTCTAGACCTATCCCCTTGAAGCTGCTAGAGCAGACTTGACTGGAGGTCCTGGTGCTTCATTAGCAGAATTCTAGCCAACCTCATTTATCACATTCCCTCAGAGTGATTTATTAGTGTTTTAAGGCCCTTGATTTCTACAATACTTCACATTACCTCCCAATAGTTCATTTTTTGTTTGACAAATACAGATGATTCTTTGACAGTCTGTAAACTAGATGCAGGCTGCTGGGGCTCAGTTAGCTCCTAGATGAAGGTGGCATAGTGTTCAATAGCATGAGGCTGTTCATTCACAGTGTTCACAGCGGGCCATTCTGAGATTCCAGCTTTGAGTCTCTGACTAGCTTGGCCCCTCTTCCCAAACCACCACTGAATCCTCTATTGTAGAATTCAGTTGAACCAGATGTAGTAAGCATGCAGCAAAGGACCCAGGTTACACGATCCAGTTTATACAACAGAAGAGAGCAAAGCAACTAAGCCATATGAACCAGAGTCCCCAGGGAAAGAAGCAAGCCTCTTAGTTTACCACTTAAGTCATTGATAGTTGATAATAATTACACAACTGTTATTATTCCAGTTTGCCCTTCATTACTGCAGATCATAACCAATGACTACTAGTTAACTATACACAAGACATTTCTACACATCTTCTAATCCCAGCCACAGCCAACTAGAGTTACCTTTATCATCTCCATTTCACAGCTGAGGAAGTTAGGAGTCAAAGTATTCAGGACTTAGTGTGATGGCCCAACCTCAAACATTAGTAATCTTGAGCATATACGAGACCTCAAAGCCCACCTCCACAGTGACACACTTCCTCCAACAAGACCACCCCAATTCCAACAAGGTCACACCTCCTAATAGTGCCACTTCCTTTGGGGGCCATTTTCTTTCAAAACCCCCCACACCTCCTAACACTAACTTAAAGTTGGTAACCCTAGGGTCATAACAACTGGACCAAATTAGTGATCCAAGAACAAAAATTACCTGTGGAGTAAAAATGAGTAATACTGATGATTATTGCAAACCTTTGTTCTAAGCCCAGCCAAAGAGCTTGGTCCTTTCAATGACTCAAAAAAACAAGTCAATGCTCTCAGTTTAAATGTATGGTTCCCGTGAGCTGGCCATGATAAGCATCGTTTGCTCCTGAAAGATGTTATGGGGATGGCTGACCACCCTTCTCTGTAATACTCAGCTTCCCCTTTTCCCCTGCAGTGTCATCATGACGGGCTCCTACAACAACTTCTTCAGGATGTTCGACCGGAACACCAAGCGTGATGTGACCCTTGAGGCCTCGAGGGAAAACAGCAAACCCCGGGCTATCCTCAAACCCCGAAAAGTGTGTGTCGGGGGCAAACGAAGAAAAGATGAGATCAGTGTCGACAGTCTGGACTTTAGCAAAAAGATCTTGCATACAGCTTGGCATCCTTCAGAAAATATTATAGCAGTGGCGGCTACAAATAACTTATATATATTCCAGGACAAGGTTAACTAGGAGGACAAGCTATCACTTAGTCTCACATACTGAATACTAGTCAAACAAGTTTTTAAATGTTTCTTTGGGTCTTCATTTGATGCATTGAGTTTCATTTCCCTATGCATAAAACGATTGGAATAGAATTAAAAAGGAGTTCAATGTTCCCAGCTCCCCAATTCTAAGGAACTTTTGTCAAACTCGGTAGGCTCGGGCCACTTCTGTTTAGAATCGAGAGCTGCCAACTGGCACTAATTCTTCCATAGTTGACTTGAATTTCTGATGCGTTCATTCATTGCTCGGTTTCATCTGGTGGGTTCCGTGTTTTGTTTCTAGGTGTCTGCTGCGATAAAATGAGATTGTCTGTAGTATTTAAGGAGAAAAGAGATAAGGTTTTGTTTTTTTTTTTTTTAATTAAGCAATTCCATTTGTTTGAAAAAAATCAACAAAAAAATAAACACTGTTTACTCTTAGAGAGTTTCTCTTTGTGAAAAAAATCAGGCCTAGCCAGTATATCTCCTCTGCCTTCCCATCCATTTCCTTTTAAACAGTTCTACTGAAGCCAGAGACTTATTTCACAAGGCTGAGAAAAGGGTGCCGAATGGGAAGGGAGGGGACACCATGACACTGTTCTCTCTTTTGGTAAGTGCCATAGAAACAGCCTGGGAATGTAATGGCCAAAGCACCACAAAGCTTTAGGAAACTTAAAGAGAATCCTTTCTCCACGGGGGTTCCCAGAGTTTGCTTGGCAAGGCCAGTGGAGACCAGATCCCTACCATTCCTTGTTACTCTTGCTTTTATTTTTGTTTCCTTTTAAATGGCTCCATCTAATCCCTGCCTCCACAGTCCTTGGCTCTTTCCCTTCAGCCTCTGCCAGAGGATTTGCCCATTGACTTTTAAAGGCTGCGCCCTGGTTGCTTAGTACCAGGAGGTCTCAATAAAGCAGTGAGCATCGCCCTCCTCCAAGAAAGGCCGCCTGTTCTTCTGGGTTTATTCCTCCTGAGCAACCCCTCCTGTTTTCCAGAAACAGCCATCCATCAGCCCTCACTGTGTCTAAAACAAAGGCCATAATGATGCTGATTTGTAAGCCTAGGCACACATCTCTGAGCCCACTTCAAACTCACCACACTGGGAAAATAGACTTAAAGAGTTCCCTCCTTACAAACAACAACGTACAGGAGGTGAAGGAGCAGGGGAGACAGGGACCATCATCCTTGCCTGGGCCTTGTGTTCAAGTCACATATCCATACAGCAATACTCAGCTGCCTCCAAGAAATAACAGTCATGAAATATCAATTTGGACCCACCAGTATTCCTTTCCATCATTAATCACAGCGACTGGTCTATCCTTCTCTTGAGATGACTCACTACCTCAAGAAAGCCATTTCCAAAAGGAAGTTCAAAAGGAAAGGATTTAGACACTTAAAGAGGAAGCAGAGAAGGTACTTGAGTGTGTCCCAAAGTTGGACCTCGGCTTCTGACTGTTACTCTGTTTTAATGCATCTCCCCCAATTTCCATCTGGTAGACAGGAAATAACTTGAGATGGGAGATTCTTACTAAAAAAAATTTCCTTCAGTCTCTGGATTTATTAAAACTCCCAATTTTTGCCGGGTGGTGGTGGCGGTGCACGTCTTTAATCCCAGCACTTGGGAGGCAGAGCCAGGCCGATCTCTGTGAGTTTAAGGCCAGCCTGGGCTACCAAGTGAGTTCCAGGAAAAGCACAAAGCTACACAGAGAAACTCTGTCTCGAAAAAACAAAAAAAACAAAAACAAAAACAAAACAAAACAAAAAAAAAAAAAAAAAAAAACACCCTCTCAATTTTTTAGTTTGCTTTGGGGAGGAAAAAAAAATAGAAGCATCATGTTGTCTCAATTTCTAAGCTGTTGTCTGTATGCTAACAGCTTTGTGGCAAAGAAATTACTATCCGCTTAAATCAGAACAATTTTGTAAGATCCATCCCAATTTCAGGAGTGTGAAACACAAGCCTTTGCATCTCCACACAGCAGGCACACTAGGACGAAGATGTGACTTTCCTAGTGTTTCTCAAGTTCTTTGCAATACCAGCTGCACCTTGGGCATCTTTCATGTCCATGGAGAAAAACCCTGGAGGGAATATGGCTCAATGAGACTTGATGAGAAATTCCTGCAGCTCCTAAAGAGCGTTAACGGATGGGGAGCACCAGGTCACAGATGCTTGCCATCTTCTTGGCCTTTCCTCAGCTCCTGGGGACTCCCCACCTCTGACTATGCCAGTGGGGCGTGTACAAAGCATATTTATATCAAACTGAGCATCAGCCTTCCTTTGTACTCTTGTCCATTTGATATGTATATAAGTCACCTTTCTCCAGAAGCAAGACACCCTCCTCCAAAAAAACAAGTATCCCTCAAGTGTTGGTCTGATGTGCTGGTGTTTCTTTCTAACAAAAATTGCACAACTGTTTATATGTGAAACATGGATCCACACACCTCCTGATCATTTCCTGAGCCACCAAAAGTATGCTTCCTAAACTCCAAATGACTAGCATAGCGGTTCTCAACTGGTGGGTCGCGACCCACTGGGGGGTGCAGGTCAAACAATGACTTAACAGTAGCAAAGTTACAGTTATGGAGTAACAATGAAAATAATTTTATGGTTGGGGGGGGTCACCACAACATGAGGAACTGTATTAAAGGATCACAGCGTTAGGAAGGTTGAGAACCACGGAACTAGCATGATATTCCCTTTGGAGGCACTGGAGTATCTCCACGGTCTGCACAGAATAGAGTCATCATTACTCCCCAGAACATACACATGAACAATTCTGGTCATCATGAAGGAGCTCACGGGCTCACTGAAATCTGTGGATTTCAACTACAACCCCCCCCCCACTGTCTAACAAACCCAGCACAGAGCACAACCTGTGGTCTAAAGGTAGGTTCGGGATGTGCCAGATGAGTTAGAGCACACAGCCGCCAGACTCTTCATGGCACATGAAAGGGAGCCTCAGACAAATGGTCATAAAGACAAAACCAGGAAAGGATGTCACTAGGGCAAGGCCTCGGGCAGCACTAACCACCATCTGTCACCACTTGCCGGCTCTGTGCCAGATACGGAGCAGCGAATCCCTTTTCGTCTCCTTGAGCTCCAGGTATGCTTGGCTTAGCAAACCCAGATGACACTCAAAGCTGCCTGAAAACCAGCCTGCTATAGTTTTAGCAGCGTGTTTGGCTCTGAGGACCCTGCGCTCTATGCGGTAAGCGCCATCGAGATTTCAACTGGAGGGCATCAGTTCGGTTAAGTAAAACGAAGGCATGCCTTCCTGTGCTATTATTAAAATCTTTTCAAGGTAACCTTCCGTTCCCGATGTCTAAAAGCAAAGCAACTCAAAAAGATGGACCTTGACAGGCAGCCATGATTCCTTAATCCGAAGGAGGAAGATAAGTGGTGAGAATTAAGAGGGACATAAGCCAGCAATAAGGGGCAGAGTGCCAGGTAGACAGGGAGTGGAGAAACAAAGAAACTTGTTTGTTTCTTAACTGCTTCCGGTCTGGCTCCTGCCCGTCCTCCTATGTTTTAAGCACAACAGAGCAGCCCCATCAGACACATTCCCTGAGGATGACGAGAGCTCCCCATGCTTTGTTGCCTCCTCCCTCGACACACAGTGCCCTGGAATCCCGCTTTGCAAACGGAGAGTGACAGATTGTCCGGATAGCCAAGGATATCACCAGAGAGAGATGGATCTTGGACTCCAACTCAATGTATCTGACTGAAGCAGAGCGGTTAAAATCCTGGGTCACCTACAGACAAAGCTAACACTACCCAGCACTTCTCCCGGGCCCGGCTTGGTTCTACAAATGACACACGCATGGCCGGGCAGTGGTGGCTCAAGGGTCTTTAATCCCAGCACTCAGGAGGCAGAGGCAGACAGATCTCTGTGAGTTCGATTCTAGCCTGGTTTACAAAACGAGTTCCAGGACAGCGAGGGCTGTTACACAGAGAAACCCTGTCTCGAGAGAAACAAACACACACACACACACACACACACACACACACAACACACACACACACACACACACACGCATTAATTAGTTTACCCAGAAAACTCAAGGCATGTATCTGACAGGTATGTTCTAAGATTCTCATCATCAGTCTGGCTTGCCTCTGGATTCACATGATAGTGTGCAGTGTGCAGGACAGCATAATTCTACAAGCCAGATGGCAGGTGTAGGTATACCTATTACTTCTTGGCCATACATCTGCATGACATGTAACCATGCCGACTATTACAGGCAACTGAAAGACACAGTATTTCTGTGGCTAAATGTGTGTGAGCAGATTTGTTTATACCAGTATCACGACAACCATGAGCAATGTGTTACACTGGGACCTAAGAATGGCCACAGTGTCAGAACAATAGCACACAGCAAGAGGGACCTGTCAACTCCCATAATCATATGGGTGCATGGGAGTCGCCCTTGACCAATACACTGCTGTGTAGCATATGACTGAACTGTTACAGTAAAGGAGACAAATGACAACATTTACACAATTCACAAACAACGAAGCCAGGATGCTTGGTCCAAGTCCTCATCCCCATCCCACACTATATATATATATATATATATATATATATATATATATAGATATAGATAGAGAGAGAGAGAGAGAGAGAGAGAAAGTACTGATTGGAAAGCCAATCCTAACCAACAGTAAAGGTAGCCTGATGGCTTGGGAGTGGGAATCAGGGACCAGATCTCAGGCAAAAGGATGGAGGTACTGTGACAGGTACATGGGAGTACATACACTGTCTCTGCCAAAGGTAACAAGCGTATAGGAGTTCTGCCCACATCATCATCGGCACATTTATAAAACCAGGCAGTATGGAGGAAGTGCAGGAACTACAGAGGGAATGGATGATTAAAGTGATAAGAAAAAGGTGACTCAGAATCTTCGATGCGTAAGCAGAAGTTTAAGGCACATCACCCAGCATACAAACATGGTACAGCACTTCAAATAGATGGAACCCCACAGAGAAGCTGAACAAGAGTGGGCGTGGTGTGGTGTGCATGGGAACAAGATGAGAAGCCACACTCCCCTGATGCTATGAGAAACGTGTTTTCAGTCCCCCAGTGCTAACCCACCCTTGCTGGCTTTCACTCGTCCAGTACCAATGTTATTACTGCTGCTTGGGTTTGACTCTAGGGCCTCACACACGGCATCCAAGCACTCCACCACTGAGCTACTACACCCATAGTCCCAGTTACAATTATTTCTTAAACTCCACATCCAAGTATTTAAACATAATAGATGGAAAAAAGAAAAAAAGCAGTATTTGCTGAGCAGTCACCGTGTGAGTATGAAAATCACCACAATCCCTGTTGGGTAGAAATGCATTTCTGTGATAGACTCAAAGACTTGCGTGACAGCCCAGAGTCTTATCCAGGTCTGTCCTCCTCCAGATCCTGCATCATCTCTTCCTCCACAGTGATGGGTGATGCATAGAGACTTTGGCTCAGAAACAGGGCCCTCTGTGAGCAGAGACCGGTGGATGGCCAGGAATAAGTGCAAAGTCCAGACACTCACTCAGGTCTCCAGCCTCCAGCTCTGACCTCAATGTTGATTATCCCCACCCCACCCCAATTCAGATCCGCCACATTGGATAAACTGCTGGGGCAGACCCAGCCTGGCCTAAGAGACTGATGACAATGACTGTTGTGAAGCCAGAACATCCACTGCTGGCCCCTCACCCTGTCACCAGCCCCTGAATGTCACTCTTGGTGTTCTTGGGTAGGCAGAGCCTACTGAAGTCTCACCCCCACCCCCCCTACCCCCGACCACCATCTCAGGCATCCCTGACTGTTGTTTTCAGTCTAGGTGGGTGTATAGGCCATTTCTCCAAAAATGAAGCTTGGGAGGAGACCCAGAGGCCTCGGGGACCAGCCATTGGTGTGGTGTTCTTGCCCTCGTTGGGTCATGATTTGCCTTTCCAGACAGAATGGTGCGGGAGTCAACTTGTGGGTGTCACAAACCTGAGAGACTGGAGTTGAAAGATGTCCCCTTCAATGGCAAGAGGAAAAGTGACATGTTGGAACCCTCAGAAGTCACAGTGCATTTGCTAAATATTTAGTCACGGATCAATCAGTGCCTGACAATCCTGTGCCAGGCTGATCTGCAAGGCAGTAGTGATGGCCCGTCTTCACACAGCCTGTAGCACCCTGGAGGGACAACCTCACGGGCAACAGTGGCCGCTTAAGGTCTTGGCTAAGTACCTGCAGGGGCGGGTGCACCAGCCTCTCTGCCTGCCTGCCTCCGGAGAAGAAACCAGATCTCTACTCCCGAAAAGCTGAACGACCCTGATAAATGACATCATTTCACCTCGGTGCCCTTACTAACAATAAACTGGCACCCTGTAAATTCAGTGTGAGAACCGAAAGATCTGATTCACTCCAGGCTCTCAGAAGGGTGCCGGGCACACAGAGGCCCTGCATGAACACGTATTGGTGTGTCTCTGTTAGAACTACAAAAGAGAACAACACACACCCTGGTGGGCAGGGCAGGTATGGAGGGCACACAGGACCACCTCACTCAAACAGAGGAACCAGAGGGAGGCAATTCCTCAGGTGGAATCTAGAAGACAAGTGGGAATGAGTTTTCTAAGTGAAGAGAAAAGAATATTCCAGGCCTCAGGGTCGCACATGCAGGCAAAATAGCACATGGGTGTTTAAGGAACTTACTATGTTCCAGGGCAGCTGACTGGAGGAGGCAAGGGACAGACAGTTCTGAGAGGCAAGGGACACAATGAGAAAATAATGCTTGTCCCCAATGAGGGTCGCCCCCGGGGCCTATCTGAAGGGAGTCTAGGAACAGCTAACCAGAGGAACTACAGCTTCCATCCTAACTTAGCAAGTATTTATTATCTAGTCCCAGCAGATACACTGATGACCTCAGCTGGAATGTCACCTCCTCAGAAAGGCCATTTCCTTCCTCCCTAAGTTCCATATGAATGAGACGTTGCTTCGTCCACTCTATCCTCAGAGCAATGTTTGGCACATACCAGATGCTCAATAGATGTTTGCTGAAGGAATCACCACACACGGAAGTCAGTGCCAGCCCCTTGCCCTTAGGAAGATCACAAAATGAACAGTGGCTACCGTGTAAGGAGAACTCAACATATGGAGATCCACACAGCACCAAAGGATTCCCGAGGAGCCAGGGGATGAGAAAGGAAATCTGAGAGCCGGCAAGCCAAGATGCATTAAGAGCAAGCAAGTGAGCTCAGAGTGGTGGTGTTTAACAGAACACATGTGCCCCTGCCTGATGCATTACCCTCCCTGCAGCTGTTAGCCTTCTGGGACCCCACAAAGCATGCAGAAAGGTTGACAGCCTACAATCAATACCGTGTTCACTGACGCAGGAAGCAGTATTATCGCATCTGAGATATCCCCGCCCATCCTGACTGCAGCACTAAATATTCCCCATAACGAGGCTAAGGGGGGTGACAAGAGTGATTATTCTCAACCTCCCACATCGAAGGAAAAGAGGAGACAAACCTTCCTGCAAGCCGGTTCCCTAAAGAAATCTCTTGGGGCAAGCACCCACCCCACGGGGCAGGGCAGGGAGGGGAGAAGACTGGAATGCTCATGCGCCTATGTGTCCATGGTACAGAGGAGACTTTCTGAGTGCAGATGAAAAAAAAAAAAACGGAAGGTAGTAAATTAGAGGGGAGGTCGGTGATAGATTGATGAGGATGGCAAAGGGTGGCTGCTGGATTTTATTCTAGATATCCAAGTCACACACCAATAAATAATGTAAAAAAAAAAAAAAAAAAAAAAAAAAAAAAAAAAAAGCTGAATTCCCCCAGTATAGCTTTCTTACCTCTGATTCTCTGGTTATGGCACAAATAGAAGCCACACCTCATCTAAGCTGCTGGTTTCCAACCCCAAACACAAGTTGCTTATGAGCAGTCAGAAAGCAACAGAGGATTACAGCTGCAGGTGAAACCCGATCCATTTCTCAATGAAGTGAAATGAGTTCATCACACACCAGCCACAGCACAGATCTGCCAGTGAACACACGGAAGGGCTGGAGCAGAACTCGCCCAGCATACACAAGACCCCGGGTTCATTCCCAATCTCACACACACACACACCACATACACACACACACACAACCCACATACACACACACCACATACACATACACACACACCACATACACACACACCACATACACATACACACACAGCCCACATACACACACACCACATACACATACACACACACCACATATACACACACACCACATACACATACACACACAACCCACATACACACACACCACATACACATACACACACAACCCACATACACACACACCACATACACATACACACACATACACACACACACCACATATACACATACACACACACACATACACACACACCACATACACACACACACCACACATACATACACACACACACACACACACACACACACACACACACACACACGCAAGACAATAACACAAAGGTGGTATGATGATTAATCTAAGGATGTGGCTCAGAGGCATGCACAAAGCCCCAGGTTCACATCCCCAGTGATGTGAACAAACACACCATGCAATGCTGTATCCACTTCTCTCGGAGTCTCACAGGAGGAAGGCCTGTGGGAGACCAGAGCTGTGCCCTCTTCTCAGTGCAACACTTAATGGATGGCAGCTCCACTTCCTGTTCCCTCACTTCCTACCTGACAAGATGAGGGGCAACATTTCACTTTTCATGTTCTTTTTAAAGAGGCCGAAAATTTCATCCATTCATCGATGATGGTTGTTGGTGACAAAGTGCCCTGAAATGCTAAGATGAGCGCATTCATTGGTGATCTGACAAATGTCACAGAAGCTGATTGCCCGTCACAGAAGAAACTTCCAAAGCAACCTGACTTTCCGGAAGTACGGAAAGAATGTCCCATCACAGGGGTGGAACGTGGCTCTGAGCAGCTCTTCACTCTGGCCAGCACAGGGATAGTTAACTCACTCCATCACTCTCCTATGTCCCAAGAGAGACTCTGGGGACCATACAGCATGAACAGTGATTACAGCTTCCCTCATTCTCCAGCGTGAAACAAATTCTTCCTGCCACGACACTACACACATGTATGCACACACACACTACATGCACAAATGGTCTCAACACCACATTAACAGACCCTTGGAGGCTCCTCTCTGAATTCATTACCTTTCCTGGAGCAATGGAGGATGCTTCCCGATAGCTCAGGGACAGAGCCTGAACACAAAGGCTGTAAACCTTTTATTATCTTTTATATCGGGACTGAGGTTCCATTTACAAATTAAATCTCCACTGGGTTAGTTGATAGTAAGATTATATGACTCTACATAAGACTGTTATGACTGTCTTTTTATGTGCTCAGTATGATATAACTGCCAGGGCAAGGAACGATAATTGTAGATTACTGTTTTTGGAGACATTTCAACTCAGACACTTTCATGACCAAAAAGATAGTGCCAATTTCCCACAGCTACATAGAGACTTATTCCAAGGAGGGGACAGAAACCACATCTTATGAACTCTGAAGATCCATTTTATTGCATCATTATGGCTGTCATTTTTTACTTTCCCATATTCCCAAACTAATGCATCTACTCGAATGCAGGCTGAAGTTCTTGATGTTAGTTGGCACAGATGGGCACATGCTGCGGGCCACAGGAATATCCTAAGAACTCAGCTGGTTATGGCAAAGTCACTACCTGGAGGAATCAGGGAATTCCTCCAGAGGAAGCCAGATCCCAAGGAGTTTTTGGTGTTACTTGGCTTGTTATATATCAGCTGTCTTCTGTTATGAAAATCATGTGTGCCTTCATAGTTTTTTCAATTGACTTTCCCCTAAGAAGGGCTAACAGTGTGGACTGATCACTCTCTGGACATACACATTCCAGGTATTTGGAGAACTGCCTTAGGAAAGGCTTTCTCTGGAATCAGATATCTCCTTTGGCTACTTTCAAGGACTAGCAGTAATAACAGTCCACATGCAAGTCTCCTGGTTTAAGATAAATTCCACTAGGAGACATTGCCTAGGTCAGGTGGACGTTAAGTAATAGCTTTACACAATTCAGCTCAGACCCTCCTTTCTTACAGCCTTACCAACTTTATAGACCGCTAACTCCTTACCTAACCACTTCTAGGAATATTTAGATAACCTTCTGCGCTGACAGCTATGCTCAGCCAGAACTCTAGTTCAAGCCTCCCTGTAATTATCATTAGCAGCATCCGGCCAGGTCCATCCCCAGATGGAGGAAAGTACTTTATCAGAGATACTTCTGTACTCTCTAAGAACAGACTTAAGCATCTGGGCTACCTGTTTGAGAAGGCCTGGCAGATGTGCCAATTAAGCCTTACTTCCTCCTTTCCTAAACCTCACCTCCAGTTCCAGATCTCCCTTTAACTATCACCAGAGGCATCTAGCTATACACAGGTTGCCTAGCGACTGAGCACACTTTCCCCCACCCTGCAGAAAAATGGCAGATAGCTTGGACAGATAGGAGCCACAGGAAAAAAAGAAGACAGTTTTATTTTCTCCCATTGACCTAGCAACTTATACATTCTTAACACTTTCTACCAATCACATTTAAGATTATAGTTGAGCACATAAGAGCCCTCTTCTTAGATAGTACCTGAATTTAGCCTTTAGTTAATTCATTTCCCCCATTGGTTACTTCCCTTTGGGGTTGCAAATGATAATTAACGGTTATTGCCTCGCTATGTGATTCTTATCACCCCTCCATTTGACCCTGGAAGCCTGGCTTTGCACTGCCAAGGGAATACTGCTTGTAAGTGTATATATACCAGGACTTCCAGGGCACGAGAGGACAGAGAAAAGAGAATGGAAGAACTAGATGGGTAAGAACTTGTTAGGAACAAACCAAGATGGGGAAGAACTAGATTGAAGGGCTAAAAGAGAGGACAAGAGGAATGAGATGGAAGATGAGGAAGAACCAGATGGGGAAGAACAAGATGAGGAAGAGCCAGATGAGAGAAAAGGAGACAGGAGAGGAGCTGATAGGGGAAAGAACTAGATAGATGAGAACCTAAAAGGGACAGAACTAGGTGAAGGAATTAAGATAGAACCTAGAAGGGACAGTAGATAAATATAGAGAAGTCAGGCAAGAAAGGAGCTAAACATGAGAGCAGAATAGAAGCTGTGTAGAGAGAGAACTATCACATAATAATAAAGCGTATGAACTAAGGAGTTTCGTGTACATAGATTCATTTCTTCTCATTAAAGATTAATTATCAGCTGGTTGTAGATTCTTCCCGGACCCTGGGAGGGGACTGTCAGGGGCTGGACCCCCATAGTCCCCGACAGGCACACTGCATTTACTTACCACACTTATTATCATCAACTACAAGATTTAATACTGTGAACTGTTTTGTTTTCCTAAAAATTTCTTCTCCAATTACTTCATAGTGTGTGTGCCTCAATGTAAACTACAGAGACACAAGGCCCCGACCTCAGAGAATCTAGGCTGATAGGAGGTATCATCCTAAATAGGCCTATGAAATGCTGCATGGTAAACATAGAGATACAGAGTTGCTGTGGATTTGTGAGAGGACAGAGCAGACACCATAACAGGCTGCTCAGTCTTCTCTCAGAGATCAGGCCTCAATTGCAGTTTCCTGAGACTGAACAGGCAATATCTAAAAGAGCCACAAACAAAGGACAATCAGCTCCAACATCCCCAACAGCAAGGACAAGGAGGCCTGGTATGTGCAATATCAGGTCAAGCCCGGCCTGAGCCACAGTCAGCAAGCTCAAGATAATAACTAAGTAAGGACAAAGTCTGGGTCTTGTCCAGGCCTGCCTAAAAATGGAAGAACTGTAGCCTTAGACAAACCCTACTAGCCCTGGCCAATTAGAATGTACTAATATGATTGCCACTTGCTTAAGCCAATCATATCTAAAATGACCTAACTGCCCTAGGAACTCCCCTTGGCTATGCTTAAAAGGAGCCTGCAAGCTCTCAAGGTCACTGCCATTTTGCCTTTGTGTAGACTGATCAGTCCCAGTATACTGGAAAGTTTCTCAAGGTAGTAAATGCTCTTGCTGATTGCAGACGTGGATGATAGTCTTTTGTTGGACTTCTCCAGAACCCTAACATTTGCTATGTTAGGACATCCACTCTTCTGGAGAGGAAGGAGGGTTAGATCCAAAAGGATGGCAAAGGCCAACAAGGTAAGAAAACATATGAGCACTGCAAGTTGTCTGGTTAAACTGAAAGGGAAGAATCTCAGCTAAGATGGGCTCCCATGCTGGAGAGAGAGCAAGGCCAGAATGTAGAGGACTGTTGAGACTTAGGACACAAACAATAGACTATGGAATGCCACTAGAAGATGGAAAGGGGGCACTGGCCTAGCTGGTACTGCATCTTTGAGGCTCTCTCTGGCAACTGTATAAATGAAGCATTCAAAGGGAACATTGAAGAATGAAGATTGAAGGCAGGGAGAGTACTTAGAAGATGCTGAAGTGGCTGCTCAGTGACACTGTGCCTGCAGAGACAGGAACAAACATTTACTCACTCCAGGTAAGGGAACTGATGACAAACCAAAGTCCATAGACCACCCAAGTCCAACATGGTGAACCAAGGAGTATCACTGCGGTTTCTTACAGGAATTTGGATGAGGAGTGAGTTACAGAAGCAGAAATGACTCAAAGAGAGTTACATCACCAAAGCCCACTCCAGCACGGGTGACAGCCCACAAAAGCTGGAAAGCTGAAGAGCACAGCCAGCAGGCAGATCAACAGGTTGGAGAGCGTCCTTTTCAGGTGGTTCAGTTGGCCGGGTCCTCTTCCAGGCAGCTCAGCCCGTTGTTTCAGGTAGGCAGTTCAGTTTATCTCTGCTTCTTCTAGGCTGCTGGGTCTCAGCTTTTTCCAAGTAGCTCACCTGGTCTGAGAGTCTTCTTTGTAGCTTGCCTTGCCTTGTCTGAGAGCGACTCTCTCAGCAGTCTTCACTGTTTACTCTTTGGAATGGAGGGGCTTAGTGAATATGGTCAGTTTCAGGACCTTCCTGAAACTATTTTTGAGTTGTTTACTTTCTGTCTTAATGAACTTCCCTGCAGGATAGAATGTTTCAATCTCAGGGGAAACTGCTGCGCATCAGGGCCCCAGGAGACAGAAATGATAAAAACCTGAACTAGACATAAAGGGAAAATGGAAAAGGTACAATCAATATAATTGAACGACTGGTTTCATGTGAGCAATAAAAGAGAACCTAACCAAGATGCCTTGGCTGACAGCTGCACCGCTAAGCGACGGCTCTGAAACGAGGTGGAGAGTGAAGGAGCAGGGAGGTGTGGGGAGGTGAATCTTGGATGTGTGAGGAGTCAGGTGAGTCAGACAGAGGTGGGTATAGAACTCCAGGTAAGGAAATAAAAAGGGCTATAAGCAAGATGTCACTTGACATGACAGAGAATTAGCCGTTAGTTTGTGGTGGCCTCTGCTGTAGGGATTACACAGTGGGAGGGCCTGTAGCATGAACCTGTCAGCTGAGCAGAGGATCCTCATGTGAAGGATCGCATGGAGGACGGACCACACAAAGCAACAGCAAAGGGCCCCACAGAAGTGCGAGACCCATAGGCAGTGGCTCCAGATGAGAGACCCGAACTCTTCCTATGAAAGATGCGATTCCTACAAATCATATATTTTCTTTTCAAAGAAGCCCAGGAGGCTAAGGGACTTTAAAGACGATATCCAAAGTTAATGACCTGAGAAATATGCCCCACTTAGTAATGAGAAAAATGAAAGTAGGGTTGACTGATGTCTTAGGGGTTTTATTGTTGCGATGAAACACCATGACCAAAAAGAAAGCTGGAGAGGAAAGGGTTTATTTGCCTTACACTTCCAAATTGTTGTTCAACACTAAATAAGGTCAGGATGTTAGGGTTCACAAATCTCCCCCGCAGAACACCACCACTCACATCTGCAAAAGCAAGAGCATTTATTTCTCAAGAACAAATTCCAGCATGCTGGGGTCAGCCACACAACGAAATGGCAGCCACCCAGAGAGAAGCTCACAGGCTTCTTTTATACACAGCTAGGGGGATTCCAAGGACAGTTAGGTCATCTCCAACAAACTTGATTGGCTAAGCAAGCAGCAGTTAAATTTGATTGGCTGTGGCATCTTTGGACGTATCAGGGCAAGTCCACACAAGCCTGAGCATGTCTTAAGGTGGGGGGCAGTTTGGAGGATCTGCCCTTTTCTGGTTGGCCAAAGCCAGCCTGTAGTCACTCCAAAGCCAGCTATGGCTCCTCCTGTCAAGTCATGCATGGGACAACCCACACACAAAGTCATCTCAGAGCCAGAATGGGGCAGGCTATGTGGCTCAGGAACGGGCCAGGGAGGGGGCCATAGTATTAGCCCCACCAGAGAACAGTGAAGCAGTAACCCAGAAGCAGACCAGGGGCCATGCCAAAGGCTGGGCCTGAGCCAAGCGGGGAGCGGCCTGCCCAAGTCCAGCTCCTGGACTCCGTCCTCCTGTGCCATAACCCAGCCCCACACTCTGTGATTCTGTAATTCTGCTCCCCTCCCCATGTGCTGCAGCCCTGTCCCGACAGCAGGCGGTGAGGAATCAGCTAGGCAGAGGTGTCCACAGTGCCAAAGCGGAGCTGCTAGCCATCTCAGGGACAGAAACTCAAACAGGGTAGCATCCTAGAGGCAGGAGCTCATGCAGAGGCCATGGGGGGGGGTGCTTACTGGCTTGCTCCTTTTCATTATAGCTCTTTGTAAGAGTGAACACTAATAGCCATACAACAGAGTCGACACCAGGCTGGTCTGCAATTTCAGACTTTTCAGACAAGGGCAAAAGAGCAGCCATATTCTTTTGCCAAAATATCACATGAATAGTCTCTAGGCCATACTAACATTCTTCTCCTCTGAAACCTCTTGAGCCAGGTCCCCACAGTTCAAATCACACTTAGCACCACTGTCTGCCTTATTCCTACAAAGATGGCCCATTAAGCCCCACTTAAAGCATTCAACTGCTTTGCTAATCCAAAATCCCAAAATCCATGTTACTCCAAACAAAAGCATGGTCAGGCCTATCACAGCAATACCCCAGTCCCTGGTACCAACTTCTGTCTTAGAGTTTTATTGCTGTAAAGAGACACCATGACCATGGCAACTTTTATAAAGGAAAACATTTAATTGGGGCTGGCTTACCGTTCCAGAGGTTTAATCCATTGTCATCATGTCGAGAAACATGGCGGTGTGCAGATGGACATGGTACTGGAGAAGGAGCTGGGAGTCCTATATCTTGATCCTCAGGCAGCAGAAGGAACTGTGACACTGAGCATAGCTTGAGCATAGGAGATCTCGACGCCCACACCCACCTTCCTCCAACAAGGCCATACTTTAGAATAGTGCCGCTCCTTATGGGCCAAGCATTCAAACACAAAAAGCTTTTGACCTGTAGCCCGCCTCTAAGTACACACTTGAAAATGAATGCCTATGGATACCAAAACAAATTCACAAAGCCATAAATACTAAGGTTAGAAAATGGAACAAATACCACCAATAGTAAAACATGCACTATGTTCTCACACAAAATGGAATACTATCAATGAAAATTAATAAGTTTCAACTGTATATGTGGCATGATGAAGAAAATACAAGGTTGAGAAAAAGAAACCAGAAACCAAAAAAATATATGCTTCAAGATTAAAACTACATAAAATTCACAAAAAAGAAAAATTAGAGAACACACTCATGGACTGAACTATAAAGAAAAGGATAGAGAAGTTACTATAGACTTAGAACAATTACTACAAAGAAAAGGTGACCTCTAGCCTCTCAAGAGAGCATCTGATAGGTCAATATACCACAAACTTACATTTTAAGGACTTTCCCTTTTTTTCATCAGGCTCTCCATTTGTTCTATGGCACAGTCATATCTGAATGGAATGGCAGAAGTCATAAAGCCAGCACAGCTGCTTGACAAAGATCCAGCAAAGCTGAGCCACATGATGGCTGCCATGCTACCTTTGGCTTTCATCTCCACCTGTTACATACTTATTACATACATACTTTTAATATTTATATAATTTGAGGATATTGGGTTGATGGAAAATTCCTTATGAATCATTTATGCCTTCTCCCAGGAATGCTGCTTCTAAGCTTACCCAGGAAAGTCCTGAACATACTATTCCCCCACACACACTTTGAGGGAGATATCCTTATCTAAATGAAGGTCTTCCTTATGCCTTAGAGGTCATTACATATAAAGAAGAAGTCAGAGGTCTCTTCATGAGGCTATGAGACATTCTTGAAACATTTGTCCCTGTATTTACACTGGAACAAGATATTCAAAACAAAGTAAATTCAAAAAGGTCAACAAGATTTGGTGGGCTAGAGAAATTGTCCACAGTTCAGATTACAAGCCTCTTCCCACTGTACACTCAGACAATTCTGTAGCATACAACTCTGCCCTACATAGAGACATATTGATGAGCAAAGTATGGAGTGGAAAGATGATAAAAGTATAAGGTGTTAGGACCTCCCTCTCTTAGAAGTTAGCTCATGTAGAGCCACTACAATGTCATATGACCAAGGAACAACAGAATGCCAGGATTAGACATATAGACAAATTCTATAAGGATATAAATGTGAACATTGAATTTATTATGCCAGAACTTGAATAATAACTACAGCAGCTTTAGCCTGAGGATTTTTCCTGGGCACTCTGACCACTAAGAGTTAATAATACATTGCTTGAGACATGCCAAAATGCCCAGGTTGGTTGAAGATTTTGTTTTGGTCTAGTGTTCTTGAAGCAACCAAAGCAACCAGCCTGAGCACAGGCTGTCATATGCCTCTAGATTCTCAAAAACTGGGCTATGGGGTTTATGAGTAAGAATGATAACTCTGTTTATTAATGATGTCAAAACTTGAGGGGAAATGACTGGGAATGATAACTCTGTTCTGTCATAGTTTATTAATGATGACAAAAATATGAGCAAAAGGAAGTGAAACACATGTCCAAAAGCAAAAATGATATGATCTATGTTTTGGAACGTCATGAATGTATTACTGCTAACTAAATTCTGTATAAATAAAAAACACTCTGGCTGCTAGTCAGTCAGGCTGCAAGATTCTCCCAACCACCATGGCCTGGCTCACTTCTTTCTCTCGTCGACTCCTTACACCCTCTGCAGGACCCATCCACTGCCAGAATGGATTCTGGAAGTTCTATGTAATTTGTGTGTCATACTTCATAGTTTGAAAGACTTTTTTAAAGATTAACAGAGGAACTTGAATGCCCTAAGAACACGGATTAGGGTGTTGAGGAAGAGCCCCAACTTCATATCAGCATCCTAGAGAACACTGCATTACAGCCTGAGGCAGTGTGTTTCTAAGGATGACCATGTCACCATGAAAACACTGAGTCAGCTCTGTGTCTGCAGATGAACAAGGCAAGGAGATGTCAAGTTCACCACAGAGTAAAGCAGGGATATGGAGGCGGCAGAGACTAGAGCTGGGAGTGAACCAGAGTTAAAGCTGGGTATATTCAGACTCTCCTTCCCTTTTAGAATTCCTCATCCCTCGCATTCAATGGTCTTCAGTGTGTGTGTGCATGTGTGTTCAGATGTGTGTGAGCACACTAATGTGTGCATTTATGTGCATGAGTATATAAGGCCTGAAGTTGGCATCATGCCACTCTTTCCATTCTATTCATGGACACAGGACCTCTCACTGTACCGAAAGCTTATCAATTGCAGCTAGTCTGCCAAGGCATCTTGTCCCAGCGAGTGTGGGATTACAGGTGGATACTATATCTGCCCTGTTTTACATGCATGCTGGGGATCTGAACTCTGATCCTCACACTTGTTTGACAGGCATGTGCTTTATCCACTGAGCCAACTTCTCAGATCCAAAGTGACCTTTTTCTGTCTCCAGAAAGGTTAGCCACTAATTAGCTTCTTCCTTCTAGTGATGGAGGCCTGCCTCACTTGCATAGATACCCATCTGGCCATGTGACTGAAATATTTCCATTTACCTAACCAAATATGAAAAGCATAAAATGTTAATATTAAAAGCATAAATGTCCCAGTGTGCCACCCTTTATCCCACACTCGAGCAGACCAGCGATTCGTAATTCGAGCAGCTGGACAAGTAGTTCAGAAAAGCGCAAAGCTAACAGAAAATCTGTTCGAAAAAACAAAAAAAAAAAAAAAAATAAAAGCATAAATGTTAATATTAATACAGATAACACTTGTATTCACTACCCAGGATTCTGCCTTTCTTTCTCATGGTAAATTCCTAGATGTTTTCTTAGGGTGGACCATACTTTCCCAACCTCAATCATACATCTTGAACAAAGCTGACCACTTTCCTTCCTCCATTCCCTCTGCCTTCCTAAACTGTTAGACTGCATTCCTAAAGATAGCCATCAAGGTCTATTCTTTTATTTTGCCACTTCCTCTTCCTGACTACCAAGTTCTAGCTATCAAAGTATTAAATGCCAGCAATCAAAAGCCCCCTTTTGGCTGCCCTAATTAACATGCCCAATCAAAATAAACCAACTCATCCTAACATGGGGTTCTCCCCTTTTCCTTTATAAACTACCATTTGCCACAGGCCATGACTGTCTCCTCTCTATTCAGAGGCAGTCCCTGATCCTTCAGAGGCAAATATCTTCCCCCCTCGGGGCCCCGCTCCTTTATTCCTTCCCCCTTCTCCCTCATCCTCTATGTCCTGTCTTTGTCTCTTATTCCCTGACCTTTGTCCCCCTGGGGCAAATAAATGTCCTTTGTACTGAGAACTTAGTCTTGGAATGTCTTGTGCTGACTTCAAGGTCCTATCAGTGGGGAACGTAGATCTATATTTTAAGGGGGGGGGGGTCTCACTATGTAACATAGGCTGGTCTTGAACTAACAATCTTCCTATCTCAGCCACTAAGTGTAAGATTATAAGCATGAGCCACCATGTGTGCTTGAGGTGAATATGAGCAGAAATGGATTAAGAACCTGGATAGAATAGCTGTGGTCATCATACAGCACTGGTCTGAATCCAGTGCAGCACAGTGGTTTAAGCAGTAGACAAGTGGGTTCTTCCTCTTAAGCGTTAGAGAAGAAAAAGAAACAGAAAATGATATAAACAAAGAAGGAAATTATACAACACCAGGGAAACAGACCAACCACTCTCTACTACACAGAGGCAGGAAAAACATGAGGCAGCTGAGCAGCTGGCCAGCAGGTAAGAGACCTGTGGGCAGGCCTCTCCACCACCTCCACCTCCACCACCTCCACCACCCACTGGACTCAGTAACCTACAAAATCCCCAAACCCACTGAACCCATCATCCTCCCTGTATTCAACTGTCCCCAACAACACCAGCAGCCCCTAGAGGCACAAGCACCACCTGCATCAATTAGAAGAACAGCCCTAGCAGCTGGCCAACAGGTAAAGACCTGCGGGCAGGCCACTCTACCACCATGGTCACCCACTGGATTCTGTAACCTACAAGACCCACTCTGTCACCCAAACCCACTGAACCCATCATCCTCTCCCTGGCCAGCCACCCTCCCACAACATCAACAACCCCTAGAGGCACAACCACCATCTACACCAGTTGGAAGAACAGCCCCATCAAGGCAGCTGGGCCCTGCCCCCAACTCTGCTGGAATTCCACCACTCTGGTGCCACCCCCAGAAGCCTCTATATGTACAAGTACCACCTCCACCAGTTGGAAGAACAGGTGTAGGAAAAAACCTCCACCAGCTGGAAGAACAGAACCCATCAGCACAAGTAAAGCCCATACCAGCCAGAAGAACTGGGTGATGTGCTGGATCTAGGGCACCCAAACCCCCACAAATCTCAGTTGAGACAACCTTACTTGACCTGACAACCAGCCAATCACCAGAACTCTTGTGCATCCAGTCCAAAAGACAATAAAAGAAATAGATAATAAAGGAACAAAAGACCCATCCAACAAAGATGTCACAAGAATCAATACTAGTACCTAGAATTATCCCAAACCCAGATGGGTAAACAGTAGTGTAAGAATACATTCAACAACATAAAGAGCAATGTGGCACCATCAAAACCTAGTAGTTCTACAACAGCAAGACCTGAACACCCTAACGCAGATGAAGCAGAAGGAAACAACCTTAAAAATAACTTCATGAAGATGATAGAGGCACTTAAAGAGGAAATGAAAAATCCCTTAATGAAATCAAGGAAAAGACAAAAAATTGGAAGAAATCAATAAACCCCTTAAAGAAAGCTTAAAATAAAAAAAAGCCACGAAATAAACAAACAGGTGAAGGAAAACGCCTGTTGAAAATTAAAATAGAAGAAATAAAGAAGGCACAAACCAAGGGAATTCTGGAAATTTAAAATCTGGGAAAACAAACAGGAACAACAGATGTAAGCATCACCAACAGACTTCAAGAGATGGAAGAGAGAATATCAGGCACTGAGGATACGATAGAAGAAATAGATCATCAGTCAAAGAAAATGTTAAACCCCAAAACTTCTTAACACAAAACATCCAGGAAATCTGGGACATGACCAAACAAAAGAATAATAGGGATAGAAGAAGAAGAAGAATTCCAGCTCAAAGGCACAGAAAATATATTCAACAAAATCATAAAAGAAAACTTTCCCAACCTAAAAAAAAAAGGGACATGCCTACAAAAGTACAAGAAGCTTACAGAACATCAAATAGACTGGACAAAAAAAAAAAAGAGTCCCCTCGCCACATAATAATCAAAACACTAAACATACAGAATAAAGAAGGAATATTACAAGCTGCAAAGGAAAAAGGTCAAGTAACATAGAAAGGCAGACCTATCAGAATTACACCCGTCTTCACAATGGAGACTCTAAAAGCCAGAAGGTCCTGGACAGATGTTTCATAGACACTAAGAGATGTCTTAGACCATGGATGCCAGCCCAGACTACTATACCCAGCAAAGCTTTCAATCACCATAGATGGAGAAAACAAGATATTCCATGACAAAACCAGATTTAAAAAATACCTATCCACAAATTCAGCCCTACAGAAAGTACTAGAAGGAAAACTCTAACCCAAGAAAGTTAGCTGCCCCCACAAAAACACAGGCAATAGATAATCTCATGCCAGCAAATCCCAAGGAAGGGAAACACACACACACACACACACACACACACACACACACACACACACTACCAGCAACAACAAAGTCAAAATATAACAGGGATTAACAATCACTTATCATTAATAGCTCTCATTATCAATGGACTCAATTCATCCATAAAAAGACACAGACAAACAAAAATAGGATCCATCCTTCTTCTGGATATAAAAAATACACCACAAATTCAAGGACAGATATTACCTCAGAGTAAAGAGTTGGGAAAAGATTTTTCAATCAAATGGACATAAGAAGCAAGATGCTGTAGCTATCCAAATATCTAACAAAATAGGCTTCCAACTAAAATTAATCAAAAGAGATGGAGAAAGACTTTGTATATCCATCACATCCTTCACAAGAAAAAAATCCATCAATAAGTCTCAATTCTGAACATTTATGCCCCAAATACAAGGGCACCCACATTTGTAAAAGAAACATTACTAAAGCTTAAATCACACATCAAACCCCACACACTAATAAGAGGAGACTTTAACATCTCACTCTCAGCAATGAACAGGTCTGCCAGACAGAAACTTAACAGAGAAATAGGTAACAAACAGACATTATGAACTTCATGGAACCTTCTCTAAAATTGATCACATACTCGGTCACAAAGCAAATCACAACAGATACAAAAAAAATTGGAATAATCCCCTGTATCTTATTAGATCACCATTACTTAAAGTTAGAATTCAACAAAATACACAAACTACAGAAAGCCTACAAATTCATGGAAACTGAACAATGCTCAACTGAATCACCACTGCTTCAGGGAAATTAAAGACATCCTAGAATTCAATGAAAATGAATGAACAACATACTCAAACTTATGGGACACTATGAAAGCAATGCTAAGAGGAAAGCATTAAGTGCCTACATAAAAATTTTGGAGAAATCTCACACTAGCGACTTCACAGCACACCTGAAAGCTCTAGAATAAAAAGAAACAAACTCACCCAGGAGGAGTAGATAGCAGGAAATAATCAAACTCAGGCTGTAATCAATAAAATAGAAACAGAGAACAACATAAAGAATCAATGAAACAGAGAGTTGGTTCTTTGAGAAAATCAACAAGATAGACAAACCCTTATCCAAACTAATAAAGGCAGAGAAAGAATATCCATATTAACAAAATCAGAAATGAAAGGAGAAGCATAACAACAGATACTGAGGAAATCCAGAGAATCATCAGGTCATACTTCAAAAACCTGTACTACACAAAATTGAAAAATCTAAAAGAAATGAACAATTTCCTGGATAGGTACCACATATCAAAATTAAATCAAGACCAGATAAACAATTTAAATAGATCTATAACCCCTAAGGGAAAAAAGCAGTCATTAAAAGTCTCCCCAACTAAAAAGAGCCCACGGCCAGATGGTTTCAGTGCAGAATTCTACCAGAATTTCAAAGAAGAGCTACTTCCAATACTATTCAAATTGTTCCACACAATAGAAACAGAAGGATCATTTCCAAAATCTTTTTATGAGGCTACAGTTACTCTGATACACAAACCAAACAAAGATGCAACAAATAAAGAGTTACAGACCAATCTCCCTCATGAACACTGATGCGAAAACACTCAATAAAATACTGGCAAATTGAATCCAAGAATACATCAAAAAAATCATCCACCGTGATCAAGCAGGCTTCATCCCAGAGATGCAAGAATGGTTCAACATATGAAAATCTGTCAATGCAATCCACCATATAAAAAAGAGAGAGATCAGGGATACAAGGAACATACCTAAACATAAAAAAAAGCATTATACAGCAAGCCAACAGTCAACATCAAATTAAATGAAGAGAAACTCAAAGCAATTCCACTAAAATCAGAAACAAGTTAAGGCTGCCCACTCTCTCCATAGCTATCCAATATAATACTCAAAGTTCTGGCTTGAGCAATAAGACAACAAAAGGGGATCAAGATTCAAATTGGAAAGGAAGAAGTCAAACTTTCACTATTTGCAGATGATATGATAGCATACATAAGTGACCCCAAAAATTCTACCAGAGAACCTCTACAGCTGACAAACACCTTCAGTAATGTGGCGGGATACAAGATCAACTCAAAAAATCAGTAGCCCTCCTATACACAAATGATAAATGGGCTGAGAAAGAAATCAGAGAAACAACATCCTTTACAATAGCCACAATTAATATAAAATATCTTGGGGTAACTCTAACCAAACAAATGAAAGACCTATATAATAAGAACTTTAAGTCTTTGAAGAAAGAAACTAAAGAAGATATCAGAAAATAGAAGGCTCTCCCATGCTTATGGATAGATAGAATTAATATAGTAAAAATGGCAATCTTACCATAAGTGGTCTATAGATTCAAAGCAATCCTCATCAAATTCTCAACACAATTCTTCACAGACATCAAAAGGATAATACTCAACTTCATATGGAAAAACAAAAACCTAGGATAGCTAAAACAATCCTGTACAATAAAGGATCTTCTGTAAGTATCACCTACCCTGACTTCAAGCTCTACTATAGAGCTATAGTAATAAAAACAGTTTGGTATTGGCATGAAAACAGACATGTGGATCAATTGAATTGAATTGAAGACACTGTCATAAATACACACACCTATGAATACTTGACTTTTGACAAAGAAGCCAAAAGTATACAATGGGAAAAAAAAGAAAGCATCTTCAACAAATGGTGTTGCCATAACTGGATGTCCGCATGTAGAAGAATGCAAATAGATCCATATGTATCACCATGCACAAAACTCAAGTCCAAGTAGATCAAAAATATCAACATAAAACCAGTTACACTGAACATGTTAGAAGAGAAAGTGGGAAGTAGCCTTGAACATATTAGCACAGGAGACTAATTCCTGAATATAACACAGGCACTGAGATTGACAATTAATAATTGGAACCTCCTAAAACTGAAAAGCTTCTGTAAAGCAAAGGACACTATCAATAAGACAAAATGTCAGCCTACAGAATGGGAAAAGATCTTCACTAACCTCAAATCTAACAGAGGGCTAATCTCCAAAATATATAAAGAACACAAGAAAGTAGACATCAAAATACCAAATAATCCAATTTCAAAATGGGATACAAATTTAAAAAGAGAATTCCCAACAGAAAAATCTCAAATGGCCAAGATACACTTAAAGAATTATTCAACATTCTTAGCTATCAGGGAAATGCAAATCAAAATGACTCTGAGATATATTCTTACATCTGTCAGAATGGTTAAGACCAAAAACACTGATGAAAGTTTGTTGTTGGAGAGGATGTGGAATAAGGGGAACACTCCTCCACTGCTGGTGGGAGTACAAACTTGTACAGCCACTTTGGAAATGAGAATGGTGGTTTCTTAGAAAACTGGAAATTTATCTACTTCAAGACTCAGTGATACCACTTTTGGGCATATACCCAAAAGATGCTCAATCATACCACAAGGACACTTACTGAACTTTGGTCATTGCAGCAATATTTGTAATCGTCAGAACCTGGAAACAACCTAGGTGCTCCTCAATGGAAGAATGGATAAAGAAAATGTGGTACAATAACACAATGGAGTATTACTCAGCAGTAAAAAACAATGACATCATAAAATTTGTAGGCAAATGGATGGAACTAGAAAAACATCATCCCGAGTGAGGTAACCCAGACCCAGAAAGACAAACACAGTACGTACTCACTCATAAATAGATATTAGCTGTAAAACAAAAGATAACCAGGCTATAATCCACAGCCTCAGAGAAGCTAGGTAACAAGAGGACCCTGAGAGGGATGCATGGATCGCCCTGGGAAGGGGAAATAGAGGAGATCTTCTGGGTAAACTGGGGATGGGGGGGGGGGGGAAGAGGAGGGGATGGGGGATGGGAACATGAGGAATCGGGATGGATGGAGTTGGGGGCAGGATGGAGGGGGAGAGTAATGAAAGAGATAGCTTGATAGAGGAGGCCATTATTGGGTTAGGGGGAAACCTGGTGTCAGGCAAAATCCCAGGAATCCACAAGGATGACCCCAGCTAAGACTCCTAGGAATAGTGGAAATGGTGCCTGAACTGGCCTTCTCCTGTAATCAAATTGGTGACTACCCTAATTGTCATTATAGAACCTTCATCCAGTAACTGAGGGAAGTAGATACAGAGACTTGCAGCCAAGCACTGGGCAAAGCTCCAAGAGTCCAGTTGAAGAGAAGATGGAGGGATTATATGAGCAAGGAGGTGGGTCAAGATCATCATGGGAAAACCCACAGAGACAGCTGAGCTGAGCTAATGGGAGCTATGGACTATAAACTAACAGCTATGGAGCCTGCATGGGACCTAGGCCCTCTGCATGTGGGTGACAGCTATATAGCTTGGTCTGTTTGTGGGGCCTCTAACAGTGGGACCAGGACCTGTCCCTGGCTCATGAGCTGGCTTTTTGGAACCTATTCCCTGTGGTGGGATGCCTCTCCCAGCCTTGATTCAGGGGGTTGGAGCTTGGTCCTGCCTCAACTTGATATGCCATGCTTTGGTGACTCCCATGGGAGGCCTTCCCCTTTCTGAATAGAGACAAAAGAGAAGTAAATGGGGGGAGGCTAGAAGCAAGGTGAAGGGAAGGAATGAGAGGAGAGAAGGGAGGTGAAACTGTGGTTGGTATGTATGATAAATAAAATTTTTAACTAAAAAATATATGTGTGTGTGTGGTGCCCACAGAGGCTTCCTAGTGAGACCTTACTCAGGGCCAGAGAATCTGGGCTTGTTTTATCCAGCAGGGCTGCATAATGAGATGATTTGGCCACAGGCATGTTTACCAGGTTTTTGGAAGGGTTTACATTTGACTATGCAGTGTGCTTTGATCTTGCAAAGGGGAGGTCTTTTGCCTCTCCCCTTGGCATATTATAAAAAGCTCTTTTGAATAAAGTTCTGAGTGGCTGGGTATTGACTCAAGGCCCTCCCGAAGCCATCCTGTGTCTCTGTCTTCTTATTGTCTCTCTCTTTCTATCTAACATTTCCTTACTTCTCTCTCCTCCACCTAAGCACCCTTCAATAGGTAGGAACAGGTTGGAGCTGGACTCCTACAGTCTCCCACATAAACAGATGAGGCAGCTGTCATGGTCGACATTCAGTATCATCAGTTCTGAAGGGTTTCCTCTGTGCCGGGCACTTCTAAATGCTGTAAGAACCGTCACAGCAAACTTACAAAATAATGTTGCTAGTCATTCTACAGGTGGGAAAGCAGCTTCAGGAAGATTCCTAGCTTGTCCAAGATCACAGTGGAGAAGACATGAAGACAGGACACAAGTTCAATCTGTCTTACTCTCAAGTCCTTAACAACCCATGGAGAACTCTGAAACAGACAGACCTCAAGTACGTGAGTATTCCAAAACAGTCCGTCTCTGTCACTCTTGATTCCTATTCCAAAAGACCAGGGAATCCCTTCAACTATGCAGTCCCTCCTAAAAACCAGATGCAAAGGCCCCCCAGTGCCTGAGGCTGGCCTGTATCTGTAGAATGCTCAGGAAACTGGGTAGGTAGGGAAACTAACATAAACCACCTTATTTTCCTTGCAGCTTTGGAGATCAAACCCCTCCCCTGTGGAGGAAGGAATACTTACACATATAGGCAGACAATGTACCACTGAGCTATGCTCCCAGCTCAAAGAGCTACCCTTTTGTGTGTGTGTGTGCAAAGAACCATCTCATAAAATGGAACGAGAAAAAAAGGTTGGATCTCATGAGATTATTTTTCTAAACAGTGGCAGGAAAGTGCTATAAAATGTCTCATAAAATCCCATCAACTGTACAAATGTCACGGACTCAAATTGAACAGCCACTGTGTGAGTCATTGAACATCTGGGCTAAATTTCCAACCATCAGAGTGCCCCAGGCTCAGATCCTCGTTTACCGGTACAAACCAATCCATCATGACTCCTCTCTTAGGTTGTGTCCTCCCTCTCCCAATGGAACACACCTCTCTCCCTTCCCTACATTCACTTGATAGGTTAGTATACTTGCTTTCTAATAACAGTTTCGGGGGACTGAAGTCATCCATCTTTCTTGACCTCATAGGTAGACAGATTCTGAATTTAGCTCTCTACAATCAGCTCCAGGCAGATCTTCTGATGTCCAAACAATGAGCAAAGATGAATGAGAGAGCATTGGGTGCCTTTTGGTGTGTGGAGTCGATTTAGAGAAGACTGGTTTCGGTCCAGGAAAAAGAAAAAAAAAAAAGCTCAAACTTCCATTGCAAATAGACTACCCTAGAATTCACAACCTGAACTTTTATTGGTTTTACCCACATGCTGCTAATGAAATAAAAGGAAACTACTTTAGTGAGATTAACTCTCTGTAAGAACCCAATGTACTCTTCAGAGTTCTATCAGACCATATCTCACTAATAGTAAGTGCTCAATAAACAGTAGCTACATGTCAGATTTCGTCACACTGTCACCACAAGTCAATGGCATCCATACTGTTATCCCTACTTTAAAAGGCAAAGATAGAGCCTAAAGCTCAGTGATTAAGAGCACTTGCTGCCCTTCTAGAGGGCTTGAGTTCAGGTCCCAGCACCCACACAGGGTGCCTCACAAACAGCTGTACCTCCAGCTTCTGAGAATCCAACACCCTCCTCAGGACTCTGCAGGCACCTACACACATACACTAAAGAAAAATAATTTTTTAAAGGAATTAAGTTGAGACTGGAAAAGTACATTTTCTGAACAAAACACTACCACAAGAATGATTCAAATCTGAATCTAGACAGCCATGTGAGAGAAATAAAATATTTCTCAGTCAGTCTGAAAGTCACAGCATGTTTTTCTATGGTTACAAGGCTTTGCCAGCCACAGAATGTCCCAATCCACAGTCCATAATTTCCTCAATGAACCCAGCAAAACCCTTTTTTTAATTTTTTTATTTTTAGGAAGGTTGTATCTAATAAGAAATAAACATAAAGTCAAACTTGAAGAGTGCAAGAATGGTACCATTGGCCAAAGTTTCTGCTCATACCAGTGATTCACATATCAGATGCAACAAGAATTCAACACACCCATGAACCCAAAGCCAAGGCAGGTCTCATCTTACTTTAAATTGATATCTCTTTCCCTCCCTCTCTCTACCAGAAGAGGGAAGGGTAGAGGAAAGCAAAAAAAAAAATCTATCTTTCTTTTGGCTTAATAAGTCAAAAGTATGCAACTAATAGAGGTTGAATGAAGTCAGCAGAGGATCAATATGTGAAAGAATTTCTTCACTCATGATAGCCGGTTGTGAACTCTCATGAGGCAGGACACTTCAGATGCCCCATCTTCTCACGAAGGTGCCAAGAAAATGAGATTGACTGTCAAGAAGAGTGTCTGGGCCTCTGAGTAAACTATGGGATGCACACTAGTATGCTCCAGGCTTGGAGATCCTTTAACCATAGGAAAAACAAATGACTGTCCCCAAACAGCATGACTGAATGTACCAAGCAGATCTCAGAAGCCTGAGCATCGAATAACGATGCCACAAAAGAAACTTGTGTGCAGGGTAAGGCACGCAGGGAGATGACCCCAAAGTTCTCTTACATAAGTAAGGTCTCTGAAAGAACACTAGAAACAGTTGACTATCCTCTGAAAGTGCTTCAAACACAGTTACATCAAGAGACTGGGGGACAGACCTTTCAAGGTCCTTAATACTTCTTGAGTCTATGAGCATCTGAAACAGGCAAGCCGTCAGCACCCATGTGTAGTGTTGCATTTTAATAGGTGCAAAGACTTCCTTAAGTCAATAAAAACAATAGTAGGAATGACAATAGCTGTATGAGCTAATTCACTTTCGATTGCCTAGACATTTGGCAAATCCCACACAAAGCCTCTGGAATCTCCCGAAGGGCCCTAGAAAGTGATTTCCTATTTTTCACACATAGAAAATTAGCTTTCAAGATGTTAGGCAGCATGTTCAATGATTGCAAGATTCTGGACACGGAGCTTCTAACAACCCTGTTTTGAGATACCACCGTGCTATTCTGGGAAACAGAGTCCCATGAGAAAGCTTGGGCAGAGCACAAAGGGAATTCCTCTGATCATGTAAACATAATGGTGTTCTCCCCAGGACCATCATGATGAACACCAGCACAATAATGGCTCCAGAAGTTTTTCCATCGTCCTTCAAAGGACTGGCACAGGTCTGGGCATTCGGGAGGCTGTCTACAGAAAACTCTAAAAATAGCACCATCCCCTGCTCCAAATAACCCAACTCTCATGCAGAACATACAGAAGGGAGAGCCCAAAAGATGAAAGAGGTGGGGCTCCCAAGAAGGCAGAGCTGGAAGGAAAGCATCTAAGGCAGAGAGGCTGGTGCACTCTGGGTGCCAAGATTATTGGTGTTTCTCTAGGTTTCGATCTAGCCTCCTGAGAAAAACCCCAACTCCATCAGTTTCCCCCTATCCCTGCTCACACTACTCTAGCCTAAGCCGCCATTGTTTCTTGACCTAAGGACCCTATTGCCAGCTCCCCATCATCTGCCCTCTATAATCTTATCCCCAAACAGAAATGAAAAGAATCCCCTGCCACTTTGGACCTGTCATTTTGTAAAGTCCCTCCTTTTTGGTTAAATGGTAACAGTTTCCCAAAACCACAGTAGTCAGCAGAACTAAAGTAACCTGTTTTGCTAGACTCTTATCACCCCACCCCATACTGTTGGATCCGGGGAACTAGCTTTCCAGTAAGAGATGTTTGTAAATCACCTAATATTCTTTCACTCCCTGTTCACCACTCTCTAGTCGCTCCTGGCAATAGCCAATCTCTGACCAAAAAAGGAAGCTTTTGATATCTGTGCCCTGGTTCCTATCGCTCCTCTTCTTTGCACCCATAGCTACCCCTAGTCTGAAATCTGAGAGCAAGCTCTCTGGCTTCGAAATCCAAGACTTTCCTACTGCAAGTCTCCTTGTGTTGAGCCTGGGCTGT
The DNA here is from genome assembly GCF_004664715.2 of Peromyscus leucopus. Taxonomy (NCBI): domain Eukaryota; kingdom Metazoa; phylum Chordata; class Mammalia; order Rodentia; family Cricetidae; genus Peromyscus; species Peromyscus leucopus. The sequence goes on along the minus strand of NC_051079.1, from coordinate 31,053,785 downwards.
AATAGAGTTGCTAGGTTTCCTGTCTTCCATTCCTTCTATTCACCTTTCAGCCACATCGCCGACCACAACTTGCCAAGTACTGACTTCAAACCCTCCCCTCTGACTTCTGCACAGGGGGCCAGGCGGCAAGCTGCATCCTCCTGGTGTAAGCTCTGGTTTCTGAAGGCCAAACTACTTCTGTTGTCATTGCTAGAAGGTTTCTGAATTACACAAAACTGCTGAGTAGAAATAAAGTTATGTACATTGCAAAGTACTTTGAAGTGAGAGTTTATTAAAAGCTTATAAAAGAGATATTTTCCTATTTTAGACCTCACGGCTATTTTGGGGACCCACAAATAAGTGTGATCCTCCCCCAGCAACTTTACTTCTTGACATTCAAGTTTCACAATCCTTAAGTAAAATGTGATATTATTCAGCAGGAAAAAGCGTTTTCCTTTTTAACTTTTGACAAATTAATGTTCGCTTTAAACGTCTAGAAAAAAAACTGAAGTAATATTTTTAACATGGAGAAATTAATAGCAAGAGATTTAAAAATATTTTAAAATTTAAAAAAAAAATCCTTGCATGCATTTTGAACAGAGTCCATGTCCATAAGACTTCCAAGTCCTCCTAGACTGTGCCTCCCTCTGGTCATCTCATGCCACACTTTCCTGCCACACCCCATTTTTCCACCACAGGCTTGAGGTTCCAGAACACTCTGTGTGAACTGGCTCCCCTTCCACTCATGCTTCACTCCCAGCTCAGGTCCCATCGCTCCTCGCCCTGATCCAGCCCTGACTCATCACATCCACAATACCCACTGCTCCCAGGCATGTCCTTGTCTACCTGCTCTCTGCCCTTCCCACTGGAACGTGGGCAGCTGGAAAGCAAGGCCTTTCATCTTGTGCACAGCCAGCTGCTCCTGCATGCACACATGTCTGCTCCACAGACAGATGGATCCACAGTTGCTGGACTAGCATCTCTTTGAGGGGACGAAGGAAGGGACTCATGGGAAGGACAGAGAAGGTCAGGTGATCCTTTCTGGACCAACTTCCAGGGGTACCAGACACTACAGCACCGCATTAACAAGTTATCCATGTCCTAGGTAGAGTTTTTAGTGCTGTGACAAAACACCATAACCAAAAGCAAGTTGGGGTGGAAAAGGTTTAGTTCATTTCCCCTTCTACATCCAAGTTCAACGTCAAAAGCAGTGAGAGCAGGAACTCAGGCAGGGCAGGAACCTGGAGACAGGCACAATGCAGAAGTCATGGAGGAGTACTGCTTACTGGCTTGCTCAGCCTGCTTTCTTACTGAACCCAGGACCACCAGCCCAGGGGTGGCCCCACCCACAATGGACTGGACCCTTCTACATCAATCACTAAGAAAATGCCCTTATAGGCTTGGGTACAACCCAAGCGTGTGGGGGCATTTTCTCAATTGAGGATCCCTCCTCTCTGATGACTCCAGCTTGTGTCAAGTTGACATAAAACCAGCCAGCACAAGACCCATAGAGACTTTGAATGTGTGGCCGTAAGAAAGGGACAGTTCCCTGAGGCCTGGCCACTGGAATCAGGCAATGCAGACAACCTAATTTAATCCCCCACAGTAAACATCACAGTCAATACAACGAACGTCTCACTCACAAAATGTGGAAACGGGCTGGCAGAGGTTGGATCACCGCCTGGCAGCAGAGCCTGCGCCCCCACATTCTGTCTGCCAGCCATTCTGAGGCGCTGGGTTGGGCTATATTTAACTAGTGGTATTTGCCATCTTCTCAGACACCCATTTTTTTGGTATCGTCTAGGGCTGTAGAAAATGCCTCACTGAGGGGTTGAAGGAAGAGAAAAGTGTGTATGTCAGACCTATCAAAGTCTGGAGCAACAAGGACACTTTTGAAAACAAGAGCATTGTGTTTGCAGTCACACAGCCCTTTCCACCTGATGGGGTGACACTGGAGGACACCCCAAAAGAAAGCCAGGGTACCTGTGCTCCAGACATCTCCGAGGAGCTGCTGGCACTGAGTTCCAAAGCTGCCAGAGATGGGACTGGATTGGAATTTGTAATCTTTCGTTTTCCAGGCTCCTCTCAATGTGATCCCCCCCCCCCCCCCCCCGCCGCCATGATATTGCTGGAGGACAAATAATTGACAATGCTATCCAGCCCATCTGAGGAGTGATGTGATCCCAAGGCCATCAATCTGTCCATGTTACTCCTCCCTTCACCCACATCCCTCATGTGCCCAGAGGTGAATGGAGGAGGAGCTGTCTTGCTGAGCCTGGGGGTGAGGGAGATTTAACAGTTGCAAATCAGTGTTTCCAGAACTGTCTGGGGGGCAGGGAAGGGACTTGGTTAGCAGCACCTTGTTAAGGCCCCCTTGAGAGACACTGTGCAGGCGGAGAGGCAAGTCCTGGTGATGAATGGACTTCCCGTGCCTTATTCCTCAGTGTTTTCTTCTCAGCCCTGAGATGACTTGAGGGGGTAGGAGGGGGAGAAATAGGTGCGCACACACACACATAAAAATGGAAACACACACCGTACACAGAGAGGAAGGCACACACAAACACCAGGCTTGGCAAAGTCTTCATTTTCAGGAGGCCTATGAGGGTGTTCCCTGCTTTGGCTGAAAAATCGATAAAACAGCTACAGGGTGAGCTCCATTCTTAGAAATGATTGGAAAAGTTCCTCTGAATTGGGATTTTCACATGGCATTTTCAACAAATTTATGTGGATGGGAAGAAATTCCTCCCTGTTTCTTCCCAAGACTGCTTTTCATTGTCAGGATTCATGGGACTGACTCGAGGGAAGGTGTGCATTATGGTTTTAGACATTTCTCAGCGTGCTCTGATGACAAAATTTCACTCGTGGTGGAGATAAACAGCTTTTTTTTTTAATCTCAGAAGAGCGTGTGTAGGGTACAGATGACAGGATGGCTGCTGCCGTCCGTAATCCCCCTGTAACATAAACCTCACCTGGCATTTCTAGTGTCTTTATAAAAACCTGCCACCCCGACCCCAAAGGCCAACAGAATATGTTTCTAATAACTAACTTGCCACTTAGCAGTTCATAGTCACAGCAACTGGCTTCAAATTAATTAAACCGCTTTTCCTTTAAAACGGTGATGAATCTAATAGATTCATCTGGATAATCACAAAAAAAAAAAAAAAATGAGGAATCCTAACATCAGGGGGAAACCGGAAGGTGAGGAATCCTAACATTTCAGTGGACGTTACTCCAATCCCAGCTTGCCCTGGAGTCCTGTGTTCACACCAGGCCAGCGAGGGCAGTTAGCCCCACTTTACAAATGGAAAGTTGAATTTCAGATCGGCTTGCCTTGCCTGAGCTAGGGAAATGACAGAAGAGAATTTTGAACTCGGTCCCTCTGCCCTGACGTTCCAACATCCAAGTCCACGGTGCTTTTTCAAATGGATTCTTTTTATTAGCATATGTTAATTATACACAATAATGGTTTCACATGACATTTCCATGCATGTATATAATTTATTTCGATCATATTCACCCTCCATTACCCTCTCCTGTCCCCTTTCCACTCCTGCTCATTTTTCTTTGTCTAACTAGTTGTCCTACTTTGGGAAGGAGTGGCCCAATTAGTTAGTTTAGTTAGAACTGCTTGTAGGATCTTATGGGAAGGGTTGTTAACAGAAGCATGGACCACTTAACCAGTATCTGAAGAGAATGTTTTTCCTTCTACAACAATCATTAACTGCCTAGAAATCCTCTGGTGTTGGGGGGGGGGGTGCAGTTTCATGGGGGTTGGAGGGTACAGTTCAAGGGGCCCCTCCCTGCTCTATAACAGGATGTTGGCCCAGTCTTGTGCAGGTAATTGCAGCTGCTCTGAGTTTATGAGTGCGTCAGCCTTGTCGGGCCTAAAAGATATCATTCCACAGCATTCCACCCCTCCCCTGGCTCTTAGAGCCTTCCCACCCCCTCCCCCACAATGGTCCTTGGACCCTGAGGAGAGCGATATAGATGTCCCGTTTAAGGTTAAACATGCAACAGCCACTTATTCTCAGCCCTCTGATCAGTTATGAGCCTCTGCAGTGACGGACTGAGGTATTAACGGATGGGTGTGGATATAAATATTTTGAAAACACCCTGATCATATTGCGTCCATTTAATAGACCATCAACAGTAGCTTCTCTACTATGGCTTATGACCATCCCTGCCTCAAATCCATTCAGAAAGTCCTTGGTTATGTCTATAACAGACTTGCTTCTTGTCTTAGGGTTTCTATTGCTGTGAAGAGACACCATGACCATGGCAACTCTTATATAGGAAAACATTTCATTTTTTCTTATAAAGGAAACATTTGTAAGAAATGTCATTTTCTTATAAAACATTGAACAGTTTGGAGATTTAGTCCATTATCATGGCAGCAAGCAAGGCAGAATGCAGGCAGACACGGTGCTCGGAAAGGAGTACGGAGGTCTTACATCTTGACTCAGGGGCAACAGGAAGGGGTCTGTCTCATTGGACGTGGCTTAAGCATATATGAGACCTCAAAGTCCGCCTCCAGAGTAACACACTTCCTCCAACAAGGCCACACCTATGCCAATAAAGCCACACCTCCTAATAGTACCCACTCCCTTTAGGGGCCCTTCTCTTTCAAACCACCACACCACTATTGCACCGATGGGCACAGCTTGCCTGGCACGCTGGTAGTGTGGCACACAGAGTCCATGGCTGAGTAAGACTGTTGATTTTTCTCCTACAACAGCTCAAAAAGTCTCTTCCAACACGATGAGGGCTGGCCACCAGGAGGAAGCCCCCAGCTCAGTTCCGGCTTGATTTCTGTGTTCTACAACCAGTGTGTGTGATGTCTTCAGCAATAGGATCTCACTGCCGAGTTCTGGTGGGCAGCCCGCAGCAATAACAGCTTCCTGTGTCCGGGGAGCAAAAGGAGCCACCTTGACCGATAACTCATAGAAATCCCAGGTTGTTAACAACTACTGTATGTGGATTGCTAGTTGACCAAATACAACATCACTTGGAAGGAGGTGGTCAGGGGAGGACAATGGAAATATATCTCATAAGCTCATATGATCCTAGAATGTTGCAATCAGCTTTTCTATTTACTAAAACTTCTGTAGTCATAAAAAATAGACTCATTATTAATTCCGAACGTAACACCAACTCTATTCCCCATAACACCAACACCAACTGTTTACTTCTTAAAATTTGGAGCCAATAAGCTTGAGGTCTTGTATGGGTCACCCCCTAAAGTTAAAGTAAGATTTATCTTTATCTAATGGATTTGCCTGCAGTCCAAGTCCACAGCCTAGTCAGTTTCTCAAGGGTCTCTGAGACCACTATACCAGACACAGTATTTAAAGGCTATGTCAGGGTAATAATTCCACAGAATTCCATCTTTCCTAATAATGGAAGTAGCTGTCCACCAAGTGGCAATATTTCAAGGGAAAAAATAGTACACCAAATACGCATGGTTTTTAACTTACTACTAACTGCCTCTGTTCACATGACAATACGCCTCCTTTTCTTTTTTTAGATATATTTATTTCATGCTTATGAGTGTTCTGCCTGCATATATGTCTGTGCACTATGTGCATGCCTGGTGCCTATGGAAGTCAGAAAAGGGTGTTGAATCCTCTGGAATTACAGATGATTGTGGACCACCATGTGGATGCTGAGAACCTGGATCCTCTGGAAGAACAAGTGCTCTTAACCACTGAGACAGAACTCCAGTCCCACAATCTGCCTCTTTCTTCTAAGCTCCCAAACAATGTTGCCCCCTAGGTTTCAGAAAGCAGACCCTTCAGAGTCATTGTTGACCTCGGGCAGTTCTGTGGGACCCTGACAATACTCCCCACCCTTGCTCATCCTCATCATCTTCATCTCTACCACACTGCTTCAGCAGGAAGAGTCAGTTCCCCAGGAAAGGTATCATTCAGTAAAACAGAGTGCTGAGCAGTAACGCACACTTCCTGCTCTTGTTTGTATTTTGAAGAAGGTGATGCAGAAAAAAAAAAAAGAGGCATCTTTGCTTGTATTGACATAGCAAATACCCCAAAGTTTATACCAGAAACTGCTGGCATCAGGCACACCAGGGAAGGTACAGGGTAGGAAGGAGGTATTTGACTATTTTCTTTTATAACTCTTAAATCTGAAAGCGTGTAGATGTTTACCTCTTTCGTATTTTCAAAAGAAATCAAAGACTATTGAGGCTTCACCTTTATTTCCTATTTGGTTAATTTCAGAATTTCTGTGTCCCTTAACTGAAACATAAGGCATTTGGAAATTGGGTTTTGTTTTTGTTTTTTGTTTTTTTTGTGGTGGGGGGGTTGTTTTTTACAAAAACAATCAAAGGAAATCCAAGTGTATAAATTACCATGCCGGCCTCTTAGGGGTTAGGAACACTATTGACTATACCAACTTCTAGGAAGTCGCTGCCTTTATATACATGACCAGGTACATTATAATTACTATTGCTTCAGGGTCTGAGCTTCTGAAGGCATTTAAACCAACAAGGAGATATCCTCATTTAATTCAAATTAAACTCAAATGAGGCTACTAAAGAAGTCGCTTATCAAACCTTACCATGTAGGCTGAGTCTGAATAGGAACAATCAAAGACGGCCCCTGCCCTAACACCGTGGCTCTCTCTCCTGCTGCCGATGGAAACTCGCATTTCCTTCTAGGTGGGGAAGATGGGAGAGGGACAGATGAGAACAAATGTAATGACATCTTATGTGTGGACAAGCCAGATGAGACCCACCACTCTGCATGCTGACAAGAAAAGAAGAAATAGTAGTAGAGGAACAGGAAGCTTGCTGTGAGATTGTGTCTCCTAGAAATATCAGGGAACCTACACCCATGAAGCACAGATGCCTAAACACAACCTGAACAAAGACCACATCAATAGACATGCTACTGTGGAAGGGGAAAGATCCTGGGGCCTCAATCCTGGACAAAAACTACAGGCAACTAAACAATACTAAGGATGGGAGAAATAGTCTTCCCCGGGGAAGATCCCCCAGACCTGAAATCATGTACATGTAAGTAACACTATATGGACTGAATAGGTCGTATTTATATATTTAGGAATATACATATATGTGTGTGTATTTGAATACATAAATCAACAATTAAAGAAAAAGAGGTCATGAATTTGAAAGAGGGAAAGATGGCATAAAGGAGAGTCTAGAGGGAAGAAAGGGAAGGGGGAAGTAATGTGATTATATTTTAATCTCAAAAATAATAAAAGTATTAAATAATTAGAGAAAGAGCATACTAATGTCAGAGGTATTAAAATTTTTGCATACCAGACACACACACAGAGAGAGAGAGCGACAAGAGAAACAAGAGAGAGCTAAGTAAAAGATAAAAGTAAACTTAAAAAAAAGATAAAACAGCAGCAGTGAGAAGCCAGGTGCTGGCTGTGTGGTTTGAGCCTGGGTCTCCCAGTCAGAGCCCAGCCACACAAATCCTTCCCACTTTCCAGTTTATATTCACAGGCATTTTGCTTAATTTGTTTGAAGTTTTCTATCACATGAATTTTTCCCAGTGCTCATACAGCCCCATGGCCCTGTGTATTCCCGGCAGCACACGATGCTCAGCATTCACATAAGATGCTGGGACCGCCTGGGAGTTAGGAGGGCAGTTTGAAGAACCTGGGCTTAGAAGGAAGTCCTGTAGTATCACAGGTGCTGAGGGAGATAAACACAAGATAGCTGTGAGCCTACAAGGCCAAGTAAGGAAAAAAAAAAATAAACCAGCAGCCATGTCAACACCATCGTCCGCATGCACCCTGCTTTCTACCTCATGCTGTTATAATCTTATATCTTATGACATGTCCTGAAAATTGCCCCTGACAAACAGAATGGAATGCTTGGGAGAGATCATCCACTTACCCAGCAGTAAGAAGAAATGTGACACCAGGTCTACCCAGCTTCAAAGCTTTGACCCTGAGAGTTCTTCTGGATCAGAAACAGGTCCAGTGAGGGGAAGAGAGCAGCCTGCCAGGCCGTAGGCTAAAGCTTTCAAGTCAAAACCAGGTTCATGTCCTACAGACCCTTCCCTGTAGTCCCCGGCAACTGGTGACTTTTTCTTATGCACTTTTTTATGTAGCTGAGTGCTTGGCCTGCATGTCATGTATATTAGCCGCTTGCATGGAGAGCCAGCACAGACCAGAAGAGGGTGACGGATTCCCCGGAACTGGAGTTAGAGGCAGTTGTGAGCCACCATGTGGCTGCTGGGAATTGAACCGAGGCCCTCTGGAAGAGCAGTCAGTATTCTTAGAACCATCTCTCTACTCTCAGATGGCTTTTCTGAATGCCAGTTTTCACACCTGTAAACCACGGTTAAAGCCACCTCTATAAAAAAAACTTACCTTAGGAACAAAATGGCCAAAATAGAACAACTCTTGGAACCAGAACTGACGGGTCCCAGGAGTTGATGGGAGCTTGTTTCAGGTTCCTGTGTCAGTTTTCCTGGGAGTGCCCACTCACTTCCGGCCCCTCAAAACCAGTTCTGCAGAATTACTTCCACAGACACATTCATAAAAAGCCAGTCCCTCTGGGACCTGCAGACATCAGGAGCTATGGTTGCCCATCCTTCTCCTGCTCCCATTTATGAACTGAAATTGTAACCAGTTGCTGCAGCCAAGCCTCAAGTCTCCAGGCTACAATCTATTAGCAAATGCGTCCTCATTTACTGTTAAATGCACGGAATTCGTCTCTGGTTTGTCACTGTTTTATGGCTGCTTTCTGTCTTGGGACTTCAAGTGATGAAGTTTCATGTAGTTGGGTGCTTCTGTTTTTTTAATTGAAGCTATAGATTTCAAGAAACCAAAACAAAAATGGTGTTTAATTAAAAATCACTGTGGAGTTTGAAGTTCTTTGGTAGGTTACAATGGGCAAAAGGGATTCAATAAAGAGATTCTAACCATCTCAGGACAGTGAAGGCAATGCACGCCTTGCTAAATGGAGGAAAAAACCTAGTCACGGGTCTCTTCTGAAGAGCAGGCCATGTGGTCATTCTTCCCACATCTGATAGACTTTGCAAGCAAAATTAGGAGTCCCTTTACTTTGCAGAGGCCAGTTGCAAGAGTGGATCTGGAGAGCTAACATCCATGAGGTTGAGCCCCAGCGCTGCCACATACTCATATGTGACCTGGATAAAGTTCTCTGAGTTTCAGTCTGTTCTATAGAACAGGGACAGTGGCGATCTATTAGTTACTTGGCTTATTGCTATGATAAAGTACCTCACCCCTTAAGGGAGGGAGCTTTGCTTTTCTCACAGTCTCAGAGGCTACAGTCCATAGTGGTTGGGAGACTGTGGTAGAGGAAAGCAGCTCATACAATGGTAGCCAGGAAGCAGAAAAAAATAGATATATAGGAAGGGGTCAGGACAAGATATAGCCCCATGAGCATGCCCCTTAATGACCTGCTCCCTCCAGCTAGACTACATGCTTAAAGCTCTCAGGAACAACCCCTAGGCAGGTATGGTGGCACATACCTGTAATTCCAACATTCAGAACATTGAGGATGAAGGATTACCAGGAGTTTGAAGTCAGCCTGGGCTACATAGCAAAACCTGTCCTTCAAAAGAATGAAAAACACAATTGGACATAGTAGCACAAATCTAAAATCCCAGCACTTGAGAGGTAGAGGCAGGTAGATCAGGAGTTCAAGGTCATCTTCAGCTACAAAGTGAGTTTTGGCCTGGGCTATGTAAGACCTGGTTTCCTATACATACAAAATATTAATTGTCCAGAAATCCTGAAAATAATGCCACCACTTAGGGACCAAGGCTTCAACACACAAGTCTGTGAGGGACATTTCAAAGTTAAACTATAACACACAGTATGCAGTTCTTGATATAATGGGGTGAATGGCTACAACAGAATTCAAGTAAGAGAAGAATGTACTGGAGTCCACCGAAGCATGGATGCGCACACATAGAAACCCAGCAGTAGTTGCAAGATCTTTTAGCCTGGACAGTAAGACATCTGTCCAGATGCTGCTGTCAGCTGCACGGTGGGCTCTTTCATCCCTCGTTTCTTTCCTGTCTCCTGCCTGATGCTGGAAGAATCCAACACAAGATTCTAATTGGCTGACACATCTATTGGAGACAAGGGGAAACAAAGTTGGGTGTTCCTGGTGGTAGAGTCCCCTCACCCAAGGAAGTCACATGAATGTGTTCACAAGGGCAACTCTGCCCAAAGTGAATATCCATGGCAAAGTGATTCCTGTGAAGAATAAATAAGATTAAAGCTCTTAGCAACTTATTAGAATGTAGCAGATGGCCAATAAATGGCAGCTATTATTATTGCTATAATTAGTATTATTTTAACAGCTTCCACTGTAGCCATAAGGAGTGAGATGGCAGATGATAAAAATACATTCCTCCTTCTAGGTGAATTCGTGAGGAAAGAGTGAGGGGAGACATTGGCACAATAGACACCCAACACACAGGCCCAAAGCATCTGAGGAATGACACCTAGAAATATCAAGGCCAGCTCATAGACTACCTTGGAAACCAGAGTCAGTGTGGATGCTGGGGGAAGAGTATGTTCCCTGTTCTAGACAAAAATGGGAGGGAGGCACTCCCTGTCCTTCTCAGACCCTACTACACCAGGAGTATATTCCTCTGATTGCCTAAGAAGCTCTAGCTTAGCAACTTGCCTCTTGCCTCCAGTCGCATGTAAAGGAAAGATAGATCTGAGGTCCTTTTGTTTTTAACATGACAAGGTCTCAGGGAGTTCCCAGGCTAGTGGAAGAAAAAGATATGCCAAGATTATTATGCCAAGATGAAGAGCAATTTAAGAATGCACATAGACCTGCACATTGTGCATTAAAAATGCAGCTGAAGTCTATAAACAGAAGCCTAGCATAACCACATAGAACATAGAGTCTAGCATGGCAATTAATTCTTCATATCTGCCTGCTGTGTACGGTGGGCTTTTTTTTTTTTAAGGAAAAATCTTCACCATAGGTGCAAATCATACAAGCAGTGGCTTAGCACTGAAATTAAAGCTGGAGAGCTGGAGAGCTGGCTCAGTGGCTAAGAGCACCAGCTGCTCTTCCAGAGGACCTGGGTTTGAGTCCTAACACCCACATGGCAACTCAAACCATTTGTAACTCCAGTTCCAGAAGACTCGATTCCCTCTTTTGGTCTCCAAGGTGACAAGCATGCATGTGGCACACAGACATATGTGCAGGCAAAACACCCATACACATGAAATAAAATAAGAAATTTATAATTAGGACCAGAACAGTACCTTGGGAACTGTGTTCCTGGAGTCACAATACCACCACAGCAATAGTGTGTGAATTAAACAAAGTGAAAGCAACTTCATCTCCACTAAACAGCCTTTAGTGTTCATCGAATGGCCTTTGGATAGGAAACAGCATCACAGAGCCTCGGGCAGTCCCTGACGCACTCACTGGACTGAGAGGAAGCTACAGGTGAGCACTGTGCTTCTATTTTACAAAACCACTCCACATCTGCGGTTCTGGTTGGACCCTTCTCCTCTACGTGAGTCATTTTTCCCTTTTTGAATCTCTGTACACTTGATTTCTAATTAAAATGTTTTGTTTTGTTTTATAAATTCTGGTCATTAAAAGTTTTGGAATCATTTTTTTTCCCTGAGAGAGGGTTTCTCTGTGTAACTTGGGCTGTCCTGGAACTCACTCTGTAAACCAGGCTGGCCTTGAACCCACAGAGATCTATAGATGTAACCAACCGTCTTATTAAATAAGAAACACAGAAACAATGTAAAAGAGAAAGCAAAGGTCAGAGCTCAGAGCTAAAATCTCACCTTCCTCTGCTGTCCAGCTTCGCGAAAGAGACCTACTTCTGTCGTTCGTTTTTTTATAGTATGTCGTTCTGCCTTCTCATTGGTTGTAACCAAACACATGACTGCTCATCTGTCTGAATGTACAGCCCTAGGTCTTAAAGCATATGTCTCCAATGCTGACTGTATCCTGAACACACAGAGATCTATGGATTAAAGCGTGTGCACCACGCACACTCTCGCTATGCTCTAATAGCTCTGACCTGAACACACAGAGATCTTATGGATTAAAGGCGTGTGCCACACGCCACTCTTGCTATGTCTAATAGCTCTGACCCGAAACTTTATTATTAACATACAATCAAAATAATATTTCAGTACAATTAGATTACCACCACAGAGATCTGCCTACTTCTGCTTCCATCTCCTGAGTGCTGGGATTAAAGGCATGCGCCACCACTGTCCAGCAACTTGAATTTTTTGTTTGTTTGTTTTTTTGTTTTGTTTTGTTTTGTTTTCAAGACAGGGTTTCTCTGTGTAGTTTTGGTGCCTGTCCTGAATCTCACTCTGTAGATCAGGCTGGCCTCAAACTCACAGAGATCCACATGCCTCTGCCTCCCAAGTGCTGGGACTAAAGGCATGCACCACCACTGCCCAGCTTGAATATTTCTTAGACTAAGGTATTGTTGATAACTCCAAAGGATGTAAGGCATTAATACAAATGACTTCAGCATGCTGCGCTTGTTTTCAGTGTGTTGGCAATGTCAAACTGTACTGTAGATATTGCCCCTGCTTTGAGAACCCTCAGGGCGGTCTTCCTGATCAAAGCTTTCAGATGTCTCTGCTAAGGGACTCTATTGACTGTGGCAACCACTAACTCACTACCATTTCCTTCTGCTGTCTATGTTTATGGCCTACGAGGTTGTGTCTGTTATTTATCTGTTGTGGTTGTTATCATTGTCCATGCCAAATGTTAATTGCCAAGCTTCTAGCAGCCTAAAGCATTTTTCAAAAGCATGACTAGATATAATTGAGGATAAAGTTTCTGCAAACCCAATTTGAAAAACCGCACACGTCAGTTGTTACAGAATGACATGCTGTCATTCTTGATTGCTACTTGGATGCAATGGAAACTAGGCTCTGTTACATGTGAAAAATCTTAATAAAGTTTGTGTATCAGGAAAAAATTATGAAGAAATGTACATTCTGCACCATGTGGAATTTTCCACTCATCTTAATAAATTCAAGTTGTAATCCAAGTTGGGATAGCAATAATAGTAAATCATGGTTATTAACTAATTGAACTTCAGTTAAGATTTAATGGCACAGGGAGTCATTCCTTTATCCAAATACTATCTATTTAGTGTCTGCTATATGCCAGGAGCTGCAATGAATTCTGGGAGTGTGATTAAGGGCAAAGGTAGCATCCAGGCATGGTGACATGTTGGGAGCACAGCACAAAGAGTCTTGTGCCCACAGATCTCCAGAGAGCCCAGAAATGTTAAATATACAAGATTATTTTTCCAGTGGGAAAGATGTAAAAGCCTGTTTTTCCATCCAGAAAGCTGAGAATTGGAAGTTTAACAGCCTGGTGATCTGTGTCATCTGTTGGGCCAGGCCATATCAAGCTCTTATAACTAAGACCTGAGGTGGCTAATAATCTAAATGACCCTGATAGCCAGAGGATCCCCCAAACTCCCACAAACAGGACTGAAGGTGGCTGATAGCCCAAATGACCTCTATGTTATCTGTATGACAGAGACCAGGCCATATCTTTCCTTAGGCCCTTAAGCCAGTATAGGTAGCTTACTCTGGAATCCATCCTTTTGGAAGAAATGACATATATCCTGAGTTGAGTTTCAATGTAATTACACTTCTTTGTGCAATGGGAATTATGTTACACCAGGAAACTTTCTTCCTAACTTTATCAAGCTTAAATACATTGGGAATAAACTGCCTGTTATTAGACTCCCTGAAGTATGATCCAAGTTGACCAAGTCAATATGCACTGGGTTTACATTCTTATCTCTTTGCATGGTTCACTTTTCTGTATGACACCTGCGCACACCTTTAATCCCAGTACTCAGATGACAGAGGCAGGTAGATCTCTGAGTTCCAAGCCAGCCAGGGCTACACAGAAGAAACCCTGTCTCGAAAAAACAGCCAAGGCAGGTAGGTTCCTCAGGAATTTTCAGGCTAATGGATGATAGATCAATGGGTGATGGTGCTCTGCATGCTGTGAATGTGTTGCTCCCATTGGTTGATAAATAAAATGCTGATTGGCCAGTAGCCAGGCAGGAAGTATAGGCAGAAAAAACAGACAAGAATAATTCTGGGAAAAGGAAGGCTGAGTCAGGAGTCGCCAGCCAGACACAGAGGAAGCAAGATGTAAAGGCAGAACTGAGAAAAGGTACATGGCTAAACATAAATAGGAATTATGGGTTGGTTTAAATGTAAGAGCTAGTCAATAGTTAGCCTGAGCAATGGCCGAACAGTTTTAATTAATATAAGCCTCTGTGTGTTTACTTGGGTCCAAGCGGCTGCAGGACTGGTGGGTAAGAGAGATTTGTTCTGACCATGCATGGGCCAGGTGGGACACAGGAAAACTTCAGCTCCAATAGATAGGTAGTGACTGCATACAGAGGCAAAGTAGCAAACGCTGCCTGTGATAGCTGGAGCTCCCCAGGTGAGAGAGAGAGGCATGGCAAACACCCCAAAGTAGCTCCATCAAAAGGATGTGGGTAGAAGGGTGCTGTGGGATGTTCTGTATGCTGTGAATGTGTTGCTCTGATTAGTTGATAAATAAAAAGCTGATTGGCCAGTAGCCAGGCAGGAGGTATAGGCAAGATAAACAGACAAGGAGAATTCCGGGAAGAGGAAGGATGAGTTGGGTGATGCCAGCCCACGATCCAGGGAGCAGCAAGTAATAGCACACAGGTAAAGCCACAGAACACATGGCAACATATAGATTAACAGAAATGGGCTGAGTTTAAATATATGAGCTAGTCAGTGGAAGGCTTGAGCTAATGGCCAAGCAGTTTTAATTAATATAAGCCTCAGTGTGTTTACTTGGGTCTGAACGGCTGTGGGACCACAGGGTCACCGGGCAAGAACACAGAAAAACTTTCAGCTACAGAAGGGCTCTTTCCTTATCCTGTTTGCCTTCCCAGGAAGTTTAAAGATCTTGCTAAAGTTTAGGTAAGAAACAAAAATCAGTCCAAGTACCTTAGATCAGTGGCCCTCAACTAATGCTGTGACCCTTTAATACAGTTCCTCACATTGTGGTGACCTCTCCCAACCATAAAATTATTTCATTGCTACTTCATAACTGTAATTTTGCTACTGTTATGAATCATAATATAACTATCTACTATACAGGATATCTAATATGCAACCTCTAATGGGATTATGACCCATGGGTTGAGAACCACTGCTTTAGAAGTATGCAGCTTCCTTGAAAACCTAAATGCTCACAGAATCCTGAGACAGCTGAGTGGGATTTAAAGGCCACAGTTAGGCTTCTGTGAGATGATGCATAAGTACTTTTACCAAATATCCCTAGCTCATCTCCTTTCCAGAGTCACTTCCCTTTGTGGAAAGGTTGGACACATAATAATCCTGTGCACTGATTTTTTTTTTAGAGTAGATATCACATATTGCTTCCAGGCCAGAGCATCTTATCACCAGCAGCACTGTGCTCAGACCGAGCCCAGCATAAAGCCACCATCTAAGGCAGTGATTCTCAACCTATGGGTTGTGACCCCATGGGGGTCATGTATCAGCTATCCTGCATATCAGATATTTGCACTACAATTCATAACAGTAGGAAAATTATAGTTATAATGTAGCAACAAAACCAATTTTATAGTCATGCAGGGGTCACCACAACATAAGGAGCTGTATTAAAGGGTCGCAGCATTAGGAAGGTTGAGGACCACTGACCTAAGGTTTTCAGTAGCTTGTTACCATGGCCAAACCTTGTCAGTGCTGACTGAAACAGGTTCAGACTCCAGGATCATAAACTACCACAGCCCTGGAGATGCCAGACTATTGCTGTTTCCATGGCTACCACCACTGCTGAGACCACAGCTTTCTCACACCATGAAGCTAAAGAATGAACAGCGAATGTACAGCCCAGCTGCTGCCAATATTCACATGTACAGACATGACAAAACTCAGAGGCAAAAATGCCCTGTGCCTCCCTTCTGTCTCCAAAGTCTCCAGAGCTTTTGCTCACCAGAACCTAACATAGCTTCTGGAATACCAGGGACCACGGGCATCGGGAAAGGTGCTCTTAGCTGAAGGCATGTGAGGGCTGAGAAGGTGACAGAAACAGATGCTGAACGCCAACACACAAGATCTAGTTCAAATTTTTTTTCTAGATTAGCATGAAAAAATAAGGAGTTGAAATGTGCTACAGGGACCTTCACACCACAAAATCCCTGGAGGTTCTCTTACCACACCCCAGTCATTCAGCATCAGAATTTCACAGTCCGGGAGTCTTCATACCCACTGAATTCCAAGGCCCTCTGCCCAATGTCAAGGGTGATTTGTCCACCAGACAAAGACTAAGTAAGAATAAGGAAAAAGTAAAGGCACTCCTACATGAAAATGACTATTTTAATGTTCTCTGTAAGTTTTGTGTTTCTTACAGAGTCTAGTCATAACAAAATTATAGATCATGAAAATTTGATTTTGTCTAAGAGAAAAAATAAAACCCAACTCCTTCATTGTATAAGAAATGTGAAACAATGTGAGGGTTATGAGCTTTTCTTCACATTAATTTTTTTAAGGAAAACAGACAATTGTATGAAAGAAAGAAATATTAGAAGCTAAAGGAGGGGCTGGAGAAATGATTCACTGGTTAGGACCATTTGTGCCAGCCCTTCTAAAGGACCCAGTCAGCTACTAGCACCCCCAGCAGGCATCTCACAACTGGCTTTAACTCCAGCTCCAGAAGATTTGGCAGGTCTGGCATCTGCTGGCACCTGCACTCATGCGCATATACATACCCACACACAGACGCAGACAGACAGACAGACAGAGACAGACAGACAGACACACACACACACACACACACACACACACACCTATACATAATTTAAAATAATAAAAAATAAATCCTTTTTAAATATTAAAGATGCCAAATAAATTAGATTTGCCCTCAGAAGATGGTCTGTTCTCCATCTCCTAACTACTTCCCACGGAGGAAAGAGCACTTAGTGGGAGGGGTGGGGGCGAGGCAGGGTCTCATGTTGAGAGCTGGTCTTAAACTTGCTATGTAGCTTGTACTTCCCAAGTGCTGGGATTACAGGCATATACCACCATATGTCTTTTCTACGGTGCTGGGTGGGAATCTAACCCAGGGCCTTGTGCATGCTGAATATGAGTCTGCCAACTGAGCTACATCTCTCACCCAGAAAAGCTCTTAACTAGCGAACTATGAATGAGTGGCCCTTGACTTCAGAGGTAGTCTACAGTACTCAAGTAAAATTTGAACTAACATTTAGTATTTGGGGAATTTCACATTAAAAATACACATATTGGGTTTCCGCTGAAATTTTTGTTGTTCCACACATTTGTTCCAGTCCCGGATGACAGTAGTTGACTCCTCTGAGAAGCAGCTCTAGCTCTTACCTCCTGCCACACACCTGCCCAGGCCCAGCATCCCTTCCAATGGTCATCATCCTGTTTGCCACAATCCCTACACATCCTCAGGGTCTTCTGAACTCTCACTGTGAGGGCGGATGACCATTTATCACCCCGATTCTCACAACTAAATTTGTTCTAGAAACAAAGACCAGTGAGGATGTGTGAGTTCTCATACCTTCCCATTTCATTCTTCTTTATTACCTGCCTGGCCCCTAGGGGTGATTTGCCACAGTGGCCTTCAAGAACTCTGCAGCATTTCTGTGAGCCCCTTGGCAGCATATGGCTTGAACTCCAGTTGAAGAGAGCCCCCACCTGGCCAGCTGCAAAATAGCACCCCAGAGGGCTCGCTGTCTTTATAGTCTGGCAGGCAGGACAGTTAAGAGTGCTTTTCTATTCAGGATACCACAGCGCTGTGTTTGAGGTAATTAGTTTGGCTCTAAAATTAGCAGTTACATAAAATGTTAATGAACAGCTGTTCCCAATAAACAGGATAAATTGAAATTAATAATTGCCATATTCATTTAACAAATGAATTACCCACTTTTTAAATACACCGACATAACACGTGTGATCGCCTGCCGGGGGATCATCCTAAAATTTTTATTTTAGTGACAAAGAAGCAACATGGGAGCTGAATGGGCATGTGCCCACTCCACCTGCTCTGACTCTTCTGACTATAGAAAGAAATAGCTCGTTATACCCAAAACACCCTAAGAAACGGAATTCGACTTTTCCCCAGGGTGAGGGGGGGGGTGAAGCTGTGTCCGGTGTTTTTTTGAAAGACATCTTGTTGGTGACCCACTCCATACTGCTCAAGGCCTCTATTGTATTTGAGATACTTTTTTTTTATTTTTTTAATGGAACTTTAAGGAACCCAACCTATAAAGTATTCCTGAGACAAGGCAGTGCTGGGAAAGCTGGATGATAAGACCACAGGAAGGACATGAACCTTAGAGGGGCAGATGGCAGGGGGTGGGCTCTAAAAACACTAGAAAGGAAAAAGCAGGCTGCAAGAAACCACTCAGCAAAAAAAGCTAAGCCTTCACCTGCCACAACCCCAGGCCTTATTTGTACCGTGGCCAAGACAATGGCGTCTTCGCCTAAGGGAGCTCACCCACTCACGTCCTTGTCCAAGCCTTTCAGGCAAGTGCTGTCAAGGGACAAGAGGGTAATGGAAGAGCTGCTGATGGCTTCCCTGCGGAACCAGGAACATTTGTGGGGACAACTCACAGAGGAACCATTTCAGCTGGCACCT
This sequence comes from Peromyscus leucopus, assembly GCF_004664715.2. Taxonomy (NCBI): domain Eukaryota; kingdom Metazoa; phylum Chordata; class Mammalia; order Rodentia; family Cricetidae; genus Peromyscus; species Peromyscus leucopus. The sequence continues at coordinate 31,035,127 of NC_051079.1, read as the reverse complement.
GAATGAGACATCCCAAGAGAACATTCTGGAAAGGGGACAAATATAAAGATAGGTAGGTAGGAAAGAAACTGGCATATCTGTGCAAGAGGTTAAACACAGAACGAGTTTAGCATTATCTGGCATTTTGTTTTTAAAAGCTCACTACGCACGCCAAGCCAAACAAAAGTGGTTGGAAGACAAATTAGAAGGCTCTTACAGATGGTGGTTTCCTCATAAATGGTCTCTGCCCAGACAGGAGACCCTCCCACCCTAGGATTTCCAATAGCATGTGGTGTTGATTGTGAAAGGCAAGGTCGTTACTGGCTAGATGTGCACTACACACTCCTCCAGCAAAGAATTGGAACTTAGCCCTTCTTCATTGGCTCCTTTGTCCCAGTCCTTATGCTCAACACATACAGAGATGGTTACCAAGACGCTCTACATATGGAAAGATCCGATAATGGTTTTTGATGAACCTAGACAATCTGTAATATTTCTGAGTAGTTAGCAGATCTGGGTCCCAACCTTACCATTTTCTACCTATACAACCTGGAAAATTTACATCACCACTTTTATGTGTCAGTTTCTCATATCTGGTTATAGAAAGGAGAGCACCTAAGTACTTTTTAAAAAACTTCCAATGATCTCTTACAGAGAAACAACTGAACAAATTATAGCTCTATGATATGTATGCTAGGTAAGAGTAAGTGGAATGGACACTATATATACATACGCTGAGATCCAAAAACACATTAAACTGGAAAAAACAAGAGGCAAAATCATATTTGATGTAGCAAAAGTAATATTGTGCATGTCTGTGCACATTTTCATGACAGAGTCATTGCCTTCTCCTCCTTCTATTTACTAGAAACATGATTTGTATTTGTAGCAGTGATTTAGTTAACCAGCATCTCTTGCAGCTACATGTGGCCTTTTGACTAAATTCTGCTCAATGAGATATAATCAGGTGGATACATAAATGAGACCCTCATTCTTTGTATTGTATCTGGTGTACAGGAAGAATGGCTACAGCTTCCATCATCACATTGGACCAGGTAACCTTAAAGATGGATACAACAGATAAAGGATGGCAGACTGGGGCCTGGATCCCTTATAACAACATGGAGCTACCATCCAGCCCTGGACCTCCTGCTTCCAGATTTTTTTTTCTTACATTTGGGAGAAACTTCTAATTTGCTTAAACTATTGTTACTTGAGATTCCCCTATCTCCTGCAGCCAAATGTAAACCAAAATAACAGAGTAGGTAAATCTCTCAGTCTGCAGGATACACTAATCTAATATTGGTTGTAACCCCTGAGAACAGGAGAGGGTTGTAATTATAGAGAAATACAGAAGGAACACAGCTCTGTCTTTCATATTTAACTTTTGGGAAAAACTATTCAGAGAAGGCAATTGTCCAAGTAAAAAATTGATTTTAAAGGAAAAAGAAAATCGAGTGTTAAATCAAAGAGGGAGTTTTTTGTTTTTTTTTTTTTAAACAGCAGCAGATGGGATTTATGGCCTTTGGATCTCCAGAGCTGCTTTTTCTCACTCAGCAGCAATCATGTGAAGGCCAGGCCATTTTAGCTAACATATCCCCAAAGACTCTTCCTCAGAATGTGAGCAGGTTACCCATTTCAGGGATACTTCACCTGTGGACTAGTCACCTGAGCCATCCAGCAAGCAACATGGCTCCTTCTAGATCAATGGTTCTCAACCTGTGGGTCGCAACCTATCACAGGAGTTAGCTAAGACCATCAGAAAACACAGATGTTTCCATTAGGATTTGTAACAGTAGCAAGATTACAGTTATGAAGTAGCAATGAAAATGATGTTATGGTTGGGGGTCCCCACAACATGAGGAACTGTATTAAAGGGTCACAGCATTAGGAAGGTTGAGAACCACTGCTCTAGATGAAAATGAATCCAGCTGAGGAGGTTGGTACAGCTTTGTTGTCATTGATCCAGGAGCCCAGAACTCCAGAGCTGGGTTTGATTACCTCCCCTGTCAGACAGTTCTTTTCTCTTTCATAATCATATAGATGCACAGTGAGGAGAAGGATTCCCAGCGGGCATTCTCCTGTGCAGTAAGTCAGATGAAGCCATTCTACTCCTCTGTTAGCCAAGGGTAAGATGGCTAAGAAATGCTAAGAAAGCTTAACTTCACATTTTAATGGGCTCATGCTACCTTCCAAACCATAGAGACACAGGAAGGTAACAGGCCACTGTCAGAGGGAAAGAGGAATGTGAGGTGTGCCACTATGAGTTCAACTATAAACTCTAGTCACATCCACTTCTCATCAGCAAGAAGTCCATACCTATTGACGAGACAGAAATGGAAGGGAAAGGCCTTTCATAGTGACTGTCAAAGTACCCTGATTTATTAGCCCTCAAGGCCCAACCATGCCCTTCTCTCTGCTACACCTAGAGAGCTGGCCTAACAGACAAGTCACATGCATCAGCTGGCTGTTGTCATTGGAAATCAGTCTCCCCAGACTTAAAAGCCATTCTACTATTTCAGAGCAACCAGGCTCCTAATTTCTCCCAATAACCCAAACCATCTACTGTCTGCCCACCCCAGAAGCTGTGTTACTGTGCCTAAATCATCTGATGCTCTAATAAAGAGCTGAATGGCCAATACTGAGGCAGGGGAGAGTAATGGGTAGGGCTGGCAGACAGAGAGGATAAGTAGAAGGAGAAATTTGGGAGGAAAAAGTAGCCAGAGGAAGACAACTCCAGGGGCCAGCCACCCAGCCACACAGCAAGCCATGGAGTAGGAGTAAGATTTACAGAAGTAAGAGAACAGGAAAAGCCCACAGACAAAAGGTAAATGGGATAATTTAAGTTAAGGAAAGCTGGCAAGAAACAAGCCAACCTAAGGCTGAGCATTTATAATAAGCCTCTGTGTGTGATTTAAGAGCTGAGTGGCAGGCCTCCCAAAATAGCAAAAAAAAACCCCCTTTTATTTGATGGCCTCACCTCACATTCATCGAGAAAGCACAAGCCATACAGCAGTTCCCATATCTTGCTACCTCTCAATATCAATCTCTCCTGATGTTCAATCTTTTCTTTTTTATAGTGTTATTACTTACTAGTCAGTTTATATTAAAATTCTTGACTTCATGTGAATATTTATAATTTCCTAAGGAATAACATTCTTTTTAGCTGAGCTTGTAACATAATATATGAATGGGAAAAATTTATTTTTATCTTCCTAACATCTTAGGGGTTTTTTTTGGGGGGGGGTGTTGTTGCTGCTACTGTTTTAAACTGTGGCTTTAAAAGCTACCAGAGTTAACATTCCTTTTTTTTTTTAAATGACTCTTTGGGAATTTCAAGTCATGCACTCCAATCTCACTCATCTCTCAGTCCCTTTGTTTCCTCCCCTCATTCCTGTGGTGTCCTCCCCAAAGGAAAGCTAAAAAATAAAAATAAGAAAAAAATAAACAATAAAAAAGGAAAAACACTTCTTCCTCCATCTTTCCCACCTCTCCATCACCTCTTCATTCATCTCAGTGGCACTGGGAGCTGCTGTGGATCCATGCAGTATATAAAACTCTTTTGTCCTACCAGCTTTCCTTGACAATGTTCGTTGTGCTATGAGTTGTTGGTCAGGTCCAAGGCCTTCAGCTTTGGCACACCATCAGAACAGGACCCACGCCAACATTTCCTCTCTGCTATCCTGCTGTTGTCCTGAGTCACAGAGATCCTGCGGCTATGGCTCCATAGGACCAGTCCCTTCACACTCTAGCAGGTCATAGATGGGGTAGACGTTGGGGTATACCAGCTCCAGGCCCTGCATGTGTGCCTGGGTGGCAGCTGAGTTGGTCAGTTCAGGTTGCTGGAACCATTCCTCTCAGGTGAGGGGAAGAGCCAGCTCTCCCAGGCCCATGGGGAGGGGGAGGGTGAGCTTTCCCTAGAGCGGCAGGCCAGCTCTCCTACTAAGGGCAGGGCCAGCTTTCCCATGCTGGGGTCCAGACCCCAGGCATCTGCATTGCCTTCAGTGGTAACCAGAGCTTCAGACGTCGGTGAAGACCCCAACGGCAGTGGGACCATGGATCCAGACATGGCCTTTGGCAGCAGTTTGGGTCTAGACAATACCATGGCCACAGGTGGCAGCACAGGCCACTGAGACTGGCTTGGTCCCAGCAGCAACATGTCCCTCAGACTCCAGCATGGCCACAGGTGGAGGCCCAAAGGCCGTGGGTTCTTCTGGCCTTTGGTGGCAATATGGGCCACGGACATCACCACAGAGCCAGGTTGCAGTAGAGTCACAGACCCAGTCATGGTCCTCAGCAGCATCCCTAGATGTCACCATGGCCCTAGATGGTTGTGTCTGCCACTCAGATTGGCATTGCCTGTGCTGCAGGTTGGTCCTCAGACAACAGCATGACCCCAGGTGGCTGCCCAGAGATATCCATGGCTCCTGGTACCTTTTCTTCCCAAATCCTTCCTGGGGTTAAATCCTGATCAGTTGAGGTCTGAAGACTCACCCTAACTGGGGCCACACATTCTCCTGGATGCCTAGATAAAGAACACAGGAGGAAGAAGCCTTTGCCCTGTGTCTGCTTGCCCTCTCTCTGGATTCACTGGCATTAGAGCCTGCTTATTTTCCAGTACATACTAAAGAGCCACTGAGACATCCAGCCTAGAGGACCAAACTACTGGATTTTTAAACTTTCCGTTAGTAAGCAGCCATTAGAGGACTGGCTGGACTACAGCCTGTAAGCCACTCTAATGACTCCAATAGAGAGACAGACAGACAGACAGGATAGATGATAGACAGATAGCTGTAGATCAAGTCTAGATAAAATATAAGATGGATGGATGGGTGGTGGTGGGTGGGTGGGTAGATAGATGGATGGGTAGATAGGGGATGGGTAGATGGATGGGTAGATGGATGGGTAGATTCATTCTATCAACTCTCTTCCCCTAGAGAGCCCTGACTAATACACTCATCTTCCCAGACTCCCTTCTACCCATTTAAAGTGAATGTTTAAAAATTCAACTTTATGGAGCTGGAGAAATGGCTCAGCAGTTAAGAGAGTTTGCTGCTCGTCCAAGGGGGCCCCAATCAGTTCCCAGGACCTATGTTGGAGAGCTCACAGGTGCCTGTAACTCCAGGTCCAGTGGATCCAACATCGTCTTCTGTGCCCCATGGGAACCTGCACACACATGGCATATACTCACCCACACACACATACACATAAATTTTAAAAAGCATATATTTTTATTTCAACTTTATGCTGGCACACACTCACACACGTAATCCTTGTACTTGAGACGTGGGGGGGGGGGCTATCCTGGACTCCTTGAGACCATGTCTTTAAAAATCAAAAAGACAGAAAAAATAGGGGGGAAATCTGCTTTATGTTAACACAAAAACTGCTACTTCAACTCAGATCTTCCAGTGCCTAGTGTAGCAGAGTCTCCTTTTCCTTGATTATCTCCAAACAAAACATAGCCCAACTCAAAACATGCACGCATCAGCACCACCGTGGTGTCCTATTCTCTCTCCCAGCAATATCTGTGCCCGCGGCAGCTGAGGCTTCACCCAAAACCCCAATGAGGTATACCTAAAATAGTTTCGTCCCAAAGTTCTTAGGTGACAGGAAACAGGTCTGGAAACAGACAAAGGGTCTGAAGAAAAGGCAAGTGGTCAGGGTCAATCAGGAGACGGAGCTGCCAGCTAGTCTGTAGAGAGGTCCAGCTGATTTTTAATTGAAAATAAAATGTTTTCATACAATATATTCTGATCATACTTTCCCCTCTCCTCCAACTCCTCCCAGATACTCTCAACCACTCCCTCTCTTTCTTTAAAAAACAAGAGAAAAAAAAAAGGAAACCCACATACACGCCACAAAAATAAAATAAAATAAAAATAAAAATGGAAACCAAAATATATAAGCAGAAGACCAATGGACCAAACCAAGCAATCTGAGACAAAAGTCTACAAAAATACCACTGAGTTCATTTTGGGTTGGTCAACTAGTGCTGGGCATGGTTAATAGACCTTGAAGTGTAGTTAATATACCCAGTGAGACTCCACTGGAGAAAAGTTAGTTTGCCTTTGCCAGTGGTACCAATCGGACATAGCTTCCAGCTTAGGGGTAGGAGCCTATGCTGTGGATATCGCCCTGTATAAATAAAACTCTAGCTACAAGCTCGTGTCCACATCCCCCTTTCAGTTCTGGGACCCCATCTGGCTTGAACCTGTGCAGGTCCTGTTGATGCTGCCACAGTCTCTGTGAATTCACGTGTGCATCAGTCCTGTCGTGTCTGGAGGGCACTGTTTCCTTGGAGTCCTCCACCACCTCTGGCTCTTACAATCTTTCTCTCTCTTCCACATAGATCCCTGAGCCCTGAGAGGAAAGTCTGATGAAGACATTCTGTTTGGGACCGAGTGAGAGCTCCCCTTCATGAAGGGAAGAAACAGGGAGGCAAGAAAGACTTCATCAAATCTGAGTGTTGAAAGATGGTCCAGTTGCTACATGGAAATGTAGACAGACCGACCTTTCCAGGGGTGAAGAGCCATGTGAGAGATCAAGCTCTTTGAAGACCCAGAGCTTCACTATAATTCCCAAATCAAAAGTCAAGAAACCACACTAATGAGTGTGGAAACTACCGGGAAATAAGGCAGAGTATTTAAGTCAAACCACCTGACGAAACGTGGATGCTATAGTCATTCTCGTCCAGCAGGCACAGTGACAGACTTATAACAGCTACCTGCAAAATAACATGTTCCTTGATAAAAAGGTTCTTATCCAATGGGCAGGCTAGATTCCAAGATAAATCTATCATCATCTTGCAATTTTAATCCCAGTGGAGATGAGGTGACTTTCCCCAAGAGTGCTGAAACAATGCTGTCTTTGTCTCCTGTATCCTCATCTTCACCATGGAATGTTCCATTATCAAAAAGAGACAAATAGCTTGAAAGGACCACACGGCAGTGAGCAGGACCAAAATACATTATATGCACATTCAGAGCCCATTATTTTGTTAAAGTCATATATACTAATAAATGTATAGAAACTGATTTTAAATGGAGGGTCAAATTCGGGCCAGTTGCAGCATCCATCCCTAGAAGGGGCTAGATCTTGGCAGACCACAGGCCAAATTCAACCCACTAGCGTGGTTTTGTTTTTATTCTAAGCCTCAGATTGATGCTTTAAAAGAAATTAAGCACTGCATTCAAATTAGAAAAATCGGAGAAATGTGGATGTTTTCTTCTCTTGAAGCAGCAGAAGCACCAGCAACTCTGGGCTTTTTTTTCCCACCGAAACCGTCATCCAGCACCAAGGGCAAGCCGGTCCTCGGGTCGGCCTCACCTCCCTACCACTACAGACGCTGGCAGGGCATCTGCCTTAGCCTCAGCAAGGAGTGGCGTTGACTCTCCTTCCCTCTGCTGGCTAAATCCCTGCAACTGCAGGAAACTGCCAAATCACTCCGGCTTGTTTATTATCAGCAGCAAACAGATCTTTGACCCTGGAAAACAAAACGCATCTCTGTTCCCAGCCTTCTCCCAGCAGCAGATGGTACATGTTTGAAAGATGCGAATGGAATTTAACAGACCCACCACTTCAAACAGTGAGAAGGAGGTGCCGAAGGCTGACTTCTCTTGTACTGTGTTATACCTTAGGCTTATTTGTGAACTCAGAATTGATTGTTTTATATAGTACATTTTGTTTCCCCTGCCCTGAACATTTAAAATATTAAATAACTTCCCCACCGTGTTTCTATATATAATTAAAACTTTTTTTTTTTTTTTCCGAGACAGGGTTTCTCTGTGTAGCTTTGCTTTCCTGGAGCTCACTTGGTAGCCCAGGCTGGCCTCAAACTCACAGAGATCCGCCTGGCTCTGCCTCCCGAGTGCTGGGATTAAAGGCATGTGCTACCAAGGTTTTGCTACATAGCCCTGGCTAATCTGGAACTCTCTGTGTAAACCAGATTGGCTTGAACTCACAGAAATCCACCTGCCTCTGCTTCCCAAGTACTGGGATCAATGGCATGGGCTACCATGTCTGGATGATTAGTGTGTTAAGTCAGGCCTGAAGTATCCATGAATGACACTGTATTTATCTAAGATTTCGATGTTAGACACCTTATCCCAACATGGTACTCATAGCATCCATAGAAGTGCTGAGTGAGGAGAGGGAGACAGAGAGGAGAGAATGGGGGTTGGGGGGGGGGAAGATAATGAAGTAAAAAAAGTGAAGGGGGAAAAGAAGGGAAATAAGAAAAGGAAAGAGGAAATAGGGAAAAGGAAACAAACAGCATGGTGGTTTGAAGAAAATGGCCCCCAAAAGAGTGGCACTATTGGAGGTGTAGCCTTGTTGGAGGAAGTGTGTCACTTTGGAGATGGGCTTTGAGGTCTCATATGCTCAAGTCGTGCCCAGTGAGACGGACCATTTCCTGTGGTCTGCAAGCCAAGATGCGGCTCAGCTACCTCTCCAGCACCATGTCTGCCTGCATACCACCATGTCCCACCATGATGGAAATGAACTAAATCTCTGAAAACGTAAGTCACCCCACTCAAACGTTGTTCCTTATGAGAGTTGCCATGGTCACGGTGTCTCGTCACAGCAATGGAACACTAACTAAGACAGACAGTCACTACCAGCATGCAGGATGGTCTCCATCACTGAGTTGCTGCAATGGAAACCCTCCAGGCACACAGAGCAGCCACCACCTCATAGGGCACTCCAATCTGCCTGCAAAGATTTTTTATAACCACACCAATTCAATTCACTTGGACCAGTGTATTTTGACAGATCCGTTCAGTTAGAGAGATCTCTCCTCTGTTTTCCAGATCCCCACTTACCCTCCACTCTCCCATCCAGAAGTAGGAGCAGCCCAAGATACAAAGCACCATGCCTATTTCCTGCAGTTCAAGTGGAAAGTGATGCTCGCCAATGCACCTAAGCAAAGGCTCGCCGGGCATCAGCTAGTTTAGATCGGTGAACTGAAGATGATCACTCTCATAGAAAGTCTGCTTCTGTCACTTTAAATACAACTTGGAACCCCAGCAGAATTCCTTCCCACTAAGCAATTAACTAATGCAAAATAGAAATGGTTTTGTGTTCTATGCGCATGTGTTTACAGTGAATGCGCCTTAGTCTTTTGAACTCGCCTAGAGTTTAAAAGTGGTCCCCTTGGGCCCTTCCAGGGGATTCATGAGATGAAACTGTTTCCTAATCTTTGCCTTTCTCATCTCTCCCCTGCATGCGCAGTGGACTTTTCTACAGGTTGCATCATCTGTGATTCTGCAACAGATAATGCAGAAGTCAGGCTTTTTAAACACAATGCAAGAACACAAAACAAGTTGACTCTTTCTCACTTAATGCTTCTTGAAAGTCTATTTATTATGAAAACATCCTTACTTGTATTAACCTATAATGGGTGGATTGTTGTTTTAATTTTAAAAATTGTTTATGTACATATATGTCTGAGCAGGAGCTTGTGCACCTGAGTGCAGTACCCTCAGAAGCCACAAGAGGGTGTCTGATCCCCAGCCACTGGAGTTACAGGTGGTAGTGAGTCTCCCGCCTTGGGTACTAAGAATTGAATTCGGGTGTTCTTCTAGAGCAGTACACACTCCTAACCACTGGACCATCTGTCCAGTCCCTTGTCAGTTTCATAAGAATCAACACCTCCAGCTTTGACTTCTAATCGCATATTAGGAGATGTAACCTATGCCACCGTAGAGAGGAAGGCAGAGGATCAAGAGCTGAAGGCCATCCTCAGCTACACAAGTTTAAGGTCACATGAGCCCCTTCCTCAGAAAACAAGAGCCCAAACACAGCTCCAGCCTGGATGCCCTATGAATGGATAAAGCAATGTGGTATGCACACACAATGGTGTTGTCCTCAGCCATAGGAATAGTGAAATAATGCCCCCTTCTAGGCAAACGTCATTAACGCCAAGTGAAGTCAGCTCACCTGAATAGCTGGAAAGACAAATATGTACTCTCACATGAGGAATCAAGATTTAAACACACACACACACACACACACACACATCTATCTTGATTTAAATTAATAAAATATCACACAAAAGGAGAAGGAAGACACTAGAGAATTGGGGAGGAAAAAGGCATAATATTGCAGGTTTTCTCATGCACAGAATCTAAATTTAGCCATACTAATATATGCACACATATACATTTGCAAGTGAAATGAAAACAGTGGGGGGAGTGAGGGGACCAGTGAAGACAGAGAGGGACTAAAAAGCAGGGTGGAGGCAAACGTAAGCTAAGTCCAGTGATGTATACTATGAAAATCGGTGTGGGGGTTCCAAAGAAAATGGCCCCCAAATAGAGCGGTACTATTAGGACGTGTGGCTGTGCTGGAGTAGGTGTGACCTTGTTGGAGGAAGTGTGTCACTGTGGGGGTGGGCTTTGAGGTCTCTTTAGCTCAAAACACTGCCTAGTGTCTCAGTCCATTGCCTGATCAAGATGGAGCCAGCACCCTGCCTGCCTGCATGCACACCACCATGCTCCCTGCCATGATGGTAAGGGACTGAACCTCTGAAACTGTAAGCAGACCACTCCAGTGAAATGTTTTCCCTTTATAAGAGTTGCCGTGGTCATGGTTTCCCTTCACAGCAATAGAAACCCTCACTGAGACATTATAATCTGTTATTTTGTATGCTACCTGAATAATAAAACTATTGGGGGAAATCATCACTTAATAATCAAATCAGATCAGCGCACTCTACAAGTGAGCTCAGAAAGGCCAAAGTACGCAGAAAATGTTCGAAAAAAAAAAAAAAAAAAGAAAAGAAAGTGGAAATGCTTCAAATGTAACCTAGAAGGCAATAATTCCCCCATCAAACCAATGGTGGGGTTGATTGTCTGACAATAAATACAGACATAGTTAAGGAAACTGAGGCACGCACGTTACCCAGTTTCCCACAGCGGGCTAAGTAGTGACAGCATCCAACCCAATGCCAAGTCTAGAAGCCAGCAAGCACTTCTGCTGTGCTCCACTGCACATGTGAGCGCCTGAGCTGATCCAGGTTGGGTTCTGACTCCGGAGATCTGGGTGGGGCCTGAGATTCTGTTTGTCTAAGAAGCTGCCAGGCCAGGCTGCCGCTCGCCCTCCAACCACAGTGAAGATTGTACGTCTCTCCTCATGGATGTCGTGAGCTTTTTTTTTCTAACATGTGGAAGGGATGGAGGAGATGTGAGGTTGTGGGGTGGGGGGTGAGTGGTGATGGTGGGGATGGGGGTGTGGGAGTGTGGGAGCGTAGGTGTGTAGGCACACTCGTGAAACACACCCAAGAAGTCAGAGGAGAGCTTTGGGGAGCTGACTCTTCCTCCACCATGTGGGCCTCATTTTAACCCAGGTGTTCATTTTCCTTTGTATAAATAGTCTTATGCTGATTAAAAATTCTCCAGTAGCTCCATTATGTCCCATTCAATAGTCCCTGTCTTCTCGGCCTCACCTTTCATGCTACTCACCGCCCTTCAACAAGCTGCCTTCGCTCCCAGCTCGGCTGTAGTATTTTAAACTGTCACCAGGGGGCGCCGCGCACTCATCTCAGGCTCCACTGCCGCGCTCTTGGGGATGCTGGGCAACCGTGCAGTTTTACTTGAACACAATTACAGTGAAAGGAAGCTGGGAAAACAAAAGGCAGGGAGCCACGTGAGTCCTGCCACGGACCCCGGGCTGCACGCCCTACTGTTGCCCCGCTGCCTTTTCTCTCCATCTTTAGAAATGACGGAATCATCGCGACTGTGACAAGAAGGGAAGACACGCTCCAGCAAGCTCTTAACGCCTTGCCATTGTTGCCTAGCATCACTTGCTGCTTTCAGGTGAGGATGCTCCGTTCTGAGGAATAATTGCTGTTTCTGAGCAGTGACTGCACCCAGCACTAATGCGGATGGCTTGGCTGTCATGAGATGATTTAAGAATACACTCATTTTCCCTGGCCCGCCTCTTGTCTCTGACATTCAGAAGAGAACACCGCCCCTTTAAAACTGCATCCTCAATATTGACTGCATACAAAGTTACTTATATTGAATGTGGTGGCACAGTCCTTTAATCCCAGCACTCAGGAGGCAGAGGCAAGTGAATTTCTGAGTTCGAGGCCAGCCTGGTAAACAGAGTGAGTTCCAGGTAAGCCAAGACTGTTACACAGAGAAACCCTGTCTTGAAGAAAAGGAGGAGGAAAAGGAGGAGGAGGAGGAGGAGGAGAATCCCACCAGCTTATAAAGTCAAATACATTAAATGTTGTCTCTTTTAAAATATCCAGTTTTTTTAAACTCTCTGTAAAACTCCCAATCTCTTATTTTTTTAAGTTTAAAGTCTCTCAACTGTGGGCTCCTGTTAAGTCAAAAATAAATTAAATACTTGCTTACTTCAAGAAGGAAGAACCAGGGCGCAGTCAAAATAACTCAATATCTGGGATCCCTCGCGATCTTCCGGGCTCCTCCGAAGGGCTTGGGTCACTTCCCTGGCTCCACCCTCTGCGGCTGGCACAGCATGTCTTTCAGGCTGTGGCAGGCTCCCCTCCACCACTGTTGCTGTTCTTGGTGGTCATCCCATGGTACTGGCATCTCCAAATCCTAGCGCTGCTGCAGCAACAGGGCTCTCTTCACGGCGCCAAGCCTCAACTTCTCCCTAGGACCGCTTTAATCCCAGGCCTTCAGCTACTGCGGAAGTTGCACCCTCTCCATTGGCCTACCCCGGCCTCTCACAGTGCGCCGAGCCTCAGCTGCTTTTCATGACCCTTTCATGCCTTCAAAACCAGTACCACCTGGGTGACTCTTACACTACCAATTAAGCTGCCAGTGCAAGGTACGACCTTGGCCACCTCTGGAGCACAGCTGTAGGCTGACTCTGAGGAAACACTTCCCAGATTACACTTCAGTGATTGCTGGTCTTCTCAATCACCGTTAATTTCTTACCTCCAGCCACCAGCGTCTGGTCTCCTGTCTATCTCAGTGGATTGCTCTGCCCTAGCTAAGCAGAACCACGGATTCTCAACTCAAAATGATAGTCTATGAGTTATTGTGATCAATCCATGTGAGTCTATTTAACGAGTAGTAGGAATGTATTAAGATATAAATTGAGGAAATACACTAATACAGAATGGAGTAGACAGCTGAAGTCGTCCTCTGATATGATGGAAGCCAATCCACCTCCCAGGCAGGAGCATGGAGAAGGGGCAGATGACCCTTCTCCCTCTCCTTTTAAAAGGTCATGTACAACAGCAGGAAGCACCCCCTCCTTTGGGCTGTATGGCCCAAGGTCACGGGCGGAACACACACCACTACAAAAGTGACTCCCCAACTTCCCTGTGGAACATCGCAAGCCAGGCCTCCATGGTCTGCACTGCTCCCAACATTATGCTCCAAGCTCACCATGCTTTGAACACTCAATGGCTTTTCTAGCCCCGAGTTCCAAAGTCCTTCCACAGTCCTCCCCAAAACAGCATGCTCAAGTCTGTCACAGTAATACCCCACTATTCTGGTACCCATTTCTGCCCTAATTAGTGTTACTATTGCTATGATCTCTGATGAAATATCATGACCAAAAGGGGAGGGGTTTGTTTGGCTTACATCGGCTGTCGAGGGAAATTCAAGGTCAGAGACGGAGGAGGAGTACCACTTCCTGACTTGCTCTCTATGGCTTGCTCAGCCTGCTTTCTCATGGAACCCAAGACCAGCCAAGAGACGGCACCACCCACACTTGGCTGGACACTTCCACATCAATCACTAATTAAGAAAATGCCCTTACAGGCTTGGATTGAGCCTAGAATTTTACCTTACCAATTACATTCATGTTCAGTGGCCTTCGGGGAGCAACATATGACCTCAATATAGTTTCCTTAGCAACCTTTTGAAGATAACCTTAAGATCTCCAAAATGCTCTCTATGATTAAGGACAGTGAGGTGCCATTGTCTGAGAAGCCCACGGCCATGCTCTCAGGTGTGTCTTATTTTCTCCCCAAGTGTCTTCATTCCCTTAAACCTTCTGCTTCCGAGCTCTTTTTCAAAATGTCTTCTAGTAACCTTCAGCTCTGCTTATTACTGGCTTGTGCTAAAATTTTCCTCTGTGTGGACGCTAAGGATCTGGTTTTACCTGAGCCAGGGTGCCTGATCCGGGAACTCCTCAGGCTTGTGGGTGACAGCTGAGCTGGGTCTCTATCCCTGCTGCTGCTGACAGTACAAAGTGGGATCCCGTCACAAACCATGTACAGGGGTAGAATGTATTTGGAAATATGCAGATGGAGAGATCTGGGAGGCATCACATCCCATCTTTGCCACAGAGCCTCGCCTGACAGGTAACTGTTTTTCCTTTGTATTTTACTTTTACATACAATTTTTGAGACAAATCTCATCTAGCTCAGACTAGCCTTGAATTTCTGCCTCGGCCTTCTGCGTGCTGGGATTCTAGGCTCGTGGCACCAGCCCCAGCTGCTTTTCAAGACTCTAGGACCCATACAGCCCATTAGTTTCAGAGAGGGACTTTAGGGCCACAACAGCAGATGAGTGGGACTTCAAAAACGAGAGCTATGACTCCACCTCAGCACCTGTTTCACGTGGTCTAGACCCCGACCCCCACCCCCTTATCTAAATACATTTCATCTGGGGAAGCTTAAGAATTGTCTCTGTTCGGCAACTAATCAGGTTGGTAACTATAAGCAGGTCACCAGCTCTGTGGCACCTGTTTCTTCTAAAAAATGCTTATTACCTCCTCCCTCCTCTGCCTAATTAAAAAGGTAGGAGCCAAGCATGGCGGCGCACGCCTTTAATCCCAGCACTCTGAAGGCAGAGGCAGGTGGATCTCTTTAAATTCAAGGCCAACCTGGTCCACAGTTCCAGGACAGCTAGAGCAGTTACACAGAGAAAATCTGTCTTAGAAAACAAAACAAAAACAACAACAAAAAGGTTAGGAAGATAAGAAATTAGAGACATTTCCATTTTTCAATTATAAGAGGATAAAATAATGCACAAAATAGAATGTTGGTGAAACTGTTAGACTTTTCTGTCTGCTTCAATGCACACCTGTATTGAAAAGGAGAGCTATTTCAAACTTGCTTTGTTTCAATGAACTCAGCAGAAAGGGTGATTAACAAACATTTTGTACCCAGGTGGAAACATTTAACACGAGTTTCTACAGCTTTTCTTCTCCATCAGAATAGCTATTCTTTCTTTGAATTTTTTTCCGATACATTTTGTTATTGGCATTGCTGAAAAATAATGTTACCTATGCAAATGAATGCCAATCAATCAGTAAAAATGCTTCTGAAAAAAAAATTTATTCATGAGGTGGCCACAGGGAGAGATGGGAGAAGTCACATCTTCCTCCTTGAGCGTAGGGTTTAGGGCTAAGAGCTATTCTGAGGCATGGAGAAACTTCATCAGCTGATACCCATGGCCCGCACAGCAGATGGCATCTCCAGGTCACAAATGGGATGCACAGCCATCTCAAAGAGGGCAGTGTAGCTTCCCTTCTCATGCCACCAAGAAATCAACGGCGTGAACACAGAACACTTGCAGCTTGTTAGGTCTGGGGATGATGGAAATGTGTGTCAAGATGCCAGGGCCTCACTGGGTTTGGTAACCATGGAAACAGCTCCAGTTTGCCGAAGAGATCATCACACAGGCTGGCCACTGTGGCTAGGAAGGATAGGAAACTGTAACATTATTCAACCTGGAATTATACAATTTGATGAGTGCATTCTGTAATATACAAACTATCACTCACTGAGGCTCCTGGAAAATGCGGCAACAATTGCTACACAACAGGGTCATATAAATGGGCTTTTGTGATTTCTTTTGTTTGTTGTTTTTGTTTTTGAGACAAGATTTAGTTATCAGGGGGTGGCTCAGTACTTAAAGAACCTGCAGCCCAAGCCTCTGCAAGCCCCATCTCATCCCAAGAACCCACAGCAAGACGGAGGTGGAGAGCCAACTCCAGAAGGCTGGCCTCTGACCTCCACACATGCTCCACGGGACCCGACGCCAACCACCATGCTCAGAGTAACAAAGAAAACACATTTTGAAATTTAACTTCAAGAACAAATAAAAAGATTTATAAAGAGGGTGGTGAGATGCCTCCGTGACTGAAGGGTTCTGCTGTGCAAGCCTGACAACCTGAGTTCAATCAGTAGAACCCACATTAATGTGGGAGGAGAGAACTACTCCAAAGTTATCCTCCGGCCTCCACAGCTGTGCCAAGGCGCGCATGCACACAAATGTGCTCTGCATGTTGTCTTGTGGAATGGGGTACAGTGGGAGGAAGCTGACCCCCCACCCCGAGACTGTCCCAGAGATGTATGGAAGGGTAAGATTTGTTATTCTTGTCCATTCGGTGATATAACTTCTTTCAGTTATTATTTTAGTTTTAATAAAGGGCTCAGATTTGAAAGGAGGTGGCATGGGTTGGGGGAAAGCCAACAGAAGGAGGACGCAATGTGAGAAAAGTCTAATTTTGTATTTTAATAAGTGTTCAATTTTTAATTCAATGTCAAAAAAATAATAATAGCTCACTGTGTAGCCCCGGCTAATCTTGAACTTGCACTGCTCCAGCCTTCAGGGCGCTAGAAATATGACGATGTACCACATTGTTCCGGCAATGGGTTGTTTTTAACAGCTAGATTGGCCTCCAAATGATAGAATATATGTATCATTCTAGTAAGGTCACAAATAGAAAAACAAGACACCTATATCCAAAAGTAAGTTTATTAGATATGAACCAGGACCATTCTGGGCCCATGAAAACATCTTGGCACTTGCTGAGAAGATCCTGTTCTCCTAGGACAAACCTAAAAGTGACCCATTTCTTCTTCAGTGAGGATAGACCCATCTCCAAGCAAGAAAATGATGCCAATAGCTCCGATTTTTCATTGCTTTATCACCACTTCTCAATTTTCAAGGGTACTTCTTGGCAACATTGAGGTAGGTCATGGGAAAGTCACATGGTAGGGGGCCTGGAGAGGTGGCTCAGTAGCCAAGAGCACCGGCCGCTCTTCCAGAGGTCCTGAGTTCAATTTCCAGCAACCACACAGTGGCTCACAACCATCTATAATGAGATCTGATGCCCTGTTCTGGCATAAAGTTGTTCATGCAGACAGAGCACTCATATACATAAAAAATAAATTTTAAAATGATTAAGCCAGAAAAGCCAGGCATGCTGTCTACCAATTCCCTTCCTTCTAGATCTTTCTCTCTGCTCTTACCTCAGAATAAAATGTATCTTCTGCCTGGGGCTACTTTGCAATCTGAGAGCAAGAAAAATCTTTACCTCCACCCCAAATAACTATTTTCTTAAAAAAATAAAAATAAGCTGGGCAGTGACACACACCTTTAATCCCAGCACTCGGGAGGCAGAGCCAGGCAGATCTCTGTGAGTTCAAGGCCAGCCTGGTCTACAGAGCAAGCTCCAGAACAGGCACCAAAACTACACAGAGAAACCCTGTCTTAAAAAACAAACAAACAAAAAAAAAACACCTAAAAATAAATAAATATTCACATTAATTAAATTAGCACATTCTGAATAAACAATCGAAGGTAAATTGGTA
This sequence comes from Peromyscus leucopus, assembly GCF_004664715.2. NCBI lineage: Eukaryota > Metazoa > Chordata > Mammalia > Rodentia > Cricetidae > Peromyscus > Peromyscus leucopus. The sequence goes on along the minus strand of NC_051079.1, from coordinate 31,017,615 downwards.
CATTTAATTGCTCAGAAAACTCCACAGTACAATTTTAGAGTATTCTCATTACCAAAAGAAGGCCCATTGTGCCTAGTTATAGCTCAGAGGATCTCTTCCATCATTGGCCCTTCCACCATAATTCCATCTCCTAGGTATGTGGGAACAGAAGCAGAACCCTAAGCCTGGCACCACGGCCAGCTTTCTTGGTTGAGCACCAACTCAGGGAACGGGTTTCGTTTTCATTTTTTTAAGATTTATTGGTTTTTATTTTACATGTGTGAGTGTTTGCCTGCCTGTATGTCTGTGGCTCCCAGGGTTTTTGTTGTGCCCTTTTCTTCCCCTGAAAAAACCTGCAGAATTGGTACTAGGACCCAGAGGTGTGACTCACAGTCTGGCCATTCTGACCACTGCTACTAGAAGTGTATGAGCAGTCACACTCAAGTGGGACACTTCCGCTCCCACCTGGCACTGTCCTTTAGACCTTGGGCGTTTTAGGTCTCTTTCTCCATGGGCCTGTTAGGGAAGTCAGTCTCAGGACGGACTGTACTGTCTGCTGTTAGGGAAGTCAGTCTCAGGACAGACTGTACAGTCTGCTGTTAGGGAAGTCAGTCTCAGGACGGACTGTACTGTCTGCTGTTAGGGAAGTCAGTCTCAGGACAGACTGTACAGTCTGCTGTTAGGGAAGTCAGTCTCAGGACGGACTGCACTGTCTGCTGGTTATTCCTGTCTGGGTGATACCAGCTCTTCTCCTCCCCTCCAGTGTCCACTGCCTGGGACGTCCCAGTTCATCTGAGCTTTACTTCCGCCAACCATTTTGTTACTATGTATATTTTCTGAGATACGTCTTGTGGGGGACCAGTCCCCACCATTATTTACCCCAGGGACTCTTGAGGAATGAGGGATAAGAGACTTAGTTAGAAATAGAGGGAAGAGAAACAAGAGAGAAATGCAGGATAAACTCAAGTGAGCCTGGATCCTTATCCAAACAGGCCCAGGACTTTATTCCGAAGGTCTATTTATAACAATGCCAAGGGGTGGAGCAAAAGACCTCCGCCTTGCCAGTTACAGTCAAGTGCAGACCCTTAAAAACACCTGCACTCAGGCCCGTGGTCCAGTCAACCTCTCTATGCAGACCCACTGGGTAAAGCCACTAGGAAACCTGAAAATGGGCTCCCACAAGGTATGTGTGTTACCGTGCCTGTGGAGGACGAGGACAACTCTAGGGAGTCCATCTCAAGTGACTCGAGTTTGCCAAGCAACTGTTTTTACCAGCTGTGACACCTTGCTGGCTTTCCAACTTTAAAATGGTACTTTCTCCTAAATGTCTTCAACATAAACATTCTGAAAAGCTTATCACTTGGCTTCATCGCCATTACGTGTTGAAGTCTTCTTAGTATATGTAAACCAGTTCAGAGTTCCAGAAGAACCTCTAGAAAATTCACAATGAACTTGGGTCATCCATAATTGGGTTGAAAAGTACTTCTCCAACTTTTTCACCATGCAGCTGTGCTTGCATCAGCCAGTTGTTCGTGGAACTGATTCGGCAGTGAGGGTTGGGGAAAGGAACGCTCCTGTCTGCAGAGGAAAAGAGGGGAGGGAGCACTGGTTAGAGTGAGGTGCCAGTGGTAGCAGTAGCAACACCCCACAGGAACTTGGTAGAAGACTCTTGGGCCCTATCTAGATAGACCAACATCAAGCTATCAGATCCTAACGCACGTGAAAACTCAAAGGGCTTGAATTAGCTGGAGTGTCTACTGAATTACAGACCACAGTCTGTAGTTAGAAATCCAGTCAAGATTTTAGAAATAACTGGCTGAAAATACCTTTTCTAATGATCTCCCCTCACCCCAGGGGAACATCCCTACTTACTTGGACATTTCTCATGTATCATTTATGGGAATGTGTTATCACTTTTATGAAGCTGGTGTTTAGTATTAGACTTGCTAATGAGCGGTATCAGCACACTCCTGCTGCCTGTCAGTCCATGCAGTTACAGTTTTGTGCAGCACAAAAGCTCAGCAGCCAACCTTCCATTGTCAGCAAACAAGCAAGGGGAGGGTCCAGAGGTGTCGTCAGTGTGGACGACAGAGGGCATGCATTTTTTTTCTTATGCAAAAGAGCAAAGAGAAAGAACAACCTAAACCAGAAGCTAACCTCTGCAGGGAGGAGCTACATGGGAAAGGCAACGCTGACAGCTGTCTTGGCTGACTCCAATTCCAGCATCATGAATGTGTCGTCTGCTCACCTCCACTTTGCAGGAGGGTACCTGCCATCTGACTCCAAGGACTGGAGGACCATCATTCCGGCTCTCTTGGTGGCTGTGTGCCTGGTGGGCTTCGTGGGGAACCTATGTGTGATTGGCATCCTCCTTCACGGTGTTTGGAAAAGGAAGCCATCCATGATCCACTCCCTGATTCTGAATCTCAGCCTGGCTGACATCTCTCTCCTGCTCTTTTCTGCACCTGTCCGAGCGGCAGCATACTCCAGAGGTGTTTGGGATCTAGGCTGGTTTGTCTGCAAGTCCTCTGACTGGTTCATCCACATGTGCATGGCAGCCAAGAGTCTGACAACTGCTGTAGTTGCCAAAGTGTGCTTCCTGTATGCAAGTGACCCAGCCAAGCAAGTGAGTATCCACAACTGCACCATCTGGTCAGTGCTGGTGGCCATCTGGGTTATAGCCAGCCTGCTTCCCCTGCCAGAATGGTTCTTTAGCACCACCAGACATCACGGAGGCGTGGAAATGTGCCTCCTGGATGTGCCAGCTGTGGCCCAAGAATTCATGTCAGTGTTTGGTAAGCTCTACCCTCTCCTGGTGTTTTGCCTTCCTTTACTTCTAGCCAGCTTTTATTTCTGGCGAGCTTATGGCCAATGTAAAAAACGAGGTACGAAAACACAAAACCTTAGAAACCAGATTCGTTCCAAGCAACTCACAGTGATGCTGCTAAGCACTGCTATCACCTCTGCTCTTCTGTGGCTCCCCGAATGGGTAGCCTGGCTGTGGGTATGGCATCTGAAGGATGGAGGTCCACTGCCACCACAGGGTTTTATAGCCCTATCTCAAGTCCTGATGTTCTCCATCTCTACAGCAAACCCTCTCATTTTTCTAGTGATGTCTGAAGAGTTCAAGGCAGGCTTGAAAGGTGTATGGAAATGGATGGTAACCAGAAAGCCTGTAAGTGCCTCAGAGGTTCAGGGGGCACCAGTTGGAAACACAGAGGCCCTTCCTGACAAGATTCCGTCTGCAGAGTCCCAAACATCCACTCAAGAGACAGACAGACACGGCTTCCCCAACTCGAGCAGAGAGAACACGGACAAGGCAGTGGCTCCCACCCTCCCTGACGTCCAGCAGTTCTGGCACGAGAGGGATGCTGTCCCTTCAGCACCAGACCATGACCCTACACCCTGGGAACATGAAGGCCAAGAGACAGAGAGCTATAATTAGTGGACTTAACTTTCAAAGAAAAAATGTGATTACTGTATTTACTTGTACTGTTGCTTAGCCATATTGCTGATGTATAAATTACCATTAGAAACTGCAAAGATTTCCTTCTGCATTCTCAAACTATACAATCTGGTAAGCAGAATGGCATGAGGTGATTATGCTTCAGAATTCTCTTGTCTAAAGAACTCATTAGAAGTGTTATGTAATTATTGTGCTCACAGCGACATTTCCCCAGGGTAACCCCTAAACACCCTGAACAGCACTGGCTGGAGTAGTTAGTTTATCACTGTTTCTTCCTGAAACTGCTGGCCTCACGTCAGCAAGCTATATTTCACCTAAGCATAGCTCACTATCTGTCTACTTTGGCTTTTGTAAAGTGTAAATCTGACTTGTAAATTCTCGTTTGCTAAGTACACGTTAATATACTTGATGAAAAATCCATATAATTTTCCTGAGCAAAATTTACAAAATAATGAATACATCTTCTATTCTGGACTAATTTCAAACCATGGCTCTTTTGGGCCAAATTTAAGTAAATTCAAGTCTTGCCTTACAGTATAAAAGCTGTTTCAATCCTTAAAAATCTACCTGAATTAAGTTTTGGATTGAAAGTCTGAGAATATTCGTAGCCTAACATGATATTCTATATCATAATGCAGAAAGTTTTCAAACAAATGTCCCTTCTCTTCCAAAACAGAGTATTCTACAAGCTTAAATTTATTCTCCTTGCTCTCTGTTCTCTAAGGCAGACTGTAAGCTGAAGATGATACAGGTATTAACTATTGATTAATAGTTATAGGCAAGCACAAAGGAGAATGATGGGATTTTCTTGTATCATCAAATTTGGAACACCCTGAACTTTAAAAATATCACAGGGCTTCTAAGATATAAAAATAATCAAGTGTAACAAAGTGCAGAATAGCACACATTGGCAGGGGAGAGAGAGAGAGAGAGAGAGAGAGAGAGAGAGAGAGAGAGAGAGAGAGAGAGAGAGAGAACCCAGCAGACACTAACAGGAAATTTAGAAAAGAATAGAATGGTCACAAGGACAATGCAAAGCAATGGACAATATAAGAAGCTTCCGAGTTCCTAGATGTGGAAAATTTAGGTATAGCAGAATGCAGTACTGCCAATAATTGTACATTCCTCCCCTTTAAATATAAAAAGCATTATACACTCATGATTTTTAATTGCTTTGTTAATGGAACTTTGGGGTATTCTCCTGTTGGGGTACCTCTGAGAAGAAAAATGCCTCTAAAACAAAGAATGGAGGAGTTTGGAGACTAATCTGTACAGTACAAAGAACTGTTTTACTATAAAAGGTTGTTCAACACAGCAAGACAAAGCTGCCTTCCTTTTCACTTGTTTCAGTACAAATTGTATTTCAAGTTCTCATATTCAAATAAATATTAGTTTAGCTGAAGAATCCAAACTGCTTTGTGAATCCAGTTACACGAGGGGTTGCCACCGACAGTGGAAAGCAGGAAGCAAGCTTGTTTTATAGATACAATATGTAGAGTGTAAGCTTCAAGTATATGACATCTCAACCGGTAAAGAAATAAAAGCAATGTTTTACTTCTGACAGGTGTTAGAGACTTAAAGCCGTCTGTGTCTTGAATTAGCATTTCAAAACCACTCAGAACAAGAGAGCTTTATGAGGCAGCCTGAGGATGACAATGTCCCAGGTTTCTGAGTAAACTGCAGATAAAGTAACACCTTAAGCTACAGATAAAACAACATATAATTATAATGAATCATTCATTGAGAACATGAATCCTGCTCTGATCTAAAACTCTGCAAGGGAAAAATTGACTTGTTCCTTCTAAGAACAGTCCACACAAAGCATTTATGCCCTAAGTAGGACACAGGAATGCCAAGACTTCTTTACTCTTTTCTATTGTGACGGATGGACGAATGTGCAGACACTACCACATGGAGCTCAGAATGAAGGCCTCAGGGAAGGCAGACATCTGTAATAGTTTTCCTTTTGGCAAGCATTTCAATTGCACTCCTAACAAAACTTAAAAAACACATAGTAAGTTTATAAATGTAAATTTCAAGAGAGGGGATACAAATCCTATCTGTTTACCAACTTCAGACCTTAGTCTTCAACAGGTTCCATAATTTCTGTGACACTTAGTGTACAGATATGGATGTTCTACAGAACACACGCACAGGTCAGTCACTCTTTCTTTCTAAGTGTTGTTGCCAGCATGGCAGGTGGGACGATAAGCGTATCTTCTCATACATCTTATTTATGTGGCCCTCTGGTACCGGCAACCTCTGAGAACAACATAGGATTTACAGAGAGAGAGCAAGAGAACGAGAGAGACAGAAAAGGAAAAGCCAGGAAAACTTAACTGAGCATCAAAGGTAAGTTCATGGTACATACATGACAGGTTGAAAGGAAGCCCAAAAGGCACAACCCTTTGATATGTTAATGAGAAAGAAACAAGAAAACAAAAATTACAATATTCTCGCTATTAAGCAACAAGTAACATTAAAAGACTGAAAACACAGGCACACAAAGGAAAAAGGAAGAACAGGCTTTCTACAAAATTTCTTGTCTTTTATATTGGAAATACAATTATTATAGTCAAGCCTTTAAAAACCATATACTATCCAAGATTCAGTTGTCTTAAATCGCATATGCTGCTTTCTTAAAAAACAAAAACAAAAAACAAAAAAAAACAGATTTAAGAGTTTTTATAAAATATATTGTGTAACAATAACCATTTACAATCCACATATATAAAAGGGTTGGTTTATTGTAGTTCAAATACATAAACTGAACATTCAAACATCTTAAAATTAAACTTTAGAAACAAAAGTTCAACATTCAAACAGGAGTAGTTTACAGGGAACATCCAGAAAGGTAATTTTGTTGTCTAATTCAGAATTTCGGTAAAGATCACTCAGTGGAGAGTAAAGTATGTTTAACCAGGACTCAATTCTGGCCACCATGTTAGTTATGAATGTGTTCAGACCTGAGAAGAAATTACTAAAGCAATCTTCTCCTGGGCTCCACAAGACTTGGCCTCTACTCAGAGGGGAATCAAAGCACGGGAGCAAACACACAACTAAGCTGTTCCTTAGAGACAAAGGATGGCCACTAGAATAGTCATCGTCTCCGCAAGAATTCAATTCAGTGTTTTCTCTTTTACCCGCTTCAAAACGAAATTAAAACAAACCCCAACTTCAGTTTTCTTGGAGTCTGTGGTATTTGCAAGCTCCAACCACAAATGCTCCTGTCTTGCTGAGTAACACTGCTAGTAAGAACACCACCAAGTCACTGACTTCCACATCTCATAAAAGGATGATTTTTAGCTTCGAGATTTTAAATTTACTAGACAGCCTATATTTGAGTATGTACGTCAGTCATGCCACACAAAAAAGCATTAAATATTTTCAAAGTGTTCTGTTCAGAGACTGCTCACAATTGCTTCTCCTTCTGTTCATCAGGTGGTTTTGCAATAGGTTGACTAATGCACATATATGTAAAAACCTGAACTTTTGGCTCATGCAAGCGTTTTCAATTAACAGAGAGCCCGTGGAAGGGTATTTAGAATTATTTTGTTGATCGTCGAGTGGGCTCTGATGCTGTGGGAGGTGGTGGTGGACCCCGGCGATCCAGGTCATCAACATACGCCACGATCAGTTTCCTCCTCTCCTCTGGTACACAGTCCAGTACTAGATACCGTTTGTCATTCTGCAAAATCTTTTCTACATCTTTCAGGTGCTGATCAGATTCTTGGATTAGCTTTTTGGATCTGAAATAAGAAAAAAAGCACAAGAATTACTGACTGCTGTTCCCTGGTCTTTCAGAAATGAGCTGGAAATGTCCATCTAGTTCCTAATTGTGTTTCCACTTTTTAAAGAAAAATTTCACTGCAGCAGTCACCTTTGTAAATCGCCTCAGCAAAGACTCCAACGAGTGAAAGGGCCTCAGAAGCTGAATTACCCTCCCACCCCTACTGGTGGTCCCTCCAGATCAGGGCTGAGGGTGGGTAGGTAAATCTTGCCCGTGCTGTACCTGTTCTGTGGATGAACAGAGGACTTCAGTCTGCGGGGCTGCCAATCCCAGCATCTTTCACAAGCTTTCACTTTCACATCTTTCACTAAATTAACTATAAAAATGTAGAAAGAAGTCTTACTTCACATCTAATTTAAAAGCCCAAGCTGATGCAAAACATTAAGGATCCTGCCGAAAAAATCCAAACGACAAAACACCTGAGAACCACACCCTCAGCACTAGCTATCCTCCCGTGCACACCCTTCCTCAAGGTCGTCTTTAAAGAAGAAATGCTGGAGCGGGAAGGCACTGGTTCCCTGCACAGCACACGGACTGTAGGCAATACCACACTGTCTTCCTGATGGAAGGTTACTAGTGGTGATGGGTTGGGTGTGCTACACCAAAAACTTCTAAGGGCTCTGATTTTTCATTTTTTTAAAAATAAGTGTATCCAGCAAACAGCTTTCCTAAGGGGGAAAAATAATTTTTCTGCCTTAACAAGATGATTTCAGGCATCGACGATCTAATCACACTCAATAGTCCTCAGAGGAGGCAAAGATAATTCATAGTGAAGGATTCATTTAAAGTCTCTTTGCGAATTACAATTCTTAAGAGTTGAGGGTCCTCAAAAAAAAAAAAAAAAAAGCAGTGAAGTAAAAACAAAAGTGTATTTAAAAAACTGGATGTAGATAACACAAAATACAAATTGACATCTGGGCCCTTTCTTTAAAAAAAATAAAAATAAAAAATAAAACCAAAAAGGTACTGTGGTACAGCCTGTATCTGCCCTCGAGGAACGCTGGCGTCTTCTGACTCCTAAAATTCACAATGTCAACATGTGTGTGAGTGAAAAGTATGCTCTGGCCGTTAGAGTACAGGCTAGTGGACACAGCTGCCGGTGGGACACCCGACTGCACTCACCTGTAGGTTATAAATTTGGTCTCTTTCAACAGTGTCCTGAAGTCGGCTTTGGCAGTGATGTATTTGTCTCTGATGTACTCTTCAAACTCCCTTTGTTTTTTCTGCAGGGATGGGAAAAAGTAAGATTAAAGGGAGAACCAGACAGACTCTAAAACAAACAACTTCTTTATTAAAGCAGTAACCTGTGAGTCCTGTAATAAGATTCAGAATTAAAAAAACAAGGCAGGGTAGGGTTTTCTTTCTATACAACTTACTGTAGTATATAACCTGCAAAGTACATTTTTTAAAGGAGGAAAAAGTCACAAGAATGTGAAGCACATTCAGCTAAAATGAAATCTGTCTTCCTACATGTCCTTAGGAGGTAAGCACAAGAGAACCACGAGACTAAGGATCAAACAATCTTTTCCTATAGAGTGTATTCTCTTCACGCTCAAAGACAGTAATGCCACATAATGTATGGATATACAAAACAAGGGAACACTCAGAACATACTGTGCATTTGGCTTTCTAATGAGGAAATTGTAATGAAAGTTCTATATTATCTATATAGACCCTGCTATCAATTTCTTCTAAGTAGTTAGGTAAATTGGGAACTGACAGTGGGTCTCCTTGCTATCAGTCTATCACTCTCACAGCCCTACATATTTTGTGGTTCACATAAAAAATGCAACTTACTAGAGTTTCAGAAATTTAGTCTTTGGGCTTCTCAATGTCAGACCAAGAGATCCCAATCAGTGGCAAGACAAGGACAGCCAAAGGACAGAATGGTGTTTTCCAGGAAACTATTTTTTGTATTATTCCCTGTATCAGACATTAGATGGGCTTGTTTCCTATACAGAGGCAAGTGTGCAAGAACTGGGCTCTGCTGTTAAAATCTCATGCATTGGGACACTCTGCTTCTGTAGAGGCTCCTCTACAAGAACTTAGGACCTCACACTGTTTGCCAGTGTGACTTAATAGGAAGGTCCTTCCATACCTTAGCACCAACTGCCAGCCCGATGCCCACCTAGCAGAAACTGGCTGTAGTTTCATTCAATTGGTAAGACCTTAAACACAAACTTAAGCTTTAGATTACCGCTTTCTTGTTAATGTATGGAACACAATTTTTAAAGACATGTACTTAAAAGCCAGTTGTAGTGGTGCACACTTTTAATCCCACAACTAGGAAGGCAGAGGCAGGTGGATTTCTATGAGTTTGAAGCCAGCCTGGTCTAAAAAGTGAATTACAAAGGAACTCTGTCTCAAAAAACAAATAAATAAATAAAATGTACTTAAAGTCCTGGTTTATATTTCATAATGTAATTCACCTAAAATCATGTTTGGTAACAATCAGTTTTGTATTTGGTCAAGCTACTAATGCCATGATTAGGCACCCATCAGCATTTATCAACTTCAGGGTGTGATAGTGCACATGTGCAGCCTTAGCACTCTATAAGCTAAGGCATGAGGTTTATCCAGAGGCCAATCTGAGCCATATCATTAGTCCCACGCAAACCCAAGTGTCATAAGGGGATATCCCAAATCCTCTTACCCTATCACTGGAGGAAAACTTAATGCACCGAGGATCTTCCTTGATTATTTTTTTCACTTCTTTCCATGTGGATGTTAAGGTAATCTTTGAAAAAAACAAGTGAAAAGAAAACATAACTACAATTCCCTTTTATTCAGAGAGTCAAACTCAGTACATATGGTACATAATATTACACACTGACCTGCAATCTCTGGTAATGCCCAAGCGTAACTGGACTAGTTAGGGACAGGGAGCAGCTTTAATGCAATTTCTTTTTGCTGGCTTGCCACAAGAGTTATTTTCATGGCCATACTTTCAAGGTGGCCTAAGACAATCACCTGCAAACCCTGTATTTACATGGGCAAACATCATAACTTCTGTAGAAACCATCACCAAAAAGAGCAGATAAATAGGAACAGAACCTGGATAACAAAGCGTACAAACTGCCAGATGAGGGGCTACAGCACCACAGTGCAAACGGAGGGAAGGAAGAGAGCCCACTGGTAAGGTACAGCTAAGGGCATTCTAGTCACCAGAGAAGCAGCTACATATTTGGAAGCTGCAAAAAGAACTAATTCCTGACAAGTGGGAGCACAGTAACATGTTTAAGGGGGGGAAATCAGAAGAGAATGTTATAAAATCTAAGGATTCAAATAATGGGTCTGACCAAGACACTAAAAATTATGTCAGAATTTTCCGTCATCAAATTATAAATGGAGATTCCAGAAAAGAAAGACAGGCCTCTCACCGCGGACGTTTCATCCAGAAGCTGCCTGAAGTGCTCCCTTTTCTTCTTGGTAAGTGCTTCGATGTGTTCATTGAAAAGCTTCTCTTTCTCCTCTCTTTCCAATAAGGACCCAGATTCCCAGCGGTGATCTTTCCGGAGGGTCCTCCTAGTATCAGACCACGATACATCGGAAGAGCGGACCTAAAAACAAACAATGTGTATGTGTATTTGATGCGCCCACACACCCACATCCCACCAAGTAGACTTTGCAATATTTACACAGTAAGAAGTTCAAGCTGTAGTCAGGAATGATTAACTTCACCCAGGCTTTACAAAGGTAGTCACATTCAAAAACTAAAAACATTTCCTGAGGTAGTCGACCAGACTACCTCATAAATGAATCCTGTGTTAAAAGACCACTGTAAGTACAATGTTCAGTAAGTGAATTTCGTCAGGAGATTAGCTTTCCATCAAGTTAACCAACAAATAAGCAATGTACATTGCCAATAGTTTAAGCAAGAAGCTTATGGTAATACCATTTTAGTTAAGAAGTCTCCTAAAACCTACTTTAGAACAGAAATCTTAATCCTGGTGATGAATTACATAATGAAATACTCAGGCTGAGGGGCAGGGGTGAGGAGCAGATCATCTTCCAGTCATGACCACTAAGAAGTTTATAATTAGTACTTTATGTTGCTAAATGTTATGTCAATTAAAAGAAAGAAATGTTAATTTTGCCTTCTTCTATCACTAAATATCTCCTCTCCAAAAAGTGGTACAATAAAGCTTGAGCTCGAATCTGGACTTATTAACCAATCTACTAGAAGCAACACTTCTAACCCACAGCAAAAGGTCAAAGTAATATATGGAAATTAGTGAGCATGAAAATGCACATTCACAAAATAGTAAGGGTATTTTTGCGTTATGATTATCAATAGATATAGAAAAAAACAACGAAATAAATTCCCTTTCATAACAAAAACTCTGAGCAGAGGCCAACAAGATGGTTCAATAGGTGAAGGCACTTGTTGCCAAGTTCAATGACCTGAGTCTAATCCCAGGACGCCACGTGGTAGAAGAAGAGAACAGACTCCTGAAAGTTGTCCTGAGGTCCACACATACAGCATGACCGAAGGGCACACACATACATTTACAAAAATAAGTGTAATAGACTGGATATAGGGGGAATGTAATTCAATGCAATGAAGACTGTCCATAATGAGTCACAGCTAATCATCTCCAAGAGTGAGAAGTTGAACATTTTCCCTCTAAGACATGAGGTGTTAGGAATATCCTCTCTTAGCCTTCCTTCTCAAAACAGTATCTTTAGAAGGCAAGAGAAAAAAGACATCACAACAGGAAGCAAGAGTTTAAAATGTCAAGAGTTGCTGATGACATGATCCTACATATAGAAAAATCTGAAGACTCCACCAAAACACTGTTAGAAACAATAAATTTAGTAAAGTTAAAAGGATACAAAAACCACCATACAAATGTCAGTAAGATTTCATAAGCAATTAAAATGTAAAGTGTGAGAAAAATCTCACATGGAACAGCATTAACAACACCCTCCCAAAAAATAGTAGCATAAATTTAAGCAAAGAGCAAATTAATTGTATGCTAAAAACTATTAAACACTGACAAAAAAGAAAAACTGAAAGAAGTACAAACGAGCTGGACGATACTCTGTGCCCACTGATTAGAGAAACAGTTCTTACATTCCTATGGAGCCAAGTTAATCTTGAGCACAAAACAAAGACAGAAGCACCACACACTCTGATTTCAAAATGTAATTATGATACTACAACTTTGGGAAAAAAAAAAAAAAACAGACAATAACAGAAATTGTCACAGATCCAGGTGGTTCACCAACACCATCAATGGCAGACAATGACAGGAACCAGGAAGAACGAAAAGAAAGAAAGAGAAGAAGGAAAGTATACAAATACAGAATGTCTTTAACATTTACCAAATGTCTAAATGTGTGTTGGCACTGCAACTACAACTAAGTAAGATGACAACTGTCACTTTTCAGAATGTGTATTTTCTATAGGACAAATGTAGTAAGTGTGACAGTGGTGTATGCTGAACACAGGTGCTGTGGGTGGGGAGTGGCTTCTAGGAGAGGTCAGTGTGCACTCTTGGTTTTGAGACAGTGTTTCTCTGTGTGGCCCTAGCTGTCCTTGAACTCACAGAGATCTGCCTGCCTTTGTCCCCCAAGTACGGGGATTAAAGGCGTGCGCTCTTCCACAGTGAGAAAGTGTGTCATTGTGGTGGGAAGGTGAAGGGCTGCCACAGACAGAACCGGTGGTCTGTCTGTCTACTTTAATCAAGGAGCAGAACTAGGTATGGTGCTGCCCCCCTGTCAAGGTAAGAGGATCAGTGCCTTAGACGAGCCTGGGCAACAAAGGAAAACCCTGTCTCGGAGCAAACAAACAAAGGAATTGAATTCTAAAACAAAATAAAAAACAACAAGAGTTGAATTTGACTGGCAGGCAACTGCTGGGAGTATGGAGAGCCTTAACCTCCTTCAAGTAACCAGGAGAGACAAAATGAGGTTTGCTCTTCACAAAAATCACTGCAACTGCAACTAAAGCAAAAGACTCAGAGGAATGTCAGGAAAGAGACCTCAAACTACTAAGATGTCCAGATGCACAGCCCAAAAATGCAGCAACAGAAGCAAGGAAGATGAGAAGTGACGACAGCAGCAGCAGAGTCCAGCTCATAGAGGAGACAGTGACTAAGAGGGATGACACAGCAGAGCAGCCCCAGCATTCCTTGTTTCCCTACACACCTCAACAACTCTAGGGCTAAGGCAGCGGCCTTTCAACCAAGTCTCAGAGCTGTCTCTTGGGTCAGTACCCTTCACCATCTACGGTATACCTGGTCATCACAATGATCCTGAACCAGTAGTTCTCAACCTGTGGGTTGTGACCCCTTTGGGGTCACATATCAGATCAGAAATTTACATTATGATTTGTAACAGCAGCAAAATTACAGTTATGAAGTAGTAATGAAAATAATTGTATGGTTGGGAGTCACCACCACAAGAGAAACTGTATTAAAGGGTTGCAGCATTAGGAAGGTTGAGAACCATTGGCCCTAAACATCAAGAAAAAAATCCAATTATGCTCAGCACACTTTATTTCAATGGCAAGTATGTAAGAATTTAAAGATGGCTTTCACCAAAAACTATCTTAAAAATTAAATTTTGGAGTTATGAATTTTCATTTTTAAAAACATCTAACTTGGAATTTCTTGTGTTTTCCTATGTCAGTAGTACTAATACCAAGAATTCAATTTTTAAGTGCTTCACAAGTAACAAACTATCTCATAATCAATTTACAGAACACTGGTAATAAAATGAACTTCCACGTCCAGTATTCAGAGAAAGGAAAGTACCATGTCAGACAGAAGAGCCTTGAAATTCTGGATTGCTTCTTCTCGTTTGTGCTGTTCTCTCTCTCGGTCAATTTCTTTAGTTTGCTCAGAACGTGCTTTCTGAACTTCTCTTTCCCGTTCTCGAAGGCTTGCCTCAATGCGGGCTTGCCTTTCCAGCTCCTTTTCCTTTTCAGAGTCTAAATTCTGTAAAAATAAAATAAAATAAAATTACATTATCCTCCTTACCAACCTCATTAAGATCTTTTCAGAAGGCAGCACACGCCTTTAATCCCAGCACTCTGGAGACAAAGGTAGGCGGATCTCTGAGTTCAAGGCCAGCTTGGTCTACAAAGCATGTCCCAAGACAGCCAGGGATACACAGAGAAACTTTGTGTTGGGGGGAGTGGGGGGTGTGCGAGCGGGATTTCTTTCCCATAAAATACCTTGCCAACAAAAGTGTTCAAAATGTAATTTTCCCTCAGAACATTTATAAACATGTCTTCCCAATCAACTGAGATTCGTAATTTCACCTTCCCCATCAACTATGAGAAAAATTCCACCCCAACATTGAAGCAACATCCACCCTTAAACAACATTAAGTAATACAATATTCAAAGGTTAACACCAGTGAGTCTAACAGTTACCTTAGCTATTTTTTCTATGTACTGTTTGAAAAGGTCTTCTCTCATTGAAGAACTATCCACCGCTTTGTACCGTGGGTCACTTTCTACTTTATCTTTTACTTTGCTCCATCGAGACTGACTGTCCAAGTGATGATTGGATAACAGCTCAAAAAAATCCGATTTAATCTACATTTTAAAACAAGTGAAGGCAGAATGATACACTGTGAGAAACTCTCCATGTTGAAATAATTAACAACCCAACAATCTGTTTCTTACCTTAAACACGATCATAGTAATTTTTAAAAGTCACTTACTTGGAGGCCAATGAATCTTAGTGAAAGAGAAATTCCCCCATTATTAAAAAAGATAAAACTCAAGAAACATACAGACTATTTAAAATCTGCCAAATCCCTACTATCATATTTAAAACTACACTGACAACAAACAGTATTTAGGTTGCTTACAGCCTTTGAATTCAGGGCTGCTGTGTTTTCATATGGAACATCAACTTGAAATGAGCTGCACATAGTTTTAGCAAGATCCAGGATTATGAGGTGACAGCAAAATAATTTAATATGAAGATGATAAGAATGATTCATTTTAAAAACTAGATGAATAATTTCCGTTCATTAAAATTAAGAGAAAATCCAGAAATCACTGAACACAAATACCAAGTTTTTATGACCTGCTTGCTATCAAATGTCTAAAATAAAAGGATTTTAAAAACTTCTATTTTAATATTTATTTATAATATATTATATAAACTGCATAAAGTAGTTACAGTTTTTAACGTGTGTGATACATGAACAAATATTATAAATAAACTCTTAAAATCTTTTCATTGTGGGCATTACCATGACGAGCTTGCTAAAGCTGCTAAGCATGAAAAGTAGTTAATAAACGCCAAAAAAATGAAATTTACCAGCAGCTTAACTCACAGCCCTTCTGTTTTCCATCCTTACCACAGCAAAAATGATTAAGCACTATACAGTACAAAAGTTAGAAAGCCAATTTTCTAACAGGGTTAACTCCATCGCCTGCACCTTCAAATGTGTACTTCTAAAGGATGAAGTCGTTCCAGTAAGCAGCAGTAAACAGAAGCTTGAGTACTGTTTTTTTGCAAACAAAATGCATACATGTCAAGTAAAAGCAAACCAACTCTAAGGGCATGATTTTTACAAAATGAAAAGCTGCACTGAAGCAAACCCTTATTATTCCTACCCTGCTACTGCTGCCAGTCTTACAAGGTTACAATTTTTTTTAAGTCTAAGATTAACAAAAACATAACAGAGGAAAAGTGATAAAATTTTCATTAACCAAGTATTTCACAAAATGTGAACATACAATCTATCACATTAACCCTTATAAATTCTCTGATGGTCTGGTAATCTGTTTTGTATCTTTTAAATTAGCTCAATCTGTCTTTATTGTCTAGAGGATAAGGATTTTATAGAAGTCTTTATTTGGATTTATTTGATATCCTGTCTATTCAATGTTCTTCTGAGGACTCCAGGGGGAAACTCAAAATAATACATGTAAGGACCAGAACTGCAGGACGCTAGAACAGTAACAGCACAACTAGGAAATCTGCTGATACCATGTGTACCAGTGATGGCAGCTGTTAAAACTAAATTGACTGACAGGCCACACAGAATCAAACTGCAATCTACCCATTTATTATAAAATAAAATTCTTAAGTTATCCCAAACATGTTTAGAAAATTAAGTTATTAAAAAAAACAATTTACATTCAGTGCAATCATGTACTATCAAATGATCAAATACATTATTCTAAAAGTCAAAAGTAGGGGCTGGAGAAATGACTCAGAAGTTAAGAGCACGGGCTGCTCTTCCAGAGGACCCGGGTTCAACTCCCAGCACTCACATGGCAGCTCACACCTTTCTGTAACCCTAGTTCCAGGGCTTCTGACACCCTCACACAGACATACATGCAGGCAAAACACCAATGGACATAAAATGAAAATTAAGAAGAAAAATTATATATTGAAAAACAAAAGTCCAGAGCAGCAATTCATTGATGTGATTCTAACAGATATACGAAATATTCCTAATTTTTGTTTAGATGATTTTTTCTGCACATTTCTTTTAAGAAGCATAATCATTTTAAGTCATCTGTAAAGTAATTCTATAAAATTTACTTTGAAGCCCAACATATCAAATAATCAGAGTTCTCCTATTACTATCAAAAGCTGTTTCATCTAATACTATTTTAACTAAAAGAGACTTCTTAACAATGAGACTTAGGATTACTTCCTAAATATTGTTAGCCTTTCTTAACAGCAGTAAGTAACCATAAGCAGTAATTCTGAAGGTCAGGAAGGAGGCTCCAGAGGCTCTTTCCCCCCATTACAGAGAACACTGAACACTCCGAGAGTGACTGTTTGGATGGCTCACACACCACTGGTGCCATCTCCCTACTGTTCTGTCTCCACAGTGGTGAGCTCTCTATTCCTGACACTGCGATCAAATGACATTTCAGACGCATTAATCTTTAATAGCTGACCTTTAATTCTGATAAGCAATAATTTATATGTAAGATACATTTACTGAAAGATTAGAAACTTGCTAAAATGATATTTTTATAGAATACAAAGATTAAGAAGTTCTTTGAAATTCAAATATTAGCATCTATAAAGACTTCTGAAATCTTAACACGCTTTAGTTACCATGGAACTAAACCCAGTTCCAGGCTTACCAGATATCTTATTTAATAGAATTTAAAGCAATTCTAAATAGTTTACTGAGGTTTCTAAAATTAGGATTATGAAAATATATATGCATAATCTAGGTAAACCAACAATTGTGCAAATGAAAGGAAAACACGGATCCAATTGCTTATACCTACAAACAAGGTTGGGAAACAGTACACTTATTAGTCCTCACCCACCAAACAGGCCACTAGAACTAGACCATCTTACCTTCTCACCTCTGGTCTTCGAATCTTCTTTCTCTTTCTTCCTTGCAGCTGCCACAAATTCATTAAACAATGCTTCTCTATCTTTCATCTTTTCAATTGCTTTGAATCTTGAATCTTTAGCATGTTTGGCAGCAAATTCACTAAAAGTAGCTCTGTAAGAAAATGGTCAGCATGCTAACTTTAGTTGACTATTTGTTTCTAAAACAAGCATAAAAGGAATATACCATTTTCTTAACAGGAATGTGTACCACAGACTTGTAGGTCCCGAATCTGAACAGTGACACACAGGAAGAAAAGGAAAGCAGTACTGACTGAAAAGGTGGTTAGTGGTTATATGCCAACCAACTAAGATTAGGGGATACAGTAAATAACTCATCCACTACCCAAGTGTGTAGCCATGGCTTGCTTCAAACACAATGGGATAGCTTATCTGACCGACTCTCCCTAAACTGAATGAAGTAGATAGGGCACCTGATTTAAAACAGATGACAACAGGCAGAGTACCAGCGAGGTACCTGAAAGGAGAGAATTCAGGAGGTACACCCGACCGTAACTCATCTTCACACAACCTTCCAAGGTGCAGAGCTAGGTCACATGTAACATAGTGGCTACAAAAGTTTGGGCACTAAAAGAACACAGGAAGAAGTCCTAGAGACAGGGAAATCCTGACTCCCCAGAAGACTCACTGTGGGGTAATTCCCAAAGGGGCCTCAAACACAACCGAACTGTGGAAAAGCGTGGCACAGCCTCCTCTATGCTATGTCATCACAGTAAGAGTGAAAAAGCATCCCACCACTTGTGAGGCAGAGGCAGGTGGAGCTTTGAGTTCAAGGCCAGTCTGGTCTACACAGCAAGTTCTAGGACAGCCAGGGCTGTTACACAGAGAAACCCTGTCTCAGAAAACCAAAAAGGCAGGGCTGAAGAGAAGGCTCAGCAGTTAAGAGCATATACTGCTCTTACGGAGGACCTGAGTTTGCTCACAACCACCTGTAATTCTACTTCCAGGGGATCCAACACCCTTTATGATCTCTGCAGGTCACTGCACTCATTCATACCCTCACATAGACACATACACATAATTAAAAATAAAATCTAAAAAATAAAAAGCACAGAGTTAATAGAGATTCAAATATGCCAAAAGAATAGTATCAAGCAAGTCCATAAAAGATTTACAAGGGAGATAGCTCCATTTGCAAAGACCCACTCTAATAAGTCATAAAGTCAAGCCTCCAGGCAACACCCAGTCACTACACCGTCCGCTTAGCAAATGGAAGATATAAGAGTCTAGAGTTTGTAAATATTCAAAATGCTAAATGTTTAAAATATCACAGTATATACAAAGAATTACATATGTTACTTTGGGGGAAACAAACCCTAGATAGACACCCAGACATTGTTCTAAGAAGCAATGTTTTCAAGCTCTTATAATTACACTAGAAAATTAAATGAAAATAAATTCAAACAACTGAAAATTATCTTAATGAACAAATAAGAAATTTCAACAGAGTTGGCTTCAAACTCACACAGATTCACCTGCTTCTGACTCCAGAATACTGGGATTAAACATGCACACCCAGACCAGAAAAAAATATTTACAAAAAATTAAAACCATTAAGAAAGATTAACTGAGTATGTTTAACACTATAATGGACACACTAGAAAGATCATTTATGTGAAAGCTAGATCAGTCACTATTACCTAATCGAAGGATGACCCAGAGAACTGATTGGGGGTGGGAGCCAGGAACAGAATGCTAACACATGAACAGGGAGAAGAATCTAAAAGAGCAAAGAGTACATTGAGGGCACAAGATAACTAGCCAAAATTCCCCAAATTTGATTAAAAATACCAATTTGTAATTCTAAAAGTCTCAGTCAATCCTAGAAGGTCAACAAATACAAAGACAATAACTCTAGGCTAATGATGCAAGGTGTTTAAAAGAGATAAAGAGGCAGTTCCTATAAGCCAAGCAATGATGAAGTTCAGTTGGGGCTACCCACGTTTCTCGGGCTTAACAGAAAGGTACTACTTTTCCGTGGTCTATTTCTTTCTTTCTTTTTTTTTTTTTTTGGACGCTGGCCAGAACTGAAGTGGGCTTTGACTGGTCCTTCAGGATTCCTTACTAGCCCTCTAAAGTGTCTCCCTGTCATGAGCTACCTGTCTAACCAGTATCTGACTACTGAGCCTGCTCACATGGCATGGATCTTTTCATTCTCTTCTCCATTCTCCTCCTCCAGGCAGCTGCTGAGACTTACAGCTTTCCTGGCCTGGGATGTTTAAAGGGGGGGGGGGGAACTCCAATGAAACTATCCTCAAACTTCAAAAATAGGAAAAAGGTAGTTTTTCCATGAATACAAAGCATTATTTATAAAGCTTATACAATGAGATTCACCCCTACAATAAGACACTTTCGTATTTAAAGGAAAAATAAGGTTTATTTATCACTTTAACAATCATGTCAACACAAGACTAAAATATACTACCCTCTGTGTTAAGTAAGACAGCAAGCAGTCACAGTTAGCCATGAGCCATCCCTCCTGTTTATACAATTCTCAACAATGGCTGACTGAGTAAACCTCTGTCACCACCACCTAAGCTGCTTACGTTACTGTCCTTATCTACAAAACAGGGATAACTTGATCACCTAAATCACTGTTGCACAGACATACTCGATTTCAGGGGAAAATGCATACTCAGATGTTACTGGAGTCAAACACATACCTGGGATTAAACTTTGCTTCTTCCATCATTTTTTTGAAATCTTCCTTGGCTTGCATTATTTTGTTTTTCTTTTCCCTGCGTTCTTCCTCTGCTCTGGTCTTGACATACTGATCAAACACCTATCACAAAAAATATACCAATTTGATAACATAGTCTTTCTAATAGAAAATTACAAAACAATGTCTCCATCCAAACTGTAATAGTAACCATATACTATGTATAGCTAATCAACAGTAGATTATCTCCAGCAAGTCTCACTTTATCAAAATAGTGCACAAGTATATGACACTCCACTTAGCATTCCGGGACTAAACAGAAAAAGAGAAACAAAGAAAAGCCCTGTATTTCATAATTTTCTCCCAATGGTATAGCATGTATTTCAAACAGACATGCAAGCTACACCACAGTCCTCTGGAACTCGTTCCATAACTTAATTCTCCTTCAATACCTAAATCTACTCTACACTACTTCCCCTCCTTAGTACTGTACGACCAAGAGAAGTTAAGCGAAACTCCAATGTCTGGGTCTAAAGCTTTGTCTGAACAGTCATTCTCATTGCTTTACATATTGTCTGTGATGCTTCTACACTAAAATAACAGTTCAGAGTTGCAACTGGACCACAAAACCCCACATATTATCCAACCCTTAAAAGTCTGCAGATCCCTGTTCTAAAAGGCTAGCTAAACAAGTGTCTCCTACCTTGAGGCAACATCATTTCTGAATGCAGCTACCAGAATAAGAACCACAGTCTCAGAACTGAGGCACGGTTCTCTCAGAAGTATGTGGGCTGACTCCCATCTCAATTAGCCTAATCTAAAGAATCCCTCACAGCATGCATGCCCTGGGGCTTGTCTTCCTGGGGGATACTAGAGTCTGTCAATTGACCATCAGTGTTAACCCTAACCAGTGCATCTTTGCAGAAGTCCCAAACCATGGCAGCCCACCCGAATGTCAGACTGGTCTGCTGCTTCTCTCTTCACCGTGAGGCAAGAGTTCAAAGGCATCTGATTTAGGACTCTGTCAAGAAACAAAGTTCAAAAGGAAAGGAAAAAACACACAAAACTCAAGCAACTTATGAAACTAACTCTAGAAGAAAAACCTAAACAAAATCTTAGAAATTGATAAGGGAAGAAGCAAAATAGAACCGAACAGGTTAGCTGACAATGGTGAAGGGGCAAAAAAATTCAAGAGAAAAGACCAGGAATTTAAGAATGAGGGCTGGGGATTAGAGGCCAGGGTTCAATATCCAATACAACAGAAGAAAAGGGAAGAAAAGGGAAAAAGTGCAAGGGAAAGATTGGGGATGAACGATGAACCCAGAACCCAGAGACCAGAAAAATAAATTCTCTGCTCCAAAACAAAACAAAACCAATTTGGAGAACCTGCGGCTCAGAAGCTCATGCACCATACAGAAAACCTAGTACTGTTGTTTTGTTAAACTGCCTTCTAAATACTTATCTCTATACCCACAATTCACTCAAGCTTTCCAGCCCTCATCACAGAACCTTCTTTTTGCAGCCAATGGCTATTTATTAATAAATGATAATTTAACAGCTGGTCCAAGTGTAGAGAATGAGTAGGTCTAGAGTGTTCAATCCTAAATGAGACATCTCTATCACACTCCTCCCCACATGGCACAGAAAACACTGTGTAAGAGTGGAAGCAGAGGCTAGGACTGCCTGAAAAGACCTGTGTAAGATCAACCCAGTGCAAAGTCCAGCACAGAAGAGGAAGGACTACAGTAGTTCCATAAAGATGAAGATTGTTTAGCAATTAAGGACTACCAAGTAGAAAGGGCCATCGTGTTGCCTGTGGTCCAGTGAGTGGCATATACCCATGCATATAGGCTGGCACTGAACTGGACTCGGAAGGCTATGGAAAGAGGACACAAGCTAGGAGGGCGTTGTGGCAGGGGAGGGTCTAGGGAGCTAGGGGTTGATATGATCATAATACATTGCATACGTGTATGAAAATCTCAAAAAATAACAATAACAGCAACAACAAAAGTAATGGAAGAGAATTTCCCAGAACTCAAAGACATCAATTTCCATATTGCACAATGTAATATTCTACTCAAACATATCTCACTGGAACATCAGATCACAAAGGATTAAGATTTTCCTAGGGGAAAATCAAAAACATAATAGGTAACAATACAGCTTCAAAACTATCTCTGAGTGAGTGTTAAAAGCAAAGTAAAACCTTTAAGAAACAATACAAAGAAAGGCCCCAACAAGGCTTCCTCAAATATGTAAAACTCATTAAGTTATCGACACCACCACCACCCCACTACTTCTTTAAGTTATAAAAGGGATGAAAGCAGCAAAACCAAGTACAACAAAAACCACCTGTTACTGGGCACAATGGAGGTGGAGGGAGCACAATTCTGAGAGCAGCCCAGACTACATGGAAAGATCCTATCTTAAAATGTAAGCACCATGGATGAGCTCTGTAGCAGAGCACTTGCTCAGCACATAGAACACCTTGGGCTTCATCCACAGTACTACACCAAACAAAATGACACAAAAATCTCATGATGGAGTCAACAGTTGACATCTCCCCAACCCTAAAAGGATAAAGGAAACCTTCCAGATGATGGTGAGCTGTCGTCACTGAAGGTGACAGTTGTAGAACAGGTGAATTTAGAAAGCTGGGGATGTCTCACTTCAGCATCAGAGTGTCTATAAATGCATGTCTACATATGATGTTTCCTAAAATGCCTCTATCCAGGCCAGTCTACATAGCACCATCAACAAAACTGTACTGAAACTTCTAGATTACCTTACCCTGCCAGAGACAGACAACACCCCTTGTCACAGGAGAGCCTCCTTTCTCCTGCTATCTTCCTAATCACACAAGTATTATACGCTATATTAAAGGTAACTTCTTTCCTTAAAGCAGCAACATCAACTTAAACCTCTGTATCTCTGCCTGAGTGTCAGGATTACCACCATGACAGCCTCTATCAACTTTTTTCTCCTAAGGTACTAGAAAGAATTGTATATCCCCATAATTCCCCTCCTTTAAGACAGACCAGATCAATGTTATAAATTACTGAGATGGACATCATAGAAAATAAGGGTTCTCTTATGCTTACAAATCTTTCCTTATTCCTATCATGCTTTCTAATCATTTTCTTTTAATTTCAACTCACAAATGCAACAGTTACAATGAGAGTAAGGTTTTAAAAGCAATTCCTAGCTAAGTTCCTTTTATAAACATAAGCAAAAATACAATAAAGGACTATACCACCTAGGTCTTTAAGGTAGTTTCTGGGATGCTGGTAATATTTCTTGATCTTAGTAATTTACATGCATACACGTTCATCTTGTAAATATTCACTCCTCATTTTTGCTTTTCTGTGTGTATCTTTTTCTTGAGAAAATAAGTTTATGGGGCTGAAGGGATGGCTCTATCAATAAAGTGCAAGCATGAGTACCCAAGTTCAGGTTCCCAGCACCCACAGAAAAGCCAGAAACAACGATGTACATCTGTATCTCAGTACTGGTGGGAGGGAGGAGGCAGAGACAAAACGATCCATAAAATCTGCTGGCCAGCCAGTCTAGTCAAACCAGTAAGCTTGAGGTTCAATAAGAGACTGCCAAAACTAAGGTGGACAGTGAGGAAGACACCCAACCATAACCTCTCATCTCCACTTGCACACACATGCACTCACACATGCACATCACACCTACAAAAACATGTACAAGTTTACTAAAACATGAGACTATCTAATTATCCTATCAATATGGCCTAGATGCACAATCCTAAATAATCATGCTGGTAAAGTGATCATAACAGTCAGTCTTCTAAAACTCTAAATTACATACCTTAAAATAACAACTCATCCAAATGTTAGTAATTATCTATACCAGAGCCTAAAATCCTGCACAGAAAGTCTATTCTGTGAAAAAATACTATTTTATAATTTGTCACAACATATAATAAAAACTTCTAACCCTTTAGGATACCTCTCATCTAAAACAAGATTAAAGAAGACAAATCATAAGCTAAAACATGTGGTTAGAACTGAAGGATGCAATTTTAGATTAAGACATTAAACTGAAATTATATTTTTTAAGTGAAAGCACAAACTCAGATAGGAAATTATGATGTGAAGCAAATCAACTATTTGCTTTATCCTTTATTTTTTATTCACATGTAAATAAAACCAAGTACTTAAGATATATATTTATACTTGAATGCCAAATATGAACTTCTCTTTCCTCTCAGTTTTAAGAAGCTAATTTCTTTAGAAAGCATCGTCTCCACACAGAGGCTCTGAAACAGTATTCTCACTGTTGCAGTACAACCCTAGGAAGGCCCTCAATCTCTACCAACATGGTAACGCTCCCGAAGTTGAAGAACTTAAGTTCTAAAACAGTACTTGGGTTTCGCTCAGACTGAAATTTTAACACTCAGTAACATAAAAATGTGCCATAAAATGTTAAGTCTTCTAGAGTTTTTATAACAGACATTGATCAAGACACCATACAGAGCAATGAACAAAACTGCTGCCCTTACAGAGGTTACATCCTGTAGGAGAGGGAACATGATAAACAATGTAATTTTATTTTATTTCTATTTATCTATTTGTATGGATATATGTGTATCTATCTGTCGAGTATGTGCGTGGGCATCTATACCACAGCCCATGTATGGAAGTCACAGAATAACCTGCAGGGACTTGTTTTCCTCTTTCACCATGTGGTTTTGCAGACCAGACTCCGGTCAGATGTGTCAGAGGTTCATTTATATGCTAAGCCACCCTGCTAAATCAAATCCATTAATGTCGGATAATTAGTGCTACCAGTGCTATTCAAAAACTATACCAAAAAACACAAACGGTAAAGAGGGAATATTAACAGACTGACCAGGCAAAGGAAAAAACAAGCACCAAGCGTGCTGCCTTATTCAAGGACTGTTGATGTGGCTATAATACACAGAACTTAAAGACATACACAGGAGACCACATGTAAAACATTCCACATCAAGAGTCTCTTTTATCTTAAATGAAATGGGATGCACTAGACAATTTTAAGACTAGCAACTTATATCTGATTTCTCTTAAACCTTAAATTACTCTGGCTACTGTGTATAGAAAAACTTGACTACAAAAGAAATAGAATAAAAAGAATAAAAAAGAAAGGAAGAAAGGAGGCTACAAGATTAAGAGTTGCTCTTAGTGGCTTAGGTTAGGGCATTAGTGGGGAAAATGGTGCGTGAGAGGATAGTTACAGAATGTTTTGGAGATAGATTCACTGAATAGAAACAGTGAAAGTAAAAATTCAAATTTATGGCTATAATCTTAGCACTTGGAAAGTAGGAACAGGAGCACCCAGTTCATGTTTTAGACTCTGGCTAAAAAAAAAAAAATCAAAAAGCCAAGGTTGATTCACAGACTTTGATGGAGCTGTTGTCTGAGATGAGGATGATGTGATCACATGTGAACAGTTTAAAAATAGTTTAAAGCAAATACTTCAAAACAAAGTAAAATAGCTACAAAGCTTAAAATACAGATGCAAATACACTTAGAAAACTATGTGTTTTATTCTAAGTATCAAAGCATGGACACTACAAATAATTCTTTCTTCATTAATGTTCACAAGTAGGTCTGCATACAAAATAACATAACTACGGAGAATTATTCCAACCATTACACTACAAATACTCAAAATGAATAGCACTGTTACCAAAAGAAACTTCACAACTCAAGTGTACTATGAGGATGTAATTCAAATACCATTTTACAGAGACCACTGTCTGGATGGTTCAGATAATTTAATATTTACATAAACTAGAAGTGTGCAATGCTTTAGAGCAAGAGGCAATTACCATGAGGCGTTACTGTCCCTGAATCATCATGAGAATGACAGTTAGCATTGACTACTTCCTTGAAGAGACCACCATTTCTCTACACTTAGGAGATAAGCACTTTAACATCTACATAAATGTTGACATGCGGGATGCACGAGATACAAACATGCCAACTACTACACCTCCCAGTATTTACACACTTACATAGACAAGTTGGCACCCTGGCTAAGAAGGCAATGAACATTGGGAATTAGAGATGGGTGTTTTTCTTTTTTTAAAATGTATTTTGCTATTTTCTACTCTAAATTTGCATCACTTGCACAAATTGATAAATGCATTAGAAAAACTTTTACAACCACTGCAGATATAACTTCATTAAGTATGAAGCACAAGGACAACATGTTCATATGAAGTAGCAAAAATTATCTTGTTTCTGAAGTGGAAGAGCCTCCACACTGACCCATAACTGACTAAGCACTAAGATACAAAAGTATGTTGTGGAGTACTATTAAGAAAAAAACATACAGATGGTAGCTTCAACAATATGCTGTTGCCAAGTGTGCTGGTATGTGCACAAGAGAGCAGGGGCAGAAGGGCTGCAAGGCCAGTCAGTCTAGGAGCTTCTGTCTGAAAACTTAAACATTCAATTCCATTTAAGTAAGTAAGTTTTCACTGTTATATTTCCCTTTACCTGTTTTCTTTCTTTAGGATTGAGAAGCAAGTACCGAGGGTCAAATACTATCTTGTGCAACTCCTTCTCCCACGTTGAAAAAGCAGACACCTTTAAAATAAAAAGAAAGCATTGCTTCATAATTAAGATACTCTAATAGTAGAAAGGTCATAATTTTGCTTGAAATCTACAGGACATCTGTTTATAAAAGACATTAAAGCCATAGTGAAGTTTCCATCACTAATAAATGATAAGCAGTGGGAGGCTAGCAACAGCAAATTTCCACATTAATTGGCTCTGACCATTTCTTTGTTATAAAAGAAATAACACACACTTCATTGCTCATTAAAATAACCACTACTGTGTGACATTTTAAACTTAGTACATCAGAAAAGGTCTTGAAGATTTACATTTTGATTTCACACACTTAACTGCAATCTTATAAGCAATACTATGATTTAAAAATAGTTTACTTATTCAAACACATCTGTGAATACAACCAAAGTTTCTTTCTTATTTAGGCTTTCAATATCATAAAGTATCAGTTTCTTCACCAAAAGTCATTCTGAAGATATTAGAAGAATCATATATACCTTACCTATCCGAAGTACTCCGCAATTCTGTAATGTTAATACTCATACACGTTACCGAAATTATATGACCCCACAAAATGTTAAATGCTATTTCACTTAAGGACAGTAAAATGCCACTTAGTTTAACATGATATAAACCAAGGCAAAAGCCACTTCAAAAAATGTACAGTAATTTAACAGGTTCCCTTATCCTTCCCACCCCCATTTAATGAGCACTAACCTTAGATTTGACCTTTTAGCAAGACATATTTATATTACTTATATAAAACAGAAATATCTCCCCCAAAGATTGTTTTCTGACCCCTCTCTCTAGCAGCATGTCCTTGAACTGCTTCATTCGAGCCTCCAGAGGGACAATGGCCCTTTCTCGGGCAGCTTTAATTTCAGCTTCCATGGCAGCTTCTTTCTCTGAATCAATGTCTTTATTATCATCTCTCCTAGAAAAAAAATAAATCATAAGGTGATATTAATACAAATCTTACAAAGTTCTTAAAATCAGGGGAATGTTCAAGGCACTACTAAGCAGCATATTTTTGACAAAACAAATCATCCTGAGGATCTCAAATAAATTATATGGCATAACTCTCATTCTAATAATAATAAAATTACAATGCATTTCTATAACGTTATAATGGCTATACTGGTCAAAAAAAATTAATGTTCTGTCTCTCTCTTACTCCAGTTGATTTATAAGATGAACTAAAAAGAAAAAAAGCTTTTCAGGCACTGCTTGCAAAACTATGTTAGAACTAAATAGAACAGAATATATTTTTAGTTCTTGATATGAAAAAGAAAAAAATTAGCATTTCCCCAAATATTTTACTATTAAAATCCATTAAAAATTTTTACTAAAGTCTTTGTAATTTCAAATATTTGTTTTAAGAATAAAATTAAAGTATGTTCTAACTTGGCCAAGTGCACAGTATCTGACGGTTTTTATTACTCACTTTCTGGGTGTCAAGCTGAAACTTAAGGTGAAGGGCAGGTTGCAGAGAGCAACAAGGGCACAGGAGCAGTTAAGTGGGGGGGAGCAGTAGAAAGTAAGAGAGGTTCACCAATGGCTTAACTTACTTGTTTATCCAAAAATGCACTTCGGGCTAAGGTCGGGCCTATTACTTGTGTGTACACAAGGAGACTGTAAACATGAAATCAGGTCACCTCTCAAAACATATGCACTATGAAAAAGGCCTATATTTGTATAACTAATCCAAAAAATAAAACCAATGTACTCAAACGTAATTGAACATATCTTCCTTCTTAAATATGATCCGCTAAGTATATAAAGCTAATAAAATTCATTTATATTCCCTACACAAGTTACTGCAAATTCAAAAGCATGCTATAGGTAGCCCAAGAGCTACAAAGACTAATGATGACAGGTAATTAGCAATTTGAGGATTAAGGAATGCCTCAGAAGAAATAGAAAATGCAATCCATGACCTACAGGAACTTAGCAAGATAGTCTGTGACCTAAAATATGCACAAAATAAATAGGTAAAGCAATTTGCCAAGCAATATACCTTCTTACTTTACTGAAGAACTATTTAAATAGTTAAAGAAGTTCAAAGACAGCAAAGAAATAAAATAAAAACCTTTACAGAATTATACTAAATGTCACAATACAAACTATCACTATCTATCTCAATAAAGTAAATAAAAGGAAAACTAAGCCAGGAAAAACAGGCTTTTAGCTTTGTACCTAAATAGAGAAGCTCGGGCAATCCACATAAGGGACTTCTTTGACATTCTCCTGATAAAAGCAGTTAAAAACCTTACAGAGATGTCTATAAGAACAAACAATTAAAAACAACCTAAAAGTTTAACATCACAGAAATATCTAAAATTATGGTACATAAACAGAATGAATACAATCATTTACAATAATTAAGAAAACAAATGTCTTATTCTACAATTTTTAAAAAGAACATAAAATTAGATAACCACAACTAGTAAAAATACATTTGATTAAGGAATGAAAAGGTCAATCATGAAAATGAGAATAGCTGCCTCAGTTGCACATGATGGGAATTCTCTTTAACAAGACCTTAATGTAATGCTGTTAGCATAAACAAACGTGTATTTGAAAGGAACCACTCTTTATAGGAGTTGTTCTACTCATCTCCTTGCCACAATCAGGCTGCAGTCAATCTGTCTTTAAATCAGGACTATTATCAGCCAGTCCCTAGTAATGACCTCAAAACTTCCTTATTTGCTGCAAAATAATAATCCCGTTTATATACACCCTCTACTCCAACTTTACTACCCCCCCAATAAAAGTAACATCACATTTTGCCCAGTTCTAAGAGGACTACCCACACCAATGAATGCTACAACCCTCTACCAATGTCTCTCATAGTATTTTCTAACTAATGACATTCCCCACCAGGGAATAATGACCAGTCTCTAGGAACAGGTAAATAAGCTAAGCACATATAAGGAGAAGATGTCCACTTTTATGACATCCCTTGAATGGGATTTGTGTAGGCTGATATAAGAGAGAAATTTTATTTTTTTAATAACATTTAGACTTACTAAAGCCTGTAGAAAATTAATCAATGAATTCCAAAATGTCAGCTAGTAATATCTATTTGTATAACCAAGTATTCTGAACTTTAACCACAGAAAGGATACCATCTCTACATTACAAAACAAAGCTAATTAATATCAGGCCCAAGAAGGCAATTATGACCACTGTTTCCTAATCACACAATACTACACATTACCTTCCAATCACAAACTGACCACCTCATCAACTCTATACTGTAAATGTACCTGGATATGCATAACTATGTATTACTTACTTCCGCTTTTTTGCTTTAATAGGCTCATCTTCATTCATTTCTTCCATTAATTCTTGTTCTTCTTTAACTGTAAGATAAAAATTAATTAAAAGACTGAAGAAACCTAAGCAGGCAACTACTGAACTTTCAGTCCCTGATTCTTCTGCTAATGACTATGAAAACATTCACATTAACGTATGGAAAAGCTGCCATTTACAGTTATTTCACTCACTTGCACTCATTGAGAACTGCCACTTTTGGATGGACAGCATTGTTGGAGCCGGGTGTCCTAGCAAAGACATTTCAAACACTGTTATTACCAGTTACACACACACATATATTCACAATGGATAAAATATCTACCACTAAGCCAAGTAAGACAATTCTACACTTTATTTATCCTCCCTTCACAGTGAAGAATTCTTTTGATGTTTCCTGCCTGGCCCTTAACTTAAAAAATGTGCAAGTAAAACTTCCCAATTTTAACTTTACAAATAAATAAAACTCCTGATTCATAATTCATAGAACCTTTTTTGGATGCATACTATGAAACAAATGTGACTCAAATATAAAGAAAATGTTCCCACCCACCCCCCAAAAAAATCACGTATTTTCTTGGCATCATTCATTACTATAATTATAAATATCATCATCATGCCTATAAAGTAAATATTATTGAAGGTGAAAAAAACTGGCACCAGAGCACCAGCTAGGCAGTTACACTAATCTGCATAGAATTTCAAAGCACAAAATGCCAGGAAAAAAATATAATATATATATTATATATATATTACATTGTAGTATATTATATACATATATATATTCCATGTAAAGTTTTGACCACTTTAAAGACCTTATCAGGATTTATTACATTAGAAGCATTAAATGATTTATTTACCATGTTCCTACATTATTCATGAATAGGAGTTCCATAAAAACAAACTGAATAAAACACTCTGAATAAACATAAGGGCAATTAAGAAAAATATATAACAAAAAGTTATACATAAATGTCTGTACCCAATAGTCTGAAGTACTATTAGAACAGGAAATAAATTTCAAAAAATCTCTTAAGAGATAAGAATTTTGTTATTCAAGAAGTTATTATCTAGTTCAAATGATTGGGGGGGGATATAACAGGGTCTTACTATGTATGTAGGGTTGACTAGTCTAGAACTAACTCTGCAGACCAGACTGGCCTGGATCTCAGAGATCCACCTGTCTCTGCCTCCCACATGCTGGAATTAAATGTGTGTGCCACCAAATCCCACAGGATTTTTTCTTATATTTCTATAAAATAAAAATATTCTGCATACTTAGATTATTGCAAAATATATCCCTAGTAATAAAGGAGGTGAAAAGTTCAATCTAAGCAGTTCAATCTAAGTTCCATGGCATTACTAAACACTAAGCCAACAGCAACAGTTCCAACATCTCAGACTAACTGAAAACGTAACAAAATTAAAAATGTTTTACAAAATAAAATCTTATCCAAATTCTTTACATTTTTCACATTTCTTATTGTATCAAACCAGAATAGCAGTCTATTTTAAAAAAATTATTCTAAATGGCCTTTAATACTTTCCACCAAAGAGTAAAAAGGGGTTAAATTCAGAGGATGAATTCCTAATTTAAAACCTACTTAGCTTCTTCATGTCTTCCAATCCTTTCTTATGAGGGGGCTCTTGAATAATTTTGTCAACATCTGCCCTTCCAATCAAATCATCAGGTCGGTCCCACATAGAAAGACGAGTGGTAGGATTGTAAAAGAAGACCCGCTCATCACCAGTCCAAACAACACACCTAAAGATGAAGATAAAATATCATTTTCCTGTGGTACAAAAATGCACTTTGATGCACTTTTAATGTTAACTCTCGGGAGGCAAAAGGTCAGGCAAGTAGTAAGAAGAGGAAAGGTCCTAATTAATAATGGTTTTCATATGGTTTTCAGAATAAAAGAGCTGAGTAGCTACAGAAATGCAAATCAATTTGTGGTCAGAGTTTAAAATGCTTAGGAACTAAATTCAGCACACCCAATCTGACAGCACTAAATTTTAAACTATTTGGAAGTTCAAAGGCAAACTGTATAGCTTACAAAGCAAACCATAGTACTCAATACCTTTTCTTAATAAACCAAAATTACATATCAAATATAAACATGATCTAATTATAGGTGATGTAAAATACAAAGGAAGGACTATACTAGAACCCCATAAACCACTGCAGTCCATTAATCCTGCTTTTACAATTAGAAAATTCAAGCCATAACAAAAAACAAGTGTATGAAAGGATTTGTAAGTTTAACATTAAATATATAAAAGTACAGTGAGTCAAGACTGACAGAGACAACTATAAGGAAGTAGGTGACCATTTCTGCCCCTTTACAAGTTTTTGTCTGAGGATGGTTCCTATTGCAGCAGACAGCTAAAAGTCCAAACCAAAGTCTGGAAACCAGATCTTCTCTCTGGCTAGACAATCAAAAACTGAAAGTTGTCAAGCTCAAAATAACCCAGACATTGAAATGAGAAAAAGATCCTACGCTGAAATAATCAAAGATTCCAAAGTAGCAACCAATTTCATATCTGGAATTAATGAAAAGATAGTTTTTCAGAGTAGGAATAGAAACAATTTAAAAGATAAACAGGAAATTTATTAACTGATACTGGGGTTGGAGAGATGGGTCAGCAATTAAGAGCTCTTCAGAGTTACCTGGTTCAATTACCAGCACCACATGGTAGTTCCCATTGTAACCCCTTTTCCATTGGATCCAATGCCCTCTTCTGGCCTCCCTGGGTACTACACACACGGTACATAGATATACATGAAGGCAAAACATCCACACACATAAAATACTTAAGACTT
The DNA here is from genome assembly GCF_004664715.2 of Peromyscus leucopus. Classification (NCBI taxonomy): domain Eukaryota; kingdom Metazoa; phylum Chordata; class Mammalia; order Rodentia; family Cricetidae; genus Peromyscus; species Peromyscus leucopus. The sequence goes on along the minus strand of NC_051079.1, from coordinate 30,984,637 downwards.
ATATAATGGACAGACATTTCTCAATTTGCTCTATGAGGTATAAGCTCAGTAAACCCCATACAAAATAACTTCAAGAAAACCTAACCTAGACACAAAAGGACAGCTATAAATAAAATAATAAAATATAAAGGACAAAAAATCATGATAGCAACTAGGGATGGGGAAGAAGGATGACAAAACTTGTATGAGGCAACTTTTTTCCTTAACCAAAGAGAGGCTAAGAGGTTCCAACCCAGAAGACCTGTCTGACAGAAATGTTCTCCAGGCCGAGAACTCAACAAAGCCTGCCTCTTTATCAATAAAGAAAATGGCAGGAAGGGTCAATATAAAAGACCATTTTCTTCTTATGTTCTTTGAAATTCTACCTGCCTGCTGGAATTTTAATGCACACAGCAGTTATGTCTAAGATAACTAAGACATAAGTCAGTGTGTACAAGTTTAAAGGGACTACCCAGCAGCAGGGTTCATATACACAATAGGACATTCATTTTAAACAGAATGTGGAAGTTACGTATGAGTATTATAATTCCTGAAGTAACAACTAATGGCAAAAGAGATGTCCTCAAAAAGCCAATAAATTAAACAGAATACTAAAGAAATTTAAAAAATGGAAATTAAGAGAATAGAGGAAAAGGTCAGAAAAGACAAACAGTAAATAATTATATCCTAAATCCAACACTATTAAAACTTATATTAAAGTTGAAATATAAAAATATAAAACCAGCTGGGTGGTGGTAGCACACACCTTTAATCCTAGTACAGAGGCAGGAGGACCTCTGAGTTTGAGACCAGCATGTGTTCCAGGATGGCCAGGGCTACACAAAGAAACCCTGTCTTGAAAAACCTAAGCAATAAACAAACAAACGAAGTCGGTAGCTATATAACACACCCCATAATAAACAGAAAAATAGAGCTGATGTGGTGCTTTAAGCAGCACTTAGGCTGTTAAGTCTCAAACCCTGGGACAAATGGCTGAAGTGCCTATTTAACTTATTAAAGCAGACCTGCTGCCAGGTTCTCCCTGCGTACCTCAGTACCTACCTGTCAGAGTATAGCTATATAATCCAACCATTTTGGTTACCTGGCTTTTCCGTCTACCCTTTACCCTCAGGGTTTCAAACTAACCACCTCCTCAGATCTACATCAGCTTTGGGCACCACTCAGATGCCAGCACAGCAAACAGATGCAGGGTATCTTTCTGGGCTGGGCAGTCAAGTGGAGAAATGTTGATCTCATGGGAAGGCAACACTGACTATTTCTGGGAGTGTCAGATGTTCCTGCCTGTAAAATACTATTTGATACATAAAAGCTTTAAACAGGTACTCTGGCAGCAAACTAGAGCCTGCTACAGTCTAGGCCTACAGAACCAGAAGAGTGCACCAGAGAGCCAAGTGGGTAATTAACAGTCTATCTAGGCTGAAAGGAATCAGTATCCAGTACAACTGAAAGAAATACCAAATTTAGAAGAAATGTTACAAGTTGACTGAGGCATCATGAATAAATTAAATAATAAAAGCCCTTTAAGGATCAAAGTGCATGAAACCTCACACAGCTCAAGCTTCAGAATAAGACTTTCTAAGTTGATATTCTGGGTGGAATTAAGATGGTCTTTACTGTTCTTTAGCAACAGGAAGGCCAGAAAGGTGATATGTATGCACTGAGTAGCCCAAAGGGTTGGGGCTGGGAGTAGGACAGATGGCTGTTGGTGCTTATGGTGACAATAAGCAGTGGTTCTCAACCTCCCTAATGCTTTGACCTTTAATCAATACCTCATGTTGTAGTGTCCCCCAACCATAAAATCATTTTTGTTGCTACTTTATAACTGTAATTTTGCTACTGTTATGAACTGTAATGTAAATATCTTGTGTTTTCTGATGGTCTTAGATAACTCCTGTGAAACGGTCGTTCAATCACTAAACAGGGTCAAAACACATGTTAAAAACCTCTACCTTCAAGGATGCATTAGACTCCTAAGGAGTCTGGGCAGACTGTGGTCGTGGGGAGACCATAGGCCCAGAATGCTTAAATCCCTCACCCACTGTCTTGCTTTTAGATCTGCCCTGCTGAGGATATCATACTGAGAGGACCTCTTCAGATCCTCCCCATCCTCAAGCCATACCCCCCTAAAAAAAAGTCACTACATAACTTGAAGGTCAATGAGAGGAGGGAAAAAACAACCCCACAGATATAAATCATAAGAAAAACACTTAAGGGCTTGGAGGGAGACTAGATCCAAACGTCTAGACATATAAATTACAGCTGTTCCAGAAAGAAGCAATAATTACACAAAGTCTAAAAGAATGTAAAGCTATTCTAAGGACATGTCCACATGTAAACACGAAGCCCTGCTGTGGGATGATCCTGCTGTACACTGTGAATATGTATTTCTCTCATTGGTTGGTAATAAAGCTGTTTTGGCCTATGGCAAGGCAAGATCCTTAAGGTTAGGCAGTACAACCAAACTGAGGACTAGGATGAAGAAGGGCAGAGTTGAAGCAGATGAGGGCTAGCCTCCTCCCAAGGAACAAGGTGGCAGAGCACCAGTTAAGCCACGAACCACATGGCAATAAATAGAATAAAAACAAGTTAATTTAAATGTAAGAGCTAGTTAGTAATAAGCCTGAGCCATCAGTCAAGCATTTATAATTAATATAAGCCTCAATGTGGTAATTTGGGAAGTGGCTGCTGGGTATTTGGGACCAGGAGGAAGAGACAAAAGGCTCCGTGACTCTGTTTACAAAGCCCCAAACAGAGAATGAAGTGTGAGGTTGGTTACCAGTTTTATTATGAACACAGAGAAGTAAAACTTAGGAGCATGTGTATTAAATAGACTATTTTAGTAACTCTGATTTTATATCAGAAACATTTTGCATAATTATTGTTAAACAAGTTTATTTATTAAGTCAGTGAAATATATACATAGAAAAACCATACCTAGTGTCTTTAAAACACATTTTTATTACAAGCCTTACTGATAACCCCTACACATAAAAGTAACTAGAACCGTTTAAACTGCCTTAGCAATGACATTAGAGGTAGTGCTGGTATTGATAGTGTGACCTATGTGAGAAAGGCAAATAGCAATTATGCTGCCATCATTGAGAAACAGCCATTTTCACAGCAAAAACAGAGGAACTCAGCAGTATGTGAGACAGATGATGCATTCAGAAAAATGGTGCTATAAATCTCAATGGCACAAAATGATATAAAGTCATATTGTACCTTTAAATGTGTATCTTCCACCTAAATCTACCACAGTATTTTTAAAATAAGAAGAATTCAAAACCAGCACTATCCCTAGATTTAACATTTTGATCTATAAATGCCACTTCTCATAAAAATGAACTCCATCTCCTTGGGAAAATACCCAAGTCCCAAACCAGAAATATACAAAGGCAAGCTTCAACATTTTGTCACAATAGAAAGAAACAGTAATATGAAAGAATCAAAACAAGATGAGGAGTTGAGTCTTATAAGAGCCAGAGATGAGACATCAGTAAAGATAATACCTCTACCAGACAGAAACATAAAGACATTTAAATCAACTATTCTGGGACTGTAAGTTCTTTCTAATACACTCTGTCCCTTTAAGATACCAATGCTGATGAGGGTCTCTCTCCACAGATATTTCCATTAATAAAGTAAAAAGAGTTAATACAAGGACATATCACTGTCAACTCTTAATAATATATAGGATCTGGTCTAGAGATTTGCCATCTTGCACTAAGGACATGCCGGGCCACATAACTTCTGCAGGGAGATATGCATTGAAAAGCATACCCACCACTCATCCATTACAATCTCCAAGGTGTAATGACCAAATTTGTCTCTAACATTGCAGTCATGCCTACTAGAGAGTAAAATTACTGCTGACTGAAAATCACTATCTAGACAAGAGTAACTGACCTGATCATCAGTAACAGCTACTCACATCACTCACACACGAACGACTAGACACATTAAGGAAACTGTCTTACTCGAAAGAACTTCCATCTCATCACTCTCAAGATCTGTTTGCTATTTTGTGGGAAATGCAGAAAGTAAAGAATCTATTCAACATTACCTCACAGACATGGTTTTTAAACACAGATGCTGGGCAACTACTGGAAAAAAGGGGGGAGGGGAAAACAGCAAAGAGGAACAGGGACAAAGGCAACAAAAGTTAAGTTGGAAAGGACTCTGTGTATTCATACACAGCCTCAAGAACAAGTCCCTGTATGTAGTACGCAGTGGGAATGGGTTAAATAAGCAAGAAACAGGGGAAGGAAAAGACATTGATATGGCAGAGAAGAAAGGGAAAAACCAAGCCCAAGAAGAAAGAGTAGGGAGATTATTCCATAATTGGGTTAAAAGGCATAATTTTACAGAGTTCTGTAATAATCCCATAGTGGGAGCCTATATATGCATATTTATATGTACATATAAATGAACTTAAAACATTAAATAATAAAAAGCAAGTTCAAGATTTCACAGTGGTTCAAATACACAACTATTTGATACCAGGGGATACCAATACCAGGGCAGAATCATGAAGGGAAGAAGGTATTTGTCTGGTAATTACGGAAAACTCTCATGGCAACTGAATTTTAGGTTTGCACACCCCAACTATAACAAACAAGAATCAAAATATTGAATAGTTCAAAAAACATATCTGACCTATACTTTTAAAAATCCTTTTTCTTCCTACAGAAGTCATTTAAATAATCAAGTATAATAAAAAAATACATAAAATTCATCAGTTAAGTACATACCACGGAGTGCCAGGAATCGGAGTAGTAGCTACTGGCTTTGCCTTCTGGGCAGCTTTTTCTTCTTCAGTCATCTCCTCTTCTTTGGGCTCCTAAGGGAAATAGTATTATATTTAACAAATAGGACAATACAAATGAAAAATAAACTATCATTACAAATACCTCAAATGGAATTTCTGAGTAAGAATTTCTAAAAAGTTCTACATCCTTGCCCTAAATTAAGAGCTGAATCACACAAGAGCAGAAATCAGGAGCACCAACTGGCCCTGTATCACAGACATGCTAGCCATGTGCTACAACAGAAATAACTAGAGAGAAAATGAGGAGACCTCTTCTTTTAACATGGTTTCTTACTTCTACTAACTTCTGTAGTACTGAAACATGGCTCTCATTGTCATCTTAAGAGAATAAAAGAAGCTCCCCAAACTTAAGGGACCACTTCACACTACGTGGATAGTGGGAGGGGGGGGGATGAAACGCATTCAACACTCCCCAATTAGTAAGTTGTACTTTTTTAACTTTAACATCAATCAGTCTGCAAGTCAAAATGCTGTAGATTAGATTCAACCTCTGGCTTAAGATCTTTCCTTTAATGGACCTCAGTTAAGTATAAAAAGGAAGTGGCTGGAGAGATAGCTCAGCTGTTAGGAATGTGTACTGCTCTTCTCCAGGACCTGGGTTCAGTTCCCAGATCAAGCAATTCATAACTGCCTGTAACTACAGCTCTGGGGATCTGATACCCTCTTCTGGCCTCCAAGGGTATATGCAATGAAAACAAACACATAGACACACACACACTTTAAAATAAAATCTTAAAACAAAAATTACATTTAAAAAAATTAATGAAACTTTGAAAGGAAAAAACTCAGGTTGACCCCCAGTTTAGCATGCCTTGGCCCTTTACCTCCTTGATCTCCTTTATAGGTTCTTCTTTAGGATCTTCCTCTTCTGTCTCCATTGGCAGTGGTTCCTCAGATGCCTCCTTAATTGGCTCTTTAATCTTCTCATCTAATTTTTCTGTTAAACAACTAAGACGATGTTATTCAACAGTTTTCTGTACTTTTTAAAAGAACTTGCACAGAGTAAGCAACTGAGATGCTCTATTTCTACATGTTATCCATAAATATAAAATGCCTTTCTTGGTCCTGTCTTTACCATAATCAGAAGTCTTCTAACTTTCTGACTTCCAAGAGAACATAGTCTCAGGTCATGTCTATGGCCTGCAGCAACCATTCATAAAATACTGAACTATGCTGAGGAGAAGCAGGGACTCACAACAGAGCATTATAAACCTGCCGCATACTCGATGCCAAGGACCTAAATTTTGTTGATCAGTGTTATCAGTCTCCATAAGGACAATATAATTACACGCCTCATAACAAAATGTGTAATATACACCAACATTTCAAAATTATTTTTTTAACTTAAAAAGTATGAGTTCCAAATAGTATTCTACTTATTACAGTTTATACTATGTCCTCAGTCACAAAACAACTATACCTTTTTCCTTCAGTTCTTGGGGCTTTTCCCATGTTGATTCTAGTGTTCTATTATTATAATAGTATGTCTTCCCATCTGCCGTTTTATATTCAGTCCACTCAGAAACTGCTGTTGCTCCAGCTAAGGTAGCAGGTGAAGCTGCAATAGCAACCTGGGGATGTATCATGGGTACTATAGGAGGGGCCATTCCTGGTAATACACCTAAAAAAAGAATAATAAAAAGTTAGACCCAAATATTAAATTATGATAGAAAATAAAAGCACGAGCTAAATCCTCCTAGTAAATACTAATAAATACTTAGAACAAGAATAGTATCTAAAAAGTGGTATAAATATTGACTCCATTTCCTTGCTCTTTGACTCTAATGCCTAAATTCAACTGGATGTGGAAAATGGATCCAAGGTTTACCTTAACAGTCAAAAGTTTAAGTGTCCACTACGACAATGTCTAAATACCATGATATACTAAGAACAGAAATACACTTTTTTAAGTTCTCAAATTCTAAAGAAATAACAATTCACTGAGTATAATTCCCAACACAAATTTCCTACTTCTAAAATTCTTAAAAGGGTCAGAATAAAAATTCTTAGTTTTAAAGTAAAATGAATTATCAACTCCAAATGATAAACCATATAAACTATCAGATTATCCTTTTCCTTAAAAAGGCAGACATCTATTTTTAAAAGACAAGCCACAATTTTTGTTTTTTTATACTGCTAAATAAGCTGGTATTGTTTGAAATACTGTTAAAATAAGGATACAAGAATCCGAATGGAAAACAAAGTCCTAGAGTCTAGGTAGTCTTACTTTAGTAACCTTAAAATGCAAATGTATGCTATATACAAATATCACACGCACATAGTCACTTGCATGCAAGCATAATCACATCATTTTACACATGGAAATGACATTTTATATTTAACTTAAAAACACATCAAAAATAAAATTAAATGTTATGAATATGAGAATGAAGTTGTTTACACTTATTACATAAATTAAGATATATAAAGTGATCTGACCTCATTTGCTTTTGTGAACCAAAGACGCTAATACTACAGGCAATTGGGAAATTAAGTGTTGGCCAAATATGATAACTGCATTTAAACTGCTCATTAAAAAGGAAAATATGTTTTAAGCTCCACTCACTAGGGCAAAAAATAAATAAAAGGATAAACAACAACATTCACTACCATGCCAACTTACAGACAAAACAAACTAAGATGGTTTTAAAATTACCGGTCTTGGTGGTAGCGACTGTCTTTACATACGGGCAGCTGACTATTTGCATCATTGCTACACCTGTAAAATGGACAAGCAAGCATTGGTTGGAAAGCTGCCATTGTATGTCGGCTACCACTGGGATTCAGGGAAAATAATTTACCACTACAATTTAGAATCTATTTCCAATGAGAAAGACCAAGAATGGAATAAAATAGTAGTTGACATTTTGTGGGAAGTGGTGCCAAATCCAATGAGTCTACTTCTAAACTATAACACCAATTACCTACCAGCTCTCATATCTGAAGGAGTCTCAAAGTTTAAATTCGACAAAAGAAAACCCCTTTGTTACACATATGTAATAATTCTCATGTGGGACCTTCTCCCAGCAGACACCAGACCCAGCTGCGGTTGCTTACATGCCAGTAAAAGGCAGTGCACGCAGCACTGTGCCGACAAGGTACTTCTGCTATGCTGATGCTCATCTGAAACTATAGGCTGGGGCTGAAGAATAAATAGGGCACAACTATGCAAAAATAGAAAGGAAAAGACAAGGCAGAGGGGCAGGGAGAATAAGAAAATAAGGCATAAAATGGATTCAAATATCCCACTGCAAATAATAGTGAAAACAAAAAAGCATAGATGGAGAGAGTAGCATTCAAACAGTGTCAAAACATCTGCTCATCGGCCACTCCATGGAATGGCATGAATATGGAACACTGTGGAGGCAGGCCAAAACTACACTTCATCCCTTCAATGTTCTCAGTCACTGGCTGCTGGTAGCTGCAGACACCTCTATCCCTCAAGCTAACTAAAGGAGCACTTGTATTAAGGAACAGATATTACGTACAGTTTTGAGAGGAATGAAGACTCATCATGATGCATTAGAATGATGGTAAAAGAATGAAAAGAAAAGCTGGAAAACTGAGGAAATTCAAAAGTGAATGTGAATTTTAAAATGTTTTAAAAGTAAAAGTCTGAAGAATATAGGGGAAATAATTTTTACTTTTTTGTACCCGGAAAAAAAAAACCTCAGCTTAGTTTGGTAATGCAAATCTAAAAAATTGAAAATACTGTATTAAAAATAAACTTTCGCACTGAAGGGTGGGAAAAGAAGTCTCTCCTAATCCAGAAAGTAAAATCAAAACTCTGTTTTCAAATAATTTAAACCACACACACGCACGTATGCACGCACGCACGCACGCACGCACGCACGCGCACACACGCACGCACGCGCACACACGCACGCGCGCACACACGCACGCGCACACACGCACGCACACATACACGCACGTACATCCAGGCACACACACATCCATGTACCAAATTTTGAAGTGTCTTTAATTTCTTTACCATTTAACATAAAGAATATTAACACTAAACTTTCCACCAACTTTAAACCAAAATAAAAACCCTGAATTATCAAAGCATGCTGAGTGAAGAAAGCTGTATGTATAGCTTTTTTTCCCTAACGCTGAAACGAAGCAAAGAAAAATTCACTTCATTAAAGAAGTTACAGACTGTAAATTTAAGTTAATATAAATACTGCCATCTACAGGACAACCAAACATATTAAACCACCACTGCCCTTAGAACATATATACTTTATTCCAGTGTCTCTTCTTCTAAACTATCCTCCAGAATTTTTTTTCACTATGTAACTGAAAACAAATCAAGTATCTTCATATTCAGACATAACTGCCAATGATAAATCAACAGGGCCAGCTCTGGTTTTTCCACCTGTATTAATGGAAGTTTCTTCTCAAGCTAAACAGATAAATCTAAAGCTTTCCCTGAAGATATCACAAGCATATTATGAATACTCACAAAATAGCCACATATCTGAAATACTAACCTTCTTTAAAGGGGGGAGCTTTTGTCCAATTTTCCTACAAATTATGCTGTCCTCAAAATATGCTCTATTAGGAAATTAGAAAATTCCACTTAGCATTTTGGATAATTCTGATGTCAGCGACAGTAAATTTCTTAAAATTGCAGGTAAGATTTCAGTTTTAGAAATATGCCTCTAATCTTCATCTGGTACCACCCTCAAATTCTACCTCTTATTCTTTTACTTCATCTAATTCTTCCACTATTTCCTTCATCTTGTTCATTTCACTTTTACTTAATCATCTTCATCATAACCAGACAATGCTATTTCAAAGAATTTCAGGCTGCAAAATAAATAATATACAAATAAATCCTTCCAATTCAGCCAGGCAGCAGTGGTGCACGCCTTTAATCCTAGCACTCAGGAAGCAGAGGCATGTGGATCTCTCTGAGTTCACAGCCAGGCTGTAAACAAAGTGAGTTCCAGGACATCCTGGGCTATACAGAGAAACCCTGTCTCAAGGGAAAAAAAAAATCCTCCCAATTTACCTTAACTCAGAGTTGACATAAAGAAAGGGGGAAGACAGGATCTAATTGCACATAATGAAAAATCCAGGGAGGAGAAACTAAGCGCTTTGGTCATTTTCACTAAGCCAACTTGTAGAACTTAAGAAAAGGGTAATGAGAAAAATAAATGAATACTGAATCAGAAATACCTTAGTACCAACAATATTACTATTACTTTCTATAAGACATCCTCCCAAGAGTCTTGGTATCTTGGACAACCCAACTGCTAGCCAGCTGGAGTTTTCTTGGGCTGGAAGTAGAACTCAGGAGTGTAGCTACAGCACTTGCTTAGCATGCACAAGTCCCTGAGTTCAATCCCCAGAAGTGTGCTCCCGCATATACACATACACACAACACACAGAGACAAAGAGATAGAGGTCAAGTTTTCTTCCAGTTAACCTACGAAATGTCATTAGCGGCTGCCATTTATTGTCTTTTATTGCCAAATTTCACAAGTACCATCTTGATTTTACTATCCTAAACATTTAGAAAATGAAATAAGAAAATGAAGAATCTGACAGACTTCAACTTTCCACAAAAATTTTACTAGTATGTACCCTCTTGCCTTTTCTCTGCTCCAAGTAAGAACATTAGAACAAAGAGAACATCCTTTCAGAAGACAATGGTCTTTCAAAATATTTTTATAGCACCATCATACTTCCTCTCAGTCTGCTCTCTACAAATTAACAGCTCAGCATTTTCACATTCAAAACCTAGAACTGGCCTTGACACTGTCCTTAACCATAAAGGAGACCGCCATTTCAAGGTTTAAGACTAGGCAAGTGAACTCTAGGCTAGGACAGGCTACACAGCAAGACACTATTCTCTCAATAATACTGTTTCTAAAAACAAAAAGAGGTTTTGACAAGTGTCAAACTATTCCCCATTTGTTACTTTCCTACAAAAACAAGATGCTGCTGGGTGCTGTCACACATCTTTAATCCCAGCACTCAGGAGGCAGAGGCAGGCAGATCTCTGTGATTTTGAGGCCAGCCTGGTTTACATAGTGAGATCCAGGACAGCTGTGTCTACACAGAGAAACCCTGTCTCAAAAACAAAAATAAATAAATAATTATAATAATAATAAGCAGCAGAGGAAAGTCCTCAGCTTATCTTAAATTTAACTCAAGAAAAAAGCAGTCCTTAGTTCTAAACAACTGTTTTTCTTATTTCTAAGTGACTAGAGGTGTCACTGTCACATATAGGGCATTTACTCATTTAACACTACATTAATAATGTAGAAAAGGTTTTTTAATGGAATAAAAAAAACCACGAATTCCTAAACTTCTGGTACTTGTAAATGTTTCCCTATTGAAATGTAGTTGTAGCACACCTCTATTTTTACACAGAACCCTACAGAATAAAATGGCAGTAGCGTCAACAAAAGTATGAAAGTTAGAGACAGAAGCCAGGGTTCTCTTCATCCTCACCACAAACTAGCCTTGTAAACTTGTCTACGCTATCAATATTTTCAACTACAACAGATAAAGAATGGGTCAAGGATTAAATACATGCATTTGACAACAGCAAACACACTCAAATTAGAATGCCCAACACTATTATGTAATCCCTAATGGAAGACCTATCCACGAGTTTTTTAACTCCTTCTCTAGTCTTCATAATTTCCTGTATAATAACACACACGAATTTGCCATAACAGACTCAAATAATGCATGTTCTACTTTACTTGACAAATGTTGCAAAGAAACCTTCTGATTTGTCTTACATCAACCAGTCTGTTCACACTTAAGAGCGACTCACATTTTCTTCCCAAATACAACATAATTATTAAGAGCTTGGTACCTGGATCTGGAGGGTACCAGATCAATACCTAACCCTATCACTTAGCTAGGTGACAATGGACAAGTAATTTAACCTGACTGTGTACCTACCTCCTAAGATGGTTGCAAAACTTAGGACTGAATGCATACGATGTGTTAGAACAACATGTGTGTACATTATTCAACCTGTGCTAGCTGTTACAGCTTGTAATTTATCAACTTCGTAGACTCAATCCCTTTAAAAATTACATTTAGAACATATTTAGAAACAAAATGATCTCATTCACTGAGGCTATTATACAAAATAAGTGTAATTTTAAAAGTGACTCTAATTTTAAGATATGTAAACAACAACAAAAAAGGACATTTACCAAAACTTAGGAAAAAAAATATTGCAGTTAGCCATGAATCTTTCAAAAACATTTCAAACAGGTGAGATTCAAGGCAAATTTCAAACGCAACAGACACATGAGAACAAACTGACAATGTGAAAACAGCTAGAAAAACAACTGTAATCTGTTGTTTACCTGGAAGTGGGATTGGCATGCCAGGAAGGGGGACACGGAATGGAGGCACCATTACTGGTGGAAAGGCAGGTATTGCCGCTGCTGGCTGAGGTACTGAATGAGGAACAGCAGGAGGTAACGTCTGTGGGTGCGGCTGGGGTACAGTTTGCACAGGTGTGGCTGTAGGAGCAGGAGTTGAAACACTAACTGTAGGCGTGGCAACTGAGACAGCAGAACTTGGGGTCTGGTCTTGTGTTGTGGGTGCTGATAAAAGAGAAAACAACATGTATCACTCCTTCATGATCCTTTCTACTGTACTCACCCGTCACTCAACTCATTCAGTATTTAAAGGCCCATTATCCCATATACTGGAGGAAATGTTTCACAAAAATCTATCTCCAAGAAACTTGAAAATAGCTAAATGAAAGTTAAACAAAAACAAAAAATCAAAACTAAAACACAAAATAAAATGAGGTAAATATACAGAAATGTAATCAGGACCCAGTTCATTCATAGATATAGGGAGTGTACAGAAAATTTTATATTGAGATAATAAACCTCAAAGAGTCAAGATTTCATCAAAGAAAGAGGAGCCCAAAGAGGAAATAAGCAAATGGTGAAAGAAACACGAATAAAGGTAAAGGGTAGAGAGCAACAGAAAGTGTTCAGAATCACAGGTGAGCACTCAACTCATGAGACATGCGGCACACCAGCAAGCCTTGAGCAAGAGCCAGGAAGTCTGTACTTTGCTGGGTAGGGAAAGGGCACACTTATGCAGAGAAAATGGAGTAGGAAAACAGACACCACTGTATATACAGTGTCTTCTCACATTAGTGGCATAATTTCATAAATGTAAACAAAGGTTTCATGTGATGAATTAGATACAATGGAAAAAGAGGAAGGGAAATCAATTACATTACTGGAACTGTCTAAGCAAGAAAAAACAAAAAGAATATGCAAACAACTAATGTCGGGATATGAATGAATGGAACAGAAAACATTTCAGGTTTTCCTTTAATTATTTCAAAATTTAAGAAAACGTTTTAAGTGCTTTCCATAGTGTAACCAGGTGAATGTACAATTCAGGGTTATTTGGGTTCTGCTAACACATTTTTAACTATCTAAAATACAACACTCCATCTCTAGAATTCACATTTAAAATAGAAATGATAAAAAAAATTAAATCTATACTTCACATTATTAAGGTTTTAGCTCTTATTCAATAAAACATTTTATAACTTTACCTAGTTCCAAATAAAATCCACTACGATAATTCACTGGATTTTCAGTGATTTCTTTTTTTAAAGAAAGGGAAAGTATTAAACTCTACCTGTATTAGACTAAGAATAAACTTGAAAAATTAGTAACAGTGCTTTCCCAATCTTTAAGTAACTTCATTTTTAAATAAAAGCACAGAGCTGAATACAAACCACCCAACTGTATTGTCCACCTGACAACACAAATCTGTCCATTACCATCTTCTACCTTCTACAAATTTTGAAAAACTCACTTAGGCTGGGAAGATGTGAGTAATTTCATACTTGTCAATGAGGAACTCACCTTGGCTAAATAGACAGCAGGGCCAAACAAGTATCTTCAGGGGCCCAGGAATGAATTGTTGGTCTAGCATAGACCTAGCCTTAGGGTACAGTATCATATTAATATAATTTATAACAGTGTGAAAAATACAAAGTACATGCAACATTTGCCCAGTCCCATAGATACACCATCCAGCAACTACAGACCACTATAATGTCTGAAAGCTTATTAATTCTTCCCAATTTCCCTGAGAAGTTGACTTCATGATTAGTTTCCATAAACTTGCAAAAAATGAGCTTTGCTCAACTTCAAGTAAAATAAGTGGTTTGAATGTTTACTCCCATGTACCCAGATCTATACTGTAGTTTACAAAACTAAATTTTAAAGTATTACTGGTATTCATATTACTAAAATTATGGTTCAAAGCACCAATGCCAGGAAAATGAGTTTATAGGGACATAAAAGTTCAAGTAGAAAAGACTGCGATCAAGGAGATGGCAAAAAGTATTCACTCAACTCACTCCTACTCTCCACAGCAGGGTATTTTGAAACTGCCTAGAGATAATGAATCTGAGGAAAAGGATAAAGGCAATTCCGGAATCAAAGAGGAACCTGGGAGAGTAACGCCAATCAATGAGCAAGTTCCTACAAGTTCCATGTGCTCAAATAACTCTACAGTTCCCCATCTCAAGCCACACATATGGGATTCTAACAAGAACAAGTACCATTTTACGGAAGTACAGAAGGAGAAACAGTGCGACTAGAATCACAGTACCAGACAGAATACTCAGACACACAACATAAAAACGGGTCTTCAAATGCAGCCAACAGAGTGTGACTCTTATGTTTAGATTTTCAGGACGATTACAGCAGGAAGGAGAGGGGCACTTACAAACACGGAGCACACACAGAGCAACTGAAATACCTACAGAACCACATCCCTCAAAGTAAACCAAGTACCACCCTTCCCAAGCCATCAGAGAGACCTTAAGCAACAGGAGCCTCCACACAGTGCTACACTGCCTTTAATACCCTGCTCCCACTACCACCACCATGTACTCCATAAATCAATGGCAGGTTTCTGCCTTGGGCCCTCAAGCATAAAAGCCATAAGCTAAAGATCACAATATAGTTAGTCAGCACAACTTTCCTTCCATTTACATCTTACACTTGTAAAAGACCTACATTTTCCTGTTTCATCTATTTCTCCCAGTTTGTCTAAAAAAACGAAATAATGTCTAAAAACTGTCTCCAGGATGGATTCAATCACCAGGGCTGGGGAGAAGTGGAGACACATATGCCTATACATATACCTTACTTCTTCAATCAGTAAGGTTAATTCTAATTTGAATCCATTATGATTACATATTTCAGTATTTCAAACACTACTGATTCCCAAGTTTTTGAAGCTACCAAGCAAAGTGTGGTTTTGTTTTTCTTTATTCATTGTTCAGACAGTAAACAATAGGAATACCAACCACCCCATAAAGAAAACCAGTCAGTGCAATGCATTAACAATGGTCACATCAAGATCATTTCAATAATCTGGGCTCAGTCTGTTTGCAGTGATACCACCAACACACAGAATAACTATTTAAAAAAATCTGTCTTCAGCCCTTACATCTGATAAGTATACATTCTCACTTTTACTTTTTTAAAGTTCTAAGTCTTAGGATGTAACCATACACTTGGAAATTCTTTCCTTATTGTTTCTAAGCCAATCCCCACTGCATTGACGAATAACTTACTCCAGGGCTCACCATTTCTAAAAGAGGTTACAGAAAAAGTCCTAACAAAGTCTTCTGACTTCAACAACACCCAGACCCGCTACTTAAAGAACATTCCAGAACATCTGCCTGATTTTTAAAACTATCCACCCCCTGGGATTGCTCTTAAACAGTCTATTGACCAATATAAATTGTCCTACTTCAGAACTTCCCTGTCAATCCCATAAAATACATCAGTCCTCACAAGCTGACCTTAGTTCAAGCCTCAATTAGAAAACTGTAAAGTAAGGTCCAACACACTGAATTTTGTAAATCCCACAGCATTTGTCACTAGTGTCTGGTCAATTAAAATAACTACACTTCTACAGCTTAACTGCATGAACTATACTGGGGCAAATTTCTTCTACTCTTACAAGTGCCCAATTTTCTCTAACTCAGAAATTTTAATGTCAAAACGTATTTTAAATAATGTCAAGGGTAATGCCAGAAACTACCTTTTTAGACTACAGGATTTGGTTTTCACACCCCTAAATACCCACACACTAGGCCAGTACTCACTTGATACTGTCTGTGCAACCGAAGTAGCAGTTGTCGTGGTGGCTGTGGTAGAGGATGGGGTAGACGATGGTGTTGAAGTAGACACTGCAGGTGCTGGGCTACTGGTTGTAGGGGTGGGAGCGCCTACTGCTTGTGCTTGCACTTGTGCCTGGACCTGAGCCTGGGCCTGGGCTTGAGCCTGAGCCTGAGCCTGGGCCTGGGCCTGAGCCTGGGCCTGGGCTTGGGCCTGAGCCTGTGCCTGGGCCTGGGCCTGAGCCTGTGCCTGGGCCTGGGCCTGGGCTTGAGCCTGAGCCTGAGCCTGGGCTTGAGCTTGAGCCTGAGCCTGAGCCTGGGCCTGGGCCTGGGCCTGAGCCTGGGCCTGAACCTGCGCTTGGGCTGCAAGCATAGGTGTCAGTTCTGATTGCTGAATAACCTTTACTCCATCTGGCTTGGTCCATGCAGATTCACGTGTCCGAGCATTATAATAATAAACCTGCAAAGGAAGGAAAAAAAGTAGTAATCACAAAATCTGATACTAAAAAAATGTTATATTTTGTCTTAAAAGATAAAGTAGCTTTAGAGACGGTTATACAATATTATGAGTCTATGTTTCTATAAAACAGAAAAGGAAACCTAATGTAGTATTTTGCAAAGGAAGTTAACGAAGGCCTTGCTGACAAAATTGGCCTTTGGCTAGTGTGTGAGAACTGGACTTGAGAGTACTGCACCCCTCTTCCTAATAAGAATTGTGCACTGTGCCTAAACTGTGTATGCAAACAATGCAGCTCATGCTGAAAGTCTGTTTTCCTTCTGGGAGTGTGGAATTTTAGTTTATGCTGGAATGGTGGTACTATACCATCTAATGAAAACCTCTAGGTTCAGGTGAGCTTGCTGCTAGAAAAACTTCTCATGTGTGGTCACCATTCTACTCTGAAGAAAATTAAGCATGTACAGTCTCATTCCTTAAGAGGACTTTGGGAAGCTCAGGTCTATTTTTCTTCCTATCTTGCCTCAGGCACCTCCTGTTAGTTTTGTATCCTTTCATTGTAGTCTAAGCTACGAGGTCAACTACACAATGATCCCTACTGATGATTGTCAAGCCTAAAGATGGTTTTGAGAATCTGTGACACATCATTGAAAATGCAAGCCTCCATGCAACCTTGTAACTACAGCAAAATCTAATGCAGCAAGCTCCTCTGGAGTCGTACCCTAATCCCTGTTTGAAGCTCAGTCTTAATGCATAGAGGTACCAGAATCTCAAACTACCAAATTTTCACTACTTTGCCACCACAGAAATAAGTTGAGTATATTTTGTAATTTACCTTCCCATCTGGAGTTTTATTTTCTACCCATATCTCCTCAGTGGGAGGCAGTGCTGGAGCACCAGGAGCAGTCCCAGGAGGCATTCCTGGTGGGAACATCATACCCGGAGGAGGCGGCATAGCTCCCATGGGTGGAGGCATGAAAGGTGGTCTCTGTGAATGCACAACAACAGTTATGATCACTTGTAAACAACCTTATTTCTTCCTTCAGGTTAGTAAGAACTACAAAAGCAAACAGCTGTCCATTCAAATACATCTGGCTACTGCATGAGCAAAATTATTAATCTGTAATAAAAATAACAAGAATATCAAAATACTGACAAGAGCTAATTCTAGGTTATGCCATCATGAGTAAACTTTATGTTACATTGCATTTTTCATACACTGGGTTACTTTAAAAGAAAAAAGTTGACTTTTAAATATTCTGGGGATTTTTTTCATGTTTTTGTTTTTGTTGTGGTAGGGGTCAAACCCAGGGCCTTGTGAATGTTAGGTAAGTGTTCTATTCCTGAGCTACATCTCAAGCCCCTGTTTATATACCACGCTTATCCATGACCCTCCATAGTAGCCACTAACAATAAACATTATTTTACAAAATCATACAGCAATAACCCTTATTATTTACTTCAAGCAAAAAATGTAGTTAAAAACATATTTTCCCATCCTATTTTTTATGCAGTAGTAATAAAACTCACTTTAAATGTCAATAAGTTTTGTGTGATATTTTGTTTGTGTTTTGACAAATAAAGCTTGCTTAGAGTCAGAAGGTGGAGCTAGCCACTAGTTAACCATAGAGGTTTGGAGGACTGTAGAGAGAGGGACAGGAAGTGGTAAGGCGGGGCTCAGATAGGATCTCAGCCCTTTTGTTTGGAGAAACCTGTGAGGTAGGAAGTGACTGTGGTTGCTCCCCTGCTTCTCTGATCTTTCAGGTTTTTACCCCTATATCTGACTCCTGCTTTTTATTGATAAGATTAATTAGATTTATGCTTCAAGTAAGTTTCACAAATACAGAAAACAATTATCCACTTCAGGCTTCATTTATTCTGGTCTGGTCTGGTCTGGGCACTGGTCTCAGCCCTTGCACAAGCCTCTCTCTCATCACACCTTTTAGTGGAAAGCTTAGAAATCAACCCAGCATATAGGACACCACTGCTGTGGATATCACTCTATATAAATAAAACACTGATGGCCAGTGACCAGGCAGGAAGTATAGGTGGGACAAGGAGAGAGGAGAACTGGGGAAACAGGAAGAAGGAGGAGAGAGACTGCAGCCACCGCCAGGACAAGCAGCATGTAAAGACGCCGGTAAGCCACCATCCACGTGGCAAGGTATAGATTTATAGAAATGGGTTAATTTAAGATATAAGAACAGTTAGCAAGAAGCCTGCCACGGCCATATAGTTTATAAGTAATATAAGCATCTGAGTGATTATTTTATACGTGGATTGTGGGACTGCGGGGCTTGTCCTCCAGCAACACACCACTCTTGTAAGTCAACAGAACCTGAAAATTCCTCCACCATCCTTTTTAGTGACTACTAACAAGATCCCACGCCAAGCTGTATCAGAAGCAAGAAAAGTTGCAGCTTCTTCTGATACGCAGGCCTGGTAACTTCAGCATAATGAAGGAGTCTTCAACTAAGTTTGCACTGTACATTAGTTTCAGAAGTAAAAATATAATGAATATTGGGGCTGCCATTTTGGGCAAAGATAAAAAGATGTTCTCTATAATTTGAATCTAATATAAAAATTAAATTACCAAAAGCACCTTAAGTTGGACAAGGGGACTGAGTTCCACTTTCCTGAAAGTACTCCCTGCCCTACACCTGCTTTGAACTTGTTTCTGTTCCTTACATAGGCTCATGTCTTTCCAGCACCAACAGACTCCATTTATAAAAGACCTACCCTAATGTCTCATGAACCCTCAGCTACAAATAATTCAGAGGATTTAATGTAAAGCAACACAATTATCCATCAAGACTAAAAGCAGCATCACAGCATCTGAGACATGTCACCCACACTGAATCCTTACTAGAAGAGCACACTTATTGAGTACACACTGTAATTAATTAATAATAATAATTAAGTAATAATAAGTAATTAATTAATCACTGCACTGATCAAATGTACACAGTAAATGTATAGTCACTAAGAAACTGGATTTTTGTAATCTTCAAGTAAATACAATACCACATCTCTTATAGATAAGCCTCCAGTTAAAACACGAGTTTAGCATATTTTATATGGTGGTGCATGTCAACAATCCCAGCACCCAGAGGCTGAAGCAGGAGAACTACTGCATGCTCAAGGCCAGTCTGGGATACACAGTGAATTCAAGTCCAGCCTATGATAAACAGCAAGTCCCCATCAAATTAAAAAAAAAAAAAAAAAAAAAAACACATAATGTTTTTCTAATACCAAAAGATTTGGGAAAAGAAAGAAGAAAAAAAGTTAAATCCTATTATCATTCTCCAAATTCTACCCTAGGCATCATTTCTACAGTGGAAAACTACTCAATATTATACAGTATACATCTATTATATACTTGCTAGCAATATAAACCATGAAAGAGAAATATCCTCCAGTCAGTACATAAAGATTTGGAAGTCTTTTCCCACATTGAAGATGGTTACAGAAGAGAATTTGCCAAGTTACTGAGAGAAACACAAACTAGTCATTGAGGCAGGTGTGTCGGTAGGCTTCTGCCACCACCTACATCCCTCTTCTCCCTCCCATATTAAATAACTTAAGGAACAACAGCAACATGTGTCTCCTTAGCTGTCATTTTATTTCAGACTTGAATTTTTGCTGGATGAGGTGTCTCACACTTACAATCTCAGCATTGAAGAACTAAGGCAGGAGGATCACAGTAAATTCAAGGCCAGTCTGAGCTACAGAGTGAAAATTTGCCTTAAAAAAAAAAAAAAAAAAAAAAAAAAAAAAAAAACACCAGGAACTGAGTCAGTGGTTAATTATGTTTGCTCCTCTTCCAGGGAACCCAAATATGGTTCCCAGTATCCATGTCCATCGGTTCACAACAGCTTGTTAACTCCAGTATCAGGAGGGATCTGATGCCCTCTTCTGGCCCGTGCACACATGTGCGCACGCACATACACACATACATACACACACACACACACACACACACACACACACACACACACACACACAAAAAAAAAAACATTTAAAAATGAAATTAAATCTTTAAGGGCTGGAGAGATGGCTTGGTTTCCAGCATTCCAACTCTAGATCCAGGGTATGGGGTACCCTGGGCCTCAGTGGGTATCTGGTAAACGTACACATACATGTAGGCAAAACTCATATACATAAAACAAAGAAAAATCTAAACAAAAATAAACAGAATCAAGTTTTTAAGGCAAAAACTTATATATAAAATTGATACTGATGCCAACTAAGCAATGGCAACCTCTTACCTGGAGGTGTGGTGGGCCCATGGGTGGAGGTATTCCTCCTGGGGGAGGCATTGGTGGCATATTAGGATCGAAAGGAGGCCGTCCAAAGGGGGGTCTGGGTGGTGGTGGAGGGCCTCTCATCATGCCAAAAGGAGGAGGAGGTCTCATGAGAGGTGGCGGGCCTCGCATCACTGCATTTGGTGGGGGAGCTGGGCCTCGGAACCGCAAGGCCTGCTGCTGAGCCATCCTGTGTGGAAGAACAGTGAACAGGTTCTCAAAATTGCAAAAGTAGCCACTCACAACTGAATTATAGCAATTTTTAAAGGGCCCAAGTGCAAGCAAGAGTTGGAAAGCCATTATTTTTGCAATCACATGGTAAAAATGAGATGAGAATGAAGATGAGGGCAGATATTTAGATGATTTTAAAATATCTTCCCACAATAGTACATATAGTCACAAAATAGAATGAAAACCACAATCAGAAAATTAAGCAATACCAGGTTGTCATAATTAATGTTGTCTAAGGGCATGACTGAGAGGCATACCCCACATAGTGCAACCAAGAGTATACAACCTCAGTCTAATAACGAATACATAATGTTGCTGGGCAATGAGAAGACTCAACAGGTAAAGGCACTTAACGCCAAGCCACAAGGTAGGAGAGAACCAAGTCACCCAAGTTACCCTCTGGCGCACGCACATACACACATACACACACACACACACACACACTTTTTAAAAAGAATGTTCCAGACGGGGGTTGCTCAGAAATATCAGTGGTATACAGACAAGGTTAAAGAAAGCTGAAAAAACCATCTGTGGACTAGGCTTCACATACCAAACAGAAGCAGTACTACATAAGGTGGCAGGATCTGTCAGAGAAGGATCAACTTCAGACACTGATTCCTAGGCTACTTCTGTAGTCACAGAAAATAGACACAAATGTATTTAGCGGGAAATGTTCCAAGTATCTTAATCATAAGCAGTTCAGAGTTAAAAAGAGCATGCATACATGCAAATAAAGCAAGAGGGAAAATACCAAGTGTTCCATCTTCATTTCTTTCATTTTTTAAAGTTTGAAATACTTTTATGTTTTTGTTTTTTGAAACATGGTGTCTCTACAGAGCCTTGGCTGTCCTGGAACTCACTATAAAGACTAGAATGGCCTCAAACTCAAAATCTGTCTCTGCTTCCTGAGTGCTGAGATTAAAAGCACACACGCCCTAAGCTTTTAAAAGAGGATGGAGGGCTGGTGAGATGGCTGAGCAGGTAAAGGTACTTGCCATCAAGCCTGATGACCCGGAGTTTGATCCCTGGGATCTACACAACAGACCTAAATTCCTGTAAGTTGTCCTGATTTTCATGTATACACCAAGGCACACACAAAAATATTCCGTAAAAAGAATTTTTGTATTAGAAGAGAGTGGTCACAGCCCAAGACACTTCAAATATTGTGTACCTCCCCTTCAATGCGCCCTCCCCCGCAAGCTCTGACCAAATATCTTAGTGTATTCTTTCCATGGCATTTGAGTAAATAACGAATGTCATAAATAACAGCATTAGCCAGGCGGCAGTGGCTCCCACCTTTAATCCCAGGTTGGGAGGCAGAGGCAGATGGATCTCTATGAGCTGAAGGCCAGCTTGGTCTACAGAGTGAGATCCAGGATAGCCAGGGCTACACAACACAGTGAAACCCTGTCTCAAAAAATAAATAAACAAACAGACAAACAAGCAATAGTATTATTTACCTTTGCCCAGGTGATTAATGTGTGTGTGTGTGTGTGTGTGTGTGTGTGTGTGGTGTGTGTGTGTGTGTATGTATCCCTAAAAGTGCTGACTACATGCCAGGGAAATGCTCTTTTCAAATATTGTTTATTTAGTAACATTTCTATGAGATTATGAAGTGAACACCATTGTTAATCCCATTTTACAGGTAAGGAACGAGGGCACACAAAACTGAAATACTGTATCCAGTCCAAGGCCTCACAGCTTGCTTGTTAGTGGTAAAGCAAGAATTACAACACCAGTGTCCTGTAAGCCCTTTCTTTCAAAGGAATTTTGTTCACTCATTTCTCCAGCACACTGTCAAGTCTAGACATAGTAGGCCCATTAAATACTCATGAGGGGTTGGCGAGATGGCTCAGCAGTTAGGAGCACTGGCTGCTCTGAGAGGACCTGGGTTCAATTCCCAGCACCGACATGGCAGCTCACCAGTCTAACTCCAGTTCCAGGGGATCCGACACCCATACACAGACATAAATGCAGACAAAACACCAATGCACATAAAATAAAAATAAATAATTTTTAAAAATACTTATGTGGCTGGACATAGTGGCACATGCCTTTAAATCCCAGCATTGGGAGGCAGAGGTAGGTGGATCTCTGTGAGCTATGAGGCCAGTCTGATCTACACAGTAAGTTCCAGGACAGCCAAGGATACATAGAAAAACCTTGTCTCAAAAACAAAAACAAAACAAAAAACCTACTCATATAAATCAACACATGTATACCTTGGTGATACTGTACGAAAGCTACCATACAAGGGCAAGACACAGAGCCTACAATAATTATTTTTATTACAGCCAGACATGGTGGTTAATGCCTGCAATCCTAGCTATTCAAAGACAGAGGCAAGCTGGGAATAATGATAAACACCTTTAATCCCAGCATTTAGGAGGCAGAGGTAGGGTTATCTTTGTGAGTTCAAGGCCAGCCTGATCTACAGATTGAGTTCCAGGACAGCCAGGGCTATGTAGAGAAACCTTGTCTCAAAAAACACCAAAAAGAACTACATAGTGAAACTGTCTCAGAGGGGGAAAAAGAAAGACAGAGGCAGGAGGGTCATGAGGCCATTCTAGGCAACCCAAGATTCTTATCTCTAAATAAATAACTTTAAAAAAAAAAAACCCTATTATGAGTCGGGCGGCGGCGGCGGTGGTGGTGGTGGTGGTGGTGGTGGTGGTGGTGGTGGTGCACGCCTTTAATCCCAGCACTCGGGAGGCAGAGGCAGGTGGATCTTTGTGAGTTTGAGGCCAGCCTGGTCTACAGAGCGAGATCCAGGAAAGGCGCAAAGCTACACAGAGAAACCCTGTCTCGAAAAACAAACAAACAAACAAATAAATAAATAAATAAACACCCTATTATTAAACTTCAACTTGCTGAAGTCAATTACAGCAACTACCTAGACCTTCTTACATAAACTAAGAATGTACATTACACACGATTCAAATTTCCATACTCAAAAAAACTAGATTAATAATAATATTCTTTCTTTCTTTGGGGAGAGGGGTTGGCTTTTTCTATCTGGTTGAGCACACCTTTAATCCCAGAACTCAGGAGGCAGAGGCAGGTGGATCTCTGTGAGTTCCAGGACAACTAGAGCTATTACACAGAGAAACTCTTGTCTCAACAAACAAAAAGAAAAGAATGTACCTTAATATTAGGTATCCTTTTTGTCAGTTTTTCCTTTTCAAAAAAATCAACGGGTTTTTTTTTTTTTTGGGGGGGGGGAATCCATACCTCCTACTTCTAACTTCAAGTCAAGCACTTAGCCTCTAGAACCACGAAGCTATACCTGCTCTGTTCTTCATCAGGTTAGTTACATACATTCCCAAGTCTGAATTTCCTACCATGTAAAGAATGTAGACTTCAAATAAAAGCTACCTCAGTTCTGTTCAATGAGATAATCCCTGTCACACAATTTAAGGTAATAGCCAATATACAGTAAATTGTATTATCACTTCCAATTACTCCCAATACCTCATAGAGCTTTGCCTATATAAGGCATTTAGTTAATTTTCCAGATTTCTTTTTAAAGTCTGCCACTAATTTCCTGCTGCCAGTTATATGTAGAGCATGTCCTGAGATCTTTATCTACACAACTTCAACACTTCCTCACCAAAATAAACAGATAAAGCACCTGGAACAGCAACGACCAGAAATGCTTGTGAAGTACTAGCTACTAAGGACTGTTACTACATTAGCATTAGTGTTCCATGCTATTAAAATTACTGTTATTAATATTAATGTCGGGTGTTATTACCAGGCCGTTATCTGGATGTTGTGGACAGCTCAGTCTCCAGTATTTCTGCTCTTCAAATATATCACCTGCATTATGTTGAAGCCTGTGCTTACCGTTTCCACTGCTTGGCATGTTCTTCCCACCCCTTTCTATGACTGTCCACTCTTCATTATTCAGACGCAGTCCAAATGTCACCTCAACCTGCTCCCCACCTCTAGGGTCTCACAGCCCCTCTCTGGACCTTTACCCAACTGAGTTTTCAAGTACAGCAAATTCGATAAAGCTCTCACTCTATCACTTATTTTTACCCATCACTGTACAGCTTTTAATATATTGACACTATGTATTACTGTTTAATAACGATTATGAACCCTGAACACTTCCTATTTACCAGGACAGTTACATGGGCATTTTCTGTACTCTCTTAATTCTTACAACCACCTAAGATGAGTTTAATGTCATTTTTACAAAGGAAAAATAGCTTGTTAAGGAAGCTAGTTTATAGTAATGCCAGAATATTCTCATTCCTGTTTTCACCAGCAAAGAAATCCAGGTTTCAAGTACCTTGTCCTATGTATAAGTAGTAAACAAAGCCCCCTGGAGAAAAAAGAAAAAAAAAGCCCTAGGGTAAGAGACCTATACACAAATCAGTCCGAAAGTTACTTCAGGGCCCTCAACCAGAAAATGACAAATGGATCTCTGAATTTCACAGCGGTTGCAAGCAACTTGAGATCCCACAACTTCCAACATTTTGGGGGAAGTCTACATGCATGAAGAAAAATTGTCTTTAATTTTCTTCAAAAGAACATCCTGGAAATACAAATATATTTTTCTAGAAGTAATCTACCCAGATAAGCAAACTCCTCAGAGAAAATACTTTAGTTGAATGGGCACGAAACTAAAGATGCTACCTTCTTACATATAGGAGGCAAATTATGGAAACAATGAATCAGCTGGGACCCAGGTTTTAGTTCCAACCCAGCCAACTAGCTCCATATGTTTCACACCTGTAGGCTGATCCTCATTTGATGGAGTTAGTTTCCTTTCAAATTTAGACCAACCTCAATTAAATGGAAGGTCTTTGGGGACAAAGGGCTTTCCCCTTTATTGCCAGGACCTAGGCCAGAAACTGTCACAGATTGCATAAGTGTAGTAGGATAAGGTGACCATATCTCAATATCGGTTTATTACCCCATATCTACTAAACATCGCATTTCTGACTCTATGAAGCATATATGAGATGCAAATACAAAACAAAGCTCAGTTTCTGCCATCAAAGCAGCCAGTTTATCATAAATTGAGAGCAATGCTAAACCTTCTACAATGTGCTGCAAAGAAACGAGACAGAGTCACATGTAATAGAGGCTGGCCTGAAATTTACCACCCTCAACTTCCTGAATGCGGGATTAACAAGCGTTTGCCACCACACATAGCTCCACAAGCAACCTCTAAGCCAAGAAGCTAAGGGACCGAATACTTGCAGCAGGTCCTCTAATTAAAGCCTTATTAGGATCAGTTTTGCAATAATGTCTAGAGTCTAGACAATCAGTAATAAGTCTACAGGGCTACTTGCTGTGAAGTTGAAGACACTCTCCAAAACGCTCCGCTAAGACCCTGAGGCTAGCTAACCTCTTGAGACCAGAATCAAAAATACTTTTTATCACTAGTACTGGAAGATCCTGAAAATGCACTCCAGCCATTCATCACACACGTATGGGGGTGAAAGGATTCATCTCAGAAATAAGACAAAACCCTGTTCCTGCCAGAGAGGGAATTTTCGTGTGTGACATTCTGAACCCGAAAGCCGTTATTTTCTTCTATGCAAGGCTAGTCTCCATTTCCTTAGAAAATTTCATCCCTTACTCTAGAAAACACGAATCCTCAACATCGACACCGCTGTTTTCCTTTTAAACGCCGAAAACGGCACATTTCAGAATGGGCACTGAGTAGCTGAGATGGCATTTTCCCTTCCAAGGGGATTTTAAAAAAAAAAATGTACATACACAAAACGTAAGTCACCTCTTTTTCTCTTCAAAAGCCACCTACAAAGAGATGGCATTTCCCGGTCACTCCGATCAAACTTTAATCACAAATTGCAGGGGCACTGACTGAGTGAGGAGGTTCCAGAGGGAAGAAAGGTCACTCACTGCCTCGGTAGGGCTAAGGCGTGGGTGAGAAGAGAGCGAGGTCGCAGGCTAGGGACCCGGACACATCAAATCACTTCCTGCATTCACAATTCCAACCTCGACTCGTTCCACCGCCCCAACCCCTCGGAGCCGTCCCCTGGACCACTGAGCGGAGGGGGGGGACGACGGGGACGAGGACGAGGGACCGGGCCTGGCACCGCCTTTTTTTGGCCTGCGAACGGAGCCCTGCAACTCGTCCTAAAACCCGGGTGGAGGATCCGCGGGAGAGAGAGAGAGCGAGAGCGAGCCTTTTAAAGCCGCAGCCTCCGTGGCCCCCAGCAAACGGTCGGGGCTGCGAACCTTGACAAAAGAAACGGAATCGCGAACGAGGGCCGGCGTGAAAGCGAGAGAAGCCGGGGAAGGTGGGCGGGAGGCCGGGCGGCGCGAGGCCGCGGGCGGCGTGGACGAGGCCACAGCGGGTCCGCCAGTGCCGGCCGGCGGCGCGGGCGGCGGAGGGAGCGGCGGGGAGCGGGCGGCGGCGGAGGGAGCGGCCAGCCGAGCCCGTCGGGGTAGGCCGGGAGCGGAGGCGCGCCGCCCAGGCCTGCGGGCCCCGCGAAGGACGCGGGTGCGCCCCGCCGCGCGCAGGAGGCCGCAGGCCAGCCCCGGCCCCGGTTCTCATTCAAGCCGCCTTCCCTTCCCCCTTTCGCCAGCCCCACGCGGTCCGGCCCCGGACCGCCGCGATGCCTGTCCCCCACTGTCGTCCCCTCGGGCCCCCCCCCCGCAGCCTGCCCCAGCCACTGGGACGCCAGAGCGCCGAGAGGTGCGGGAAGGCGGCGCCCTTTACCTCAGCTCCCCCGGGTTGAAGCGCTCGCCTTCCCCTCCGTCCCCGCCACGCTCCGCCATTACAGACAGTCGCGTTCATCCACCCGCCGACCCGGCGTTCCCGATTGGTCGGGAGAATCGTCAATCCCCCGCACAGGAGGCGGGACTAGCCGAGATCGATAAGATGATTGGCGAAGCTCGCCATCAATCTTGACGTTTGGGACGGCATTTGTTCTACTATTGGGCAAAGGGCCCGCCGACTTTGAAAGCGGTATGGAGACGGTCAGTTGATTGGCCGCTCGTAGGCTTCATGGGAAATGAGACATTGGCAAGGAGGAACAGGTGGCGCCCTCTTGCGGAAAGAAAATCTAGGTCCTCCCAAGTTCCGCCCAGCCTAACGTAGCCACGTGTCGGCGCGGCTTGCAGGAGCCAGATGTGGAGCCATATTGGCCACTAATAGCTCAGGCCGGGATCTTGGGCGTTATACGAGCCAATCGAAATCGACCTGGGTCGCACCCAAACCAATTATCAGGTTGCAAGGGAAAGCGGTATTTCCTTGCAGTTAACAAGAGGCGTTAAGTCACTACGCTGTGTGTGCTTGTTCTGAAATGATTGCAAGCATGCCTTCCAGTTCACCTAATCAACAGCAGGCTGAATGTTATATAATTTACTGCATGAAAATAAGTAGATTGGAGAAGGGAGGTCTCTGCAATTTACAGCTTTAGCATTTCTCCTTCAATCTCAAAATAAAGCTGTCTAAATTAGCACAGCCTGATACCAGAAGTAATTATAAATATGCTATATTTTTAACTTTAAAAAGAAGAGGGGCAGGGATTTCGATGGAATAGTGAAAATGGCCGCTGTCATTACTGAACTCAAATTAATGACAAATTTTACACAGTGCTATGCACTACTCTAAACACAGGTCATGTATTGTTTCTTTTAGACTTTGAAATCCACTAACAGGTAAGTACAAATAGGCACAATTTATAGGTGAGATTGAGGCACAGATGTTAAATTAGTTGCTAAATATAGCCAGCTAGTAAATGGTAGGTCTTGGCCTTAGGCTGTAGTGCTATTGTGTCCCCCAATATATTTTGCACCCTAATAAACTTATCTAGGGTCAGAGACAGAACAGCCACTAGATCGACATAGAGGCCAGAAAAGGGTGGCACACACACCTTTAATCCCATCACTTGGGAGGCAGAGATCCATCCAGATCTCTGTGAGTTCGGGACCACACTGGAAACAGCCAGGCATGGTGACACACACCTTTAATCCCAGGAAGTGATGGCAGGAAGCAGAAAGGTATATAAGGCATGAGGACCAGGAACTAGAGGCTTTTAACCTTTAGGCTTTTAGCAGCAGTTCAGCTGAGATCCATTCAGATGAGGACTGGAGTCTTCCAGTCTGAGGAAACAGGATGGACTGAGAAGTTGGCCAGTTGAGGTTAGCTGTGGCTGGTTCTGTCTCTCTGACCATCCAGCATTTCACCCCAATATCTGGTTCCGTTTTGTTTGTTTGTTTGTTTGTTTTGTTTTATTAATAAGACCTTTTAAGATTCTTGTTACACATGGCAGTGTGACATTGAAGTCCCATTGTGGTCCAAAGCGATTCTACCAGCTAAAAAACTTGTACACGAATGGCCATTGTCCCATTATTCATAATGCTAAAAGAGGAGGTAACATCCCTCAGCTGGTAAATGGCTTTAAAATGGGATATAGCCACATGATAAAATATTTTTCAACCTCAAAACAGCTATAAAAATGGATGGACCTTGAAAGCAGTATATTAAGTTAAGGAAACCAGACACAAAAGACCGCTGCTGTATTGCAATACAATCCCCTTTTTAAAAAAATATTTATTTTTTTATTATGTATACAGTGTTCTGCTTGCATATATGCCCGCAGGACAGAAGAGGGCACCAGACCTCATTACAGATGGTTGTGAGCCATCATGTGATTGTTGGGAATTGAACTCAGGACCTCTGGAAGAGTAACCAGTGCTCTTAATCGCTGAGCCATCTCTCCAGCCCTACAATCCCCTTTTCTTTTTCTTTTTCTTTTTTTTTTTTTTGGTTTTTTCGAGACAGGGTTTCTCTAACAATCCCCTTTTCTATATCAGCATATATCCTCAAGTCCTGGCCACCTGTTCTGAAAAATAATACTAATATAAATACCTCGCACCACCAGAAGGTGGCGGCACACACCTTTGATCCCAGTACTCAGGAGACAGAGGCAGGTGGATCTCTGTGAGTTCAAGCCCAGCTAGGACTGTTATACAGAGAAACCCTGTCTTGGATAAAAAAACAAAAAAAACAAAAAAAACCCCTCACTTTACACTAATCCATTACACTGAAAAATAATCCCAAATAGAGACCATTGGCATATATAAAAGATAAACCTTTTTTTAAAGAAACTTTTAAAGGGAAGCAAAAATTTTAATATCTGATAATTTTCATTATTTATATTAGAACTTTTTAACTCATTTACTTTTATTTTATGTGAATTGATTTTGCCGGCAGGTAAGTCTATGTGAGAGTGTCAGATCTTGGAGTTACAGACAGTTGTGAGCTGCATGTGGGCTCTGGGATTTGAACCCTAGTCCTCTGGAAGAGTAGTCAATACCCTTAGCTGCTGAGCCATCTCTCCAGCCCCCTATGTCTAGACTTTTAAAAATTATAGATAATATTGTGCTTTTTAAATATTTATTCAGCTCTAATTAAGTGTCTATATGTAGCTGTATATAAGTATGTGCACATGAACATACATGCCATCTGGAGTCCGGATATATCAAATCTCCCAGAGTGTAGTTACAGGCAGTAGTGAGCCATCCCACGTGGGTATTAGGAACTTCATGAATTCAGGTCCCATGCAAGACAGGATGCGTTCTTAATTGCTGAGCCATCTCCCTATCCCTATATCATCTATTTTCATAGATTAAATACATATACAGGTGGGGCCAGTGAGATAGTTTAGCAGGTAAATACTCTTGCTACAAAGCCTGAGTATGATCCTGCGGGAGTTTGAATGAAAATGGCCCCCACAGGCTCAGATCCTTGAATGCCTAGTCCCCAGTTGATGCATAGCCACATGGCTGTCCGGGGCCCAACTTATACATCAGTTCCTCCAGTAAACCCTCTCCAGAGAGGAAAATCTGGCCTGATGCCGCAGTTAGCTGGCTTCTCCTGTCAAATTCTCTTGCAACACCCTACATGTCTTTCTGACATTCCAGCCACATGTTACTATGGTGTCCCACTGAACATTATGTGGGTGACATTTTCACATTTTTCTCTTAGATTTTCCTGTGAACTTATCTTATTGTTTTTAGGGCTGAATAATTTTAAAGCAAATTATAGACATCCCAATATACCCCAGTATGTGCTGGCTACTTTTATGCCAACTTGACACAAGCTAGAGCCATCAGAGAGGAGGAAGCCTCAATTGAGAAAATGCCTCCTTGAGATCAGGTTGTAGACAAGCCTGTAAGGCATTTTCTTAGTGATTGATGGGGAAGGGTTCAGCCCACGGTTGATGGGACCACGCCTGGGCAGGTGGTCCTGAGTTCCATAAGAAAGTAGGTTGAGCAAGCCATGGAGCACAAGCCAGGAAGCAGCACTCCTCCATGGCCTGCACACATCAGCTCCTGCCTCCTGGTTCCTGCCCTATTTGAGTTCTTGCTCTGACTTCCTTTTCTTTGTTTTGTTTTGTTTTTTTTGGGTGTTGTTGTTTGTTTGTTTGTTTTTTGTTTGTTTTGTTTTTCGAGACTGGGTTTCTCTGTGTAGCTTTGCGCCTTTCCTGGTCCTCACTCTGTAGCCCAGGCTGGCCTCAAACTCTCAGAGATCCGCCTGCCTCTGCCTCCTGAGTGCTGGGATTAAAGGCGTGCGCCACCACCGCCCGGCCTCTGACTTCCTTTAATTAGGCCTCTGACTTCCTTTAATTAGGCCTCTGACTTCCTTTAATTACGAACAGTTATGTGGAAGTGGAAATGTAAAACTCTTTCCTCCCCAGATTGCTTTTGGTCACGGTGACCTAAGATACTCTCCTAAATATTTCAGTAGGAATCCCTGCAAAAACGCTCATTGTTTTCATTGTGTGGTAGTGGTGCATACCTTTAATCCCAGCACTCCAAGAGGCAGAGTCAGGCAGATCTCTGAGTCTGAGGCTAACCTTGTCTAGAGAGTGAGTTCTAGGATAGCCAAGGCTACACAGAGAAACTCTGACACAAAGAAAACAGAAAACAATAGGTGCCGGACACCTGCTAAAAGACCAGGCTGCCTACGGACCTTCTCTACTCTCTGTTCCCCAAGACCTAATCCACTAGCACTACAACAGAATCGCCCTCCTCTTCCCGGTCGCAGCTCCCAGCTCTAGCAGACACCCCTTGCTCAACCACAAACCCCAGCTGCCAGAAGACCAGGTATACAGCCCATGGACCTTCTCTCCTCTCTCTGTTCCCCCAGAACCAATCCTCAGGGTCCTCCCTAGTGCTGCAACAGAACACCAGTTGCACCCTACATTCCCTCCTGTCCATGCCTCCTGTGGATCCCACAGACCACCATCCCCCCTCCCCTCCCCCTCCACCCCCAGCCTCCAACATCAGCAAGTGCTCCCCATGGACACACCAGCTGAGGAGGCCTGTAACACGGGCAACACAAAGCCAACACACTCTTTAATAATAACAGAAACGTTATTAGTTAAGGTTCTCTAGAGTCACAAGAACTATGGAATGAATCTCTCTCTCTCTCTCTCTCTCTCTCTCTCTCTCTCTCTCTCTCTCTCATGTGTGTGTGTAAAAAGAGGGAATTTACTTGAATGACTTACAGGCTGCAGTCCAGCTGATCCAGCAATGGCTAGCTGTGAACAGAAAGTCCAAGAATCTAGTAGTTTCTCAGTCCCCCAAGGCTGGGCGTCTCAGTGGTCTTCTGTGTATGCTGGAATGCTGAAGAAGTAGGCTCCAGGGCCAGCAAAGGAATAGATGTGCTAGCAAAGTGAAAGCAAGCAGGCGAAGAACAAACTACCTGCTTCCATTGTCTGTATATATAGGCTTCCAGCAGAAGGTGTGGCCCAGATTAAAGGTATGTCTTCCTGCTTCTAGATCTGGATCAATGATTATCTTCCTACTCAAAGGTCCAGACCAGAAGTGGATTCACCCACTTAAAAGAAAACAAAACAAAAAAAAAAATCTCTCACAGGTGTACCCTCCATTTCTGGATTCCATTACAGATGTAGTCAAGTTGACAACCAAGGATAGCCAGTACAGAAACCAAGGAACAAAATACCCACCCAACAAAGACAAACCAAGAAATCAGCACCTAGACCTATAATCACCCCAAACCCAGATTCCTAGACACCAGCATAAGAACATAATCGATAAAAACAGGCAGGGCAATATGTCTCTACTAGAGCCACCCTATCTTACCAAGCAGGCCCCAAATCAATATTCATATAAGAAACACTTAATGCCGGCCGGTGGTGGCGCACGCCTTTAATCCCAGCACTCGGGAGGCAGAGCCAGGCAGATCGCTGTGAGTTCGAGGCCAGCCTGGTCTACCAAGTGAGCTCCAGGAAAGGCGCAAAACTACGCAGAGAAACCCTGTCTCGAAAAACCAAAAAAAAAAAAAAAAAGAGATGGGGAAGGATACTACATACTCAAAGGAAAAATCCACCAAGATGACATTTCAATTCATAACATCTGTGCCCCAAACAGGGCACCCACTTTTGCAAATGAAACACTACTACAGCTTAAGTCACATATTGACCCACACATACTGATAGTGGGAGACTTCAATACCCCACTCTCACAATGGATAGATCATCCAGACAAAAACTACACAGAGAAATACTGGAGCAAATTTGTATCATAACCAAGTGGACCTAACAGATATTAGAGCATTTCACCCAAACCCAAAAGAATATACCTTCTCACCATCTCATGGAACTTTCTCCAAAATTGACCACATTCTCAGACACAAAGCAAGACTCAACAGATACAAGAAATAACTCCCTGCATCTTATCAGACCAGATTAAAGCTAGATTTCAACAACAACAGAAACAACAGAAAGCCTACAAACTAATGGAAACTGAACAACTCTCAACTGAATGGAAAAAAGTGGGTCAAGACAGAAATAAAGACATTAAAGACTTTCTAGAATTCAATGAAAATAAGTACACAACATACCTGAACTTACAGGACACAATGAAAGTGGTGCTAGGAAGAAAGTTCTTAGCACTAAGTGCCTACCTAAAAAAATGAGAGAGATTAACAGCAATTTAACAGCATCCCTGAAAGCTCTAAAACAGAAAAGAAGTAAGCATACACAAGAGGAGTAGACAGCAGGAAATAATCAAATTGAGAGCTGAAATCAATGAAATAGAAACAAGGAGAACAATACAAAATTAAGAAGCAAAGAGTTGTTTTTTTGAGAAAATCAACAAGATAGACAAACCCTTATTCAAACTAATCAAAAGATAGAGAGAGAATAGCCAAATTAACAAAATCAGAAATGAAAAGGGGACATAACAACAGACATTGGGGAAATTCAGAGAATCCTAAGGACACACTTTAAAACACTGTACTCCACCATATTGGAAAAGCTAAAAGAAATGGATAGTTTTCTAGATACATACCACCTACCAAAATTAAATCAAGATCAGACAATTTAAATAGACCTATAACCCCCAATGAAATAGAAGCAGTTATTAAGTCTCAAAAAAAAAAAAAAAAACCAGCCCAGGGCCAGAGAGTTTTAGCACAGAATTTTACCAGACTTTCAAAGATGTAATACCAACACTTCTTAAATTATTCCACATAATAGAAACAGAAAGGGCTAGAGAGATGGCTCAGAGGTTAAGAGCACTACCTGCTCTTCCAGAGGTCCTGAGTTCAATTCCCAGCAACCACATGGTGGCTCACAACCATCTATAATGAGGTTTGGTGCCCTCTTCTGGCTTGCAGGCATACATGCAAGTAGAATACTGTATATATAATAAATAAATAAATCTTTTAAAAAATAGAAACAGAAATAACATTGTCCAATTCATCTTGTGAGGACACATTTACCCTGCTACCCAAACCACATAAATGCTCAACAAAGAAAGATAATTACAGACCAATTTCTGTTATGAACATAGATGCAAAAATAATAATAAAATACTTGCAAACTGAATCCAAGAATGCATCAAAAAGATCATCCACCATGATCAACCAGCTTTCATCCCAGAGATGCAGGGATGGTTGTGGTGATATACAGTGTACCCTAATAAAATTTGCAAGATCAGAGAATAGAACAGCCACTAGATTAAACATAGAGGCCAAGCAGTGGTGGCATGCACCTTTAACCCTAGTACTCGGGAGGCAGAGCTCTGTCTGGATCTCTGTGAGTTCAAGGCCACCCTGGACTACATAAAATTGACTGAGTGGCTTGTTTCTTTGTTCCTCCAATCTTTCAGCATTTACCCCAATATCTGGCACCAGGACTTTTATTAAAAGAGATTTTAAGATTTGAGCACATCTGGCACCCAGTGTTTTAACATTCAAGTTACAGATGGTTCAACATATGAAAACCAGTAAATGTAATCCACCATATAATTAAACTGAAAGAAAAAAACCACATGATCATCTCATCAGATGCCCCAAAAAAGTTGACAAAATCCAGTATCCCTTCATTATAAAAGTCTTGGAGAGATCAGAGATATAAGGGATATACCTAAACATAATAAGGGCAGTTTACAACAAGCCAACACCAAATCAAATGGAGAGAAACTCAAAGCAAGCCCAATAAAACCAGGAACAAGACAAGGCTGTCCACTCTCTCCATATCTATTCAATATAGTACTTGAAGTTTTAGCTAGAGCAATCAGACAACTGAAGGAGATCAAGGGGATACAAATCAGAAAGGAAGACGTCTAAGCATCATTATTTGTAGATAATATGATAATATATATAAATGACTCTAAAAATTCCACCGGGAACTCCTACAGCTGATAAATACTTTTAGCAAAGTGACTGGATACAAAATTAACTCAAAAACATCAGTAGTCCTCCTATACGCAAATGGCAAATGGACTGAGAAAGAACTCAGGGAAAGAACACCCTTCACAATAGCCTCAATTCCAGGCACGCACATGGCAGGTCACTGCTGTTTGTAACTCTAATTCCAGAGGATCTAACACCCTCACACTTTTCCTTTAAGTACTAGTATAAACACAGTTGTTTTCAGTGATTAATGGGTTTTATTCAATTGTAATCAATCATTTTGATGCTCAAACCTCTCTACATTATCCAATTACTCTCATAATAATCATATGCAATATCACTGCCATGCCCTTCTACTTACCTTTGATGAAACTAAGACAGGGTTAAATTAAGCAACTGAGAACTAAGTACATAAGAAGGTCAGCGACTTAGGTCACTCAGAAATAACTCCAATCACCAGTTGGATACAGACTCAGAGAGTAGGGGGCATGTTCATGTTTTTTAAAGTCCTGTTTCCCTTGAATGTAGCTCAGTGTAAGACAACAAAGTTCAATGAGCAAACTAATAATAGTTTCTAGTTGACACAACAATCACTTAGTGGTTCTCAACCTTCCTACTGGTGCAACCCTTAAATACAGTTCCTCGTGTTGTGGTGACCCCAACCATGAAATTACTTCATCACTACTTCATGACTGTAATTTTGCTACTGTTATGAATCTTAAAGTGGACATCTGATATGCAACTGCAAAGGGTCTTGACCCACAGGTTGAGAACCATTGACTTAGATGCAAAAACATAATCAGTGAATTAGCTTAAAATACTCAAGGAGGGAGCAGGAAGGATGAGGAGAGAGATGTGAGGAGGGAGAGATAGATGGCAAAAATGCAGCTGTCTATAGTGGATGATTTTTTTACACTTATTATTTTACACTTGGACAGTATACCATGGCCTGCATATGGAAACCAGAGGACAGTTTGCCAGGAGTTGGTTCCTTCCTCTTCACCATGTGGGTCCTGGAGACAGAACTCGGGTCATTTTGGGCTTGACGACCAGCATCTTGACCTGCTGAGCCATCTTACCAGCCCATCATAGATGAGTCTTTTTTTTTTAATTATTTATTTTTAGTTCATGTACCTTTAGTGCTTTTGTCTGCATGTATCTCTGTATGAGGGTGTCAGATCCCCTGGAACTACAATTACAGACAGTTGTGAGCTGCCATGTGGGTGCTAGGAATTGAACCCAGGTCCTCTGGAAGAGCAACTGGTGCTCTCAACCACTGAGCCTTCTCCCCAGCCCATGGATGATTCTTAAAGCCAGGCAATGAGAGTTTATGATACAATACTTGCTGCCATTTGATACTTGAAGTTTCCCATCAATAAACAATCACAAAGCCATTAAAACACAAAGAGTTGAACGAAAGTATTTAAACTGATACACAGCAAAATATATCTGCAAATATTGCTCATCTACTAATAAAGATAAATCACCATAGAAACCATCCCAACACAAGCTAAGGTAGATAAGGAATAGGTGTGTCATTAAGATGACAAAAAATTAACATTAAAGACAGTATCTTCAATGTTGTCTTAGTTAGGGTTACTAGAGCTATAATGAAACACCATGACCAAAGAAATTTGGAGAGAAGGGTGTAGCATGAATCTTAAAAGGTCTTATTAATAAAAACAAACCCAGAGCCAGGTATTGGGGTGAACGATGAATGATCAGAGAAACAAAACAAGCCACATCCAACCTCACTTCACCAATTCCTCAGCTCATCTTGTTTCCTCAGACTGGAAGCCTCTAAGTCTTCATCCAAATGAATCTCAGCTGAACCGCTGCTAAAAGCTAAAAGCTTAAAAAGGCTCTAGTTCCTGGTCCTCATGACTTATATACCTTTCTGCTTCCTGCCATCCTTCCTGGGATTATAGGCGTGTATCACCATGCCTGGCTGTTTCCAGTATGGCTTTGAACTGAGAGATCCAGACGGATCTCTGCCTCCTGAATGCTAGGATTAAAGGCGTGTGCTACCACTGCCTAAACCTATGTTTAATATAGTGGCTGTTCTGTTCTCTGACCTTCAGATAAGTTTATTGGGGTGCACGATATATCAACCACAGAAGGGTTTATTTGGCTTACACTTCCATATCACAGTTCATCTTTGAAGGAAGCTAGGACAGGAATTAAAACAGGTTAGGAACCTAGAGGCAGGAACTGATGCAGAGGCCATGGAGGAGTGCTGCTTATTGGCTTGCTCAACATGGCTTGCTCAGCCTGCTTTCTTATAGAACACAGGACTAGGGCCTTCTCCATCAATCACTAATTAAGAAAATGTTCACCATCCTTAGCCATAAGGGAAAGGCAAATTAAAACTACTTTGAGATTTCATTTTATCCATCCA
This sequence comes from Peromyscus leucopus, assembly GCF_004664715.2. Classification (NCBI taxonomy): domain Eukaryota; kingdom Metazoa; phylum Chordata; class Mammalia; order Rodentia; family Cricetidae; genus Peromyscus; species Peromyscus leucopus. The sequence goes on along the minus strand of NC_051079.1, from coordinate 30,946,605 downwards.
AACTAGCTAAGACAACAAATGCTGTTAGGATATGAGGAACTGGGAACCCACATGCACTGTAAGCGGGAGTAAAAAATGGTTCAACCACTCTGGAAATCAGTGTGGGAGTTCCTCGGAAAACTAGAAATATATCTACCATATGACCCAACTATACCACCCCAGGAGCTACACCCAAAGGATTCCATTCTCGACTACGAAGACATATGCTCATCCATATTCATAGCTGCTCTATTCACTGTAGCTGGATGAGGAGGTGTGAATAATATAGGTTTATATATTTAAATACTTAGGGACTGGCACTATTTGCAAGGAATAGGAGGTGTGGTCTTGTTTGAGGAAGTGTGTCACTGAAAGTAGACTTTGAGGTTTTTAAAAGCCCAAGCCAGACCCAGTGTGGCTCTCTCTTTCTGCTGCTTGCCGATCCAAATGTACGGCTCTCAGCTACCATGTCTGCCTGCATGCCACCTTGCTCCCTACCAGGAGGATAATGGACTAAAACTTCTGAAACTGTAAGCCAGCCCCAATTAAATGCTTCCTTTAGAAGAGTTGCCATTGTCATGGTGTCTCTTCACAGCAATAGAATATGGACTAAGACACTGGGACATGAAAAGAGCCTACACGTCCACCAACCTGACATGAATAATGAAAATGTGATACTAGATACGATGGAATGTTATTCAGCTGTAAAGAAAAATTAAACTTATAGTTAAATGGACAGAGCTGGAAAGCATGATCCTGTGTGGTGTAACCCCTACCCCAAAAGACAAAGGTTTAGACTATTTATATCTTTGTTTTGACCTTGGAGTATCCATAATATCCAGGATCTAGAAGGGTGGGTTGGTGGGAAGAGGAAATAAGATCTTACAGGACTGGGTAAAAGACAAAGGTGGTATGAATGGAGGAAAGGGAATGATGCAGAGAGGCATTTAAAAGGGGAGAAGGATGGAAGGAATGAGAGACAGAATGACTAAACACATATAAAAATCTTTTCTTTTTCCAACTAGAGTTACCCTACACAGGAGATATGCTCCTCCTACTCCAGTGGTTGCCAGATTAAAAGCCCAGTACCTGACGTGGGATATTTCCCCTTGAGTTGTTGATTAGAGGTATCCCAGAGACCTCCCCCGAAAAAAATACAGACTTTTGCTTTTGCTATGGGGTGCCCACCAGAACTTAATGGTAAAACATTATTGCTAACGAAATCATACATGTTGGTCACGGGACATGGAGAAATCAAGTTGGTGCTGACCAGAACACTGTTAACTGGTTCAAACAACAGACAATGGCTGGTGAATTTATGAAGTGGCGGGCCCTCAAGATGATGTCATAGACCACCTGAGATCTGCGAGCCACAGATTACATTGTTATAATACATTAGATTATATTGCTGGAGAATGACTTGGGTCATAGATTATATTACTGGAGAATGAATGTGTGTTTCCATAATTATTTTTCTTAGTAGGATACCATATGATTATTTAGGTTTCCAGCTACTAAATCAAATGGCAAACACATTCTGTAAACAGAGTTTGTGGTTTTCCTGGAATAATTAACCACACATTTACAATCTCTTGGCTTATTAACAATAGATAGCTATACTCAAGTCCATTGTGTATTCATTTTGCTAGTTTACTCTCAGAAACATTGAATTTGTCTAGACTAATTAATAACACATTTGTAGCCTGGTAGTTTATTAACATTTTATCAAATCCACCATGTAAAGTCAGTACTTCCACTGTCCTTCTGATGTCCTGAGGAAAGAAGGTTGACCCACCGTCTCTCTTTCTCTTCTATAAAACCCACAGGACCTTCTTTCACCTTTTATTCTACTTCTAAAGTAACACGGTTAAAGCTTTGTTTCTCAAGATTAGCAGCAACAAAGTCTTCTAAATATCACATAAAGATAATATTCAAGATTGTATTATAATACAATTATTTCACCTACTACTTTTCCTCTATAATTTCCTCAAAGAACCACCCTGAGAAGCTACAAAAATACTCGGCCGAAGAGCTGAATGAGTTCTGCAGAATCGTCTTGTCCACTGTAGCTCAACAAATAAGGAAATGGGGCCTGTGAGAATTCATCTGGGGTTATGGGAGACAAAGCCCCAGGTGTCATTCTTTAGGAGTTGACCACCTCATTTTTGACACAGGATCTCCCCAGTCTCGGAACTTGCCAAGAGGGTTAGGCTGGTTGGCCATCATGCCCGGGGGATCTACCTGTCCATCCACCTCCCAGTGCTGGGATTACAAGCCCAGATCACCATACCCAGCTTTAAGTTCTGAGGAACTGAGCACCAGGTCCTCAAGCTTGAAAGGCAACTTTATCAATGGAGCTGTCCCCCTGACCCAAGAGTTCAACTTGTTTTTTTTTTTTTTCTTTTCAGACTAATTCACTTTATTTTTCTGGTATAAAAGCCCTATGTGGTGACCAAAGATCTGGGTCCTCTGAACTTAGACTGTAGTGTGGGTTTTCACAAGATGGTTAGTGATTTTCCAGTAAGGAGACTTGGTAAATATTGACTCTTTCCATGGGTTGGAGCAGGGGTGGGGAGGCAAGGGGCAGGGAAGTAACTGTAGGTCTTGGAGATAGTATCAAAGGTGGCCTTGTCATAGTTGCCAAGGTGGCAGTGAAGTCCCATTCATCAATACTGGCCAGCAGCAGCAGCCTCTTGGGCACAGGAACAGAGACGATGCCAGTGCCTCTGTGGGGAGGGATGAGCCACATCAGCACAGAGCCACACTGACCTGTCACCTTGCATGAACAGTTGTGGGGCTTGCCAATCTTGCTCCTCTAGTAGACTCTCCATGCAGGGATGATGACAGTGGCTACCTCCTTGGACCACTTAACACCAAGATCAACCCAACCGTTATAGTCCCCAATACTGACAAAAACCTTGAACCTGGTATGCTGGTCAGCCGAGTCTGGCTCTGCACTGGCATGGTCTTTAAAACCTCATCCTTTGTGGGAGCCCGTTCTGGGGTTCCTCGTGGCTTTACCAGCAGGTCCGAATAGAGGATGATCAGGACCACGGGCCTGAGTGCAGGTGTCTGAGATGGCCTGCACTTGGCTGTGCTGGGGGAGGAGGTCTTTTGCTCCACCCCCTTGGCGTCTCTATAAAAACCCTGGGCCAGAGACAGTCGGGGCCTGTTGGAATAGGTTCCAGGCCCTCTCGAGGCTATTCTGTATTTTCTATCTGTTTATCTCCACAACATTCTCCGCTATAAATCCTTCTATCTAATATTTCCTGCTGATCGCACTCAAGAAAACTCTGGGAAGCTGTGGGGGTGGTGGGTAAACGCCCCACAATCCTTGAGGGATGCTCCCGGGAAAAAAGTCAATAATCTTGGATTCCTTGATGGGCAAGGAGGAAGGTAGATCTCCCGATCTCCTTCAGGGACTTGATCTTCATGTCCTTGACCAGGTGGCCCAGCTTGGTGATGGGATCTTTGTCTTCAGCTTTGCCTCCACAAGCCTTGTGGCCTCAACCACAGCCATGGCTGTAGCCACAACTGACTGCAGCCTCTAAGACCACAGCCCATTCCTCTGTAAATGCCAGTGTCAATCTCCATTTGGTGTTTTCCCAAAGAATGAGTTGAACTTTCTAAGGACCACATACCCAGCTAGTGGCAGAGAAGGAACCAGAACCCAGATCTTTGCAACATTGTGTTCCTCAACTGAATTAGACTGGAAGCTCCATTACAATTATTTCTTAGAGTTTATCAAGTTCCATACCTGTACTGTTTCATCAGGAGCCACACCAGGCTCAGGACATGGGGTGAAATGAGAATTGCTTATTGTTACAGAATTAACTCACCATTTCACAGGTTTTCTGAACTCTTCTCCATAAATCAAATCTGTTATCAGGTATTCCAAATTTGTAGTCAGAAGATACCCATTCATCTGTCAATTTGTCAAACATTTAATGTACTGTTGATTGTGTCACTAAATATCATGCTTGCTAAAGACAATGAGTCCATGAAGCACACAATCTAACAGGAGACAAAGAAACCACATATTGGCCAAGACTAAAGACTTAGTATCACTGTGTGGTTAGCATATACAAGTATCTTACATGAATTTCCTCATTTAACTCTTCATGGCCAAGACTGAAGACTAGTATTCACTGTAGTTAGCATATACAAGTATCTTACATGAATTTCCTCATTTAATTCTTCACAACAATGCATGATAACTACTTGTAACCATTTCACAGATGAGGAAAATGAGGCTTGGGTAGTTTAACCATAACTCGGTTTGATATAATCAGGCAATCCCATACTATGTTTTTCTCTGGATCTCCACTGACACTACTTAGAAACAAAGACACACAGACTGTCCGGAGAGAGCTCTTATTACGGAAAGTGACAGGACAAACAAAGATAACTAAAGAATACATTAGAGACATCATTTTGGAGAAATCTTAGGAACATAACAATGTCACTAAGGCTGGAGCACTGATGTGCAGGGGTCAAGGGGAGGGGCCTAGAGAGGTGGATAGAGTTGTACTTTATTCTGAGTGTTCGGGCATTAGTATTTAAGGATTTCAGGGTCAGGTGACAGATCAGATGTGCTTCTTGGAGCACAGTGAGAACGGAGATTTACAGCAGAGCAAACTCACAGTTAGAGCGCTGGTACAAAGCTGTTGAAACAGACCTGGATGAGACACTGCCCCCACCCCCCCAGACTGGCGACAAGGATGGAAATGATTTAGGAGTTATTTTGAAGTTAGATTCTGTAGCACGAATTTTAAATGGTCTTATTAAATAAAAAAAGAAAAAGAAAACCCCGGAAGCCAGGTATTGGGGTGAATTCTGAAAGATCAGAGAAGCAGAACCAGCCACAGCTAACCTCAACTGGCCAACTTCTCAGTCCATCCTGTTTCCTCAAACTGGAAGCCTCTAAGTCCTCATCTGAATGGGTCTCAGCTGAACTGCTGCTAAAAGCCTAAAGGTTAAAAGCCTCTAGTTCCGGGTCCTCATGCCTTATATACCTTTCTGCTTCCTGCCATCACTTTGTGGGATTAAAGGCGTGTGTCTTTCCCAAGCAAGGCATGAGATCACAAGTGCTGGGATTAAAGGTGTGTGCCACCATGCCTGGCTCTGTTTCCAGAGTGGCCTTGAACTCACAGAGATCCAGATGGATCTCTGCCTCTGGAATGCTAGAATTAAGGGTGTGTGCCATCACTGTCTGGCCTCTGTGTCTAATCTAGTGTCTGTTCTGTTCTCTGACCCCAGATAAGTTTTTTTAGGGTACATAATATATTGGGGGACACAATATATCACCACAAGATTCAATAAAACAAGGTGATGGTTAGATGGCTCAGCAGTTAAGAGCACTGGCTGTTCTTTGAGGGGACTTTGGTTTGATTCCTAGCACCCAAATGCCAGTTTGCAACCATCTGTAACTCCTAGGGAATCCAACACCCTTTTCTGGCTGGTCTGGCACCACAAATGTGACGCACAGACATACATACAGGCAAAATTATCATACACAAAATAAAAAATAACATAAAAATGAAGGGAATTTGTAAAAAGAAATCTCAATACATAGAGTTAACTTATTCACTGTACAGACCAAGAACAGTTGTGTTCTATGTAGACTTCCACTTTAGACTGTTTCACACTGAGTCACAACCCAACCCCCACTAATGGACCCTCCTTTCCCCCACTAATGGACTCTCCTTTCACTGGCCCTATCTGCTTTTTAGAACAAAACAGAAAGGAACGAATGTGGAAACAAAATGATTTACCCACAGCCCAAGCACATGCAAACTCCATGACCTCTGAAGAAGTTGTTTCCAGAACAGCCATGAATGACCACAAGTCATTTTGTACAGGAGAACTGTCAAGCAAAGCTATCGTAGTGAAATATAAAGAAGTGGAGTGCTTACCTGCCATGTTGGATACCCTAGGTTCAATCCCCAGTAGCGCCTACAAAACAAAACAAAGGCACGACAATTTGGAATGTGGTACAGTTTTGGTAGACTACTTAGCTAGCATGTGTGAGGCTCTGGGTTTGGTTCCCAGCATCATATAAATCCAGTGTGGTGGCATGTACCTATAATTCCAGCCCTCAGGAGGTGGAGGCAGGAGGATCAGATCTTCAAGGTCAGCTTCAGCTGCACAGTGAGTTTGAAGCCAGTCTGGGCAGCATGAGACCCTGTCTCAAATACACACACACACACACACACACACACACACACACACACACACACACACACACACGCACACTTGTGTCAAAGCAAGACAGTATTGTTGAAATTCCCTAAGTGAAGTGGGATTATTCACTTATTTGATATGTTTCATTCCCTTGCTGATCGGTACCAGTCTTACAGGAAGAAATGAAGGAGCCTGTTTTAATGAGAAATACCAAGAAACAAAAGACACTGGAGGCGCAGATGATAAGAGTGCCAACAGGGACTAGCTTAGGTGCTGGGCGCCAACCGATGAATGGGGGCAGGGCTCAGCCCTATAGGCAATGTGCCCTCCTTGCCAGCACCAGGCTAAGTCCCCAAAAGGAGGCATCCGACTATGTTACAGTTGGTGCAGGAGAGCAAGGCAGAGGCCAGAGATGTTTGGGCCCAGAGGGTGTTCTATGAAGCAGTATCAAGAACTACACAAAGCAAAGTACACAAACAGTTGCAGCCTTCCACCCCCATCCCCACCCTTGTCCCAACCTGCCCAGGTCTGAATCCTAGATCTGCCTCTTTCCGTGTGATTTGGAGCAATGTATTGCTAGTGTTAACACATCTTAAAAAAAAAAAATTATGGAAATAACTGTGTCTTTACAAAGAGTTGCTATGAAGGTTTTAAATGAATGTAAACTCATTTGGGGAATTTAGAGCAAGCTCATAGTAAGTCCTAATAAACATCAACAATTGGCATTACTATAAATGCTATTTTTTTTTTTTCCCAAGACAGTGTTTCTCTGTGTAGCCCTGACTGCCCTGGAACTTACTCTGTAGACCAGGCTGGCCTTGAACTCAGAGATTCCCCCTGTCTCTGCCTCCCAGAATGCTGGGATTTAAAGGTGTGTGCTACCGCTGCCTGGCTATAAATGCCAATTTTAATTCTTCTTTTCTCTGCTTTTGATGTCTTTTTTTTCCTGTTGTTTTGGGAAAGGGTCTGACTGTGTGAACCTTCTCGTCTCAACCCCGTGAAAGCTGGGATTAGGATTATACATATGGCCCATCATAGCAGGAAAGGCAACAGGAACATGAGGCTGGCCACATTGCATCTGCAATCAAATATCATAGGACAGACAGGAAGGATGGCTCAGCACATAAATGTGTTTGCTGACCTGAGCTCATCCCCTGGAACCCACAGAAAAACTTGGATGTGGTAGTATCCGTAATCCTCATACTCCTACAGTGAGATGGGAGGTAGAGGTAGGAGAATTGGCTGAAAGCTCACCAGGCCAGCTAGCCTGGAGTATGCAGTGCCCCACCAGAGATAAGAGAGACTCTTCCTCAACAAAAAAAAGATGGGGAAAATTAACTTCTAAACGTTGTCCTCTGGCCTCCACATGTACACCATGGCGTGTAAGCACTCATGAACTAAACAGAGACTCAGAATAAGAAAGAGAAACAGTGCAATCCATGGATACTAGAGCTCAGCTGACTCTGCATCATCTGTGTCCAGGCTCCCTTTGCCCAGGAACATTCCCATCCACAGACAAGATGGCTCCTACCACATCAATTGATGTAATCAGGATAACCCTCCACAAGCATGCCCAAAGGCCCATCTTTCCAGGTGAATCTAAATTCAGTCAAGTTGACAATTAACACTAGCCATCAAGGGGGGGCATCTTCTTCTTTATCTCTCCATGCCTGAGTCTGAGTCTGTTTTTCTAGCCCTCCCTGTGGCACAGAATACCCTCAACTGTTTCACAGCTTAGCTAAGAAATAGATATAAACTATTAGTCTGTGGCCCCATTCGTAATGGATATTGCTGGCAAAGCTAACTAACATGAATTAAAGCTTAAAGTGACTATGATTGCATTCAGTTAAATGTAGTATTGATTAAAGGGAAAAAAAACTGACTTCAGATCAAATAAATTTACCCTGGAAAGTTCCATCTGAAGTAGATAACAGTCCTCAAAGGAACTTCATGCCAGAGACAACTCAAATTGATTGATTCTGATCTAGACAGAACTCTTGGGTGATTAAGTTTATACTCTAAAATTTAAAGGAGAGGATTTGGGAATGTAGTTTCATGGCAGAGAGCCTGTTCAAGGGGGCAAGGCCAGGGTTTGATCTCAAGCATGACGAAGAACTGAATGAAGAATTGCTTGTGTCAGAGACAACTTTAGTAGCTGAGGGGACAGAGCAGCCATCTTAGTCACTTTAAATGGTTTTTTTGAAATAGGTTCTTTGTGTAACCCAGGCTGTCTTGGAATTTGCTCTGTAGACCAGGCTGGCCTCACGCTCAAAAGATCCATCTACCTCTGCCTCCCAAGTGCTAGGATTAAAGGCATGCACCACCATGGCCCAACAATTTTGGGTAGTTTAAGTTGATAATCAGTACTAACCATTACAGGAGCACTTGGGTGTAATCTAAGTACTTGGGAGGCTGAGGCAAGAGGCCCATGATTTAGGGGCAGCCTGAGTTGTATAACAAGAGCAGCCTGAGTTGTATAACAAGACTACCTCAAAACAAAAGAAGACAGAAAATCCAACAACAACAACAACAACAAAGCAAAACAAACAAAAAGAAAAATTCAATCCATAATTTTTATTTATTTTTTTTTGAGACAGGGTTTTTCTGTGTAGCCTTGGCTGTCCTGGAACTCGATTTGTACAACAGGCCTTGAGCTCACAGAGATCTGCCTGCCTCTGCCTCCCAGAGTGCTGAGATTAAAGGGGTGTGCCACCGCCACCCCCACCACCACCATTATGCTCAATCCATAATTTTTAATAGCAAAAATGTTTAAACATAAGATATAAAATTGATCTGTACATGTATATATTAAGGTTTATTATTTATTAAGTTTCTTGATATTTACCAGAGTTATTTGTGTTCACATTTAAAATAGTCTATGAACATGCAGAAATGTTGGTACAATTTTGATTCATTGTCAATTTATTACTCGGGTGCAGAGGACTGGGTTCAGGATTGGGGTGTAGATCAGATTGGGGGGAGGTGCATGTGCACAGAAGAGATGTTAGGGGGAGACAAAGGACAGTGTCCTCACTGAGCACACTGCAGAGCATCCCCATGCTATCAGAAGCCCTGTTGCTTATCATGGCTGACGCATCAAACTGAACAATGTACAAACTTCAGAAAGAATTCCAGCACTCACTAGCTGTGACACCCTGAAGAAGTCACCATTTCCCCAAGCTTCAGTTCCCTCTTCTGAACATGGGGATTGCAGTGGTGCTCACCTCCTGTGGTTATGGTAAAGACCACAGAGATGAGGAGATGGCCCCAACAGGCATGCCTGGCATGTGGTCAGCCTCAGTGTAGATAGGAGCTATGGCAGCTCTAACTCTATGCAAGCTCATTAAGTTGCATGGACTTTGTGCCTGGTTAATTCTGGTGTGTGATGCTTTTGTTTATTTGCAAGGTTTTTTTTTTTTAAATAATAAAGTTTACTTTTAAAATAGCCACTATTCTATGCAATTGTTCTACTCCCCCCTCCTCTCTGTCTGTCTGTCTGTCTGTCTGTCTGTCTCTCTCTCTCTCTCTCTCTGTGTGTGTGTGTGTGTGTGTGTGTGTGTGCTTCTAGAAGTTACTCACATAGCTGACTGCTAGTTCCTTTGGAGTAGGATCTTCATATCACATTTCTTTGCCCCCTGTACTGGTTCCAGGGCCCCAACACAATGCCGTGCTTAACATCAGATCCTCCTGATTTTTAGTCGGCGGTTGCATGCAAAGGGAAAGTGAAGTAAAAGGGTGGAGAAGAAAGAGGCTGGAGGCCAGGGCTGTTAGACATGTGGGGAGCATCAAAAGCCAACTGGACAGATGGCTAGCAGGGGAGCAGAGAAAGGCAGAGAGAACACCTGGGCTCCCTACTAATTAGCTGACAGGTGGGTCAAGGATCGGAAAAGATAGGACACTGCATGGTGCTTATTCCCCAGAATCTGAGGCTGCCTGAGGCAGAGTTTGTTACTCCCTTTTCTCCTCCTCACGGCTGAGTTAGAACAAGTTCCAAATATGTCCCACTTCACCTTGAAGCAGCCCTGAGCAGAAGGGAAGCGTTGCTGACAGGTTTGATAACTGGCCTTTCACAAAAGACTCCAAGCCACTTTGACCTCGGCTAGCTCTCCGCTTCCTCCAGTTATATCTCCCTGCAGCTAAAACACAACTTGGAAAGACAGCTCGGTGCCCTTGCAGTCGCTGTGGCTTCCTCAAGCCGTGACACGCTTTCTCTTTTATGAGCCTGTGGGGCTGTAATTCTCCTCGCTTGACGTTTATGGCACCTTCATGTTAGCAAGAGGCTTCATGGCCATTTTTATGAGAACTGCCTTGCTGAACTCTGCTGGGGTTAATATCCCAGGCTGATCAGAAGGACAGAGCAAGGTGCCCACACCAGTGGTGGTGGCCCACGGGCCCCAGAGGAGGCAGGAACAGGTCTGCAGATTTCACTGCTTCTCAAACACGCCAGAGCTGACCCACTGCCCTGTACAGCCTGAGCAACTATGTCTAGCTGTCCTCCATACCCAACCCACCAGTGGGTCTGGAAGTCAAGACCCCAAAGGTGCCCCTAAACCTTCCGTTTTGTCACCCTGCCACCTACCCTGCTCCCAGCACTGCCCACGTCATCTTCTGCCACCGCCAGTCATCCAGATCCACCCAGGGGACAGTTGTCACCTCAATGTTCACTTACCGAATGTAACTTTCTGACATTGGGGAGGGGGGGATTGTCATGGATATCCTGTAACATACGGCGCGCGCTGCGCGCGCGCACGTGTGTGTGTGTGTGTGTGTGTGTGTGTGTGTGTGTGTGTGTGTGTACATGCTCACTCGAGGGCACAACCTCAGTTGCCATTCTTCAGGCACTGAAAACCTTGTCTTTTGAGGTAGGATGTCTCATTGGCCTGTAGCTTGCCAAGGAGGCGAGACTGCCTGATCAGCAAGAGATCCACCTGTCTTCATCTTCCCAGCACTGGGATTACAAGCGTGTAACGCTATGCTTCTCAAAGACAGGTTCTGGGGAATCCAACCTGGTTCTCATGCTCACAAAGTAAGCATGTGACTGACCAAGCTACCTCCCTAGAGCACAGGTAGGAGTCTTTTACAAGCAAAATCAGGCTGGGGAGATAGCTCACTTGGTAAAGCGCTTACTGTACAAGTGCAGAGACTTGAACTCGGATCCTTGGCATGCATATAAAACAATGACTGGGTGGTGCAATCCTAGGAGGAGATGAGGAACAGACTCCTGAGGCTTGCAGGCCAATCTGTCTAGCCTATCTGTGAGCTCTCCAGGTTCAGTGAGAGACCCTCCCTGTCTCAAAACACGAAGTGCTCTTTCTTCACTGCTGAGGTATCTCTCCAGCCTCCCGTTCTATACTCTTCATCTGTGCAAGAGAGAGTCTCCGAGTCAAACGTTTATATATACTTTCACCTGCACTTAAATTCTCTGTCTTTGCACTGGGCAGTGGTGGCACGTGCCTTCAATCACAGCAGTGGGGGGCAGAGCTAGGCAGATCTGTGTGTTTGAGGCCAGCCTGGTCTACAGAGTGAGATCCAGGACAGGCAACAAAACTATATAGAGAAACCCTGTCTCGAAAACCAACTAACCAAACAAACAAACAACATAAAGTAGAAAGCCACTGAGAAAGAAATCCAATGTCAACCTCTGGTCTCCACATGAATACCTGTACCATGTGTGTATGCACACATACACACATACACAGCACACACCGTTTTTTTTTTTTTAATTGAAAATATAGCAGCCATTTGAAAGCTACTTCTGAATAAAAGAAATTTATCCAGAATAAAATCCATGTCCCTTTGCAGGTGGTGGATCTTCCGTGATGGCTGCCACCCCTGCACAAGTCTCCCTAGTCTTTCTTTCTCATTACCTCGGCTCCTGTTCTGATTTCAGGGACCACTATGTTCCTTTCTGTCTCTGGAATCTCCATGCACTTCTCTAACTCCTGGAAGGCTCTTGGGCCAGGCGCAGAACACACAGCTTTCCGCTACCCTTCATCCCTATCTGCAGATCCATCTTGAGCAGCCTTCTTTCCACTACAGAGCACTCCAAACACCCCTGAGACATCTCCTGCCCACCCCCCGGGCTAGAATACAAGCTCTATTGGAAGAGAGACCTCGTGCACATTTTCAGTCCTGTGCACCATGCTCTCCCACCACACAGTACAAGGCAGAAAAGCCAGCCCATCAAACACCTGCAACCTTCATTTTAATCAGTAGAGGGCAACAAAGACCCTGAATTCTCTAAATTTTGGCATTGTTCTCAAAACTTTTCTAAATTGTTGAATTTTGCTCTTTGTCAAAAGAGCAAGCTTGAGTTCATCGGGAATTTAAGGAACATATTTACCCATACAGACGCTTTTCCTTCCCTCATCCACAGAGGGTTCTTCACGCTGAACCACTTACAAGGCATTTCTGTTGGTTTGTTTTTAAGATTCCAAGCTGCCAACGTACCCTTAAGAAACAAAGGCAGGTGTTATATAGCCTAAGCCAAAAAGAAGCCCCAAAGCCTGAAGTCTTTGTGCCTGTACCTGCCTGCCTAACAAGGCAGGAGTGGGGGGGGGGATGCTTACTTCACAGTCCGCAGCTGTCTGGGATTTAGGGATCTACAGCTCTCCCTTATGGCCTGTGGGAGGAGCAGGTAGCAGCCAGGCTGCTGCGGTTTGCACTTCAGTACCACTAAGAGCAAGTTGTGTGTCTGCATCTGTCCCCACTTCTTCCACCTTCTCTCTCTCTCTCTTTTTTAACATCTTCAACTCCCGACCCCTCAGGGCAAGAACTTCAAGGTCTAAGTCTCCTGCCTTTGTGGGCTGCCAGGCACTTTTACTGAATTCATACTAAACCCGGGTCATCAGACATAGAATGTCTGCACTCCTACCTCGGTGCCTTTGTTTCCCCTCTGCTAGCACATCCTTTGATTCTTACTATGGGTTGGACATAGGTCAGTGTCCTCTGGGCGGAAGTGCTACATTTGACTGAAACAGTCTGGATAATCAAAAGGAGCATAAGGGACCAGGCCTGCTAGTTCAGGCCTGTAATCTCAGCTCCCTGAGAGCTGATGCAGGAGGATCAATGCCTGCTTGAGCTACAGAGCCAGTTCAAGGCCCCAAACTGGACAACTTAGTGAGATCCTGTTTCAAAATAAAAAGTTCAAAAAGAGCTGCGGGTGTAGCTTAGCGTCAGGGCACTTGCCCACTATGTACAAGGCACCAGGTTCAATCCCCAGTACTACAGATAAAGAGTGGGCTGTGGGGATTGTCAACATGAGCATTGCTGATGTTTTGGGCTAGGTAATTCTTTCTCACATAACAATATGGGAGAATTCGAAATTGTTTATGACATCCCTGGTCTCCACCAACAGTGTCTAGGTGAAGGTTTCTATTGCTGTGATGAAACACCATGACCAAAAGCAAGTTGGGGAGGAAGGGTTTATTTGGCTTACACTTCCACATCATAGTTCATCATCCAAGAAAGTCAGGACAGGAACTCAAACAGGGCAGGATCCTGGAGGCAGGAGCTGATGCAGAAGCCATGGGGGGCTGCTGCTTAAGTAGCTTGCTCTCCATGGCTTAATCAGCCTGCTTTCTTATAGAACCCAGGACCACCAGCCCAGGGGTGGAACTACCCACGGTGGGTTGGACCCTCCCTCATCAATCATTAATTAAGAAAATGCCCTACAGCAGGATCTTATGGAGGCATTTTCTCAATGGAGGTTCCCGCCTCTCTGATGACTCTAGCTTGTATCAGGTTGACATAAAACTAGCCAGAACTGACAGGCTGTAATAACCATAATGTCTCCAGATGTGATGGACAGGCTGCAATAACCACAGTGTCTCCAGATGTTGCCAACTATCTGCTGGAAGAAATCTCTCCCCCAACCCTCTGAACTGCTACTTTAAGGACATGGTGGTAGAGCATTTAGGGGTACTGTTGCAGCCTGGCAGCAAGGACCCTTGCGTCTAGTTTTGCTCTCCTAGCTCCACATGTATCTGTTGTCACTTGAAGCCTCTGGACTTGGTAGACTGGACACCTGACCTGACCTCACCTCTCGGTTTCTCTCCCCTGGGAATCTGAAACTTAGATCAAGGAACAAACCAACTACCACATGGGTCCCTAGTGGAGGTCAAAACTTTGATGCAAATTCAGAAGATGTGGGGGGGGGGCGGTGCTGGGGATGATAACACAGAGACATGGAAACAGAGCCGCCCTCATGCAGTGATAAGAATAAGAAATAGGCAAGAGGCACAAAGTAGGCACCTAGTGTGAGTTCCACCTGCCCCCAATACCTCCTGAAGCACAACTACACTTCAGCCTTTGGTGGCTTAAGGCATCCCTGTACATTTATAACTATGGCCTCTTTTGTGAGAGGGTGGTGCTTTTAATATTTCCTACTACAGACCGATGTGGGGTTCTGCTTGGTACATTCTATGTGGCTTGGAACTGAAATTGTAAGCTGAAAGTATCAGGGTCCTGGTAACTGATAGAGCCCGTTCTTGGCTTTAACCTGGCCTGGCCTTGTCATAATCTCTTATCAGTTCAAAGCCACCTTACCTGCTAGCAGCAGTGGTCGTTTGGGCTTTTTCCCATAGAGTCCTGTGCAGGTGAGTCTGGTCAGCTCAGATACAAAACATGGCTGGCTGCTCACCCAACAACCATCCCTCGTTAGTTTTATTCTGGTGACCATTCCCAAGTGGTGAGGGATGACTGAACTGTGTGGACGATGAGGTGTGAGGGAAATCTTAGGGGGATGGGGCTTATGGGGAAGAATCTCATCCTTGATACAAGAGGACACACCTAAGAGGTTTCTAACTGGTGCCCTTGCTATCTGCTTTGGGCATGTCGTGTGAGGACATGATACACAAAGGTTTGGAAGCATCTTGCAACAGAGGTAAAGCTGAGAGGAATACAGAAAAGGTGACAGAGGAGGGCTATGTATCCCAGAGCTGGTGAATGAACAATCCAGGAGCCATTTACCTCTGCACTTCTTATTACATGAGGTGTCTTTACAGTTTAAGGTGTCTCGTTACTTGAAGCCCAGATGATCCTGACCAGTGCAGGTCAGCTCATCTTTTCAGGCCAGGTCACTTAGGTCCTAGGATAGACTCTAGCTGGCGGGTCTGAAAATAGAAGAAATTAGAGACTCCATGAAGTTTCAGTCCAAAGTGCTTCTGCACATATCTCCTAAGAAACAAGGACATTCTTTTATAGGACTGAATTATTATTGTTGTGGCTATTCTAATTGTTATTGCTATTATAGATTTAACATTTATTATGCTATCATCTAATACAAAAATCTTAAAACCCCAATTTTTAGGCTGGGGAGATAGCTCGGTCAGTAATGTGCTGTCTTGCGAGTGCAAGGACATAAGCTTGATCCTCAGAACCCACATAAAGAGCCAGGGGTGGTGACACAGTCTTGTAACTTCAGCACCGGGGAGGAAGAGATGGATCCCTGGGACTCACTGCCCAGCCAGCCTAACTTAATGGGCAAGCACCAAGCCAATGAGAGACACTGTCTTAAAAATAAGGTGGATTGTTCTCTGAAGAGTAAAACCTAAGGCTATTCTTTGGCCTCGAACAAACGCATTCACATACGTGAGAGTATACATGCTTATAAACAAAGGGGCTTAGGCGGGCAACTTACTGGAGCTCAACAGCTTGACGGGCATCATGTAAGTCTTGGCAGCTTCCTGAAGGTAGGGGATGATGAAGAAGTAGTCATGCCTTTTGAGCTAGGGTCAGCACTGGAGGTCTACAAGCTGCTGTGGAAAGAAAGGAAGGAGAGTCTTCAGAGAAAAGAGTAGCAGAAGCCCAGAGTGTTAGGGCAAGCATGCTCAGTTAGCACGTGGGTGGATATCCAAAGAAGAGATAGAGAGCGGGAAATGGAAGTTATGCTTTGAGTCAGAACTCAGAGCCCCCAGTGCCTCCAGATCTTAGTAGTGTGGGTCTGGGAGCAGCTGCAAGTCCTTTTCAGTCTGTTTCTTCTGATGGTTGGGATGCCTTCTGGTTTGCTTTGTTTCTTTTAACTTTTATTTGTTTTAAAACATTCTCTGCTGTCTATTCCTTTTCCTGTTTCTTCTCTTTGAGTCTTCACTTCTAAAATGATTAATATCGACTTTAATTGTGAGTCTTACCCTCTGAGGTTTCTAATTCTGACTCAGTCTTTTCTTTCCTAATGTTGTTTTGCTAGAATTTTAGATCGTCTTCAAAAAGTAAGCTACATCTTTCACTGTCTTTGTAAATATTTTTTTCGGTATGTTTTCATTGTTGGAATGCTCTTCTGCCCAGTGCTTGCTTTTCTTCTTAAATCAAGTTATTTGAGGGCTCTTTTGTCATTTTTATACAAACTTCAATTTTCCTTTATGTTGAAAGATGGGTCAGAATAACTTTTCTTGCATCCCAACTCTATCACTTCCTCTTCTGGGTCCTTTTAAGAACTTCACAGCCTGTGGCTCCTCCCTTTAACCGGGGTCTTCTACTTCCCACCATACTGCCCAATGGGTTCCCCTTTTAGAATTTTCTCTCTACACAAAGTCTACCTTTGGTGTGAGACTTTTGACTGTAAAGGAGCCTTCTAGTTTTAGAAGGTCACAGAGTCAAGACTGCCTCTCCTTCAGACCTTCCCTTCGGCACACCCACATGCTGTGGGATGTTCTCCATGCTGTGAATGTATTGTTATGATTGACTGAGAAATAAAACACTGATTGGCCAGTAGCCAGGCAGGAAGTATAGACGGGACTAGCAGAGAGGAGAACTGGGGGAATAGGAAGGCAGAGTCAGAGAGATGTGGCCAGCCACCTTGAGGAGAAGCATGATGTAAGATACCGGTAAGACAGCCACGAGCCACATGGCAAGGTATAGATTTATGCAAATGGGTTAATTTAAGTTATAAGAACAGGGGACTGGAGAGATGGCTCAGAGGTCATGAGCACTGACTGCTCTTCCAGAGGTCCTGAGTTCAATTCCCAGCAACCACATGGTGGCTCACATCCATCTGTAATGAGATCTGGTACCCTCTTCTGACCTGCAGTCATACATGCTGTATACATAATAAATAAATAAATCTTAAAAAAAAGATATAAGAACAGATAGCAAGAAGCCTGTCACGGGCATACAGTTTATAAGTAATATAAGTCTCTGTGTGTTTACTTGGGGGATGCTAGTGGAAGAGATTTGCCCCAATTGCAGGCAGGTTGGGACACAGGAAAACTCCAGTTACACCCATGTATCCATTGCATCCACTGTGGTGTTCAACTGTGTTCCCAAACTGGCCTCCACTGCTGTTCAGTGATGACCCATTCCCATGACTGAGTTCTGTCTTAGCTGCCACGTGCCTCATTGTTCTCGTCTGTGTACACTGATACAATGTACATCTTTCATTATCTTTGTTGGCTTTCAAGGGCCTGTTCAGATTTGGGGTTCAGGAGATGTCTAATTCACTGAGTTAACTTTAAGTAATTGACACTGGGCTAAGGATTTTGCTGTTTAATCTGTCTTTTAAAAATATGTTTATTCTATTTTATGTGTATGACTGTTTTGCCTGCATGTATATATGTGCACCACATGCATGCCTGGTATCCACAGAAGTCAGATGTTAGATTACCTGGAACTGGAGTTATAGATGGTTGTGAGCCACCAACCATGTGGATGTTGAGAGTGGAACCTGGGTCCTCTGGAAGAGCAACAAGTGTTAACCACTGAGCTGTCTCCCCAGCTCCTAATCTGTCCTTTTTTATAGGACAAGAGGATTTAGAAGGACTTACAAGCCTTGTTGCTACTGTTACCATATTCCTATATTTTCTCCATTGACTTATTTGTTAATTCATTGTTTAAACACTAATTTTGAGCCCTGGATTGGAGCATTTATGCTTCCTCAGATTCTCTTAGTGCCATTAACTTTCAGAATCTAGCTGATTGTTTGGCCTCAGTTACCATCGTAATTAAGTCATTTAGGCCCATATTATACAGTCATCTGAACTGACCATCCATTTCCAGGACCCTCCTTCCAACTGCCTTTGTGTGCCCCAACACATAGCCTATGTTTTACATGCTATTACACAATATGATAATCTGTAACATTGTATAATAAAGGTTGTTAGATGGAAAAGACTATATGTAGCAAGTCTTTTTCTGTCCCACCAGCCAGCTCCTAAATAATGATGTGGAGACTTATTAATTATGAAAGCTGAAGCTATAGTTTAGGCTTGTTTCTAACTAGTTCTTACAACTTAAATTAACCCATTTATATTTATATCCATCTATGTTCTATCATGTGGCATTCATACCTCTCTTCCATCTTGTACCTCTTGTTTCCTCTTCATGTCTCCTGGTTTCTCCTGCATGCCCAGATTCCTCCTCCTTTCTCTCTCTGCCCTGAAATCCCACCTATACTCCTGCCTAGCTATTAGCCATTCAGCTTCTTATTACACCAATTGCAGCAATACATTTTCACATAATTTACAACTATCCCACAACAACTATACGTTATAATATAGCCACGATACAAGCTACAACTTATGACTTGGTTGATAATGAGTTTTTTTTTTTAGGTATAGCATTAAAGAGTTTGAGCAAATATATACAGCTGTATACTCACTAACATAACCAATATGTAGAAAATTCGCAGCATTGCAAAAAGATACCTGTGGCATTTTCTAGTCAATGTGCCTCCCGACCTCCACCAAGCACTAATCTGTTTTCTAACCATCTCATTCCTTTTTCCTCACTGTTATATAACAGAATCATGTAACACAGTAACCCTTTGTATCAGGCATCTTCCACCCAGCATTAGTGACTCAGCCACGTTGTAACACTTATAGTGTGTTACTGTTTTGTTTGGTGCCACTGCATTATCTCACTGCAAGGTTGTACCACAGCTTATGCATGTGGTCACCTGTGAGGGGGCCTATGGATTGCTTCCAGAGTTTAGAGACTGTGAATAAATCTGTGATGAACATCTGTGTACAGATTTTTCCAAAGGCATAAATTTTCATTTTTCTTCCTTCAGTAAACATCTAGGAATGATTTGTCGGGTCATGTGTTAAATGTTTGCTTAACTCCATAAGCAAGTACCAAGCTGTTTCCAAAGAGGCCATGGCATTTCATACTCCAACTATGTAAAAGATTATTTTTATTAATCTTGAAGATTTAACAAGTATAGGAGACAGAGCCAGGCAGATCTCTTATGAGTTCAAGGCCAGCCTGGTCTACAGAGCGAGATCCAAGACAGTCACCAAAACTACCTTGAGAAACCCTGTCTTGAAAAAACAAAACAAACAAACAAAAAAACAAAAAGATTTAACAAGTATAGCATGAATCCATTTTTAGTATTTAAATAAGTTAAGAAATACAGAATGTATAAAACTCCCATTATCCTTTCTTTAACCCCTTTCTACTCCTTAAGTGGGACTGCATGATTTTTTAAAATGTATTTACAAATTTGTTCCTATATTCAAAGGACCCTTGAGGCCTCACTGAGTTCTATTCTCAACTACAGTGTACAGTATAGGGGCAAGTCTATGGCACTGGGGTCAGCCAATCCTGAATGTTCATCCTGGATTGACTTTCTAGTTCCAAAGCCACAAAGCAACAACATGTATAAATACACACACACACACACACACACACACACACACACACACACACACATACGCGCGTGCACTGCGCACGTGTGTTTTTTTGTTGTTTTTTTGTTGTGTGTTTTTATATATAATCTTTTGTTGTTTTTTTTTTTGAACAGGCTTCATGTATAACAGCTTGCTGTCCTGAACTCTCTTTGTAGACCAGATGCTTAATGCTGCTTTTTTTTTTTTTTATTACTTGTTATATACTATACATTTATATTTTTATCTATGTCTAATCATGTATAACATGCATAAAATATTTACATATGTAAATATATTTGAGTTTCCATGTAACATTTCTTATCAATCTGAATTTATAAATATGTTGCCAGATAAAATTAATACATTTATATATTCACCTGCCTTGGTTATCATAGAGACCACCCTAATGTAAAGTTTTCATCTATAACTTAATTAATTGTTCAGAAAATTTTTCAGAAGATGAAAATATGAGTAAGAACTAAGCAATTTTATGGCAGATATATTTAGTTAATTTCTAATATTTATAAATTAGTAATCATCGACCAAAGCATGTATGAGTATAAACAGAGATCAAGTCAGTTGCACAGAATGTTTTTATATGAGTTTTACAATGACAAACTTGAATAAAAATGTCAACCAAGAAAGAAATGATTGCAATCTTATGTGATAGAAAGTGAACAAAATTTTAGTAACAACATGGAAAGTGTTACAAAATGTATTACCTGAGAAAGAAGCTCATCAAAGCCTTTATATAGTAATCTTCCTTGCCTATTTAAAAAGATACATAAATCCCAGTGTGGTGGTGCATGCTTTTAATCTCAGCACTCAGGAGGCAGAGGCGGGTGGAATTCTGAATTTGCTGCTAGTCTGGTCTACAAAGCAAGTTCCAAGACAGCCAGAGTTACACAGAGAAAGCCTGTCTCGCAAAAGCTAAATCATCATCATCAAAATAAAAAATACGTAAAATAATATGTTCATGTTAGTATTTTTTTCTAGAAAACAAACATTAAAATGTTTATATCATAATTCATTTGAATACTTGTGGGTTGAACATCTTTCTACTCCCCATATGGTGGTTGCCTTGTGGAGGGTGTTGGATTTTGTACTGAGCTTGGGGCATCCTTTAGACCTGGACAAGAGGCTCCACCCCAAATGTTCTGCGTAGAGTCCTGCATCACAAACTCACAATGGAAGGCAAGTTTGTTAAAGAGCACGTGGTGCCCACTGCATGGTGCAGCCATGGCCCTCAACATGCACCACCTCAAATGCTCCTCTTGCCTTCTTCCTTTTTCTTTCTTGCCGTCTGTCCTGGAAGCAGAAGGTGACTTTCTCCAAATGTCATCAAGACTGTGGCTTGTGCTTCTGCCAATACCATGGAAGGACAGACCTAAGTAGGAGAATTTGAGCTGTGGCAGCATTTAGGCAAGAGAAAAGGCAAATTAATTAACCTGTCAAATCCTTCCTCTCAGATGTCATGAATGCTATAGATTCCTGCATAATAAAGTATTGTTTCCCAGGGGTGATGAACATCCACGTTCTTGCTTCCAATCTGTGGGCCTATAAGTACTCACAGATTAGTGCAGTGTCTGCAACAGCTGTCCATGGTGGCCAAAGAACACTTGCAATATTAAATAGCATTTATTCTTAGTTTTTACAAGTAGTATAGACATAGAATGCTGGAAGCGTGAAGCAAAGCTGTCTTAGTTTGCTTTCTATTGCTGTGATAAACACTATGACCAAAGCATCTTGGGGGAGGTCAGAGTTTATTTATTTCACCTTATAATTTGTAGTCCATTGAGAAGGGAAGTCGGGGCAGGAACTCAAGGCAGGAACCTGAAGGCCGAAACTGAAGCAGAGGACATGGAGGAATGATGCTTATTGGCTTGCTCTTCATGGATGGCTCAGCCTGCTTTCTTATACCACCCAGGACCACCTTCTCAGAGATGGCACTGCCCACAGTCCTCCCATATAAACCATTAACCAATAAAATGCCCCACAGGGTTGCCTACTGGCCAACCTGGTAGAGGCACGTGGTGGTTTGAGTAATAATGGCTCCCATAAGCTCATAGGCTTGAATTCCTATTCTACAGATAGCAGACTGTTTGGGAAGGATGAGGAAGTGCAGCCTTGGAGGGAAGTGAGTCACTGGTAGGGGTAGGATCTGAGGTTTCAAAAGCCAGCCCATTTCCAGTTAGTGTTCTCTCTGTGTGTCTCTCTTTGTCTCTGTCTCTCTGTCTCTGTCTCTTTGTCTCTGTCTGTTTCTCTGTCTCTGTCTCTGTCTCTCCCTCTCTTTACCTCTTGTGGTGGTGTCTCAAGAATTAAGCTCTCAGCTACGTCTTCCAGCTCCATGCCTGCCTGGTGCCATGCTCCCCACCATGATGGTCATGGATTCACCCTCTGAAATTGTAAGTCCCAATAAACTCTTCCTTCTATAACAGTGGTTCTCAACCTTCCTAAGGTTGTGGCCCTTTAATACAGTTCCTCATGTGTGGTGACCCCCCCCACCACCACCACAAAATCATTTTGTTGCTATGTCATAACTATAATTTTGCTACTGTTATGAATCATAATGTAAATATCTGATATGCAGGAGATCTGATATGCAACCCTAAAGGGGTTACAAGCCACAAGTTGAGAACCACTGTTCTTTAAGTTGCTTTGGTCATAATATCTTAGCACAGCAATAGAAAAGTAACTAATACAGAAATGAGAAGTGGGCATTGTCTCAACTGAGGTTCCCTCTTTCCAAATGACACTATCTTGTGTCAAGTTGACAAAAAAAACTAACAAGGGCAATGACATGACCTTTTTTATTTGCAACTGATGTGTTTTGAACATAACAATTGTAAATAATTTATATTTATAAAAACATTTAGTAAAAGTTTACTTAGAAGTAAATAATTACTTTTATTTAAAATTTTTAATTTGTGTAAACATTCATTAATTACTATTTTTAAATATTGCTACTATGTACTAATTGATAATTTTAGATGATTTAGAAGAAAAATAAGGTTGAGATTCTAATTTATAAAAATACTTTTAATTTTCTGATATTTCAATATCTACTTCAAATACATTTTTGGTGTGGTATACTCAGGCTTGAGGCCCCATAAGTGTGATATTGTGTGTGTGCATATGTGTATGTGTGTGTGTGGTTGCATACACCATGATGCTTAGAAGCCCGAGGAGGATGTTAGGTATCCCACTCTATTACTCTCCTTATTCTCTTGAGACAAGGTTCTTACTGAGTCTGGAACTTGGCCACAAGCCCCAAGGATTCCTCTATCTCCACCTTGCATAGTTCTGGTTATAGTCTCATGCACGCTCACACCCACCTTTTTGTGTATTTGCTGGGATTTAGGCTGTCTTCAGGCTTTCGTGGCCAGCACTATTACCCACTCAGCCGTCTCCCCCACCCCACTTTTATTTCCTTGTATCATTGAGAATGGAAACAAAATGAGACTGGGACAGAATTACAAACCCAGAAAGTGGAGCTCAGAAGAATCGAGGCAGAGAAGAAGAAAACTGAGCATGCTCAGAAAGTTATCTCCTGCTGTTATATTGGAGACCGTGACATAAAGCCACCTTCTCCCGAGCACAGCCTAAGTAAAACACACAAGGAAGCCTTACAATTTAATGAAGATTCAGTCACTAAGTGAAGTAATTAAAAGAAGAACAAATCCATAGGCCAGATGAGTCCCCCTTCACCTTATATTCTTTACTTATGAATGTTTTTCTTCCTGATCCAAACAAGATAATAAAAAGGTTATTTTTCAGATCTAACTCATAATTCAGAAGGAGCAGATTCAAGATGGATCCACTTCCTGAAGATAAAGTGCAGGAAAACTGGTGACTATGGACAGGAAGAGAAAGGCTCTCAATATTTATAAATTCTCCTTGTAAGGAGAGCCTGGAGAAGCATGCTCAAGCCTTCTGAGGAGAACCTGGAAACATGTTTGCTCAAACCTTCTGAACTCAGGAGCACCTTTCCAAGGGAACAAGCTGATTCAAGTCATTGATTACTGATTTCTCATTGTATAAACTGGCAAAAAAAAAAAAAAGTTTAGCATTGCATATCATGGTGAAATATTTTCAAAATGAGAAATTGTAGAAACTGTCTTATCATCTAAAATGGGAAGACAAAGCATGTGCTGTTATTGCTACACAAACCTCCGTCTACCTTCACAATCATTTTCCCGCACGGATGGTGTTCATAGCCAGAAACATGCCGGGTTTTAATTAAAAGATCAGAAAATGTTAGTTGCACTAAAAAAGAGGCGAGGGACAAATACTAGGACTGAAAAGAAGTCTGAAATAACAGCAAACAATCAGCGGCATTCAACAAGGAAACGAATGCAGAGATGGGCATTTCTGCCTGGCAATAACAGCCCTACAAAAACAGCATTGGCTATCCACACTTAGCCCAGCTTTGTGTGATACCAACAGCACAATATTCACAGAAGACAATGAAAATTATCTAGTTTCTTAGTAAAAAAAAAAAACAAAAAAACAAAAAACAACAACAACAACAAAAAAAACCCACAAACTTCATGCCAAAATGTAGAAGCATGCGAGAGTCATAAAAACTTGCCAGGCGGTGGTGGCACACACCTTTAACACACAGCACTAGGGAGGCAGAGCCAGGTGGATCTCTGTGAGTTCGAGGCCAGCCTGGTCTACAGAGTGAGTTCCAGGACAGGCAACACAGAGAAACCCTGTCTCGGAAAAAAAAGGAAGAAAGAAAGAAAGAAAGAAAGAAAGAAAGAAAGAAAGAAAGAAAGAAAGAAAGAAAGAAAGAAAGAAAGAAAGAAAAGAAAAAAGAAAAAGGAAAAGAAAAAGAAAAAGAAAAAATTGTAGAAAATAACAGTTTAAAGATTTTATTTTTAATTGTGTGTGTGTGTGTGTGTGTGTGTGTGTGTGTGTGTGTGTGTGTGTGCATATGTGTATGGGTGCCCTGCAGCTGGAGTTACAGCTGGTTGTGAGCTGCCAGTGTGGGTATGGGTGCTGAGAAATGAACCCACATCCCTCTAATAAAAATAAAATTGTCTTCCTTAAGAAACTTTTAAAAAATTATTTAATTACTGGATACATAACACGCTAATTGTAATTTAATGAAGTACTGAGAAGTAATTTATACATGTATATCTTGTGCCAACAGATTAAACACACATATCTCTTCAAAAATGTATCACTCCTTTACGACAGAAACATTCAGAATCTATTCTTCTAGTTCTTTGTTTGTTTTGTCTTATTTTGTTTTTCAAGGCAGGGTTTCCCTGTGAAGCTCTGGCTGTCCTGGAACTCACTCTGTAGTCCAGGCTGGCCTCGAACTCTCCATTCTTTTACCTAGAGTCACCCTCCTGTGCAGCTGCATGTTACTGATGCTGCTTTGTAAAAAGGTTTATTTTTATATGTGTGTTTTTCATGCATATGTATCTGTGCATCATGTGTGTGCTTGGTGTCTGCAGAGATCAGATGAGGGGCATCAGATCCCCTGGAACTGGAGACACTGATGGATGACAGTTGCCATGGGTGTGTTGGGAAATGAACTGGGGTCTCCTAGAAGAGGAACTACTGCTCTTAACTGCTGAACCATCTCCCTAGCCCTTCCCTCAGCTTCTTATTCATATCCAAATGCAACATAATACTCATGAGATCATAGTTACTCCTCACCCCTACTTATTATTTTTCACCTCTGGTAACTGAAATTCTTGTCCATGTCTGTGAGACCATTTTTTTGTTTGTTTGTTTGTTTCTGGTTTCTCTGTGTAAACCTGGATATCTTGAGACTCACTCTGTAGACCAGGCTGGCCTCAAACTCAGAGATCTGCCTGTTTCTGCCTCCCAAGTGTTAGGATTAATGGTGTGTGCCACCATTGCCCAGCCATTTTTTTTTTTAAGATTCCAAGTTCATACACAACTTATCTTTGTATGTCTGATTTATTTCACATTCTGAGTTTCTCCCATGTTGTTAAAAATGACAGGATTTCATTCTTTTTAGGGCAGAATAGTATTGGATTATTGTATATGTGTATACATATATATGTACATTTTCTTTATCCATCCATCCATTGTAGACACTTAGGTTATTTCCATTTCTTGGGTGCTGTGGTAGTGTTAAAACAGACATGGAAGTGAAGACATCCCTTTGAACATGCTGATTTGATTTCCTTTGGATACATACCTAGGATTGGGAAGGATATGATAGCTCTACTATTGATTTTCTGAGGAAATCTCATGCTGTTTTCCATAGTGGGTGTACTACTTTGTTCTTCCACCAAATAACTGTTGCAGATCAAAGAACAAACTCCAATAAGAGGTATTTGGATCAATATAAAACATATTAATAGTTTTTTGTTTTGATTTTTTTCAATAAAAACCCAGCCTTGAAGATCGTTAAAAGAACTTAATTTTTATTGGAAACATATATTCTTCCCTTAAAAAAATGAGAATGGTAATGTGAGAGATTTGTGTGATGAAATTTTTATGATCATATTCTGCCCAAACTCACCATACTATTTGTCTTAGGGTTTCTATGGCTGTGAAGAAACACCATGACCATGCCAACTCTTATAAAGAAAAACATTTAATTGGAGCTAGCTTAAAGTTCAGAAGTTTAGTCCATTATTATTATGTAGAAATGCAAGGCAGCATAGAGGCAGACATGGTGCTGGAGAAGAAGCTGAAAATACTACATCTTGATTTGAAGGCAACTGGAAGTGATCTGTGTACCACATTGAGCATAGCTTGAGCAAAGCAGACCTCAAAGTCCACCGCCACAATGACACACTTCCTCCAACAAGGCCACACCCACTCCAACAAAGCCACACCTCCTCATAGTGCCACTCCCTTTGGAGGCCATTTTCTTTCAAGCCACCACACTATTAACTGTGATTTGTGAAACTTGTGGTTGATTTCTGAATGTAAACTCTGCCGAAGTAACTGCACTAACAATCACAGTTGCTTTTGACTTGAAATCAGGTTTTCTCCACATTGAATTTAATTTTAAAAATAAGAGTACACTGCCCTAGGCAAGGTTGTCTAATTTGGCATCCCTTCCTTAAAAATTATTTGTGTAAAATTCTTGAGGAGAACATAAATGGTGGTTTTGTTAAAATTGACCTGAAAAGTAATTGTAATGAAACAAATGTATAAGCAGTATTACAATGTATGAAATTCTGAATGCCTGTGTCATTACTCAGGCCAACTACTGAACTTTAATAAGGGTGTAAGACACTGAAGACCAATCCACTCTAAAAGTTGCTAGGAGGGGCCAGAGAGATGCCTCAAAGGATAGAGGTGCCTGCCTCCACCCATGATGACCTGAATTTGACCCCCAGGATCCCACATGATGGAAGGAGAAGCCCAATATCTGAATGTTGTCCTCTGACCTCCACATAGGACTATGGCAAGCACTCCCTTCCCCCCACCCATGTGGTGGCAAACACACATGCAACAAATAAATAAATAAATAAATAAATAAAGTGAACTTTTAAAAATTTGCTAATATTCAGTCATTCTAACAATCTGCAATGCCAGCCATGGTGATACATGTCTTTGGGAGGCAGAGACATGTGGATCTCCGAGTTCCTGACCAGCCAGGAATACACAGTGAAACTAAATCTCAAAAAACAAGTAAAAACAAATCTGTCCCTGCTGGGTGCAGTGGTACATGTCTGGAAATCCTGGCACTCAGGAGGTAGACTCAGGAGAATGAAGAGTTCAAGGCCAGCTGAAGCTGTTAGAGGATCATGCCCTCAAAATGGAAAAACAAAACAAAACAAAACAAAAAAAACAGTTAATTGTTCTTAAGTTTGCTTTACAAGTAGAAGGAGGGTGGAATGTATCTTATAACATTTAATAGTTTGTTAGCTTATTTATAACTCTTGATTATTTTGACGTTAAGTTCCTTGTTCATATATTTGCACTAGACCTACAGCTTTGCATGTACTAGTTTTTATAACTAGTGTTAATAAGAAGTGATATTTAAGTGCCAATAACTGGCTAGGCTGTGAGTCAGGTTCTTTTTTGTTTTGTTTCATTTTTTGGTTTTGTTTGTTTGTTTGTTTTTTCAAGACAGGGTTTCTCTTCGTGACAGTTCTGGCTGCCCTGGAACTCACTTTGTAGACCAGGCTGGCCTCAAACTCACAGAGATCCACCTGCCTCTGCCTCCCGAGTGCTGGGATTAAAGGCGTGCGCCACCACCGTCCGGCTACGTGTTGATTTTTATAGGGTCAACCATGTCCCTAGAGACAGAGTGAACCATGGTCTGTCCGGTTGTCCAAAACCTGTATCAGGCCGGGCGGTGGTGGCGCATGCCTTTAATCCCAGCACTCGGGAGGCAGAGCCAGGCGGATCTCTGTGAGTTCGAGGCCAGCCTGGGCTACCAAGTGAGTCCCAGGAAAGGCGCAAAGCTACACAGAGAAACCCTGTCTCAAAAAACCAAAAAAAAAAAAAACAAACCTGTATCAGATATGAAAAACAGACTGCAGATTTACCATGCAGGTCCTAACTCACTTTATAACAAATATCCATAGCTGATTAACCATGGGGAAGATGGGAAGGGAGGGGGGAATGTGTCATGCTGCATTTGCTCCTGGGCTATGAACACAAAGAAAAGAATGAGGCTACAGGGAAAGGCAAGCTCCTCCGTACAGTAGTGGTTGTAGTCCTCACAGTACAGACAGCAGGGCCAATAATCCAGTCCACAAAATTGCCAGTGGAAAGAAAGAAGGAAAAAAAAAAAAAACCCAAGCCTTTGAAGTAGTTAATGAATCCACTCTTTTTAACTTACTCCGGTCTCATCGCTGAGAGCTGTGTGCAGTTGCTCCTGGGCAGAAGTTTCACTAATGCAGCGATGTTGACTGGCCACGGCATCAAATATTCATCAAGTCACAGATGGGAATCTACAAAGAGTTTGCAGAGAGGTTTCGTGTCTCCCTTCGGTTCTAGGGGAAGCATGTCAGCACTGCAAAATGCAAGGCCACAAGCACACTTTTAAGGTGATGAGGAGGGTTGCTGACCCGTTTAAACAGGTTAAATGGGGCCGATTTAAAGGCATCGCTTTCTTCTTAAAGTAAAAGTGTACACTTTCAGCATAGACATTTTAGAAAACACCCTTGGCAAGAAAAGAAGAAAACAGAACTCACCCTTCATCTAGCACCAAGTTCTACCGCATACTGTATCGTCTTTTAAATAAAAATCAAGTCACACTATGTTGAGTATTTTTTTACTTGTTTCTTTTTCTGGCTTTTCTGTGCTTTTCTCACTTAACAATACACTCTCTTTTTGATTTTTATTTCACTTATGGTGTGGTGTGTGTGTGTGTGTGTGTGTGTGTGTGTGTGTGTGTGTGTGTGAGAGAGAGAGAGAGAGAGAGAGAGAGAGAGAGAGAGAGAGAGAGAGAGAACCTGCCTGTAGAGATCAAAGGACAACTTTCAGAATTCAGTTCTCTGACTACTGTGAGTGACAGGGAGTGAACTCAAGTCCGTCAGTGTCATGGCACAGTCAGAAGAATGACAGATGATGAACCAAGCCTTGAGGAACTGTGAGGGAGGCTCCAGAAAAAAGGCAGAGGGCCTCTTACCTGAGGTGCATTTGCCTCTTGGATTGTTCTTGGACATGCTTTCATGCCCCCAAGTTAAACATTTACATTCAATTTACAAGACACGTTTATTCCTGTTGGATGTCAGAACGTAGCTATAGAACCCAATCTGGTGAAAGGATAGGCTGAGTACTGTCCTCAGTGTACCCCGAATCTGGACATGGCCTTCGGCCTTGCTTTGCTTTAATGCTTTCTGGGGTAGGATCTATAGTAAGTACCAGGTCATTGTGTTAAAATTGGTCTGTCCCAAGAAAGTTCTGAGAAGGGATGCCCTGTTAATATTTAGTATGTGCTTACTGACATTTATTTACATGTTCTTCTGAGCTAAATAAACCTCTTTTGGATCATTGCTTTCTTTGTTTCATTTATGTATGAAAGTACACTGACTGATGTGAAGTGGTTTACAGTGTTAGACCATAGCTGGCCCCATTCTTTAAGGTCCTCAAATCCCAGGTCTTGGAGACAGATCTGCATACGTTGGTGAACAGTCAGGCTTACATGAGGATGGGTCATGGTGCACTTGCAAGAAAAAATGATGTCTAAATGGAGGCTTAAAGATTGGGTGGGAGTTTGCTTAGGTTTGTCTGGGAAACAAAACCTGTTGGTTTTGTTTTGTTGTTGTTGTTGTTGTTTGTTGTTTTTTGAGACAGGGTTTCTCTGTGTTGTTTTGGTACCTGTCCTGGATCTCGCTCTGTAGACCAGGCTGGCCTCAAACACACAGAGACCCACCTGGCTCTGCCTCCGGAGAGCTGGAATTAAAGGCGTGTGCCACCACCGCCTGGCTTGAAGCTGGTTTTAATAATAAATAAATAGCTACCAGATGAGCCAGCCGGCTGACCTTAACAATACATTTTTTCTAGATAAGGAATATTTTATTTGGTTACTTTCACAACATCTTAATGGGAGACTCAATATAATTTTGGCATTTAACCAAAAATTCAATGAACAAGAAGCACCCCATTGACTCTTTTATATATTTGGTTATAATTACATAATTTCCCCTTCCCCTTTAACAATATATTTTTACAGATTTGGTAATATTGAGTATTTTTCTACAACACATTTTATATGTATTCTCTCTCTCTCTCTCTCTCTCTCTCTCTCTCTCTCTCTCTCTCTCTCTCTCTCTCTCTCTCTCTCCTCACCCCTCCCCCTTCTCTCTTTCTCTGGTTTTTCCAGACTGGGTTTCTCTGTGTAGCCCTGACTGTCCTGGAACTTATTCTACAGACCAGGCTATCCTTGAACTCAGAGATCCTCCTGCCTCTGCCTCCCAAGTGCTGGGATTCAAGGCATGCACCACTACCACCTGGCTAGACTTGCTGTCTTGCATGAAAAGGTTACACACAGTTTGCATAGCCAGTCCCTTGGTGTTGGATGTTTCAGCTATATCTAGCTTTCCTGCATACTTAGTGGCATTTCTAATTGGCATCCTTATAACTATCATTTATTCCAGTGTTCAGTGTGTAGAGTATAAGAGGAGGAGTGGAGTTGTCATTCTGATGAGCTGTCATCAGCTCCCTTAGGTCAAAAAAGATAGGCTGCGAAGTCATTGAAAGCCACGTCACTGCTGTCGGAGACTGAGGGCTGCAGGTTGGTGTGTCTGTTCTCATAACGGCCTCTCTGTAACTTGAACGGTTTTCCTCTTTAATTTAACAGCTATCTTGTTTCACTGATCTCCCATCTATTTAGTTACACTGGAGAGGAAGAAGGATCCCTTTAATGGTAAACAGCACTGCCTGAGCTCATGAGGATTTATGGCTTGCTGCTTTGCATTGTTAGTGACCACAATTCTAATGTGGGCTCTATCAATATCTCTTTCCTCTAGCAATAGAATGTGAGCTGTTTCCTGCAATTGAAGTCTCCTGGAACAGAGGTTCAATGATATATGGAAGAGGGCATTGGGAAGGCAAGGTCGCTGGCTTTTAGGTTTGCCAAATAGATGACAATCATCTATCGCCATCAACGAGTCACTGAAGTCACTGTAACATACATGAACTCACACAAAAGAACAAAAACATGAAAATATAGTTATGTGATAGGGAATAGCCTTACCTAAGGAATAATGGTTGGCAGCCTTGCATACTCTATAGTCTTCCTTTTCACATAGAATTGGGAAACATCAAGTGGTTTGGCAGGAATCCCTGGACCCTTACTTGAAGACCAGAGTCTTGGAACATTGTAACTATGTCTGTCCAGACAGGATCTGAGCCAATTCTCTTCTTCCCTAGACAAAAAAGAAATAAGAACATTCCTACATGTTCCCTTCCAGGCTTCTATTCCTGTTGGTCAATGAGTTGTTTCCAGACTGTCGTGGGTACCATTTTTCACAATTTGTGCATACCCACAAGTCACCTACAATATCAATGAGTTAGCATTTGATGTGCATGTGTGGAGAGGGTGTTGTTTGTTGGTTTGGTTTGGTTGCAGGGTCAGGGGTCAAGCTGATATAGCCTTGCACATAGAAGGAAGTGCTCTGCCCGTGAACTATATTCCTAGTCTTGGCATTTGTTTGCAATCAACATTTCTTAAACTTCAACAAATAAATTAATTCAAAAGAAACAATGTCGGAAAATAAATGGACCACCAATATACTTGTCATAAATGAATGAAAAGAATTATATTCTATTCTAGCCCTTGATTTATGCTTGCTGTGGGTCCTGAGCCTGAGACCTGTGCTTTCTTGGTTTTTAAAAATCAGAAAGAGGGACCAACATTAGCAGGGAAAACTGTTACAAATTCACGCTGGTGGATGCAGGATGTAGGCTAGTAGTAGTGCTCTTGCCTGCTGTGGGAAAGGCCCTGAGTCCACTCCCCAGAGCTGAGAAAGAAAAGAAAAGATCAAGTAGAAGTGGAACTTTGTCCTTGACAGAACCAGTGTTTCAGGGGGCTTTAAAGAGAAAAGGTTTCTTAACGCTCAAGTTATCATATGCTGGTGGGGGAGGGGGCCCCACAGTTTGGAAACAAGAAAGGAGGAGAACAACCAGGCTTGGTTCCAGCCCTGCCGGCCACTCACTGACTGTAAGTCCTCAGGCAAGTCACTTTACTAAAATACAAACAAACAACCCAGCAACAAACAAAACAAGCTGCTAAGCAGATAGTAATAATTCTAACAGAGATATTGTATGTGGAGTTGGGAAATGAGAACATGAACATATCTAGCATTTTTTTTTTTTTTTAAATATCTAAAATGGAAAGTGGGAAGGCACTGGGTCTGGAACCCTGTGATAATTTTGCCAGCTCGAGGCAAAGAGCTTGTTTGAAAGGGTGCGATCAGAGGCGATTGTGGTAGGCAACAGGAGACAAATGGGGTCTTAGAGTTGTCTCAGCAAGCCCCGCTCCTGGCTCTCTCCTGTGTTGAAGCCCATGCAAGTTGGACTTGCTGTATTTTCAAGTAAAGCATTTTTGCACACAGAGTCTTCCCCTTTCTTGACATTTACAGTCGCACCTGCACTTATATGAAGCTACAATTTGAGCTAATTCAGCTCCACAGAGTGTGTATCAGGCACCTTGCTGGACCCGAGTGATACTACATGCAATAAGCTCCTGCGGAAACTTCAGTCTGTGCGGGAAGGCACATGCTCAGACAAGCCGGAGAAAGGGAAGGCTTAATCAGAGCAACGGAGAAAGAGCGCCCAGGACTCCTGGAGGTTCTCCATATTCTTCAGGACTGTATTCATCACCTTGACTCAGCAGGGTTCCATGGGGATGTCTCAAGCATTCGGAAGCATCAGCCATGCTGGGGACTGGTACTCAGGGAGTGTTTCTTGCAGTATTAAGCCAAGCTTCTCTCGTGCCCTCGGCTCCTTTCCAGGGCAAATATTATCACTCCCGTTGTTGAAAAGAAGACTCTTCTACTAAGATGCTCTGTAAGCGCGCTCAGCTAGTGGTAGGATACAAACTCAAATGTAAGATGTGTGGCTCCAAAGGCCATGCACTTCATGGCTAGGCCATTCCCTGGTATTTGTTGAGTGCTGGCTGTCGCCATACTAGGTTCTCCTTGATAGTTGTAGAAGAAAAAAAAAAAAAAAACCAGCATCGCCAGCATGCCTTATTTTAAAAGGATTTGTCATAGAACCCTTTCACATTCTCCTATGTGTGGAAAATAGTAATCAACTTGGGAAATCCTTTGAAAATTACACCTGGGTCTGGGGAGATGGTTCAGTGGGTAAGCTGCTTGCTGAGCAAGCCTGAGGACCTAAATCCAGATGCCAACATCTGTATAAAAACCTGAGCACCCACAATCTCAGGGCTGGGGAGGCAGAGATGGGGGCACTCCTTGCTTGGGCTCGCTGGCCAGTCAGTCTATAGG
Source organism: Peromyscus leucopus (assembly GCF_004664715.2). NCBI lineage: Eukaryota > Metazoa > Chordata > Mammalia > Rodentia > Cricetidae > Peromyscus > Peromyscus leucopus. The sequence goes on along the minus strand of NC_051079.1, from coordinate 30,912,929 downwards.
AGAACAGTGTACTCCAAGTTCAGCGAGAGACTCTATTGCGAAAATAAAATGACTAGCAATTTTAAGGAGACCCAACCAACAATGACTTTTCGCTTCCATAACATTGGCACATATAACACATATGTATGTGCACCTGCACACACATGGGCAAATGCAGAGAGGGAGAGAGGGAGAGAGAGAGAGAGAGAGACAGAGAGAGAGAGACAGAGAGAGACAGAGAGAGAGAGAAACTAAAAACTCACCAAAGTGTACCTGTGTGTGTGCACACACCCTTGCTCAGAAATCCACACTCTAATCTGAGATATCCCCGCAGGGCAGGTCTTTGAGAGATGGCGTGGGCAGATGCAGGATGAAGTCTAGAAGAATCTCCTGGGCTCCAAGATCAGGGCTGCCTGTGGTTGAAAGAGGCCCAGCAAGATCTCTGACTGACATCGGTCAGTGGATTTTGTCTTTGCTTCCAGCAGAGTACATTGGGATTTCTGAGACTTTCATCATTGCTGATGGAGGTGCCCGAGGCAGTCCACACCCCAGGCACACTGGCCACCTTGGCAGATTTCCCTTTAAGCTTCGTGTTGGCTTGTCAGCCTCATTGTGGCAGGCAAGTTAAACAAACAATCTGTTAGATTCCCAGCCCCTCTGGACACTGTGACTTTTATTTAAGGGATTGTTTCTGATTTTTACGTTTTCAATCACACTCTGATTATTTTCTTTCCAGAGGAGAAAGGGTGCCTCTTTCAGCTTGAGTAAGAAGTGTATTATATGGATGTGGACATGTAGTCTGGACGCTGGTTATGAATATTCATAGGCTCTCTTAGATACATCACATCAAATCTGTGTGCCGGCCTAAGTATTTCACTCTAAAATCAAAGCTGAATGAGATGCTCTTAAATCATCATTCGGTTTTTATTATAAATGAATATATTTATGTTCAACTTGTATTCCAATTAGATGAAATTCACAAATACATAATTAGATAACTTGCTTTCTTCCCTTAGTGGTATTTCTTACAGATCATTATATGATCATTTAATTTTGAGTCTTTTGAAACAGATATAGATAGACAAGTTGGATTTCACAGCACATTACTGCCTGCTCCATTTCAAAATGGCCATTTTAGATTTCTCAATAACCAAAAATGGCTTTGTTTTTCTTTCTTGGTTCTTTTTTGATCTTTCATCAGGAAAATTGGGATTTCACCATGTTTAATTGTATTTGTTCAACAACATTGGAATTCAGTTTTTGCTCTGGTAAAATTCCATTTTTATTGTTTGTCACAAGGAACTGGGAAGGGCAAACAGCAGCCACCATCGTTTGTCATGTATGCTCTGTCCCGCATACAGACTCAGGACAGAGAAGGCAGAGGTCATTGTCCTCTTACTGTACATAGGAGGAAACAAACTCAGAAAGTCCAGGAACATTTGATGAAAAAGAAAGGGAACTCCATCATCAGCTGAACATGCAGGTTAACCTTAGCCACACTTAACCTTCCTCCAACCCACAAACACACACCACGCCCCTTGTAGGGAACAGACACTGCTCTAAACACTGGAGACATGGGGAGCAGCAGGCAGGCAAAGCCTCTGCTCCCGGGAAGCTTGCGGTCTGCTCAGCCTCCTAAATGACAAACCTGGCGGTCCAGTGATTGGCACGGGAGGGTGTGGGCATGTGGGCATGCCTAGTTCCCCTTGCTAGTTTGAAACTAGTATGGGCAGTTCTTGGCTTTAGGTTGGGCTTTATTTCGTGGACTAGTATGGCAACTGGATTGTTTTTAGTCCTTAATAAATACTTGTCAGCTGTTGTTTATTGGTTGACTGTTTTGTTTTGCTGGGTTCTCTGTTTTTTTTTTTTTGTTTGTTTTTTTTTTTTTTTTGTTTTGTTTTTTCCATTTAGGTCTCCGTAAGAGGAAAAGTGAAGTTGTTTTGGATGAATAATAACACCTCATTTACACCTCCCTTTTAAAGGTGTCCCAGGGGCAAGAGATGACTCTGAGGGCCAAAGAGTTTGCCAAACAAGCCTGACCACCTACATTCTATCCCAGAACCCACAGTCAAGCACAGTCGGGAGTTGTTCTCTGATCTCCACACGCATGCCGTTAGGACACATGTGCACTTCTACACACACACACACACACACACACACACACACACACACACACACGTACATTAATTAAAAAATAGTTTCCCAGGTAGAGCCTGGCTTGGTATAGCAGACTATAATCCCAGCTACCTGGGAGACTGAGATAGAAGAATCAAAAGTTCAAAAGCTGTGCTACAATGACACCCAGGTCGGCCCGCATAACTTAGTGAGACCCTGTCTCAAAATAAAACGTGGGAAAGGTGGACTGGTGCTATAGTTCAGTGGAAGAGTACTTGAGTACTTGCCTGGCATGCTCAAGGTCATGAGTTTGATTCCTAGTACCAGGCCAAAAAAAAAAAAGGTTCTGGTTTGACCTGAATTTGCCCTCCTTCATTCATGCAAGTGCCAGATACAATTCTGAAGCTGGTTCAGGAGAGCCTGCCATTGCACACTGCACACAACATTCTATCCTTTTTTTTTTTTGAACCTGGACCAAGGACTAGGGAAAGGCCCATTATCATCTGCTCCCACTTCTGGAGGCTGCCACTCAGGAAGTTAGACTGTGGCAGCCCAGATGGATTCCCAATTTCCACTCTTTCCCGCCTGAGGAGTCAGGCACAGGGGCACACACCTATAATCCTAGCATTCAAGAGGCAGAAAGATGGTCAGTTCTAGGCCAGCCTGTGCTACAAAAAACATACAAACAAAAGCTGGACAGAGACTCTGGGGAAAACAGCTCAGTTGGTAGAGCGCTTGCCACACAAACATAAGGACCCAAGTTCAGATCCCCAGCACCCATGTACAAAGCCAAGCCTGGCAATGTCTATAGTCCCAGCACCGGAGAAGCAGAAACAGATGAATTGCCATAGCTCTCTGTCCAGCCAGCCTAGACAAATGGATGAGCCCCAGGTTCAGGGAAAGATTGTCTCAAAAACTAAAATAGCAATTGAGGAAGCTGTTCAGTGTGACCTCTGGCCTCCACATGCAAGCACGCACATGTGCACGTACACAGGAACATGAACACACCTGTATACCATAACACACACACACACACACACACACACACACACACACACACACACACGCCAATCCATCCACCAGCAGGGGAGGTATGCAAAAGCGAGTTGCTCGCTTCTCTGGGCTGCTGCCAGACTCACAGCACCTGCCTCTGATCAGCAAAAGCAGGGTTATGATTCAGAGCACCAGCCCAGCCCACCACTTTCCGCCTTTGCCAGAGCAGCCTCTTCAGCTTCCAACACTCATCAGGAAACCAAAAAAAAAAAAAAAAAAAATGCTTTTCCCTGTCATGATGGCTTCGGTCCTCCCCAAGCTATGGGACCTGTCTCTCTTCCATTGGGTTCTTTCATCTTCATTCACATTTCTTTCTTTTGGGGTCTCTTCAATAATTGATGAGGTTCTGTGTGCCGCAGTTACGGCATCTGTACCACCAACCAGGATGGAGTGGATGGAAAGAGGAAGCCAGCACTGTGGTAGTCCCTCGTCAGCTTCAATCCGTTCCCTCTCCCTCTCCCCTCCTCCAATTCCAAAAACCATGGGTTTTCACCAACAGGCTTGGTTTCCCAGTCTCAGAAGCTGAGATGTGGATTCGTGGGCACGGGATTGATGGAGGAAAAGCCCTCTGAGGAGACCTGTATTGAGGATTGGAGATGGAGGCAGAGAAGGAAATAGAATAGGAAAGGGGATGGATCTGGACGAAGACCAAAGACAGGGTTTAGGAAAAGTATCACCCAGGCCTAGGCCTACCGGGAACTCTGCAGGCTTGCTGCAATCTCAGAGATTGTCCAGTCCAGGTAATGGAGCTGGGATTATGTCCTCTGACATCAACCTGGTGCCACACATTGTTCATGGGATGACTTCCCAGGCATCATTCGCCAAGAAGCTTCCTTCAACCGAAGACAAATCCTTTCAAAAAAGGAACAATATATGAGAGTGAGTAAGCCATCAACATCTACAGCAGCTAGGGGGTGGGACCTGAAGTCATACTTTGTGATGGAGTGATTAGGCACCTCTATTCAGGAGACAGAGATCACATAGTAGCCTCCCCACCTCCTTTCCTCGCCTTTTCCTTTAATAGATCTTCATTATTAAACTGGTCTTTGTTGAGTTTAGGGTCTAAGTGATGAGTAGGCATGTAAACAAATGAACACAAAATACTTCCAGGTTATGGTCATTGCTCCGAAGGAAATAGAGTGCTGTACAGGAGGCAAGCTGACAAGAAAAGAGGCATCTATTCTAAGTTAGGCCTTCAAGAAAAACTGCCCTCAACAGATGACTTTTAAGACACTGCCTTCAGTGAAGAGATGAGAGGATCCAGATGTAAGAATGCAGAAAGGAGCCAGGTGGTGGTGGCACACACCTATAATCCCAGCCCTTGGGAGGCAGAGGCAGGCAGATCTCTGTGAGTTCAAAGCCATCCTGGTCCACAAAGCAAGTTTCAGGACAGCCAGAGCTGTTACATAGAGAAAACCTTTCTTTATGACTTCTCTAATTCTGCTTCTGGCTCTGTTCTTGCTAAACTGAAGTATATCAACCCAATATGACTTTCTATTTCATCTAAACTCATACAACATCACCTCAGTTTGGGAATTAAGATGCTCAATCACCATGTAATAAAAAAATCTATCTGCTATTACTTGAAATGTTGTGAGGTATCCACCAGAGAATACCACTCAGACACGGGCTCAGGCCAATAGAAAGTCTTTATTAGCATGGTGGTGACTATATTGGGTGTCCAGGACCTCTGTGTAGTCTCGAGCCTTTCTCAGGGTGAGTTCTTAAGTGCAAAAAAACATATTGGGTTGATACACCTCAGTTTAGCAAGAACAGAGCCAGAAGCAGAACTAGAGAAGTCATAAAGAAAGGTTAATACATAGTGTGGAATATTAGTTTAAGATGCATTACATTTGTTTATGCTACAGAATATTTGTTTAATGATGAAAATATGTATTGCATTTTTTATGTTGCATTTGTTTAACTCTGTAAAGTTGTGTTACTTTGTCTGCTTAAAACACAAAGAGCTAATGGCCAATAGCTAGGCAGGAGAAAGGATAGGCAGGGCTGGCAGGCAGAGAGAATAAATAGGAGGAGAAGTCTGGAAGAAAGGAAGATGAAGGAGCTGGAAAAGAAGGGGCCAGCCACCCAGCCACACAGCCAGCCATGCAGTAAGATGGAAAGAAAAGGTCTACAGAAATAGAGAAAGGTAAAAGCCCAGAGGCAAAACATAGCTAAAGAGAAACAGGATAATTTAAGTTAGAAAACCTGGCTAGTAACAAGCCAAGCTAAGGCCAGGCATTCATAAGTAAGAATAAGTCTCCATGTATTTATTTGGGAGCTGGTTAGTAGGCCCCCAAAGATTAAAAACAAACAAAAAACAACTACAAACACACATAAGGAATTTCCCAGAACTATGGATTTAATGGATGAAGTCTCCTTGTTCTCGTTTTGGGAGGTGTTGCAGTCTATGTGCTGGGTTTCAAGGCCCAGATGGTACTTCCATCATGGCGTCAGTTGTGCTAAGGTCTAGATGCCTATTAAGGTCTCGGGGCTTGGGAGGGGAGTGCTGTAACAAAATGTTCATCCTCTCTTCTCTGCCTTTAGACCTGGAGCTAAAGAGTGGGATGTCTACACTGCCTTAAATAGTGCTCATTCTTCAGGCAAATCCTTAACTCTTCAGAGGAAGGCAAGTCTCAGGGGCAGCAGCAACGTTCTTACTCTCATGAGTTCCTTGGAGACGGTCACAGCATAGGCTTCAGTTTCCTTGTCGCAGGTTAGGTGCATTCCAATTCCAGCTGACTGCTCTCGGCTCTGCCCACAGCCTCCCATGCATCTTAGATCCCATTTCCAGTTTCCTTCCAGTGGGGTCCTCTTGCTTTAAGATGGTCCCACAGGGCAACATCTCAGTCAGCCCACTCTGCCTTGCTCTTGCATGTGGACCACATCTAGCCATGAGGCACTCTCCTGCAATGTTTGTTCTGATGAACTCCAGGGTAGCAATCATTTCCCAAGTCCCAGCTTAGAGGCCTCTCCAGCTAGGCTCTCACTCCTTTGCTGTCCAGAAATAGCTCACAATGTTTGTGGTAGGCCACTTACACAGACTCATTTGCAGCTCTTTGAGGGATCTCCTTGGAGTCATTTTCCTTAGGATTGAGATAAACTGCAGCCTGCATGCTTCCCTTTGGTGTGAAGAAATCCTCTTCAAAAACCCTTTGATTTTCAACCCATGGCTCTTCTAAAATACTCTGGAGGTAAGTGAGGGGTTTCTCAGCCATCCACGCTAAAAGTCTTTGCACTTTACTCTAGTGCCTCCTGTTAGAGCATGTGTCTGCCAAAATTCCCCTTTTAATGTCCTGTTAGACTCAGAACTCAGTGAATGAGCTAATGACTCATTCTCCCTGGGGGCCAGTGGGAAGGCGCCCTTAAACAGCCATTACCAGCTCTTGGGTCTTGTCCTGACCTCAGCCCAATTTCTCCAGGTGACCTTGAGGCAGCTTTTTCGCTGCCCTGGGTCTCAGCATCCCCTCCCAGTGAACTGAAAACCAGATCTCTGTTCTGGGCCCTCTCTCTGGGGAAGTATTATGAGGAATAATCAGGCAATGCCTAGAAAGTGCTTTAAGTACTTCGGGGAAAGACGTTGGCTAAATACCAAATGATAATAATAACACCGTCATCATCCTCCACGTTATTATTCATGGTTGAGAGGAGAGAGCAATTGCTGATGGTGTCTTAGCTCCGTGGGAAGGAGGACATCAGGCCCCAGAATGTTCTATCAATAAGTGAAGACCAATAAATACTGAGCACTGTAGGGGAAGTTACCCAGACATAAAGGCTGGATGTACGTGCCCATTTGTATTTGAAATGACAGCAACTGACTCTGTTTCTCGTTTTTTATTTTTATAGCTAGTATCAGAGCTGCTAGGATTGAGGGGGAAGTGTATCCCTTTTCTAGGGGATGAGGGGTAAAGAGATTGTTTTTCACATCTTGGGATTTTCTACCTTCCACCCTCTTCTTAGCGTATCTCTTTTCTACACTCCCGATGTTCCCTCCCTCTACTCTCCATCTCACTCACTTTCCACGTCACAGTTCTGATCAGCAGAGGAGACAAGCTGTCAGTCTCAGGGGAGAAGAGAAGTCGAAGGTTTGGGAGTTGAACCCTGGGGAGAACCAGGGAGCTTATGAAAGAGAAAGAAGGCCCTTCCTCCTCTGATGTCCCAACCCAAACTCTCATTCACTTACCATCAAAAGAGAACCCCATCTCATTGGCTGCCACACTAGGATCCAGAGATCAGTGGGTCAACAATAGAGAGGTCCTTTAAGATCCTGCAAAGTCTTTCTTGGAAGACAAGTGGCCCAGCACAACTTAGTGAACAGAGAGCCCTTTACTCTATGGGGGCAAAACGTACCCCGCCCCCATACTCCACACAAGCAGTGTTTATCAGGAATTCATGAGACCCACCCCCCAGCTGTGTGTGCACACAAGTGCATATCTCCATGCGGCAGGGCTGTGGGCTTCCAAGTCTGAAGACAAGTTTGCTGTCCAAACCCTCGACTTCAATTTCTCTGAGCCTGTTCCTTGACATGCAAACTGAGAATAAAAACAACTCCCTAAACTTTCCAGAGATGCTGTGGAGGATGAAGATGAGGAGCACAGTGGTGAACTGCAAGGTTATTCTTCTGGAAGTTACGAGCTGCTGAGACGATGCCCACTTCGAGTCCAACATTTTGCTGGGTGAATGAGCCTCTGAGCTTCAGCTGGAGATCTGAGCCCTAAGCAGAGCTTCCTGGGCAGGCCAGGGTTTGCTGTTTCTCTGTTATAGGATTCAATGGGTATTGAGGGAATAGGAGGTCAGCTTTGTGACCATTATTATTATTGTTGTTGTTGTTTGCTGCTGCTGCTGTTAGAGAAAGGTTTCTCTGTGCAGCCCTGGCTGACCTGGATCTCATTCTGTAGACCAGACTGGCCTGGAACTCAGATCTGCCTGCTTCTGCCTCCTGAGTGCTAGGACTAAAGGTGTATCCTAACCTCCCAGTTACCTTTTTTATTTTCAAGTTTTGTATACATACTCTTTTCCAGTTATAAAAGTAACATCCTTTTATAAATGTCCTTACAAAAAAATTCAGACAATGAAGAAAGATAAAATTTGGGGCCTTCCCTATATATATAGCATGGAGGTCCCTAGGACGACTGTGGCTTATAATAAATTCTGGTTTTACTCAATTATTGAAAAAAAATAGCCAAATGAATGGAAACACATGAACTATGAACCAAAGGCTGAGGGGCCCCCAGATGGATCAGGCCCTCTGAATAGGTGAGACAGTTGATTGGCTTGATCAGTTTGGGCGGCAACTAGGCAGTGGGACCAAGTCCTATGCTCATTGCATGAGTTGGCTGTTTGAAACCTGGAGCATATGCAGGGACACTTGGCTCAGGCTGGGAGGAAAGGACTGGACCTGCCTGGACTGAGTCTACCAGGTTGATTGCAGTCCTGGGGGGGGGAGGATTTGCCCTGGAGGAGGTGGGAATGGGGGATGGACTGGGGATAAGGGGAGGGGGTGGGAGGGGGGAGAATAGGGGAACCCGTGGCTGATATGTAGAACTGAATGGTATTGTAAAATAAAATAAAATAAAATAAAATAAAATGCACAAATTAAAAAAAAAGGGGGGGGCCTTCCAAATTATTTGATGTGCGTTTGAACACACATTCCCTGTCTCCAGTGTTGTTTTTAAATACAGTATTTTAGAGCCTACCTTTCAGAGATAAAAATATACATGGGCCAGCTTTCCACCTTCCCTTGTTTTTTGTTAAAATACTCTCTGGCTGGGCCTGGAGGTCTCCTTTTGAGATGCCGCATCCCCCGATACCTTTCACAACATGCTTTAGGGTCTCTTTGATGGGTCACAGTCATTCCCAGCGGCCACTAAAGGACAAGAAACTTCCCCCGCTCAAAGAACCCCAGACTGTACATCTCCAAACCCCACTTGCTGAGTTCGGAGACATTGACATCTTGTCATTTCTCCCCTCTTTTTAAAATTTCAAGCTGAAGTTTGATGTGGAATTTAAAATGTTGCCAGGGGCTGCCTGCAGGGCCCTCAGGCTAAAACAGTGGCAGCATCTGCCAGGGGAGACCCACAGGTCCTTCTTCGGACCATGGCAACATACATCTGGCATCTGAGCCCAGGGAAGAAGGGAAAGATGTGCACATGAGGGAAATTCAAGGACCAGTACTTTTTTAAAAAGGAGACGAAGAAGGCCCCCTCGGCAAGTCTTGTCCATTTTATTTGGGTTTTATTACCAAATGCCCATAGGACGCTCTGTGTTCCGATTTTTCCGAAAGGGTAGAGGAAAGCAGCAAGTTGTGGGCAAAATGCCAGAACTCATTAAATGTCCAGGGACCCAGGATGAGTGATGGGAAGTGGGCAAGTGTAGAGCTGATCAACAAATTTCTCTCATGCAGTTTCAGAGTTTTGCCATGAGAATCAGAAGAGAAGAGGCATGTGGGTGTGCTCTGGAAACAGGCAGGGCCTCAACAGCCAACGTCCCAAATTCTCTCTCTCTCTCTCTCTCTCTCTCTCTCTCTCTCTCTCTCTCTCTCTGTGTGTGTGTGTGTGTGTGTGTGTGTATGTATATGTGTGAGGCTGTGTGTGTGTGTGTGTGTGTGTGTGTGTGTGTGTGTGTGTGTGTGTAGAGCATTTGTGTGAGAGTATGCACCCATGGAGACCAGAGGTCAACACACATGTGGGTGCTGGGAATTGAACCCAGGTCCTCTGGAAGAGCAGCCAGTGCTCTTGGCTGCTGAGCCATCTTTCTAGCCCAAAACTATTCTTCCAAGCTACTCCCATTCTGTCTTTCCCCCTCAGTGAACACCATTTCTCAGCTGCCATCTGCCTTGTTTTTTGAGACAGGGTTTCTTCCTGGGACCTGGGACTTGTCAATTTCACATGGTTAGGTGGTCAGCGAGCCCTAGGGATCTGGCTATCCCCAGAACCATCATGTCCAGCTTTTTTATGTGAGCTCTAGGGATCGAACACAAATTAACATGCTTGCATGGCAAGCACTTTACCAACTGAGCCATCTCCCCAGCCCCTCACTGTGTTCTCCTTTCCACACGAGACGTGAAGGACTCATGGAGTGGGAGACAGTCTTGCTTCTAGGAAGAGACACCAGACAGCTGATAGACAGGAGAGTGCAGCTGACTTGCCTTTCACGGTAGAACTGTGAGTTTCTCCTGCCCTCTGTGCCGTGTGCATGCCTTACCTTTGACAGGTATTTGTGTTTCTTAGCTCAAAGGAATCTCTGGCCCTGGTACACCTTCTTTGAGAAATGACTCCTCACTGAGGATGGCCTTTCCTTACCCTCAAATCATGTTAAAGCCTCCAAAATCCTCCCGGAAGAGCGAGATAACAGTCATGTTCTTTCCTACGAACACTGTTTAATTATTGAGTGCGGTAGGGTGCTGGAGACTGAACCCAGGACCTCACAGGTACTAAGAACATGCTCTACTACTAAGCTACAATCCTCATCTTACTTACTATTACTGTATGATTGGATTTGTTAGATGTTTTCTGACTGTACTAATAGAAGTTTGATGGCCTCAGATGATATACACTGCTTCCAATTAACAAGACTGACTTTTGCACAGACTTTGTGACAGTTACTATATTGTTTATATGATAGTCATTATATATAAATGAGACTAGGCATACTATACTTATGGGCGTATCATTTGAGCACATTCTCCATTCTAGCTCTGCTGCCTTACATACTCTCCATCTTTACTGCTTAAGACAAATTACTTAATCAATAGTGTAAGAAAAACTGTTTTATTTAAATGCTATTTCTGTTACTACTTTCCTTGGAGAGAACCAAGTACTGAACACTCAACTTGACTCATAGGTACACTGAGAGGGGAAAGACAGAATGGAAGTAGTTTGGAAGAATAGTTGTGGGGCTGGAGAGATGGCTCAGCAGTTAAGAGCACTGGCTGCTCTTCCAGAGGACCCGGGTTCAATTCCCAGCACCTACGTGACAGCTCACAACTGTCTGTAGCTCCTATTCCAGGGAATTTGATACCCTCACATACACGCAGGCAAAACACCAATGTACATAAAATCCAAATAAATAAATTAAAATAAAAAAGAACAGCTGTGCCACAACCAGTGCAGCTGGGTCCTGGAAACCGGACTTGGAGAGATTAAGAAAGACAGACATAAGTAACATAAAGGAAAGATCAGGTTCGCTGTGCACTCGCATGAAATGTTGAACCACCTCTGACAAGGAAGCTGTGATTGGTACTTTTTCCATGTACTGTTCTTTAGCTAAAATGCCATTGTTTGTCAGTATCCAAACTTCCCCCGAGCCTACCCTGAGGGAGGCATTGCCGTTCCCGTGAGTCTGAGGCACTGAAGTTCTCAACATGTCTGTGTTCACGCCATGAAAGCTCATTTGTACAGGGGGTACACTCACTCCCCAAGTAGTTTTTGTCAGACCCTAAAAATATTGTTGAGCAAATTCGCACAATTCTTAGAAGAGAGGCTTTTCTAGTTAGCCTCTGAGTGAGGCTTTATCCTGTTGCCTGACTTCATTTTGCTGCCCTTAATTTCACGCCTTTCTTGCCATATGCTGTCATCCACAGAGAAAGCCTGGGCATCCCCTGAATGCCTGTGATTTAGTCCTTTTCTAGGTTGAAAGGTGTTCCTACTGGTGGCTGTGGTGAATTATGAATGCTGGGGGAATTACGTAAGACATAAGTGTACCTATGACTTGCTCATTCTATTTTCTTTCTTCCAAGACATGACTATTAAGTGTCTGCTTGTGTCAAGCACTCTTCTAGAACAGTTATTTTCAACTGAGAACGACTTGCATTCACAGGGGACATTGAACAAAGTCTAAAAACATTTTTTTTTTTTTTTTTGCCATCACAACTAAAGGATGTAGTGGATATCTGTTCTATCCTTGACCTTGAAGCACCGCCCCTAGAGATGTAACAGGTAACTGTCCTACTTACCTATGACCTTGAAGTACCTGCCCCTGGGGTGTGGTCTCGGGGACACCCTTAAGACCTGAGAGGATGGTGTGTCTCTCTCTTCTCTACCTCGTGGGCTTGGACACAGAGACAGACTTAGGTGGAAGAACAGTGTGAGGCTGTACCTCGGCCTTCCAGGACCCTACGATAAATCTCCTGTAGTGTAGAGTCTTCCTTCCTAATAAATCCCTTTACCCATTAAGCTGACTCCGTGGATTTTTCGTAATAAAGGGATATCACTGAAAATGGCTCTTTTGCTTCTGGATGACACCAAACATCCTACAATGCACACAGATCAGACTCCACCACAAAGAATTATGCAGCCCAGAGGTCATTAAGGCCAAAGATGAGAAAGCACCTATTCTAGATGTTTAGAGAAATTGCATTCCAAATACACAAACACCCCAGCTGTTGTAGAATAGAAATGTTATAAGAAATCAAAGGTAGACTGTGACAATAATGAGTGGATTAGACAGTAGTAGATGCTCTTCTTTTAAATGGCAAAGTTGAGTAATGTTAAGAAGAAAAAAAAAACTTGTCGTGGAGAGTATTAGAGAGGATGGCCAGAGGTGAGTGGGAAAGATTTGAGCGAAGATCTGAGGTAAATGAGAAAAGTAGGCAAATAGATAACTGAGGAAGAACAGCTCAAGCAGAGAGAACAGCTGCAACCAAGACTCTAAAGGCAGAACAGGCTGGAAGCATCCCGAAAGAGCAAGGAGGCCAGAGGATGCGATGGGCGAGCCAGGACCGAGGAGGATGGAAACAAAGAGCAATCGGCCATCTAGATCATGTGGGATCAGATGGGCTACAGGAAAGACTTCAGTTTCTAAAGCTACGTGTGTCCCTACATGCCTGTAATCTCAGCACTTGGCAGGCAGAAGGATTCTAAGTTTCGGGACAATCTGAGACACATGGGGGAGACACTATCTCTGAAAGAAAAAAAAAAACTTTAGTATGTACCTTTCAAGTACTATCTTGAGCATACATGTGGCACAAGCTGACTTACACAGTTTCAGCTGCTTTGCTGAGAGCAGGCTGAAGAGGGGCAGGGCAGAATCAGGAGACGCTAGCAGGGGGTGAGGAGAAGTGGGTAGACACGTTTGCAGGGAAAAAATCTAACAGGGTTTGTGATGACTGAAGTCTGATGTTAGAGTTCTGGATCTGAGCAGCTAGAGTGATAGATCTTACAAGATATCAAGATGGTCTCCCATCTGGGCGGTGGTGGCCCACGCCTTTAATCCCAGCACTCAGGAGGGAGAGGCAGGTGGATCTCTGTGAGTTCGAGGTCAACCTGGTCTACAGAGCGAGATCCAGGAAAGGCACAAAGCTACACAGAAAAACCCTGTCTTGAAAAAAACAAAAACAAAAACAAAGTAAGCAAACAAAAAAAAGACATTAAGATGGGGAGGATGACTGATCCAAGGTGGCTTTAGTGAGAAAGAGCAGGACTTGAGCCTTTGACCTATGTTGTGTCTGTTAGAACTCTGAATGGAGTTGTGGTGTCAGCGGTCAGCTATACCCACCCTGAGTTCAGGAGCGAGAGGTCTGCTGTGAAGGTGTGTGAGTGGACAGTACTGAGGAGAGAAGCGTTGAGATGACCAACAGATTCCACGTAGCAGGAGCAGGGAGCCAAGGGCAAGCCCCGGATGCTGCACCCGGCACCCCTTGGAAAGAAAGGGGGAAACCGGCAGGAGACAATGAAGGAAGACCCAGTGCCATAGGAGAGAAATAAGAAAATGTACCAGCACAGGTAAACTGAGGGCTGGGATAGGTGGCCCACACCTTTAATCCCAATACCTGGGAGGCAGAAGTGGGCAGATCTCTGTGAATTCAAGGCCAGCCTGCTCTACACACTGAGTTATAGGCCCTCCAGGACTACATAATGAGACCATGTCTCAGAGGGAAAAAAAAAAAACCAACACAGGGCTAGAGAGATGGCTCCGCTCTTGAAAAGGACCTGGGTTCAGTTCCCAGCACCCACGTGTTGGCTCACAATCAACTCCAGTTGCTAGGGGTCTCCTGCCTCTTCTGACCTCCCTGGTCACTAAGTACACACATGATATACATACACATATGCAGGTAAAACACTCATACACATAAATTCTTAGAAAGTTTTAAAGACAGACACTATGATTGCCTGGCGGCATAAGGGACCACTGGCATTCCAGTCATCCTTTTAAAATGAGACCTGCCAGTGTGGGTGTGAGAGTTTGCCCTGCACTATCAGCTGCATGGGCCCAGCTCAGGGTGGGTGAGGTTAAGCTGAGCCACAGCCCTTGCGTTCCTGGAGTGAGACAAAATGAAGGAAGAGCCAGTGTTTGAACACATATGCAAAGGGATGGTTATAACGAGTGTCCAAACTGGTCATCTTTTCGTGATGTGCGTTTTTACCATCCAGATGTACTCATGCACGAGGGGATCAGAAGCATGCTGCTGAGTCAGCCACATTGCCAACTCGGCAAAGTTTGCATGGATTCATAGGACCAACACAGGTCTACAGACTTCTCCCCGTCTCTTTTCCTGCCTACTTTCCTCACATGTTAAGAGTCTCACATTTTATGTCTCCAAGAGATGTCATGACTCTCCAAAAAAAGGATTCCTAATATTTACTAGCCAAAACACAAAAATGTTTCACAAATAGCCTAATCAAATTTCCCATGCTCCTATTTGAATATTTCCTCTTCCTATTCATGATAGGAACAAAGAACGATTTGCCAAGTTCTTGATATTCTTTCATGTTACTGACTAATATGAATCCAATAAATATGCTAACACTTCACTGGCAGATATACAACAGTGAGCAAGCATGTTCTTTTTTCTCCCTTCTTTTACAGGCATGTGGCTACATATGTGTGATTCCAATGTGTTATGATAAAGGCGGTGCTTGAATCTCATGTGACCATAGAAGGGTGTTCTCACAGGAGTGAGGAAAAGGAAAGCTCATGAACAATTTCAGAAAAAGAAGAGATAGAAGATGAGGAGGTGTTTGGTTAAAAAAAAAAAAGTGTTCCTGGCCATGGGAAAGCCAAGAGAGAGAGAGTAAGGTGTGAGAGAAAGTCATATTGTTTTGAGCACAGGAGACAGAGAACCACGTGGAACTGCAAAGACCAGTAAGGGCATGTTAGGAAGGTTCAGTCAGTCTAAGAATGTGGGTTTCACTCCAAGGGCACAGCGCCATCAGTTTGTGCCTTGCAAGGTTCACTCTGGCTGCCCAGTGTGGGCAAAGAGTCAGAAGAAGGCGACACATTGGGTGTGGGGGCAGGGCTGGTGTAGTGGGTAACTGTTCTGTCTATGGCCTTGAAACACCACCCCTAGAGATGCGGCAGGTGACCATCCCACCTACCTATGACATTGAAGTACCTGCCCCTGGGACATGGCCCGGGGCTACCCTTAAGACCTGAAACTCGTGTAGGCTGCTATCTTTGATCCCTTGTGGGACTTGGATACTGAGACAGTCTCAGGCAGAAGAACAGCATGGGACCATGCATCATCTTTCCTGTACCCTGCGACAATCCCTCTGTTCTGTCTTGTGAGTTTTCCTTTCCTAATAAATCCCTTTGCCCTTTAAGCAAACTCTGTGGATTTCTCACTTTGAGGAGGGAGGTTGAAAAATGAGCTAAAAGGTTGGTGCAGTCACTGGGGTGAGACAATAGTGTCCCGAACTAATCATTGGCAGCAGAGATAAGTGGATGGTCTCAGAGATGGTTGGGAGTAGTTGAATGGATAGGCCTTTGTGGTTTACTGGCTTGAAAAAGTCAAAGGAAGGTAGGTATCAAGAGGGATGTCATCAGAGGCATCTTTGTGGGGTGGGGCGGGGGGAATGTGTCAGATCCGGAGGAATATTCCAGAAGGCAGTTACACCTAGAATCTGGTGCTCAGAGACAGGGAGGGCACATTTAACAAGCATCTGTAAATAGATGGTAATAGAAGATATAGGGATGGATTAAACAAACCACCAGCTGTGTGGAGTACAAAGAAAGGAAGCGGGAAGTCAGAGCTTTGAGGAACAGCAGCCTGTAAAGGCAGGTCCGAGGGAGGGGCTTCCAGTAGCGGAGACCAATCAGAGAGGTTGGAGCAGAAAGTCAGGCGAATTCAAAGTGACTGAAGCTCAATAAGTGAGTGGTCAGCAGTGCCCAATGTTGCCAAAGGCCAAATGACAGGAGGTCTGTGGGGACGCACGAGATCCGAGCACAGCGGCTGTGAGGCTCGGGTCCAGACCACAGTGAAGGGAGGAGTGAGCCGGAGTTGAGCATTTTCAGAAAGTGAATGTAAACAACTTCAGGAAGTTCATTATACCTACATATGAAGACGGGTAAAGGGGAGATTGAGAGTCTGTCTTCACATAAATAATCCCCTAGGTGACACACTGGTCCATTGTCACACAAGTTTTCAAGATAATGACTTCAACTCTCATCCTGTTTGAGAGCACAGCCGATAACAGGTCTTCTAACTCCTCTCAAATTTCCTTTCTTGAAACAAAATTATCTCCTTTAATGAGGCTTGGCAAACCTATCACCCTCTAATTATTTTTGTGACTGTCCTCAGAATGGTTTCCAAATTCTTGGAGTTTCTCTTTAATCTCTGAAGCATCATGAAATAGAAAACCCAGCAACATGAAATAACAGTAGGGACCCATCAGCTAAGTGGTAGAAACTGACCCGCTAAACAAAGAAATGACTCCTCCCCGAGAAAGGAGAGCACGCGCGAACAGAAACACAGAAGGGCAGAAACCGGAACAGTTTGGGCATCTTCATGGCAGGAAATGGTGACACAGTCTCTTGAAGATGTGGCTACTGGTCTAGCCTGCGGTGGCCACAAGCTAACCTTTGGCCAGGAGAAGGAAGGTGTCTTAATTGTCGATACCATGACAGGTGGAGTAGATTTCCACCAAGGCGTAAATTGGATGCCTCAGAGGGAAGCAGGCTGGACATGCACCATAGCCCATAGGGGATTCAAGTAATGAGGTTAAGAACTAGTTCTCAAGAGTAAGTATTTGTCCAGCTGCATGCAAGGCCTCATGCAGAGCCCTGAACGAGAGAAACTCAATTTTCCCCAGTGTGCTTTCTCTGTCGCTGACATTCCTCCTATGGCTCTTTTCTTTCTTTCTTTTTTTTCCCCCCCAAGACAGGGTTTCTCTGTGTAGTTTTGGTGCCTGTCCTGGATCTCACTCTGTAGACCAGGCTGGCCTCGAACTCACAGAGATCCGCCTGCCTCTGCCTCCCGAGTGCTGGGATTAAAGGCGTGTGCCACCACCACCGCCCAGCTTCTGTGACTCTTTTCTACCTACGTCTTCATTCTCCACCTCTTTCCTGAACATAAACAGAAGGCAAATCTTCACGACTAGGGAAGAGCACATTGTTGTCATTTCCCTGGCCAATCTCCCTCCTCACTCTGAATTAAAGTTCAAATCCCAGAACTCGTTCCAGGACATTGATGGATGGAGCATCTACAATGGGCACCTCTCTTACCTGCCTCATTTGGCTGTTAAAGACAGCTGGGATGGAAAATTCAGACCCCTGAGTATGTTCTGAATCTAATGGTTCCATTTGGCTGAGTCCTCAGACAGAGGAACTGGAGAGCAACCAAATACCCACTCTTCTTTGCACTAGGCACACACAGGCAGCTGAGAACCTTTAATGCCTTGGTGGTTAAATAACTTCACAAACTTTCACTGCTGTCCCAGCCTGGACTTATCCTTTATGCATCTCAGCCAGTATTAAATTGTGTGCGAAAAGAAATGTCGAGACCTTTCTCTTTTTAACTCAATTATGGAGAAGCCACTGGAAAATTTGTAGGTAAATTAGAGTCTTTTTAATGCAGGCATGTCTTGCTTTACAAAAAGGTGCGTTTATGGAAATATATGAGCAAATGATTTAGAGATTTTTGTTGTTGTTGTTGTTGTTGAATTAATTTGTATTCATTTCCCATGGGCTCGTAAGAATGCCGTTACTTCTGCCTACGCTTTAGTCTTTACAATATAATAATGTGTCAGCAAAGTTTGCTGACTTCTCAGGTAGCCAGCCTGAATTCAAATCCAGTTCCACATTTTTTTTTCTAGTTTTATTCCCTTGCACATGCTGCCTAGTGTTTTAGGAACCCATTTTCCATCTTTAAAAAAAGTGGCTTGTGTCTTAGCAAGCATCTGCCTTAACAGGAGCTAAACAATCAATAAATTTTAGTAGCTGTTATTACTTCTAGATTTCTAAGTCTCTGTACCCCCCATCTATGTTACAGAATTAGTAACTTGAAAACATCAAAAAGTATTATTATAGGGGGCTGGAGAGATGACGCCGTGATTAAAAGCACTTAACACTCCTGCCGAGGGCCCGAGTCAGTTCCCAGCACCCACATAGTGGCTCACAACCATCTATAAATCCAGTTTTAGGGGACATGACATCCTCTTCTGCCCTCCTTGGGCACCAGACACACAGAACACTCACATGTGAAACTAAAATAAGTAAAATGTGTAATTCAGAGGCTTTTAGTAAGTAGTCACCCTATAGCATTGGTCGAGAAGTGGTTTCATGAACTCTCACAAATGCTAAGATTCTTAGTTACTGGTCTCTTGTATAAAATGACACAGTGCTTGCATATAACCTACGCACAGTATCTTGAACATGGATACTCTTAAAACTGTATTGACTGGTTTTCTCATTGCTGTGATCAAAAGACTGAAAGTCGCAGTCCTTCATAGGGAATGCATTGTGGCACAGCCTCATCAGTGCAGCAGGAATATGTGGAGAACCCTACTCACATAGCATAGAATAAGCCAGAAGCAGAAGTACCCCTAGTGGTTGACTTCGGCCAGCCAGCCCCTACCTCCTAAAAACTCCATGACCCTCAATGTTGTGCCCAAGCTCAGGATCGGGCATTCAAAACATGAGCCCATGGCAGACACTCCAAACCGTTATATGATCTTCTCATGAGGTGACATACCAATAAATCCATGGTAGGTTATAAATATTCATATCCTAAAAGGCTTCACTAGCCTAACCTGCCGAACACTGTGGCTGAGCAGCCTAGTGCACTGTGAAGTTATTGTGTGACACTATTCCTGGGATACATGAACAAACATCTAGTTATCCACCGCCTCCCCCCCCCAAAAAAAAAGGCAACTGGAGACAGATACCACTAAAGTCCAACTTGGTGAGCCAATGAGGGTTTTGGGGGTGGCGGTTACTCACAGGAATATGGGTGAGGGGATTAATGACTCACAGAGAGCTGCGTCACCAAAGCCCACCCCAGCATGGGTGACAGCTCACAAAAGCTGGGACCGGAAGCATATACCACACAATGGCAGGCAGCCCAACAGGTCCTTTGCAGATGGCTCAGTTGGTCTGAGCCTCCTCCAGGCAGCTAGGCTGGTATTTATCTCTTCTAGGCAGTTGAGCTAATCTCTGTTTCTTCCACGCTGCTCCTCTGGTCTGAGAGTCTTCGAGACCATTCTGCCGGTCTGAGAGTGTCTTCAGGAGTCATCACCACTTAAATATGCTTGGTGAGGGAGAGACCTAGTGAATCTGGTCCATTTCAGGGACTTCCCGAAGCCATTGAGTCGTTTACCTTCCAGAGTTTCGAAAGCTTCCCTGAAGACAAAATGTTTCACCTCTCTTTAGAACACCCTGTTATTTCACCTCCTTTTTTATATCCTGTGTCTCAAGATTTCCCCTCCAAAATGAAATGTTTTAAGCCCAGAGGAAACTGCTGTTCCCTGGTCCTGTGGCTGACTGACTGTCCAGGTTACTTCTTGTTACCCAGCATCACAAGACAGAATCATACCAAACATGACTAGCCTGGAGAAAGAGTGAAATTCCACATGGGATTTCTGCCGAGTGTACGTCATTTTCATACTATCATAAAGTGGAAAATCCTGACTCAAACCACTTCAAATTGGGGGCCTGGTATTCTTTGATCTACAGATTACTCACAGTACAGTGCCTCAATACAATAGACGTGCAATGATAACAGTCGTTGATACTAATTTGCCTAGAGAATACACGGTCAGAAAAATGTCCACCTGTGTGCCAGATAGCTGCAAGTGATTCTTAAAGATATTGGTTCTGCAGTTAGTTAAACCTATGGATTCAGAGCCCTTGGGTAGAAAGAGCTGACAATAGTCACAATGTTGTTAAAGAAATCACCACTATCTCTTTCCGGAACAGTTTCATCATCCCTAACAAATGGCACACTCACTAGCAGCCACTCACCATTCCTTACTCTCCACAGCCCTGTAACCACTAATCTACTGTCTGTATGGATGTGTCTATTATGAACAACACAGACAAATAAAAGCATGTGATATGTGGTCTTTTGTGCCTATCTTATTGCCTTTAGTGTGTTGGTGTTTCCCATGTTCATCTACTTTATAGTGGGATTTTTGTGGATGAGTGATTTTCTGATTTATGGATCCAATCCAATGTGTTTGATCATCTGGCTGATTGGAGGTATGTTTTGGCAGATTCCACTTATTGGCTATTATGGGTGATACTGTTATAAACATTCATGCTTCTATTGTCATGTAAACACGTTTAACCCTTTTGAAAAGTAAAAGCTTTTAAAAATGTGTGTTCCATAAAACAGTTTAAAATTTATTAACATATTTCAAGCAGAGTAAAAAAAAAGCACATAGATATAATATAACCAAGGACCTAACACGCGAAAATAAAAACAATCAATATTTAAGATATTTTCCCTCTCCAGACCATAATATTGTGGTGACATAGCCTGTGTCCCGCTTCCTTCCAGACATCCAAGGTAACCACTTAATGCAAGTTAAGAAGTTATTTCTGCTATATGAGTGAGTTTAGTATAATGCACTAAGAGACACACTTGCTTGCTGTGCCTAGCTCAGATGTGTTTACTTGCGCAGAGAGTCAGGTAGCATATTTACCCATTTCCCTCTTGCTGAACTGTAGGTTGTTTCTTGGGTTTTGTGGATAGAGGCAATGATTCAGAAGTCAGATTGTCTTATTCAAGGCATGGCTAGCTACGTCAGTGTCATTGAGATGGTTAAGCCCTTGACTAGAGAGGCCGTCTAACCTCTTCTAGAGGCCGGCGAGGAGTTTGGACTGGGCGTTGTGGGAAGTATTTTTTTAAGCCCACACTTTACACTGGGTTATGTCTCTGACAAAGATGGTCCTAATTCTATCCCCTGTAAATGTGACCTTAGTGGTAAATAAGGTTGCTGTAAATGATCAGGCTAAGAGGATTGTGCATCCTTATTAAAAGGAGAGATAGCTCAGTGGTTAAGAACACTGGCTGCTCTTCCAGAGGTCCTAATTCAATTCCCAGCAACCACATGGTGGCTCATAATCATCTATAATGAGATCTGATGTCCTCTTCTGGGTGTACAGGCATACATGCAGATGAGTACTCATACCTTTAAAAAAAAACCCAAAAAAACTTTAAAATAAAAAAAGATTCTTTTAAAGAGAGAGAGAGAGAGAGAGAGGAGAGAGAGAGAGAGAACACCGAGGCATGCACACCAGGAGTGTGCAGAGGCAAGAGCAGAAAATGGCGTGGTGCACTCTAAACTCAGGAATGCCAGATTTCATCAGGACTCTGGAGAGAGGCCTGTGGCAGGCTTTTCTTCAGAAGGAACCAATGCTACTGATAAAATGATGTGGGACTTGTGAACTCTGGAACTATGAAACAGTCAGTTTCTGTTGTTTGGGACACCCACTCTGTAGTACATTGTTACAGCAGCCCTAGCAAACTGATTAATCCACATTGCAGTGATTCCTCATGGCCCCTAAATGAAAGGAAGTCAGCGGTTATCGCAACTCAGATGTGTTAGACACCATTTCCCCAGTGTTCGTCATGTTGAGTGACTTCTTCAAGCTTGTTTGTTTGAGTACTTGGTTGCTTGTTTTCTCCTTAATTCTATATACTGACCCCTCATGTTTTCTTTCATCTTAAAACTTTTACAGTCAGTTTGAGACTCACTGTTCTTCAATATACCTTACAGTGGTCACCCCCACACCTTGATATGGGGAGGTGATTTTTCCACTTTAGGGGGGCTTGCTCTAGGAGAGAAAGTACAAAGTGTAAGTGATATCTCATAATTAATAGACTTGATTCTGAGGCTCCTCTGTGTTGGAGCAGTCACCGCCGGGAAGAAATTCACTAGCAGAAAGTCCGGTGGCAGAAAAACATTGGCCAAGGATTCCTTTTCCTACTTCAAACACCTAAAACGTTCCGCTGAGCAAGACACTTCTGAGCCATGATGTAACAACTGTATTTGAAAACCAAGTGGAAAAATCCACCGAGGAAAGAGAAGAGGAAAGCTCGAACGGTGTGGAACATGAGTAAAGGAACTGAAGCAGGAAAGCCTCATCAACATTTGGAAAATAGAAAGAGTCTACACAGTCAAGCTCATCAATGAGCCAAAGCCAAGTGTGGTAGCATACACAAATTTCCAAAGTATGGATTTATTTGACAATATTTACATTGGAAAAAAATTAACGTACATGGATAAAATACATATGATTTCACAATAATAGTTACTTCTGGGGGTGATAAATAGCAGAAAAAGTAGAAGGGACCTTGGAAGCCCTGGGAGAGTGAAGGGCTTCGAGACGACTGTAGGTAAAGGCCTACATTATCTAACAGTGGGTCTGAGGTCCTGGTTTCTAACAATGTCCTGACACTGTTAGAAAATCCGTGGACATTATCACCAAAGCGTCAGAATACTGTCAGAATGTGGGTTGTCTATTAACTGCCATTTCCAAGAGGAAACAGCACTGTTTCGTCAGGGACCAAGTTCTCACTGCCGGATCCGCCCGGCTGAAGAGCCTGGAATCTTAAAATCTACATCTCGCCGCCTTTCTCTGTGCACAACATACTAAACTGCCAGTGCTACTGTCACCGGGAAAGAAAAGAGCGATTTCAGCTCTACAGCTAGAAACCCCTTTAAAAGAGCAAACAGCTAGAAGGATGAGATGCCCATCTGAACCTCAAAGATTACATTTGGCTTGTAGGACAGCAAAGCTCTTCCCCAAAGCTCCGGGAGGAGGGGTAAATGGCAGCATTTAGCTTTTGTGACTGAACCGTGGGGGCCTTGGAACCCTTCCACCCACTTGAAAAACGGTCGCCCATCTGACATTAATAGAAAACGACCATTAAAAAGCTTTATGCCATTCTGTTCTCCTGCTTCTGGTCCCTGTTTGCCTTTGTTGCTGCTGGCATTTTATAAATTATGGATGCGCGTAGGTGCGGCTGTTCCCACGTTTCCTCTGTAGTGCCGCTCGCTCCCCGCGCCCGCCTCGCATCCTTCCTCTGAGCAATGGACCACGCGGCCCAGACCCCACATCAGTGTAATTAGCGCGCGGCACACGGCTCGAGTGTCAGGACTGCTTCCACTCACTGCCAACCTTCTGCCAGCCCCTGTCATTCACGCGAAAGCCTGCCAGGCGGGCGGCAAGGCCAGCAGCACAGCCTCCGCAGCAGGGAGGGGATGCTCAAGGTGCAAACGGTCCTCCGCTGCCAGCCTGGGTACTGAGACAGCACTGGGGTGTGACAGCGGCCTCACACAATGTCTGATCACAAAGTCGAACAAGGCAAAAAGATGGGATGGTGATATCTGCCCTTTAAGACCAGCGATAGAGAAATGGAGGAGGGGGTAGATGGAAGGAGGGTAGAAGTTTCCTGTATGTGTCCCTGTAGCTGGCATGGATTTTATGAGCCACGAGACATGTTTCCCAAGCTATGCACTGGTGAGGTGTGTGGTTTGGGTGGGAGCAGGGAATATTGGCTGTTGTATAATAAGGGGAAATTGTTTGTTTTTATTTAAATTAATTTTAATTTTTGAGACAGGATATCATGTATCTCAGGCTGCCCTCAAACTAGTTTATAAGCTGAGGGTGAACTTGAACTTACAATGATCCTGGATTACAGATGTATACCACCACAACCAATTTATGCCATGTTGGAGAACTCAGGGCTTCATGCATGCTGGACAAACACTCGATCAACTTGAGCTATATTACCACCCATGGACTTTTTTATTGAGAAAAAAAAAAAAAAACCTCGACCTGAATTATTTTAAAGTTTACATTATGTATCTGTACTATATATCACCAAACCCATAATTTCATGTATATAAAATTATGAAAGTAGCTATGATCATGCATCCAACCCTATTTTTCTTTTTTTCGAGACAGGGTTTCTCTGTGTAGCTTTGCGCCTTTCCTGGAACTCACTTGGTAGCCCAGGCTGGCCTCGAACTCACAGAGATCCGCCTGCCTCTGCCTCCCAAGTGCTGGGATTAAGGGCACGTGCCACCACCGCCCGGCTCCAATCCTATTTTAAAGAGAGCATTATAATTAAATTCTGTACCAGGGACACAGATAAAAGGTATACAATTAACATGGGATTTGGGAAGAGCTTCAAGAGGACCAGGGACCTCCATTGTTGGAGTCTTGGGACTTTAAGAATAAGACTTTAGTGAAAGTAGAGGGTTTTCCAAAGTTACAATGGCTTCATGCATTCCAGAAAGGCCACTTCTTGGCTGCGGAGAGATGCATAGAACCCAGGTTAAGATCCTAAGGGTCCCACCAAGGCAGGAACCAGGCTTTATTCACCCCTGTACCCTGGGTAGGAGATCCTTAAAAATTTTTGTTAGGAAATCAATGAACTGTAGCTCACATTCTCCTTTTCTTCTCCCAGAAGGTGAACCTGGGCCCACAGGCATCACTGGACACATCCAAAATGACAACACTAACGCAAAACCCTGCATCTCCTGACTACTGGTTCTGATAAGGTGCCGAGGACAATTTTAAGAGTCATGCCATATTGCCTGCCTGAGTTAAGTCTCTGTTGTCCAGTGTTGAGCCTCTAACCAGAAACTTTTGACATGCCTGGACAAGTCCTGAGTTATTAAAAAAATAACATTTCCTTATCTTTCTGCTACAGTGACCACTAGTAACAATGTTTTGTGGTTAGGTTGCTTGGTTGGCTTGCTTGGCAACTCAACAGTCCCCTGATCTTTTCCCTAAGAAAGTTTCCTGGTCGGCTTACAATAAAACCCACCTGGGAAAATAAAATTTTGCAGCTTGATCAGAATACTGTCTTGCTGTCAATTCTTTGTAGTGTCCCTTTCATTCACCATTCCCCTTTCTATGGTCTCTGCTGAAGATCCCGCTGGCTGGGACAGTAAGGGTCCTGTTTATTCTCTAACCTTGAAACCACCTGGCTGTGTCTTCTGTCTCTTGCTGCCATCCACTGCAGAGAGCCACTTGGGGATTCCAGGGATGGGAAAAGACTCGAGAAGAACAGGAAAGGGCAGAAGAAGATGCCATTTGCCTCGGGCCCTCCTTTGTAACACTCCTGCCCACCCTCACCACAAATACCAGTGGAAGGGCCATTCTGAGCAACCAGGGAGCTAGAAGGAGGGTAGTGACCTCCGAGCAGCTCTCTGTGCCAGCTGTCAGTCATCCCAGAGCAGAGAGGTGTACGGAGAGACTTCATTTCCTTGGCATGTGTTTATGAGACACACGAAGTTTGCACAGGAGGCCCGTTCATGCTCTGTCTCTGGGGTTAATATTTAATTAGACAGTTTAAAATGTGTACCATTACTGGGGAGGCTGCCTTGGTGCTTCCCTCTTCCCTCTGGGATTCGGGTTTAGACATAGAATTCTGAACCTTTCATGGTTCCCATGGCAACCTCACCACTGATGACTGTAAGATGAGCACAGGGGTCAGCAAAGGCGCAGTGAACACCCCAGTGTAGAAGACTAAGAGTGCTCTTGAGCCATCTCCTCCAAGGGTTCAGCCAAAAGCCGTCTGACAGTGGCCAATGTCATGGATCTCACTCTCCCAAAGGTAGTATATCAATTCTGGACCACTTTGAGGGTGCCAGAGGCACTCTGTAGATTAAACTTAGGTCGTTTGCTTCTAGGCTTGCGTTTAAAACTATGGCCATAGACACCAACTTGAATTTTTTTCTGAAAAAATCCTCTTCTTTATAAGTTCTTAGCTGTCATTTTTTAAGCACTTACTAAATGTTTTTTTAGCCCTCCATCCCATGCAGAAATTGCAATGTAAGACTAGCCAAAATTTCTTTTGGAAACAGGAACTCAACCCCACATTTATTTTTGTTGCATAAATTTTTCTTTCAGTAAGCCATGTGCCATTGTTAGGAACTATGTATAAATGTTTAATTTGCATATCTCTTTACTTAAAACCTAGGAGGACTGACCTGAGAGGAAGTCATCATCAGTCATTTTGGTTTGCTTATTTCTAGCTGACCTTTCAGAAGCTGGTACTCATTGAATCTGCTTTCACTCCCAACTCTATCCTGTTCTCAAACATGAGAAGCCTGCCTTTCAGTTTTTTGAGTTGTTGACAAACCCTGATCAGGAGACATGAGGACAGAGCCCATAAACAGGCGCGTGTGGACGCTGCAGGACTTTGTGTGCTTGTCCATACCTTCTGTCCCACCTGATGTCAGCATGTGGACAGCTCTGTGCCCAAGGTCAGCCGTCCACTCTAGGGCTTCCAGCCCCATATCTGCTCTTCTCTCCTCCCCGTCCTTCAAAAGGGGTTAGAGCTTCCAATAGCAGTCATTGCCCGATGGACATAGAAGTCAGTGGATAAATGCCCAGCTTCCCAAAGGAAAACCCAGCCAAGAAACGGTCTCCAGAGAGGCCCCAGGGAGGCTAAGTGCCAGCAGCACCCGCGGTGACTGCTCAAGGATGCTCCCCACCCCCAGGTGGCACTTCCTCCCTGTGTCTCTCTTCTTTACTGTATCTTCCCAAGGAAAATATCTGCACTCAAGTTTGTGTCTCAGTCACCATGGCCATCCAACTGCAGGCAGCAAGAGATAGGAAGGTAACTGTTGATTTGATTTCACGGCATCTCTATAGGTAAGTGTTGCTTTCAAAACTACATCACACTTAAACTCTCACTAGGAAAATGAAACATAGAAAATACAGAAAGCTTGGGAAATAGATAGCTGAAGAGAGACACATAATTATAACAATTATAACCCTGCTACTTTAATAAAAAAAAAAATACTAGATGGCAGTTTTCTATGCTATAGTTTCAATATTTCTTGAACTTTTCCCCAGATATTTAAATGTTATTTTATGTGTATGAGTGTTTTTCTTGAATGTATGTCTGTGTACCACGTGTGTGTCTCCTGCCCAAGGAGGTTAGAAGTGGGCATTGGATTTCCTGGGATGGAAATTATGGATGGTTGTGAGCTGCCATATGGTACTGGGACTCAAACTCAGGTCCTTTGCAAGAGCAACATGTTGTTGCTGAGCATTCTCTCGAGCCCCTGTGGAGCATACTCTAACATCAAGAGAGTTATACTGTATGCCATTCAATGCCTCCTTATCTCTTCAGTGTTACAAAATTATATGAAGACCATTATTTTCTTTTTTATGACTTATTTATTTTTATTTTACATGCATTGGTGTTTTGCCTGCATATATGTCTGTGTGAGGGTGTCCGATCCACTAGAACTGGAGCTACAGACAGTTGTGAGCTGTTATCTGGGTGCTGGGAATTGAACCCGGGTCCTCTGGAAGAGCAGCCAGTGCTCTTAACTGCTGAGCCATCTGTCCAGCCCCCATTATTTCAAAAGTATTGTTCACTAATGATCTTTATCTGTCAGTCTCCCTAGGGTCCCTCTCTGCTTTGTCCTCCTAACACTAGCAAAGCCTCTCTCATAATAATAACCATACATCAGTGATCAAATGCAGCACAACACATGTGGTATTTTCATATGGTTACTTGTGACCTGTTTCCGAGTGTTTAAGATGGTTGTTCATACTGTGGTGGACTTTGCGTATTTAAGATGTCTCGCCGGGCGGTGGTGGCGCACGCCTTTAATCCCAGCACTTAGGAGGCAGAGGCAGGCAGATCTCTGTGAGTTCGAGCCAGCCTGGGCTACCAAGTGAGTTCCAGGAAAGGCACAAAGCTACACAGAGAAACCCTGTCTCGAAAAACCAAAAAAAAAAAATGTCTCAGGTTCCCCTTCACCCCTCTTTTCTGTGCTGCTGTTAGTCAAGTAATAAACCTTGGCAATCTGTTTCAGGTGAAAGAGGATGAGGCAAACAACTCCAGACAAGTCACTTGTTCCATTAACTGGGCAGATTACAAACAGCATAGTTCAGCGAGGCTGTACAAACCACATACGTGCCCCTAGACTTGCTATCTTTGTTGGAGATTTCCTTCAAGTTTATTCCATGCTGAGAAGCACTCCAGGGGCTTCTGAAGGGATGCCTTTTTTCTTTTTAATTTTTTAAGACAAGGTTTCTCTGTAAAGCACTGGCTGTCCTAGAACTTGCTCTGTAGACCAGGCTGACCCAGAACTCAGAGATCCACCTGCCTCTGCCTCTTGAGTGCTGGGATTAAAGGCATGAGCCACAGTGCCTAACTAAGGGATATACTTTTTTATTCCTTCTACTGATCACAGACTCCAGAATATCTCATTTATTTACTTAGTGACATCACCTTATTTTCTACTGGCTTTTAAATACTGTGCCAATTAATTCAGAGTACTTCAATAACAAACTTATTTTTTGCATTAAATGTAAAAAAAAATCCTTTATATGTAACTTTCATAATATAATCTCTAAGGTAGCTACTATTTTTTTTCTTATTAAATAAATAAAGAAATGGGAACTGTGAGAGGTTCAGTAATTTGCCCAGAATTGCATAAAATAGAGAATAAAATACAAACTCATTTTATGATTAAGCTATTTTTACTAACAATTAAATATCAAGGTGTTGGAAATGTAGCTAATTTGCCTAGCATACACAATGCCCTGTGTTTGATCCCAGCACCAGGTATGGTTCCCATGAATATAATCTCAGGATTTGGAAGATAGAGGCAGAAGGAATAGGGGTTAAAAGCTGTCCTCAGCTACATATTTAGTTTGGAGTTAGCCTAGGCTACATGAGATTCTGAGGCGGTTTGTTTGTTTGTTTAAAAAGGAAAGGGAAGGAAGAAAGGAGGGAGGGTGGGAGGGAAAGAAGGGAGAACAGTTGAATATTAACTCCCAGGACTGGTTTTCTGAAAAAGTAGGAAAGTCATTTGTTTGCTATAACCCATGAGATATTAACATTTCCCCCTGATATCAAGGCTTTTCCAATTGCTTTACACTACCTTGAGGCCTTGAGAAGCATGCTATCCAACATTGATTCTTTTGAGTCATGTATTAACTGTACATAGTTCTTGTGAAAGAAAGCCACCTATCCTGGTGGGGTTCCTTAAGGTATTTGCTTCCACAGGCACGCCAGCCCTCCTGTTGTTCTCAAGTTCCTTTACCCCATGCTTCTCAGAACTAGCCGCAACTATCATTATTCCTCCTGGGCAGCTTCTTCAACTTTCTGCCACCTTCAACTATGCCCTTGAAATGCTGACTCAATTTCTGCTGTACTGAACTGAGGCTCAGGTAGCCTTCAGAACCTAAACTGATCACTTTATAAGACCCACCAAAAAAAAAAAAAAATTGAAGTATGGGATAAGTAAACTTGGCTGTGAATGTCTGAATGGAAAGGCAATTTTAAAATTTAATACACAAACAGGATAGTAAGCATGGTGGTGAACTCCTGTAATTCCAGCATGAGGGAGAGGAAGCAGGAGGATAAGAAACTTAAGATCACTCTCAGGCATATAAGTTTGAGACCATACTAGGCTGCATAAGATCCTGTCTCAAACAAACAAGCAAATACAACAACCAACAAACTTGAATAGGAAATAGCAAGAAGCATCTGACAGGGGGTGGGTGGTAAATTTTCTCCATGTGTTTGCTTCAGACTAACTTGATCTGTTCATTCCCAGGCCTTTCTTCCAGCTTCTAATAATTCATAGTTTCCTTGCTGAATTCCTACCCTACAAATCTTAGCCTCCATTTCTAGTGTAGAGTCCCCAGGCCAGGTGGGAACAGAATAGATACAAAACTGGGACCCGGCCAAGCAATTTGTTTCTCCTTAGCTGTCACTACCTAAAGGAACAGGGTGAGAATGATAGAGTCCAGGATGAAGGGCAGGAGGTTTCACATAGAAAGGAAGAAACATGACCTGCAAAAGACTAAAGCCCTTTAAATAGGTACCTATGGCATTATCTTGGATAAATATAGGAGCCACTGAGGCCCTTGGGGACACTGAGGCAGGCAGAGAATTCTCCCACATTTAGCAGCAGAGTCAGCTATCAACTGAAAAATTATTCTCCTTGGATATTCTTAGAAGCAGAAACATTGAATCACATTATATTTATAGTGACAAAAATAATGAATTTATTGTTCATACACTTTTTGCTAGTGTTGAAAAAAGTTCATTATTTTATTTAACCTCCTACAGTATCTATACAAGGTAATTATGGCCTTGACTTTCTAGATTGTATGTTGGTACATACCTTTCTTTTAGGAATCTTTTTTTTTTCCAGAGATGAGAAAGGTAAGTCATTCTAGGACTCCCTTGCAGCTAAGGTCTACATGTGCAATCAGCAAATTCTATGAAGTAGAAATACCCCGGCAAATATCTTGGAGGCAGAAATGAATGGAAGTGTAGTTTTCTGTTTTCATCTGGCAAGAGTAAGTGTAGAGAGACTAGTGTTTCATCTGCAGCTTTCAAAGGCACTGCCAGTGGCTTGAGGTCTCAGTAGTCTTGTAACCAGATGACTTAAGAAGCAATGGAGGAATTCTGAAGTACAAATAGTAGCCAAAATGATATGCTCTAGCCCTCAGTTGCCCTAGTTGCAAGTTGCTACCCCCTTACCATCTCTGCCATGGCAAAGGCAGTTGCTTCCCTGACTTTTTACAGTACTTCATGAATTATTCCAAATGCCTAATCAAAAGCCACACCTCAACCTTTCCAATAATTTTAGGGGTACCCAATTCCTAATGTTAAATAATCCCTTGTGCTTCAAAGTTACTGGAGTGGCTTCTATTTCCAGCACTGAAACTATTTTCCTTTTTACACATGAAGAAATCAGAGTCGTAAAGAACCTAAGTAAGGGTTACACAGCTTATAAGATTCTATGCTTTGTTAGTCAAAAAGTACTCCAGAATTGAGAAGAACTAGAGGGAAGAATTCATGGACTACATTTCTAATCCATCTGACAAAGCAAAGCCGAGTTCACATGTGCTCCCTTCCCACTTTTCAACCCAAGAGTTGCACTTGTGATTGCGGTAAGTGCTTAACTTAATTGGTTTGCATCCATGCCGGGACCTCTGGGATGCCAAGCACATAACTCATCCACAGGAGTTTGTCTTGCCAATAAGTACTTGCAGAGGCTCTCTCTCACTCACTCAATAGCCACATTCAATGCAGAACTCTCGTTTCTGGAATTAGCTACCTACCCACCCTAAGTTTTCAGATCAAAGGATCTGAGGGGACAGAAATAGAAGTTGCTGACACATATTGAACATGTGACAGGAAGCATTCTGTCATTTTTACCTTGTCTTCCTTCTGGTATAACCGTCACGATGACTCTGTAGGTAAGCATGATTATTATGCACCTTGTAAAGATCAGGACACTGAAGCACACCGATTGTTATCTGCCCCAGTTCACACAGCAGTGATCGGTAGGGCCTAGATACAATCCTGTGTGTTCTCCACTGCAGTGGTCCTCAACCTGTGGGTCGTGACCACTTTGGGGGTCAAATGACCCTTTCACAGAGGTCACCTAGGACCATCAGAAAACATAGATATTTACATTAGGATTCATAACAGTAGCAAAATTACAGTTATAAAGTAGCAACAAAAATAATTTTATGGTGTGGGGGGGTCACCACCACATGAGGAACTGTATTAAAGGGTCACAGCATTAGGAAGGTTGAGAATGACTGTTCTACTGGCTTCCAGTAATACTCAGAGTGTTTTATTTTAGTTTTATGTACTGTGGTCAGCTACATAAATCCTCTCTAGTAAGATCAGCTAGAAATAAGCAAACCAAAAATGATGAATGATGGCTTCCTTTCAGGTCAGTCCTCCTTGGCTTTGCCTCACGCTCTCTTCTAGGTAACATTAAGCAGATACTTCTGACTCCGTGGAGTAAGCCAGGGCGGAACATGATCAGCTTCACCACTACGGTTTGCGGTCGCTGCATTTACTGTCTCGTCCTTCTCCTGGATGGCATGCTGGAGTCACCTCACCCACATGGGTCCCCTTCCGTGGGTGTTCACAGAAGGAGGAATGAGAAAAGAAGGTGTGGATAGGTATTCTCTGATAGTAGACATGTGGGCACAGAGAAAGAAATCAAAGATGTGACTTGAAAATGGTTAGACCTTACAGTCTCATGAAAATTTAAAACCAGAGCAAACACAAGCCTCTCTAATTAGACAGCCCTCTTCCTCCCAACCAGCATTTCTCCCAACTCCCATTTCTCTTAGAAATAGGTCTTCATGGAGGCAAGCGTCTTTTTAAAATTCTGCACTACATAGAGCCAGACAAAGATGGTTCTGTCGAAATTACAAAACACTATACTTTCAAATAGCTGCTGAATTATTTAGTGACTTTACACTGTCCAAATGCTGGGCTCTTTGGGTAGACAATGTCTTGGTTTCCCTCCCATCTCTTTTGTTATGACATTCAGTAAATGGAGAGATATTGCTCTCCTTAATAATTTATAAAACAATAATCCACATTAAGGATCAAGCTTTCTGATAGGTTTGGGGTTTCAAATCAGGTTGTCGAGAGGATGGGAAACTGACACTTTCTTCGGTTAAGGGATTGGTCCTGCCGTGCACACACACTTAACTTTTCAGCAATTGTTTCTTGCTCTGTTGTGTCTTTTCTGCTTCCTATAGCTTTACATTGTGTGACCTCTTGAACTGTAGCCTGCACTTCTCATCACTGCTTCCTGGCCTCTGACCGTCTGACTCAGACTTAGGGTGCAGGGTGCCCCCTGAGAAGCAGAGCTGCACAGGTTCTTGTCATGCATTTCATAGTTCAGCGTTTCCTACTGACTCTAGCAAAGCCGATTTTCCACATCTGTTCTGAAAAGGAAGGGAGAGTAGGAGAAAAGGAGAGACTGGGGGATGGAAGGGGGAGGTGATAGGTTTGGGATGTGTGACTCGAGGTCGAGTACTAGCTGAGTGTGGCTAAGGCCCGTGATTTATAATCCCCACCAGCACCACAGAAGAAAGAGAAGTGGTTTAAGAAGAGAATTGGGGTAAGATAGGGTCTAGAGAGAGACGGTTCAGCAAGCAAGAGCATTTGATGTGCAAGCAGGAGATCCTGAGTTGGGATCCTAGCACGCACATTTCAAAAGCCAGGTATGGCAGCACACCAAGACAGCTCTAAGGCCAGCACTGTGAGGTTTAGAGACAGGGGGTGTATGGGGCTTTCTGGATACCAACCTAGATCCACCCCACACACACACACATTCTCCTTAAACACACACACACACAGAGTGGGGGGGTTGATAATAAACCTTCCATTTCTCAAATACAAATGCATTCTCCCACCTCTGTGTACAATGTATGTTCAGTCTCATGACAGTCACAGAAATGATTAATATGAGTCTTCGTTTAGAGAGCCAGAGTTCCAAAAAAAGTTATGTAAGTTCTTTGAGGGCTGGGAGCCAGCCTTTTACAGTATTGCTCTCCCAACAGGGTTTAGCATAGAACCTTGCACATCTGTCCAGGAGATATTAATTCAGTGCTTACAATTCTCTCTGAGGAGACAGTGAACAGGGTAGAAGCCTGTAAACAATATGACAATTGTGGTAACCACAATGGCAACAATACACAATGCTGGGGGGCGGGGGGGACAGAGAGAGGATCTATAGACTGACTCTACTTAGAGAGCACTGGGAAGGGTCACAGACACGGTGGCATTTGAGCAAGGGCTTTCTGGAGAGCGGATGGACTTCTGCAGGCAGAGGCAGAGCATGTGAATTCCAACAACAGGCGAGGGATGGGGAAATGATGACACTCCTCAGTACTTGGAGCAGAGCCCGTGCTAAGGAGAGGAGTGAGGCTGGTGAGCGAGGCCTACTGAAGACTTCCTAAGTGGATTTCAAGAGTGAGGAAGAACACGTGCTCTCCCACGGGACGGGTGCAGACACTCTTTATGAAGCACAAACTGGTGACATTTATCAAAAAATACAAGTGTGACAGCCAAGCACAGTGGCTCACGCCTTTAATCCCAGCACTCGGGAGACAGGGCCAGGCAGATCTCTGTGAGTTCGAGGCCAGCCTGGTCTACAGAACGACCTGTCTCAAAAAACAAAAATAATAAATAAATAAATAAATAATAAAAATGTGTGTCCCCTTGATCCTGAAAACTACACGTGTAGGAACTTATACTGTTGATGTGCTGAAAAATTGTCTAATGCATGAAGTTTCTTATTCCAGCATCATCTTCAAAGGAAAAAGACTAGGAAAAATATTCAACCCCATCAATGGGGATTGGTTAAATAAATTATAGTACATTCATAGAATGGAATAAATAAATAAAAAAAAAACCCTGGTGGTGGTGGTGCCCAGCCTTTAAACTCAGCACTCAGGAGGCAGAGGCAGGTGGATCTTTGTGAATTCTAGGCCAGATTAATATACAGAACTAGTTCCAGGACAGGAAAAAAGAAAGAAAGACAGACATTAAATATCAAGATATATCATACTTATATCTTATGTATGATAATAAAAATATAGAATAGTATACAATTCACTGTCATCTAGAAAAGAACACATGAAGACATACACATATAGATGTATTCATGTACACACATGCATATAAACAAACATACATGCTTATCAATAAAATGTCTTCAGGAGGGTATTTGGGCTGATGGGAATAGAAGGAAGGACTCTGGCTGCCTATCACTGTATGCACAGGACGTAACTAGACCTGTTTTCTAGTAAAGTGGGGACTCTAGAAAACAGCAAGCCCGCCAGCTGCAACACTCGGGAGAGCAGGTCCTGCACCTCTCCAGGACAGCACAACAGAACCAACCTGTTAACGCTGGTGTGGGTGAGCCGGACCCGAAACTGTGAGCATGCAGAGCTGTCCACATTTCTCATCTGGCAGACCAGCCCTACATCTGCCCAGGTCCAGACCCAGGGTTATGACTTGGCCTGCCCAATAAGCACCGTATCTATGATCTGCTGGGACCTGACCTGCCGACCCAAAGCTGTAGGATCTCCGCAACACAGGGCAACAACAGGATACCCAGGACGAGTCCCAGTGAGGGCCTAGCATTGATAGTGTGGTAGAGGGGTTGGAGATATTACTCAGTGGTAGAGCGCTTGCTTAGCAAGCACAAGGCCCTGGGTTCGGTCCTCAGCTCCAGAGGGGCGGGGGGAAAAAAGAGTGTAGTAAAAATCAGAGGCCAGGCCAATGACTCTTTACAATGAACATTTGCAAGCAAAGATATATGGACAAAGGGGTTCACAGCATAGCTCGCTGGGTCACACTGCAGCTTCCATAATGAGATTTTTAATTTTTTCTTTTTTTTCCCTTTTCTTCCTTTTTTTCTCTTAAATTTTGTTTTATTTTTGGGGGTGCAGGGATGAAGGGCAGATGCAAAGGGACGGGGAAATGAATAGGATCAAGATACATGATATAGCCAGGCGGTGGTGGCGCACGCCTTTAATCCCAGCACTTGGAAGGCAGAGCCAGGCGATCTCTGTGAGTGGAGGCAGCCGGACTACAAGTGAGTTCCAGGAAAAGGCGCAAAGCTACACAAAGAAACTCTGTCTCGAAAAAAAAAAGATACATGATATAGAAGACACATAGAAGAGAGAGAGAGAGAAGAGAGAGAGAGAGAGAGAGAGAGAGAGAGAGAGAGGACATCAAGCATGAGGAGAGAAGCAAGAGTCGCATAAAGACTGAGGAGGAGGTTACTGCATGTGTCCAGTCTGGAAGTGACGTAGGCAGAGAAAATGTGGGTTCTGGTGTCATTTGTGGGTAATTTTTACCTCCTTTATTTTGACTATTTGCTGTATTAAATGGCCAGAATTTCATGCACACCCGGCCATCGATCTCTCCCCAGCAGGCTCAGCGCTTGCCCATCTGACAGAAAGTAGAGTGACTGAGAACCAGGGTTCAGACTCCTGTCTCAGGGCCACAACGGAGGGGCGTCGCTGTAGCACAGTGTGAGTGTGGGGCAGACTGCTGAGCTTCCTTAGAAAGAGAAGCACAGAAGAGCATGGAAGTTATTTTAGCAGCTCTGGAAAGCTGTTACTGAGGTCAGAGACAGCCCGGAGAAGGAACACGGGTTGGAAATGAGGGCATCCCTGAAGGGACAGAGGGTTCCGTTGACCTTAGGTGCATCAAGAATCCTGGGGGGGCGGGGGAGACCTCCCCAAGCCCCTCGGAAGCCCAAACATCTGTGGACTTCAGCTGTCTGTCTCCTCCCCTCGGGGACCTCCCACTCTGGCTCCTCCAGAGGTCCCCAGGGCAAGCCCGGCCTCTCCCTCCCCAGCAGGACGTGCTAGCAGGGGTTCCCTGAGGTGCCGTTCGGCTGGAACAGGCTCCTTATTTCCCTCTCCCAGCTCCCTTCAGTATCAAGTGTGTGACTATTGATTTCTTCCCTGCATTTGTTTTTGTTATCCATTATTTATGGGATCATTTTTCCATCCTTCGTGCATGAAGGCAAATTTTGTGTAAAAATCAATCGAGTGAGCGCCGCCGATGGCTTGTTGCGTTTTCTCGGCTTTCATCTCCAAGGAACCGGTTCTGGGGAGAAGCGCGGCAGGATCCTGGGGAGCGTGCCAGAAGGGGAAGGAGTGGTGAAGGGGCCTGCGAGGTCAAACACCTGCCTAAGAGACCTGGCCGCCGCCGCTGGGATAGCGTTTGGTCCCTGCTGAGCTCTCCTGGAAATCCAGGCTGGGATTAAGGTCCTCTTTCTCACAGCCCACCCCTATTTCCACGCCCACTTGCTGACTGTGATGGAGGAAGGGGTGGGGTCATCGCTGAAGGGTTTCTTCCCTGCGTACATTTGAGCTCCTTACACTCCAGGATGCTGCAGGATCCAGGATCCCGCGGAATGCTCTGTAGGGCCTTACACAGGGGTTTCTAGGGAAGTCACCCGGAAGGGTCAGTTATTGGGGAGCATGACGGAGGACAAGGCTGACCCCTGCGCTTACTAAGTTCCTGTTGTGTGTGGACTCGGTTGGCACAGGGATTCTTATTTAGGGTTCAGTACAGCCTATGAGGTAAGCTGAGTGTAAAGGAGGAAGCCAGAGCCAGCTGCGAGATGGCCCAGCCAATAAAGAAAGCACTTGGTGCAAATCGGAGCCTCAGACATATATGAAGGTGGACGGAGATCACTGACTCCACAAAGTCGTTCTGACCCCCCCCCACACACAGCACACACATACCTCAAATAAATCACACGAAAACAAACAACAACAAAAACTAATAGATGGGCTGGAGAGGTGGCTCAGTGTTTAAGAGCACTGGCTGCTCTTTCAGAGGACCTGGGTGCAGTGCCCAGCACCCACACGGGCAGCTCACAACTGTCCACGTCATAGCTCCAGTTCCAGGGGATCTGATACTCTCTTCTAGCCTCCAAGGGCAACAACCAACCAAACGGTTCACTGACTGTTCTGGTGGAAGCTCTGCCTCAGCCCCTGGCACCCTGGCATCCCTATACCCAAAGAGTCTGGAATGTTCTGATGGAAGAGGCACCTCAACTCCCCTCCCTCCTCTCTTCCCCCAAACACAGCTCCTCCCCTGGAGAGGCTCAAGACCACTCCCACGGGTATTTAAGCTGCATCCCAGAAAACAGACCTTGGTTTTCTGGTCTCTGTAGTCTCTGTCTTCTCTCGGTGTGGGCTGGAGAACCACCCTGGAACGCTTTAACCATTAAACCTGGGCTCTTTCTAATTTGGTCTGATTTGGATTGCTGCATCAGCAGAGAGGCCTATTGAGGTGCAAAAACTTTTCACTGACATACCTACAAGCAAAATACCCATACACGAGCCGGCGGTGGTGGTGCATGCCTTTGATTCCAGCACTTCGGAGGCAGAGGCAGGCAGATCTCTGTGAGTTCGAGGCCAGCCTGGTCTACAAAGTTTCAGGAGAGCTAGGACTGTTACATAGAGAAACCCTGTCCTGAAAAAAAAATACCCATACACATAAAATAAATATTAATTTAAAAAACTAATAGAAATAATCAAACATATAATGGTATACCTTATATTTAAGGAGCTAGGGATTTGGAGTTTTGTTTTGTTTTGTTTTTGATTTTTCGAGAGAGGGTTTCTCTGTGTAGCTTTGCGCCTTTCCTGGAACTCACTTTGGAGACCAGGCCGCCGCCGCCGCCGCCACCACCACCGCCCGGCTGGGATTTGGTGTTTTATCCTGCCTAAAATTCCTACTTGACCCCTCCCAACCTATGTGTCCTTGGGAAACATACTTAACTCTCTGCCACAGCCCTCTGACATTAGTGCTGGCCTCAAATGAGGTCCTGCATTTAAAGGTAGTTGTCCAGCTTGCTCATAAGGACTCGGTAAAGGCTGGTCCCTTTAATCCTTCATGCATCCACTAAAACACCTCTTCCATGGACAGCCTGTTCCTTTCTAACCTAACTAAAACAGTCACTCCCAATCCTGGCCATTGTTTCTCACATCCCACCCTCCACTGTCTTCCTGTTACACAGCCGAACCTCCCGTCACCCCTAGTAGTTGCTGTCTTAGTATCTACCTGCCCCAGTTAAAATGTAAGCCTGGGGACAGGAACCTTGAATGTCTACAGTCAGATCTGCATGTGTGCCAGACAGAGGCGTCTCGGTGACTATAAGTTACTATTCCATTTCCTACCCGCCCCATTTCCCAGACAGCTATGGTGAGGCCCAAGGTCACCTCACTGGCAAGTCACTCTTTCCTCGCCTCCACTTTCAAGTTGTCAGGAGGACAAACCAGGCGTGCCTTTGTGTCTCTACCCGCTGTGGTAGTCCGAGGTGGCTGGGGAGAGACTTTTCTCAGCTCTTTCTAACCAAGTCCTCGAGACTAGAGTCACCTCTATTTTCCAGGCTCCTGTAGCTACCTGGAGTTTTCCACTGCTCCCCATACTGGCTTCAGGCTGGGTTCCACTGAGGCACCATGCTATCAAAGGGCCGCTTCTCACAAGCAAAGTGTCACAGGCACAGCTCTGCTCCCGTCTAGGCTGAGGCTGGCAGTGGTCAGGGGCGGGGATTTTTTTGTAAATTTTCACTCAGTTTTTCAGTTTTCACACGTTGCGTTGACTAGGCTATGAAGCAGATTTCTCCATCACCTAGAACTTTGCCGGATTCTACTCCAATCTTAAGGGTAAGCAGACGCTGTGTTTTGAGGGGCTCTCTACAGTTAGAAGCATACAGCTTGCCAGAGGCAGGTTCTATGGGCCACAGCGTGGTTTTGTGGTTGGGAGCTTTTTCTTCTTGTCTCATGTGCTTTGTCCCACGTGAGGGATGGGGGCGCTGTCAGTGTTATTCTTTAAGGTAAAGCTACAGAATAACAAGGAATAAAATCAACACCCTCATTGGCTGGGACTGAGGTCCTGCCCAAAGTCCCCCAGGTGTTTAGATACCGCTTGGAGGGCAGCAGGCAAAAAGCCCTCAAGGAAGGTTCAGAAGAGCCTTGAACCACCTAAGACAGAGATATCTGGGATCCAGATGACCCAGACAAGGATGGGGGTGACTCATGGAAGACTTCTACACTATAGGTCAACAAACTGTGGCCCATGGGCCCACGATCTCCAGCTGCCCACTTTCACAGAATGAGGATTCCAGGCAGGCACACTGTATGCCAGTGTTTCTGCTCTGCCTGTAGCTGCTGTGGGCAGACTCCTGTCTCACCACAGATGAGATATGTACTGAAACCTTTGCTACCAGGGTCTGAGCAACGGGTCCCTGAGAAACACCAGATTCCTCCAAACGATGGCGGCCACTAAGAGAAAGGGGAGAAAGGGTCATGCTTTGGTCACAAGGGTCTGAAGAGTGCTACATTTCATATTCTTTCTTGTTCTAATTTGTAAAAGACTAAAAAGTTCCAAGTTCTGGCATCGAAGCAAACAGCAACACTAATGGAACTGCCTTGGAAGTTTTCTGACCTTATCTGTCTGTGGCAAACTGGTAGCTGAGCCACCAGTGCTGTGGTGACCATAATTTGGTCACCGTCTATATAGCTGATAGTTACCCCAATGACAGTCATTTTGTGACCATTTTGTTGGCTATATGCATATACCATCCACACACTACTTATGGAATGTATTTACTAAAAATGTTTAGCGAGAATGTTTCTTCCAACTCACTCCCTTTGCAAACCTGTTCTCAGCCAGCTAGGGTGTCTCCCAACTAACTACAACCCTAGCACAGGGGAGGTGCAGGCAGAAGGACCAAAAGTTCAAGGCCAGTCTCGGTTACATAGTGAATTCAAGGCTAGCCTGGGCTACAGCAGACTCTTTCTAAACAAACAAACCTATCCACTCACTCTCAAGCAGCTGCCTCAGAGAGATCACAGAAATCAGAGAAAACGTGTGCACTGGTATAGACCTCTGGATGTTGCTGCAGAATAGACTGGTTGTTCTATCACTCCACTTCACTCTCACATACCTCCTGGGGTGTAGGGTGGGGAGACACACTCTACACTTCCCAATATGGTAGCTCCCTGCTATTGTGGCTTTTAAATTTAAATTAAATGAAATGCAACCAAAAATTAGGTCCTTGGTTGCACTGGCCGCATTGTAAACACTCCATCGCCACATGTGGATGTGGGTGCCATGGTAGAACAGTGACAATAAGGGGCTTTTCTGCATCCTGTAATCCTGGCACTCCAGGTGCTGAGACAGCCTGGGCTACACAGTGAGAACGTCCTGGGGAAACAAAAGATTTCTATAATCTCAGAATATCTTAGGTGGCAATGCTAGCCCTTTCTAGAATCCCTTAAATCTATCTGTTTAACATTGTTGCTCCTCCTTTTCTACTCTATCGTATTTTTTTTTTTATAACTCTCACAGAAAATTCTGAGTGTACAAGCTAGGAGGACTCAAGCCAGAACTTTTTTCATTTTATGTCATTAGAATCTACTACACACTAAAAGCTCTCTTGTAGCTAAATGATTTCCTGTGTCCCACCTAGTCCGCAGCCACTCAGACCCAAGTAAACACACAGAGGCTTATATTAATTAAAACTGCTTGGCCATTAGCTCAGGCTAACTACTGACTAGCTCTTACACTTAAACTCAGCCCATTTCTGTTAATCTACATGTTCTGTGGCTTTACCTGTGTGTCATTACACACAGCCTGCTCCCTAGACGGCGGGCTGGTGTCTCTTGACTCAGTTCTGTTTTTCCTTCCCAGAATTCTCCTTGTCTGCTAATGCTGCCTACAATTTCTGCCTGGTTTCTCTCTCTCTCTCTCTCTCTCTCTCTCTCTCTCTCTCTCTCTCTCTCTCTCTCTCTTCACACACACACACACACACACACACACACACACACACACACACAACTAATAAAGATCCAGAGACCCAAAAGCTAGTCTAGAACTTTCTATACTGGGCAAGGACAGCATTTGGAGCATCTTCATTCTGGGATGCAGGGTTCTAATATGCCAAAGGAAAAGATGGGCATATGTTACATATCACCTACTAGTGATTTGTGAGCTAAGTCTGGCTTATAGACAGGTTTGGTTTATCCCAGATGGTTTTAAATTTTGATTTATTTTTATGGTAGGAGACAAGAGAAGATATCATATTTTAGAAATCTAGACTTCTGTCTTTTCTGGGGAAATGAGAAGACCTGCTTGCCCTGCTTCCATCCACACACACAGCAATGGTGGTGGATGGATGCTGGGAAACCTGTCTCCTTTAAGCCAGTCGTGCACTGCTCTCTGATTTAAGGTACAGCCCTGACTTTTCTCATTGACATGGCCTCTGGTGACTGAGCGTGTTACTTCGAATCTGTTAAAAGTTTCATCAGTTAATTTCCACCTCAAATGTCAGCATGCGTGTGTTCTGTCCTTAAGGAAACCAAAATTTCTTTGAACCTAGAGAAGAGCAATGGAATCTGGTGAAATTACTACGACTGACCGTCTTACCAAGGCCAGTTTTAACCCCGTCGCCAGCACCTTCATGTATTCGCAAGCCGCAGTGCATATGGCCTCTTGAGAAATGGCACTCAGAAGTGGAGGCGGCTACGGAGGCCTCCAAGAATTTGATACAAGCTGTAGACTTAGCAAGGGTGAGAATGCAACAGACATGACTATCCACACAGTTTCAAGGGATACAAAGAGCTTCTAGTGTGCCTCCCTGACTCTCCCAGGAGTCCTCAGCCCTCTGGTCATATCCTCTCTCTCTCTCTCTCTGGAAACTTACAGCTGCAGTGTCAGGCTGAATGCAGCAACTCCGCCGTCTCCCAAACTTAAGCTTGAAATAAGCATTAGCAATATATAAAGCTTATTTATATATTTATAGGTGACACGTAAGCACCCTGAAATGCACAGCGAATTCCCTTATAGCCTTGAGAAGATGCCGAGGAACAGGTGCCTGGAACAGAGAATTAGGCACAGGCTCCATGGGATTGATTGGTTGAGAGTGTTTTTCAGAAAGGCTTACTCATGTCCTCTGTCTCCCCAGTTCACGCCTTCCGCTTGGCCCAGTGGGTCACTGCCTTTCACCAAACTGCCAGAAGGCTAGGCATTTACTCACCGGAAAATGAACATCTGTGATTGAAATACCAACTACAGTTACAGAGAGTGTGATGGTGTGTATTAACAGTTAACTTCACAGGATCTAGAGTCACCTGGGAGATGAATGTCTGTGAAGGAGTTTGTAGATGGGATTGACGGAGGAAGGAAAACCCACCATTCCATGGGTCGAGGTCCCAGACTGAAGAAAAAGGAGAAAGTGAGCTGGGTACCAGGCTTCTCTCTCTCTACTTCCTGTCTTCAGACTTGATGTAACCAGCTAGCTGCCTCCTGTTCCTGTTACCTCTCCTTCCCCAGCCATCATGGACTGTACCCCACAAACTAAACCAAAGTCAACCTTGCCTTCTTTTCAAGTATTTTGTCACAGTGATGAGCAAAGGAACTTATACAGGTAAAAAATCATCTAAAAAACAAAGATTAATAAAATTGTAAGTTGCAAACGCTGACAATTCCACTCCTTTTCATCTATTCAGCAACTTGAACATGAACAATCAGACATAAACCCTCTAGGTAGGAAACTGAGAGTCTTCTCTGGAAATCTAGCCTGTCCAAAAATGAAAGTCAGTACCTTAGAGAATCAAGGAAATAGTAAAGTTGTTCTCAACCTATGGGTTGTGACCTCTTTAGGAAAACCTCTATCTCCAAAAATTATTACTCATAAACAGCAGCAAAATTAGTTATGAATTAACAACAAAAACAATTTTGCAGTTGGGGGCCACCACA
Organism: Peromyscus leucopus; assembly: GCF_004664715.2. Taxonomy (NCBI): domain Eukaryota; kingdom Metazoa; phylum Chordata; class Mammalia; order Rodentia; family Cricetidae; genus Peromyscus; species Peromyscus leucopus. Next base: position 30,869,506 of record NC_051079.1, on the reverse strand, counting down.
ACCTGAGGAACTGTATTAAAAGGTCACAGCATTAGAAAGGTTGAGAACCAGTGCTAGCAGGAAAACAAAGAAAAGGAAGCCCAAACCAAGAACTCTCCTTTTAGGAAGGGCTTTCCTGTGTATCCAAGGCTAAACTCAAGTTCCCAATCCTTCTACCCCTGCTTCCCACATTCTGGGATTACTGATGTGTGCCCTCATGCCTAGAAACAACAAACATTTTTCCTGTTAATTCAATGGTTTTTAATACAGGGGTGGAGATGAAAAAAGACATTCGAAAGAAGTTGTGGGTAATAATCTTAGATGTATAACTGAAAGGAGAGCATCCATGTAAGATAAAAAGGTGTGAGACAGTTCTCACTGTGTAGTTCTGGTTGCCCTGGAACTTGCTGTGAAGCTATAGATACCAGGCTGGCTTTGAACTCATAGAGATTCACCTGCATCTGCTTCCTAAATGCAAGGATTACAAGCACTATGACACATGGTCTCTTTCTTTCTTTTGACATTTGAAAATATTTTTGGAAGATTTATTTTATCATTTCGTGCACATGAGTGTTTTGCCGGCATGTGTGGCTGTGCACCACATGCGTGCCTGGTTCCTGAGGAGGGTGTGAGCCTCCATGTGGGTGCTGGGAATCAAACCCAGGTCCCTTGCAAGAACAAGTGCTCTTAACCACTGAGCCGACACTCCAGCTCCAGTCTCTTTCTTCCTCCTGTTATTTCATTGTAACTTTTCCCCAGCACATTTCTTTTTTTAAATTATTTTTAGATTTTTTTTATTTTCTTTTATGAGCATGAGTGTTTTGCTTGCATGAATGTCTATTCACTGCATGGATGCCTGTGCCCACGGGGGTCAGAAGAGGGCATCAGATGCCCTAGAACTGGAATTACAAATTGTGAGCCGCTTTGTAGTACTGGGTCCTCTGTAAGAATTTGTGCTCTTAACTGCTGAGCCATCTCTCCAGCCCCACAAATTTCCTTCTTTAATATAACGAGCAAAAAAAAAAAAAAAAAGATTTTCTTTAAAAAAAATCTTTAAATGGTCATGGAGTACACTCAATAAAAGGGTTGGAAGACAACATTCAGGAAGCCAGGGAGATGTGGTTTCCTCAGGATAGTACAGTGGCCTCAACCTTGAGGGGAGCGAGGTGACAGCAGATTCGGATCTGGGACTCTCACTGGCCTCGTTTGCATCATCAGTGGGCCATTTCCTGACACTATGACCCTGGGCAAGTCATATCACCTCTCTACAGCTTTGCTGATAGCTTTTATTTTGAAGAGTAACCCTCAGTGTCTAGCACCTGCAGCAGGGGTTTAGAGCCCACCAGCTGGCAACATTCACCATTCAAGACCTCCCTGGAAAGGTAGCCAAGGTATTCAGCATCTGAGGCTTCTGAAAAATCCCTGTTTGAGTAGACATAAAATAAATAGTATGAATCCTGAGCCGTGCATTGGTTGGCTTAATTTAACTTGATTTTTGTCTCTATTTACTTAGAGCTTTTCTCACGACCCACTGCCTCTAGAATACTCCCAGGCCCAAATGAAAATGCAACAGGTACCACTGACCTTCCCAAGCATCAAATCTGACCAGGAAAAAGGAGAGAAGCTGGACACCGTGGTGCACACCTTTAATCTCAGCACTAGGGAAGCAGAGGCAAGTGGATCTCTGGAGTCCAGCCTGGTCTACATAGCAAATTCCAGGTCAGCTGGGACTTCACAGTGAGACCATCTCAAAAGCAAACAAGCAAGCAAACAAACAAATAGATAAATAAATAAATAGATGGAAAGAACTAAGGAGACAGAAGGAAGACCTTCAAAACTGGGGTGAGGGAAATACTGGGACTACACCCTTCTCATGCTAGACAATCTCAGCCACTCAGCTACCTTCCAGTTTTTGTTTTTTACAATTTATTTAGAGACAAGAGCTCAATAAATTGTCCAGGCTGTCCTTGAGATCACACTCCAGGCCAGGGAGGCCTTGAACTTTTGATCCTCCTGCCTTAGGTCCCCACATGGTTGGATTATAGACCTGAGCCACCAAGCCTGTCTCCTTTTTTTTTCTTTTCCCTAAAGGAGAAAAAAAAAAAAAAAAAAAAAAAAACAGAAGAGAAGAAACTATCATACCAGTAAGCAACAGCAAGAGAGGCACCCAATCCAGTCCCCTTTTGACAAAAAAACAACTCCATGGTTTCCTGTACTGACACTACAAACAGGCAAGTATTCTGAAGTTTCATAATCCACTTAATTACTAGAGAACCGAGCCTAACGCCTAATAGCGAGTACTTTGATATTCCAAAAGCAAATGCAAAGATTAACAATACTTAACTAGCCGGTCTGCAGTGGCCCACGCCTTTAATCCCAGCACTCTGGATGCAGAAGAGGGCAGATCTCTGTGAGTTTGAGGCCAGCCTGGTCTACAAAGTGAGTTCCAGGAAAGGCGCAAAACTACACAGAGAAACCCTGTCTCAAAAAAACCAAAAAAAAAACAAACAAATAAAAAAAAATACTTGACTAATATTTATGTTCCTTAATACCCCCCAGGAAGTTGTACATACTTCTGATTCAACCACACCTTTACACTGTCATCAGGAGAAGCTGGGAATGACCTGTTGAAAATGCTGCAGCCTCAGCTCTCAGGTCAAGAGATGCAGTCTCATCCAGCCATACATCTAACACTAGCATCTCCCCGACACATTCCGGAACTCACTGGACTCTCTGCTGCAGTACTCTGCTCTGATGAGGTCATAGCTTAGCTTAACTTTGATGACCCTCAGGACTTTCTTCCATGGCTGCAGTTAAAATCTTTTCTCTGTGTGACTTCCATTGCCTATCTAGTTACGCCCCACAGGACCCTCACTGAACATGAACAAGCCTTCTTTCTCATGAAAACCCTTCTGGTCTCACCTTTGAAAGCATCCTCAATTTTCTCCCACGCAGAAAACCTAGCACAGTGGGGAGTCCAGAAAACCACAGGAAGAGAGAACAGCCAGCTCACTCACTGACTTGGTTTCAAATATTTGTTAAATATCTAGTCTTCCAAAGACACTAAGAGGTTGTTTTTATTGTTGTTGTTCTTGTGAGTTTTTTTTTTTTCTTTTTGGGGGTTTTTTTGGTTTGGGTTTTGGTTTTAACATAAGCAATAGGTCTTCTCTATGTATGGGGCTTAAATCCACAAATATAACTAAGAAAATGGTATATTTGAACTGGACATACCCTGTCCTTTCATTTTTTTCTCCAAAGAATACAGGCCGGGGAAATGGCTCAGTGGATAAAGCACTTACCATGCAATCATGAGGACCAGAGTTTGGATCCCCAGCACCCACATAAAAGCCAGTGGTTGTGGCAGTTCATCTGTAATCCCAGTGCTCAGGAGGCAGAGACAAGGGATCCCTGGGCGAGATGGTGAGCTAGAGTAGATGAACCAGCAAGCTCCAGGTTTAGCAGGACACCATGTGTGAATGAATAAAGGGGAAAGTGATGGGAGAAGATGTCCAAAGTCCACCTCAAGTGCACTCTCACACTTGAACACACACACATACACTACAAACAATACATGATTGAAAAAAAAAAGAACATAATTGGTCTGGTTAGTTTGTATGGAAAACTGACACAAAACAAGAGTGACCTTGGAAAAGGGAAGGCTCAGCTGTGGGATTCCCCAGGCTAGATTGGCTTATGGCTCAGTCTGTGGGAAAATATGTTCATTGATGATTGGTGTAGTAGGGCTCAGCACACTGTCGGAGGCACCATGCCCAGACAGGTGAATCTGGGATGGATAACAAAGCTGGATAACAGACCATGGGCCATGGAGAGCAAGCCAGTAAGCAGCATTCCTCTGTGGGCTCTGCTTGGGTTCCTGCCTCCAGGTTCCTGTCTCCTTTGCCTGCTCCTGCCCTGATTTTTCCTCCATGAGCTACTTGGAAGTGTAAGCTGGAATAAACCCTTTCCTCCCCAAGTAGTTTCAGGACATGTTTTTTTTGTTGTTGTTGTTGTTTGTTTGTTTGTTTGTTTGTTTTATCACAGTCACATAACTAGGACAGCAGCACAGTGACTATTTGCACAGAATTTACACTGCACTATAGATTATCCGTAATCTAGAGATAACGTAAGGTACAAGGGATGAGATGTGCAGATTCGTGCAAATACTCTTTGATTTTAAGTAAGTGACATGACTACTTGCAAATTTTAGAGTCATCAAGGTGTCTGGAATCCGTTCCCTGCTACTCCTGAGAGGATGATATTAACTAATGTGTGTTTGGATCTAATTTTTACCCTAAAACAAAAAGGTTACACTAGTTAATATTTGGTTCTTGTGGGCCAAATATTAGTGTATAGGATGTCATATCAGCTCATTTTATTGACACAGAGGAGGCTATAAGCTATGAGCTGAGTATTGTACCCACCTCAGTTTTTAAGCTGAAGCCTTAATCCCCAATGCAATGGCAACTGTAGGTGGGCCTCAAGGAGGTAATTAGGACAGGAGAATGACTTTCAGAATGATATTAGCACTTTGTATAAAATGAGACAAATGAGGGCTGGAAAGATAGCCAGAGATTAAGAACACTTGCTGCTCTTGAGGAGATTTAGATTTGGTGCCTAGCACTCGCATTGTGTGGCTCACAGCCATTTGTAACTCCAGAGGACCCAACGCCCCCTTCTGGCCTCCAAGGACACCTGCACACACATGTGGTACATATAGGTACACTAAGCATCCAGGGAAGGCGGTTGGAGGGAAAGGTGAGTAGGTCATGTCTCTATCACATGGTCCCAGAACTGAGAACTAGAAACCCAGGGCATGACACACTTGGTAGCCCTTTCTTTCAGATCGCTTTGTTTTTTTCAAGAATGAGGTCTGACCACTTGCAAATGAAAATTTGGTTTCCTCCAAGGGAATCTCACTGGGGAAACAAACTACTCTAAAGGGTAGGCTACAGGCCCAGCGATAGATAACCTACAGAAAGGGAACTCAGTGGCATCTTTGGAGGTCCTCTGTCTCATAATGTCATGTCAGGGCCTTTCCTTTTTTTTCTCCTTTAATTTTATCTTTTTTAAATTTTTATTTATATTTTTTCTTCTCTCTTTTTACTTATGGCTTCCAGTTTAGTGTTTTTTTTGTGGGATTCCTGAGTGCGTGAACAAGTGGGTCTCTGTTTCTTGTGCCTTCTCTCGGGCTCTTTTCCTTCTGTTTGCTTGGTTTGTTCAATTCTGATGTGTTAGTTTTTGTTTCATCTTTTTTTTTTTTTTTTTTTTTTTTGGTTTTTCGAGACAGGGTTTCTCTGCGTAGCTTTGCGCCTTTCCTGGAGCTCACTTGGGTAGCCCAGGCTGGCCTCGAACTCACAGCGATCCACCTGGCTCTGCCTCCCGAGTGCTGGGATTAAAGGCATGCGCCACCACCGCCCGGCTAAGATTTTGTTTTGTTTTCTTTTTCGAGACAGAGTTTCTCTATGTAGCTTTGCGCCTTTCCTGAACTCACTTGGTAGCCCAGGCTGGCCTTGAATTCACAGAGATCCGCCTGCCTCTGCCTCCCAAGTGCTGGGATTAAAGGCGTGCACTACCACCACCGCCCGAGTTTTTGTTTTATATTATTTTATTTATTTATTTATTTGGTTTTTTGAGACAGGGTTTCTCTGTGTAGCTTTGCACCTTTCCTGGAACTCGCTTTGTAGACCAGGCTGGCCTCGAACTCACAGAGATCCACCTGCCTCTGCCTCCCGAGTGCTGGGATTAAAGGCGTGCACCACCACTGCCCAGCCTATATTTATTTTATTATCATCCCATAAAAGCCTGTTTGTTTTCTAATGAGAGACAGAAAGGCAGTGGATCTGGATGACGGGGAAGAGGGGGGAGTTGAAAGGAGCAGAGGGAGGGGAAACCATAATCAGGATATATTATATGAGAAAAAAATACTTTTGATAAAAAGGAAAAAATATAAAGAATGTGACTAGAGGCAGGCTACAGAGACGGCTCAGTGTTTCAGAGTTCTTGTTGGTCTTCCAGAGGACCTAAGTTCAGTTCCCAGCACTCACAATTGCCTGTAACTCCATCTCGCAGGAGATTCAACACCTCTGCAATCACATTCACATGCCTACCTACACACACACACACACACACACACACACACACACACACACCACACAAAAATAAATATTTTTTTAAAACATGTTTTTAATTTTTATTTTAAAGATGGGATTCAATTCTTGGGCTAAAACAGTCCCCCTGCCTCACCCTCTCAAGTAATGGAATTAAAGGCCCACCAGCCTAATTTTGATTACACTGCTATGCTCCAAGGGTGGAAAAAATGAAAAGAAAAAAGAGAAAAGAAAGAAAGACAGAAAAGAAAAAGAAGCTAAAATACATATCAAAATATCAAAAATCAAACATACCAAACTGTATACACAGAGCACAGTGGTATGCTGGCTTCTTCAGAGACACCCCAACCACCATCCAGCCCTCTGGTTTCTGGAGGAGCCAGAGGAAGGACATTGCCAATTTGAAATCTCCCCCCAGCTGCTGACAATGCCAGATCATCAGGCCTTTCCCTCTTCTGTGGCTTCGAAGGCTAACTTCTGCCCTGAAAACTCATTTTGCATTTGGAGTTTGCTGGCAATTCACTCTGTGTCCAGCTAGCCCCTCCTTCTGCCTTCTGTGAGCCTCTTCCCAGTTTGTTTAACTGATTTCAGTGCTTAAGGGTATTTACATAGTCACATACAAGGAGTTATAACTCACTAGTCTAAGGTTCTACCCTGGTGAATGGAAAAAAAAAAAAAAAAAAAAAAGGAAAGGACATGACTGCTCCTAGGTATGGTGGGGGAGAAACTAGAAACTTTGTTGTAGATAAAAGGGAGAGCATAGCCAGAGGCAGGGACATCTGGGAGAATCGAAAATGAACAGGACGGACCCTGAACCGTATGAGGAGAGCCAGACCAGATGTCTAGGAAAGAAAAAGGTAGACCAAAAGAGATCAGGTAACTAAAATGGTTGGGTTATTATGTATGGAAGGGCAGCCCAGTCTCTGGACTGGAGAAGTTTAGGGTGGGGGAGGGTATGCCAGCCATACCCTAACAGGTAGGAACTGAAGGACACAGGGAGAATTTGGCGGCCACGTCCGCTTTAATATGTTAACTAGGCACTTCAGCCCTTTGTCCCAGGGTTTGAGACTTAACACTTAGGGCACAAGAATCCTGGAGGTCCGTGGTTGAACAACTTCAAGAGACTGGCAAAGTATTTGAGTTACAAAGGTGTCTTTTAAAAATGCAGAGGAGAAAGCATTTTCCTCACTGTCTTAAGGGATCTTGTGGATTTTCACAAAAATCAAACTATTATCTAGTTCAATTTCTTCAAGTTAAAGCCAGGGAAACCGAGGCCTTGGGACATCAATAGACTTGTCCAGGTCAAACTGAAGAGAACAAGTCTGGACCTGAGATCTCTGGGAATAGCCCAGGTTCTTTCTCATTACACCAGTGGTGTAGCGTGGTGTGTTCACTAGAGATGACTCCGTTTCTGTCATTTAATTCTGCTAGGAGATATTCAGGGTGCTGTTTGGGGTTTTGGCCAACCAATAACTGGACAAACCTTTGCAACCAAGAGTTGGGCAAATCTTTTTCTCCTTCAGGTTGTTTTTCTAAAGTTAGATTAGTCTCTGTCATTACAATGCGAAACAAAACCCAAAGGGTACTCTGAAGATCTCCCAGCAGAAAATCAAGACCACCACCTGAGCATCCCCTTCCATTTCTCCATGCCTCTGTGTGTGTGTGTGTGTGTGTGTGTGTGTGTGTGTGTGTGTGTGTGTGTGCTCAGCAGCATTTTCTCCAGCATCGTGCTCAGCGTCTTCCCCAGACCTACGATAGTTGTGAACATGAAGGAAAAACTCATCGTCTTACTGGAGAAACGGGCTCACTTGGAGGAGGTTTAAAAAAAAAAAAAAAAAGAGCTTTAATAATTGAATTCTGCTATGTGTGGTGGCCAATACCTGTAGCCCCAGCATCTGGGAAGTGGAGGTATGGAGATCAGAAGTTCAAGGTCAACCTCAGCTATTTACCAAGTTGGAGGCCAGGGCTAAGTGGGGGTGGGGAATGAAGAAAGGGAGGAGAGGAGGGAAAGTGAGCAGAGAGAAGCAGAGGGGAAGAGAGAGGAGAGGGGGGAAAGGGTGGAGTCTACCAATCTCATTTTGTAGGTGAGGAAACTCAAATCAAAGGTAGGACAGAGTACAGCTTCCCACTAAGGTGTCTTGCTGTCTCAGGCCAGGGCTTTTTCTTCAGTAGACAGGAATTCTTGGGTTGACTTCTGTCTAAACGTCTGCTAACTGCTATTGTTGTTTTGATATTGTTATTATTAATTATTATTATTAGATCGAGACTTTTAGCATATTTGAATAAAACTGACCTCTCCTCACTCTGATCTTCTGCGCTAATAATTGTACCCTTTTTTATTCATTCAATTACAAGCACATTGACAGGAGACATTTATATGAGGCAGCTTAAACCCCAGCTAATGGAGTACCTAATGACTAATTGATCAGATCCCAGCCCAGAGAGCAGCTCTGAGTGGCCTAAAGGAATTTATGCAATTAGTTTAGGTTTGGTAGAAATTGAGTGCATACGAAAGTAAGCTTTTTATGGTTCTGATTTATGAGAGTTGGACACCAACTTGATCTGCCGAGAGCTGGGCGGCCTGGCAAAGCCTTGGGCATGGAGAGAGGTAGGGATTTGGAGCTGGACTGAAGAGGAAGGGAGCGAGAAGGTGAGATTCCGGGTGGGATTCCACCAGACGATAGAACTACAGGGGCGGTGCCTCCTGCTAGAATTCAAAATAAAACAACTATAAAGCCAAAGAAGACCAACAAAAACCTGGGTTACCCAGGGGTAAACGGTTGGAATTTTTATGATTAAAATCCTAGAGATCAAAAAATCTTTGCAATATGAAATGACAGTTGGAAGGAAGGAGACAAAACGAAAACCCAGCGAGATGTTCATCTACTTTTTCCTACATAGACTAGAAGGCAGCTGAACTGAGGCCGGGGGCTGCTTCCAGGACCAAGCTGCTGCGGGGTCTCTACTGGAGGGCGGAGGCCTCTCTGGGTCCGAAGCCCTGGGGCTGCGTGCGGCCGAGGGGAAGCCCCTCCGGAGGCGCCCGTGACCCTCGACCCCGGTGGGGGAGCCCCGGGAGCCGGGCTGCCGGAGAAGCAGCGTCCAGGGCGGAGGGAAACCTGACGTGATCGGAAAGTAGCGATCGAACCGGAGGCTAATTCGCCCGCGGGGCCCTTGTGGGCTCCGACTGCCGCCCGGGCGGGTGCTCCGCGGCGCCCGGGGGATCTGGCCCTGGGCAGTCTCCGGCTGGTGCCTGCGGGGCGGGGGAGGGACAGCGGGGTTGCAGGAGGAGGACTGCACGGGGACCATCGACCGTCTGTCGGAGCTGAGAGTTGGCGACCTAGGGCGGCGCAGCGAAGCCAAGACCACCGACCACTGCCAGTCTCCATTCTCATCGCCTCCCCGTGCCGCCTGCATCCCAGGCTGCCCTGCTTCCCCGCTCCAGCCCCGTGGGGCCCGCACAGGGGACAGAAAGAGCAAAGACACGTAGCCAGATCTCTCTTGGCCAAACTGCTGTGTTCACTTTGTCACGGGACCCTCTCTGCCTCTGTGTTCTTATCCGTAAAATGGAATTGAAAATTATACTGACGACTACACCTATTATTCTGGAGTTTGGAGGCTGAAACCGGAGAAGAGTTCGAAGCCCCGAGCATACAGGGAGACCCTGCTTTAAAAGGGGGAGGGGCGCTGGTGGCGCACGCCTTTAATCTCAGCAATTGGGAGGCAGAGGCAAGAGGATCTCTGTGAGTTCAAGGTCAGCCTGGTCTACAAAGCGAGTTCCAGGACAGGTAGGACTGTTACACAGAGAAAACCCGTGTCGAAAAATAATAAATAAATAAATAAATAAATAAATAAATAAATAAATAAATAAATAATGGGATGAACACTTGCCTAACAAGTCACTCAGAGCTCCATCCCCAGCATATGTCTGTTCATCAGCCCATCCATCCATCCATCAGTTCTCCTCACCGTGTGTAGGAACTAGAAAATGAATGCTGGTAAAGTGTATAAACCAGCCAGGTATACAGGAAACCCTCCATACATTTTAGATATAATTGTTCAGTGATCTAAGAAGCATTGGTAAGAAAGGCTTTGCCATGAGAGTGGGAGGCTTGCTGTGCATTCTTGGGAAGCAGAAGTAAAGCCCACCAAAGCCCACCAAGAGACTAGCTCTCCCAGAGCGCATTTACTACTGTGTACACAAACAAGGTGCTATCAGGAGTATGAAGGACTACCAGCGGGGAGGGAGGTTGTGTGTGGAGTAGCAGACTAGCTAACAGAGTTCAAAAACACCCTGGGGATATATTAGACCCTATCCAAAAAAGAAGAAGAAGAAGAAGAAGAAGAAGAAGAAGAAGAAGAAGAAGAAGAAGAAGAAGAAGAAGAAGAAGCCAATAAGAGAAGGTACCAAACCAAGACCTTCAAAAATAAAAAATGAGGGGATTCGAGGAGCTGTATCCTAGGCTCCTGCATTCTGGTTCTGGGGCGGATGTGGAAGCAGAAGGAGTAGTCAACAACTCTGAAACCCCATTCCTCATCTTCTACTTGCGGAAAGTTCCAAGTCTGGACTGCAGACACCAGATGGAAGTCCTGAGTTCAAGAGACTGGGACCAGGTTCCTCCTGTGGGAACCAGATATATTCTCAGGAGATTCCCAGAGAGTAAAGTCATCCTCTCTGCAGCATCGACGCCGCTGGGTGCAAAGCAAGTTAATTTACACTTTCTGCGTTGCCACACAGTGAGTTTACAGGCACAACACCCCTCATTTTTATCCAGGACCAGGCTGTGTCTCTCAAAGGGGAAGTGTTGAGCAGGTCAGTCTAGTTCAGTTTAAGCCTTGAACTTGCCCTACAACACTGACTTTTTTTCTGTTTTAAAGAGAGACTATTCCTCAATGCCTGCCAAGAGTCCTGACCCTGCTTTGTGTAATGTGATCCCATTTAATCATCAGAGCCACCCCGGGAGATAGTTTTTCTTTTCTTACGTTCTGTCTTTCCGTTTGTCAGACAAACGCACAGAAGGTCTGAGAAGTGAGATCTCTTTAGCAAAGGGAGGACCAGTTACTCTGCCCTTGATTTGCCCAGAGCAAGGAAACCAGGAACCCGAGCTGAAGTGCAAGCCAACGGCTGGCCAGGCACACCGGGGCAAGGCAGATGTCATTCCCTGGCCCTTCTTTGCGCCTCCTCACCATTCCAGGGCTCTGTGTCTGTCTCAGGCACACTCTGTTGAAGTCATGATCACCACTGGGCAAGGCACAACCTTTTCCATTTCAGGAGGACGGAACCTGGCCACTTTTGAGTAGATGCAGCACAACAGCCTTTTTCTTGAACCGAGTGCCCAGGAGTCTGTCTCACTGTTGACTCCGTTTTAACCTGAAATGTTTTCACTTTACAAAGCCAAAATTTCATTCATTCAACAGATGTCTATCGACTACTCTAGGTCATAATCAGAGCTGGGCATTGGGTAAGAAATACTGAGCAAAATAGACACTCTCTGGCACATAGAAAAAAAAAAAAGCCAGAGACCACACAGCTAAGGAACCCAGCACTCCTCTCTTCCAGTTCTGCCAGTCAGTCAGTGTTGGCTTGACTCATTCCACTTAAGGTCCTTAGACGCCTTTCGCCCGGATCCCCAGAGGACACTCAAAGCCCCACCCCCTGCAGAGGCCCACAGCACCCCTCAACACAAACAGTCTAGCGCGTTTGGCCTCACTTTCTCTTGATACGACCAAAGAACTCCAGCTAGGTCTTAAATGGTGAATGTTGCAAGCTGCTGGTGGGATTTAAAACATTAAAACCTGTTCCAGGCGCTCTGGAAATGCACGCTCAGATTACTTTTCGAATTAGAAGTCATCACCAGCAAAGGCTAAGTAGTAATGCGACTTGCCCAGGGTCACGGTGTTAGAAAATGACCCACTGACGATGCAAACTAGGCCAGGGAGAACCCCGAATCTGCTGCCACCCCCTCCCCTCAAGGTCTGTACCTCCACCGGACAGTGCCAGAGGCCGCGGCACTATCCTGGGGAAACCACATCTCCCCTGGCTTCCTGAAAAAGCCAAAGGGGAGAGCCAGCGGCGCCTGCCGGGCGCACTCAGCGAGAGCGAGAGGGTGGGGCGCTTTGCAGACAGGGCCTCAACTCCTGCCCGCATTCGAGCTGGTCAAAATCCTTCAACCAAGGCCGGCGCCGCAACGCCAAGAGGAGCCGAAGCACGGCTCGAACTCTTAACCCAGAGCACTTCAGGACAGGCAGCTTCTCTCCGCCTCTCCAAAAATCTCGCCAACTTCTGCGGTGGTCAATATTTTTAAAGTGAATTAAATAACAGCAGGGAACTTTTCGAAAAGTTGATACAGGTGAATATCAGGGTCTTTCTTGGGTCAAAAACAAAAACAAAAGAATTTTTTTTTCTTTCTTTCTTTTGTTTTTTTTTTTTCAAGGCTCTTACCTGCAGGAAACCCAGCAGCCGGCAAAGGCGCGTCCTTCTGGAGCGCTTCGCTTCGGCGCGGGACGTTCTCGGGCCGCCTCGTCTGCAGCCCGGCTGGGCTCCGGCCCTGTGTTTTATACCACTATAGGCAATTAATATTGCATCAGCCGTATTTTAAATTTTCAAAACCCACAATATAATGTAATGGCATAAGGGCATTTATTATTAAAGGACGCCGATGGAGAGGGAGGTGGAGGAATTGCTGGGGCTGTTCTGCAAGGCGGGTGCGAGGGGCTGAGGCCTGAGGAACTGGGGGCTATCCACAAGTTTGCTTTTACAGAGGTGGCGGGGAGGGGGGGGGAGGCGATGTAGCGGCGCTGGAGCACAACGTGGAACCGAAGCCTGCTTTGCTCTGAATTTCGGGCTAGAGGCAAAGGACCCAGCTCTCCTTGAAGACCCGCCCGGGCAATGTGCAGATGACTCTTGGTCCTGTAACATTAATTTTTAAACCACAAACGTGTTTCTAAGGCTCACACGCACTCAAAAAGTTTCCGCTCACATGGAGTGGAAAGAGAGAAGGATACAGGCATTCGTTGGCATCTACCGGGTGCCAAGCACTGATAACCGTTTTTTGCAACAGGCATCTTAGTCCCTCCGCAGAACAGCCAAGACACACTATCCTGTGATAATCTTCCGGGGACGGTTTCCAAAGAGTTGAAGAAATTTGGAAAAGGCTCCAATGTTCTGTCCAAGAAAATGTTTTTCTCCCCCCTTTGCCTCTATGCCCTCATCCCTGCCGGTGTTTGACTCCTTTAAAATAGTATTTTGCTTCTTATAAAGTGCCAAGCACCACCTACCAGATGCCTTCAATGGATAGTCTTAGGCAGTCTTGAGCATAACAGTGTGAGATGGGTAATAGGCATTCATTCTGTAGACCAACACGCTGGACCAGAAGATAGGGAAAAGTTAGGAATCTAGCCCCAAGGTGGGTTAGCCTCTGAGTGACAGCACTGGAGTTTGAACTCCCAGTCAGCCAGGCTTCCAAGTTTCCAAGTTAAGAGAATAGCCTGACAGTTTGGCATCAAGAAGCATGGAGGAAAATGTCTTTGAAGGCATCTGAGATTCTGGGAGAAGCCAAAACCGGGTCAACTGTGTTTGAAGTAAGAGTGTGAGGTTGCTTGGGAAGGGACTGGGTAGGAGAGATGGTTCAGTCCTTACAGGTTTTCATTTTTACATCCTTTCCAAGTCTTTAGTGCCAGAGAAGGAAAACTACAGCAATTCAGGTTGAAAAATAAAGCATTTATTTTAGAAGTTAATATAAGGGATAAAGAGAAGAAACACAATGTTTTATTTGTATCTATCCCAGAAATGAAACCAAAGGTCACACAGCAACACCCAAACTACAGGAAGCAACGAAAAATAAACTCTGAGAAAGCTGTGGCTGCAGTGAGAAGGGTCCCGTTCTGTCTGTGGTCCTGCTCTTTTGCTGGCTTAAAACTATAAGCGAACTTCCACAGAGAGACACACAAAAGGGGCAGGAGAAGTGGAGTTAAATAAGTAACAGGAACTAACGTTGCCAACAGCCACAGTAATAAAAGTGCAACAGTTAGGTTAGATGTGTTGGAAGGATTTGCATATGATTCCAGAAGTTACAGTCACCGTGAGCATAGATGGGGAGTCTTCAGTTGGTCTGGTCTGGAACCACCAACCAACCCCGGCCCTCCAAAAGGCAATTGCTCTTCAAACTCCAGGAGGTTGAGGATGGTAGCCCGAGTTAGCACTGACCTCTGCTCACCAACAGTCAAGACATCTCAAGTATTTTTCAGGGGCTGGGTTGGGCCCAACCTTGCCTGGAATCCTACTGACCACCAATAGCCTGGAACTCCCATCTCCCCACACATTAACCCATGCTACTTAATGAGAATGTACGGTAAACCAACGGATATTATGGGTATAATTTAGGCGCAGAAGGGAGTTATTATAAGGCTATCCTTTGGAAACATATGTGTGTTTTATATACTCTAATAAATTAATCTCCATGTTTGTGTCCTGCTTAAATATCCTAGACTTTATATTGTTATCTATCACTCTTTTCCTTACCTTTGCCCTTGCCTAATGACGCTTAGCAAAGAAGTGGTACTTTCACCGTGGAGTCTGACGGCGGGGTCAATCCACTAGCCAGTCAGCCTGGGGCTACAGGTCTCAGGTCCTGCACGCTCAAGGGTGAGTTTCAGCACCGCGGACAGCACAAAGTTCCGCCAGGCCTTCCCTTGAATTTTTTTTTTCCCCTAGCGCCAGAACTTTTTTTTGGTGGGAATAGAGAGGAAAGGGAGGAAGAGACGGTCAGGAGGCAATTAGGCGGGACAAAGGGGGAAAGTCTGTGACTGGGGGGAGAGAGCCTGACCTGCCAGGAAACACCCTGGAGTGTCCCGTAAAGGTCCCTCCCATCGGAAGGGGGCGACGCCACTAGGCTCTCCCGGCTCCTCCGGATGCCGCACCCGCCGTAGTCAGTGGACCGCCGAGTACTTCATTCGCTTCTGTTTCTGTCTCTGGTTACAGAACCAGACCCTCACCACATTCTTTTTAAGGTCCAGTTTCTCAGCGATAGCCGCGATCTTCTCGGATGAAGGACGTGGCTGGATAGCAAAATAGGCTTCAAGTGAGCGCTTCTCTGGAGCCGCGATGGACGTGCGTTTGCGCTTACGCTCACTGCCGTTGAAGAGCTCTGGCTTGCTATTCTTCTCTCGGTAGGCGGCTTCCGCCTCCTCCAGCCAGGCCTGGAGGACCGGCTTGAGCGCGATCATGTTGTTGTGCGACAGGGTGAGAGATTCGAACCTGCAGATGGTGCTCTGGCTGAGTGAACCCACGCCAGGGATCTTGAGATTGGCTAAAGCCGCGCCCACGTCCGCCTGGGTTACCCCCAACTTGATGCGCCTCTGCTTGAAGCGCTCGGCGAAGGCTTCCAGCTCTCGAGGGTCTGACTCCACGTCGCTGAGACACGCAGGCATGGCACTGTGAGGCGCTACGGCATGCGGGTGACTCATGCCCATGGCCTGGTGCAAGTGGCCCATGGCGCCTAGATGATGCGGGTGGATCTGCGCAGGCATCACCGAGTGCTCCGGGGCCCCCAGGCCGCTCACGCTCAGCGTGGGCGAGATGTGCTCCAATAAGTCGCCCTCGAGGCCCTGATGCACCGCGTGGTGCGGGTGCGAGGTGAGTGCAGCCGGGTGGGAGATGGGCACCGTGGGCGAGGTGGACGTGCAGGGCACGCTGCTCATGGTATGGTAGGTGGCGTCGGGCTTGAACGGATGGTTCTTGCCGTGGGAGACGATATCCACCGCCGCCAGAGCTTCTGCGCGTGCCAGCAGGCTCTCATCAAAGCTTCCAAATATATTACCCTGCAGCTGCAAGCGAGAAGGCGCACAGCACGGTCAGTGGGGAATACTGTCAACTCAGGATTAAAACACATTTTCAAGCAACCGAGATGCCTCTCCTCAAAGCCCAGGTCATAAAAATTAATACGGAGGCAGCCTCTCTGTTGGAACAGACGTGTGGATCAGAGACATGAATGAGAGAGAGAGAGCGCCGCGAGAGAGCGCGGGGGAGACAAGGCGAGGGGTTCAGACAGCGGCGATTGTTCTGGGCGACATGAAAAAAACATGAAGCTAGTGCCTGTCAAAAAATGTGCCTTAGAGCGGTAATTATGCTCCGCTACGTACCTGCGGGGCTGGGAGACAAACTCGGCGCATGGCCTCAGAGCCGGAGTGCAGGCTGGAGAATTTGGGTTCTTGCAGTACGGGGTGCATGCCGAAAGGCTGCTTGGCGTTCATGGCCATCATCTTCGGGAGTCTGGCAGGGAGGCAGCGGGGGACATGGAATCAGGCTCGTCTTGCTGGCTCTCCGAGCTCCAAGTGAGCGCCGCTCAGCGCCCGCGCTCCCCTCGCCCTCTCGCTTGCTGCCTCCCCTCTCCCCCACCTGCTTCTTCACTCATCTTACAAGCAGCCTGCCAGGAAGGGCCCGAGCACGCGCAGGCGTGCACACGCGCCCGGGCCTCGCAGGGGCGGCCCGGGAGGCAAGGCGGGACCGCAGGTCTCGGCGCGCCACTCGGAGCCTAATGCGGCCGCCCCCTCCACTGCATTTATACCCGGGCCTGGCAGGGCCTCTTCCTGTCCGCCCCGCCCCGCCTGGCTCCAGCCTGCTAGACTTTACGGATTCTTCCTCCTTCCTCCTGGACTTTTTTGCACAAAGTCCTAAACCTCGGTCCTGTCCCAGCTCGAACTGCCTAGACAGAAGGGCAGAAGGGCAGACTCAGGCTGAGCGAGGGGCAGGAATCCTACCTCACCCAGACCACCCAACACACACACACCCTCCTCCTCTCTCTCTCTCTCTCTCTCTCTCTCTCTCTCTCTCTCTCTCTCTCTCTCTCTCTCTCTCACACACACACACACACACACACACACACACACACACACACACAGAATCAGTCCAACTGTCGCCAAACTGGCCCTTTCCAAGGTTCTCTGGAACCCAAGCCCGAGCCTCCACCAAAGTCCTGCACCCCTGCGCATAGGGAAGAGGGGCTTCCAAGCTCAGAGACCAGCCTGGGCTAGGACCAGAAGCTACCAAAATGAACCTCGGGTGGCACTCCCCACTACCGTAGGCTTGGGTGGAGGCAAGGACAGTAATTGCCTTCCTGATCCACAAGCCTGTGGCTTCTTCCCAATCGTTGCCTTTTTTTCATTTTCATTTGAAAAAGAAGACTTGGCCCATCCCCCTTTTCCCAGCCTAGAGGGCCCAAGGAAGCTTGCTAAGTCGTCTTCACAATAATAACAATAGAGGACAATCCGCCTAGCCTGGGCAATCCCTCAGCACACTTCTGAAGGACCACCACTTACCAGCGACAATACCTGTAACAGCAGCTATCATTTTCAGCTACCAATTTGTGCAAGGCAATTCAGAGTTAGTTTATAGGACCGAAGTTTTGCCGGCGATACCAAAGTGGCTAGGGCTATCCCACTAGACCAGCGAAGAAAACAAGAACCAAAGAAGCTAGCCCAAGACCTCCTCGCGTCGAGCAGAGTCATTCACTCACTGGTGTGGCGCAGACAGCACGTCTGACTTTGTGCTCTTGATCTCTTAGCCCCCTCTTCTTCTTTCCAGAAGTTCCACAACTTCGGGGTCCTAAATTTGGTTCTGTCCCACCCTCTGTGTCCCCCCAACTGTCTCCTCGTTCTCTCCCCTTCTTTCCTCTCCGGTCCCGGGAGCTAATAAACATCATGAATAATGGATGGGGAATCCTGGGACTGTGGCTGCTGGAGAGCCGCCTTCGGGTTGGAAATAGAAACTCCTCGTGCCCAGCCGTGTCACAGCCCTGTGTCTCCAAGCCCAAGTGCCTGCTGGAGTTCCCAGAATCGGAACACAGTGAGGACGGAGTGTGGAAAGTCTAGACCCCAGGGATGAATCTGGCCTAAGAGGACACCCTGCCTTAGACCTGGCTCCCCTCTTTCCTAGAGACCATCAGTCAGCCCCTTCTCTTCATCCCAAAGCACCTTCTGGGTCCTGCCTTGTGGTGGTTGAAAAAGAACAAATCAATCCCTGTGAAGGGGGCCAACGGTAACAGTGCTCACATAGCTTTCTTGGGTTCCATGATGATGATGATGATGATGATGAAGACGGTGATGGTGGTGGTGATGATGATGGTTATTTAAAGCAGTAAAGAAAGTATTGAGTGCTCAGGACACTTCCTCCCACCCCAGTGCATGCTGCCATCAGATTCAAAGCTCTCCTCTGCCTCTACAGACAGTCATCTTGAAGCCTCAATACTGCAGTGCCCACCTGTACACTGGAGGCAAGTTTCCCCCACCGTTGTGAGGATTATTTGGCAGTAAGCACTTGGAAGTTGAAATGATGGAACAAATGTTGGTACCTCTTCTTTAACCGGAAGAGTGGTCTGCAGACTCTCCATGAATGTGGTGGTCTCTCTGCAGATGTGAACTGTTTCCTCTCCCTCTTCAGTACTGGGTTTGTGCCACAACATCAGGGGCTGGGACAGTTGTGAATGATACTCCATCCAGCCTCCAATGAGTCACCAGACTACTAACTAGCAGAGGGAACACAGATCAGGCACATAGCTCAGGGCAAGCTGCCTGCCCCCCACCCCCAATCTCACTGTTTAGCTCTGGCTGTCCTGGAACTCACTATGTGGACCAGGCTGGTTTCGATCTCACACAGAGATCACCTGCCTCCACCCCCCAGGTACGGGGACTACAGGTGTGAACATTATATCCAACAGCAACTGGGATTTTTGAAATGTAGACTATACATCAAAACAGTGGGACTTCAGAGGGATGATTCTGACACTGGGTTAATGTGAACATGGCTAGGCCTCAGTTTACCAAAATGAGAGAACAGACTACACGACTGCTAAGTACTTCCAGTTTTTAACAAAAGGCCAGCATGCTGGATTTATTTGTAACACACTTTGAGCAAGCCCTAAGTTTCTGGCCAGGATTCCTCAAGTCCCCAGAAGGCAAACAGGTATTATTCTATCTCCCATTAGCTTTTTTTTTTTTTTTTTTTAAATCCCATTAGCTTTTAATTCTCCTCGGTTGTGTTTCTTGCTCAGTGTGAAGTCCAAAGGGAAGGGGGATCTTTATTTTACTTGGCCCCACAGAGCCCCAAGACCCTCTTCTCTCTACATAATGCCCTAGTTGTCTGTGAAGATTAATACTTAGGGAAACTCTCAGCCACACCCATCCTTCACTGCTTTTGTCCCTCATGGGCTTGGAAAATACTGATCAGGACAATACCCCCACTCCCCTCATATCTCCTAGGAAACATCCTCCAGTCCTCTCCTCCCTTACAGTCTACTAGCAATGGTCCCCAACCGGCAGTAAGCTAATACCTAACAGTAAAAATCAGCCTGTCTCTGTGTGTGTGTGTGTGTGTGTGTGTGTGTGTGTGTGTGTGTCTGTGTGTGTGTGTGCCATTTTGAATATTTATTTTTATGTCACTTTTTTTAATTAATCTTTTGCCCAGTACCATAGTGAACATGGTTAGAACTCAACCATCAATTAGTCTGAAAGATAAGAAATGTAAATTGCAAAGGAACAATTTCTTTCTTTAGCTGGCAGAAATGCATTTTTCTTTATTCTATAGCATCAGAAAGGCCATTAAACCATTGAAAACCTATAAAATAGATGTGGTTGTGCACATCTGTAACCTCAGCACTTGGGACATGGGTGGAGGAGAATCAGGAGTTCAAGACTCACATTGACAACACAGGTCAGCTTGTTTTACATGAGATCCCATCTCAAACAAAACAAAGCAAACAACAACAAAACTAATACAACATGAGTATCTTATCACTGGAGATGATGCTTAGATAAACTGATCATGGCCTTAACTTAAACAAAAACCTATTTATGGAGACAGAGTGAAACTAGATGCAGAGACACTCAGCTATGGAAAGAGGCTGAAATTTTAAAAACTGATTAATCACAGTCATACATGTACTTATTGTGTTCATACATGTATTTACTTAGCTTTCTAAAGGAGCTTTGTGTTTGAGCCTCTTTATCAAATGTTTTCTTGTCACATTATAGGAACAGCCTTTTCAAGAAGGCCTTTAGAAAACAGACTGGGGACAGCAGGGGGAAAAAGATCATAAAGAATGCAAATATTGGGCCTGTAGCCATGACTTGGAGGTTAAGAGCTCTAGCTGCTCTTCCAGAGGACCCAAGTTCAATTCCCAGCACCCACATGGCACTCACAACTATTTGTTAACTCCACTCCTGGGGGATCTGGTGCCTTTTTCTGACCTCCAGGGGCACTGTACAAACGTGGTACACAAATATATTTCCATACAAAACATCTATACACATAAAATGAAATAATTTTTAGACCAAGCAGTGGTGGCACACGCCTTTGATCCCAGCACTCAAGAGGCAGAGGCAAGCGGATCTCTGTGAGTTCAAGGCCAGCCTGGTCTATAGAGTGAGTTCTAGGACAGCCAGAGATCTACACAGAGAAATGCTGTTTTGAAAAACAAAACAATATTTAAAAAAAAAAAAAAAAGAATGCAAGTACCAGATGAGCCTTAGAACATACACTTTCCAGGACTTACAAACTTAAAGTCAATTAGATGAAAATCTAATAACTCAACCAACCAGTATCTGTAGTTGGTACATGCAAGAGAGACTGGCCTACACAAAACTAAACCAGAACATATACTTACACCATGGCATTAAATTGTAATCAAAACACACATAAAGAGGCAGGTGGATCTCTGTGAGTTTGAGGCCAGTCTGGTCTACATGGTAAGTTCCAGGCCTGTTGAAGTTACATAATAGGGACCCTACCTAACAACCATCAAATAAATAAACAAAAACCATACACACAGGGTCCAAAACAATCCCAGCCAAGGGCCTCATGAGCATTTATGCAAGTGGCAGCAAAGGCGTCACATTTTTCATTCTTTAAGTACTTTGAAATATCCACTGTTTGCTGGGTTTCATGGCATGTTCTGTAGGTATAGAGCACACTGTTTCAAGATCTTAGGGTTTAAGGCAGGTATAGTGGCACACACCATTAGTCCCAGCACTTGGGAGGCCAAAGCAAGTAGATCTCTGTGAGTTTGAGGCCAACCTGGTCTACTTAATGAGTTTCAAGGCAGCTAAATAGTGAACCCTGTCTCAAAAAACAAACAAACCATTAAACAAACAAAACAAGATCTTAGAGTTTGGCAAGGACATGGTGTTGCCACATATAACTCTAAGTCAGGGCTCAGAGCACCAAGTTCTCCAGAGAGATACAAGGTAGCTGCAAAAGACATCTTCCTGTGGGCTAGTGGCTTTCAACATTAGTGTGAATGAGAAACCACTCCAGCTTCTTCAAACAGAGCATCTCAAACTCAGACTTAGAGATTTGAGCACAAGGGCTGTGGTAATTCATCCTCATTGTCAACTTGATTATATTTAGAATGACCCCGAAGACCGTGGAAGTCAACTTGTGAGTGTGAAGGCTAACCAAGGGAGAAAAAGACCCATCCTGAATGTAGGTGGTGCCACCCCCATGGGCTGTAGGCCCAGGTGGAATAAAGAGGTGAAAGGAAAAACGTCAACAGGGGCCCGCGTTCTCATTTCTCCACTTCCTGACCCAGCACAGCGTGAAAGGGCTGTGTTCTGATCTTCCACACTTGTCTCAACTCTCTTAAGTTGTTTCTATCAGTATCTGACCAGCGACAAGAAAGGTATCTAATGCAGAAAGCTAGGACCAGAAGTTCCATTCTTGCTGTGGTTAAACCTAATGACGTAGTTTTTGCCCCTTTGGAGAGGCAGACTAGAGAAGCCCTAGAACGCGGTGAGCTGAGCTTAGTGGGGAATTGTATCCAGAATTCAGTAGACTAGGGGTACAGGAAGAAAAGATTGGTCTCCTGACGGTTTTGATGGAAGTGACGTCTCTATTGGGAACTTGACCAAAGACCATTTGAATTCCATTCTAGCAAAGGATTTTGTCTGTGTCCACAAACTTTGTGTGTGTGTGTGTGTAGTGGGTAGCCATTCCAGCTTGGATCTGGAAGCTCCAACCCCCATTGAGACTCTGGCAACTGTCACGCCTACGAGGCGGGCGAGGGGGTGCTGGAACCTGAGGGCTGGATGGCAGCGCGCTCTGGGCGCGCTCTCTGCGCCTGGACCCTGGATAGTGGAGATTGATTGTGCAGAGCTCCAGAGAACACCGCTGGATTGCGATACACTTTCCCCAGACCCCCGCGACCTATCCATTCCTTCATTTGTAAGTCATCCACTAAATAAATCTTCCTTTTAACTACGTGGAGTGGCCTTTATAATTTTCCCCAATATGTGTGTGTGTGTGTGTGTGTGTGTGTGTGTGTGTGTGTGTGTGTGTGTGTAGGGGGTAGCTTAAAGGTGACAGACTCATTTAGTGGAGAAAATTCCAAGACAGCATAGAATTCTGGCTGTGGCATGGTTACTGTTTTTAGTCAGGTTTATAGTAAGACTCGAGACAGCCGACGAATTTGAAAACCATATAATATGGCCAGAAGAATGATTGAGTTCAAAACTGTGGAAAAGAAGATAGCTGTTATTAAAGTGATTAGCACCCATTTAAAAAGCCAAAGCCAGTGAGATGGCTCAGCTAGTAGAGATGTGTTGTTTTTTGTTTTTTACTCTTTTGGGGGGGCCTTCCCAAATAAATCATACACAGAGGCTTATTCTTACTTATGAATGGCTGGCCTTAGCTTGGCTTGTTTCTAGCCAGCTTTCCTTAACTTACCCCATCTATCTTTTGCCTCTGGGCTTTTCCCATTCTCTTACTTCTGTAAATCTTACTCTTACTCTGTGGCTTCCTGTGTAGCTGTGTAGCTGGCCCCTGATGTCCTCCTCCTTCTCTGTCTCCTAGATCTCCTCCTCCCAGATTTCTCCCTTTATATATTCTCTCTGCCTGCCAGCCCCACCTATCCTTTCTCCTGCCTTGCTATTGGCCGTTCAGTTATTTATTAGACCATCAGGTGTTTTAGACAGGCACAGTAACACAGCATCACAGACTTAAACAAATGCAACATAAAAAAAAGCACACCTTAGAATAATATTCTACTACAGAGATGCCTGCCACTAAGCCTGAGGACCTGAGTTCCTGAGCTGGTTTCCTAGATCTAACACATAGAAGTGACTTCCACAAATTGTCCTCTGACCTGCACATTCATGCTGTGGCACATGCATGTCCTGCCCCACCCACAAGATAAGTAAATTAATTCACACACAAAAAAAATATTTTTCTTAATTAGCCAATGCTCTTCCAGAGAACCCAGGACCCACATGGCAGTTAACCATCTGTAACTCCAGTTTCAGGGGTATCCAATGGCCTTTTCTGGCCTCCTAAGGCACAAGACATACACATGGTACCCATAAGTTTAGGCAAAACACCCATACATATAAAACAAACAAATCAAAATTTAAAAAAAGAAAATAGCCAACCACTTTCCACTGGGGCAATGAAAAATTGTCTAGGAACCATCCATCACAGTCCTTAATATAAAATTGTAAACTCATTTGAAGGACAGGAAGAAGAGACATTTACCAGGGAACTCTGAGTTTGGTTGCCCAGACACTAAGAAGTCACTGAAGCTAAGGTCCAAAGGTGTCTTAGTTAGGGTTTCTATTACTGTGAAGAGGCACCATGACCATGGCAACTGTTATAAAGGGAAATCTTTAATTGGAGTGGCTTACAGTTTCACAAGTTTAGTCTGTTATCAGCATGCAGACAGATATGGCGCTGGAGAAGGAGCTGAGAGTCCTACATCTTGATCTGCAGGTGGCAGCAAGTGAACTGTGTCACACTGAGTAGCTTGAGCAAAGAAGACCTTATCAAAGCCCACCTCCACAGTGACACACTTCCTCCAACAAGGCCACACCTCGTAATAGTGCCACTCCCTATGAGCTTGTGGGGGCAACTACATTCAAACCACCACAAAAGGGGACCAGATACTTCTCAAGCTGGCGGCAGAACTTAGTGTCATCCACACGGTGCCGATTTTACAGGCAAAATATAAGAGTTACAGTGTTGTGGAAGATTCCATCCAGGTTTGGAGGGAAGTTGTAGGAAACCTGATAATGTGTGGTGAGGTTGGTTTCTTTTTACCCTGGAGGCAAGGGTGATAGGCTGTAGAAAAGATTGACTAGTAAGGTCAGACTATCAAAATTAGTTTTATCCTCCATAAAATAATTTATAGGTAGACACACAAGGCAAAAGATTTGTTGACAATAGATGTATTTGAGTTCATTGTGGTACATAACCTATAATCATACCACTTGGGTAGTGGAAGCAGGAGGATCAGGAGTTCAAGGTCATCTTTAGTTACATGGAAAGTTCAAGGACAACTTGGGCTACTGGAGACCCTGACTGAACAAGACAAAAATAAGTAAGTATTTGAGAAAGCAAAAGTATACACACTTGGGGGCAAAATGAGGGACCCCAGGAACAGGGGCACACTTTTGATAGGCTTGAAGATATTGATAGGAGAAAGTTTGTGGGGGATCATGAGACTACTTCTACCTCTTAAGATAATTAAATTATAGGCTGTGGTGGTGCACCCACATGGCAGCTCATGACTGTAATCCAGTTCCAAGTGATTTGACACCCTCATACAGACATAAAAATGCAGGCAGAACACCAATGCTCATAAAAAGATAATTAAATTGCAGGCTGTGGTGGTGCATAGTTATAATCCCAACATTAGGGAGTTAAATTTGGAAGAATCAGAAGTTAATGGTCATCTTTGACTATATAGCAAGATCAAGACCAGCCCAAGCTACATTCAGAAGACTTTGTCTCCAAAGAAGACAGATGATCAGATTATATAAGTTACTTCATCATGCCTTGGGTACATGTATATCACAGATTCAAAGGTGTGAAACATGTACAGTAGGGTCATTTCCCTTGAGTTTTCCCTTACAGGTTGAGAGCCACTGTGAAAAAATCACATCGTGATTATCTGATGTGGGTTCTAGAACTACTCATGCTCAGGTTGTGTAGTTGACAATAATATTAAAGATCCATGACTTGGTGCCAGAGGGGCCCATCGCTTTCCTTTCTGGTTGGATGAGAGGGTGAGCCATCTGTCTCATATATATATATACAAATAACAAAGAAACTGTGTAACAAAGGAGCTAACCATTGTTTCTGACTCCTGACTTCTTGCCGAGCAACTCTTTCAGGCACATGAGGGTGACAGTAGACGTACGTGCCAGGAAGATACAGGCAATATCTACAGCCAGCCCCCGAAAGAGGCCACGTGGACCACCAACAGCAAAGCCAGAAGACAGGGTTTCCCAAGCCAGCTTGACTTCACTTCAGAATATGATGTGCCCTTGATGCTGGAAATGGAGCTGTGGGGTTTAATGTGCCCTGCTGGGTTTTGGTCTTGATTTGGTCCCATCCCTCTGCCCTGTGACTTCCTCTCTTTTGGAATGTGATGTTCACTTGATGTCATTGTATACTGGATGCAAACTGTTTCCTGATTTTTTACCAGAGCTCACAGCTAAGGAATGACTTTGAGACCCAGAGACTATTTTGAACTTGGACTTTTGAATAATGTTGGAACTTTTAAGACTATGGGAACCTCCGAAGTTGGATAGAGTGTTTTGCATTATGAGATATGATATGCGTGAGCATTTGGGGGCCAGGATGGGAGGTTGTGGTTTAGAGAGATGTATCTGAGTGTTAAGCAGACCAAGAGTGGATTGTGGTGGTTAATCCTCACTAGAATCATGTAGGAAGCACACCTTTGGATGTATCTGTGAGGATGTTTCTTGAGAGGATTGACTGAGGAGAGACGATCCATCCTGAATGCAAGTGCCACCATCCCAAGGGCTGGTATACACAAAGGAATAAGATGGAGGAGAGAAGGAAGGCAGGGCGGCGCCAGCACCCCCTTTCTTTCTGCTCCTTGTCTGGCACAATGTGAACTACTTCATGCACTCACCCCATATGATGAACCGAACCTACGGCCCAGTGTGTTCAAGGCAAGGGCTCTACCATTGAGTTCTAGTCCCCCTCCACTTGTTTATTGATGTTTTTCAGATTATAGATATTTTGCCTGTATGTATGTATGTCTACCACATGAGTGTCTGGTGCCCTCAGAGGACAGAGAAGGGTCTTGGGTGCCTTGGAATTAGGTTATAGATGGATGTAAGCCTCCATGTGGATGCTGGGAACAGAACCCAGGTCCTCTGTGAGAACAACGGTGCTCTTACCATCTCTCCAGCCCCTTCACTCTTATTTTGAAACAGGTTCTCTCTATATAACTAAGCCTGGCCTTGGCCTTAAGACCTTCCTGCCTCAACCTCCCCCACAGCCTGTACAACAAATGACTCTTTAAAAACAATGTATGTGAGAAGCTAGAGAGATGGCTCAGTCGTTAAGAGTCCTTGCTGCTCATCCAGAGGACACTGGTACAATTTCCAGCACCTACATGGTGATTCACAGCTGTCTCTAATTCCAACATCCTCTTCTAGCCTCTGCAAGCACCTGGTGCCCACACTGGGTGCACACAAGCATGCGTGTAGGCAAACACATAGACACATTTTTTAAAAATGTATATACATATTTGTGTACCACATTTATGTCTGGTGTGGGCACTAGCCAGAAGGCATCAGATCCCCTGGACTGGAATTACAGATGACTGGGAATCTAACTAGGTCCTTTGGAAGTGCTCTTAACCACTGGGTCATTGCTCCATCTCTGCTCTGTTATTTCTTAAGAAGAATGTGACAACAAGGCTCTTTGAAAGACTCTAGGACTTTTTTAGAGAGTGAGTCTTCTCTGTGCCTGTGTCTCCAGGCCAGTCTGTAAGTTTACGCAATTAGTGTTGGATGAATGAATGCATGAATAAATCCTCTCCTAGACTCTGGCCAGAGGGATGCTAAATGTGAAGGTGAAGACATGGCCCCCTTACATAGTGGTTTGCTAGGCTCTGAACTAAACCGGCTTCCTCTTCTGGAGCAGGGTCAGTTGGTTGGAGCCACAGCTAATCCCAGCCACCTTCACATCAGCGCAGCCTAACCTCGGCATACTGGAGAGGGGGCAGGGAGGATGCCAGGCAAGATGACTTCGATAGGACCAGCCCCCGGACTCAAGATGCCATCGCAGGCAGGCAGCTGGCGAGGCCGCCCGCCCGTGCCAGGTGTCCGCAGCCGCCTGCCGCGAGCCTTCCTCTCCCTTTCTCTCGGCTTCTTTCACAAACTTCTCACGTGTACCCGCCGCCTGCGCAGCTGCTGCGGGACTCGCCTGTCGGCCGCTGCCTCTCATTGTCTGCCAGGCTCCTGAGGATCCGAGATGCCCAGAGGGACCGGGGAGCCAGAGGCCAAGCATCCCAACTGTGAGGCACGCGCCTGTGAGCGAGCCCCCTCCCCCATGCCGGCGTACCAGCCTCAGTTTACCTGACAGGTGGGAGGCCCTGGTTTCCACCCCAGCATCACCGAGAGGGGGGAAGGCCCATGATCTCTGATGCCTGGAAATATCCCTCCCACTCCCATCCCCACCCCGCGCGTGCTCTTGGGAAGCCCGAAGCAAGAGAATCAAGAGTTCGAGGCTAACTTGGGCCACATAGACAGATGTCTCACGAAAACAAAAGGAGAAAGGCGTCTGAGTGGACTGAGCCAAGGGTTCTCTAAGAGCACTTCTCAGTTAAATGAACAGAAAACCCATTGTTGAGTACCTCCTACTCGTGTCTCTATGAGTGTAGACAGGACCTTACGGGCAGACAAGTCAGACAGCCCTTCACCTGCATTAACCTCTAAGCCCTGGAGAACCGAAGCTCCCGCAGAAGGTAAAGTTTTAAAAAGATACATGACTGCTGCAGAGAAATAAACTGGTCACGGTGTAGAGAACACATAGGCAGAAAAGGAAGGAATAGCCTATGAGCTAAGTAAGGCCCGAGGGATGGATACAATGAAAAGTAAACACTTCAGAAAGGGCCCGAGGGGACACCAAGCCTGACAAGCCAGGGGACCTGGGTGGCTGGAGGATACGTGAACTGGACACCATGAGCAGTGAGGCTGGCTAAAAGCTAGGTCCTGGAAGGAGAGTATTCTGAGGAGAGTGGGAGGCCTGTGAAGGGTGGGTTCCAAGCAGGATGCTCTTGGGAGCTGAGGTCTGCTCCCAGGTAACCTACCCTGTATCTGTGCAGCACTCAGCGAGGAGGGCTCAAGGAGAGAGAACAGTCCCCAGGTTCCCTGGTTTCATCTATCTACTGCTTCTCAGAGAATCCGAGTCAATAGTTGGTGTCTGATATATATTACCTGGGAGACTTTTCCCATCTCTCCCTGCATCCAGTGACTAGGTTTTGTTTTCTTTCTTTCTCTCTTTCTCTCTTTCTTTCTTTCTTTCTTTCTTTCTTCTCTCTTCTTCTCTCTCTCTCTCTCTCTCTCTCTCTTCCCTTCCTTCCTTCCTTCCTTCCTTCCTTCCTTCCTTTCTTTCTTTTATTTGTTTATTTAATTCTGCCCTCTCCAGATTTTAAGAATAGCTGTGAACAGCATGGCCAGCTCTGGCCCACAGGGTCTGGGTTCCCTTCTTCTCCTCTAATTCACCGGCCTCTTTTTTTTGCTGTTTGTTTTTGTTTTTCAAGACAGGGTTTCTCCGTGTA
Source organism: Peromyscus leucopus (assembly GCF_004664715.2). Taxonomy (NCBI): domain Eukaryota; kingdom Metazoa; phylum Chordata; class Mammalia; order Rodentia; family Cricetidae; genus Peromyscus; species Peromyscus leucopus. Next base: position 30,840,840 of record NC_051079.1, on the reverse strand, counting down.
ACAGCCCCAGCTGTCGTGGAACTCGCTCTGTAGACCAGGCTGTCCTCAAACTCACAGAGATCCACCTGCCTCTGCCTCCTGAGTGCTGGGATTAAAGGTGTGCGCCGCCACTGTCCAGCCACAGGCCTCTTAAGAGTTCAATTTCCTAAAATTCTCTTTGGGACCGATCTTCTTTTTTTACGCCAAAGACTTAAGCCATTTATTGTATCCAGGCAGCTTGGACATGCAGAGGCAGGCAGGGGTAGGTGACAGAGCCCAGAAAGTGTGGATTCCAGAGTGCACAAATGACTGACTGACTACATGACCTTGGATCAGTAACTTTCGGGGTCAGGACTTGTTTTCTAATCATTGCTAGGGGCCTGGGGAGATAGGCCACATAGGCTCTTCCAGCAGGTCAGGGTTTAAAATGTGAGCTCAGAAAGAGGATAGAGGCCACGTCTCTCACATAAATCGGAATTGAGATCTGCCTGAGAACTCCATGTTTGGTATAGTCACAAATGCACACTGACAGGGCCACTGTGCCCAGCACATGTTGGGCGGGGGGACTCCCCTCACGTTCTAAGTTACAAAGCTTAGAGCCCTTCTACTATCTGTTCAGCTTTCAGGGTGCTCCCTGGCAACAAGCAGCATCACCTCCCCCTTTCTCTATGTATAAGAGATGGAGCAACTTGTCTACCTGGGCAAGAGCTCTCACTTGGAGCCGGGCTTTGCAATGTCAGTTAAACTTTTTTTTCTCTGAACTGGGGATCAGAGAAGTTACATGCGTTACTCAAGGTCACACAGGGGTTACTGGTAGAGATGGGACTTGAACTCAGGTTAGGATGACCCTACACCTCAGCTACCTCCACCACACCTGCCCCCCACCACGGCAGCTTGGTGGCGCGTGGTGAAATTTGTTCCCTTCCTCTTAAGTCTTGGACTCAGTAAAAGGATCTTTTAAGCACTCTTCCTAAATTAAAAGGAATAAAAGAAAAAGAGGGGTAGAACAGGGAGAGAAAAAGAAAAGAAGAGAAGGCTTTGCTCCCATCAGGGGGGAAGTCGGCGTCTCGTCGCCTAGCTCCATGCCCTGATTTATGATAAAAAATTTAGAGGAAATCATTTATATTTTAAAGGCTCTAAATAGCTGCATGAAAGTTTTATCTAAAGTGCCACTGTATTTATAGGCAGTTCTTCCATGCTGGAGGTAATTAATAGATGTAGAAACGCGGGGCTCCCGTCTCTCCCGCCCACCAGGCTGCCTGGTGCCTTGGCACTTGGGGACTGTGTGCGCACCGCACAAAGGGGGAACAGGAGCTAGAGATCCTCACAGGCAGCTCACCTTGCACTCCTCACTCCCCAACCCCAACAAAGGCAAGCCTTTGTTAAGCCCCTAGGTTCATTTATGGCTAGACGTTAGAGGAGTGGGTGCAGCCAGTCTGCAGCTCCCGCCGCCGCTGCCTCCTAATTTCTAATCCCTTGAAGGAATCTCCAAAAGAGGGTCCTGGACTCGAACCAGAGGACTCCAGGGGCTTTCCAACTCCCCAGGACCCTGTTAAATGAAATCCTAGACCCCGCCCCCATTCCAACTTTCACCAGAAGCCTATTTCCAGCCTTATCCCCCTCACCCCCTCTCCTAAGATGCCTGGCGCTTGTTTTGGAAAAGTGAGCCAGCTACAAGAGGCCCACGCTCAACTCTCTCTGCTTACTTTAATTACCGCTGTGAAATATTGATGGTTTGGGCGCTGTTCTTGGTCGCCACACCTTAGGAGCTCGGAGAGAAAGCCAGGATGAACGGGTGAGGGGGGCCAGCTGGTTTCCCTTCAGAAAGCCACACAGACTGACCGAGGTGTCGTTGCCTGAGAGCAGCACTCAGGCCTCAATAATTGATGGAACTCCTGAGTTTGAAAAGGAAAAGACGCACCAAATTGGAAATACCAATGGTGATTCATTCGTGGTTAAACCTTGGTAATGGGAGGAAGATGTGCTCACAAGCTGGGTTGGAGAAAGAGAGGAAGAGATACCTTCCCTTCTTCCCTCATGGGGTTCCTCCAGCTGGTCCAACTGAGCAGCCTGGCCTGCCAGGATATAAGACTCAGAGAATTCCCTCCAGCTAATCACAATCCTCTCTCTTCCGGGGACACCAAGTACAGGCAGGCTTTTCCTGGGGAGAAACGCCAGTGTTTCTACAATTTTTCCTTCTGTGAGAATGGCAGTTCATTCATTTCTCCAGCTCTTGGATCCCTCACTTTCTGAGCAACAGAAACCTCTGAGCGCATTCCCAAGAGTCTTTCAAAACTATTTTTAACTGACCCACACTAGATACACATATTATGGGGAGCAGGGTTTTTTTTTAACACATCTGTACAATATATACACATGCATATGTACATATATGACTTGTACAAATATACGGTGGTAAATGGCATATTTGTTATCATTTCTTTATATTGGGAATATTCAAAATCCTTTACTATTTTGAAATAGACACCATGATTGTCAGTCATTGCAATGGAATGGTTCAAAAATTCAAACCCAGACCTGGTGGCAAACAGAAGGACCAGGAAAGGGACGCCACATTCTAATGGGCTGTAAGTTCCCCAATATGATAGCGGGTACTCTGTTACATTTCACATTTATAACCTCATTTTCTCCAAAGAGCACATTACACATAACAGGCCAATTTCATTGCAGAAGGAAATGACTGTATCATTTGTAAGTGGTAAGTGGTCCTAATCAGAGACACTTTGATGATAACAATGGGGTGGGGGGCAACTCTGGGGTGGAGAGTGGCCAAAGAGTTTCAGTGAGTCTCTTTGGCCTTCTCTCAGTTGCCAGACCTTTATGGGAAGGAAGAGTTTTAGCATAGGATAATCTCTGGGCAGAGAGACTAGTGAGGGCTGAGGCCCAGAGAAGAACGGGTCTGCATCTCCAAGGACCAGGAAGAAGGCTACTGCAGCCATAGGCCACAACGGAACAGGGGGTTTCAGAAAAGGCACGGAGAGAGGTAGAGAGCTTTAATGCGACTTGCAAGCCAGGGCAAGGAATGTACGTTTTATTCTAAACATTATTGAGATAAGTATTTTGATGGTCTCTGGGTGGGGGGAGCGTAAAACCCAGAATCAAGCAGGTGACAGGGAAGGAAAAGGCTCTCTTGCTGTTGCCTCTGTCTAAGATGTGCCCCCAGCTAGCCACAATGCGCACTTATCCCCTGAATGTCACTTCCTCACGGATGGCTCCCTGCGACCACCCGGTGGAAACTGTACCCACCTTTCTCGCAGAGTTCTTCTGAAGCCCCTTGCCTGGTTGCTCTTTTCCTCATTTTTACCATGCTGAATGCCCCATAGCTCCACTTTGCTTGCATATTGGGCCAGTGTCTATCTCCCTAATAAAATGTAAACCGAGTGAGGCCGGGGCACCGACGTTAGTGGGTTCTGCATGCCTTCTGCTACTAACCCTAGGACTCAGAAAATATGTACCGAGTAAGTGGATGAACCTGGGCTACAGTGTTTTGTTTGAGACAGGGTCTCTTGTAGACAAGGCTGGCCTCAAGCTTTCTAGCTGAGGGTGATTCTTGAAGTTTGGGTTCTTCCGCCTCCACCTGAGTGCCAAAATGACCAGCATTTGCCAACATGCCATTTTATGCAGTGCTGGAGCCTGAACCGAAAGTTCTGGCATCCTACAGAGGTGCTCTCCCTAATGAGCTCCTTCCCTGAAATCTGACAACATGCGGTTCTCAGGTATTCAGAGGACCATTGCCGGTCCTGCTAGTGAAACATGCGTTTTGAAAAGTTTAGTCCCATCCACAGTTCACCGCCCATAACTCCCCTAGCTGACAGATTCTTGTGTTCACAGACAGTATCAAAAGTAGACATCCAATGTGTGCATTAAAATCAGCTCACACTGTGGTTTTTGTTGTACTACTCAGGGCCCATGATACTCTTTCCGACCCTTCCAATATAAACCCTAAGGCAGGCTTGGAGGAACACTCCTGCAATCCCAGGACTTGGAGGGCACTGACAGGAGGATCACAGGTTCAAGACCAGTCTGAAGCTACAGTGAAGCCCATCTTCTCCTCAGTCATGTTTATCCCACTACCCTCGGAGTATTTTTCAACTGCCTGAAGGAAAAGTAACTTACTTTGCTTTAACCTAACGTAATTCCTTTCTTGGTTTACTTATATGCCTGTATAACAGTGTATAAACCTCATACAGACAGAAAGAATAGGCCTAAACTATTTGTTCTGGAATCTTTTATGCCTGATACATAAGAGGTGCTCAATATGTGAACTGAATGAACAAATAGAAGAACAGAGCCAGTGATGTGGCTCATCAGGTGAAGGCACCTACCGCACAAGTCTGATGCCCTGAGTTCAACTCCTGGAACCTGTATTATTTTTTGTTTTTTAAAAACAAAAAAACAGAACAACAACAAAAAAAAAAAAACCTATGGCCAGGCATGGTGGCACACACCTTTATTGTTTTTAATATTTATTTATTTATCATGTATACAGTATTCTGTCTGCATGTTTGCCTGCACACCAGTAGAGGGCATAAGATCTCATTATAGATGGTTGTGAGCCACTATGTGGTTGCTGGGAATTGAACTCAGGACCTCTGGAAGAACAGGCAGTGCTCTTAACCTCTGAGCCACCTCTCCAGCCCAGCATACACCTTTAATTCCAGCACTTGGGAGAAAGAGGCAAGTGGATCTCTGAGTTTGAAGCAAGCCTGGTCTACAGAGCAAGTTCTGTGACAGGCAGGGCTATGCAAAGAAACCCTGTCTCAAAACAAACAAACAAACCCAATAAATAATAAATAAATATAAAAACAGATAGCTATGGTGACACACATCTGTAATCACAGCCCTCCTACAATGAGACAGGTGGGCAGGGACAGAAAAAGCTCTAAGGCTAGGTAGCCTGGGACACACACTGCAGCAGAAACAACCAGCAAGATTCTGAGTCAACACGTGGAAAGAGAGAGCTGACTCCACAGAGTTATCCTCTGGCCTCCGCGTGTGTGCTGTAGCCCCCCAGCCCCCACCTGCCACCTGTCCTATACATCAGAAAATAGATTTAAACTGACTTAAAAACAGAGGGTCAAATGAGTCAGATAAACTAGGATTGGCCTGGAACTGCAGAGTGAGTGATTGGCACTGCCCAGGAAACCCAATTCCCACTCCTCTCCTCCCGTTAGATCACACTGCCTTCCCGATGTATGCAGGGAAAGATAACACAGAAGGGCCGCAAGTTTCCTAAACCCAAACCAAAGGGGAAATGCTGAGCTCTTGTGGACGAAAGAGGAAATGTGTCTGGGTCTGGGAGCATGGCCACCCTCATTGTTCACCTGAGCGTCTGGGTCAAGAAAGCAGATTTCTGACATCATAAAACTGATTAAGATAAAGAGGGGGGAAAAATTAAAAACTCGACACTGGCTATGACATGACTGTTCCATTGTACAATCTGATCGAGGAAATGCATCTAGGATTACCCAGACAGTCAATTATTCATGAGCTAAACGTCCAGGCATCAATTACCTGGCTTGATGCTCTTATTCATTAAGGAGATTGAACAGCCCAACTTAACAAAGCTGGAGGAAGTTGCTAAGTAACCGAAGTTACCTGACCAGCTTCAGCACGGGCCGGCCTCCACAATGTGAGTCCTTTCATGGCAACAGAGGGTCTGAGGAATCACCAGCCTGGGAGATCAAGTGGTAAACCACACTGGGGGCTCATTTCAGCCTTGGCAGAGGAAAGGAAGTGGGTGGGTGTGGGTGGGGTGGGCTGTGGAGAACAGAAGGAATGTACAAGGCATAAGCTAAGTCACCTTTGAAGTTTTCACACTAGTATCGGGGATCAAGCCCGGAGCCATACATTTTGCTAAGAAAGTGCTCTGCCATTGACCTACATCCCTAGTCTCAACCAAGTCACCCTTTCTAACAAGGTAGGTGTCTATCAAGAGGTATACTAACACTATTTCACAAGGTATTTTTAATAAATGTCAAAGATGCTTACGTGGCATGTAATGGAACAAGAGCCATGTACAAGTATTAAGATTGTCCTGGAAACACAGATCCGAGGATTTTCTTTTGGGGCATCTATCTGAGACTAAGTCTAAAAATTACTCTAAAGGAAATCTGTAAATAGGATCTGGGAGTTCGTCTAGAGGACACAGTGCATTGTGTGCCAGCCTAATTTTCTCCTCATGAAACTTGCTCTGCTGTATATAAAACTTGTGTACAGTCCTCTCGACTACCACCTTCAACGTTTTACTGTGTTTGTGTTGTATTGTTTTGAGACAAGATCTCACTCTGTAGCCCAGGCTGGCCTAGAACTCACTGTGTCACCAGGCTGGCTTGAATTTAGAGAGATCACCTACCTATGCCTTCCGAGTGCTTGGATTACAGGCATGTCTGTAATCTCTACCAACTCTGCTGCCTGTGTTCCTTTTATCATGGGTAGGGGTAGGGGGGAGCTGTGTGCATATCTTGATTTTTGCATGAAGTCTTGAGAAAGGGAGTTTGTGTTTTAAGGACTGGTGAACACAGCATTTAACACAGCATTGGGTAGAAGTGGCTTGGAAAATGTGGATCATCTGGTCAAAATGTCGGGAGAATCTCCAGGTAGTGAAATCAGAACATTAACCAAGTGCAGGACCCTTCTAAACACAGACGCACAGCCTGTTCAGTCTCATGCCGTCTGCTGCCCATGGCCCTGGGTCTGGGGGAACACAGGCTTTCCCAGGAGACAGACCCAGGTTTAAGCCCTAGGGCTTAAGTTCCTAGCTATCTGGCCTCCAGGTGTCTCCCAGTTCTCACATGTGAGATGGAGATAATAACAGTGTTCCAAGGTTTCAATGAGACCATGCCTATGCAGGCCACATGCTAACAGTGTGTGTGTCAATGACAAGTAGTGACTGAAGGGCTAGATAGCACCAAACTAGGAGCTGAGCATCTGCAGGGGTCAGCCGTAAATACAAGTGTGCAAACTCCAACACGAGGCACACTCTGACGTGGGGTAAATGCCCTTCTCTCTCGCACCTCAATGTCGGAGTCTTGGTGACCAGTGGAATTCCTTTTTTTCCATATCTATTGGCACTGGAGAAGGCCTGATTTGGGGTGATGTGATTAGTGCATTCAAGGTAAGACTGTTGGAAGTTTGATTGCTCGGGTCTGCTCTGAGCTGACACAGTTTGGCTCATTCATTCATTTACTCATGAAGCATTTTGATGATCAATTACTGGGCCCACACTAGATGCTATGCACTCTGTCAGGTACGGAGAATCAAATAAATTACATACAGTTTCCAGGGTGAAGAAGTGGGCATGGGATGTGCATTGTGGAAAATCCTGCCACCCTCTCATCATAGAACTGACTTATCTGTATTCCTTTAGTTCTCCATCTCAAATAGCCCCTTAGATGCATCATTCTCAATTACCTTCCTAAAGAACACTGACCAGTCACCATCACATCACCCCATCTGTTTCCTTCTCCATCTTCTTGTCATGTTTGCAAATGGCATGACCTTATCTCTCTCATCTCTGTAAACCTGGAGTAAAGAGCAAGGCCTGACTTATAGTAGGAGCATACTAAATCTCCATAATGAAATTAGCCGGGCAGTGGTGGCGTACGCCTTTAATCCCAGCACTCGGGAGGCAGAGGCAGGCATATCTCTGTGAGTTCGAGGTCAGCCTGGTCTCCAAAGCGAGTTCCAGGAAAGGCGCAAAGCTACACAGCTACACAGAGAAACCCTGTCTCAAAAAAAAAAACCAAAAAAAAAAAAAAAAAAAAAGAAGAAAGAAAAGAAAGAAATTAATGTGTAAAATATCGGAGCTAGTTGGTAGTGCTCAGGGAGCACAGAAGACATGTCCCATGACCTGCCTGGCATGGTTACAGGTGGAGGTGTCTTGTTAGGGGAGATGCCATTTCAGATGATCCCAAAGGGATGAGAGGGAGCTTGAGAGGCACACATGATGGGGGGTGTTTCACACTGGAGGGGACAAAGTGCGTAAACACAAGAGGAAGCTTAAAGGTGGCAGAAGCAAGGAACAAGGGACAACTCGAGTAGGAGCAAGGACCAGAATAGAAGCAGGAATCACATCACAAATACCTGTGTTTGTTTGTTTGTTTGTTTGTTTGTTTATTCATTTTGGTTTTTCGAGACAGGGTTTCTCTGTGTAGTTTTGGTGCCTGTCCTGGATCTGCTCTGTAGACCAGGCTGGCCTCGAACTCACAGAGACCCGCCTGGCTCTGCCTCACTAGTCCTGGGATTAAAGTCATGGCCAGTATGCCCAGCCCTGTTTTATCTCTAAATTAGGGATAGATTGATGGATTTAGTCTTGGTCTTGTATATATTGAAGATATTTTACTTTTTAAAATCTGTAGTGCCAGGCACGATGGTGCATGCCTTTAATCCCAGCACTCAAGAGGCAGAGGCAGGCGGATCTCTGTGATTTTGAGGACAGCCTGGTCTACAGAGTGAGTTCCAAGTCAGCCAGGGCTCTGTAGAGAGACCCTGTCTCAAACAACAACGAAATCTGTAGTGATTATTTCTATTAGTCATTATTACCATAAAAGGGATGCTAATACCTCTCCTCAAAGAGTAAGGAAATGGGATTGTACAAACCTATCACATGCAGGACAAATCAACCCCAAGTGCATAAAAGATTGTGAATTAAAAGCATCCCCTGGTCCTGTTGGCTTTTTATCTTAGGAAAGAGACAACTTGTGGGGGGGGGAGCAATCTAAGCAAGGCAGAGTGTCTGGAACCTCACATTCTCACCAGCAATGCCCAAGTGTGAGTGTCCTGGAAGTTCAGGGAGGTGGCTGATATTTGCCCCCTCAAAAGTGGCTTGATAATACTCTCCAGGAGAACTCTGGATTGACGCGCACGCCCAAGCTCAGAGGCAAAGCTAGAGCTATACCCTGTTACAGAGGTTACAGAGGAGCCGCAATGGGCTCCATTGCTGCAGAATGTTTTCTCTTGAGTCCAGGAGGTCTCTGTGGAGGTCCTTAAAATAGCCAGTGAGGAGTAACCGGACTGGCAGCCAGGTATGGATCCCTCAGCAGGGTGCAGCTGTCGTCAGCCCAGAGCAGTCGAGAGACTCCCTCCCCAGCAGAATCATCTCCCTCCCCAGCAGAACTCATTTCCCTAAATCCTTAGCACTCATTTCCCTAAATCCTTAGCACAGACCCAGAACTAAAAGCCCTAACTAATTTGCTACCTCAGCATCACAATGTCTAATAATATTCTCTGATAAATGGAGATAAATGGCGTTTGGGAGGCAGACTGCGCTTTCTAGAGTGACAGCCCACTCCTAGGAGACAGAAAGGCGTCAAGCCACCAGCTGAAGTGGGAGGCCTTTTCTATGGGCCTATTCAGTGGCTAACTCCATCCGTCTGTCCACCGATCTACCCACCTATCCATCCATCAAAATATGGCTCAGTATCTGTCTGTGTCAGGTTCTGTTCTAGGTTGTAGAACGTGAAGAGGACCAGGATTTTTCCCTGGAGAAGCACACAATTAATGTTAAGCCAACTGGAAATAGCACCCGGCATAATATTTCTAAGGAAAAGATTCTTCCTCAGTAGTTTTGATGTGCCAAGTTAACTAGCTGGTGAGATCACGTGGAAGGCTAGACAGTCTTGTCCCCAAATGACCAGTAAGTTACTGTAACTCCTGGGCAACCTGTGTCCAGTTGGTAAAGAGCACCTGGGGCATTGTAAAAGGGCTTGATCCTGAACATGCACTTAAGTAGCACCCCAAAAAATGTAATTGATTAGTGTTGTCTATTCTAGTTAAAGAATCAGTGAGTGGCTTTATGCGTGTCCTTTGTCTAGGGTGGTGAAAAGATGGCAGGCTAACAGATCCACAGACACACTGACTTTGTTCTATTAAAGGTGACTATGGGGCTGGTGAGATTGCTCAGCAGGCACAGGGGCCTGCCACCAAGCCTGAGGACCTGATGATCAGGAGCCCACATGGTGGAAGGAGAAGACAGATTCCTGAGATCTGTCCTCTGACCTCCACATGGGACATGGTGTAAATGCACCCTGCCCTTCTAAATAAATGATTTAAATTCTCTCTCTCTCTCTCTCTCTCTCTCTCTCTCTCTCTCTCTCTCTCTCTCTCTCTCTCTCTCTCTCTCTCTCTGTTTTTTGTTTTTTTGAGACAGGGTGTGTGTGTGTGTGTGTGTGTGTGTGTGTGTGTGTGTGTGTGTGTGTGTGTAAAATCTCTGGCTGTCCTGGAACTTGCTTTGTAGGCCAGGCTGGCCTGGAACTCACAGAGATCCATCTGCCTCTGCCTCCCAAGTACTGGGATTAAAGCATATGCCACCACCGCCCAGAAATATATCAGGCAAGTTTTCAGCTTTCTCTCCCTTGGCTCCCCTCACTACAAAACAACAATCCATGCTCTGCTTTCCTCCCAGTTTTGCCAGTGTTCAGTGAGATAACAGTAGGAGACAGTACGTGCAAACTGTAAATCAAACTGCCTAAAGGAGAACTTTATCGTTATACTGTAGGTTAGTACTGGACCAGCTAATCTGAGGATGCTGAGGATGTCAGTCAGGTTATCTGCCTTTATTGAGACCTTTCCCCTTATTTTGTCCATCTTAATGAGAACACTTACATAAGATAGGCTTTACAATTGTTTTCTGTACTTCTATTTATTTTGTGTGTGGTAGAGAAAGTGGGCATGGAGGTCAAAGGACAACTTGTGAGACTTGGTTCTCGACTTATACAATGTGGGCCCTAGGGACTGAGCTCAAGTCATCAGAATTGGTAGCTAGTGCCTACAGAGTCTTCTTGTTGACCTCATGTAGACTTTTTGAAAATGCCGGTGGACATTCAAAATAGAAGGCTATCATAAGCATTCCTCAAAAGTGAGAGGAACAGAATTGGCCTGAGAACCAAGCTCAAACCAGAATGAAGCTGGGCATGATGGAACATGCCTGTAATCACAGCAGTCAGGAGGCTGAGATATGAGGATGGCTGAGAGTTCAGGACCAGCCTGGGCTACAGAGTGAAGCTACAAAATTCAGGACCAGCCTGGTCTACATCCCAGGCCAATCAGAACTGAAATAGAAAAACCCTGTCTAAAAAAACGAAAACATAAAACAAGACAAATAAGCAAAAGATAAGATGGGTACCTTCTGACCAAACATAGTCTTGAGGGTGGGTGAGTCATCTCTTCTTTGGCATCAGAACCTCCTTTATCCCTCACATCATTACGTGTCTCTTATGGCTCTACTTGTCTGTGATGCTAGTGATGCTAACAATGATGAAAGTACCACACACTTCACTGATGTTCTCTTTGTCCCCTCCAATAGTCCTTCCTATAGGAACTATTACTGCCTTCATTTTAGAGATGACTAGAACCAAGTCTTAAAGAGGTCACAGTTTCAGTGCTCGTGAGGACTACCCAAGAGCCAGGCCCCATCAAGGCCTCCATGAGCTCTACTACCATGTTCCTCAAGGTCCCCAAGTGAGGTGAGCGATCCACCCAAGAAAGATTGGTTCACACCCCTTCTAGCAAGGATGTGACAGCATCCAGGGCCTCTGTGACTTGGAATTCTGTGGCTTAACTCCTCAGTTCCAACGGGAAGGACTATTATGTTAAGCAGGTTACTTTGAAGAAGCACAGACCTTGGTGGGGCCAGAATGAGTACAGTTTACCTTGAAACACTGTAGTTCTGATATTCACAATTTAAACAATACATATATTTTTGAATCACTAAGTTCCAACAAAGCAGCCAAAATAAGGACTTTCTCCCACTTCGCTCTCCTCACCTATTTCTCTTCCCAGAACTCATAAAATTTCCATTTTCTAATATCACATTTTACAGAGCCCTCGTCCATAATGCAGACCACATCCTTTTAGCATTTATACCCTAGCAGGTAAATAACATTAATTTAAAGAAGTTCCCATCATATGCTTCTTAAGAACCAGCTGAAGTCTATAATTAGAGCAAAGACTTGGTCTTGTCTAGACCACCGAAAGGAACTCTTCTGCCATAGAACACTGAGGGGGAAATTGTTGAATTGACAGCCCCATTACATCCATGGTTTCAAAATATCACATCGTAACTTGACTTTTTGAGGGGAGGAGCTGGGCCTCTTGTGGTCCAGACTGGCTTTGAGTTTGTTGTGTCGCTGAGGGTGACCTTGAACTTCTGGTGCCCCCGCTTCTACTTCCTGAGTGGAAGTGTTCATCTGCATTCTCGGTTTTGCAACTTTCTTTCGTAAGCTGTCCACCGTGCCCACAAAGCGACTGTGGGGACCTAGAGGTGGACAGTAGAGCCGAGCAGAGCACAGGTGTCCAGTGTCCAAGTCAGCTCAAGCGGAGTTACAAAGACCAGTTTCTCTGCATTTGTGGTACAATACTTAGGTTAGCAAATCATTAGGTCGTTTGGGGGCAAAGTGGATGGATGTCTGCAAGGTGTTAGTGATAGCTGCCACCCATTAGTTTCTGTAAGTGACTTGATCAGGGGCTCTATTCTATGTGGCTATGATGACAGTCTGTGACATGATCAAATCTTGTTATGCTTGGGACTTTGATAACACTGTGTATAAGAATGTCTGTCTCAGACTCGTGACGCGGAACAGAGAAAGGATCCAAACCCTATTTAAGGGTTAAGGAAAGCTTTCCCATGGATAGAACGCTCGGGCTGATCTCTGAAGGGTGTGTAAGGAAGATAGTTCAGGTAGAGAGGACTTCCACCACTTGTTGGCCAGTGATGGGGAGGGGGTCATCATCAGAATAAAGGGTGAGAACAGCTGAGATTGAGATACCAGGGAAGGCAGGGGTTCTGAGTGTGCACTGTTTTCACAAAACAGGCATCAAAATCAAGGTAGTGGGTGACTTCTAAAACTTAACATTATATCATAAAATAATTTTTCTTGGGGTCACTGGCTCTAGCGAAGTTAGTTTTAATGGATGCATACAACACTATGCAATAGCCCAGTATATATAGTCCAGGCAGTCTCCTCTTCTCACTCTGGGTGCCTCATCATAGTGAAAGATACTGAATAGAACCCAGGCAGTGGCGGTGCACACCTTTAGTCCCAGCACTCAGGAGGCAGAGGCAGGTGGATCTATGTTTGAGGGCCAGCCTGGGCTACAGAGCGAGTTCCAGGACAACCAAGTCTACACAGAGAAACCCTGTCTCGAAAAAACAAGCAAACAAACAAACAAAAAATACGGAAGAGAAAATGCAGCCCCTGAGCTCCTCAGCATCATTTGATTTTCATAAATTACTCACTCATAATTTCTCAGCCAACGGGTATGAACATTTTAAAAGCTTGCTTGCTCTTTCTTATGAATTGAAAAATCATTATCAAAAAGCTACTGCTGGGCCCAGTGTGGAGGTGCACATCTGTAATCACAGCACTTGAGAGGCAGAGCAACTGATGGAAGTTGGAGGCCAGCCTGGGCTATATAGGGAATTCCAGACGGCACAGTGAGATTCTACCTCAGAAAACAGAGGCAAGGTGGGGGGGAGCAGAGATTCTGCCCTCTCAGAGTATGTGTTTTCAAGAGTATGATTTAAGAAAGGCATGTGACTTCACTATTTTCTGGCATAACAGAGAGAAGGCAAAGAGGTTGGAAGAAGGCAGTCTCCAAGTGCATGGGGATATTTCATTGAGACAAAACAGCAGCAGAACTCATACATCAAACAAGAGTTCCCGTAAGTACTCATCTCTGCATCCACAGTATAGATCTCTCTCTCTCAGCAAACATTTAGGGGCCATATAACTCAGGAGTCGCTGTTGAAGCCGATCAATGGGTCCTGTGCATGATAAGATGCTTCACCCACAATTGAGAGCTGGGGAGTCAGCTCTCTTGACTGAGCAACCAGGATTGTGAATGGCAAATCGCCACTCAGGCCACAGTGGGAGCCCAGCCCTGAATTGGCGGAAAGGGAAGCCTTGTGGCTTTGTGGTTTCATCAGAGGACTGGGCCATTAGAAGTTGAGTTTCTCTTTTGGGCTCCGCCACTGGCTTCTCTGATGGCCTTGGTATTGTCTGTCTCCTTTTCTTAGCACTAAGATGCAGACAGTAGTGTTAGCTCTTCCTTATAAAGAATACCCCCCAAGGATTTGGGGCTCCTTAGCAAACCGAGGTATCCATAAGGGAAAGCCTGTTGCCCTGATCAGTTAAGACTTTTGAAAACCACTATTGTGTCAGGGCTTTTGTTAGGTCACTTACCATCAAAAGAAATCTATATTTACTGGCTCCATAAAGAGACAAATCAGCCATGAGGGGTGGGGGTGGGGGGCGGTGAGGGGATACACACCTTTAATCCCAACACTCAGGAGGCAGAGGCAGGTGGATCTCTGTGAGTTTGAGGCCAGCCTGGTCTACAGAGTGAGTTCCAGGACAGCCAGGACTACACAGAGAAACCCTGTCTTGAAAAACCAGAAACAAAACAAAACAAAACAAAACAAAAAAAAAAAAAAAAAAAAAAAAAAAAAAAACCAAAAACAAAAACAGAAACCCAGAGAATCACCCCTGGTTTGGCTCTTCTTCGAAAGGTCTTTCCTGTACTACTCTTGAGAAGTCAAAGAGGATAGAATGAACATTTAGTTTTACTCTGATTATCATCCAACAGATCAATGATCAAATGAAGTCTCCAAAGGAGAAAAGCAGTACATGGTTTTTGCTTTGTCTCCAGAATGAACAAGTAAACAAAAATGATATTAAGACCTGATGCGCAGACAGGTGTGGTGGCTCATACCTGGAATCCTAGCATTTGGGAAGCTCGGGCAGAAGAATCACCATGGGTTCAAGGCCAGTTTGGAGTGAGTTCCAGGGCAGCCTGATCTACAGAGGGAGACTTTGTCTAAAGTGAAACAAAATCCTGATGCTCATTGGAAGTGCAAAAACAATGTGGAAGAGATGTTTTTTTGAAATTGTGAGCACACGTGTATAATACCTTACACATAGAAAAGAAGCAGGTGGTATACATACACAAAATGATGAGGTAGTTGTCTATGGGCTTTTTTCTTCCCTTTCTTTCATTCTGCTTTTCGAAATTGTGTTTTAGATTTATTTCTATTACTTTATGTGTATGAGCGTTTCTCCTGCATGTGCTTCTGGGCACCACATACGTGCTTGGTCCCTGAGTGGATGGTGAGCCTCCGGGTGGGTGCTGGGAATTGAACCCAGGTCTTGGGTAACAACAAGTGCCCTTAACTACTGAGACATCTCTCCAGCTCTCACTCTCTTTCTTTCTCTTTCTTTCTTTCTTTCTCTTCTGTCTCTGTTTTCTGATTTTTCTTCAATAAACATAAATTACTTGAGTGCTAAAAATTATTTTAAAGTAAGTGATGAATATTTCAGAAGACAATGATCTTTGTGAATCTAAATAGTCAGCCGGGAAGCTATTATATCTATATGGACAGCATCCAAAATTGAGTAATATGAAGTATTTGTTTTCACTGGAAAGAAGGGGGTAAATCAAAGGGAGCTGGCATTTCCTGACAAGTAGGAGACATATTTGGGGACTTGACTGGGACTGATTATTGACTTTCAAAGTTAGAAACTATCTCTAACTGTGTCACAGGTCAGGTTCTCTTTTCCTCTAGACGGTATAGATCTGAGTTCCAATCAGAGAGCTGATTACAGAGAAGGAGGGTGACAGATGGCCTTGTCCTTAGCATGTATAGGCAACTGTGCCGTGGCCTGAGTCCCCTGGCTTCCATAAGACTCCAAGGTGCCATATATTCAGTTGCTGCTTTAGAAAATAAGGAAGCAAATAGCCAGGTGGTGGTGCACACCTTGAATCCCAGAGGCAGAGGTAGAGGAGGCAGAGACATCTCAGAGTTCAAGGCCAGCCTGGCCTACAGAGTGATTTCCAGGACAACCAAGGATACACAGAGAAACCCTGTCTTGAAAAACCATTAAAAAAAAAAAGAAAAGAAAAGAAACGAAGAAACAATGGGTGTTCAGACAGCCTCCTCCAGTAAAGTGCTTTGTTTCTAGGCCCTCTAATCTGTTACCTCTCATACCATGAGCTTTGCAGCCTCTCAATTCTGTGAGTTACTCCACATCGCGGTCAGGATTGGTCTCCGTTGCTCACAACCAACGCACCAAAAATCCTAATCACCAAGTGAACCATTTCACATCCTCTGACTCCTTGCAAGGTCACCAGAGGTCCAACATTACACTCTCGTGGAAAATGTGTGCCTGGAGTCTGGTGACCAGAGCTCTGAAAGTCTCCATTGTTCCCTGAAAATAAAATGAATGCAAATCAACAAATGTATCGTGTGTTGGGCTGTGGAGGGAACACTACCTCCTGCTGAAAACGAAAGGCACTCTGAAGCATTCAATGAAATAATCCATCATTCCTGCACCAGAGGGTTGAGTTGCAACATCTGGAGTTCAAGGCCACTGTCACCACATAGAGATTTCCAGGCCAGCCTGCACTACAGTAGCCTCTGTCTCAAAACAAAACCAATACCAAACAAACAGACAAATGCTGAACTTCTTGAAAACCCACCATGTCTGGATGATTTCTCAAAGCCAGACATTCCCCATGGGTCAGTCACCTGAGGCTGCAGATGGGCAGGCAATATACAAAGACCCGGCTCTGGGAAAGTGGGGGACGGTTACAAGAGAAATATCAGACAGATGTATACTGTATAGATGTAGCAAAGTAAATTTAGAATGGGGGGGGGGCTGCTAGAGAAGAGGCCTCGGTTTCAGGCTAAGGCTCCAGTGTTAGACTATGTAGTATAACCTTTGGGACAGAGAAGGACGGAACAGTTCCCAAAGCCTTGGTGGCAATAGAACATGATGTAAAATTTAAGTCTGGGTATAAGCTGGTTAGTGAGCACAGCATTAATTCACAGCGTGCCGTGTGGTAGACACGTTACAGAGGACAGGTGTCAGGCTCCCTGAGTTCAGTCTTGGCTAAGAGTGTACCTTTGCTCTCACATATCCACATAGTCCCACCTTTTGGAAAATCACTACCATGAAGCACTCACCAAGAAGTACTGAGCCGCCACTGAGGTATGACATCCCTCTCCTCCACGGTTTCTGCAGGGGAATAATGTATTAATCTGTTTCTCTCTCTCTGCCTGATTTCAGTTTTTAATCTTCTATTTTGTTTTTCAACTTTTCTTTTCTCTTTTTTTTCTTTTTCTTTTTTTTTAAAACAAAATCTCACTATGTAGCCCCGACTGGCCTGGAACTCAGAGATACACCTGCCTCCTTACCAAGTGCTCAGATTAAAAGTGTATGCTACCACGCCCAGCCCCAGTTTTTAATCCTATTATAAGCCACAATCTTAGTTTTTAAGACTCATTTTTGCTATTATTTATCTATTTATTTTGTTATTTATTTATTTATTTTGTTTTTTTCGAGACAAGGATTCTCCGTGCAGCTTTGGTGCCTGTCCTGGATCTCGCTCTGTAGCCCAGGCTGGCCTCGAACTCACAGAGATCTGCCAGGCTCTGCCTCCTGAGTGCTGGGATTAAAGGTGTGTGCCACTACTGCCACCCGGCGCTATAATTTATTTATATGTGCCTTTGCATATGTATTTGTACTTATACATATGTGTGCCACATATGTACAGGTGCCTACAGAAGCCAGAGGAGGGTGATGGATCTCTTGGAGCTGGAGTTACAGGCCATTGTTAGCTGCCCAACCGGGGCCCTGAGAACCAAATCTGGGTCCTCAGGAAGAAGAGCAGCAAGGGTTCTTAACCACTAAGCCATCTTCTCAGCCCCAGAATATAATATTATATCAACCTTTTGTAACAAAAATTCACGTACTCTCAGGAAAAATTCTTTATTACAATGATCTCTTAGGATAAAGTGTAATGAACAAAACAGAGTTCCTATTCTATCATGTAAGGACTGATAATTGATTTTGTTTTTCAAGTCATGAAGGCCATTTCTCATTAACCCCCGGCTCACACAGTGAATGCTACCCAGCACTGCCTGCCCCCGACTCCCTGTGCGCACCCTCCCTCTCCCCTCTCCGTTCTTCTCATTCCTCTCCCCTCAGCCCTGCCCCACCTCCTGTGATGTCCCCTCCCAGGACTACCTTCAATGGAGGGGAAAACACACTGGCTATTGATTTCATTCCATATACATTTATGCTGTTGGCTGCCTGCTTTCATGTTACATCCAACCTTCAGAATGCAGGCCGGGTATGCCATGTCATGATGCGTAGGAGGCATCACCCAGTCAAAAAGAGACCGGGGCCTGCAGGGAGAGCGCCCCTGGACTTTAATGGGAGCTGAATCTATTCAAAAGAAGAATTTTGCTTTCAGTGTATTTAACACTGCTTGCCTGGAGTTCTGTCTCGGCAGGGCAGGCGCTAACATCTGTGTAAAGACAACGGGGAGGGGAACCCTTGGCCTGGGCCCTGCTGAGAACAAAGACAGAGCAGCTGAGAATTAAAGAGGCCCCATCCTTCAAAGCATTGCTTATGTTCCCCTGTATACCTTGGTACTTTTACTACTATGCCTACATCCCTCAGAAGTTCACTCGGGCCATCCTCCTGAAAGTTTATGAATCTGACATAAATGGCCTCATATTGTTGGGCATCCTATCGTCGTTTTGCTCTCTTTTTGAGATGTCTCTGCCCAGGATCCTACTTGATTCATTTTAATGCCTGGCGATACAGCACTTTATTGTTCACGGTGTCATATTTCTTAAGTTGAATTATGAGTGTTCTGGTGACTGTCATGTTCTTTTCTGGACTCTATACGAAGTTTAAATATTCTATAGTTTAAAAAAAATAAAACGGCTGCTATCTTTTGTGTTTCCCTGGATAACATGATGCTTTTCTTGCAACCACACTTGCTGTCCTGGGAGACAGTGGAGAGAAGCACCCCACGTCTGCACCTTCCTGGCCTCTTGGCTCTGAAGTGCAGCAAGCAATAGTTTTATAGTAATAGCTAGTTGTATTTATTGAACTTTATACTGTGCCAGGCACTGTGTCCAGGGCTTGAGAGTCTCATTGAATCCTCCTAACAGTCCTGCAGGAGGGGAGTGCCATGCTTACCCTGCATTTATGGTTAGCAAACAGGCTCAGAAACTGGACAGCGTGGCCAGCATCCCACGACTAGGAGATGCAGAGCCAGGATTGGCAAGTGTACCCCCAAGATGTGTGTTCTTGACAGCTGCTGTTGCTTCCTCCTTGGGAGCAGGGATGATGCCTCCTTGGGATGAGGGATGATGCCTCCAGCTTGCTATGGGCACCCCGTTTGCCTCACTCAACCGACAACCCTGGAAGCTCTGGGCTCATAATCTCCAGCGTAGTCCAGAAAACAGTTGAAGATCATTTTGTCTGACTGAGATAATTCAGACAACCAGACACATCCCACATCTACCTTCTCCCCCCATGAAGGAAGTGTTCACCACCTGTATCCCCTTGGGAAAGGATGGCCAGGGTTGACAACCTCTCTCAGAGTTCGGCCCAAGTTCTTTGGAGCAGCGCCTTTAGGTCAAGATTTTCTCTCTCCAAATGAGGCTGTGTCTAAAATCATTGCCATTCTTCTCTTCCCCCTTCCCTCCTTTCCCTTTCCTTCCTCTTCTTTCTGTTTAAAATATTTATTGTTATTGTATGGGTGTGGATGTTTTGCCAGCACGTGTGTCTGTGCATCCTGTGAGTGCAGTGCCCACGGAAGCCAGAAGAGGGGGTCAGATCCCCTGAAATTAGGTGTGGGGGATGTTACCAGGGTTAGGAATTGAACCCCAGGGTCCTCTGGATCAGCAGCCAGCGCTCTTAACCACTGAGCCATCTCTCCAGGCTTCTTTCTGTTTTAAAATACTGAGAAGCATTTGTGTGAGTCAATGTGAGGATTAAAATACAAAATTTCCTAGTTGCATTTTGTTGTTTTATTTTACAATATTTTGGGAATAGCCTGAACCTGTGAGAAGCCTTGTGTGAACCTGAAAGTGGGGGGGCTTCCTAGGGTCCTGGGACCTTCCCTAGATACTACAAATCCCTCTGATACCCTGTAACATGCAACAGCCAAACAAAATGAAGACTCCTGGGTGCCCCACAATTCTGCATCTGCAGAAGGACTAATAAATGCCACATAAATAGATGTGGTTTTGTCATTCTGTAGTATGTCCAGATTGAATCAACAATGACTTAGAACTGCTCTTGCAGAAACCACGTTCACAGGTACCACTCCCACCCCCCACCCCACTCTTCACCCCCCACTCACCCACCCCCACCCCGCCCCAAGCCCACGCCAACAGTCATACATCTGTTAATCCTCTTCCATGACTACACTACCCAAATCCAAGGCTGGGGTGAAAACAGAGATAACACTTCATGCCTCCGAAGAGTCGTCATTTTAGTCATCAATCAGACAGGACTGCTTCCTAGCCAGGACTCCGATGTGCTATTTTAATAATTCCAAGCATTTCAAGGATCGCTGCTGTAACTTCAGGCCCTTGTGACAAAACCTGGGTGAATTATTAGACAATTTCACGCTGGTTTGCAGAGTGATTAAAACAAGTGGCCCTGAATGATAGCTTATGTTATGAAGAGATGGAGGCTTTCAGTTATAAAAGATGTATCAATCAGGGGAAAGCAAACACAAATTAAAGTTTGATGAGCAATTGGGTATTAATTGGTACTAGCTCTGCCTTTTATGTCACTTTGATGTGGAGCTGATCATAAACACGGTAAGCGATACTAATAATGTATACTCACTTCAATACAGCTTTATGGCTCCATTTATTAAAGAGGCCAATATTAAGACTGAGTTGTGAGTGTTCTGGTGAACTCCGTTCTGCTGTACACTTTGCCTAGCTCCTGGTGTGCAGACCCTCAGCCACAGCCCGAAGGGCATGTTGCAGTTGGTTAGACGTGAGTGATAGCCTAGTTTTCTTCATACATCAATTCTAAATCATAGTGGAAAGAAACCTAACAGAAAAGTGGAGCAAGCATTATTCTTTTTAAAAATAGCGTCTCCACAAGGTGCTGCTGTGTTGAGAGCTTAGGTAGCAATGTCAAAAGAATATCAACAGGACATCATGAAGCAGACAAGGAAGAGACATTGTAGCAGCTCTATAAATAGCTAATATATCTTCTTTATCATTTATTTATTTGTATTTTACGTGCATTGGTGTTTTGCCTGAATGTAGATCTGTGTGAGGGTGGCAGTTTCCCCTGGAACAGGAGTTGCTGACAGTTGTGAGCTGCCGTGTGGTTGCTGAGAATTGAACCTGGGTCCTCTGGAAGAGCAGCCCGTGTTCTTAACTGCTGAGCCATCTCTCTAGCCCCCGCTAATATATTTTATTTTAAACATAACAATACATTTTTATCTCAAATACAAAAGTGTTTTTTTTTCTAGTCACAAAAATACAAAGATGCTATTGATACATGATTATGAGTGAAAGAAGAGAAAAAATTCTCCTTAGCCAGGCACAAAAATATGAATAAATAAATATGTATTTTTTAAATTAAAACAAGAGTTTCCTGGAAATGAGTTTTATAAAGTCGTTTTCTCCTTTCAAAGGAGATGAGACAGCTAAGTGACGACATCACTTGCTTTCAGGCCTGAGGACCTGAGCTTGATCTCTGGGACTCTGGTGGTAGAAGGTGAAAACCGCCTCTAAAAGTTGTCCTCTGACCTCCACACACCTGCTGTGGCACACACAAAGGCACATGCACTCATGTAGGTGCGCATACACATATAACCAACTAAATTAAAATGTAATAAAAATTATAAATCAAAAATTCATATTGTCTGCATCCACGCCCTTGGTTAGTCGTTTCTTCCCTGAGTTACTTCATCTCTGTGCTTTTCATCAGAATAGGTTACCTGTAAAGTGGATATAACAAGTGGGGTCCTATGTGGTTGTGTGCCGGGTTATACTTTGTGCGGTGGTTAGGGATCGACTGCACGGCTTTGCAATGCTGAACAAATGCTCTGACACCAAGGCACATCCCCAGCCTGTTCTAGAACCTGTTCGATGGATCTGCTTTTGCTGGCCTGGACTTTCTGGTGGACACTAACATTCCTCACTAGCACTTGGCATTGTCGGCTTGGGAGAAAACTCTAGAAGCCAGAGCGATAGCACGAACCCCACTCCGACCCCTGAAAGTCAGCCTCTCTCTACTGTAAAAGTTTCATTACTCAGAATTTCAGCACAACCTCCCTGGGACTCACACTCTAGGCTACACTGAAGGACCAGTTTCTGCAGAATAAACCTACTAACTTGGGGGTTTGTTTTTAAATTCGCCACAGTTTACTCTCAGTGGGTAAAGCACAGCCCAGTTTTGGGTGAGGCTAAAGTTTCCCAGGGCCCTTGAAAGACCGAAAAACCATGTTGTGGCTGCTGTGTGTGTGTGTGTGTGTGTGTGTGTGTGTGTGTGTGTGTGTGTGTGTGTGTGTGATTTGTCTGCTGAGGGTATCGGAAGAAAGCAAATGCTGATATATACTTCTTATCCCAGGAAGGAGTCTATTCATCAGGCTAATGCCTCGGGGAAGCAAGTATCTCACTAGGCTGTTTGCCCCAGAACCCGTATTTTCATTGCCTGCTCATTAATTGAAATAGCTTATTTATAAGAGATGCATATTAACAAATGGAAGGACTAAAAAGTGAACAGGCAAGGGCTCTGCTGTGTGAGGTCATCCCAAAGGAGGCCCTTGGGCAGGCCATGACAAGGGGGAGATTTACGAAGCAGAGAGGACAGGCACGGGGCTAGGAGGGATCTTTGAGTTTTGGATGTTTGATTAACAGGAAGACCTGCAAGCTGAGTGTGGTGGCTGTAACCCTAGTCTTCAGAAAACTAGGACAGGAGGATCACCTGGGCTGGGTAGCAAGACCCTGTCTCAAAAGTAAAATAAAAAAATAGCTGAGCAGTGATGGCACACGCCTTTAATCTCAGTAGTCAAGGCAGAGGCAGGTGGATCTCTGAATTGGAGGCCACCCTGGTTTACAGAGCAAGTTCCAGGACAGCCCAGGCCACTTAAAGAAACTGTCTCAAAAACAACAAAAGAAAAAGAAAAGGGGAGAAAGGAAGGAAGGAAGGAAGGAAGAAAGAAAGGAAGGAAGGAAAGAAGGAAAGAAAGAAGGAAAAAGGAAAAAAATTAAACTTTAAAAAACACTGAGAAACGGATTGTCATAGAGATGCCTTGTGGTACAGGGACCGTAGAAGACCAACGTCAAGGGCTGCTGCTCCCTGACATAGGTTTGTTCTTCTTGCCACTAATAGACTCAGATGCCACGATTTTCCCTCAAAAGTCAATGGCCTATTTTCAAAGTAAGCGGAGTCCCTATCTTTCTATCTCCTCTTAATTCAAGAAATATATCTAACTCCAGCCTAACAAGAGTCAGCTTCCGAAGAAATTAATCAGGAGCAGCCATTAATTATTTATGCTCTAAAACAGTAGGTCTGCCAATGTTTCCACTAATCACCAAAGCTAAGCAGATGTGTCTTCATAAAGAATAGAATGGGAATAAAAGAGGCACAAACAGGAAAAAATGCGTGTGTGTGTGTGTGTGTGTGTGTGTGTGTGTGTGTGTGTGTGTGTGTATAGCAATGACAGGAAACACCAGTGAATGCTTCACTGCATGCAGGACAGTATCTCTTTAAACTGTAAGGCACACATAGTTCTCATGGTTTTCAGCATTTAAAATATTATATTAAGGCAGGATTGGTAACACACTCCTACAATATCAGCACGTAAGAGACTGAGATAGGTGGATTTCAGGTTCAAGGCCAACCTGAGCTATGAAGCAAAACCCTGTCTCAAAGGCTGGCGAGCTCGCTCATCAGCTAAAGGTGCTTGTGGCTGAACCTGATGACCTGAGTTGACCCCTCAAACCCACAAGGTAGAAGAAAACTGAATTATCCTCCGAACTCCACATGTGCACCCAAACACAGACACACACCAAGTTAATGAAGTAAATAGCCTGCTTTCAATAATCTGTACTTGTATAAATCAATAAAATTAGGAATAGAGTGTATGGATGCTAAAACTAACGGTAAGAGATGAGGAGAATTAGGTTCTTCTCTTTGACAACATTTAGAAAGCATCCAACTTCAGTAAGCATCTGACAGCACCCTCCTTCACAAGTGTTAAACGTATGGTAAGTCTGAAGGTTTTAAAATAATTTCATACAAATCCAAAATGATCTAAACCTTCACTTTTGCCTTCATAAGTTTGGCTGGCTTTTTTAAAAGTTTTTTTAAGTTTTGAGTTTTGAAGATGGCTCGATAGTCCCTGTAGTTCCATGACTTGTTCATGCAGGAGAAGGGGCTGCCATTACTTAGAAAGCTCCCTGGGTTTGTCTCCTTGCTGTTTGCTAGCTCTATGATGAAGCCACTCCTCAATTTCATTGCCAGTACCGGCTCGTAGGAGCATCCACCTCAAAGCATTACAAAATGAGTTCTTCGAGTATCCCATGATAGGCCCAGTGTTTTGTGATTTACTGTTGAAGGGAGTGAGTGAAATCCCGAGTGAATGTGTGTTGTTGGCAGAGGTCAGCCATGTCGAGGACCCCAGTGCATCAGCCCCACGGGAGCAGCAAAGCCTTGCCCGGGTAAAGATCATAGGCACGACACCGCCTTCTTCAGGCCCAAGTGTGAATGCTGACGGTGTGTGCAGAAAATGTCCACTGTGGATTTTCCCATGCTTCCATCTTGAGGTCTGCTCCCCTACAGAGACTGCTTCTACCATGATTAGCTAAGTCTGGGTCTGGTTCAGCTGTGTCTGATAACACTGTCTCCTTATTCAACTGTATGTAATAAACACACTGAGCTCCCAGATGCTGCAGCATCTTCACTAGAGAGCCCAGGCTACCTGATCCCAGCTTTTCTGTCCATGTGTCTGTCTGTGTGTCGGTCATTCCTTCATTAGCTCAGTACCCTTAGTTCCAGGGCCCAAGCAGGGCAAGGACTTGGCATGTTATGAACTAGTGTTTCTGTGGTCAGTTGGTCACAACAGTACTGGGTATTTGACACAGGCTCTCGCCTGTGTGTTTTCATGATGGAATGACAGTGAGAGACCCCACCTTTCCTCCTAACTCACACTTCCGGTCACAGTGCTTGTCACAGTCCTGAGTGGAGCACAATGACCTTTCACGTTCCAGGAAGGTTTGCAGGATAATTCATTATCAGCATGGAGACCAGACTGGGGTCCATGGGTTCTAACCTTTTCCTTTTCCCAGGTTTTTGCTCCCAATCCTCATTGAAGACTGGGAATTAGATCCTTCCATGGCACCTTTAGCACTAGGATCTTAAGATTCCCCCACCAAAGTACTAATCAGGTCTGACCCTGCTCAGCTGCTTCGATCATGCATGTTCAGGGCGGTATGGCTGTAGGCAGTCAGAACTTATATATAAGAATGTCACGATAAATGTGTGCTTATCCTTCGATGGAAATACCATAACCTGTATCCTGCCTACAGAATGACACATCAGTCAGTACATGACATGATCCTAGGACATACCTTCCATACTGTGGACAGTTCCAGTATGTATGTATATCTATATCCGTGGAGAAGGGAGGGAGGGAGAGAGGGAGAAAGGCAGAGTAAGGGAGGAGGAAGAGGGGGAGGGGGATGGGGGAGAGAGAGACAGAGACAAAGAGGGAGAGAGAAAAGAGGGGAGAGAGAGAGAGAGAGAGAAAGAGGGGAGAGAGAGAAAAGGGGAGAGAGGGAAAAAAGGGGGAGAGAGAGAGAAGAGGGGAGAGGACGAGGGAGGGGAGGGCACGAGGGAGGGGAGGGAGGGGAGGGAGGGAGGAGAGGGAGGGGAGGGGAGGGAAGGGAGGAGAGGAGAGGAGAGGAGAGGAGAGGAGAGGAGAGGAGAGGAGAGGAGAGGAGAGGAGAGGAGAGGAGAGGAGAGGAGAGGAGAGGAGAGGAGAGAAGAGAGACCTCACTCAGGACACCTGCCTGAGACTCGTCAGTGCTGGGGCGGCAGTTAGTGCTTTCTGATGCTCTCCAGGCCCCTTTCTTGCACAGTTTGCTCCAGGAGCTTCCGATCAAAGGCAGCGAGTCTGCATCCTGTGTCGCAGCACATTTGATCTAAGGAATGTAGTTAATGAACAACCCGCTGCCACACATGAGGGTAGATCTGAGGCTATCCCCCCCAGAGAAGTCACTCTCTGCTTGTACTTTCTAATGCTTCCTTGCAGGGAGTGAGAGGAAGCCATGTGGCTGGGGCATCACCCTGTGTGCTGGCTCAGGATTCTGGAGTGAGTGAGTGCCATCCGAGAGCGCTCTTTAACGGAGGTCTTGAAATATGCCTGTGCTAACCTGAAAAAAAAAAAAAAGTCTCAGGAACTGGTCATGGCAGTGGGCAGCTCACACGGTTATGCCAGCCACACTGAGCAGGGCAGGCACAACCTTGCTGTCTCCCACAGGCTTCCAGCAAGTTCTCCTGCGGGTAGTACTGCCTTCTGTCCATCCAGGACCGTCCCCAGCAGGAGCCCACCCTCCCCCTCTTCCAGAATCAGCTTCAGCTGAGGACTCAAAGGCGCTCTTAGAGGTGATATAAACAAAACAGAGCAAGCACAGCAGAGTCCTTTAGTATCCCGCTCCCCTCTCAAGTGTGCAAAGCCTTTGGCCTGAACAAGCCCCAGAAGCAGCTGCTAGGCTGTGAAATTAAAATAGGGATGCCATGAAGAAAAGAGTCTGCTCCCTAAAACCAGACAGCCATTAGTTCAGGTGTCCAAACTCCGGAGAAAACACCCAAGGGCCGAGGAAAGCCAAGCCACTCTTAGTTGTGCCAGCAAAGCAGCAGCCAGATGGGGCAGCAGAACTTGGTGTCCCTGCTGCTTTGCTTTTAGCCAGGAAGGCCATGCAATGGTACCAAGCATTTCCTCTGCACAGACCGACCAACTTCGGAGATGCTCAGCTACAGGGCAACACTGTGTCCAGTTCCTTCCTCCCGGTGGGTTACATTTCTACTGCCAGGAAATGCTTAGTACCCACACCGTCTGTAAGAACACACACCTTTGCCTTTTATAAGCCACTAACAACACAGTGATAACCGTCAAGAGATGTTTTGATTACCACCACCAAAGATGGTGGCGTCATCTATGGGCCAGGGTCACCTCGCAGCAGTGTTCTAGCTTGCCTATGCAACGTGTTCAAAATCACGATTTCCAGACTACTTTTTACCCCATTGATCCTCATACATTTCTGCTCTGGCATTTTTACTCTGAGACAGATATTATCACCTCTAAAAAGCAACATCTAGAATTACATCCATTACTGAAATATCTGCAGAGAGTCTTAAAATATTAAACCAGATAGTGGGAGAAAGGCAGAAAATTAAACAGCTATTCCAGAATTCTTCGTTTCTCAGCCTTGCCAACTTCTGATTGCTCGGAAGGAGATGATGCTCATAAAAATGTGAGCAGCTGAGATTATTTAAAATCAACATGTACAGGGGGAGGGGAAGGGCAAGGCCGTGTCTTTCCTCCGTGCTTGTCATGGGATTTAACACAGTCCTGAAACAAACGCGAAGGCCCAGTTGTTCCCGACATGGCGCGGTAGTGGTAAGCTCTTCATAAACTGGGCAAAGCTTTTTCATAGTTCTACGAGGCATAGCGTGGTAACGCCAAATTATCATTTCCTACTTGGGGAGAGCTCCAAACTCTCAAGCAATGTGTGACCCCACAACAGAAAATACTGTAACAACTTGAAAGCCTGAATGATCCCATAGCCAGGAAGTTTGTAGCTTGGGAAAGCACTTGTCAGTTTCAGGGTCGGATCGTCCTTTTCTACAGGAGTGAGCCCTTGGCTTTGCATGGAGTGTCTGGTGGAGACCACATGTTGCTGCTCATTACTGGTGGGATGAGGCCCTTCTTGTAGTCCAGATCTAGTCCTGATAGTTATCCAAAATTTCACACCTACTATTCCGTTTTGATTTTAAATTTGAAACACAGCTTCTGCCCCTGGCTCCTGGGTAGTCCGTGAAGTTAATCACCCCAACAGAGAGAAAGATAAAACAGAAAACAGGATTGTCCAGTGAATTAAGCATGGTACCCTGCTGGAATCATGTTGTCACAACCTCCTTTTCTTCCTAAAGAAAACCCTTTGCTACAGGAAATGTGTTTTTTTTAAAAAAAAAAAGAAAGAAAGAAACACAGTTGAATGCAGAGGTGATGTCTTAAGGACATACAGAGATCAAAACATCAATATCGTGGAAGCAAACATCTGCCTTTAGTCACTGCCACTGTGTGGTACATCAGTAGTGACGAGAGAGGGAAGCAAGGTAAAGTCTCACTTCAGGACAGAACGTGTAGTATATCTCCCAATGGAACATTTAAAATATGTTCCATATTATAGGACGTTCAATAAATCACTTGTTTAAACCCAATTTAAAGAAATACTTGTTTTATTTACATAAGTTGAATGTGTGCGTAGTGCATGTTTAGGTGCATGTGCATGTATGTATAAACTGTATGTGGACATTAGGTGCATGGGCACGTGTGTATGGAATATGTGTGGGCATCAGAGTGTGGTTCCTTAGGCCTTGGGATTTTGTTTTTGTTTTGTTGTTGTTGTTGTTGAGACAAGGTCGGGACCTGGCTAAACTAAGTAGGCTAAGCTCTCTGGTCAGTGAGACCCACGGGTTCACCTGTCTGTGTCCCCAGAGCTGAGACTACATGCACACAACCACCACACCCAGTTCTCCTTTATATAGGTTCTTGGGCTCGAACTCAGCCCCCCCCCCCATGTTTACAAGGCAAGCACTTTCTCATTTGAGCTATACCTGAATCCTCCATACTTTTATTAACTTGATTACTTTGCACAGAATCATGGGTCATTTTCTAGACAGTTGTGAAATGGCAGAAATAGCAATTTACTTTTTACATTTTCTTCATTTATTTTTATGTGTGTCTTGCCTGAATGTGTATATGTGCAACACATGTGCACCTGGTGCCCTGAGAGTGGGGCACGGAAGCGGCATTGGATCCCCCTCAGAAGTGTGCAACTAGGACATGAATGGGGGTCCTCCAGAAGAGTAGCCAGTGCTCTATTGCTAAGCCTCTCAATTGCTTTGAGGGTGTGGTGTATGTGTGCACATACGTGTGCCCGTGCACGCACATGCAGAGGTCAGAGGTCAGCTGGGTATCGTCCCCTGGGTCCTCTCCACCTTAGTTTTGAGAGAGGTTTATCGCTGTGCCCGGACATTGATGTTTAGGCTAGCCTGGCAGCTAGGAAGCCTCTGGGATGTGAGCTCTGCCTCCCCCACACTTCCCCCGGCTCTCCCCCTGCCTCCCCCGGCTGTCCCAGTGCTGGGACTATAGACTGATGCCTCACTTGGCCAGACTTCTGTGTGGGTGCTGGGGGTCTGAGTTCTAAGTCCCCCTGCTTATACTGCAAGCACTTTGCCTCCAGGCCATCTCCCCAGCAGCTCCTCCTCCTAGCTTGCTTTTTCCTATTTATCTGCATTTTATTCAGAAACACAGTCCATGGGTGAGTTGTGGCACTATTTCATAGACTTTGGACGTCCAGTAGCTTATCTATTGTCCCCCACACAGATCTACTTCCTATGAAAATAGTTTAATAAACTTTTCAGTTTCAGTGGTCTTCCTCTGGTCACACACAAAAACACAATTCACTGGCTTATTTTTAATTATTTATTTTTATTTATTTATTGTTTTCTTTTTTTTTCAAGACAGGGTTTCTCTGTGTAGCCCTGGCTGCCCTGGAACTCACTCTGTAGACCAGGCTGGCCTTGAACTCAAGAGATCTGCCTGCCTCTGCCTCCCGAGTGCTGCCACCACCACCGGACTTACTGGCTTCTTTTTACATGCAAATATATACACCTCGGAGAATGGCTCAGGAGAGAGCCTAGGAATAGAGCTCAGAGGTAGAGCCCTAGCCTAGATTCAGTCCTGGGCTCCAAAACAAAGAGGCAAGGGAAAAACATATTCTACATAACTAAATGACTGACCGAAGGGTTTATCAGGAGCAGGTCCTAGGGACACACAGCAGAGAAGCCTGTCCCCGATCAGGGCTCCGGATGGGAGATATTTATGAATCTGTTAGGAAGAATAAGGAAAACTGGCAAAAGGGGACTGTAATAAGGAGAGGAAGCCCCCTCCATCAAAACACGCTGGATTTGCCTTACTTTGTGGCCACAGGTAAAGTGCACTTCCAATGGCTGAGATCTAACTGAAAATTAGACAACCAATAAGGGAGCTCATCCCTGGAGGTCTATTAACTCCCCTGATGCCTTACAGAGCTGCAAGCTCAGACATGAAGTCTTGTCTTTCTCCAGGGTCACTAACACTCACAGCTGATGCCACATGGTTTAACAGTTGAGGTAGGAAATTCAATTAGAGTCGAAAATTATAGTTCCATTTGGACAACATGATGAAGCTCGGCTCTGCTAACAGCAATGTCATTTCTCAGGTATTTTCAAGTGATATTAACTTCTTCAGTGCTCACTGATATCCTGTGGACACTGCTAATATGAAAATACTTGTCACAACATACAGGGTACAGTGCACAGATGATTCGAGCTAAATCTGACTTGAAAGCCTCTTTCCTGCTGTCCAGCTTCCATGGTTCCAGAAAATACTATGCAAGCTGCCAAGGATGGGAAGCTATTGAACAGTCCTACCCAGCTACAACACTTATGAACCAGAGTGATTACCAGCATGCAAGATATGCATAAAGGTGCAGTAAGTGGCACTCACATGTCGGGGGCAACCAACAGCTGTCTGGTTGGACTTAAGGACCGCTCCACAGGAGGGAAATCATGCTTTGACCTGGAAACCTAGCCAGCTTCCTGGGGGCTAGTACAGTAGTCATGGACCTTAGAAAAGAGTCTACGATCACCACTTTGCTAGATCAGTGAAATTCCCTACACTATTCTAGATAAGGGTAGCTACCCCCCTTCATCAAAGAAGCCTCTTTACAGCAAGAGCAGACCATTCAAGGGAGCCACAACTGGATAAAACGCAGAGATCAACATGGGAGCTCAGCCTCAATGGCCACCTCCACATCTCAGCTCTGACCTTGTGGCTCGGGGAACATCATGGAGGACTGGAAGACTGAAGGAGCCAGAACACCAGGAAGTCTGCTGTGAAACAGCTTCCCCTCCATAAACAGGACTGGGGCGATGGCAGTATCCACAGACATACTAACATGGAAGGGGGATAAATAATTCTACAGGCTCCCATCCCTAGACAAAGAACCACAGGCAACTAATACCTGCTGGGGAGCTACCCTCTCCCAGGGATTGAATGCCTGCTAGGGAGCCACCCTCTCCCAGGGATTGAATGCCTGCTGGGGAACCACCCTCTCCCAGGGATTGAATGCCTGCTGGGGAACTACCCTCTCCCAGGGATGAGCCCCCTTGTGGGTTGTCCAATGCAGTGGTCAGCCTTAAAACAAACACCAACAGACTCAGCAATTGTATCAATACAATTTATCCTTGTGTGTGTGTGTGTGTGTGTGTGTATGTGTGTGTGTGTGTGTGTAACAAATAATCAAAAAGAGGCTGTCAGCTCAAGAAAGGGGGGACATCAGAGGAATTTGAGGGAGGGTAGCTGGAAGGGGATGGAGAGGGAAAAGGGGGTGGGGAGTGATAATTCTATTTCAGTATTATGTATGTATGTATTTATTTATTTATTTATTTAAAGATTTATTTATTCTGTGTACAGTGTTCTGGCATGTAGGCATACATACCAGAAGAGGGCACCAAACCTCATTACAGATGGTTGTGAGCCACCATGTGGTTGCTGGGAATTGAACTCAGGACCTGTGGAAGAGCAGCCAGTGCTCTTAACCTCTGAGTCATCTTTCCAGCCCCCTATTTCAATTTTTAAAAAGTATTAAAAAAAAAAAAAAAGAAAGGAAAGGAAAAGAAAAAGAAAGAAAAAAAGCCAGGTGGCGGTGGCCACACCTTTAATCCCAGCACTTGGGGAGGCAGAGGCAGGTGGATCTTTGTGAGTTCAAGACCAGCCTGGTCTACAAAGCAAGATCCAGGACAGGCACCAAAGCTATAGAGAAACCCTGTCTCGAAGAAAAAAAAAAAAAAAAAAAAAAAAAAAAAAAAAAAATCAGGCTGGAAAGATTTCTCAGTGGTCAAGAGCACTCACTGCTCTTCCAAAAGTCCTGAGTTCAATTCCCAACACCCACATGGTAGCTCACAACTGTCTGATGGCCTCTTCTAGTATGCATATGTACATGCAGACAAAGTACCCATATACATAAAATAAATAAAATCTTTAAAATAATCTAAAATTTTAATAAAAAAGCAAAAATAATTAAAAACTACTCATCTTGCCTAAGTAAACAGAGGCAGGCTGGAGAGATGGCGGCTCAGTGGTTAAGAGCACTGACTGCTCTTCCAGAGGACCTGGGTTCAATTCCCAGCAACCACATGGTGGCTCACAACTGTCTGTTGTTCCAGGGGACCCAACACCCATGGCAAAACACCAATGCACATTTAATTAATTAATTAATTGATTGATTGATTAATTTTGGGCTGAAGAGATGCCTGCTGGGGAACTACCCTCTCCCAGGGATTGAATGCCTGCTAGGGAGCTACCCTCTCCCACGGTAAGAGCACTGGCTGCTCTTCCACAGGTCCTGAGTTCAATTCCCAGCAACCACATGGTGGCTCACTACCATCTCTGATCTGATGCCCTCTTCTGGTAGGCAGGCATACATGCAGACAGAATACTATATACATAAATAAATCTTCAAGAAGAAAAAAAAGAGGCAATAGCCACAAGTCCTACCTTGACATCAAGCAGAACTAAGTGGTTTCCACCCTTTGCTCTGCTGTGAGGCTCTCATCTATACAACCTCTCTATGCCTCAGTTTTCCCTTGTACAAAAAAACTAAGATATAAGGAATAGTATGTCTCACGGAGTCAATGGACATTAAATGTGTTTGGGAAGCATTCAGCAGAGTGTGTCACATTAGTTATGTAATGATAAACAATACTTTGACCATTAGGCTGGAGAGATTTTGACAACAGTACAGGCAGGAAGAGCCCTAAGTTGTGGGCAATGAGCTGCCTGGCCCTGGTCTGTGTGCTCTCCGAGTGCTGCTTGCTACCTCATTCAGAGAGAGAATACTGACATTAAAATTGCCACATAAAAGTGGCAAATACTTAAAGAAACAAAAATCAATAAAGTTTCATGATAAAATAATATAGCTTTTACAATAACTTACTCATTAACGTTGACTGTCGAAATGAGATTGGAATGAACTGAAGAAAAAGGAGAGATGGATGGGTTGCTCTTTATTAGCTCTTGGGTCTTCATTGAGTCATTTACTGAACGATTTCTGAAGGGAGTGTTCAAAATGCCTCGAGTTCTCATCTGTTTTAATTTTATTTATGACACACACCGCACTCCTCCGCCCCTTCTCCCCATGCTGCCGGACATGAATGGTACAGGATGATAACCCGACAAAAGTTGAACACTCACAGCTAGTTACGCTTTCTCCTTAAACACACAGGTCTCCTTTGGATTCTCAGGAGTGTGTGCAGGTGAAGAGAAAAACCACCAAAACTTACTGTAACTGTTCCTGCCACCTTGAGTCTATAAATCCTGAATCTGACACCAGTGATGACAAGAAGACCTCAAAGGTGAACACTCCTCTTGGTTATAAAACACAAGACCAAACAGATGTGCAACGGTTTCTCCACAGCTGTTTTCCACGCACATCTGAACATCCCAGATTCCTTTGTCTCTTTAGATGCAGCCACTTCTGAGTTTACGACTCCCAAAAAGCCTTCTCAAAGTACCAGAAACACAAAAATTTTCCCCTAAAAAGGTCCTTATATAAGTCTTAAGTAAATTTTAATAACTTACTTCAACGTTTAAAGATGTTTTCTTCAGCTTTATCTGACTTACCACTAGTATTTACTTGAAAGTGTAAAACAGAGTGAATTAAACTTCTTTGACACACAAGAGGCCTTAAGAGACCACACACCATTCTGAGTGAATCCAAATAATTTTCACATGAATGGCTAAACTACAGAAATGTATAATTTATTAGGACTTAAGTGAGCTGTGGAGTCAGAAGTGTTTCAAAGTCACTGGTAGAAGAATTTTAAGTCAAACTATTACAGCTAAGAAAGCAAGTCTGTGGTCTGTCCTACCATGTCACAGCAGAGCCGCGGACAGCTCTGAGCGATAGGTCGTGCTTTTAGCACTTAGCAATAGAAGTATTCTCTAAAACAGGACATAATCCATTGTATTTTTAGGAAGAATTCCCATTGTGAAAGCAAGTGCTATACTAGCAGTAGGGAAGTTACAGTCAAGTCTCCTTTCTCTCAGCCATTTCTTTTAACAGTGTCATGCTGGAAACATTCCCTGTGCCCACAAAATTTACCAGCAGGGGCTCAGTCGGTAGCATACTTGAGCCGAGGACCTGAGTTTGGATCCCTGCTACATTCCTTAAAGGCCCTACCTATAATCCCAGCACCAGGTAGGTGAAGGCAGGGGTATCCCTGGGGCTTGTTGGTAGTTGGTCTTGCCAAATCGGTGAGCTCCAGTTTTGATGAAAGACCCTGTCTTGAAAAATGAGATGGGATGCAATACAGGGAGACACTTGCCATCAAAAATGAGAAGGGATGGAATACAAAACAACGCCTGCCATCTACTTCTGGCAGCCACACGCGAGCACACACATGTGCATGCACTCACAAGCACATGTGCACACACATCAACAAAACACACACACACACTTCTGAAGAAAAATACTTTTCATTGGGCCGGTTAGGTCATGTCTAGTTTTCTCAAGTGCTATCAAAAACTAAAAGTCTTCTCTCCCTCACAGCTGATTTCACTTTCTTTTTTTTTTTCTTTCAGTTGACAATTATACCATAAAAATTACTACTCAGTAAACATTGTTTAGTGGCCAGAACAGTGAAAAGTAGAAATCCTCAAGGTTTTAAAATAGTAGTTCTAAAATAAAGAAGCTGAGCATATAAAGGCAAATAGTTATAAACAGAACCATGATGTGACTATTGCTTTTAATTCAGTAAGATTGTTCTTTAAAAAAAAAAAAAAGGTATAAACATAACTACAAATGAACACTGCTATTCTCAGCACTTTCTGTCCAGAAAATTCAGTATACTATATGAAAACAACAATAAAGCATGTCAACTCATTTATGTGCAACATGATTTTCTAAATGCCAAGGTTAAACGAAGGCACCAGAAATATTGAAAAACACAGAGAAGCAATAGAGAAATACTGTGAGATTATCATAACTCAGTTTGCCACAGGAAAAATATTAAGATAAGATTGGAAATAAAATAAACAAGTTATGATATAGCCAAATTATTGTAAAATG
Organism: Peromyscus leucopus; assembly: GCF_004664715.2. Classification (NCBI taxonomy): domain Eukaryota; kingdom Metazoa; phylum Chordata; class Mammalia; order Rodentia; family Cricetidae; genus Peromyscus; species Peromyscus leucopus. The sequence continues at coordinate 30,805,601 of NC_051079.1, read as the reverse complement.
TATCAAATTGGCTGGCTGTACATTGCAAAGGTCACAGAAAGTGATTACTTTAAACCGTTTCTCCACGAATTAGCATGAATAAACGCTGCTTTCCCTGGTTCCAAATACGCTATCTAAAAGTGTGGTGGTATCCCCCGGGGAAGCTTGGTTCCAGTCTGAGGCATATGAGACGGGAGGTAAGATGACAGTATTTGACAGTAATAAAGATCAGTGACATCCCACAGACTTGCAGTATTCCACTGTGTTCGAAGCAGCAGAGTGCAAAAGTCAAGGCCATGAGCTCTGGAGACAGACCTGTGTTCAAATCCTGATCCCTGTACTCGTGTGTGTGTGTGTGTGTGTGTGTGTGTGTGTGTGTGTGTGTGTGTGTGTGTGTGTATGGCCTTGGGGAAGCCTCTTATCCCTTTCCCAAACTGCATTTTCAAGACTAAAAGCAAGGACATAAGCGTATCTTCCCCAACAGTTGTGGGCATAGAAAGCAGGCAACTGCTCTGCCCTGAGTCACAGTCTGCATTCAAAACGAGTCATCCAGAAAGTTTTCAAGACACGGTTTCTCTTTGTAGTTTTGGTGTTTATCCTGGATCTTGCTCTGTAGCCCAGGCTGGCCTCGAGCTCACACTGAGATCCGCCGGGCTCTGCCTCCCAAGTGCTGGGATTAAAGGCGTGTGCCACTGCTGCCCGGCTCCAAAAAGTTTTAAAGTAGCCAAAAATATTGCCATGGTACCACGGCAGCATAAGGAAGTGTGACCTGATTGCCTACGGGGTATGACTGGCACACGGACAAGAGGTTTATAATCCAGGGTTGTGCATGAAGCTTGCAATACCATTCGTGCTGAGCCTACCACACAGACCCAATGGACCCCATTCACCAAGTATACTCTGCATGAACTGAAATGTCACCTCCTCTCATGATCCTGAACAGTATGACCTGATAATTAATGGGAAAAATTAAGTTTTAATAGGCAAAACAGAATTCAAGTGAGAAACAAAGAGGAGTAAATACTCAGATGTTAAAAGTGAGGGGGGGGAAGAATTATTTTTAATATATCGGTTTATCTATTGTAATTCTTATACTTTTTTTTTTTTTTTGGTTTTTCGAGACAGGGTTTCTCTGTGTAGCTTTGAGCCTTTCCTGGAACTTACCTGGCAGCCCAGGCTGGCCTCAAACTCACAGAGATCCGCCTGGCTCTGCCTCCTGAGTGCTGGGATTAAAGGCGTGCACCACCACCGCCCAGCTAATTCTTATACTTAAAAGCAACTATTTGAAGTAGAATCCCACTGCACAATGTCAGAATGTGTATAATTTTATCACAAATATAAAAACTCGTTGATGGCTAAGATAAACTCTAAATTACGTACGAAATTAAATAAAAAAAATTTATCATATTTAAACAGTCGTGTCGAGCAGCTCTCATATGCACATACATATACATATATGTAAATAACTCCTGAAGTGACTCCAACTACCTAAGCAGCAGTGCCGAGTACAGTGGCACTGTGATGCATCTCAAGAGAAGGATGCAAACAAAAGGACAGTAATGGCCCAGAGGTCCTTCCAGGGTGCTTTTGTGGGGTGAGGGGGGCAGGTTTGTTTTGGCTCACAGAAGAGCCTGCTTTTAAAACCCAGGATTAAAAAACGCCTTTCAGGGCTGGAGAGATGGCTCAGCGGTTAAGAGCACTAGCTGCTCTTCCAGAGGTCCTGAGTTCAATTCCCAGCAACCACATGGTGGCTCACAACCATCTGTAATGAGATCTGGTGCCCTCTTCTGGCCTGTAGACAGAACACTGTATATGTAATAAATAAATAAATTTAAAAAAAAAAAAAAAAAAAAAAACAAAAAAAACTACCTTTCAGGTGACAGCACCAAGAAGCTTATGTAACCAACCCCTTTTACCTTTTAGGCTGAAGGTCAGCTTTGGACCCTAGAATTTTTTCCAAGCGAAATAAATGCATCATGTAGTATTTAAAATGGTACTGATGGTGTCACAGTGAGAAGGTACTTAGAGATGCAGTTCATCCTGCAACCCAATACACTCGCTTTCCAAACTACCATTGGAGAGCCCAACGGGAGTTCAGACATAAAAGTTTTGCTAATATAAAAGTACGTGTGCTCTGCACAATAAGTACTTGTGAACTTCTGTCTGATGTGCACTAAGAGAAGCTCACATTGGAGAATGGGTCTGGGTTGCTGTGAAGGCTGCCACCGTTTCACGCCTAAGTGTTGCCCTTTGGAGCCCCCTGCAGGTTCTAACAACCAAATCCCATGGCAAGTAACTCTAGTTGGAGGGTAGGTAGGTAGTTCAGAGACTGAAATCTAACTTTACTCAGATAAACATGTTTACAGATGGACAGCATGTGGCCTACGAACTCAAAACAGCCTATGAGAAGCCTCATTCCTCCTTGAGGAACCAACTAATATGGCACGGTCCAGATTAGCCCTTGCTATTATTTAACTGAAAACTGAAATGTTATCGGCATCTCTCAGCAGCGGTCTGGGGGTGAATGAAGAGGTCACAATGTTTTATGAGATATCAGCAAAGCTAAAATTGCTTAAAAAAAAAAAATTTTTTTTTGAGTAAAGAACACCCACACAGGATCTGACATAAACATAAAAGCAATGTTTTACACGTTTATCTTAGACTACCAAACAACTTCCATGACAAAAATCTTAAAAATAACCACTATTTTGACCTAACTGTGCCTGTATCAAGTCACCTGTCTCAGACTGCTGGGAAGGTTTGATTAACCCAAGGCAGGTAAGCAGTAAGAGGCCGCATGGCAGATGATCCTTTGAAACACCAACTCTTGTTTTTATCAATTTATCAGAGGTGAAAGTGATTTTTAACACTGTTAGTCTGAGCCAATGATGGTTAGCTCCTAAAGTTAGAAAATACAAAATGTGCAGGTCTGCCCTGAAATTAATGTGATCCAATCAATGTGCTCTACTATAAACCAACTTGGACACACAAACCAGGATCATGTCTACTATAACAAAATTCTGACTAGGTCTTATCTGGGGCTCATAACCGAAAACTGATCCCCCCCCTTTTTTTTTTTTTTTGCCTTAGTGTAATTTTTTGCCTTAGTATAAGCAAATCAGCAGAATCAGGAATAAACAACAAAAAACGTCAATAAAACCAGTAATTTTTGCTAGCCAGAGCTCCATTTTAGCAAAAAAAAAAAACGGTGTTCCTTTTAGACACATACAGTGATGTTCAGAATGCCTGCCCCCAGAGTTCCAGAAGCAATCAATACGCACGGGATCATCTATGATCTAGTCAAAACAAACGTTAACAGGCACTTCCTTTGCCAGTCCAATTAGATAGACACTCTTCTAATTTTCTGAAAAGGATGAAAATAGAATTGACCACCTTTCAGTATTTTCTTGAAGAAAAAAAAAAACATTCTTAGAGAGGGCAGAGTCACTTGGAGGGGTATTTTATATCAACTTACAAATTAACAGGTGTCTGAGTAACATACTTCCTGTACTCTTTCTCACCATGGTGAGAATCCTGGTGTTCCCTGATATGTCTGTGATCCATCTTCTCTGAAGGGCCCTTTTCTTTCTCCTAGTCTAAATATCCTTCCTACTGTTGGTAGGCATACTGGATGTCTTTAGTACTAAAACAAATGTCTTTGTTAAATTGCTTGTGCTTTGTTTCAAGATATAAACTTATTCACAACCCAAAAACATGGCTATGAAAGGTTAATCAGGGGGCTGAAGAGATGGTACAGTGGTTAAGAGCATTGGCTGATCTTCCAGAGGACCCTCAGCACCCACATGGCAGCTAACAATTATACTCCTGTTCCAGGGGCTCCAACAGTCCCTGCTGACCTCTGTAGGCAATAAACACATCTGGTACACAGACATACTTACAGACAGAACACACACACACATAAAATAAAATCTTTCTTTCTGTTTAAGTTACTTACTAGCTGAACTTGTATATTTTTCTCCCAGTCTTCCTCCCTCTCTCTTTTTCTGAACTAGAACCTCACTTTGGGTCTCTCTGGTGGGACTCCCATGCAGGGACACCAAGCATATGCTGCCATGCTCCTCTGTGGTCCAGACTACCTTGATAAAGAAATAATTCTTTTCAACATTTAAACCAGTGGATCTGAATTCAACTTCATACTAAGCAACAGTCTCTCATGTACATAAAGCATTCACGAATATCCACTACTCATTCAGGCTCACAAGCAAGCTCACACTCACATTTCTTTCTTTCCAGAACAAGCCAGAATTACAGCTCTTTTAGTGATTGTTATAATTTTTGGAATGGTTCATAAATTTTCCAGATTCTTTTAAATTTGTAATATTTTCATCTTTTTTTCTTTTTTCCCCCCAATTGTGAACCATTCCATATTGCATCTTTATTGCAAAAGTCAACATGCTTCTTAGAAATTCAGATTGTAATCGATAAAACAAACATTACATATATGAATTTAAATGTATAAACAGTTAGAAATCCAACAATATCTCCTATATACTATTACACAAGTTCACAATCTTGTAAAAACTATAATACAGGCATACTATACATCAAGAGGAAACACTATTCCTTTTCACATGATTTTTTTCTTTTTGAAATAATCATCCATCACCACAGATCTTTTTCACTATAAAAGGACTGTTTTCCAGTGTCTCAGCTGGTGACATTTTCCCAATGCTTCAAGAAGAAACTGAGAAGAATTTCGTATTCCTTGGGGTTACCTTTTTAGGTCTGGGCAGAAATCTAGTAAATCTGACTGACCTAGTCACTGGCTACATGGAGCACATACTAGGAACAGCAGAATTTGCCTCAAATGCTAAATGTTATCTCTATAAACAAAGATGCCAAGAAAACAGGTCATGGTGTGGAATTCTAATAGTTGGAGATTGTGGATGGGGGTAAAGGGGAGAGATATACACATACACATATTCAGCTAATTTATGCTAACCTTAGTATAATTAATCTCTATTTTATAACTCATTTTTGAGTGAAACACATTGGAAAAGAATTTTAGTTATTTAGGAATACTGAATACCCAAGTTCTGTACTATGGACCAAAAACCTTACTGAAAAATGATCTATTCTTTACATTAGCACCTTTCTCTTTCATCCTCTGCCCCCAATAACTCAACAGCCAAACAAATCCTCAACTCTCTCTAGTGAGTGTATAAAGATGTCAATTTTAAGGTTAAAAAAAATCATATGAAAAGGAATCTCATTCTGCTGAATGTCAGTCTATGGAGACTTTCTTACGGCTTCACTAATTTACTGTTATTTTCAGTTTCCAAATACAAAAATACAACAATTCTTATTGAAATCTATACGCTGGTAGTTTTAGTACACAAAAGAAAAAAACCCAAACAAATTATTTACAAAATTATACAGTTTAAGAAAAAACTTTGTACAAAAAATATATAAATCCTTTGTTCCCTCTATCACGTTTAAATGGTCAGGACTCAAAATATTCACCACAATGAATCTTTCCAAATATATACTGACTGAGCCACAGACATCAAGAAAATTTCATTAGAGATGATGGAGAAGTAAGGAGCAAGATGCTTACTGTAGGTTCCCTGTTCTAACGTGTTCCTTCTTTGTGGGCTTACTTCAGCCCCGGTGTTAGCAGAAAGAAAAAAAAAAAACCTAGAGAGGAAGTCCCACTACAAAGGGAAAAACTACACAAACTTAAAAAGAATCCTGATGTTTGACACGTCATTCCAAGACAATATGAAGAGAAAAAAGATGATCAGAAGGTGGGATCTAACTTCTTGTCACTATGTAAATCTAGAGTCCTAATGGTTTTAGGTTTCTGAGTGAACTATTTCTATTTTAAGAAACAGTCTTTACCTCAGGGAACAAAACCCTGACACAGTTAGTGATCACCAAGAACCTTCTGTAGCCAACAGGAAGTTTCAAATTTCACACCACACATATTATAAAAACACAGATGTGTATCTCCTTGAAAAAGTGACATCCTATGTACAGTAATCATTTCATTTCCCCAGTAGTCAGTACAGCGTAGTGTTGCTCCTCTGCTTTTCCATCTAACATTCAGAACACAAGGACATACATTTACACGTATATTTTACCTAACAGATACTCTGTACAGTGTACAGTAAAAATGCACACAGTAAAGGAAACTGCCTACTGAAGTATGTGTATGTTCATGGACAGCAACATCTATAAAATTATGAAAATATAAGGTCATCTGATCAATGTCAAGTTAGAATCTCATTTATTACTAGCATATGCAGACTCCTAACCCCCACCTCAGCACCTCACCATCATGGTTACAATTTCGGAAAAGAACTTCAGATATCTTTAACCCGTTTGTGTAACTAGAACTACGCTGAAGCTTTAAAAAGGGAGGGAAGCCAGTAACTCTTTCCCCTGGAATTCTGCCTTTATTTTTATCATAAGGTAACTTACTTATAAAGGTGCTGGTTTAAACCTTTTTCTGATGACTGATTCCTGATTGCCCAACTCAATCACTTATTTAAAAAGTTAGGCCTATTAATCAAAAGGGATGAGGAAGATGAGGGGGAAAAATGAAGGGGTAAAAGGCAAACTGAGAATTATTTTTTTTTAAAAAAAAAAAAAAGAGAGAGGACCAACTGAAGCGATGCTCACCACTTATCACCACTAAGCAAGGAAGGATGAGTGCAGAAGCCCTGGAGCAAGTGTGAGGAGAGGCTGAGGACCACAGAGGCAGCTACAGCGCTCTGCAGCACCTGTGACGGAGATGGGGGTTCACTGAGGTATTGCTGCACATAAACTCCTAAAGACTACTGTAAAGTGGGCTCTTCCATAGTAAAAAAAAAAAAAAAAAAAAAAAAAAAAAAAATTACTTTTCTTCCAAGCTCATCCTCGAAAGAAAAGGGTGTTTAAATTATGAATATCTTCTACTGTCTGACGACCCATCCATAATAGCTAAGAGTTAAGAGATTCCAGGCGATTTTGACATTTAATGAAATTTTTATCAGCAGATTTATAATCCAAAATAAACTTTCTGAACACCCTGTCTTTACATTGTAATCCAGCACCAAGAGCAGAAACAGATGGTGTGGAAAGTAAGGTTCTAGAGAATCCGGTCACTCCTGCGGATCTTCACAACTGCACAAAGTCACGGCCTTTGGTGATCTGATTATCTCAGACAATTATGAGATGTGCTGGAATAGCAACTTGCTGTCCTTAAACCTACTGTGTTGAAGAGAAAAATAAAAAAAATTTTGGCTCATTGACTTCTTTAAATAATTTTAAAAAGTTGTTCCTCTAAACAATATTTCTAAAAATTACACAGCTCGCATCAAATTTCATCTTCGCCACGAACGAGACTCATATTCATCTTCGTCTTCATCATCATCGTCATGCAAAAACAAATCTGAGGTTTCTGTTTCCTAAAGAAAGAAGAGTACAACCGCTTAGCTGTGCACAAACGCAAAGTCAAACAGCCACCTGATAAGCAGACTAGCTTAAAAATGCAGGTCAGATTTACAAAAATATACAAGTAGTTTATTTTCAGGGCAACAAACAAAACTACCAACCAACCAACAACCCCAATCTTTTAATATGGAGAATAGTGTGGTATCTTGCCACATTTAAACAACTGATCAACTCAGATACAACAAAGACGGTTGTTTCTTTGTATTGGTAACATTCAACATTCTTAATAGTGACCTTGAATTATGCAACACAATACGGAGAACTGTCAATATAATGTGGCTAATTCTCTACTAGAGCTTTTGTTTCCTATCTGGCTGTGATTTTGTACCTTCTAACTCATTTCTTCTCCCATATCCCAGAATACACATTAAAAATGGATATTACTATTTATCTCTGTTTATATTGAAAACATTAATAGGAGATTTCCATTCCAATAACACTAAGAAAATAAAATGCTAGGTGGAAGTCAGCCATCTCAGTACACGCCTATAATAGCAGTCAGGAGACTGAGGCAGCATTTTGTGAGTTTGAAGGTAGCCTGGGCACAGGGTAAAATCCCATCTCAAAAAGCAAAAGAACAAAACTATTAAGTGGATATTTAGAAAGAGTTAGTCAATATATGTGTGTTGTACACACACACACACACACACACACACACACACACACACTGTCAATTATAAAAAATAATTAAAACTGATTTTACTCCATTAACAAAAATGAGGAAAATTAGCAACTTTTCCAGTTTTTCCTGGGCTATCTGTCATTGATTTGTGAGTAGATATGCCAGCTTTCTCTCCATGACATGACATTGCACATCTTATATAAAAATCTAAAATCTGACACAAAATGGAAATATCTACAAACATCATCAGCATGGAAGACTTACTTTCTTCCTAACCTGGGAACACTCCTGTTTTTGTTATATAAACTTGTCCACATAGTCAGAACATACTTCATTAACTAGAAAAACTTGATTCTTTTAAAAAGCAAGATTAGGGGGCTGGAAAGATGACTCAGTGGTTGAAAGCACTGACTGCTCTTCCAGAAGACCCAGGTTCAATTCCCAGCACCCACATGGCAGCTCACAACTGTCTGTAATTACAGTTCCAGGCCTTCTGACACCCTTACATAGACATACATGCAGGTGAAACACTAATGAACATAAAATAAAAATAAATTATTAAAAATAAAATAAAAAAAATAAAAAGCAAGATTATAGAATCAGAAACTTACATTGTGGGCTCAATGTTCTCTATAATAAACTAATTAGAATACAAAAATGCAAAATTACTTATGATATTTTAAGAGGCTACTACTTCTAGACTGGTTTTAACTAACTGAGTAAAAGAAAATTAGGTGTCTATTTTTAAATGTACAGTATTTGATAAAAAGAAAAATAGAGAAGAAGTACTGGAATTCAAATCTTATTTTAATGGTTGAATTTACCTCTTCTTTGACTTCTTCTTCCTCAGTCTCAGTAGATATAGATGGTACCTTGGGCTTGTGCCATGATATCTGTAGCCGACGGTCTTTGAATTTTGACCCTTGGTTTGCAGCCTAAAGTGTATTTTAAAAGAACACATAAGTATGCACTCATATTTCCTAAGGATTTCTTCAAACATTGTGCTATTGATAAAAGTGTAATGGTCTGAGGGAACATGACCTGTTAAGGCGGGGCCCATCGATTAAGGCACTGCTATGTTTGGTGCCTTAACACTACTGTGTTACAGTCACTCTTCTGTGCCAGGCAGGATGAGGATAAAAAATACTTTCTTCAATGACTGACCTTGTGACTTTGATATTTATACATAAAACCTTCAAATCCTGTAATTTCTGAGATAAATCATCTCATGTCAGTCACTGCAATGCATTTTTCAGTTATGCCTGATAAAGCTCTTCTGAGCCCCCCCCCCCCCACACACACACACACCACCCCCCAACCTTCTTTTCCAGAGATGGGGCCTGACAGAGCCCAGGTTGATTTGGAACTCAAACTCCTGCCACAGCTTCCCAAGCACTTGTATTACAGATGTGTGCCATGATGCTCACTCTTTTCTCAAAAGGTCAGAGCTGCCTAGCTTTATATTCAACAAATGTCAATTAGAGCTGGGCTTGGTGTCTAATACCTATAATCCCAGCACCATGGAGGCTGAGAAAGGATTACTTCAAGTTCAGCCTGGCTACCTTCTGAGTTCCAGAAAGGGTCTGAACTACAGAATGAGATCTGGTCAAAAAGAAAAGAAAAAGTCACATAGTCCCAACTCACAGTCAAACTTCTTTCTTTTCTCTTTTTCCGGTATCATTGTGGTTGAACCCAGGGTCCTGCACACAATATGCAAGGGTCCACCAGAGTTATATCCCTAACCCCTAAGTGTTTTCCTCAGGACTACTTTCTAAATACTTCTCAGCAAATGTCCATGAAGACATTTTATTTATTTACTTATTTCTTTATATAGAGAGAAGAATGAACCCAGGTTTTGTGCATGCTATGTACCACTATACGCAAGCACTGTGCCGCTAAACTACATTTCAGACTTATTTCGTTTTGTTTTGTTTTTGTTTTTTGAGACAGGGTTTCTCTGTGTAGCTTTGGAGCCTGTCCTAGAACTCACTCTGTAGACTAGGTTGGCCTCAAACTCACAGAGATCGGCTTGGCTCTGCCTCCCAAGTGCTGGGATTAAAGGCGTGCGCTACCACCGCCCAACCATTTCTAGACTTAAATGATATACATATATATGTTTTAGGAAAACAAAGTTAAATTAATAACAAAAGTCTAAGGTGGACCAGTGAGATGGCTTAATGAGTTAAAGCGTTCATCCCACAAACTTGATAACAACCTCTTTGATCCCTGAGAACCAGCTCCCACACTTTATCTGTTGACCTCCTAGTACATGGGTGTGTCGTGGCATAAGCATCCCCCCACCCCCCACCCTACCCCACATACAAGATTCTAAGGTATCTGAGGTTGGTGCTGTTCACTTCCTTCTATATTTCAGATATCTAAGTTTTCTTCAGTGAACACCATGAAAGATACTGCTCCATAATCAACAACTTTAACTTTTCTCCATGTTAACAGAATCTGAGGGCAATTCTGCTCAGAGGGCAACTCAAGAGTAGTTTAAGTTAATCACAGTAACTGGTTCCCCTCAGAAAAGATCAATTCAGATGTGTGTGTGTGTGTGTGTGTGTGTGTGTGTGTGTGAGAGAGAGAGAGAGAGAGAGAGAGAGAGAGAGAGAGAGAGAGAGACAGAGACAGAGACAGAGACAGACAGACAGACAGACAGCAGAGACAGAGAGAGACAGACAGACAGACAGACAGAGACAGAGAGATACTTATGGCTAAGACATGAAAGCACATCACTGGGTGTGAGTCAGGTTGGGGGAGTTAAGAAAGTTTGCTGGGAAGACGATGGCATTTTAAAAACTGGCATAAGAAACACACCCTCCTTTTTGCCTCTGGACATTCTTGTTGGAAGCTGTGGTGTTTGTGTTGCTGCTGACATTCTGGCAGCCTGAGGAAAAGATAGCTACCACTCAACATAGCTGGAAAGTAGAAGAGAAATAGAGTAGGAGCTTGTGTGTTTAAGTAACGCTAGAATCTCCCCCAAAGATTCTTTTTTTTTTTTTTTGGTTTTTCGAGACAGGGTTTCTCTGCGTAGCTTCGCTTTCCTGAGCTCACTTGTAGCCAGGCTAGCCTCGAACTCACAGAAATCCGCCTGCTCTGCTCCGATGCTGGATTAAAGGCGTGCGCCACCACCGCCCGGCTTCCCCCAAAGATTCTTAAATGGAAAGAAAATAGAGGGTGGGCGAGATGGCTCAGCAGGTAAAGGTGCTTACTGCCAAGTATGACAATGTGAGTTCAGTCCACAAGCTAGAAGGAGAACCAACTCCCGAAAGCCTTCCTCTGAGCTCCACACATGCACAGTAGCACGTGTGCCCACACACATCACATACACAAGACAACTAAATGTAAACTTTTGAGAAGGTAAGACTTGCCATGTCACCAATCATGGTGACCCAAGTTCATATCCCTAGCAGCTACATAAAAACTAGGAGCAGCAGAGAGCGGCTGTAACCCCAGTGCTGGGGAGGAAAGCAAGGGCAGAGATAGGCAGATCCCTGGGGCATGCTGGCCAGCCAGTCTAGCTACAACAATAAGCTCCAAATTTCAATGAGAAACCATGTCTCAAAAAGTAAAATGGAAAGTGACAGAGAAAAGAACAGTTAATGTCAACCTCTGGCTTCCATAGGCATGTACACACATGTGCAAACACAGGAATATACACATACATATACACCTCATACTCAAAGATAGTTGATATTTTCAAAGTATGTTACTTGCAGCCAGATGCATCTTTAGGCAAGTATATGTTATTTTGTAATCAAGAAAGGAGAAAAAAATCCAAGTACCACACCCTCCATCACTGAGTACAACAAATAAACCACACTACACAATTAAAAATTTTATGGTTAGAACCAGAAATGGTGGTATACATCTGTGATCCCAGCTCTTGGAAGACAGAAGCAGACAGAGCTCTGAATTTGAGGCCAGCCTAATCTACATATTGTATGCCAGGACAGCTAAAGCAATAGAGTGAGAGTCTGCCTCAAAATAACAACGGACAACTTAGTAGTGTCCACTACTTGAAAAATTCCTCTGGGCAGTCCAACACTTAGGAAAACCATTTTCCATAATGCATTCACCAAATCTCTTCAAGAAGTGATGAAGGAGAGTGTAAAAGTGCCTGTCCTGTTTGTGCCTTTTAAACAAGACTGTAGGACTTAAAATTACCAGCTTCAGGATTAAACTTTAAATCCTTAATGAGAATTCTTCATAATCCGCTTTAGCATCAGCCAATCATGGTGGCACATTCTAGAATGCCAGCACTTGGTCAAGAGACAAGAGGATCATTAATTCAAGGCAGGCCTTGGTGATGTAATAAGCTTGAAGCCACCTTGAATTATATAGGACTCCATCTCAAAAACAAAGACAACAACAAGAACAAAAACAAAAACAAAAAAAAAAAAAAAAAAACCCAAAGGGCAAGAGAGACTGCTCAGAGGTTAAAAGCACTTGCTGCTCTTCTAGAGGATCCCTTTCAGTTCCCAGCATCTTCACAGTCATTTGTAACTACAGCTCCAGGGGATGTAATACCCTCTTCTGGCCTTGTTGGGCATCTGCATACATGTACATTCATGCACACACACATATACAATTACACACATAAATCTTTACAAAAAAAGCAGCACCAACAAAAACAGATCTTTACTGTCCTCAGATCTCTGTGACATAAAGAATATATTCTTTTTAAAAAGTTTTTCCTGGACTCATTGATTTTGATTCTTAAAATGTATAAAGTTCTATTCATATATAACAATATTTCATACTTAAGGACAAAAGTCTTAAACTTAATATTTAAAGTAATAAAATGCCAGAGCTCTGCAAACTACAGTTCTCAAACCACATGTAACAGAGAAGCCTGATTTTGTCTTCTTGTTTTTATTTTTGGTTTTTCGGGACAGTTTTTCTCTGTGCAACAGCCCTGGCTGTCCTGGATCTTGCTCTGTAGACTAGGTTGGCTTCGAACTCACAGAGATCTGCCTGCCTCTGCCTCCCGAGTGCTGGGATTAAAGGTGTGCACTACCACCACTGATTTTGTTTCTTAAGAGATGGGATTCTGTTTTCTAGACCTCACGTCTTGGACTCAAGTGATCCTTTTGCCTTAGCTCCTAAATGCGAGGACAACAGGACACACCACTGTATCTCACTCAGCACTCTACTTCTGATGGTCTATGAACTAAAAATAGTTTGTACTTTATTAAAATGGTTATTAAAAGGACAAAAAGGAGACCAGGTACAGGTTTCATCATTTAGGAGGCTGAGGCTGATTTCATGAGTTTGAAACAAGCTTAAGCTATACTGTGAGTTCTAGGCTAGCATGAGCTATAGAGTGGAACCCAGTCTCAAAAATCAAACAAAGCCAGTTTGGTGTTGTACACCCATAAGCCTAGCACTAGGAGGCAGGATGAACAGGAGATCTAGGTAAGTCTTGGCTACACAGAAAGCTTTGAGAGGCTAGTCTGGACCGAAGATGCTCTCAATAAACTGCAAGGGCTACAAGGCAAGAAAGCATGTAGTAAATACACAGGGAAAGCAAAATGACCAAAAGGGAGAGGAGGGGAACAGAAGAGAACCAGAAGAAAGGAAAAGAAAGTACAGGAAAGAGAAAACATGACAGAGACTATTTGGAGGCCACAAAACCCTATAATATTTCACAACTTGACTGTTTACAGAAAAAGTCTTCCTACTTTTAAAAAAGTTTTTTATTTATATGTATGTGTGTGGGGGTCTGTGAGTGTATGCCTTGTGTCTACAGGTGCCTGAGGGGGGCAGAAGAAGGTTCTTTGGCACTGGACTTAGGAGCTGTGAGCTTGAGCCCTCTTCAAGAACAAGCCTTTCAGCCAGCAGTGGTGTCACACACTTAATTCCAGCACTTGGAAGGGAGAGGAGGGTGGATTTCTGTGTTTGAGGCTAGCCTGGTCTACACAGTGAGTTCTAGGATAACCTGAGCTATGTAGAAAGAACATGTCTTAAACACCATTCCAGCGGGGAGGCAGGAAATGCTCTTAATTGCTGAGCCATCTCTCTAGGCCCAAAGTCTGCCAACTTTTGATACATACTATAATGTTCTATGTCCCTATGTTGTTGTAGATAACCCAGACTGTATATTATATATGGTATGTTTAGTTTTGGTGGTTCTGTATGTGTTCAGATGTGAATTTGCTTGTGGGGGGCTGAGGCTGACACTAGTGTCTTTCCTGGTACATTTTCCTACTTGTTTGAGACAGGAGCCTCACTGTACTGAGTTCAACAGCAGGCTACCCTGACTAGTCAGCAAGCCTCAGGGCTGTCTCTGCTGCCCTGGCACTGGAATTACAGGTATAAGACGCCGGCCTAGATTTACATGTCTCAAGGGGATCTAGACTCAGTTCTTTATGTTCTACCAACTGAACTACCTCCCCAGTACCACCTATGTACATTTTCATTTTAGTGAGGCCTTCCTCATCATGATCTGCCTCACCATCTTTAATAAAGAACAGGGCTGGAAATATTTTTCTCAAATAAGATGTCTGGCTCTGGGGGGGGGGGGGGGGGGGGGGGGGGGGGGGGGTGGTGTCAGTGAAATGGCTCAGCAGACCTGATAACCCCAGTCTGATTCCTGGGACCCATAAGATAGAAGAGAGAAACTCCCAAAAGTTGTTCTCTGATCTCCACATGCTTGTTGTGGTACAATCACCCACACTCCCAAATAAATAAATAATGTAATTAAGTTGCCCAGGACTGGGGAACCTGGTTATCTTGGCTCTGGTACTTGTCACCTGTGTGATCAGTTTAAGACTGACGTTTCATCTGAAGAAAAGAATTTCACAGGAGACTGGGGAGGAGGCTCAACCTGGACAGTGCTTGCCTAGGAAGCACTCCTCCCTGACACTACCTATAACCAGGTATACATGCCTGTAATTTAATTAAGCACTGGCAAGATGTAAGCAAGAGGATCAGAAATTCAAGGTTATCCTTGCTTACACACAGAGGTCTGAGGACAACCTGGGGTACTTGAGACCCTGTCTAAAATTTTAAAAAAGACTTTACTATATATTTCACTTGTTTTTTATACTTATAGTAATTTAACATTACCATAAACCCATTTATGAAACTCTAATTCAGAAATGTCTACCAAATGAGTTAACGAATGGCTGGAAAGGGAATATACTGGGCATGTTATTTGTCTGCAGCAACATCTGTCTCAACACTGTATATAGAATAAACATGCTTACTACCCCAGTAATTTGAGCTTTGTCTCCATTCCAGATTAATTCGTTGCCTAGAAATACCTGGTAAACTGAAATAATCCTAAAATCAAATCTGGCTTTGGAACACTGTCCCACTACAAATGTGTTTTCATAGATTACTAGGGAATTTCAGAGCAAACCTACTTCCTGACCTTTAAAAATACATTAATAAAATTTTGGTAAGGTCCAAGTTTTAACAACAAAGATTTATAACCTAGAAATCATTTGATATTTATAGATTACAGCAAACAAAGTGCTGAGTGCACTGTTTTTAGAGTGAGCATGAGTTCCATGAAAAACTTACTGAGAAATGCTGAAGCAATTCGTCCTTTTCCTCCTCAATGAATCCTCCAACTGTGAGTGCTTTGGGGCGGTGGTCCACCACCATGTGATTTAGTGAGCCCCTCCCTCTTCCTCGACCTCGTCCTCTTCCTCGACCTTGAGAGGACATAGCCTTGCCTCGCCCCACAGGTAAAATACCTAATCTTGCAGCCTAAATAACAAGAAATAGAAGGTAACGCACATTATTAGATTATCCCTTCATAAGTAAATAAAGAGAAAATTCTCTTTTTTGAGGTGTTATATAGGTTAAATCTCACCTCAACTTGTAACTGACTGAGCTTTTTGCGTAATTCTGTTGTGTCTTCCCCTGAAGAGAGCCTCTTGTGGAGGTCCAGTTCAGTGTCTAGTAGCTCCTTCTGGGCCTGGGAAAAGTTAACAGTGAAGAGGGAGACTTCAGGTTTATAAACACTAAGATCTTATTCAGAGCATTACAGCTACACAATAGCATGCTTCTCTGAAAAAAAAAACAAGACAGAAAAGACATGGGTGCTCTGAGGAAGTGAACCTTCACAGACATAACTGCAAACATAGGCAGCATAATGACTCTGCTGGAAAGCAAGTGTAAGGGCTACCCAAGCACCATAATGAAACACAACTGATCAAACAAAGACCAGATAGAGAACGTATTTATCAGCTTTACACAGGACCAGGAGTGTGGCTCACACCTGTAATCCCAGGAATCAGAAGTTAAGGCAAGCCTGCCTCAAATCAGAGCCATCCCAGGTTACAGAGTGGAACCCTGTCTTAAAACAAATTAATTAATTAGATAAAATATAAAATCGTACAGGTCTTCAGGTAGCTATGGAAGATTTGCCCCTCACATGCTCTTTATTTTTTATTGTGTGTATCTGTGTGCGTATCTGTGTGTATGGTTTGCACAGTGTTCAAGGAGGCCAGAAGAGAGTGTCAGATTCCCTGAAAGAGGCAGCTGAAAGCCACTTGATGTGGCTGCTGGGAACCAAACTTGGGTCCTCTGGAAGAACAGTATTCATTCTTAACCACTGAGCTGTTTCTCTAGCCCCCTGTATTTGCAAAAGGCACATCTGGCTGGATATGGTAACACATGCCTACAGTCCCATTTAAAATAATTAGAAGGCTGAGTTGAAAGGATCACTAAAGCCTACAAGTTTGAGACCAACCTGAGTAACATCCAAAGACCTTCTTTCACAAAAGAGAGGCTGGGGGTGGGGTGTAGGCAGGCAGACACCCTCATAAGGAGAGGGAGGGGGAGAGCCATCGTGTGGGTACTAAGAACCAAACCCGGGTCCTCAAGAGCAGCAAGTGTTCTTAACCAATGAGCCACCTTTCCAGTCCCTGACTATATTTTTCAATGTCCCTTTCCCCACTTTAAGAAATACGAGTCATCATGCCTGGCTTTTAAAAAGGAGTTGTTTTTTTAAAGACAGAGTCTATGTAATACAAGCTGGCCTGGAACTCACTGCACAGCTGAGACTGGCTGTGAACATCTCTTCTTGCTTCTGCTCCCAGTACTAGAAGTATAGTGTTTCTCTACATCCAGCTTTAAAAAGAAATCCTGATTTAAGATTTAGCCTTTCCAACAAAAAAAACAAACACACAAACCCCCATATTTAGTGTGTGCATGTGACACAGTGAACATGCGGAAGTGAAAAGTACAACTTGTGGGACTCAGTATTCTCCTTCTACCATGTGGGCCTGTGAATAAAGTTAGGTCCTCAGGCTCTGCAACAAACCATTGAACTATCTCAGCAGCCCAAGAATTTTTTTCTTTCTTTCTTTCTTTCTTTTTTTTTTTGGTTTTTGGGTTTGAGACAGGGTTTCTCTGTGTAGTTTTGGTGCTTGTCCTAGATCTCGCTCTGTAGCCCAGGCTGGCCTCAAACTCACAGAGATCCACCTGGCTCTGCCTCCTGAGTGCTGGGATTAAAGGCGTGAGCCACTGCCGCCCAGCCCCAGTAATTTATTATTAAATTAATAAAAGAAGTATAATTTCAAATATACTGTATATGTTTTTATATAAAAGCATACAGATATATGTAATAAGTTTATTCCCATTTCTTCAAGGGCTGAAAGTAACCTAAAACAATCCTAATACAGAGCTATGATACAATGAAACCTCTGTGCAAAGCAAGTGCTCTCTAGGGTAAGAAAATGGACAGGTTAATAAAAATAGGTTTAGCTGGATCCAGAATTTCTGATTCTTTTTTTGTTTTTAAAGCCAAATTTGAAGCAAGCTTTAATTAAATACTGGCCATGTTGATGGACTCTGGCCAGGTCCATTCCAGCATTCCCAGGAAATGGACCTGATTATTCTTTTAATTAGTGTGTTAAATCTTTACTCTTGCAAAATCAATGGCTACATTCAATTAGTAAGAGATCATAGCATAGCTGAAAATAGGAAATAGTTTTTTCCTTCTTATATTTTATCAATTTCTCCTTCAACACAAAGGACTACAAATTCAATTTAAATAGAGATTTGTGTGCTGGGAGTGTAGCTCAGAGTGCACTTGCCTGACATACACAAGGCCCTAGTTCAGGTCTCACATTGGGTGCGGTGACACATGTCTATGATGCTGAAGCGGAGGCACAAGGAGCAGATGTTCAAGGTTATCCTTGGCCACATAGTGAGTTTGAAATCATCCTGGGATAAATGAGACCCTATCTCAAAATAATAACAATAATAATTATTATTATTGTTATTATTGTTTTTAATTTATCCCACAGCCAGACAGTGGTGGTGCATGCCTTTAATATCAGCACTTAGAAGGCAGAAGCAGGCAAGTCTACAAAGTTCCAGTACAGCCAGGCTACACAGAGAAACTGTCTCGGGTGAAAAAAAACTGAAACAAAACAAAAAAACATTACAGTAGCACATGTCTGTAATGACCACAATCAGGCTATAAGGCAGGGAGGGAGGATAACAAATTCAAGGCCAGCCTAGGCTATATACTAAGACTCTGTTTCAAACAAACCACACATATAAACAAAGACACCTCCCCAGAACAAAAAACCACCCCAGCTTTCCTGAAAACTAAATAGTTTTAGGCCTCTAAGAATATGAAAGGCAAAACTGACAGCTCATTGGGGCTGGTGTACATGTGTACTCACTGGTACAACACCTGTTTAAAACGCACGTGGCCAGAGGTCTACCAAGCACCAGCATCTGTCCAAACAGGATTTTAAACTTACAGCATTATTCTCTAACAGCCTGCTTCTCTCCCACTAGTCTAGTAGTAACTTTACCACCAGATAGTTTAGGGCTACCCATGGATTGTACTGCACTTTCAACATGCCAAGCACATCACAGATGTTCTGTAAGCATGCTAAAGGAGAAATGCAACTGGATACCTCCGTCTTTGTCTTTACTTTGGATGGTGTCGAGACTGCAGAAGACGTTTTTAATTCATCTTTCAATTGTGAGATCTTCTCTCCGAGTTCTTTCAAGGTCTTCATTATATTTGCTCTTTCTTCTGGCTTCATGTTTTTGTTTTTTTCTAGCTTGGAAATTAGCATCTACAAAATAATTAGAAAAAAGTAAGTCTATACTAAGTAAATTTAAGCCCTAAAGCCTTACCATTATAACTTTGTAAACAAATTCTACATGACATTCCAGAATGCAAAGGATGAGTTCTTACTTTACCTTTTGGCATTCTATTTGCTTTTCCAACATTTCTTGCTTCTTTTTCCTCATGTCTTGCTGTAACTTCATTGCTTCCTGAATAATGTAAAGAAGGAAGTCAGTAATGGATTTAAAAAAAAAAATCTGCTACTGATATATTCCCAATTCATTTCTTTTTTGAAATGGATTTTCCCTCCTAAATAGAAAACAGATGAAAGCAGCAGCTGGGGGATGGGATGTGGCTAGTATAAGTCTATAAGCCTGGGATACACAAGAACCTGTCTAAAAACCAAAAAAAAAAAAAAAAAAAAAAAAAAAAAAAAACCCAAAATCAGAAATGAAGACTTTGACTGTATTTTCCCAACAATTCCAGTATAATTGTGTAATTTATAGCTATACTGTGTATCTTTAAATGAAAGCAAACTGCTTTCACTTTCCAGTGTAATAGGCCAAATCCTTATTTCTGAAGCTTCAAGTTTTAAAACTATAAGTTAGGAATAGCCAGGATTCAAAAATTTTTTTTGGCCTGGAAAATGTTGTTTCTACACTCCTGGAAATTAAATCTTTTTATGGAGACAGTACATATAACTATGTTTTTGCCAGGGGATGGTGGTGGCACATGCCTTTAATCCCAGCAGTGGGAGGCAGAGGCAGAACTCTGTGAGTTCAAGGCCAGCCTGGTCTACAGAGTGAATTCCAGGACAGCCAGGGCTACACAGAGAAATCCTGTCTTGAAAAACCAAAAAGTAAGTAAGTAAATAAGCAAATAAATAAATGCTTTTGGCTGAAAATCCCTATGTAAACAGCTTACATCTAAAATGGTAATGCTACTCAAAGCTGAGTCATATGATGAGTCATAAGCATGTTATACTTAGGTGAAACATTATCTGACTTTAAAAAAGGAATTGGAGGGCTGAAGAGATGGCTCAGAGGATAAGAGCACTAGCTGCCCTTCCAGAGGTCCTGAGTTCAATTCCCAAAACCACATGGTGGCTCACAATCATCTATAATGCAATCTGGTGCCCTCTTCTGGCATGCAGGCAGAACACTGTATACATAAAAATAAATAATAAATCTTTGAAAAAAAAAAGGGGGGAATTGAAAAAGAAAATACTTTGAGCTGGGGGTGTAGCTAAGTGGTAGAATACTTATCCAGCATGTGCCAGGCCCTGGGGTTTCCATTCCTCAAAAAGAGAAAGAAAACTGTCTGTTCTTTGAATGAAAAAGAAAAGGTTAGCTAAGCATGGTGGTACAGGAGGATCTCTTGAGTTTAGAGACCAGCCTGACCTACAAAGCAAGTTCCAGGGTAGCCTGAACCACACAAGAAACCCTGACTTGACCCCACCTCCTGCATATAAAAAATTTTCGTGGCTATAGCTCAGTGTGCTTAAGGCCCTTGGTCTAATCCTCACAAACAAACAAACAAACCAATCTATTCTTTGTATTTAATGTGGCTACTGAAGGTAACTGTCTAGCACTTTTCAGTTTGTTCATCATTTTACGTGTATTAAATGAGGAGAAAGTCAGCATGTCTTACAGCTCTAGAGCAACATGAATGTAAAGATGTTAGCACAGGCACTAAAGATCTAACAGGCAGAAGAATGGAGGCCATTACCTGTTTCTTCTTAAGAACTTCTTGAACATCATGAGATTTAGACCCTGAACAAAGTTTTAAAGGTGCCTTTAAGTTTGAGGAACTGTAAATTGGTTTTGGATGACCTGGAGTAGAAAATACCTAAAAAAAAAAAAAAAAAAAAAGTGAAAGCCAAAAATATTAACACCTGAGTATGATTAAATTCAATCTTTAAAATGTTTAAGATCAGTTTCAGAATAACTGCTTCTATTCAAGAGACAAACTTGAGGGTGGGGTGAAGGGAGTTGAGACAGGGTTGCTCTGTGTAGCCCAGGCTGTCCTGGCACTTGCTTTGTAGACCAAGCCTGCTTCTGCCTCCCAAGTGTTGGGATTAAAAAGGTGTGTACCACCATTGCCTGGCTTACACAAAAGTTTTTTATATTTAAGAACTTCATTAGCTGGGTATGGTGCCTTTAACCTCTCTGTGTCTTCTGGGTCAGTCTGGTCTATATTGAATTACTTACCTTGTTCCAAACAAATGAACAAACACATTTCATACATAAAATCTAGTTCTTTATAAATTCAATTGTACCTCGAAGATAAAAATATATTTTTAATATCAATATTCTGTTTCTCAATATAATGCCATGTTTCCTTCCTTTTACATTTTAATTATGAGAGAAATAATAGCAGGCCTCACCCATAGGAGATGGCCTGCTTCTAACCAAGACCTTAGTGTCCTTCTATTAAGTACAATATCATAAACTACCAACATCAGATAAGGTTACTATTATGACTACAATGAATCAAGACAGAATCAAGATTATTCCATAATCATGAGAACACAGACAAAAATGTCAACACTTTCCAAACCATAAAATTATTAAAAATCTCTCCACAAAGACTAATGATTGTTCCTTCTCAAAACTTTTAATAAAAATACATTAAAAACAAAAAATAATCTTATTTTATTTATATTACCAACTATTACCACAAGCATTTTATTTATTTCACTAATTTTAGTTCTATCTCTAAAAGACATGGATTCCTTTTTCCCAACATAATCACTACACCATCATTTCACTTTTCTCATTATTAAATTACTTAATTTACTTATTTATTTATTTATTTTTCAGACAAGGTCTTAACTAAGAATCCCAGGGTGGCAGTGAACTTACAATTCTCCTGCCCTAGCCTCCTGGGTGCCAGCTATATACTTTTAAATTTCATTTTGTTCAGTTTCTTATGCCCTAAAACATCTTCATGGTACATAAAAAATGTATTCCTCAGTCCTTTGTAAAGTTAAATGCATTTTACTATATGGATACACTACAATTTAAGGGATTTTCATAATTATAAAGAGATTATAATTACAGTAGCTTATACATATATACTTTACATTTTGGACACTATATCTCTGGTACACATTATTAGAAAAGGAGTAGTATATTACACATAATTTTTGCCAAATATTGCCAAATTTCATTTCATGAGGTTTAAATCTAGTATTTCCATCAGCATTTAAGTCTCAAGTCCATATGGAATTTAATGGTGCAATTAAAAAAATGTTATTTTATCTTTTCCATATGGCTACCCACTTATACTAATAGGACTTACCAAAACACCCATTATTTTCTTCACTGATCTGGTACTAGCTAGTCAATAATGAATTTCTTTTGCAATGAAGTCTATTTTAGATTTTCTGTTCTGTTTCACTTGTCTATTAATTCCTGTGCCACCATTAAACTGTTTTAGTAACAGACCTTATAGTATTTTTAGACTATCCCCTATCACTATTTTTTTTTTCAGAGTTCCTCTGGCTGTCTATAAGAACCACTACACTAGCTGGGCGGTGGTGGTGCACGCCTTTAATCCCAGCACTCGGGAGGCAGAGCCAGGCGGATCTCTGTGAGTTCAAGGCCAGCCTGGGCTACCAAGTGAGTCCCAGGAAAGGCGCAAAAAAAGAACCACTACGCTAGAGTTATTGCAGATATATTCCTAAAAGCAAAAGAAAGAGATGCAACACTTGATTTTATGGCAGAATTATCTTCACTGTTTTTTTTTAAGATTTTAATTTCAATTATTTAGTTATTTTTAATTTAATGTGTGTCTGTATGTGAGTCTGTGCATGTGCATGCAGTGCCCAAAGAGGCCAGAAGAGGGTATCAGATCCCTGAGAGCAAGTTATAATTGTCATCTGCTAAGTGTAGGTGCTAGGAACCAAACTCAGGTCACCTTTAAAAGCCATCTCCCTAGCCTTCATTAGGTTCTTAATTATACCTAAAAGGAAAAATGAGAGCCAGATGTGGTAATACATGTCTTTAACCAGCATCTGGGAGGCTGAAACAGCAGGATCATGAGCAGAATCCAGCCTGGGGTACATAGTCAGACCTTGTCTCAAAAATTAGGTGGTGGTAATAATGGGGGAGAGGGTCAACTAATAAGGACCCCTATCTATAAATAAACAGCTAAAAGCTAAAATTCTCTAATTCTTAGATAGCTCTAAATAAAAACAAATTGACCAGCAAATTCCTGACTGAGCTATGGAAATTAGGGAAGTATACTTAGGTCAAATGTCATGCTTGTCTTGTTGAGAGAGACTACAAATCTTTTTTTTTTGTTGTTTTGTTTTGTTTTTTTGTTTTTCGAGACAGGGTTTCTCTGCGTAGCTTTGTGCCTTTCCTGGGACTCACTTGGTAGTCCAGGCTGGCCTCGAACTCACAGAGATCCGCCTGGCTCTGCCTCCCGAGTGCTGGGATTAAAGGTGTGCGCCACCACCACCTGGCAAGAGAGACTACAAATCTTAATGGTAATGAATTTTTATGTCATTGAATGAATGACTCTAAATAAACATGAAGTCACAGAACTACATACCGGGCAATCCTCTCCAGAACCACCAGACTGATTTAGCAAGTGAGGTGTGTCACTCTGGTTAGTACTTGCATGTCCAAGACGGTGTTTAACAGGAACTTTGTTGAGAACGTAGGCACCAGAGGTCTGTGGTTTGCCCATCATCTGCAAATACAAAATAAACATCTATGTGATATAAGTTTAAAAAAACACACCCAAGAATGACACAAATTTAAGACAGAATTTAAAGTTGAAATGAGGGGGTGCTTCAGTTACCTGTATATACAGATAGTTTTATTATCCACGTTGTTTTAGATGTCTAACACATCATAATAGCTGGGAGGAGCTCAGTAGTATAGCATGTGCTGAGTGTGCACAAGCCCCTTGGTTCAATCCTTAACTCCAAAAATACATCTTTCACAGTAATACACATACCCACACACAGGCAAACTGCTGGGAACTTAAAAATCTTCTCTCCAGTATACAATGTTTTGAAGACAGGTTTTTGTTTTTGTTTTTCAAGACAGGGTTTCTCTGTGTAGCTCTGCACCTTTCATGGGACTCACTCCATAGCTCAGGCTGGCCTTGAACTCACAGAGATCCGCCTGGCTCTGCCTCCCGAGTCCTGGGATTAAAGGTGTGCGCCACCACCACCCGGCTCAAGGACAGGTTTTTAACAGTATAAATAGAAGTGAAATGAAAAGACAGTCTTTGGCTACATTCTTTCATCATTCGTCCAACATCTAGGACAAGTAGTCACATTTGGGTCCAAATACCAAACAGAACACAAACAAAAATGTATGGTTTAGATGCTAGTGAGCAGGAACAGTTAACAGAACTGAGACTATATAGGGTAAGGAATATATACATGCACATATTTTTCAATGTTTTGAAACGGGAACTTGCTATGTAGCATAGGCTGGCCTCAAACTTGACAGCCTTCGCCTCAATGCCCTGTTTGCTTGCTTTTGTTTTTTCACCAGAACACATTTATCCTAAAGATGGTTAATTATTACTGTCAATATCTGAACTGCTCTAATGGACAGTGGTTAGCTCTTTCCTTCCTTTACTTATTCATCCAAATGCTCTAAGAAATATGTATATACTAGGCATTACTTATTTTCAAGGCACTGAGGACAAAATAAATACAAGACTCAAAACCCTAATTCTTGGCTAGACATGACAATGTAACTATATATCCAGTGTTTCTGAGGCCAGGGTAGAGGACCATATCGAGGCCAAACTAAGCTACAAACTGAGTCCTCCTCTCAAGAACAAAAAACAGGGCTGGAGAGAGGGCTCAGAGGTTAAGGGCACTGGCTGCTCTTCCAGAGGTCCTGAGTTCAATTCCCAGCAACCAAATGGTGGCTCACAACAATCTGTAATGAGATCTGGTGCCCTCTTCTGGCCTGTAGGCAAAACACTGTATACATAATAAATAAATAAATCTTTAAATATATATATATAAACCAAAAAACAGACTCTTACTTTTTGTTTGTTTGGTTTTTTTATTTGTTTGGTTTTGTTTTCCCAGACAGGGTTTCTCTGTGTAGCCATGGCTGTCCTGGAACTCACTATGTAGACCAGGCTGGCCTTGAACTCACAGAAATATGCCTGCTTCTGTCTCTTGAGAGCTGGGATTAAAGGTGTGTGCCGTCACTACCACCTAGCCTCCATTTCAGTTTTTAAATGAGTAAAACTATCTGCATGAGAAAGGACACATGGGTGGATATGAAATAACTCAAGATTCAGAATTTAGTGGTAGATAGTACATGTGCCTCGCTTCAGATACTTTTTAAACATCAGATTTTAAAAAGCTCCTATCTAGAGAACAACTCTGTCCTATAGGTAAAGTCAAACAAGTTACACCTAGGTGAGCGACCCTGCTATAGAACAGCTGTCTCATCTTTAGGACACTACAAAGCTTTCTAAAGCAGATTCCTGGTCATATCCTGAGGAATTGATTCAGAAGGTAAGGGGGCTGGATAAAAGATGAACTAGAGTTTAGATCCCCGCAGCCACATAAAAAGCCAGACAGACAGGCTTAGATCCCCACAGCCACACAAAAGCCACCCAATCCCAGTACTTAGGAGGAAGAAACAGAGGATCCTCAGGAAGCTGGTCAAAACTGGCAAGCTTGGGATTCAGTGAGTCCCTGCCTCAGTAATAAAGTAGAGAGGATCTACAAAGATACACAATGTCAAGTTTGGGCCTACATTCACCCACATCACTCACCCACATCACCCACCCGTACCCACACCAAATACTTGCTCAGTTAATTAAAGTAAAGAGGGAGAGGTCTAAGAATCTGTACTTCTAAACTAATGAGGTCTCAGGAGAGCAGATGATGCTGGTTTATACATCAGACCATGGACAACTCTAATGTGGAAGGGGTCAGGACTGTGAGTCGGAAAATACTGGGAAGTGAGACTAGAGTGTTAGTAAACATGATTACCTTCTGGATACCTCCATGGACCGATGCGGGGGAAGACTGGGTTACCATCACCTGCTGCGGATGAAGATGCTGTGGTAGGCTATGGTGCTGCTGTGAAAGGTGACTCAGGGTGTGCTGCTGTTGCAGGAGGAGCTGTGCTGGGGACTGGAGTGCTGGTTGCTCATTGTTCTCTCTATGCCACAGGACTCGAATGAAGCGATTGTTCAAAACTGCTTCTGTGCTAGAAATGGCTTTCCTAGCCTCCTCATTGGTAAGGTATTGGATGAGTGCTGCTTCTGGATCACCCTTAAAAGCAACCTTTAAAGAAAATAATGAGAACAATTTAAACTTGGACAGTGGTGTAGTCCTGTACTATGAACTAAATTATGTGCCTCCAAATCCGTATGTTGAAACCCTATCCCTCAATGGAGAACAGGATTAAGGAAAAATTCAGGTTACATGAGGTACTAAATTTGTGACCATAACTGTTTAACTTAGGGTAGCCTTATGAGAAGAAAGGGTCTCCAAGGACTCCCTCTCTTTCTCTCCACCTCCCTCTCTGCCATATGAAGATGATGAGAAACCAGGCATCTACAAGCTAAGAAGGAATCCCTCTGAAGCAAACAAGTACAAGCTGCATTAGATCCCTGGAGCTGGAGTTACAGGCAGCTGTGAGCGACCCAATGTGGCTCAGGTCCTCTGGAAGAGCACTTCGTGCTCTTAATTGCCAAACTATCTCCTACAATGGAACAAATTTCTATTGTATGTTTATTCAGCCTGTGGTATTAAACATAGGCATCTGAGAAAACTTTTTACTTATGTATAATAAGCCATCCAGTTCTTTTTCTAAATGCCATAAAGAATAATGGCAGAAAACTTTTAAGAGAAAAAGGACACAAATTTAAGGACATGAAACTTTAAACTAGCATGTAAATATACTCAATTAAATCCTCACTTCTAACAACAAATTTATAAATTCAAACTACTAACAAGTGGATATCAAAACTTATACTGTCACTACAATTGATTTAGTGTTGGTTAATATGCCAAAAAATCTCAGCTTCTTAGAGACTAACAATATAATGGGGGGGGGGGGTTCATTTGTTCAGACCAAGACCTCTGAAAACAACAATAAAAATCAACAGGAACTAGTCCAGTATTTTCAGGAAGGGACTATAGAAAAGAATCAAATGAATTCTCAAAAACAAATTCAACTAAATAATTCCATTATACACACATGCACACTGGATATATAATAGAACTTACAACTCTTACAAAGATGTCAGATTACCACTGATTCTAATCAAGAATGATAGGAATACTTTCCAAGACTCATAGCACACATGCATTCTGTCACTGATAAAACTAATTTACCTGGATATTAACTATGGTTCCAAATTTGCTGAAGTGTTCGTTGAGCTTGGTAATGTTGTTCAATTCCTGGGGGATTTTTTTCACTTCTAATTTTGTGTTTGTATACTGATTCTTCCGCAAGAACCCTGGTTTACTTTGATTGTTGTTCCCTTGCCTGAAACAAGCATTGATGAATCTTGGTTAATTCTCCCATATGGGTTTTTTTCCCCCTTGTTTTTTTTTTTTTTTTTTTTTTTTTTTTTTTTTTTTTTTTAATATTTATTTATTTATTATGTATACTGTGTTCTGTGTTTGCCTTCAGGCCAGAAGAGGGCACCAGATCTCATTACAGATGGTTGTGAGCCACCATGTGGTTGCTGGGAATTGAACTCAGGACCTCTGGAAGAGCAGCCAGTGCTCTTAACTGCTGAGCCATCTCTCCAGCCCCCCCCCCCCTTGGTTTTTTTGTTTGTTTGTTTTTGTTTTTGTTTGGTTTTTCGAGACAGGGTTTCTCTGTGTAGCTTTGGAGCCTGTCCTGGAACTCACTCTGTAGCCCAGGCTGGCCTTGAACTCACAGAGATCCGCCTGCCTCTGCCTCCCGAGGCTGGGATTAAAAGTGTGCACCACCACTGCCCGGCTTTTCTTGATTTTTTGAGACAGGGTTTCTCTGTGTAGCCCTGGCTATCCCAGAACTCACTCTGTAGATCAGGCTGGCCCCCCAAACCCTGAGATTCACCTGCTGCTGCCTCTCAAGTGCTGGGATTAAAGGTGTGCACCATCACTCCCAGCAAGGTTAATGATAATTTAAACTACTTTATTAACACAAATGAAACAACACAAGCATCAATTACATATTTCTAATAAGCAAAACCATCTTACTTTCCCAGCCAAGGCTTCTTTGTAAGTGGCCCTTCCAAACCACTAATAGCTCTCTTTCGGCTCTCTGGTTCCAGGACTACTCTGGTGATGTTGCTATTAATTGAAACAGGAACTGGTGGTTCAGTCTGGATGACAATATTAGCAGCTGTTGAAAACAAAAATTCCCATTACTATATTTTGGGAAAACATCAAATGACTGGATTGTTTAGTTTAGAGCTAAAAAGTCCTGTGGACAGCATTCATCTACTACCATTTTCTATGTTTGTTACATTTGAAGACAAGATCACTAACCTCCTGGATCAGTTTCCCAAGGACTGGGATTAGAGACATGCACAACTGTGTCTAGCTGATCACTTCGTTCTTAGAAATGTCTATTAGCAAGAAAACCTACAAATGTCTCTGTTCTTTAAATTCAAAAAATTAAAATGCAAGCTTAAAACCTCAAAGGCTCTAAAAACACAAATCACACTTCTGCAGGTGCCAGATTTTGAAATTCTGCAGTCTGATAAACTAGATGTGTTATAACAATTCTTTAAATAAAGTAGCTCCAATACCATTCCTCAAAAGAAAAAAAAAACCCACAACCCTCAAAGGCAATCCAATGTGACAATTAACTCAAGCACAGATCATCAATGAATACAAGAAAGTTATTGGAAAAAGATGTCTGAAGAGTAAGACATTTATTTATTTTACAGATGGTACCATAAATTTACCTACTTAACAATATAAATATATAACAATTACTGTCTTTGATAAGGGATCAAACAGTGTTAGAGATATCTACCCCCTGTCATGGTCTAACAAAAAGTTCACCACATCATAAAGAATCTTGATTTTTCTTATATGCAATATTACCATATTATTTTGTTGTCATTTTTTTTTAACAATTTTTTTATTTTATGTGCATTAATGTTTTGCCTACATGGTATGTCTGTGTGAGGGTACCGGATCCCCTGGAACTGGATTTATAGATAGTTGTGAGCTGCCATGTGAATGCTGGAAATTGAACTCAGGTCCTCTGGAAGAGTAGCCAGTGTTCTTAACTTCTGAGCCATCTCTACAGTTCTTGTTTTCTTTATTTTGAGATTGGGTCTCATTGTGTAGCCCACACTAGCCTGGATCTCAAGCAATCCTCTGCCTCAGGCTGCTGAGCACTGACTGGGATTATAGGTGTCAGATAACACCTAGCTATGTATTTATATGGGACCCTATCTTAAATACAAATTAGCGAGAAGGGGAATGAACTCACATTAAAGGTATATGCTTCTATTGAATCTTAGCTTGATTTGTGGGGCAGCTTGAGACAGGGTCTGACTTTGTAGCCCTGGTTGGCCTGTAACTTACTATATAACTAGGCTGGCCTACAACTCACAGAGATTTACCTGTCTCTGCCTCCTGAGTGTTGGGATTAAAAGCATGTACCACCACAACTGTCATGGCCTAACTTTTTAAGGTTTGTGACTTAAAAACTTTGAAGCAGATCCTCATAGATGTAATTTTGGGGGTTTTTGTTTGCTTATTTTCTGTTTTTGGACAGGGTCCATGCGGCACAGGCTGGCTTTGAACCTGCTATATAAAGATAATCTTCAGTCGTGGTCCTCCTGCCTCCATACAGATAAAAAATATGTGCCACTGGGCTGGAGTATATAGCTGTAATCTTAAGGAGTAAATTGATAAAATGCTAATTTACTTGCAGTGTTTAGGCTTGTAACATTATTGGTTTGAAGCTACAGATCTCAAAATACAGAATACACCTTGGATCAGTTCTTGAAGGAAAGGGACCAATCATCTCACCTTCTTGTATCTAAACACCCAGCACACAGCTAAAATGCTCTGAAGTCCTATCCAAAAAAGCGATTAAAAAGTATTACTGTTTTCTGTGTCTAAAAAGAAATATATTCTAACTATAGCATTAAAATAAAATTTAGAAGTGAAGTTATTATAAAACTATTGAGATAATATAAAATATATAATATATAAAGATATTATAAAATATCTTTAAAAAGTTTAAGTAGTCTGATTTCCTCAAGTGAGAGCAGCAACACAAAGGTATTGGCTATTGATGAACTGCTGCATGGCGTTTATCATCAGAAAAGGGCATTCTCACCTCTTGGATTTGCATCCATATCTCCAGATGTGAGGCCAATCAGGTTGGGGCGCTGTGTCTGTGCTCTTGAAAAGAACTGTCTGTACTGTGATCTGCCGGAACTGGTGATGCTAGGAGCTTCAGGGTTATAACCATCTGGTTCGTATGTATCTGAAGAAAAACACTTAGAAAATCAGAGAGTGCTCAAACTATTCCTTTGCCACTAAAAATAAAGAGCTGTTCAAGTTATGTGTTCTTCAAAAAAACATAATGACATCAAACCGTATACACTTCTCTTTGAGCTCTACCAGACACTCCTTTTACGAGTAAAAGGAAACAGTACTACTATCACAAACATACAAGCATTCAAATTCAAACAGTGAAGTTTACTTCCCAATCCACTCAGTCATGTCTACCCTGTATACCAATCACTTAGTCTAATAACAATACATATTTTCATTATCAATATTCACATACATGAACACACTGTTCATTCAAAGATTACTGAGTTTTGTGTCTCAATTTCTAGGTATTTCTGTAATCAACAACTAAATTTATTTTTTAAGATGAAAAAAGAATAGCTGGTTTCCTATCCAAACCATATTTCAAATAGAAGAGGTAGGTAGTCCGGCAGTGGTGGCTCACGCCTTTAATCCCAACACTCGGGAGGCAGAGGCAGGCGGATCTCTGTGAATTCAAGGCCAGCCTGGGCTACATAGTGAGATCCGGGACAGGCACCAAAACTACACAGAGAAACCCTGTCTCAAAAAACAAACAAACAAACAAACAAACAAAAAAAGTAGGTATTCATAATTATCTCATTACCACCCTACTATTTACCAATGTACTTTTATCATATTTCTTATGCTTCTTTTTTCTAAAACAAAAAATCATTTAAAAAATTCTGACCCTAAAGTAACTATTTTATTAGTGTTAAAAGCAATTCTGAAAGAAATGACAGAGAACCCAAATGGCACATAACCCCTTCACTCTACATCAAATCAGAGTAAGACAGATTGAAGACACTGTTTTCCATAGTTATGATTCAGAAGTTCTTGTGTTTCTTCCCTTTTGTTCTTAATGGAAAATATGTTTAATGATTCATATAAAGTTCAAGCTACACGATCAGGTTCATTCAGATCTTTACTAATGGTTGCCACTTATATGATACAGAGGATAAGCTCATAAATGATCCACTTGCTAGAAATAGCTCAGTGGATTAGAGAGCACACTATTCTTGCAGAAGATCCAAATTGGGTTCTCAGCACATACACGGGTTGGTTCATAACCACATGTGAACAACTCCATCTCCAAAGGATCCAACACCCTCTTCTAGGTGGGGTGGGCACCTGTATTCACTTGCATATACCCACACCCAGACATATACACACACAATTAAAAAATAATAAAATAAGCCAGGTGTGGGGGTACACATATTTAATATCAGCACTTGGGAGGTAGGACCAAGTGGATCTTCATAAGTCTGAGGCCAGCCTGATCTACATGGTTAAGTTCCAGGCTAGCAAGAGTGATATAGTGAGACTCTGTCTCAAATAAAATAAAATAAATTCTTAAAATGAACAATTCCCCTTAGGAACTTCCTGAATTCTAAAAGCATGACTCTGCAGCCTCTGTCTACTTAGATTAAACCTTGCCCTGAATACTATATTTCCCCCGCAACTTCAGGTTCCACGAGCAAATTCTCTCCCTGTACAAAACACCAACTCCAAGTTTAGAACAATTAAATGCCACTAAGGGGCAACCTACTGAGACATATGGCATCAGAACTAGAACTGCTGGCCAATGCTTCTTCTCACCCATATATCCCCTCATTTTCTTTCCTTCCACTTTTGAAAACAGGTCATGGTGTGGTACAGAACATCAGTAGATTAGAAACTATTCCCTATAATAAAACCATAAATGATCTTGAAAATCAGTCACCATTGTGGTCTGTGGCCCCTCATCAGAGAATGGCTAAGGAAAATTAATAAATTACTATAACACTGATGCTCCTATTACAGAGTTTACATTCATTCTCAAGGCTTATATTCAGCCTAAAGCTTTCTGATAATGCCTTATACAACCAAACTTCATCTCAGTGCGTTACCCATATAGTCAATCTGCCAGAGCATTCTTGGACGTCATACTGAATCTTATCAGCTCCTGCTCTAAGTTCTTCTTTACAACTTTTTGTTTCTCTGTGTACAGACTAGTACACATGTGTGCACAAGCATGTAGAAGACAGAGGTCAATGCTCAGTGTTCTTCTCAATCCCTTACCATCTTACTTCCTGAGATAAAGTCTCTCATTGAATGTTCAGCTACAGTGGCTGGCCAACCAACCCCAGGAGTTCCCTCTCTAGTGTCAGAATGATAGGTATATGTCACCATGCCCGCTTTTTTATGTGGGTGCTGGGGATTCAGACTTAGCTCCTCATGATTTGGGGACAAGCATCATACTGAATGGTCCATGCCCTGAATTTTTTGCTTGTTTAAGACAACTAGACAGAATTATTACTTATCAAGAGACATGTGCTTTAGTGAAGTATAGCTTAAAAACAAATCCTATCTATTCATTAAATTTAAGTATGTTAAATATCTGAGCAATAGTTTGAGGATGATATGTAAAATACCAAATTCCACAGTTATGCTGTCCTGGCTAGTTTTATGTCAACAAGCTAGAGTTATCTGAAAGAAGGGAACCTCAATTGATAAAATGCCTCCATAAGATCCAGCTATAATGCATTTTCTTAATTAGTGGTTGATGGGGGAGGACCCAGACCATTGTGAGTGGTACCATCCTTCGGCTGGTTCTGGTTCTATAAGAAAGCAGGCTGAGCAAGCCATGAGGAGCAAACCAGTAAACAGCACTCCTCCATGGCCTTTGCATCAGCTCCTGCCTCCAGGTTCCTGCCCTGCTTAAGTTCCTGTCCTGAATTCCTTTGATGATATGACTGTGATGTGGAAGAATAAGCCAAATAAACCCTTTCCTCCCCAAGTTTCTTTGGTCATGGTGTTTCATCACAGCAACAGTAACCCTACCTAAGACACATGCCACTAATAACACTAAATAAACACTACTTCAACTTTTAAGCAAATCAACAAAGTATGGTCCAAAGTTTTCAATTATTGCCTAGTAGCAACAAAAACTCTCCTACAGTTGAGGCCACAAAAAGGTTCGGAATTTACACAATCAAATGATCTTGTTCTATGTTCTAGGTACACTGAGCCCCAATGCAGTCAGGCCAAGCATAGTGGCACACACCTGCAAACCTAGTAATCTTGATTCCAAGTTCAAGGCTAACTTGGGCTATGTAGTGACCCTTTTTTGTTTTTTAAAAAGTCCTTTGGTTATAAACTAGAATCTAAAAGCAAAGTGAGGAAAACATCAGTTTAAATAAAGAGGCTAACAAGATACCAACAAAGCATAGCACAAATCTTCAAAACATGTCAATAGGGTGAAATAACTTTCAAAAATACTACATTCATTATGAGCAATCTGTCCATACAATAGGGAGAAGGGAGAAACTATGTTTATCTACCACCAGCAAGAAACGAGAAATGCAGTTTTATTTCAAAGAAAAATTACCCTAGTTTTTCTCATAATATGTAAGTAATTAACTAGAAAATACTCAAGCAAATACCATCTTCCTATCTATTTCAAGGAAGATGTGACTGTTGCCAAGGCACTGAATGTAAATATACAGGACAACAGAGATGACGGACACACACAGAGGGCCTAATCATCAACAACCACTAGGGACAAACCATAGAAGCAGAGAAACAGAAAAACTCTACCTAAGAGTTTTAATGGGAACTTTGGACAGGTCAGAGTGCCAGGTCATCTGTTAGGCTGACCAGTTTAAGGTATAAAAGGTCAGTGAGGTGGATGGCTATCTGAAGCAAAGCTTACCTGGGACCAGAGGGGTGGGGCTGGAGACTGAGGTATGATACCCAATGGAGGATCCCATGAGGTTTCGAGGTGGCACCAAACGAGCTGCCAACAGAGGAGGCGGTGTCCCCAACTGAAGTCGCTCAGATGCAGCAGCACCATGTTCACGAGAATACATGGGCTGTCCTACAGAGGAAAGAATAGGAGGGCAGCTGGGATTGAGAGTCACAAGCTTGCTTCTCTGAGGCAATGGTGTACTTCCTGAGACTGTGAGCCAAGAACAGAGAAATTACAACAACAGGAACAAGTAGCAGAGAAAGACATTATTGAGAGTCTAACTCAAGAAAGCACAGACATGCAACTGGTTAGGATGCATCAAGGTACAAAGAAATTAGCATTGCATAATCTGCCTTTTAGAATGTTTTCTCTCTCTCTCTCTCTCTCTCTGCCTCTTGAGAAAGGGTTCTGTATAGTCCATGCCTGCCTCAAAATCAGTGCATAGCTGAGGCTAACATTGAACTCCTGATCCTATTGCCTCCATGGCCCAAGTGCTGGGATTGGTATGCAACACCACACCTGGCTTTCTATTTTTTGAATCTTAAATGGAGTAAATGTATGCTAATTTTATCTAAAGCTGAACAATGAACCAATCAAGTCACAGAAAGGCACCCTGAGCTAGTTCACAAAGAATCTGATACTTGACGAGCTGTGCAGATAATGAAGGTTGTCATGCACATGCCACTCTAATCACAAACAAAATGTCAACTCTGCACAAAATATACTGGCATATCTAAAACCGGGGGTGGGGGGGGATAAGAAATAAAAAACAAACTACCATACCCATAGCCTCACAAAGACTAAGAAATGTTCACAAGAAGAAAATTCAAAAGGTAGTGGAAATTTATTATCATCACAGAGAGGGTGATAAGAAAAAAAATGAAGAAAAATGCAAACAGATCAATACTAGATATAGGAAATGATTCTGGATTTTAGGTGCCATGTTTTAAAATAAAGTACATTGAGGAACACAAACACACATGCATGCACACACACGTATGTACATATATACAGACACAAATTCTAAACAATGGGATCAGAAAATTACAAAGTATTACAGAATAAAACCTTCCTTTGGTTTCTATTTAGTACCATTCCCTGACAACATATGAAACTTAAATTTGTAAGATTTTGTTAACATTTTATACCACAAGGCCTTAAGACATAATAAAGCAAAGTTAGAAAATTTTTAATATGTGACTAAATGTCTTTACAAGTTGTACAATTCCTTTAGATTTGTAACACACACAGATTAAGACAGGCCACAAAGTAATCACTTGATTTCATAATAGTAAGAAGAAATAGGCTAAAATCTCCTATCTTCTCTGTCCACGTGTATGGAGAAAAAGAGATAACAAACCTCACTACAAAGCAGATGATGTAACTACATATTTAACACCAATCCTTTCAAAATTTGTTTTAAAGGAGTCAATCAGTACACTGCAACAGTAATATATCCTCTCAATCATTTGAAAATAGTCCTAATCATGTCCTACAACAGAGAATTCTGTGAAAAATAACAACGCTCAAGAGAAAACAAAAGAAATGTAATGCCAATCAGTATGATGACTTTAAATTGACGATGCAGCACAAATCTGCCTAGTATATGTAACCAATAACTAGACTAAAGGACAAGCTTATACAATGTGTACTTTTAAAACCACAGACAACATGCAATTCAAACGTTAAGAAAGGTGGCTGTGAGTTGGTTAGACGCATGCCTGGTATCTATGGAGGACAAAAAAGGGTGTCACATACCCTGGAGTCATGGACAGTTGTAAGCTGCCATGTGGGTGCTCAAAGAATATCAGTGCTCTTAACCAAGGAGCACTCTCCAACCCCTCAAATTTCCCAATACACTAAAAATATACATAAAGCTCTTTACTTTATCTGAACAAACCAAATTATACTGTTTAGAATTACCAATTATATTATTTACAAATGAAAACTTGAACAATTTTAAGGGCTCAACTTATGTCTCAAAGACAGTATTTAGAACGGAAAAAAACTACATTAAAATCAACTAAATAAAAAGATACTGAAAATCTGTTACTGAAACTATTATATTTTTCAAGGTTTTTTATGTGTATATTTTGTGTTTATGTATTCTTGTCAATGCACTGTGTGCCACTGGGTGTATATGGGGGGAGGCGCTCAGAGGACAACCTTGGGTATCAGTCTTTGCTTTCTCACCTTGTTTATTAGTACAGGGTCTCATGCTGTGCTCCAACTGTCACTCAAGAGTCCAGTGAGTTGCCTGTCCTCTTACTGTAGGAGCATATACTACCTGAATTGTGCTACCACAACTGGCTTTAACCGTTCAGGGAATCTGAATTCCAGTTTTCATAGCTGTACAGTGAGTACTTTATCCATTTGAACCACCTCCCCATGTATCTCCAATTTTCAATTTTTTTTAAAATTGTATTTATTTTTATTTTATGTGCACTGGTGTTTTGCTCTATGTGAGGGTGCCAGATCCTCTGGAACTGGAGTTACAGACAGTTGTGAGCTGCCATGTGGGTGCTGGGAATTGAACCGTGGTCCTTTGGAAGAACAGCCAGTGCTCTTAACCACTAAGCCATTTCTCCAGCCCCTTCAATTTTTTTTTTTTTACACATGTGATTTTCACTGCAGACCAATGTACTGACAATGATCACAGAATGTATAACGTTTATTTAGTGTGTGTGTGTACATGTGTATGTGTGTGTGTGTGTGTGTGTGTACATGCAAATATATGTAGCAGAGGACAACTTATACTAGCTTTCTCTTCCCACTGCATGTATGGGTCTTGAGAATCAAACTTAGGTCACACTGAACCATCTCATCAGGCCCCTGAAATTGTATTTTAAATGCTTAGATGGCTACCAGATAGCATCCCCTGGGGTTTTAATTTTTTTCTATAAACTATGTGTATAGTATATGTACATGTTTATGTGGGCACAAGCATGTCTTCATCAATGCTGACATCAATGTCTTTCTATATTGCTTTGCTTTCTACCTTTTTTCCTTTTCAAAAATGATACAGGGTCTCATGTATGTCTAGTTGGTCACAAATGTACTATGTAAATAAGGATGGCCTTGACTTCCTGATTCTCCTGCCTTTACTTCATAAGTGCAGAGATTACAGGCATGTGCCATCATCTCTGGTTTTATGTGGTACTGATCCTGGAACCCAGGGCTTCACTCAAAGCAGACCAGCACTCTACCAATTGAGCTACATCCCATCCTGTCTCTTATTTCTGAGACACTGTCTTTCACTGAACCTATCATGTGCTCCAGGAACCCCTGTCTCCTCCCCTGCAGCACTAGAGCCACAGGCATCCACTCCAGCCCTGACTCCTACCCAGAGCCTCAGGCTTGCACAGTAAGCACTTTACTGAACCATCCCCTGCTCCTCCTATATATTTAGAATCAAATTATAGGCTTTTAAGAAAGGAAGGAAATTCACAAAGTCGCTTTAATGACACAACTGTGACTTATCCAATATTAATATTCTATTTGCCAACAAATTAATTCTCTTTATAAATACTGATATAATATCTAAGACTATAAAGTAGTAAAACACAAATACCAATGGAAAATTATCACATTTACTAGTTTGGGGACAAAAATGGTAATTATCAAAAAAGGATTGCTTTTATTCTAAGATTTTATCTTTTGTGTATTAAATTTGGGGGCTTTTATTTTGTTTTGTTTTTTGAGACAGGTTTCTCTGTATATCCCTGGCTATCTTGGAACTCTCTCTGTAGACCAAGCTGGCCTGAGATTCAGAGAACCTCCTGCCTCTGCCTCCTAAATGCTGGGATTAAAAAGGAGTACACCACCACTGCCTGGCATAAAATGTATTTTTAAGATGAAAATGATACTAGCTATTTTCCTATGCAGTCCTCTGTTCTGACAAAGAAGTTGATAATTATAGTTGTCCTAATAATGTTAGGTTTATTACCAGCCTCTGGAAAACAAACGTTTGGAATTTCTGTTTTAAAACATTACTCTCTTTCTTTTAAAGACACGAGCGAAATGTCCCCTGAGATCTATGATCTTACACATCTCACTCCCTAGCATCTGCCTCATGCCTAGTACATGGTAAGCACTGAACAAATATTTTATGAATATTAAGCTATGTCACTGGGATTACTGGCAACTGCCTAATTTTTAAAAATTAACACCATCTGAGTGTGGTGGCATATAGCTCTAATTTCAAGGACAGTTTGGTCTACACAGTATGTTCCAGGACAGCCAGGGATATGTAGAAAAACCCTGTCTCAATAACACCAAGCAGAGTATTTATAGTGTCAAAATGCACAATTTGGTATAAAAACAAATGGACAACTGCCAGATTTTTTTTTTAAAGAAGCAGAATTTTTACTATGACTCAACACTAAATTTAACAATATAAAATTATGCCATTTGCCATAGACTGCAATAAATCCAGGTTTTCATATTTGTAAGTACAAAAGCCACTTTTAACTGTTAACAGCTGACTAATATAGAAAAGATGAAAGAGTTAACTGGCACGCTGGTCACTACTAAAGCTGGATAACAGTACAAGGATCTTTGTTATACTGCGTATACCTCAGGTCATTATAATAGTCTCCTCATTTTTATGTCTATTTGATAGTTATCATAAGTAAAAACACTGATAGCAACAATAAAACAAACCTGCACTGTCAAGATACTAATCAGAAGACCATGAGACAAGAGAAAATGTCAGAGATTTCTGATTTATATTCATAAATGGAAAATCCAACAGACTATATATTTAAGTATGCACTGTTATGACACAAATGCTTGTATGTTATGTAGGAATCTGAAACAGAAGATGAATGTTTCTCAAGTTTTTAGACTTGACCCCTGAAGCAGAAGAGAAAGCATATTATAAAGCAGAAAAGAAGAAAAGGCAAGTTGAGTCACAGCAGGAGAACAGGCACTATACAAGTTGGGAAACAGTGAAAAAGGATTAGGAAAGTAGTAAACCACAGCCAGAGTCAGAGCCTGAGATAAGAGTCTCTGATAATTCACTAATGACAAAAGCCTGAGGGATAGCTATTCACTCAATTAATATTATGTGCCACACCTTGGTGAAGGGGCTTAAACAAGCATAATAGTGTCCAACGATCCAAATGTGCATGCAGTGAGCAAATGTGAATAAAAGGAGAAGTTCGGGTGGAAATATAGCAAAAGAGAATCTTCAAAGGAAAAAGGACTTGGATGAACTAAGTTTTTTAAAAAGCAAAGCAAGGTTGAGCTTGTCTTGCATGCTAGAGGCCCATGTTGCAGCCCACCATCACTGGGGGGTGGGGGTGGCACAGCAACAATGTGTCACTCATACGATGATGTCCTTATAAGTAGCTGGATCTTGAACCCATTGACAAGGACAAGGGCAGAGGCAGAGATTTAAGAATAGGCATTATTCTCAGAGGTTAAAATATGACTAGAAAATAGAAACTACATAGAATGTAACTAATCCTTTACAGATTACTAGATGCCAAAAACATGTTAGATGCCTTACAGGAATACAAACAAATTCATTTCTCTTCAGAGGAATAGTAATGAAAAGGAAACTGAGGAACAGAGAAGTTAATTAACTTGGCCTAGATGAGAAAGAATAGGTGAAGCACCAGGATCTTAAACTAGGCCCGACTACTTTACTTGCTTGCTTCTGCGACATGGAAGAGATGAGGACACGTTTCCGAAGCAAAGCAAATTTATAAGAACAGATAAACAAAAAAGTGAACATGCCATCATTTCTGTAAAGGAAGAGCTCACAGTCTGACACTGTAAAACAGCCACTTTTTTTGAATGCTTTTGGTTTTTTGAGACAGTGGCTGGAGTTGCCCAAGGCAGCCTCAAACTTGCTATGTGGCTGAGACTGGCCATGAACTCTTGATCCTCCTACCTCTACCTCCCCAGCACTGGGATTTACAGGAGTATGCCATCATGCCTGGCTTAATTAACTTTTAAAACATATTTCTGAAAAATAACTTAAATAAATATGTGTGTGTGTGTGTGTGTGTGTGTGTGTGTGTGTGTGTGTGTGTGTAAAATCAAGCCAGGCTGGCACTCAGGAAGCAGGGGCAGGGATCTCTGAGTTTGAGGCCAGCCTGGTCCATAGGGCAAGTTCCAGAACAGCCAGCACTACACAGAGAAATCTTGTCTCAAAAAACAAAAACAAAATCAACCAGGCATTTGGTTTTTAGAAAGGTATAAATCAAAGGAAATACTTAAAACATCAATGTTTAAAATGTACTAAAACACTGCACTTCACATGTTTTCTATCTTCACTTCAACTATTAAGACATATTTTACCTGACTCTTGTATACGTCTTAGAAGACAGGCCACATGTTTTAGAGATTCCTTTAGCAAAAGCTTAATGTTGTGACTGCAGCAGTCACTATGAAGAGACTCTACCCGGCCACTGTACAGCAGCAGAGGGCTCCTTGCTTCTCCCCACCCAGCACACAAAATTAAAATACAGCCATATGACATAGCTGCTTTGTGAATATGAATACAATTTTACAGTTATGCATCCCAATAGAATAAGCTTTCTATGCCGGGTGGTGGTGGCGCACGCCTTTAATCCCAGCACTCAGGAGGCAGAGGCAGGAGGATCTCTGTGAGTTCGAGGCCAGCCTGGTCTACAGAGCAAGATCCAGAAAAGGCGCAAAGCTACACAGAGAAACCCTGTCTCGCCCCCCCCCCCCAAAAAAAGAATAAGCTTTCTCCTTCCCCAATTCCCCCAACAGGGTTTCTCTGTGTAAGAGCCCTGCTGTCCTGGAACTTGCTTTGTAGGCCAGGCTAGCTTCAAACCCATAGAGATCTGCCTGCCTCTGCCTCCCAAGTGCTGAGATTAAAGGTATGCACCACCATGGCCAGCAACAATAGCATTTTTGGTGTACTCACACACAGTATCACAATGCATGTGTGAAGATCAGAGACAATTTGCAAATTTCCTTCCACCATGTGGAACCCAGGGATCAAACTCAGGTCCTAAGGTTTGGTGGCAACTGCCTTTACCCACCATATCTTGACAACCCATCAAAAACACATTTTGGGTTGGTCTGTCTCCCTTCAAATCCCCAGACTGCCCTACACGACATCATGCTGACACCAGGCCCAGGCAGAAATGACACCATAGAGCTGCAGCCCCAAATCTAAAACCCTAGCCTTGGACCAGAACTGTATGACTGGACTAGAAGTTACACTCAAAGCAGCTCACACTAAGGGTCTGGAACTGTACACCACCCAATCTGGACTGCCATCCTTTACAGGATGCATCCCCAGAAGCTACACACAGGGTCTTCATCAGAACATAGAAAGACATCCTGTCCCCTGTCTCACAAGGCCCAAAAGCCATAATTGCAGCCACTTACAGCCCATCATCTGTCCTGTGTATGAAAAACTGATCTGTTTAATTAAAAAAGCAAAAATCTAAGAATTTCTTGAAGTAACATTACTTACTTTCTGACACTGTATAAAGGAGGTTCTGGGGTAAAGGAGGAGGTAGTCTTGCTCCCACTGGTGCAAGATTGGGCACTGCACTTGTCCCAGGCTGGTCACGGCTGTTTATTAAGCTTGACTGTGAAATGGGAGGTCCTAGAGAATCAAAAAAGAGTGAGAAGTACAGGATTAATAATAATTAGTAGTAAGAGCATGATATTAATACTAATTTATTCGGACTTAACAATCCTGATGACAGTCCTAGTTCTCCAAGAGGCAAAGCTTATCACAAACGAAGGGAGGTGGGGCTGGGTGCCTCTGCAGGCAGACACGAGAATGGCAGGAAGGGACTTGAGGTACAGTAGATGGCTTAAGCATAAGTGGGCAATAAACACACTTATTAATCTGTGGTTGTGAGGACAAATGGAAAGTATCAAAGATATAGTGAGGCTGGGCCATGGTGGCTCGTGACTTTAACCCCAGCTCTTGAGTGGCAGAGGCAGGCAGATCTCTGTGAGTTCAAGGCCAGTCTGGTCTACATAGGAATTCTAGGTCAGCCAGGATTATACAGAGAATTTTGTCATTAAAAAAAAAAAAAAAAAAAAAGTGGAGAGCTAGGCTTGAGATGTAGTTCAGCTGGTGGAGTGCTTGTTTAGCATGTGCAAAACTTTGATCTGGATCCCCAGCATGATGGCACTTGTCTGCAATTGCAGCCCTTGGAAAGTGGAAACAGAAGGATAAGAAATTAAAGATCCCATTTCTAAATAAATAAATAGAGGAATAAGGGTGATAAGGATCGGATCTCAGTGGTCTCCTCTAGTATTTGCCTGGCATTTGCAAGACCCTGAGTTCAACTGTCCGTACCCCAATAACAAATTAAATTTAAAATAGGTAAATAAAGAAAAGCTTAAGAGAATAAAATCACTTCAACATATATTGTAGAAGCAATGTGTTTTCTTCCTAAGCTTGAGTTATATGCTATATTTTTATATTACTTTTTAACATTTATTTAACTTGCATGTATGAATATTTTTGCCCACATGTATGTACATCACATAAAATTGTTCTTGGTATTTGTAAAGGTAGGAAAGGGTGTCAGATCCCTTGGAACTAGTTATGAATGGTTGTGAGCCACCATGTGGGTGCTGGGAACTGAACCCAAGTCCTCTGGAAGAGCAACAGCTGCTCTTAACTGCTAAGCTATCTCTTGACCCCCTTTAATCAATATTTAATACTCACAG
The DNA here is from genome assembly GCF_004664715.2 of Peromyscus leucopus. Lineage (NCBI taxonomy): Eukaryota > Metazoa > Chordata > Mammalia > Rodentia > Cricetidae > Peromyscus > Peromyscus leucopus. The sequence continues at coordinate 30,762,571 of NC_051079.1, read as the reverse complement.
TTGCTAAGTTAAGGGCTGGAGATGTTGCTAAATGGTAAAGTGCTTGCCTAGTGTACTGGTTAATTTCTGTCAACTTAACACAAACTAATCCCCTGGGAAGAGAGAACCTCAAATGAAGACTGGTCTGCAGGCATGTCTATGGGAGAGTTTCTTGACTGTTAACTGAGCAGGATGCTCAGCCCACTCTGGGTCTTGGGCTGTATAAGAATTGTAGCTGAACAAGCCAGTACTGAGCATTCCTTCTTTGTCTCTGCTTCAGTTCTGCCCTGGCTGCCCTCACTGATGGACTGATTGTAAGTGCCACAGTGAAACAAACCCCAGGTTCAGTCACTATTTTATCTAGCAGCACAAGGAAAACTAGGACTGAAAGCATACGCAGAGCCCTGCGAGGTGCGATCCCTAACACCATCATTCCCACAAAGCAAAGTTGAAAAAAAAAATCTATATATTAAATCCTTGTGTATTATTGCCAACTTTTAAAAATGTATTTTGTAAGCTCACATGCTACAGAATACATGTAGAGGTCAGGAGATATGCTGAGGGAGTTGGCTCTCCCCTTCTGCCATATGGATACCAAGGATCAAACTCAGGTCATTGGGCTAGGTGGCAAGCTCCTTGATCTGCTGAGCCATCTCATGGCACATTTTATGATTAATGTTATTACTATTACTATTAGTGGAGGGGAGGTTAGCCATAGTGTGCATGTGGCGGTCAGAAGACAAATCTATGGAGTCAGTTCTCTTCTGAACTTGGACATCCAGGCTTCCACAGCAAGCACCTTTCCCTGCTGAGTCATCCCGCCAGCCCTTTTGTTACCAACTTTAATGTTGTTGTAGACTTCACTACAGGGAAGCTCAGCAATGGGTACACAGGATTGTGCTACATTACTTTTCCTAACTATTTTGTTTATAGTTTTGGCACTGGGGACAAAAATCAGGGACACATAAGTCACAGTCAAGCATTGTAGTACTGAGCTATACCACTGCACTAAAATAAAGTGCTTTAAAAAAAGAAAAATAGTGCTGGGGATATAGCTCAGAGGTTGACAGTTTGCCCAAAATGCATGAAGAACAGGGTTCAACCCCCCAGAACTGGGAGAAGAAAAAGACAGAGAGAGCCAGATGATTCAGGCCTGTAATCCCTGCTACACAAGAGGCTACACTGAGCAAGAAGATGTCAAGCTCAAAGCCTGCCTGAACTATAGTTAGTTCAAAGCTGGGCAGTCTGGGCAGCTTAGTTGAGACCCTGATGCAAAATAAATCGAAAGGGGCTGAGAGTAAACCTGAGTGGGAAGTACTTGCTTAGGCACGAGTGAAGCCCTAAGTTCTATCCCTAGTATCGGGAACAGAGAAATATTGCTTAAATTGCAATAATTTTTAAGATAACAATTTGCTATTCTTTAATAATGCAATGTTAAATGTCAGTAGATATTTTCTTAGACCATTACATGTATGTTAATAATTCATTCTGTAAGCTTTTCCAATTGAATTTTAAAAATTTAGTCTTATCCCTGTTCTTGCTATACTCAAAACCTTACCTCGACTGTCTGCTCAGCCTCCAGAGTGCTACATAACAGGAGTGTGTCACCACAGCCAGCCAGCAACCACTAATACGTCTTAAGTTTGTGTGGGAGGTATTAAGGCACACACACCCACCATGTGTACAGAGGTCAGAGAAGGATGTCAAATGTCCTGCTCTATTACTCGCCACCTTATTCCCTCTAGACTCTCACTGAACCCACAGCTAGATTGGCAGACAACGACCCCAGCAATCCTCCTGTCTCTACCCTACCCCCTCAGAGATGGGCTATAGGCATACAGCCATGTCGAGCTTTTAATGTCAACACCAGGGATTTGAACTCAGATCCTTAAGTTTGCACAGCAAGCACTCTTACTGATGAGCCATCTCCCCAGGCCCTTAAATGGCCATTTTAAAACATGTCTTACTCTTGATTAGGGTGGATACAATAAATGCAATTTAAAAAAGCACACACACACAAATAAAAACTCTTTTTCAGTAAAGAAATCCACATAGAAATACACACAGTTACAATGACATGGTATTTAGAATTTACTCCCACAAAAACAAATCAACCCAAAACACTATGAGGACAGAGTTAAATCAAAGTTGACTGAATAGATAATCACTGAGGCCAATTAGACAAATACTGCCTAAGTTAGTATTCATCCTCTAAAGAGTCTATAATTTAAAAAAAATCTCAAGTTATTTTAATATTCTTGAAGAGATTTTCTTTAAGTACTAAGAAAATCCACAAACCTACCAGCATGTTTCTTTGCTAACATCTTAAGATACTAACAAGGTTTCATCTCCAGATCAATACAAGGTAGGCTACTACTGACAAAGGGCACACTGCAGGTATGGTAAAGAATGGCAGAAAGTAAGAACATCTTAACTATGGAAGAATATTTTAAATTCCATTACTGTTTTTCAAACATTTTAAAGTTAGCAAAGGGGATGAGGTTCTTCTAAATACAACTCATCAACAGAACAAGATTCAACCAACACATACTTACTTGGTATGGGAAGCACAACAGAAGGTGGAGGCTGACCATGTCCTTGAGGAACAGGAAGTCTCATACTATGGCCAGGGCCTGGGCCTGGGCCGGGACCAGGGCCAGGGCCAGGACCAGGGCCTGGGCCTGGGCCTGGCATTGGAGGCATTAACATTCCGGGAGGTGGTGGAGGAGGAAGCCCAGGAGGAGGGGGTGGGAAAGGAATCATACTTGGCAGAGCAACTTCATCAACAACTAGAGGATCATTTCCATGATCAAACTGACAAAGGTCACCAAGTACACAAAATCCTCTTTCTGTAAGAATTAAAATTAAAGAAACAAAAACAAAAACCTTATTACGATCTACTTAGAGTTAAAAGAATAAAACAAATTCCAGAAAACTCAACATCCTAATTTACATTGAAGTTTTTTTCTAAGAAGTGGAAAATCTCCTTAGGGCTCGCCTGTTAGTAACCACATAACCTTGAGGTAGAGGCAAGCATATTCTCTATTCTCTATTCGAGTATGACGTATTGAAATTTTACAACAGCAGGGTCAAACAGGATACTAAGTAGCTACTATTAAATTTAACCAAGTTGCTAAATTTTCATAAGAAACAGGTGTGGTGGTGACTCCTGTAATCCTAGCACTCTTGAGGCTGAGGCAGGAGGATTTCAAGTTTGAGGCCAGCCTGAGTTACATGCACATTTGAGGCAAGCCAAGGCTATATAATAAGACTCATTTAAAAAAAAGTTTTTTTTTAAATAATAAAAACTAGATATTTTACCAAATATCCATTTATCAAAGGTTTGATAGGAAAGAATAAGCCTTGAACTAATAATTTCATTTCAATGATCTATTTCATAATATTTTTAAAGCAACCATTCTTGCTATATATGGTTTAAATTTAAAATACTCAAGTAGATAGAAGATAGGTAATGTTCTAGAATATAATAAAATAACTATAGTTAACAGTTGTTTTAAAATAGTTGGTAGAAAAGATCATGAACGTTTCCAACACCAAACCCTGATTTGATTACTACATACAGTATACATGTACTGAAATCGTGCTATATGCTATAAGTATGAATAGTATGCATCAATTTAAACAATATTTTAACATTAAATTTCCAGTAGGCAAGGTATAGAAGACAAGGCTATTTATTGTATAAGTGCTTATAACTGAAAATACCAGAAAGAACTAAGTGCATATTTAAGATAAATGGGTTAAACATATTTTCAAACATATAGAATACTAAGTAAGAGCCTCAAAAAACAATTGAGGTTCTTTACATGTCAGTATGGGGGTATTTTCAGGAAACTGTAAGTGAAAAAACATTACATGGTGTATGAAGAAAAGAAAACACTAGTATTCACATAAAAAAGTAAGGCAGGTTGCTGGGGAGCACCCATGCAGTATCTGCAACACTTGCTTTCCTAGCTGGGACAGCACAGACAAAAGAGAAGGCAGTCTTTACCATCATAATCTCTGCAGCGCCTCTTTGGTGGTGGGTTTCGACCAAAAGAGTTGGAAGAGCTATGATTGTTATAGTAATTAGACCAGCTCTCGGTGGTGTTTTCAGAATGGTGAGCAGGTGCAATCACAGTGACAGTGCTGGGAATAGACTGTGCCCCAGAGGAGTACTGCTCACAAGAGTTTGGAGGTGGAGCAGACACAGGCACATAGGAGCTCTCCAGGTCGTTTCTTTCACTCTTAAACTTTGATCTTTCCCTGTGCTCTGTTTTAGAGACAAAGAAACAAGAGAGGTCACATATTTACATGCTTAAGCTACACTTCTTGTCTCAGAACAGCAATGCTGAGAACAGTAGCCTACGCTTACTGAGAGATCTACAGCTTAAACACATTCACTAACTAGCAGTATATTCTAAAAGCAGGAACATCGCCACCTCGGCATATCTCAACAGACTTGTGAAAAACAATTTTACACTATCAACAAGTACACTGACAGAATTTCAGTCAGGTTTTCCACTGGCATTTTAGGATTTTTCTTTTTATGAACACTGGGCAACCTCATAGTAAGTCAATTCTATTACTCCCAGGGAAAACAAACAAACAAACAAAAAAAAAAACAAAAGAAGGCAACCTTGTTACTCAAGTGCTGTTGTCACTAATTAAAAAAACATTTGTATCAATTATAAAAAACGATTTAAATCTTGATATACGATATAATAACTTAGAATAACTTCTAAAAAAAAACTGCCTTAATTCCAAGGGTATACAAGATTAGCACTGTCTGTAAAAAGATCAATATCCAGCTTTGGGAGACAATTCCAGTTTTCCCATTTCTCCCAGCCGGGGCTGTCGCCTACTCACCGGCGTTCCTGTTTGGATCTCGGTCTTTGCTGCGGCCCCTGCTTCGGCTCCTACTCCGACTCAAGCCTCGGCTCTTACTCCGGCTCTTGCTCCTGCCCCTTCGCCAGTCATACTTCTCACGATACAGCTCGTTCCGCTCATAGTACCGCTCATAATCTCTCCACTTGCCATCTTCTCTTTTCTTCTCACGTGTCCTATAATATACAGATATAAAAGCCATACGGAGACTCGAGAAATGAGATCTGTGCACAAGTCCAGCAAATAAAAACCTCTCTTTAAGTCACCACAATTCATAATGTCTATTTTAGAATGTCTCAAGACTACCACTAATTCTTCTAACCATTATTAAAAGGGGGAAGGGTTTTCCATTTCAAGTACACAAGGTAGGGAGAAATGAAAAGGAAGAGGTGAACCCAAAGTATGAGGAAAAGTGGGGGAGAAGACAGAAATCATAAGGAGAAAGTGGGAAAGGCTCAAAACAAGTCTTCCTAAACCAAGAGCACTTTGTGATCAAAGGTGAACATCTGCCAAACTGTACCCTTCTGGCATATGCTAGCAAGAATAATTTTAATACAGAGCACCCCTAAACAAATGGAACATTTCACTATAATTCTCTGAGGAGACTGCTCCCACCCCTGTGCTCTTGGGGAAAGCAAATAATGACTGTTTTTTAGATACAGAAGCTGAGACAACAGCAAAAGATAGAATGGAAAGAAGGCAAACACTCTCACCCTCGGAGCTTTAGAGAGGGCATTGAGACACAGACCATAAATGCTATGCAACTAACTTTGCATGCTAAAGTGGCTTTCAGCAACTTACTATTCAGAGACAAATACAAACCTTCGTTCACTGGATTCTGAACGACTCTTTTGGGGACTAGGATATTTCTTCTTTCTACCATCTCGCTCTTCTTCTGCTGGCTCTTGAAATACCTGTGAGATTTGTTAGAAATAAGATCAAATCCTCAGTTGGTGATGGCACACCGCCTTTAATCTCAGCACTCAGGAGGCAAAGGCAGGTGGACCTCTGTGTTTGAGGCCAGCCTGGGCTACAGAGCAAGTTCCAGGACAGCCAGAACTACAAAGAGCCCCTGCCTCAAAAAAATAAAATAAAATAATAAAAACTAATTAATGAAGTTTGGGTTGGTGTGGCTGTGCAAGCCTTTAACCTCAGCACTCAGGAGGTAGAGCCTGACAGAGCTCTGTGAGTTTGACACCAACCCAGTCTACATAGCAAGACCCTGTCTCAAAATCATAATAAATAAATAGGTTAGTTTGGGCCTGGTATGGTAATATGCAAAAGCAATCCTATTGAGCATTTTGGAGACTAAAACAGAAGGATTATGAATTCAAGGCAACCTTGGATATCATGAGACCCTCAAAATTAAAAAAAAAAAAAAAAGATTGTGGAGCTCGGAGCCTAGCTCAATAGTAGAATGCCTGCACAGCAAGTACAATGTCTTGGGTTTGATTCTTAGTACCGCATACAAATGAATCAAATTTGTAAGAACTAAACAAATTTCCAAATAATGGAGAAGCTCCTTCCTTATTAATATCAGAATCAGGAAATGGACCAGAAGGTAACAATTTAATAAAATGCAGACAGTATAATAATGGCAACCACAATGTGGCAGGCATATGACAGCAGAGAACACACTCATCCAACTGGATTCAAAAGTCCGTTTCCTCCAGCAATTTACAAGGAACACAAATGATGCATTAATCCACCAAGAAGCAACAAGCTGAATCTAGACAGTAAAACCCCACAGAACAAACAGTGTTTCTTCACAAAACAAAATCTTGGGAACGTTTTGGTAAAAAGGAACAATGTTGTGTGCAACATAAACTTTAGCACACATCTTCTATTGTTTTTCAGCACCAGAAGAGCCGCGTCAATGGTCCAAATTCTCTTGCCTGTTTCCCCCGTGGCCAATAATCTAATTATGAAAACAACTGACGGTGCAATGCAGCTGAGGCTCCAGAAGTCAAGACGGCTGGTCCTGAGATTTGTTTCAGAACAAGCTTCGAGCTGCAAAAGCAGCAACTGAGCAAGTCAGGAATTAAACCACTACATGTACGTGTGGCTATATGAACTACTATTTATACCAGTAATCACAATGAACTCAAACATAAAACCTTAGCAACAAGAAATGCCAGACAACTGTCAATCAGAAGAGCTCTAGAACTAAGCTCACATTATCCATTTTTCAGTTTTCAAAATTAGACTTTATTACAAAGATACTACAAATGGGACCCTGTAATGGTTTTTTTAAACTGTTCTTTTCAAACAAGATAACAATTTTTAAAAAACAATTGATTTTTGTGAGTGAGTTCTGCATATATGAGTATGTCCCAAGTGAGGGGCTGGTGCCTTGGAGAGGCTAGATCACCTGGAGCTGGAGCTGCAGGTGTTTGTACTCTCTCACCAGGGAGCTGGGAAGCTCATGAGCAATGGCAATGCCTATCCACTGAGCCATCATCCCTTCAGCTCAGTATTTTGTTAATACTCATATCAATTGCCATTAGATTCTCAGAAGTCAGTTTGTACCTGCTATAACTACAGAAAAGGGCTACCTGTCATTAAAAAATAGGTTATAAAATATTTAACCTATACCAAATACATAAATTATATACCATAAAGCACCAAAGAAAAATTTCTCAAATGTATGCAAGGAAGGTCTTCATTTTTCCTACTTGAAAAGACATAGCAAAAACCTCACTGGCCTACTTTTTAAAGACTTTATGAGCCAGGCTCAGGGGTCGGTATACACATGGAAGTCTAGCATTTGGGAAGTGAAGGCAGGTGGATCAAGAGTTCTAGGCCACTTTGGGCTGCATGAGACCCTGCCTCAAAAACTGTAAGCTGGGGATGGAAGAGATGGCTCAGTGGTTAAAAGCACTGGTTATTCTTGCAGAGAACTTGGGTTCAATTCCCAGCACCCACATGGCAACTCAAACTGTCTGTAACTCCAGTCCCAGGGCATCCAACACCCTCTTCTTGCTTCTGAGGGCACTATATTCACATGGTGTACAGACACACACATAGGCAAAACACCCAAACACATAAATACTACAAAAAATACTACAAGAAATACTACAAAAAAAAAATAGTAAGTACATACATAAATAAAAAGAAATTATATAAGAACAAAGAAAAATCAAGCAGCAGTGGTGCATGCCTTTAATCCCAGCACTCAGGAAGCAGAAGCAGGTGGATCTCTGTGAGTTCAAGGCCAGCATGGTTTACAAAGTGAGTTCCAGGATAGCCAAGGCTACATAGAGAAACCTTGTCTCGAAAACTTTAAGAAAAAAAAAAAGGTAAGTGATAATGGTGTCAGCTGATCTTAATTTAAAACAGTCACAGTTTGTTAGATCAGTTCAATTATATAATATTTGGTTAAGTGGCTCGAGATACAGCTCAGTGGCAGAGCACTTGCCTCGCACGCACAAGGCTACAGGTTCAAACCCCTCAGTACCATACATCTACCCAAAATAAATGAGTGTTTAAAAAATCATAATCATATTAATATTTGGTTAAAAGCACTGACGGCTCTTCCAGAGGACCTGAGTTTGATTCTCAGCACCCACATGATGGCTAACAGTTGTCTTTAACTCAAGTTTCAAGGCTCTCTTCATGGTACACAGACATACTGGAGGCAAAATACCCATACACAAAATAAAAATAAATCTAAAAAAATGTTTAAAGTGAGTCAGAAATGACAACTAAACAACACACAAATCTCAGAATGAATTCCATACAAAAGGAAATAAACAGACTATAAGTAAGGAACAATGCTGGGTAAACTAATAAAACTGAAATAGACAGTACATGGTATGAAGGTTAACTATACTGAAACTGATAATGGTGCTATAACTACCCTAGCGCGTGCGCGCGTGTGTGTGTGTGTGTGTGTGTGTGTGTGTGTGTGTGTGTGTGTGTGTACACAGGTGGGCATACCACATGTGTGTATAAATGTAGACACCAGAGGTCTATGTCTAGTGTCTTCCTCTGACTCCCCACCTTATTCTTTGAGACAGGTTCTCTCTCTCTCTAAACCTGGAGCTCACTGGTACCACCAGACTGGTACCCAGCAAGCCCCAGGCATCCTCTCAGTACTGGTATTATAGGCACAAGAACTAGGGTTTTGTATAAGGGTTCTGTGGCTGCAGAATCAAACTCTGGCTCTCAAGTTTGTGGAGCAAGCACTTTATCAACTGAACAATTGCTCCAGCTTTTTATTGAGACAGGATTTCATGTATCCCACATTTCACATATCCTATTTATTGCCTTGAATTCACTATATAGCCATGAACTTCTGATTCCTCTGCCCTTGCCATGCAATTGCTGGGATTACAGACATGTGCACCATCACGCCTGATTTAATGTGGTACTAGTGCTCAAACCTGAGGCTTTGTAGGTGTTTGGCTAGCACTCTACAGACTGAGCTCAATCTCCAGCTCCCAAAAAATATTCTTATTCTTAGAAAATGCAAAAAGATGAAGGGCCATGGTTTATGAGAGCAATGACTCAAAAAAAAATTAAGGTGCAGACATATAATGAAAGTAAGTGAGGCAAATCAATAACACATCTAGGTAGGCATCATGAATGTTGTGGGTGCTACCTGGATAATTCTGATCTAAATTTACAATTACTGCTAAATAAGAGATTTTTAAGTCATTTTGTCTTTAGAATTAAGTAAATTTCTAGAAGTTGGAAAATGGGAGTTAGAGAGATAGTTCAGCTGTTAAGAGCATTTGCTGCTCTTGCAGAGACCCAGGTTCAGTTCCCAGAACTCATATAGCAGCTCACAACTGTCTCTAACTCTAGTTCCAGGGGATCCGTCTTAGTGAGGAGTAGTATTACTATAATGAAACACCATGACCAAAAGTAACTTAGGAAGAAAAAGGTTTATTGGCTTACACTTCCACATCATGGCATATCAATGAAGGAAGTCAGGGCAGGAACCTAGAGGCAGGAGCTGATGCAGATGCTATGGAAGAGTGCTGTTTACTAGCTCGTGCATCATGGATTGCTCAGCCTGCTTTCTTATAGAACTTAGAACCACCCACCAGGGATGGCACCACCCCACAATTGGCTGGGTCCTCCCCCACCATTGCTAATTAAGAAAATGCCCTAGAGGCTTGCCCACAGCTGGATTTTATGGATGCATTTTTCAGTTGAGGTTCCCACCTCTCCAGTGACTCCAGCCTGTGTCAGGTTGACAGTAAACTAGCCAGCACAGGATCCAACATCCTCTTTTGGCTTCCATAGTCACCAGGCATGTGCATGGTGCACAGACATACAGGCAGGCAGATACTCACATACACAAAATAAAAATAAATCATTTTTTAGATGTATTTACTTTATATGTATGAATTTTTTGCTTGCATGTATGTCTGTGTACCATGTACAACATGGAAATAGAGTTATAGATGATTGTGAACTGCTATGTTTGTGGTCGGAATCAAACCCAGATCCTTTACAAGAACAAGCACTCTTAACCACTAAGCCAACTTGACAGCTAATAAAATAAAAACAAATATTTCTTTAAAAAGTTAGAAAATATTTCTGTTCCTGGTACAGGATTAAAGACTACCTATATGTGTACATAAAAATCTCTTTTCCAACTGGGGGGTGGCAATGGATGCCTTTAATCCCAGCACTCCAGAGATAGAGGCAGGAGGACCTCTATGAGTTCTCCTTCAACACAGAGGACTAAAAGTTTAATTTAAATAGTGATCTGTGTGCTGGGAGTGTAGTTCAGAGTGCACTTGCCTGACATACACAAGGCAGGTCCCACACTAAGTGTGGTGACACATGTCGATGACACCAGCACTCTGGAGGTGGAGACAGAAATAGCAGGTTTTCAAGGTTATCCTTGGCCACATAGTGAGTTTGAGACTAGCCTGGGATATATGAGACCCCATCTCTTTTTAAACTCATCCCATAGCCAGGTGGTGGTGGTGGTGCATGCCTTTAATATGAAGGCTGGATCACTGAGTTCAAGGCTAGTCTGGTCTACAGAGCGAGTTCCAGAATAGCCAGGGCTACACAGAGAAACCCTGTCTTGAAAAAACAAAACAAAACAAAACAAAACAACAACAACAACAACAACAAAAAACCTCTTTTCCACATTCTTATCAAATATTGCTTGATTTATATAGAAAAGAAACTATAAATGAAAGAAAGCTATATTATTCCTTTATTGGTTCAAGCAAGCAATTAGGTTGGAAATCTTCTTAAAATTATATTGTGGGAGTGTATATGTACATATGAGTGCAGGTGCCCACAGACATCAAAGGCATTTCATCCCCTGGGGCTGGAGTTACACATGGTTATAAGCCACCAAATGTACGTGCTGGGAACCAAATTCAAGACCTCTGCAAGAGCAGTATGTACTCTTAACCTCTTAACTACAGAGCCAACTTTCTAGCTCCTTAGCCTGGTATCTTTAATCATGTCTTTATACTTTAACAATATTTCGGTTTATTTTTCCAAAGCAGACAGTGTGGTTAACAGAGTAAATCATTTCTCTGTCTATGTGACAGTATGTTACCTAATGATTTCTCTTGAAGTGTCATTAATACTTTACTTTCATTCAAGCCTCTGTATTTTTCCTTCTTTAGAAATCACTGGATTCCTCTGAAGGATGAAGAAATAGCTCTACCGCTAACAGCGCTTGCTGTCTGCTCACAAGGACCTGGGTTCCAATGCTGTCATCCACATTAATGGCGCATTCTACTCCCATCTGTAACCCAACTCTGGGAGGCAAAGGATTACTAGCGCCAGCTGGTTTGTAGCCTAGCTAAGAAAATCCAACTCTAGGTGTAGGGAGAAACCCTGCCTTAAAACAAACAAAAAAAACAAAACAAAAACAAAAAAAAGGGCACAGTGACAACACCTTTAACAACAGTATGGAAAGCAGAGACAGGTGGATCTCTTAAGTTCAGGGACAGTGATAGCTACACAGTAAGACCCTGTCTCAAAAAAAAAAAAAAAAAAAAAAAAAAAAAAAAAAACACAAAGAAACAAAACTAATTTCAACTTAAGAATCCTAGTAACAGAATCTAAGAAATGTATTACCTCTTCTTTAATTTCTTCTTTTTCTTGAACTAGTGGTTTTGGCTCAGGTTTAACTGGTTCCAATGGTGGAAGGTAGTTTTTAGTATAAAGACTTTCAAAGAGCTTGTCCACAAAACCTGAAGTCTCTGAAGAGAAAAAAATATTGAAATGTTATACAAACAAAAATGGAAAGTTTAAACACTGTTGCCAATGCTTTAGAAAAACAAGGGATCTTTAACACTGCTGTCAGGTTTTTAAAATCAAGACTTACCTTAAAGGAAGAAACATCATTTCTAGAAGTTTTGTTTCTTTTTAAATCTTTCCAACATAATTACATGTGTGCAAATGATATAAATGTAAGATTTTGTTGCTTAAGTTAAGAACAACAGATTAGAAACAAAGTTCCTATCAGCAAGAGACTAACAAACTATCAAATAAGAGATTACAAAATTTCTCTTGACCTACTAAGAATATCAGCTGTAAAGACAGAAACTAATAATGTGTTTATCTGTTCAAAGAAACTGAAATGACAAACTGTACTATGGGTGGGAAAGAAGCATATGTAGTAGAGGAGGAAGTAATCCCACAGTATAATCTTACGTGTTGGATAGAATGCATTACCCACTCAAAGATTGAATTAGGTATGTTTGAATGTGTTGAAATCAATATCTGTGTTTGACTCAAATCCATGTTATAGCCTATTTGAAATTTCCTCAGACAAACAGAATGAGAGAAACAGGTAGTTTTGCTGAAAAACACAAATATCAAAATATTTCTAGTTTTACTCTAGTTAAATTTAAGTAACTTTCATTGGTCTTGTCCTAGGGAACACCTAAAGGGGTACTGTTCAGTGGCAGTGGGCTTGCCCTGATGGTTCAATCCCCAACATATGGGAGGGCTGAGTACTTTGAAGGTATCACATGAGCATTGCTAATGCTCAATTATTACATATTTTACATTTCTAAAATGCCAACTACTTTTACCTCAGAAAAGCATCTTCAGACAAACTCCTTTACACTACTAATTTTATAAGCAAACTTTTTTTTTTCAAAATGGTATACAACTGTTAGCTGAAGTGGAACATGGTGGTTCATAGCTATAATACTGTAATCAGGAGGCGGGGTGAGAGGATCACGAACCTAGACTACTTAGTGAGTTCCAGGGCAGCCTGTACTAGAGGGATACTCCCATCAAAGGATAAATAAATAAATAATACAACACAGGGGCTAGAGAGATGGCTCAGCAGTTAAGTGAGCTTGCTTGGTGCTCTTTTAGAGGATCCAGGTTTGGGTCTAGAAACCCCTTGGCAGCTTACAATCATCCATAACTGAGTTCCAAGGGATCTGGTGCCCTCTAGTGGCCTCTACAGGCACCAGGCATGCACACAGTACACTGGAATAACATGCAGGCAAAACATTCAAACACCTAAAATAAAAATAACTTTCAAAAAATTAAAAATAGATCTGGAGTAGGTGAGTGTTTGCCCAGTATGTAGAAAATCCTGGGTTTAATCAATAGTAAGCTAGGCTTAGTGGTTTATGCCTACAATCCCAATACTTCAGAGACAGAGGCAAGAAGACCATAAGTTCACAGAAGTCTAAGGTTATCCTCCAATACATGATAGGTTCAAATATACCCTGTGCTATACGAGTCCCTATCAACAAAGAAGAAAAACATGTAAGAATAAATAAAACTGTTAACTGGGGGCTGGAGAGATGGCTCAGAGGTTAAGAGCACTGGCTGTTCTTCCAGAGGTCCTGAGTTCAATTCCCAGCAACCACATGGTGGCTCACAACCATCTGTAATGAGATCTGGTGTCCTCTTCTGACCTGCGGGCATACATGCTGTATACAAAATAAATAAATAAATCTTTAAAAAAAAAAACAAAAACTGTTAACTGTTGCTGACTGTTACATATAACTTTAAGGTAATAGATTAGACTCTTCGAAACCTTTTATAAACAACTTTCTTCATGTTCTATTGTATTTTCACAGGGATCAATTTTGTAATTTGAAAGACAGTTCATTAAAAAAAATAAACAGAGAGATAAATAAATAAAAACAAAAACAAGGCTAATGAGATGGCTCAATGAGTAAAGGCCCTTACCACAAACCCTGCTGACCTGACTCCAATCTCCACGACCCACATTGTAGGAGAGAACCCACTCCGAAAGTTGTCCTCTGACCTCCAAATGCATGCTGTGGCACACGCACACACGCAAAATAAATAAATGTACTTTTTCAGAGTCTATATACCAAATACTGTTGGTTCCAAGTCTCTACTTTCAAGAAAAGGAAAAGCAAACAAGGAAAAGGCAGATAAACTGGCAAATATAAGCAGAGTGTTACAAGCACCATGAAAAGAAAAGAATAAGGCACTCGGGTACAGTGGTACCTGCCTTTAATCCCAGTACTTAGGAGACACAAGGCAAGCAGATGTCATAAGTTCAAAGCCTGCCAAAGATACACAGTGAAACCTTTTCTTTAAAATAATGAACAATCCAATTAAAAAATGGGCTAACAAAACTATACAATGGAAAAAAGAAAGTATCTTCAACAAATGGTGCTGGCATAACTGGATCTCAATATGTAAAAGATTACAAATAGATCCATATCTGTAACCATGGACAAAACTCAAGTCCAAGTGGATCAAAGACCTGAACATAAATCCAGTTACACTAAACTTAATAGAAAAGAAAGTAGGAAGCACTCTTGAACGCATTGGCACCAGAGACCATTTCCTAAATAAAACACCAACAGCACAGACCCTGAGCACGACAATTAATAAATGGGACCTCTCGAAATTGAGAAGCTTTTGCAGGGCAAAAGACACAGTCAATAAGACAAAAAGACAGCCAACAGAATGGGAAAAGATCTTCACCAACCCCACATCTGACAAAGGATTGATCTCTACAGTATATAAAGAACTCAAGAAACTAGACATCAAAATACTGAACAGTCCAATTAAAAAAATGGGCTAAAGAGCTAAACAGAGAATTCACAAAACAAGAATCACAAATGGCTGAAAGACATTTAAAGAAATGCTCAACATCCTTAGTCATCAGAGAAATGCAAATCAAAATGACTCTGAGATACCACCTTACACCTGTCAGAATGGCTATGATCAAAAACACTAACGACAGTCTATGCTGGAGAGGATGCAGAGCAAAGGGAACACTCTTCCATTGTTGGTGGAAATGCAAACTTGTACAACCACTGTGGAAATCAGTATGGCGGTTTCTCAGAAAATTGGGAATTGAGCTACCTCAAGACCCAGCCATACCACTCTTGGGCATATACCCAAGGAATACTCAATCATACCACAAAGATACATACTCAACTATGTTCATAGCAGCACTATTCATAATAGCCAGAACCTGGAAACAACCTAGATGCCCGCCAACGGAAGAATGGATAAAAAAAATATGGTACATATACACAATGGAGTACTACTCAGCAGAGAAAAACAATGACAGCATGAAATTGGCAGGCAAATGGATGGAATTAGAAAAAGTCACCGAGTGAGGTAACCCAAACGCAGAAGGACAAACATAAGTGGATACTAGATATAAAGCAAAGAACAATCAGACGGCAACCCACAGAACCAGGGAGGTTATATAGCAGGGGGGACCCTAGGATGACTGTGGCTTATAAGTTTTGGTTTTACTCAGTTACTAGGCAAGCCTCAATGAAACATTTTACTATTAGGATAAAAATTTGTACTGTATCAAGCTGGAAATAGAAAAAAAAAAAAAAAGGTGGGTGGTGGTGGTGGCGGTGGCGGCGGCGGCGGCAGCGGCGGCGGCAGCAGCAGCAGCACACACCTTTAATCCCAGCATGTAGGAGGCACAGGCAGGTGGATCTCAGTGAGTTAGAGGCCAGCCTGGTCTACAAAGTGAGATCCAGGACAGCCAAGACTATTAAACAAAGAAACCTTGTCTCGAAAAAAAAAAAAAAAAAAAAAGAAAAGAAAAGAAAAAAGGAATAAAGCAGAGCTGAGAGGAGGTTTAAAAAAAAGGGTAACTGGAGCATGGACTACTATAAACTACACTGGGGAGAACTATGCAAGATGACATCTCAAGAGATCCAGAGGACATGAGAAAGACTACTCCAGGCAAACATAAAACACGTCCACAGGCTCTAAGAAAGGACACACTCAATGACAAAGACAGGGAGGTGGGCAGCGTGGCTTAGAGGACTGGGTAGAGGTGGGATGGGACAGGAACTATCAAGAAAACAGTAAGAGAAACTTCCTGCAAGCTCTGTATGGTTAGAGGATGTTGGTAAAGGAAATCGGAGACAGTCTCATGCAGCCCAGGCTATGTAGCAAAGGACAACCAATCTTCTGATCCTCCTGCTTCCAATTCCCAAGTGCTGAATCACAGGCAAGCACCTCATGTCCAGTTGGAGATGAGAAGTTAAAGGTACAGAGAGAGGAGAATCATAACCCATTCTTCTTGGATCTCAAATGCCCCAGACAAGAAAGAAAAAGAACATTTGTTCTCTGTATTAACAGCAAGAGTATGTAGCTTTGGGCTAGAGAGATGGCTCAGAGGTTAAGAGCACTGACTGCTCTTCCAGAGGTCCTGAGTTCAATTCCCAGCAACCACATGGTGGCTCACAACCATCTAATGAGATCTGGCTCCCTCTTCTGGCCTGCAGGGACACATTCAAGCAGAACTCTGTATACATAATAAATAAATAAATCTAAAAAAAAAAAAAAAAAAAGAGTGTGCAGCTTCAGGGCTGGGGAGACAGCTCAAGTGAAGTGCTTGCTACACAAGTTTAAGAACCTGAATTTGAGCCGGGCGGTGGTGGCGCACGCCTTTAATCCTAGCACTCGGGAGGCAGAGGCAGGCGGATCTTTGTGAGTTCGAGGCCAGCCTGGGCTACCAAATGAGTCCTAGGAAAGGCGCAAAGCTACACAGAGAAACCCTGTCACAAAAAAACAAAAACAAACAAACAAAAAAACAAACAAACAAACAAACAAAAAGAACCTGAATTTGAATCCAGAATCCGTGCCATGGTGGCACGTGTTTGTAGTCACAGCACTGGAAAAGGAAGATCTCTGGGACTTGCTGGCCAGCCTAGCCTACTTTACAAGTTCCAGACCAATGAGACAAGAAACATAAGACGGAAGGTTCCTGAGAAATGACACCAGAGTTGACCTACTTTCACCACAAATACTTACGTGCACCTGCACATACACGATATATATGCATGGGTGCACACACGCACACATACACACGCACGCACGTACGCACGCACGCACGCACTAGAAAGCAACTTCAGTTGCCTTAAATAGTTATCCCTCAACCATCAGCCAAGTACTGCCAAAGCTGCAAAGAATCTAGCAAGTATTAGAGCCACTGTCTCAATACAGGAAAGAAGCAAAGGACAGGAAAATATGTCCTTCCTAAACACACACATGAATGGGCATACTGAAGGATTCAAAGGGCCGTGCCCCTACCCCCCTCAAGCTTATACCTTCATGAAGTTTGGTTGTGTTGCTGCTCCTGGCTGTTTTCAGGAAGTTTTAAATTACAAATATTTACCTAAAATACTTGAAGGCCCCAAACAATTACCTTTTTGTAAAAAGACATCAAGTTGATCAGCACAAAAGGCTTTCAATTCCTTCTCAGGTTTGTCCTTCTTGACCAGTGCTACAACATAGTTGGCTAGGGCTGAAGGGTCAGCATCACATCTAGTTAGACAAAGGGAAAATTAAAATCATAAACATTGTTTGTAAACAGTGACATTATTAATAAAATTACCCCTATTTTAGAAAATCAAAGATCAAAGATTTAAAGTGACTTCAGACACAGGCAGCTATCATAACAAGTAGCATATATGTACTCCAAGTGAGATTTTCCTTTTCCGTTTATTTGTTTTAATAATTAATTTGCCTCCTATTTCCAAGGCTCTAGTAACACCAAGAACACTGAACCAGGACATTTACTTGCTTTCTCAGAAGCACCAGGGAAAGGGTAGGCCCTACAATGCTGGCACCACTAATACCCCCAGGATCTGTGAGTTTCATGTGACCAGTGAGAAAAAGCAAGGAAGGGAAAGTGATGGACAGATTATTCCTCTTCTCAGAGTACCCTCCCCTAAGGCCACAGGGACCAACATCCAAAACTGGCTACTCAACCTACCACTAACTAACCTCACCCTGTTCTTTAGTCATTACTGGTTAGCTGGCTTCACCGCTGCAAGCAAAAGAAAGCGCCAAGAGCTAAAAACAAGTCTACCAGTGCTTGAAAGGTGGCAGAAAGAACACTCGTTTGCTTGATACTCAAAACACCTCCTATGCCAGAGATATGATTCTGGCTGCTGACTCCTGACCAATCTGTCAGACATAATAATGTTTGATCTGTCATATTACACTAAAAGTTTACATGTTGTATGTACATATTATGTATTTTTAAAATAGACTATATTTCCCAATACATGCATGTTTAAGTAGCACATAATCCCATGTGGCCTCAGAGTTATTTGGGTTTTTTGTTTTGTTTTATCTCTGAGAGAAGGTCTCACTTATCTAGAATTGTGTGGCCTTAAATCCTCCTGCCTTTGCCTACTGGAACTGGAGGTGTGTGCTACCTTTGTTGTGCTACACCTTGTTCTTATCAAGGTAAAATGAACATTCAGGATGATAGTAAATTAAATCATCGGGGAAGCAAAGTGATCAAATCTTTATAAAGTGCTACTCAATATAATCTTTTTTTTTTTTTTTTTTTTTTTTTTTTTTTTTTTTTTTTTAAGTTTTTCGAGACAGGGTTTCTCTGTGTAGCTTTGTGCCTTTCCTGGAACTCACTTGGTAGTCCAGGCTGGCCTCGAACTCACAGAGATCCACCGGGCTCTGCCTCCCGAGTGCTGGGATTAAAGGCGTGCGCCACCACCGCCCAGCGTTCAATATAATCTTGTTTAGATAATTCTTAGGCCTCCTCTGTCAAAGAGAAAGCCCTAAGACATTTAAACTTATGACTATCAATCACATTTTCCAACAAAAGGAAAACTAGTACCTCTACTTCAGAAATTATGGCTCAAACCTAAAATTCCAGGATTCGGGAGACCAGGGCACTGAGTTTAGGGACACACTGGTTAAGGAAACTATCTTTTTTTTTTCAGAGCTGAGGACCGAACCCAGGGCCTTGTGCTTGCTAGGCAAGCACTCTACCACTGAGCTCGATCCCCAACCCCTCAAGGAAACTATCTTAAAACAAATAAGCCTAAACAAAAACCTACACATTAGTAAAAGAGCAAAACTTTCCTTCCTTGCCAATACTGTCTTAAGGAAGGGGATTCTCTAGAGCCTATACACCTGGAGGACAGGCATGAGGACTGAGTTCGGATCCCTAGCACAAACAAAAAGAGTTATGGTCGTGTGTTTGTAATCCTAGTATTAGTGGGGCAGAGACAGATCCCCAGAGCTTGATGGTCAGCCAATGTAGCCAATCAGCAAGTTTCAGTAAGAGACGGAGGTAGAGAGAGATATAAGAAGAACACCTGATGTTGACCTCTGGCTTCCACATACACATGCTCAGAGAGAGACCATGCACCTAATACTAGAGACAGAGACAGACTATGCACCTAATTCTAAAAAAGAAAAAATATATTCATTGTCAATTCTATAAAACACAGAGCTAATTTACAAAATCTGAAGGAATGGTCAAAGTGTGCTAGGAATGAATATGTATTATTATTTGCATACTACAATAATACACAATTTAAAAAGAAAGTCAGCTGGGCAGTGGTGGTACACAGTTTTAATCCCAGCACTTGGGAAGCAGAGGCAGGTGGACCTCTAAGTTCAAGGCCAGCCTGGTCTACAGAGCTAGTTCCAGGAGAGCCAGGGCTTCACAGAGAAACTGTATCTCAAAAAATGAAAGAAAGGAAGGAAGGGAGCCAGAGAGATGGCTCAGAAGTTAAGAGCACTGGCTGCTCTTCTAGAGGTCATGAGTTCAATTCCCAGCAACCACATGGTGGCTCACAACCATCTATAATGAGACCTGATGCCCTCTTCTGGCATTCAGGCATACATGCAGGCAGAACACTATACATAATAAATAAATCTTTTAAAAAAAAAGAAGGAAAGAAAGAAAACTCAGATCTTTGTTAGGGTTTCTATTGCTGCAATGAAACACCATGACCAAAAAGCGAGTTGGGGAGGAAAGGGTTTATTTGGCTTACACTTCCATATTTCTGTTCATTATTGAAGGAAGTCAGGGTAGGAACTCAAACGGCAGGATCCTGGAGGTAGGGGCGTGCTTGGGGGGGGGGGATTACTGGCTTGCTCAGCCTGCTTTCTTACAGAACCCAGGACCATTCAGTCCAGAGATGGCACCACCCACCATGGACTGGGTCCTCTTCCATTGATCACTAATTGAGAAAAATGCCTTACTGCTGGATCTCATGGAAGCATTTCCTCAACTGAGGCTCCTTCCTCTCTGATGACTCCAGTTTGTGTCAAGTTGACATAAAACCAGACTTCTTGTTTAAACATTTACGTGTGTGTGTGTGTGTGTGTGTGTGTGTGTGTGTGTGTGTACATGTACATGCACACTGGTGGGGATCAGAGGACAGCCTGTGCGGATTGGTTCTCTCCCTCCAACACGTGAGCTCTAGGAACTTAACTCAGGTCAAGAGGTTTGGTGGCAAGCACCTTTACCTGCTAAGCCATTTTACCAGGTAAGGATAGTCTCTAACACAGATAAAAAAGGATACAGAAAAATAAATAAGAGACCAGAGAAATGGTTAAATGGTTAAGGTCTTGCAGAGGACCTGGGTTTGATTCCCAACACCCACCTGCAACTTAGTTCCAGGGTATTCAACTCCTATTTCTAGTCTCCTTAGGTAACACAAGATACACATATATATGTACAGGCAAAATACTCATACACATATTTGAATAAATGTTTGAATATTTGAATAAATGAATAAATTGAACAAATGGCAACATTATTTATTTTTTGCTGTTATCAAAATCTTTAGTCTCATGATCTGACAAGCATAATTCTGAAGTTAGAATATGAAGCCCAGTGTGGCTTATACCTTTAATCCAGAGGCAGGTGGATGTCTGTTGAGTTCAGCACCAACCTGGTCTACACAGTGAGTTCTAGGACAGCCAGAGCTATTTAGAGACCCTGCTCAAAAACAAACAAACAAACAAATCCCCCCCCCCAAAAAAAATGAAGCTTCTAGTAGAAACAGGCAAAATATCTAGTTACTGAGTTACACAAACCCAGGTACCTTTTACATAATTGAGTATTCGGACTAAAAGACAAATACAGAATTGAGCTGTTTTTGATGAAACACTTTTTAGGGTATTGAAACAAGTTATCAATATGTAGCCCACACTAGCCTGGATCTCAATGTAGCCCAAGCTGGCCTCACACTTGTAGCTGTGCTCCTTCCTGCTGCACCCACTTTAGTGCTAGGCTCTTGGGCATGTCCCACAATACCCCTTCTAGATCTAATGAAACACACTTTGGTATAATAATGTTAAAAGATGAATAGTTAAGATAAAAGAGTAAAAAGACTCTAGGAAAGGTGATCACAGTTTAAGCATTTGTTTAATGGAAATGAATGAATGACTGCTACTACCTAGTAGAATTTTACACTGAACACAAATGCATGTTACATCCAAAGAAATAAGAGCATTTAAATCTGTCATCTCCCAATATGTGCCAATAAAGTGGGCTATCAAGGAAACCATCAGTCTGAAACACCAAGTCACACTAAGTGAAAGATGAAACAAAGATATCTGGGAGTCTTGTGCTGCAAATGTTTAGACCTTTCTGAAGTTTTACTCATCCTTTCTACACACCAGCTCCTACTACATAATCTTTAAAAGTTCACAATTATTACACAGTAGCATGGTAACAATACTTAAACTAATAGTAGCCCAATAGGATTTCCAGAACTATCACAGAAACAGCCTAAGATCCTTGATATACAAAACCATCCTTGTCCTATCAAAATGATTTTTCCCTTCCTGTACCCAGCAGTAGTATGCAGCAACAGTACACAAAGCCTTTAGCTACTTTTACGGAACCAAGCTCAAAGATTCTGCTTGACTACTGATACAGCATAGTTTAGAAAGAAATTTTAAAATTATTATGTCCATAGATACACTAGACATGTATATTTCCCAGCAAAAATGGGTTTCTGTTAAAAAGGTTATAAAAGTTTCTAACATCTATCTTCAATTATTCCATTGGGCTGGGAAAGGTGGCCCATGCTCCAGCGCTCTGTAGGTGGGAGGCAGATCAGGGTACAATATCAGAGGTCAAGTTCAGTTCAGCTATAGGAAACACTGTTTCAAAAAACAAAACAGCCAGAATTCCAGAGGCAGAAAGATGGGAGAAGCAGAGAAGAAGGGGAGACGCAGAGAAAGAGGAGGTGAAGAGGAAGTGGGAGAGATGTGGAGAGGCAGAGGAAAGTGAGATGGAGGAGGCAGAGGAGAGGAAGTGAGGAGAGGCAAAGGAGAGAGGGAGAGATAGAGAGGCAGAGGAGGAGTGGAGGGGGATAAGAGGGGCTGACAGGTGGATCTCTGAGTTAGAAGTCAGACTGGCCTACATAGTGAGTTCCAGGCCAGCCAGGGTTACATAGTAAGACCTAGTCTAAAAACAACAAATCAGATAGATGGATGGATGGATGGATGGATGGATGGATAGATAGATAGGCGGGCAGGCAGACAGACAGGCAGACAGACAAACCAACAGACAGATTAAAGTCTAAAAACAACAAACCAGACAGACAGACAGACAGATAGAAAGAAAGAAAGATAGACAGATAGATAGGCAAGCAGACAGATTAAAAATAAAAAAAGCTAACACTAAAATTGCACTCCACTCAAGAGAAGGGCTAGTGAGATGGCTCAGTGGGTTAACAGCCTTTGCTGCCAAGTCTGAGGAGCTGAGTTCAATGTCCATACAAACAACACACATACACATAGAATGCACACACACATGCACAGGCACACATACACAAATAAAATAAATTTTAAAAATGTTTACCTCCTTTGGAAGTAAAACTAGGCTGTAACTCCATGCAAGTAAAATGTATTTCACATCACATATACTTTTCTAACATATATCTGCAAGATAAATTAATGTGTTATAAGCCTCAACCAGTAGTTACCTTTAATTGAAATAATAACAAAAGAAATAAAACAGTGTGTTACCAATACAAGGACTCATTAAAACTCACATCCTGTATAATACGGTTTAATGATCTTTAAGTCATCTTAAAAAACAAGATCATTTACACAGCAGACCTGAAGTCCCACCTATTTGAGAAGCTGAGGCAGAAGGATTATAATTTTAAGGCCTTCCTGGAATACAGTGAACTAACAGCCTAGGCAATTTAGCAAAACCCTATCTCAAAATAAAACTAAAAAATGGAGATAGAGCTGTGATGGAGTGCTTGCCTAACATGTGTGATGACCGAAGTTCAATCCCCAGTATCAAAAAAGAAAAGGAAAGAAAGAGAAAAATCAGAATTTTTATTAGGAAAAGTTAACAGAAATACTGACCTACAAACATGTACAAAGCCCTCAACTTTGAATTTTTTCTCTTTTGATAAATTCCCCATTTGCAGACGTTACTATCTGCACAGCTAACACACCAGCTTCCGATTTCAGACATATACTAATCCCAAATGAAAAAGTCAAGGGCCTTTGATACCACTAAAAAGCCATTACAGTCTTCTGCTTCAGGAAGAAGACAGAGTCTACTACACCTTCTTCCACTTCAAGCAAAATCTACATTTTTCTTAACTTGAGCCTGATTTTAACTTCTTAGTATGATCTGTTTCAGAGATAAGGCCACTAATAAGTGTGCTAACAAATCATAGGGTAAAGGTCTCCTACTCCTAATGTGTATTAACAGCCACCAATATCCATATTTACTAAAAACTAGACAGAAAAAACAAAGGTTAACACTGAAAACACTCAAGACACTAAAAAAAAAATCTGTTTATTATAGAAAGATAGCATTACTTTTAACCAAATAATAATAGTCATAGAAACCACGATGTAGGAAATATTAGGCTGGCTATATAAGTAACACACAAATATGAAAATGCTTTTCTGACATAATGTCAACTACAAATCAAGCTAGAAAATGTCACAGTGAGTGCTTATACAAAGTTCCTACATAAAGAAGAAACTGAAAATAAACACTGATAATTTTATTTTCTACAGTGCACTAATAAAGGCTTCACCTCTTAATACCCTCACATTGGAGATTAAGTTTCAAAACATGAATATTGGGTGACATTAACATCAAGACTGCAGCACTTTCCTCTTACCCACCCCGTTTGAGATAAGGTTTCACTACATGGCCATCGCTAGCATGTAGAACATGCTGACTTCAAACTCCCAAGTGCTAGGATTAAAGGAGTGCACAACACCTAGCTCATCTTATTCTTTGTTGGTTGTTTTTGTTTGTTTGTTTGTTTGTTTGTTTGTTTTTGAGACAGGTTTTACTATGTAACCCTGGCTGTCCTGGAACTCACAAGAGATCCCCCTGCCTGTGCCTCCCAAATGGTGGGGTTAAAGGCATGTGCCTCCACACCTGGCTTCATTTTACTCTTTTTTCCCCCATCTTACTCTTACTTAGGGGTTAATTAATACTCCTAATTAAAATATGGAAGAGATACTTCCAGGTTTGTTTTTGGTTTTGCTTTGGATGATATGCATGACATACACATCCATCTGTCAGCTCCAAATGCCACTTTGATATCTGAACTATGGATCCTAGAACAGCTACTACCAGTTAAATATATACACAAACTTAAATTAGCAAAAAACAAATTCTTTTTATGCTGAGACTCAAACCCAAGGCCCTCTGCATTACTCATCACTAAGCTGCACTCCCAGTCTGAGCTTAATTTTCTAATTGTCTAGCAATCAAAATATATACATGAGGCTGTTTATTCATTTCAACATTAACTGAAATTAAGTACCAAGTCTCTTTCTTTTTTTGATTTTTCAAGACAGGTTTTCTCTGTGTAGCCCTGGCTGTCCTGGACCTCACTCTGTTGACCAGACTGGCCTCAAATTCAGAGACCCACTTGCCTCTGCTTACCAAATGCTGGTATTAAAGGCATTTGCCACCACCACCACTTAGCTTAGTGCCAAGTCTCTTGTTTGATGACTTGGATTACTTTTAGTAAAACCGACCTTGCTCTTCAAGTCACATGACTAGGAGATGACTATGAAAAAAAATACAGAACAAAATCACATATGGTACAAAAAGACATGGATTAACTAGGAAAGCAAAAACACTGTACGAGGATGAGAGAGCACAGTGATAGGAAATGCAGGGCTATAAAAGCAACTGTGGCTTCTAGTCTACAGCTATTAGGCCAGCAAGAATGAAGTCAGACATATTTAGGAAGCAAAACAAGAACATAAGAACAAGTATGCTCTTAACTTAGTACACCAAAATATGTCAACAAGTCATCTGGCAAAATAACCCCTGTCCTATAAGCCTGTGAAGGTCACCTTAAACAAGTCTCATGCCATGCTATAGGCACAAGGATTCTGCCAAGCCACTTTAGAAAATTCGGAATATTTCTCCATCTTAAGAATAGAGTCCCAAAGCTGGGCGTTGGTGGCACACACCTTTAATCCCAGCACTCGGGAGGCAGAGGCAGGAGGATCTCTGTGAGTTCGAGGCCAGCCTGGTCTACAGAGCGAGATCCAGGACAGGCACCAAAGCTACACAGAGAAACCCTGTCTCAAAAAACAAAAAAAAAAAAAACAAACAAAAAAAAAAAAAAAAACAGCGTCCCAAATACTCATTACACCCTAGATCAGAACTAGTGACCAATCGCTCATGTTTCCTCCCATTTGAGCAACTATAATGATAACTAGCCAGAGTTTAATGTCCTAAGAATTGCCAGCCTACTCCAGGATGTGAACCATACCTGCCATGACTATTGAACCAATAAATATGACCAATAAAATAATCCTACTCTTGAAGCTTTTGCTGTCCTTTCCATCATACTCCAAAATAATGTACTTCCTATTATAGTTTGAAAGACTCTGAAATGGTCAGAACTCACAGAAACTACATGCCAAGTCCATGACTTTCACTAGCAACTCCTACTCTTTTTTTTTCTTTACGATTTATTAGGTATACAGTGTTCTGCCTGCATATATGCATGAATGCCAGAAAAGGGCACCAGATCTCATTATAGATGGTTGTGAGCCACCATGTAGGTTGCTGGGAATTGAACTCATGACCTCTAGAAGAGCAGCCAGTGCTCTTAACCCCTGAGCCATTTCTCTAGCCCTGCAAGCCCTATTCTTACTTATAGGATGGCAATGAGTCACTGGCTGTGTTATACACAAGACAAATGGACATTTGTTAAAGATGGTAGCGGTACCTAACATTAATAAGCAAAATAACTACAAAGTTTAGTGTATCTTCCTATTCATAAAATAAAATGTATGGTACCTAATGCATGAAGAACACTTCTGAGAGTCTGCATTATTACCACACTATATTTGTAAGATAGGTAAAACGTTAATATTTAAGAGGAGAAAGATAATTTCTGCAAAAATCAAAATGAATCAGACAGATATAGAAGTAGAAACTCACTGCCCTGATTCACACAGTGTTCCATTATAATATACAGACAGAAGCAACTGTCTAGGAAGTTTACAAACCTCACCAGTCTTTTAAAAACACACACCAATGGCACACAACCTGTAATCAAAACACTTAGAATTCAGCAGGATTGTGAGTGAATTGAAGGCCACTCTGGGCAACAGTGAAATCCAGACCAATATGTGCTATATAATAAGATCTGTCCAAAAAAAAAAAAAAAAAAAAAAAAACCAAGAGGGGGAGGGAAACATACTAAGACAAACTTTTGCAATAAGCCAAACAAGAAGCAACAAATGTTTAAAATTTCCCTTCAGAGAGCTCAGTGGTAGAGTACTTGCCGTGAATGCACTAGGTCTCAAGTTCAAATCTTAGTATTGTAAAAGAAAAAAGTTAAATCTTTTTATTTTGGTAGAAATGCAGGTCTGTTAAGTAAAAATGCTTGTCTTGGCCCCAGAGAGATAGGTCAGCAGATAAAGACACTCACCAACAGACATGATAACCTGAACTGGATCCCTGGAACCCACATGGTAGGAAAGAATGGACTCCTACAAGTTGTCCTCTGATTTCCATGTAGAAACATACATGTGCGCGCATGCACGCGCACACACAAATTAATTTCTTAAAATGAGTAGTGATTTCTGATAAATGATGCCACAACATCATAATTTATACATAATGCCTACATGGTATCTCTGACAAGGATG
Source organism: Peromyscus leucopus (assembly GCF_004664715.2). NCBI lineage: Eukaryota > Metazoa > Chordata > Mammalia > Rodentia > Cricetidae > Peromyscus > Peromyscus leucopus. The sequence continues at coordinate 30,735,334 of NC_051079.1, read as the reverse complement.
TCTACGATTCTTTTTAAGAAAAATAAGGACCCAAGATTTGTTGGTCTAGTCTGTCTTTAATTCTTTTTTTTTTTTTTTTTTTTTTTTTTTTTTTTTTTTTTGATCTTTGTGTCTCAAGATTTTGTTGTTTAGTCTGTCTTTAATTCTTTACCTTGTTTCCTCCCCTTTTAGTGTACTGCCATCAAAAATGGTGGTAATGGTCTTTCCCAGAAAGCTAAGGGAGGTAAAGGGTTATTCCTTCCAGGGCTGGAAAGATGGCTCACCGGTTAAGAATACTGGCTGCTCTTCTACCGGTCCCTAAATGGCTCACAATCATCTCTGTCTCCAATTCTAGGAGACCTAATACCTCTCTGGCATATATGGGCACAAGCATAAACAAAGTGCACAGATATGCATGGAGGCAAATCAAAACACCCATACAATAAAATAAAAATAAAATCTTTTTAAAAAGTACAACTGAACTCATGTGCTCAGCCATAGCTTGATTCCAACCTAACCACTGCAACTACATTATCTCAAAGCCTGACAACTGCTCTGAAATACTATGTTGTAATAACATGTCAATCTGCCATGAAGTGTTCTTGAATCTAGAATATGAAATAAGTAAACTTACAAACACAACCCACACTAGCATATACTTATGTTTTTAGAATATCTAAACAAAAAGTAATCTGCCATGACAGTGTACCAGGAATGAAGATCTATATGACATTTGCACTTACTGTTTTTTATCAACATCTCTTTCTAAAACCAATACTAGCTGGGCGGTGGTGGCGCACGCCTTTAATCCCAGCACTTGGAAGGCAGAGGCAGAGGCAGGCGGATCTCTGTGAGTTCGAGCAGCTAGGCTACCAAGTGAGTCCAAGGAAAGGCGCAAAACTACACAGAGAAACCCTGCCTCGAAAAAACAACAACAACAAAAAAAAACATAAAACCAATACTATAAATTAAAAATTAAACTTTCATAGCAAAGACACATTGTTAGTCTAATTAGTAATGTTAAGTCTTTTTTCTTACTTAGCTTATGTTTGTATGCTAGAGACCAAACTCAGGGTTAGCATACATTAGGAAGTATATGCTATATGGCTTAGCATATGACGCCAGCTTAACTCTTTTTCTTTTCTAATCTTCAATGAGTAACTTTAATCCCAGTACTTAGGAGGCCGAGGCAAGTGGATTGTCAGAAGTCTGAGGCCAGCATGGGCTACAAGCTACATGGGAAAATACTGTCTCTAAACAAAAACAAAAACAAAGAATGCTGTGTGTTTCAATTTGATTTGAAAATCAACACAAATTAAGTCTTAACACTAAAATCAAGCAATCTTGTTTGGTTGGTTGGTTTTCTTCTTTTGAGACAAGGTCTTCATTACATAGTGCTAGCTAAGCTGGAACTCACTATGCAGGCCAGGCTGGCCTGGGAATCATGGCAATCCTCTTGCTTCAGCCTCCAGAGTGCTGGACTGCAAGTGTACAATGCCATGCCTAGCTTTCAAGTATTCATTTACTTTTTTGAAGATTTATTCTTATTCTATTCTTAATTATTTGTAGGTGTATGTCTGCATTTTGGTATGTACATGTGAGTGCAGGTATCCTCAGATGCCAAAGATGTTAAATCCCCTGGAGCTCGAGTTACAGACTGAACAACTTCACATGAGTTCTAGAAACCTAACTCAGGTCCTTTGGAAGAGCAGCAAATACTCTTTTTTTGTTTGTTTGTTTTTGTTTTTTCGAGATAGGATTTCTCTGTGTAGTTTTGGTGCCTGTCCTGGATCTCTCTCTGTAGACCAGGCTGGCCTTGAACTCACAGAGATCCACCTGGCTCTGCCTCCAGAGTGCTGGGATTAAAGGCATGTGCTCCACCACCACCCGGCCTAGCAAATACTCTTAACCACTGAGCCATCTCTCAAACATTCATTTTAAAATGTAATTTTCATTCAAGACTACAGAATAATTAAAATTGTCAGTCCAGGAAAAAAAAAAAAAAAAAAAAACACCCCAACAAAAACATCATTAGTAAGAAAGATGACATTCCTACACTAGATTTTTCCTTAAGAGAAAAGAAAAGAGCTGGTGAGTGGTAGTGCAGGCCTTTAATCCCAGCACTCAGTAGGCAGAGGCAGGCGGATCTCTGTAAGTTGGAGACCTGCCTGGTCTACAGAGTGAGTTCCAGGACAGCCAGAGCTATTCAGAGAAACCCTGTCCTGAAAAATAAAAAAAATGAAAAAATAAAAAGAAAAGTACTAGCTAGTACCTTCACTATCTAGTAAAACATTTTAGGGTGCTTCAAAAAAACTAAATAAAAGGACTTATAATGCTAAAAGTTGTTACTATCTACCCAATACACAGAACATACATTTAATACTTTTAAAAGATTAAATTTTAAAAGATAATAAAGAGCTCTACTAACCAACAGGATGAGAGCTTATACCAGGGAAAATTTAGGAGGGGGAAAAAAAAGAAGGTGGGATGGCTGGGGCTGTGATTCAGTAAAGCACTGGTTGGGCCCTGGGTTCAATATTCTACAATGCAAGAAAAGACAACAGGACAGCTGCTGTTCAGAACAGACTCTTTCCAGTGTTAAGAAAAACACAGCCGGGCGGTGGTGACGCACGTTTTAATCCCAGCACTCGGGAGGCAGAGCCAGGCGGATCTTTGTAAGTTCGAGGGAGCAAAGCTACACAGAGAAACCCTGTCTCGAAAAACCAAAAGAGAAAAATACAAATGATTTTTAAAAACATACAGACTTTTCCCCTTTTTTTAGTTCTCCTCATGTATGGTAAATTTACCTAGTTCTATCTTATTTCCAAATTGCACATCACAATCCATTTCCATCTTAGAGCTCTAAAACTTTCCAATGTAGAAAAAGGATGCAAATATTCTTCTACCAAACTTTCAAGTATGCCCAGAAGTCATTTTCATTCTAACTGGACTGACTACCATTCATCTAAACCTGAGAAGTCCTTACTGCAGGCTTACTCATTCATTCATTTATACCTATGCTCTACTCATTCACTCTCAGAATGCAAGTATCACTTCTTCAGACAGCCTCCTTGACCATCCTGCCTCCGCAGATGACCCTCCTCCTGAGGTACCTTCCCATCCCCCACCCCTCCAAAAACAAAGTAGCAAAACAAAACAAAAACAAAAAGTTAGTTAACCAAGTATCTTGGGGGTGGGGAGGAAATAATAGATGAACAGGAAAGCAAGCATGATAATGTGTCCCAACAGCCTCAACTTTATCATACTTCCACACCTCTGGGACTACTTCCCATTTCCATCCCCTGAAAAACACCTTTTTCTTTTCTTTTTTAACTAGAGTAATCTGATTTCATGAATCAAGGCCGGCCTTTCTCCTCGAACCATCCGGGGAGGGGGGGGTAATTAGAAGGCAAATAAACAGAGACAGACAGAGAGAGAGACAGAGACAGAGACAGAGACAGAGACAGAGAGCGAGCGCGCAGGAAATGCTTCTTTCCCTCCCATTCCGTTTCCCATGCTCTCTTCAAAGAGTCGGCTAGACTCGTCTCTCCTGCCTTCCATCCTTTCCTCCCCACAAGGCTGTGCCAGAGACTAGCTACACCGAGTATCTCCAGCCACTCCACGCAGCCTCTACTTTCTTAAAACAAGAAGTTGACGCCTCTGCTGTCCCTGTCAAGGCTCTCAATGAGATGCCCACAACTGACACTACTCAAAACATCTTCAGAAGACAGGTCTCTCATTCTCCTTGCCGCTCAACAGTCACCCTACGCCTCAATTACAGTGGCCCTATCATCTTCCAACAATGTTTACAAGGTCCTTCTTCTTGTGCCCCTTTTATTCGTATCTTTAATTTAAAGAGAGAGAGAGAGAGAGAGAGAGAGAGAGAGAGAGAGAGAGAGAGATGCTGCAACTATACCCGCTTCAACCTCATCATCCATACTATACACTGGTTCTTTTAACCCTCAATAAAACATTAAAAATCTCGACTCTTCCCCCAACATCCTATGGTATCTAAAAATTATCAATTCTACCATCAACTCCTCAAGAACACCTTAAAATCCCTGAGTACCCTTGCTCTCCTGCTCATGAGCTCCACCGATAATTTATCAAAACCCTTCCATGCGCCCATGTGCACTTCAGCACTCCATCTTTCAAACCCTTCAAATAGCCTCATCCCCTCGGAGTTCACCCATAATTACGACTAAGCTCCAGGACCCCTGCTCTCCCTTCCCGGCCCCTCTGTTCCGAGAAGGCCCTCGACACCGGGCTCCTGGCCACTGTTTGCAAAGTCCTCCAGCCCGCTGCGCCGTCCCACACCTCAGCTTTCACATTTAAAAATCCCTCGACAGCCGCGCCGCCCGCCCCAGCTCCCAGGTCGGCGTCCTTCAGTCCTCCCGCCGGCCTGCAGCCCGGGCCGGCTTCCCAGTGTACTCGGGGAAGCCCCGCCGCCCGTGCCCGGCCCCTTTCCCCCCCACCACCACACACACCTCACACCGCCTCAGACGAGTACGAGGCGGGCGGCCCGGGCTCCCGCCTCCCCTCCCCCACGCCCCCGCGGGTCCCCAACGCCCATGCCGCCGGCCCGGCGCGGCCCGGCGCACTCACATCGGCTCCAGTAACTTGGCCAGCCAGGACTTGAGGGCATCCACATCCTCTATGAGCATGGTGCAGGGAAGGCGGGCTCGGCCGCCGCTCCTCCTAAGGCCCGCCGCGGGTCTCCGCTCGCCGCCGCCTCACGTTCCCTCACAGCTCCGGGTGCCCTGACCCACCGGGCATCTTAGAGACTTCACCTACTCCCTGGGCCGGGGCCTAACAGGAACTAACCCAAGAGCCCCACTCAACCTAGCCCGGAGGCTCCGGGGGGCGGGAGGTAACGTGGAGCGACGGGCGCACTCACCAATAGGCGAGAGAGGGCCGCGCGCGATGGGCCAATCGTAAGGCCCACCCGCCCCGCCTGCCGGCCGTATCCAGTGAGGGCGGAGGGACCTAGCAAGGTAGGTGGAGAGTTCAGTGAACTCCCGGTGCAAGATGGTATCTTGGAGAAGGTGCTGTGCCTCTTAAAGGGTCCGCGGCGCCTCTTTTCACCACGCCGCCACCCACGCCCGGAATACCGGTGTCTACTGCTAGGAGTGCCTGGGGGAACCCGGAGAGCCCCTCTTCCTGGTTCCTTCCGCTCGTTTTTTCCCTGGAAACTCACTCCGGTGTCCCGAAATGACTCAGCTGTAGTAAATCTGCAACACAACGTGCAATGCGTTCACGCTGGACACATTGCAAAGAAGCAAGATCTTGCTATTTTTTTTTTCTTCATTACACATTTTGATGATCGGCGCTCACGCTTCTGTTTTTGTTTGGGTTTTTTTTTTTTTTTTTGGGTTGGTTTTTTTTGTTGTTGTTTATTTATTTTGGGTTTTTTTTTTTTTTTTACTGCTGTTAAGCTTCAATTACACAGAGTCTCTCTCTCTCTCTCTCTCTCTCTCTCTCTCTCTCTCTCTCTCTCTCTCTCTCTCTGTGTGTGTGTGTGTGTGTGTGTGTGTGTGTGTGTGTGTGTGTGTGTGTTTTGAGACAGGGTTTCTCTGTATATCCCTGACTGTCCTGGAACTCTCTGTAGACCAGACTGGCCTCTAACTCAGATACCTGCCTCTGCCTTCTGAGTACCGGGATTAAAGCGTGCCTACCACACCCGGCGCTAAAAATCTCTCTCAATTTCTCTCTCTCTCTCTCTCTCTCTCTCTCTCTCTCTCTCTCTCTCTCTCTCTCTCTCTCTCTCGTTTGTTTTTGTTCTTTTTTTCGGGGAGAATTTTGAACAGCAAACATCATTTAAAAAATAACAGCAAAGCGGGGCTGTCTCAAAAAACAAACCAACAAATAAATAAATAAATAAATAATGGCAAAGGAGAGTTGGAAATTGCCAAGAATAGGTTACTGAGTTTTTATTAGATGAGAAATTCCTGTTGGTGTTCTTAAATTAGTGACTTGTCCCTGGTGTTAAAAGGTTGATTCAGTAACAAATACGGAGACCCTGTTATGTACTTACACTAAAGCATTAGCGTCCATTGGAGGGGAAATTCCTCTTCTAGATAACTGAACTGTTTGTGGAGTTATGTAGTATAATAACATTTTGGAAAATACCTAATGAGCACATATCTCACATAAAAGAGGTGGATCAACACAAAATAAGCAGTTGTACTAAATACACCGTACATAGAACAGGTACCTTTATAGAGAACTAGCTTGCTCTCTATAAAGGGAGCCAGATGATGGTAAACATGTCTGGTTATATGAACTTTGAGATCAATGTGGGCAACTACTCGACATGAAATGACTTGGCATGAATCTGGCCATAGATGATACGTAAACAAGTGATCGTGGCTGTGTTCCAGTAGCCTGAAATTTCTAATGAATAAAACTGTCAATTCCAAGTTTTTGTATCATAAAGTATTATTTTTCTTGGCTTTTGAGACAGGGTCTTGGAACTGGCCTGAGACTCATCTCTATTCTCCAGCCTCTGCCCCCCCCCAAAAAAAATTGCACCCAATGTTATTATCATTATTTCATTTTCAGTTTGTTTTTGTTACTCCACCTTCTTCTCTCTTCTTCCCCACCCCCCCCCCAGCCTGTCCCTTTACTCTTATACCTCTAGTAAGTCTCTCATGCCACACAAGTTTCACAAGTGTCCGTTTACCCTCACCCTTTCCTCAATGTGGCTTTCCTCCATTTTATGACCCCCTTTCTGTTATCAGGACATCACTCACGCCCATGTATGTAAATATTAAAAGCTAGGATCTGAAAATGAGAGAAAATATGCAATATTTACCTTTCAGAACTCGGTTACCTCACTTAATATAATAATGCACAGACCCATCCATTTTCCTGCAAATTTCATAATTTTATTTGTCTTTACAGCTGAAAAAAAATCCCATCATAAGTATGTAGCCCATTTTCATTATCCGTTCGCCTGTTCATGGACATCAAGACTGATTCCATTTCATAAAATATTATTCTTTTCATTTTTTTTTTCAATCACTTAAAAATCTCAATGGCACTGTAATCTCACAGGTGCAGAAGTCAGGTGCGGGCGGAGTTTGGCTTCCTGGCCTCTATTTGCATACCCCTTATAAGGAGAAACAAAATAGGAGGCCTATTTACCAACGAGAGGGAAGGCCCAGAGAGATGAGTTGGTTTCTCCGGAATCACAGCCCCCAGAAGTTCTGATGGCAGCCCAGAGCCCTCCCACATCCCACTGCTCCCTCTTCCCTCTTCCCTCCCCCCCCCTTTAATGCTTCCTCATGTTTTTCTTTCACTTCAGCAATGACAGTGTTACCCTCAAAAATGACACAAGCTTTAAAGAACAAATCCTAATGCAGTTGTCACTCACGCTTACACACTCACACTCACGCTTACACACTGACATTCACGCTTATGAGGTAGAGGAGGAAGGATTGGCAGTTCAAGGCCAGTGTCAGCTACCTAGTGAATTGGTGACCAGGGTGGACTGCCTGAAACCTTGCCTTAAAAAAAAATCAAGAAAAGAAATAAGCAAATAAATAATATTTAAAGAGTGATTTCATCAGGCCTAATTCTTGACGGTATAAGCATGAGCAAGGTATGGAGGTTCATGTCTGTAACCCCACCACTTAGAGGCAGAGATGGAATAGTGAAGAGTCTCAGGCCACTTCCATGTTGGGCTACATAATAACACCCTGCCTCAAAACCAAACAACAAGCTATGTGTGGTGACACGTACTTTTAACCCCAGCACTTGGAAAGCAGAAGCAGGTGTATCTCTGTTATTTGAAGCCAGCCCAGTCTATGTAGGGAGTTCCAGGATAATCAGAACTTCATAGAGAGATCCTGTCTCAAACAAGAAAAAAAAGGCAACAACACAAAAACCACAAGAGTATACAGCACAGCAGTTAAGAGTGGAAGAGTGCTCGCTGCTCTTCCACAGGGCCAAGGGGCACTCCTAGCACCATGCTGGTGGCTCACAGCTGCCTGGAACTCCAGTTCCAGTGGACGTGACATCGTTTTCTGGTGCACATACAGAGTTTCAGGCATGCAACATGCACATAAAATAAAAATGAATCAATCTTTTTCTAAAAACCAAACACAAAAGCTGGACATAGTGATAGATAGATACCTTTAATCCCAGCACTTGGATGGCAGAGGCAGGAGGATCTCTGTGAGTTCGAGGCCAGCCTGGTCTACAGAGTGAATTCTAGGACAGCCAGAGATGCACGGGGAAACCCTGTGTTGAAAACAACAACAGCAAAATGTTTAATGTATTTACTGAACAAATTTACAACCTAATTTCTTTTTTTTTTTTAAACTTCAAGCCCTTTACTTTTATTTATTTGTTTATTTGTTTTTTTGAGACAGGATTTCTCTTTGTAGCCCTGGCTGTCCTGGAACTCTCTTTGTAGATCAGGCTGGTCTCAAACTCAAGGAGATCTGCCTGCCTCTGCCTAACTTTTCTTCTTTTCTCTGCTTCAGTGTTATCATAATCACTTTGGTTAATTTAGGTATTTGATACATGTATATATACCTGGTGTGTGTGTGTGTGTGTGTGTGTGTGTGTGTGTGTGTGTGTGTATGTGTGTGTGTGTGTGTGTGTGTGTGTGTGTGTGTGTGTGAAGATTTATAAACACTAGGACCAGTTCTTGAACATAGCAAACCGCAAACCGTCTCTTGGATAAATACCATGTATAACAGAATTGGTTTGGTCAGGTGAGGTAGCTCAGCAGGTAAAGGTGCTTGCTGCCAAGCCTGACAACCTGAGTTCAATCCCTGGGATCCACATGGAGAGAAACAGCTCCTACAAGACTCTTCTGACCTCCACTGCGCACAATGGAGCATGCTCATGTACACACACACACACACACACACACACACACACACACGCACGCACGCACGCACGCACGCACGCACGCACACACGCAAATACACAAATAAGTAAATAAATAAATGGTTTTTTAAGGGGGTGTTTTGGATTTTTTTTCTGTTTTTTGTTAAAAAAAAAAAAAGAACAGTTGCTTTCACAGGAGTAAGTCTGTCCAACCAATGTATTCAATTCCACCTCCATGCTTGGCTCACTGAATTTGCCAGATGGTTTAGATATATTCAGGAGCTATGAGCCAGAATTTTTCCATTGATTTTGTTTGGTAGCATGCATTGTGTATAAAGAACTGACTCACCTGCAATTCATGAATGGATGGATGGTGCATTTACTCCAGGCATGCAGTTACTAGGCTACCTTGACTGCAGTATATACATATGTTAATTCAACATGCAGATACATAATTGGTGCTGCTTTCCACATGCCAGAGACAAAGGAAAATTTGAGGTTATATTCATTCTTATATTTGTAAGTAGGCAGTATAGCTCAGTAGAACACTTACCTATATATAAGGCCAACGGGTTCAATCCCCAGTACCAGAGAAGAAGAGACAGTGACAAATAGAAACTTCTAGAAGCAAGTCCCATACTCTATACCCACCCTGTGATAAGTACACTGTTTCAGTACACTGTTATAGTCTCTCATTCTCACACTACCCCTAAACACCCTTAAACATATAAGCCTTTGTCACAGGCAAGAAAACTGCAAGCCAGAAAGTCTACAAAATAATCAACACAAGGATCCATCCTCAACTATGCCCCTTTTACTTCAGAGCTCACACCTTTAACTGTCATGAAATTATCTTGATAACAAACATTATAATCCGAGCTGTGTGGTTACTTCAAAATTCATTCAACATTGTGTTGTCTGTGTAATACACAGAATTGAGCATACTACCATCCATTAGCTACTATTCTTGGGTAAAGACAGTAAGATTGGAGCCGGGTGTGGTGGCACATGCCTTTAATCCCAGCACTTGGGAGGCTGAGGCCAGCCTGGTCTACAGAGAGAGTTCCAGGGCAGCCAAGGCCACACAGAAAAACCCTGTCTCAAAAACAACAAAACCACAACAATAAAAAGTGGCCATGAATTTGAGAGAGGGGAAGCATCATGGGGGAGGGTGTTGAAAAAGGAAAGGGGAGGAGAAAGGATATAAATGCAGAACTTGTATATGCAATTCATTAAAAAAAAATTAAAGTTTCAGTTTGTTCTGAGTCTGGGTCACCTGGATCAACTCATGTGACTCAGAAAAAAAAAGTCATTTTAATAAGAGTGGCTGGAATCTTAGTTGTGTAAACACAAGGTGATTTGGTAGACAAATAATGAGTCAACTTGAATAGTGTCTTTATTCTGAAAACAGATTTGTTTCCCTGAGAGAACTCTGTTTTAAGGGGTTCAAAAATTTTAAAAATATATACATTTTAGAATATATACATATATATACACACATTTATGTTTGTGTATGTGAATGTATAATACTGAATGATATAGTAGGTACAGAGAAGAATTGGACCATTCACACCTTGCTGATGGAGATGTAATATGGCAGAGCCTTTCTGAAAAGCAGATAGACACTTTTCTGAAAACTAAAACTGTTGCCAGGCAGTGGTGGTGCATGCCTTTAATCCCAGCACTTGGGAGGCAGAGGCGGGCAGATCTCTGTGAGTTTGAGGCCAGCCCAATCTATAAAATAGTTCCAGGACAGCCAGGCCTGTTACACAGAGAAATCCTGTCTCCAAAATTTATATACTTTCTGTTTCTATTCATATAATGTTTGAAAATAACATGATTTTAAAAGTGGAGACTGAACGGGAGGTACAACCAAGTGGTAGTGCAACCTTTTTGTACCTTGACTGGGGTGGTAGATAAGAATGACAAGATGGATCTGAGAGATGACTCAGTAGTTAAGAGTGCTTGCTGCTCTTCCAGAGGACCCAGGTTCTGTTCCCAGCACCTATAATAGATGGTTCACAATTGCTTGTAACTCCAGCTCCAGGGAATGTGACATCCTCTTCCAGAGGACCCAGATCCTGTTCCCAGCACCTACATTGAGCAGCTCACTACTGCTTATAACACCAGCTCCAGGGAACTAGACTGCCTCTTCTGGCCTCCATGGGCACACACACACACACACAGCATACATGCACACACTTACACATACATACAAATAAATAAACATTATTTAATTTTCACAAACAAATGAAAAACCAACCAAACTGAAAAAGGAATCCTGGGCTATCCAAATGGCTCAGCCAGTAAAGACTCTTATATACACACATATCACAATCAAAATACATGAATAAAATCTTTTCTAAAAATGGGGTCACTGTGACTGCTTCATGTCTGTCAGACTAGAGAGGTGGGCAGAAGTTGGGGTAGGGAAGCCTATCCCAAGAGGAGAGAACGCAAGTTTAGACTAGGTGAATGGTGAGCAGTTGGACTCTGGGTGTACTTTAAAGATAAAGTCAATTTGTTTCGATGACAGATTAATTTGGGTATAAAAGACATATATGAGTCAAGATTGACACCAACGTGTTTGGCCTGAGAAACTGGCCTGGAATGGGGGAAAAATAGGTTTAAAGAATGGCTTGTAGGGCAGGGCCGTGGTGGCAAATGCCTGTTCCTGGCACTCTAGAGGTTGAGGGAGGAGGAATGAAAGTTCTGGGCTAGCCTGAGCTATATACCAAGATTCTGTCTAAAAAATAAACCAAACAACAACAAACCCACTGCTCTCCTGCTCCTACTGTGTTTCTCATCACCACCTGACTGTGTATTCATGAAAACACTCAAACTAGCAAGGTGTACAAATTCCCGACCCATAGGAACTCTGGGAGATAATGAATGGTTTGTTACCACCAGGGGTTAGGGTAATTTGTTAGGTGGCAAGAGGTGGTTTTTTTTTTTTTTTTTTTTTTTTTTCTTTCTTCTCTGTCTTAGAGATAAAACTAGGGACTCACCGCTCATGAAATACATCTGACGCCATTTCAAAACTTTAAATTTTAAGTCAAGTTCTTACGATGTTGCCTAGACTGTTCTGAACTTGATGTGTAGGCCAGGCAGGCCTTGGATTTGCGATTCTCCTTCCTTGGCTTTCTGAGTACTTGAGATTATAAACCTATGTCACCAGGCACTGACACTTCTTTGTTTTACCACTGCGTCTTAGCATTGCAGCTGAGACTGGCCTGGAACTCTCCATTTCCTGCCCGTGCCTTTCCTACTAGATGACAGGCCTGCTGGACCACCACATCTGGCTCAAAAGCAGTGTGTAGTGACTCAGGTGTCACATTGCCCTTATAAGCCCATGACACAGCTCTCAGTGCTCTGTGGAATGTTTAAGATGGCAGCCTCACCTTGCGGATGCTGAGTCTGGAATCATTGCATCAGTGACCGGTGGTGTCTAGATAAGTGACTGGTGGAGTTACAGGTATCACTGCTTTAAAAGAAATGCAGGCAAGATTTTCAGCCATTTTTGTACCTGAGAACGATAATTTCCCTAATTCGGTTGCATTTGTCTAAAATAAGACACAGTCTCCATTAACTTAATGACTGTCCCCAGATTGTGGCAATCAGGTCTCGAGTTTCCTGTAAGTGATGGCACTGGCTTTCCGTATTTATTGTTCTTGCTTGCTTGCCTCCTCCATATTTCTTGAGCATTTAACTGTGTACCAGACACTGGTAAATATGTCCCCTGTATGGCACAAGCTCATATCCTTTCAGCAACCTAAGGAAGTAAGTCTGATCATTATCTACATTTTATATTGAGTACTCAGAGGTCCTAGGTTGAAGGAACTTGCCTAAAGTCACAGAGATAGACAAACCTCAATGCAGACCTTGGCACCTGATTCCAAAGCCCATAAAAGTAACCACTGTACACACCCCCAACCTCAGCTGACTCATGAACTGTGTTGGAAGTTGCATACAGAATAATGTTGTCATCAACTAAGCTTGTAAGTCCTAAAAGGATTATTCTTCCTTCTCTTTATTTTTCTTCTTATAGCTTAGATCATGAGGGAAAAAAATGTTCAGCTGTGTGTGATGATGCACACCTGTGATCCTAGCCCTTGGGAGGTGGAAGCTGTAGAATCATGCCTTCTTGGCAAGCCTTGGCTGCGAGGTGATCTGGAAGCCGGCCTGGGTTGCCTAGTGAAGCCAGTGTAAAAAAAAAAAAAAAAAATTGAAGAAGTGTAAAGGTAAAGGTAGAAAATGAATCTAAGAGAACACCAATTAAAAATTAAAGCTGTCTCCATGGGCAGCAGTGGCACACGCCTTTAATCCCAGCCAGCCTAGACTACAGAGCGAGATCCAGGACAGGCACCAAAACTACCCTGTCTCGAAAAACAAAAAAAAAACAACAAAAAAAAAACAAACAAAACAACAACAACAACAAAAATCTGTCTAACCATGAAATACTCATTGAGTATCATGTGCCTGGGCAGCTATCCTGAAAAACGCCTACAATTGATGGACAGTGGTGGCGCACGCCTTGAATCCCAGCACCCGGGAGGCAGAGACAGGCGGATCTCTGTGAGTTCGAGGCCAGCCTGGTCTACAAAGTGAGTTCCAGGAAAGGCGCAAAGCTACACAGAGAAACCCTGTCTCGAAAAACCAAAATAAATAAATAAATAAATAAATAAATAAATAAATAAATTTTAAAAAATGCCTACAATCTTTTCCTCACAATCCCTTGTCATTTCAAAATAGAGAAGTTAGGTAAATAGGCATAAAAAAATAACACGGAAGGACTCAAAGACAAGTCAAAATTAAGTATAGCCTTATGAATCCTACTTTAGAAAATGTACTAAATTGAATGACCTAAGCGATGGGGCAAGTTTAGGTAGGAAAAAGAGAGAGAAACTGAGTTCTATTCTGAGTTTTGAAGTATGAGCATTATATGATTTGGCAATCAGAAAAGGCGTGCCACACAATTATGGGATCATAAGCTCAATTAAGCAGGGGGAGAGATTCTCAGGAGCACAGGTAAAGCTTTTTCCCATTAAATCGGGCTAATGTTTTTAGATTCATTTTCCTAATGCCATACATAGCTAACATTTAAAAATGTTTACAGACACACGTGTACACAGAAACAGGGTCCATACACACATCACCCCTTTCATCTTCATAGCAATCTGATGAGGTACATGCTATTATTATCTTTAAAGAGCAGTTTGTGGAATTCCCTGAGATCACTCGGGAAATGATGACATTGATCTGTTGGATTTATAGCTGGAGCTCTTACCCACAGTGCTATCTTCCTAATTACATTTACTGATAGAGGGTAGGCCACATGGTCTAATCAGTACTTCCCAATCAAAAAGTCAGAGTACCCCTCACTAACATTTTAATTTTCTTTAATTTTTAAAAATTTGATATGTATAGGTGTTTGTCTGTATATATGTCTGTGTACCATGTGCATGCCTGGTGCCCTCAGGGACCAGAAGAGGGTGTTAGATCCCCTGGAACTGGAGTTACAGGTAGTTGTGAGCAATCATGTAAGTGCTGGGAACTGGCTCCTGGGGCTCTGCAAGCATAGCAAATGCTCTTCATACCCGTGCCCCCAAAGTCTCATGGTTGTGGGGAACACCTTTAATTCCAGCACAGAAGCAGGATGGTCTCTGAGTCTGAGGCCAGCCTGGTCTATATACTGAGCTCCAGGAGAGCCAGGACTACATAGTAAAATCCTGTTTCAAAAAAATAAAGGATACTCCCCACAAGACAGCAACTATGTCTGTTTTGTTCTCTGCTCGATTCTAGTTCTATGTCAGGTTCACTCGAAGTGCTTAGTAAGTATTTGCTACATGAAAGATTTCAATTGCCAGTGTGATTTGTGATGACAAATGGTACAGGTTAGGTCACAATTGTAACAGGAAAGTACAACCAGCTATAAAAGCTGTGGAGTATGAGATTCTCTCACTCATTCAAAATTATTATAAAGCACCTATCATGTGCCACATATTGCTAGGTGTAGTCCTAATATCACGAAGCTTGAAGTCTGGCGATAAACAGGCAGTTAAATTTAGTTAGATGTTTTTTCTTTTTCTTTTTTAAGGGAGAGAGAAAACGAAGCACTTCAGGGAATATATAAGAGACATTTAACCCAGACGTGGAGTGTTAAGAACAGATTTCTAGCCTGGCAGTGGTGGTGCATGCCTTTAATCACAGAGGCATGGGGAGGCAGAGGCTGGTCTACCGAGTGAGTTCCAGGACAGCCGGGGCTATACAGTGAGACCCTGTCTTGAAAACAAAACAAAACAAAACAAAACAACAAATAACAACAAAAAAAAGTGATTTCTAAATTGTTACTAGTTACAAGAAGGTGTGGAAAGCGAGGGAGTGTATTTGTGTGTGCAGCCCTTATTTAGGAAAGCCGGAGCTTTCTTCTTTATAGCCTAAGGTTCCTTCTTTCTTTCATCCAACAATTTTTTTTATTGCGCTCATATTATACTCCAGGCATGTATTACACCATCATTAAATTTTACCTCCAACTACTTGTGAAAAAAAAATCCTTAGTACTGTTGGTAGCACACGTTTGAGTTGTTCACCTCTCTTAAAGAGCTCTGCAGACGCTTAGTGTTTACTGGATTAATGGATAAATGCATGAACAAATCTGAGCACTAGAGAGTAAAAGCCATCTATTATCAGGTCTGTTCAATAGAATATTTTCGTGCCGATGGAAATATTTTAGCATATATACACCAACCAATTTGGTAGCCATAGACGGATGAGTACTTGAAATGTGGCTTGGGCGTGGTCTGAGCCAAGCTTCAGCGAACAGGTGGGGTTTTGATCTCTCTCCTAAAGGTGCAGATTGTTTGATAAATGCCATTAAATGTCTACATGCTGAGCTGTTGAACGCCACTGGTAGTAATATATACCTGTGCATAGTGGCAAGCCATAATTAGCACCTCACTCACTGAATAGCAATCAATTCCGCATGCTGGCATCCTGACAGACAGACAGCTCTACGGGGTGAGAAGGTTCACGTTCCTAACTCCACCTCCTTTAGTACTCACTTGCGTCTGTCCATCATCTTGAACTGCATCACGGATCTTGTAGTTCAACGTGCGGGTGACGTCACTGCCGGTGTCACCTGGGAGTGGGCCTATGGCTACGACCAACTTCCGGCATCCCGTTGTCTTCTGGGAATTGTAGTTCACAGATGCCAGTTGGCTCTCAGTACTCATGGTCTGGGAACTACAACTCCCTGCTGTCCGCGAGACGCCCCCGGTTGTAGTCTCTGAGCTGTGAGATTGCCTCAGCAAGTGTGGAGTGTGTGCTCTAGTGTCCTGGGAGGCTAGGCTTCCCCGAGTGGGAGGGAAAAGTTGGAGCCACCTCTCTGAGGGTATCACCGGGACCACTGTGCTGGATCTTGAGTCATTTGGGCGGCACCATGGCGGTGAGTTTGGGCGGGAAGAGCGTCCCCAGGTTCGGGCCCTGGAACCCGGCTGTTTGGGTATTCTGGGCTCTCCACATGCTGCCCGTCGTCGGGAAGGGAAACCTCCTTTCCTGAAAGCCGTCTTTCCCTCGCTTGAGGCACGGATTTCCTGGAGAATCATTTGCTTTCCTCGCTAGTTGAGCCGGTGTCTTCACTGGACACGGACTACTTGGATTCCGAATACGGAATTTCATCGTGCTTCAAATTAAAATAGGGGTAGAGAAGAGTATGTAAACGTTTCAACAACCAGCATCGGGCACCTCACTGTGAATGTGTTTAAGGTCTCCGAGGGCACTGATTTTTAAATGTACTTTAATTTAAAATTAAGCAGCTGGACCCGGTGGCACAGGTCTAGTAATCGCAGCTATTTTGGAGACCGAGACAGGAGGATTGAAAATTAAAGGCTTGCGTGGACTATAGAATGAGTTCAAAGCCAACCCGAATAACTTAGCAAAGCTGTCTCAAAATGAAAAGTGAAAAGGGCTGGCGAGATAGCTCAGTTCTTACCTAGCATGATCAAGACCCTGAATTCAATCTCTGGTACTGGGGAGGGGATGGCCTCAATAGCTTAGCAGGAGGGAGCGACTGACTTTCAGAAATGAGAGGTATTCCTTGAGGCCTCTGGGAACAGGCGGTTTTTCCTCCTGCCACGTTCACCTACCGAGGTGGAGGAGCAGAGATGACTGGGAAGGTTATTTCCAGGTAGGCATGGTGAGGAAGAGTAACTGGAACCAGAAGCGATTGCACAAGTGGACACAGAGAGGCAGTGGAAAGATGGCACTGGGTGGGCTGGCCGGCTAAGGATTGGTGAAAAGGGGAATCAATCCATTATCAGTAGAAGGTCCCTCTAAAGTTGAAGAATTTTTGGAGCTAGAATTTTTTTTTTTTTTAACCATAGTCTTATGTAGCCCAGGTGGCCCTGAAACTCACTGGGTAGCTTTAACTCTGAGTCTTCCTGCCTCCTTCTCTAAGGGGGTTGGATTTCAGCAGTGCAATATCCTGTCTGGTTTAAAAGTAACTCATCTGTGCTCTTCAGAAGATCATGTTTTTTCTTTCCTCCTCCTCCTCCCTTTTTTTGGAAGTGTTACTTGAAATTGAGCCCAGTGCCTTGCACAAGCTAGGCCAGTGGCCTACCATTATGTTGCATACCCACCTTGAAAGGACTATTTATAGTTAGTTATAGTAATATCTTTTGAAGTGATCATCTCCATGGCTATTCATATCCATCGTTATGGGAGAAGTAGTGTTAGACAGCCAGCTAGGAAAAAAAAACCCCAAGAAAAGAGGCAGGAACTAATTTCTCTGTTTTATTTTGTTGATGTGTGTGTTTCTGATCGTGCAAGGTTAAATATCTGTAAGTAAAAAGTAATATACTTTGATTCATAGTACACCTTGCAGTTTACAAAAGACTGTTGGGCCGAAAATAGACTGGCGCATCAAGAGGGTACCGAACTGTTAGACTGAAAACCAGGAGAGAACTGTTGTGTTTCTGGTGCTGTATTTAGGCAGTGGTGGAGCCAGGATATGGGCAGAAGAACAAGGGAAAGTGGTAATTGGAGTAAATGAGAGTCTCAGGCATCTCCAGTCTTCTGATACTGTGACATGACTCTGTCATCTACACAATTTGTGCTCAAGAATTGCACAAGCCAGTTACCAAAAATAACATACAAAATATTAGCTTTTAAAGCAAATTTATGTTTTTTGTGTCGGATTGCCTTCACTTTTGTAAGTATTCATGTGAAATAGGAGCAGTATGTTGAGAGTATTTCATTGTAGTGTCTAATTTTATCTATCTATTGCTCTGTCTGTGTCTGTCTACCCGTCATCTATCTATACTCTCCATTTCTACTATTCTGTCATCTACCTACATCTATGCTCTCTCTGTCTGTCTGTCTGTCTGAGATAATGTCTCTCTTTGTAACCCTAGCTGTCCTGGAACATACCATGTAGCTAAGGCAGGCCTCAAACTCAAGGTGATCATCCTGCCTCAGCCTCCTAATGAGTGCTGGGATTACAAGTATGTGCCACCATATCCAGTTTGTATCATTTTTAAAAAAGAGATTTCAAAAATTTTATATATTGGGGGCTGGAGAGATGGCTCAGAGGTTAAGAGCACTGACTGCTCTTCCAGAGGTCCTGAGTTCAATTCCCAGCAACCACATGGTGGCTCACTACCATCTGTAATGAGATCTGGCACCCTCCTCTGTATACATAGTAAATAAATAAATCTTAAAAAAAAAAAAAAAAAAAAAATTTATATATTGATTTGAAGTAGGTAGCTAATAAGTTCAATTTTCTTTTTCTGTATGAGCAGAACTTTCTTCATCTGTTTATGTATTAGACAAACATCCTCTAGGTCAGACCCTGTCAAATGATGTGAGTTAAGTCATCAGGCAGAGGCCTGGGTGATTCAAGCAATCCAAGGATCTTGGGCAATATGATATGTTCTGGGGGTTGAGGATACGGAAGTGTTTGGAGATACTAAACACGATTTGAATCAATTTCAATGCTATTTCTTGCCTTTCTTTTTTTCTTTTCTTTCTTTCTTTTTTTGTTTTCTTCAATTAAAACTTTTTTTTTTTTTACAAAAAAAACTTTTTTTACTTGATTCATAGAAATTATATGTATTAATGAGGTACCTACCATATGTTTCAATGCATGCATATGTTGTGATCGGGTGAAATATCTATTTCCTCAAATATAGCTCCTTTATAGTGACAGCAGTCTCACTCCTTTCTTCTAGTTTGTTATTGTGAGTTCAGGTATATTATTATGATTTTGGTTTTTTGAGACAGGGTTTTTCTGTGTAGCCCTGGCTGTCCTGGAACTCACAGAGATCCGCCTGCTTCTGCCTCTTGAGTGCTCAGATTAAAGGCCTGTGGCATTACTGTTGGGTTCAATAACTAACTTTTAATCTTGTTCATTTATATTTTGAGGTAGGCATGAGGGATTTGATCTGTCAGTGAACAGCTCAGTTCTTTGTGAGCTTGACTTTTTTTTTTTCCTCTTGGTTTTTCACCCAGGGTCTCATGTAGCCCAGGCTGGCTTCATACTTGCTATGTGGCTGAGGGTGAACTTGAATCTTGATGCTCTTACTTCCACCTCCTAGATGCTGAGATTATGGCATGCAGTAGTGTCCCTGGCTCTTATTTCTTAAAGCAAGCCATTCTGTGTCCTTTTGTATTTAATAGGAAAGAAAAGGAACAGCCAAAGTCGACTTCTTGAAGAAGATTGAGAAAGAAGTCCAGCAGAAATGGGAAGCCGAGAAAGTGTTTGAACTCAATGCATCTCATTTGGAGAAGCAGAAACAGACCAGGTGAGTTGGTGAGATCCTCACGTTCAGCTGCCCCAGGAAGAGGAATGTAAGAAAGTGTGTGTAATACACAGTGGACTGAAGGAGCTGAGTTCCACCATGTATTCAAGTCAGATAGATGCTTCCTACGGAATTCTTAGATTTTGTTCATATTAAGATTTTAAAAAAAAATTTTTTTTTGTATGTATTTGCAAGTGTGTCATGATACTTGTGTGGAATTCAGAGGACAACTTACAGGAATCAATTGATGGCCACCGCATGGGTCCGGAGGATTGACCTAGAGCCTTTGTCACTGAGCTGTCTTTCCAGCCATACAGATTTTTTAAAACTATTTTTTTTTTCACATTTTGATAAAGGAGAGTATTTTGAAGTTTTGTATTTACTGACTAATAAAAGGAAAGTTTTTTTCTTTGGGAAATTCTTACTGATATTACTCCAATATAGAATAAAATTTTGAAGGGTACTGTTTTTGTTGATTTTATTTCATAAATACTGTATTGCTTTGATACTAAGATAACATTTTTTTTTTTTTCCTTTTTTTTTGTTGGCTAGAGAGACAGCTGTGGGGGCTGGGAACCGAACTCTTATATTTTTGGTTGTGAGCCTAGCCTTTAACAGCTGAGCCATCTCTCTAGCCCCTAAGATAATAATTTTGAGGCAAATTGTAGACAGTGATTACTGGAGGAAAAACAAAAGCAAAGTAATTGTCCTCACAAAGAATGCTGCAATAGCTGGACACAGTGGCCATGCCTCTAATCCTAGCACTCAGGAGGCCAGGGCAGGTGAATCCCCAAGTTTGAGGCCAACTTGATCTACAGAGTGAATTCCAGGACAGCCAGGACTACATAGAGAAACCCTGTCTCAAAAAACCAAAAATGTTAAATTAGTGTGAAACCCTTAGTTTGGATATGTTGACCTTGTTCAAGTAGGGCACGGTGGTGTACACCTTTAATCCTAACACTTGGGAGGCAGAGACAGGTAGATCCTTGAGTTCCAGGCCAGCCTGGCCTACACAAAAACAAAAGAAAAAATATGTGTGGTGGTGGCTAACTGTGAACTTACTGTGTGCTAGGAATATTATTCTAGGAATATTATTCAATATTCTCATTGAATTGTAAGAATTTTTTATTATGTTTATTTATTATTATTATTTTTTTAAATGGTGTTTTATGGGTGTTTTGCCTGCATGTGTGTCTGTGCACCGTGTGGGCACCCGGTGCATACAAAGCTCCGAAGAGGGTATCAGGCCCCTTAGGACTGGAATTACAGACAGTTGTGAGCTGCTGTGTAGGTGTGTGAACTAAACTCTGGTTTGATGGAAGAGCAGCAGATGTTCTTAACCACTGAGCATCTCCAGTCCCTTGCTTGGCTTCTTAATAACCTTTAAATTGAATGCTTGTTTTTGCTTTTTGAGACAAGGTTTCATACTATCCCAAGCTAGCCTCAAACTTGCCATGTAGCAGAGAATGACCGGAATTGATCCTCTGCCTCTACCTCTTAAGTGCTAGGGTTATAGGCATGTGCTACCATGCTTGATCTATGTGGTGTTGGGGCTCAGACCCAGCACTTTGTGTGTTCTGGGCAAGCAATCAACTAACTAAGCTATCCCCAATCTGGTAAACAAATTTTCTTCCTTCCTTCCTTCCTTCCTTCCTTCCTTCCTTCCTTCCTTCCTTCCTTCCTCCTCCTCCCTCCTCCCTCCTCCTCCCTCCCTCTCTCTCTCTTCTCTTCTCTCTTTCTTTCTTTCTTTCTTACTAAGCTACATTTTATAGATGGTGAAACATACAGAGAGGCTAAGCAAACTTCTCAAAGTTGATAAGAATTCACAGGGTGTGAGTCTTTTAAACCTCTGTCCTTCAAGTGTTTTTTTTTTATTTTTTTATTTTTTTATTTTTTTAAGAAGGGTCTCTCTATTATGTAGCTGTGGCTGTCCTAGAACTCATTATGTAGACCAGGCTGGCTTCTAACTCACCCTGCCTTCACCTTCCAAGGGCTAGGATTAAAGGCATGTAGGACTACTCCTTGCTCTACCCTTCCAAGTATTAACCAGGCAATTAACCAGGTTTTTAAGAGCAGATGAACTTAAGGTGTGACTGTAGGCTGTTTATAGGGCTTACTAATTCTAAAATTCTATCGTCTTACCTTACTACTTAGCTATACTCTAGTGGGATGTATGTAGTATGATATATTTAAATTGAAAGAGAAATTGCTGGCATACAGTATCTATTGTTACGCCTTAAACTACGGTTTGTTGCTTCTGTAGTTTGTTTTTAGAATTTTTAGTCCACATTAAATAAATTTAATAAAATATGAATCACAATAATGCTTGGCTCAGTAAAAGAATGACCGGTTGAGATATGTAGTTTGTTGAAGAAGTTTATTAATATTGTGAAGATCAAATTGCAAAAGTCTTTGTGAAATATACTGTGCTTTAAAAAAATTCACAAGTGAGCCACACTATTTGTAAACTATGGAAAAGGAAGAGACTGACAAAGCCAGGTGGAAGTTATTGGTTTTCCCTTGTCGGGAGTAGAGAGCACACATGCTTGGCATCACTGAGTTATAACTTGGAGGGTGCATTTGTAAGTGCTCAGTTATGTTACACGGCGTAATAAAATGAATGTTTTATTTATTGAGACAGGGTCTCACTATGTAGCCCTGGCTGGCCTTGAACTCACTATGTAGACCAGAGTGACCTTGAATTCACAGAGATCTCCCTGTCTCCTCTGCCTTCCATCCTAGCTGAAAAATTAACACTTACAAATGTGCCATTTATGCTGTGTGATATAAATACATGTTACAAATACTTCTTATGAAAATGGAAGATCGTCTGAGAAATGAAATAGCTTTTAATAAGGTGCTCCACTGCACGTGCTGTGTGATATTAGAAAATCTCTCCACTGCACATGCTCTGTGATATTTAGGAAGTCTCTCCACTGCACATGCTCTGTGATATTTAGGAAATCTCTCCAAGGTACATGCTATTCAGTGATATTTAGGAAGTCTCTGCCGGGCGGTCGTGGCGCACGCCTTTAATCCCAGCACTCGGGAGGCAGAGGCAGGTGGATCTCTGTGAGTTCGAGGCCAGCCTCGGCTACCCAGGAAAGGCGCAAAGCTACACAGAGAAACCCTGTCTCGAAAACAAAAAAAAAAAAAAAAAAAAAAAAAAAGGAAGTCTCTCCACTGCACATGCTGTGTGATCCACCTGCTTTTGGCTCCTGAGTGATAGATTAAAGGCAAGTCCACCCCAAACTTGCTACCTTTTAATAGCTAGACTTTATTTTTTTTTTAAAAAGATTTTATTTTTGTATCATGCGTATGAGTTATTTTGCCTGCATGTAAGTATACTAATGAGTGCTGTGCCTGCACAGTTCAGAAGAAGACATTTGAGCCTTTGGAACAGTTGCAGATGATTGTGAGCTGTCATGTGGGTCCTCTTATTCTAGGAGCAAGTGCTCTTAACACAGTCATCTCTCCAGCTCCTTAAAACACTAGACTTTGAACAGTACTTGCATGACCAGGCATCCTTTCTGTCCCATTGTTTATTGTGAAAGAAATTTAACATTTTCTTTTCCGTACTTTCTTTTTCACATGATTATTTTGCAGCAAGGACAAATACTTTGTCACCTTCCCATATCCATACATGAATGGACGCCTTCATTTGGGACACACGTTTTCCTTATCCAAGTGTGAGGTAATGCTCTTGTGTTTTCTAAGGTGGGATGGGGGGGTCTATAATAAATATCAGTTTGTATAAAATTGCATGCGTAAAATTTATTTCCTTTTAAGGGAATTCAAATTCTTTATTTTAAAGAATAATTTTTATAGTGTAATTTTTATACTTTTGTTTCCATGCCATGTGCATATTTGTTCAGGGCTCTGGACATCTTTATGTTCAGAATTTCTGTGTTGGTGAAAAACAACAAGAAAAGATAGTGGAGAAGAATTTTGCAGTGATAAAGTGTCTGTTCTAAAGCTGGGCAGAGGGAAATTAGTGCCGTCAAAAGTTAGCATTTTATGTACATCTACCATTTATATTTATAATTTAAATTTGATTCTCTTCCTGTAGTTTGCAGTTGGATACCAGAGATTAAAAGGAAAAAGTTGTCTGTTTCCCTTTGGGTTACACTGTACCGGTATGCCTATTAAGGTAAGATTGCTTAGAGGATTGGCTTTCACTCTTCTTTTCCTTAATTTTTTTTATTTAAGGTTTATTTATTATGTATACAATGTTCTGCCTGCATGTATGCCTGCACTCCAGAAGAGGATGCCGGATCTCATTATAGGTGGTTGAGAGCCACCATGTGGTTGCTGGGAATGGAACTCAGGACCTCTGGAAGAACAGCCAGTGCTTTTAAACCTCTGAGGCATCCCTCCAGCCCTTGGTTTCTACTCTTAAGCTTAGAGTAAACAATTATACCTTGTTGTTGTTTCTTGGCTCTTTTGGGGGGCCCAGCTCCCCAAATAAATCACACACAGAAGCTTATTCTTACTTATGAATGCCTGGCCTTAGCTTAGCTTATTTCTTGCCAGCTTTTCTTAACTTATCCTGTCTACCTTTTGCCTCTGGGCATTTCCCGTTCTCTTACTTCTGTAAATCCTACTCTTACTCTGTGGCTTGCTGTGTAGATGAGAGGCTGGCTGGCCCATGGAGTCCTCCTCCTCTGGCTACTAGATCCTTTCTCCCAGTTTTCTCCTTCTATAAATACTCTGCCTGCTAGCCCTACCTGTCCTTTCTCCTGCTTTGCCATTGGCCATTCAGTTCTTTGTTAGACCATCAGATGTTTTGGACAGGCACAGTAACACAGCTTCACAGAGTTAAACAAATGCAACATAAGCAAAGGTAACACACCTTAAAATAATATTCCCCAACAATACCTGATTTATGATCTTGGAATTGGATTTAACTTGTGCCATATTATGTTAAAGTGTTCTATGAAATGAATTAAATTTGTTATAGTGAAAATAAATTTATTATTATTTTTTTTTCCAAGACAAGGTTTCTCTGTGTTGTTTTGGTACCTGCCCTGGATCTCACTCTGTGGACTAGGCTGGCCTCGAACTCACAGAGATCCACCTGGCTCTGCCTCCTGAATGCTGGGATTAAAGGCATTTGCCACCGCCGCCTGGCTAATTTAAAATTTTTTGAAGGGCTGGGGAGATAGCTTAATGGGTAAAGCACTTGCCAAGTGTCTTAGGGTTTCTATTGCTGTGAGGAACACCATGACCATGGCAACTCTTACAAAGGAAAACATTTAATTGGGGCTGGCTTACAGTTTAGGGGTTTAGTCATGGTGGGAAGCATGGTGGCATGCAGGCAGACATGGTACTAGAGAGGTAGCTGAGAGTTCTACATCTGGATCTGCAGGCAGCAGAAGGAGACTGTGTGCCACACTGGCCAGACTTGAGCTTGTAAGACCTTAAAACCTGCTTCCACAGTGACACACTTCCTCCAACATGGGCACACCTACTCTAACAAGGTCACACCTTCTAATAGTGCCACTCCCTGTGGGCCTAGGTGGGCCATTTTTGTTGTTGTTGTTTTTCGAGACAGGGTTTCTCTGTGTAGCTTTGCGCCTTTCCTGGAACTCACTCTGTAGCCCAGGCTGCCTCGAACTCACAAAGATCCGCCTGCCTCTGCCTCCCAAGTGCTGGGTTAAAGGTGTGTGCCACCACCGCCCTGCGGCGGTGGGCCATTTTTATTCATACATCACACCAAGTAAGCCTGATGATCTGAATTCAGAGCCCTGAATCCACCTGAAAGCCAGACACAGCAGTGCATGCAAATGTGTAATCTTAGTGTCCCCCTACTAGGATATGGGAAGCAGAAGAGTTGCCAGAAGCTCAGGGTCAGCTAGCCTGGCATATGGAGCAGTGAACAAGAGACCCTCTCTCAAACCGGAAGGCCAGGACTGACATCTGAGACTGTCCTCTGACTTCCACATGTATGCACATGCATGGGCACATGCAAATTTATTGAAAGAAGGGCTTAAGTAAAAGTATACATTAGCCAGCTGTGACAGGGCAATAGTCTCAGTTCTTCGGAGGCTGAGGCAGGAGGATTGAGGGTTTGAGGCTAATCTGAACTACACTGTGAGACTGTTTCAGGAAAAAGGAAAAACACAAAGCACACATTGATGCACAAGTGATTTCTATGTCTTTTTTAATGTGTTTTGAATAATTTATATATTTATATCTGTTGGAATTGGGTACTTATTTCTAACAAGTAAAATGTACAGCGATATATATCTGTTTGTACACATAGAATGACATACAGTAATGCACGTCGTATTTTGATCATTTTTGCAAGTTCATTTGCTGATGCATGGTATGCACAACTTTAATCTTAGTACTTGGGATGTAGATGCAGGTGGATATCTATGAGCTTAAGGCTAGCCCGATCTACATAGTGAGTTCCAGGCAAACCAAGTCTACATAGTGAGACCATGTCTCAAAAAAGCAATACAGTCCCAGCACTCAGGAGGCAGAGGCCAGCAGATCTCTGAGTTTTCAGCCAGCCTGGTCTCCTGGTCTACAGAGAGAGTTCTAGGCAAGCCAGATCTACATAGTGAAACCCTCTCTCAAAAACAAAACAAAATAAAAGCTTATTTTAGAAGTAATTTTCAATGAAGAATAGATCAGAAAACGAGAATTGATTTTTTTTTCTTTTCCCCAGGCTGGCCTGAACTCAGAGCTCCACCTGCCTTTGCCTCCTGAGTGCTGAGGTTAAAGGTGTTTGCCACTATCACTCTGCTGAAAAGATTTTTTTTTAAGAGTTAAGTTCTCCAGCATCTACCCTTAGTTTGAACACAATTTATGACATTTTTATTAACCTCCTTCTTTCAGTATTGATCTTTAATTCTAAGAGTTACTTTTTTTTTTTTTTTAATATTTATTTGTTATGGATAATAGCCAGAAGAGGGCATCAGATCTCATTATAGATGGTTATGAGCCACCATGTGGTTGCTGGGAATTGAACTCAGGATCTCTGGAAATGCAGTCGGTGCTCTTAACCTCTGAGCCATCTCTCCAGCCCGAAAAGATTTTAAAAGTAACAGAATTAGGATTTTTTGTTGTTGTTGTTAAGACAAAGTCTCATGTAGCCTAGGCTGTCCTTGAACTTGCTGTGTAGCCAAGGATGACCTGCCTCCATCCCATAAGTCCTGGAAATATAGGCTGTGCTATCATGCCTGGTGTGTATGATGTGGGGCTAGAATCGGGA
Source organism: Peromyscus leucopus (assembly GCF_004664715.2). NCBI lineage: Eukaryota > Metazoa > Chordata > Mammalia > Rodentia > Cricetidae > Peromyscus > Peromyscus leucopus. The sequence goes on along the minus strand of NC_051079.1, from coordinate 30,708,496 downwards.
CTTTATGTGGGTGAGGTGAGCACTGTGATGCCTAAGCTGCACCCCAGCCCAGGAACCTGTGTTTTCCAGCCTGTTGTTTTGGCAGCTGTCAGACTTGCAGAAGAGGTGAAAGGGTGGTACTGGGAATGTTTAGTCTGTTCTACTTGCAGTCTGTTGCCTTTGCTTTAGCTCTGTCAGCTCACACCTAGGCACCCATGCCTTTCTGTAGTTATTCTGTGCATTTTTTTTTTTTTTTTTTTTTTTTTTTTTGACAGGTTTCTCTATTGCTTTGCGACTTTCTGACTCACAGAGTCCGCCTGCCTTGCTCCGAGTGCTGGGATTAAAGGCCTGCGCCACCACGGCCCGGCGTCTGTGCACTTTTTGAAAGTAAGTTGCAGATGTTATGTTATCTACCTGAAGATTTTAGTGCACATCTCTCTCTCTATAGTTCATCTCCTTTATAGTGTGTATTCTCTTTGCAGTATGTCCTCTCTCTCTTGTAGTCTTCATCTCTTTTGTAGCATGCATCTTTCTTTCCTCTGTAGCGTGCATCTCTGGAGAGCAGGGGCATTCTGTGTACCACTGTAGTCACATTATCTCCTCTTGATTGAGTGTTAATGTGATATTATTACCTGTATCTTCTCTGTAGTTCCTTGGTCATCTCAAGATGTCTTTCTTGGTTGCATTTTTACGTTTTCTTCTAGGGGTTGTGCTTCACATGTAGTTCCCTTTAGACCTTTTAGTTGTTTGTCATGTTAATTAATGTTTGGATTTAGATACTTTGAAAATAATATTATATTGATGAGGCATAAACTTCTCATTGTGTCACATCAGAAAGCATACGATGGCAGCCTGTCCCATTTTAGTAACATTAAGTTAATACATGACAGAGTTCCTCATTCTAAGGGTGTCTTCTTTAGTAATTAAAAAGTAGCGTGTGGGGACTATATTAAGAACCTCTGAATGGCTTATAATTCAGTAGCTCAGTGGTGTTAACATCTCTTGATAATCCT